>NC_041402.2:150581161-151891161 GCF_900747795.2 Erpetoichthys calabaricus | reverse complement strand
ATTATGGTGCCAGGAAGAGGTGTATTGCATTGCAACAGTCTATTAGCAAGGGAAAGCGCTGTGAAGAAGCTGTCTGTTGTTACAATGGTCATCACTGCTCTTGTGAAAAGAATGGAGATAAATGCCATCAACTCAGAAAGGGAGAGGCAAGTTCGTTGTACCATGTGAACGTCACTGACAGAATAAAACTGAATAATAAAAAAAGCGGCAACTTTTACAAAATTTAAACCGAGTGTTATAGACTCAAATCAAATACATGTTTTTATTATATTATAGTAATAATAATAGCAGCTCACTACTCAAAACGCCCAGACTTGAACCCAGAACCTTTTCTGTCGATTGACATTTGGGCTTGGGTTTTTAACTCATTGACAGCAACATGTAAATTGAATGATTTTTTTTTTCTTTGGCTATATTCTTGAATATAAGTGCACGTGTTTATTTGATATTTGGACTAAAGTCTTCACACATTATACACTTCATTATTAGTATAACATGGAAAAAGTTTCTATTTTAGGTATGCATTCAGCATTTCTTGCCTCTTTTCATAGGCTTCAGGGATTCTAGTGTTAAAGGGATACTCCATCCAAAAATCATGTTTTTTATGTAACTTACCTAATGTAGCTTATATTGGTAGCCTAGAAAAAATGTTTTACTGCGGAGGAAAGAAGGAAAGCCATACTTTAAAGGACAAAATAAGAAAGCCCCAAACATACCTCCATGCTATGTCAGAACTACGTCTAAAGGAAAAGAAGAAGAATGTACACTTCAAAACATGAAATGGCCAGCACAGTCTCTAGACTTAAACCCCATTGAGTTAGTTTGGGATTAACTGAATAGAAGGATGAAAGGAAAGCAGCCTACAAGTGCATCAAATTTGTGAGAACTTCTACAACAGTTTTGAGAAGATCTTTCTGACCAATATTTGATTTATCTTATAGAAAGAATGCTGTTTGTGTGTGGCTGTTATATCAGCAAAAACAAAAATTTGAAATAGAAAAATTTGAATATGTACACTTAATGATTCCTTGATTTATTTTTTGTCATTGTTTATTTGTTTTATGCCATGATTTCATGAAACATTAGGACATTAAACTGTGTGCATATTCATAAAAAACTGAGGTGTTCTAAAACATTTGACCAGTAGCGTACATAAGGTATATAACACCAATATCATTTTTTAATGGAGTAGTCCTTTAACAACTTTATTGGGGAAGCTGTTTATGAATTACATGAAACGATTGAATAAGAGCGTGTTCGCCTTACTGAAGATGGACCTCAGACATACTGACATCTACAGGCACTAAAGACCCCAATGTGCCCAAATGCACATTCACTTGGATGAAACTGCCTTTGTATGGAAGGTTTAGCTCAAAACTTGTGACTGGATTCAGCACAAAATAGGTTTACATTTAACTGCTGCACCTTGTACTTTACCTAAAGCACAGCTGATCCTCGCTTTATTGTTGAGCTGCATTGTGCTAGAAATCATAATATAACCCTTATTGTTGTGTCAAAATTCCTGTCTAATTGAGAATTTGCTTAAAGACTACAGTTGCAGGAATATTTACATATTGTTAAAATCATATCATTTATATTCCACCCTGTCCCTTTTCTATATAATCTGCATCCCTTCTGATTCTCTTTATTTTGAGTGATCTATTCTAGTGGCAAAAGGACTGCTGATTTATTTAAATTTTTACATACAGGAGAGCTGTATTAGCATTAAAGCTATTGAATTGTTAAATTTTCTCCCCTGTTTTAGATTGTCTCAATTGATTTACTTTCTTACGCTGAGCAATGATTTCCTTCTCTGTCACAAGCTACAGCTTACGGATCTTGACATGCAGGATAAAACTATTCCTAATCACTTTTTAATCACACAGAATATTAATATGGCCTCCCACGTTAAATCAACTAGCCATCAGTGCAAACCACATCAGGGAGAAAAAGAGAGAGAGAAAGAGAGAGCTGAATGCCTCTGTGCGCTATGATCAAATAAATAAGATGTTTCTAGCTGGTGTTAATATGATAAAATATCTGATCAAATCTTGTCAACTGAAATACAGAGGTTTTAATCATGACCACAAAAATGCAGAATAATAATCAACTGGATTTTTTAAAGTATGTTGGCCGTATTTTTTGAAATGTGTCACTAGCTGATTAAATGTTGTGCATTAATTCCATAATTTATCTATTTTTATTTTAGGTAATTGGTAATGACTGCTTTTATTATTTTAGCCATAACAACTAATTAATAATAATTATATTTTTATATGGATCACTACTCAAAACACTTTACATAATCCACTGGATTTCTTAAAGTATGGTGCTCTTAATTTTTGAAATATTGTGTTTAGACGGGGCGGCACGGTGGCACAGTGGGTAGCGCTGCTGCCTCACAGTTAGAAGACCTGGGTTCGCTTCCCGGGTCCTCCCTGGAGTTTGCATGTTCTCCCCGTGTCTGCGTGGGTTTCTTCTGGGTGCTCCGGTTTCCTCCCACAGTCCAAAGACATGAAGGTTAGGTGCATTGGCGATTCTAAATTGGCCCTAGTGTGTGTTTGGTGTGTGGGTGTGGGGGTGTGTGTGTGTGCGCGCTCTACTGTGGGCTGGCGCCCTGCCCAGGGTTTGTTTCCTGCCTTGTGGCCTGTGTTGGGTGGGATTGGCTCCAGCAGACCCCCGTGACCCTGTAGTTAGGATATAGCGGGTTGGATAATGGATGGATGGATGTGTTTAGACTCTAAAAAAATGTAAGTAGTCATAGGAAAGCTGCTATATAAATACCTGTCTGATTCAGAGCGGATGATGTCACTTCCAGTTCCAGCACCCAGAAGAATGTCACTTCCAGTTCCGGGGCCCAGAAGAATATCACTTCCGGTTTCGGCACCCAGAAGAACGTCACTTCTGGCACACAAATTGACACTAGAAGAACATCACTTCCTGTTCCATTGCATCACTTCCTGTCTGATCCCTTAAAGCCGCCATCTTTGCAAACCCTCGGTTCTGTTTTGAACTCTGTACTGAGAACATCTCTGTGCTATTTAAAAGCCTTCTGCAGCCAGGAATGATATACAGGTGGCTACTCCAAACCTTTTTAAGTGTGTAGAGTCTATTCATTTTCACAATATATATATATATATATATATATATATATATATATATATATATATATATATATATATATGTATATATATATATATATATATATAAAACAGACTTTTTCACAATGTGTCACTTGCTGATTAAGTGTGCATTAATTTAATTTATTTATTTTTATTTTAGGTAATTGGTAATTTTAGCTATATTCATGAATTAATAATAATTAATTATATTTTTATAGAGCTCATTACTCAAAGCACCCTACATAGACAGAGGGTAACCACTTCAACCACCACCAATATGTAGCAACCTGGATGATGCGACGGCAGTAAATATTGCTTCAGTATGCTCACTACACATTAGCTATTGGGTGTTAAAGGGGTGAGAGAGAAAGCCAGTTACAGACAGGGGATGATTAGGGAGCCAGAATGGACAAGGTTATGATGGGCAATTTTAGACAGGACAAAAGGGCTACACTCTACTATTTTCGAAAGATGTCCAGGGATCTTTAATGACCACAGAGAGTAAGAGTTGTGGTTTTCATCTGAAGGGTGGCATCATATTTAAAGCACAGTGTCCCCATCACTCCACTGGGGTGTTGAAATCCACACAGAGACCACTGGGTAAGCGCCCCCTGCTGGCCTAACAACCACCAACTTTTTCCTAGTACTGGCTGGGTCACACCATGCTTAGTTTCAGGTGGATGACCTGTTTTGAAATACAGGTGGCATGACTATACTGTAGCTGAGAAAATGCAATCTTATGATGCAGTGATGACACTACTCCAGCAGATATTAAGAAGTCTATAGAGCTGAATTCATAAAATTGTATTTCAGCTTACCTATTTAAGGCAATTGTTAGATTAGCTTGGAGCAGAACTCAAAGTATGATGGTCAGTCTTTGATTCTAGATGGATGAAAATCTGCAGCAAGTACCAATGCTTAAGTTCAGTTTTGGTTAAAATACTGTAAGAAGTAGAGAGTCTTGTTCTTTTTTAGCTTAGCTTATAAGTTCAAATGCATTTTTTGCCTACCAGTGTGCTGAGTAGGTGAAGCTGTGGGTTTTATCTCATATGGCGTTTAAACTATTGCAATTGCAAAGTGTATTCAGATTTTAGTTATTTGGTATTAAAGAGAAAATGATAAAAAAAAACAGGAAATTGGTTATAGTGTTTGACCTGCAAGGCTGTTACAGTTGTGTGATGGCATTGTCATAACAGATACCAGTGCTTCCAGAAGCCCTGGTACGTACTCTTTAGTTTTGCCCAATGTACAACATAATTGTGTCTGTAAGGGATGGGTTTTTATTCCAGGTACAATATAAACTTTTGATGATAGCAAGAGTAAAACCAGTATTGGTTAAATTATTCATCATTTTAAAATTTAACTCCTTTGTACTGTTTCAACAGTAGTGATGAGACAACCCTGCTGAATTCACTTTGCCTCAGCAATGTTCGGGAATATCAGCAAACTTGCCGAAATGCATTGAAGTCTTTGGGGAAGGTGAATCTGATCTAGTATGAAAGGTATTATAATGGTGCAATGGTCTTTTAAGTGTCCCTGAGGGATATTGAAGTATCTGCTAACTTTGCTGGGGTGATTATTGTAGTCAAAAATATGACCTGAGCTGTGAGGCAGCAGTGTTAACCACTGCACCACTGTACCTCCCTGAGATAAAGCTATTTGTTCAGTCTACAATAGTTCTTCATGTCTCTCTCTTTATCTCTCTCTACTGATCTCCACACATTATGACTAACACTCATGGGCCTTGTAAGGCAAGGGATCATACTCGGCATTGGCTGTTCCTGACACTAACACAGGCAGTGCAGTAAAGTATTAGGTTGAGTATGCTTACAGTATGCATGTGTGAAAGTTCTGACGCAAAATCGGGCAGGTAACACAGATCAGGTAGTGACATCCCCATCCAACATTGGGTGCTACAACTCTGTGATGGCATACTGGCCTCGGAAAGCATTATGGAAAAAAAAAAGTTTTCCTAAGTAAGCCACAGTGTGAATTTTCAGGGAAAAATATGGGCAACAAGATTACTGTTGAACCCAGCAAATTCGCTGTGAAAAACGCTTAGTTGTCTAGTGAAAAATATTAGACGTCAGTAATCTAAGAGACACAATTGAACATGTTAACAAAATTTTAAGATTTAGTCCCTTATTGATTTGAGCCGAATTCCAAAATTAAAATATATAAAATTTTCATATACATGTGTATGTATATATATATATATATATATATATATATATATATATATATATATATATATATATACTAGCCATGTGCGTACAACTACGTTGCGTGTGTTAAAGTTGTCTGTGAAGGGCTCCCTGTTTAAACGCGGCTGCCAGTCGTGAACTGGGCCCTTCGTCGCACAGCATTATGATTTTTTATAAGGGAAACAAAATTACAAAACAAAACCCTTGGACATTGATTCGATAGGAACGGCCTACTCGGAATCACTGTCCAAATAGTAATTATGTGGTGGTGGAGGAGCATTTCTGCTTCTCTCTGTTCACAGTCCGTCTCGTTTTCATGACGCTGTCATTTCCTCTCGTGATCTCTTCTCAACCTTTCTCCAATCTCGCAGGTTGCTTTGTGGCAATCCAAAGAGTAAAGAAGAACCAATGCTTCTTTCTTGAACTCCAAACGCCAACTGATGGAAAATCACAGAAGTGTGTCCGACTTATATACTCTGACTGCCGACTCCAAGAAGCAGGTGAACATTCGATCTGGACGAAGTGCTGCCAACAACGGTCGATAGAAACAGAAAAAACCACAGTCTCGACAACGAAGCAGGTGTCGACGCCAGATCTAAACACAAAGAGTGGTATCGACAGTGTTTGTAAAGAAAAGTAACAATCAAGGCAGTGTCAGGGGAACATGAATTCGCAGACAAACAAAGATCAAGGTCCAAATGAAGATTATATATAAAGATTAGTTAATTTAAAGCACAACAATTTGTTTAGTTTAAATGTCTGTGTTTTGAGGTGTGACTGGAGTACTACAGTCTTCAGTACTATAAGCCTGGAGGAGATTCTTAATGCAATGCCTATGTTTTAGCTGTCTCTCTACTGCCATCTAGTGCTTCTTCTAATTAATTCGCGGACAAACAAAGATCAAGATCCAAATGAAGATTATATATATATATATATATATATATATATATATAATCTTCATTTGGATCTTGATCTTTGTTTGTCCGCGAATTCATGTTCCCCTGACACTGCCTTGGTTGTATATATATATAGTAGAGCAAGGGCAAAGCATCTTATATACGTATAAACTTCTACGCGTGGAAGTGTGTGTGTCTGTCTGGCCTGGAAGTAAGAGGTGGTCGGAGTAAGGGCTCCATCTCCGAGGATACACAAGCAAGGCCAGCACTTTAGCAAACAAAACCTCTGAAGAAAGAGTCACTCGCTTAGCAGCTAATACAGAAGCGAGGTGAGCACATCAGCAAAACAGTATCCCTTTTACTTTTTCTCCCGCCGCTAATACAGAAGCGAGGCGAGCACGCCAGCAAAAGGAAACCTCTGAAGAAAGACAGTTGCTTAGACGCTAATGCACAAACTATGCTAGAATGTCGGCAATACGAAACCTCCTAGAAGAGAGATGCCCAGAGTAGTTCCTTTCAATCACCTGACATCTCTACATTTCATTTTTTTTCAGACGATTTCAATAGTTTCTAGGACCCCGTTCTTTTCACAGCGCAGGCTTACACAGTTAGTACTGTATTTTCATGAAATAGTTCTGTTTTTCCAAAGTTCCCTGAGCAGCTGGATATGTCAGGAAAAGTGACAATACTAACAACACTTTTGCCTTTAAAGCTAGAACAATGCATCACTGCTTGGGGTATTTAATGCTGCAGATTTCTGGATTTTTGTTCTTTGCTACTAAATTATGGCTTCTACACTGTTCTGAACTCTTTCAATTGTCTTTATTGTTTCCAGGTTTTTTCTAATTAAGTACAGTCCACTTATTCATTTACTTACTGTATTCCACTTATCTAATATCTGGGCCACAAACAGCCAGATCGTATTCCAGCAGAATCTAACACAACATAGATCTCAACCCTGGAAGGAATGTTTTTTCATCACATAGTTACCCTCACCCATAATGTACCTGTTTCATCCATTCACTAATGTTCCATAAAAATTGTATTCAGTTCACCATTGCAGAGGCTAGAGCATTCAAAGGCCTTTGTGGTACAAGGCATGAAGTAACCTTATAAAAGGTGCCAGTCCATTACCCACTCACACATATTGAGCTAGCTTAAAATGGTAACATGGATAGCTTGGGGATATGGGTGGAAATATGAATGACCCACAAAAAAAAGTACACAAAATAAGGACATGAGCAGAACATACATGTCTCACAAAGGTTTCACCCCAGTCTACTTAAGATATAAAGCAACAGCATTAACAATTAGTACACTCTCTAAATTAAAAGAGAAAGCAAATTATTCCATTACTGCGATGGACTGGCACCCTCTCCCTGTGCTGTTCCTGCCTTGTCCCCTATCATTGCTAGGATAGGCTCCAGCTGCCTTGTGCCCCTACCCTGCATAAGCGAGTTAAGATGATGGATGGATGAACAGATAATACCATTATGCCCAAAATTTGACTAGATTTGGAATAAATTAAAAACATTTCTCTTTCTAGAATACCTTTTTTGAGTTTTTGAGCACATGGGAACATCAATATCTACATACAAACTTGTTCTAGTACTGTTAACTTGGATGGGTGAAGTTAATGAACAGCACTTTTCAAATCTAGACACATATTCTTGACCACACTGATGTGCAGGCTCTGAAGGGACCACTCCTGCACTCTGACTGTTTTTCAATTACTCAACTCTGATGTGACCATGTGTTTTGAGTTATTTGCCTGTAGGAAAGTTAATTTTCTTCCAAATCCAAAGTCCCCTGCAGACAGAAGCACTGTTTCTCCAGGATTTCTTTATCCTTTGCTGTATTAGTTTTGTGCTGAGAGCTACACTTTTTTGTGTGTTTAGGATAATGTTGTTAACATACCACAGCAGTAGGCAATTCACTTCACCCTTATTCACAGTCTCAACCTTGTTGGTAATGTGACCTCTGATGGCATCATTGGCTTTAGATAAGTTTATTGAAGTACAGAGTACTCATACAAGTGTTAACAGAGATGAAGTCTGTAAGTGTTGGCTCCACTGCACAGCATTGCTTATTTTGTTCTAATCTATTCATATGTAAAATGGAAAAATTCAGTTGGCACAATAAGAGGTAAACAACTACATTATAAAGCTGAACCAAGGGCTAATTTGTTGTCTAAGCATCTGAGAGTACAGATATTACTACTGGAAGCTCATATTAGCTTAAAGTTGCTTTTGATTTTTGAAGTTGATTTATTGACCTTCTGTTGAAAATGTAGAGAACCCAAAATGTAAAGGTGTGATGGAAGGCTGGAGATGGTGGAGATTGTAATGTATGTCATTTAATAGTGAAGGGCAGGGTTAATGCTATACAATACCTTAGTGGTTGCTATTATTAGACCACCAACAATAGGGGGTGGTAGAAGGCCATTGAGATATGAAGTTGGGAAAACAGTGAGAGTCAGGGACTCTGCTGGTGGGAGAAATAGAGGCCAGGTGTGTATGGAGAGAAGGTAGAAGGAGTGAGCAGGACAAGAATATAACAGGTAACAAACAGTCTGGTGGGCAAGTGGATCATCCACCCTACTTGACAGGGAATAAATAACACAATACCTGTAAATGACATGTTATTTAAAATGAAAGTGAGAGTTTACAGAATCTTATAATGACACCTGTGTATGTATGTGTCTTATTTGTAACTGTTCTGTGTCCTGTTTGCCTAGCCGTCTTTAAGCATACAAATGGTATCTTGAATATAGTAAGGTAAATTTCCATTTTTTTATTTTTTCATTGATGAAGTTGTGTAATGCAACATATATTTATTACTGTTTTCTAGATGCTCCTTTTTGTAAGCTTAACTATTATGGTAATATGACTTGGGTGCCATTATAACCTGGTACTATATAGCGTCTCAGAAAAGAGACAGCATGTTGATAAGAACAGCACAGGAAATGAGAAGTAGCTGAAAATCAACGCATTATGTTCAGTAAACAGGAAGTCCGAATGATCTTTCACTAAAGCCTAAAACTAAACCCAAATCCAGATTCAAAGAATATGGCACATAATAGATGTGTTTGCTAAAGAAAACTAAATAAGAAACACATGCCCAGTCATTGAAGGGATTTCTCCGCAATCTTGAATAGAAATCAAATGTTAGTGTTGACCTTTTTATATGTTGTACAACAGGTGTCACACTTCAGTCATTGTCAGTAAATCACCACGACAAATCTCTAAAATGGTGAGGTCCATAATTATCAAATACATAGTTAGAAATGATAAAAAATCAATTTAGTAACATGAAATACATTTCCAAAACTGTTAACATAGTTAGATTTAACATTAGCAAAAACCCCAAAAGGGAATGAAAATACACAGAAAAAAATTCTTTGCAAGTAAAGAAAATTAAAAAATAAAGGGGGATTATAATACAGGGGAGTATAGACAGGTTCACAGAAGGTCTAGCATTTGTTTCCCCTATTTTTATGTATTGCAGTCCTCAACACCACACACCAGTCTGTGTATTATTCTGTGTAATAAGACCCTTTTGCTGTTATTTGCTTTGGCCTCCTTAGCGTTGTGTAGGTTTGGAGTCTGCTCAAGGATATCACTTCAGTCCACAATGAATTTGCAGTAGACAAGTATCAGACCTTCACAGATTTTCATTACAACAGATCTGTAATTATTTTTGTTTACTAGAGACAGTGACAATGGTGCAGAATTTGAAGCAGGTGGAGACCCTGGGATTTTCTGAATGTGACTGAAACCAGTAGATTAGCACCATCCTTCAATGTAGCAGGAGAGGGGAGGTCAGGGACAGCTGCCCTCCTGCAGTTTTACTTTATGAAGACCTTGCATAATTCCTGTTTTGATGAAGAGGGTTTTAGGAGGATGAGAAGGAGACTTCATTGTGTTGAAAATTGGTGATATTAGCAGGTTATATAAACTCTGCTCTGTCAGGGACATCTACTGGAAAACTCATTCAGGCTGTCTGGCAAAGAAAGATTTGCTGTTTGGGTGATGAATTTTTTTTTTTGTAGTTTTTAGTAATTTAAGCACCTTTGATAAAAGGTTTAGAGCATTTACAGAATTTCCCAAAATATTAAGAAACTAGTGAACCAATCATATAATCAGTAATAAAATAAACATGCTTAAAAAAACTAAGATTTACATCAAAGATATATCTTGCTGAAGTACAGTACCTGTAATTACAGAACAGATTTAATTTGTGAACAGATTTAAATCACAGGGGTGCAACTGCTACTGGGGCTTGACATTTACATTTTTTTTTTATGTGCATTTTGTTTTACGCTTATTTCAAAGAATTAAAAGTATACAGTATAAACAAATGACTTGTGTGTGTGTGTGTATGGAGCAGTCCGCTCTGCTTGTGCTCAACTACAGCCACCAGATGGCGCATGCATGCATTTTTACATTTTTTCACCGCTTGCATGCACCTCACTACGAAAGACCTGTGTGCAGCAAACGCCACCGCGCAACAACATGCAAGTGAAACACCTCAGCAACAGAGGGCAAGGCTTGAAGTTTTCACTAAAACATTATCTATCTGGAGGTATTTTCTCTAGACAAAGATTAATAGGACTCAAATGCCAGCAATACGGCTAAGATATGGTATCACCAGTGTCTTCTTATGAAAGTAAGTGGGGCAACAAGCACAGGTGGGTCCACGTCCTGTGCACTGGTTAATTCCAAAGAGTTAGCTGACACCTCTCCAAGTTCATGAATATAGCAAAACTGCTAGGGAGTCTTCGGGTTATTTTTCGTCCCGAAGACCACATGCAGCTAGTATTACATAATCAAGTAACAGGTAATACAACTGATGAAACTGCACAGCGTAAATACAATCTCACTTTAGTGGCAAACAGAGCTTGCTCAGTACATTTCAGAAATGCGCCCCATTTAAAATGAGCAGGTAAATTTAGAATTGAAAATAAAAAATGTCCCTTATACAGTTCTAAAGTCATGCCTGCTACACATTCAGAAAACATGGCAATCTTTTGCCTACAAATGAGGCACGTGACATGTATAAACCCAGTAGGGCATCTCTATGACATTGAGCTGAGCTTTCTCAAGGTGAATTGTCTTTGAGCTTCTCAGTCTTCATAGCCATACTTCTATCAAAGTATAAGTGATTTGCTTTAATTTTTGCGGAATAATAGATGTTAAATTTATTTTTAGTTTTGTAATTGGATACTGCTGTGATATGCATTCTCTTTATTTTATGCCCTGCCAACCTAGTCAACAAATTGTGGCAGGCTTGCAAAGTATGGTAGTGACCGCATTATGTTTTAGAATGTCTATGCTGGAGCACTGATGGAGTGCTTATAAAGATGGAAAGATAAATGGTATCAAATATAGGTAGAGAGTTATGGTAAAACCAAATTCTGTGGAAACAAAGACTAAGGAACGATTAATCTTTCATCTGAACAATTATTGTAAGTACAAGCTAAAATCAATAATAAAGTTGCCCTGCAAAGAGCAAGAGTCCTGTTATTTTCTGAACATTCCTATCATGCTACTGTGATCTAAAACAACAAGAGAGGTGAAAGGGGGTGCTTTGCAGATGTCTATGTCCATAAAAAAGTTTCACACAAACATATATATTAATAGATTTACTCTATAGTGAGAACCCAATTGGAATTTTATTCTTAACACTGATGCTACAAATAAGCTGTAAAATAAAATGTGAGGATGCAATAAATATTCCCTTTAAATTTGTTGCTGCAGTCATTTGACAATTGACTCCATTATGAATGCTGCTGGAAACATATCTACCGTGTTTCCCCAAAAAATAAGACCTAACCCGAAAATATGCCCTAGCACAGGGGTGGGCAAAGTCATTCCTGGAGGGCTGCAGTGGCTGCAGGTTTTTGTTCCAACCCAATTGCTTAATAAGAAGAACTTATTGCTCTAGAAACAATTCTGCTTCATTTTAGTTATCTCCCTCGTCAAGATTATGAACCCTTATTGCTTATTTTAGTCTTAAACAGCTGCATTCTTGGTTTTTAATTGCTCCTTATTAGCAATAAGATGCAAATGACAAAAGAAACCAGCAGTTATCCATTTTGCTTGTTACCCTTTACACCTGTGTGTATTTATCATGCACTATTTGGTTTAATTAAATACTTGGAAGGAAAGAGAAGAGAAAAAAGTGAAGGATTGAGAATTACCCATCCGTTTTACACTTCAAAGTATTTGGATGATATCCTTAGAATGGGAAAAAAAATCTGGGATATGAGAATGACTTGACATAGCAGAGTTAAAGCACTAACAAGCCATGAAATTTAATTATTGGCAAGGATTGTTTTCTAATTAAGCAACTGGGTTGGAACAAAAAACCCGTAGCCACTGCAGCCCTCCAGGAATGAATTTGCCCACCCCTGCCCTAGCATGATTTTTCAGGATGCTCATTATATAAGCCCTACTCCAAAAAATAAGCCCTAGTTATAATCCCGCTCAGGTGCCTTTGGATGAGAGATAAATGCCTACCGGTACCGTATTTACACAGATGAACAGGAAATAGTATTTTGACCCCCTGACAAGATGAGTTTAAAAAGAAAGAGCTATTCTGTCGAGTACAAGAAAGGAATTGTGGAGGAGTCCCAGGGCAAAAATCTTACTGCTTTCTGCATAGAGAAGAAGTTGGATATCCAAATGGTCCAAAAATGGTGAGCTGAGTACAATAACCTCAGTCAACAGGTGTTCAAGGGAAATGCTGAGAAGTGTAAGTGTGGATCAGGTCGGCAATCATTATTTCCTGAGCTAGAAGACATGATCTATGAATGGGTTGCTGACAGGAGAGCAAAGGCTTTGGTTGTGTGCAGAGCTGATATTCAAGCATTTGCCTTTGCAATGGCACCACAGTTAGAAATATCCCCAGAAGAATTCAAAGCATCATAACACTGGCTGGATGGCTTCCTTCCGCGATATGAACTGTCTCTAAGAACATCGACAACACTCTTTAAGCTGGAAGATGCTGAAGTTATTAAATATGCACTTGCATTCAAGTCCTTTGTTGATGGCATTGACTTTTCTAAATATCAACTTTCCAACATGATTGCTATGGATGAAACTGCAGTGTTTATGGGCCAAGGATCCCAAATGACAATTGATCAGTGGGGTGCCTCCTCAGTCTACTGGTTATGAAAGAGCACGTGTTACCTGTATTTTGGCAATTCGTCTGGATGCAAATAAAGCCCCACCTCTAATCATCAACAAAGGGCAAGAAGGACAATATTGAACATGTTTCAGGCATTTGTGTTCTTGAAACCGAAAAAGCCTGGTGCACACAAGCAGTTATAAGGAAGTTGGTCGATTTAATGCAGTCACTTGTTTTGTGAGGCAGAAAAGAGGTCTGCTAGTCTGGGATTCACCCAGCACACACTGCGCTAAAGACATGAAGAGCTTCCTTGAAAAGAGAAGAATAGATCAAATAATGATTCCTGCAGGAATGACTGCCTATCTCCAGACTTTTGATATTGAAATAAACAAGCCATTCAAGGACCATTTGCGCATGGAAATTATCGACTACATTGAAAATAGAATGGAGAGAAATCAGTGTGGAAACTTTGTGAAGCCTAGCCTGCAAGAGGTCGTGACTTAGGTGAAGAGTTCATGGGATAAAATCGCTGACAGTTGTGTTGCCAATGCACTACGAGCAGGCTACACAGAGAAGAGGTGCTCATTTAGGGAAAGCTCTATTGCTAGACAAGACAGATTGGGGCCAATGGTTCTAAAGGAGATGTAGTTGCAAGAAATTCATGACTGTATTTGAATAAATGTAGATTTTTGTTCAAGAATAAATGTAGATTGTTGTTCATGGAAAAATAAGACATCCCCTGAAAATAAGCCCTAATGCATCTTTTGGAGCAAAAATTAATATAAGACCCAGTCTTACTTTCGGGGAAACACGGTAGTTGGAAGAGATAGAAACGATGTCAAAAGCAAGAATAAGGTGTGGTCATGTGTTCTCTTCCAGGTCCTGGTCTCTCCTGCCAGAGGGCAGAACATAAAAACAGGAATGGCAGTGTTAATCCAAGTACTTCTGCAATGCTGGTCTTAAATTGATTACAAAAAGAGGCACACCATACTCACATGTATGACAGAATATAAAGAATGAAATGATTTCACGCCTTATTTGTGTGTGGAAAGGAGTTTACACCTGTGCATCTCTCTTATTTGTAACTGTTGGGTGTTCCATTTGCCTTTGCCAGCCATTACAGCCTTGAGTCTGTATGCACAGGTCTCTATCAGCCTTGAACATCAGGGCACTGCAGTTTTCCCAGTTCCTGTTTTCAAAACTGACCAAGCTTTCTCAGGTTGCGTAAGGATTGTACGTGAGCAACCCTTTTGAAATCTAGTCACAAATTTTCAATTGGACGGAGATCTGAACTCCGACTCAGCCACTTCAAGACATTCAAGTCATTCATGGGTTATGTTTGGCTTTATGCTTGTTGGCTTACTAGAAAATTAATTTTCACTTAAAGCACAGGATTCTTGGAAGCTGATTCAGGTTTTCTTCCAGTATTCCCCTGTATTTTGCTGTATTCACTTTACTCTCTGCCCTCACAAGTCTTCCAGAGACTGCTGCAGAGAAGTATCACCCCAGCATAATGCCCCACCACCATGCTTCATATTGGGGATGGTGTGTTTTTGTTTACTCCAAACACAGTGTTTAGTCAGATGGCCAAAATGCTGAAATTCAGTTTCGTCAAGCCATGGAACCTTCTTCCAGCTGACTTTAAAGTCTACCATGTGCCTTCTGGCAAATTCTGTATTTTTTATTTAACAGTGGGTACCTGTTTGGCAATTTCCCATAAAGATGTGACTCATAAAGCACCTGGACAACAGTTGTCTGAATAGCCTCTCTAATCCTATCGATTGTAGACTGGGACTCCTTTAAATTATCACAGGTATATTGGTGGTCCCTCTCATTAGCCTTCTTATTGTACAGTCACTTAGTTTTTGTGGACAGTCTACTCTAGCCATATTTACAGCTGTACCATACTCTTCTTATTTCTTAATAACTGATTTAACTGGACTACAAGGAATATTCATCTCCTACATTTTGCTTTTCAATTACCTTTTTGCGGAGTAGCCTGGAGTGTTGTTTTGCACTGTTGTGGAATTTAGGCTACCATATTGACTCACAAGTTGAGCCGTTCAGATAAGCCACATTTGTGTCACAATCAATTGAAACTCCTTGAATACTGACAGGTGATCATCAGTGAACGAATTGTGTGACTTTGAGATTCAGGTGTGTTACACAAAAGAGTGTGAATAATTACACAATCAATTATTGTGTTTTATAAATGTAATTTGTTTAGACCACTTTGCAAATATCTGTTTTCACTTTCACATTAAGGAATCATTTTCTGTTTATCACTTTTAAAAAATAATCAACAGTGAATCCAATATTGTGAAACAATAAAATGTGAAAATGTACAAAGTGATGCATATACTGTTATAGGCACTGTCATTAGGTCAACAATTTTTTTAATCTTTTCATTTTTTTTGATGAAGGTATTAGCCGCTTGAAATAGTCAGCATGCATTTATTACTAGTTTTTAGATGCTCCTTTCTGTGAGCTTAACTCTTATGGTGATTTCAATTCTTCTTCTTCTTTTGGCTGCTCCTGTTGGGGGTTGCCACAGCGTATCATCTTCTTCCATATCATTCTGTCCTCGGCATCTTGTTCTGTTATACCCATCACCTGCATGTTTTCTCTCACCACATCCATAAACCTTTGTTTAGGCCTTCCTCTTTTCCTCTTCCCTGGCAGCTCTATCCTTAGCATCCTTCTCCCAATATATTCAGCATCTCTCCTCTGCACATGTCCAAACCAAAGCAATCTCACCTCTCTGACTTTGTTTCCCAACCGTCCAACTTGAGCTGACCCTCTAATGTGCTAATTTCTAATCCTATCCATCCTTGTCACACCCAATGAAAATCTTAGCATCTTTAACTCTGCCACCTCCAGCTCTGTCTCCTGTTTTCTGGTCAGTGCCACCATCTCCAACCCATATAACATAGCTGGTCTCACTACCATCCTGTAGATCTTCCCTTTCACTCTTCCTGATACCCGTCTGTCACAGATTACTATTGACACTCTTCTCCACCCATTCCACCCTGCCTGCACTCTCTTTTTCACCTCTCTTCCACAATCCCCATTACTCTGTACTCTCAATCCCAAGTATTTAAACTCATCCACCTTCATCAATTCTACTCCTTGCATCCTCACCATTCCACTGACGTCCCTCTCATTTACACACATGTATTCTGTCTTGTTCCTACTGACCTTCATTCCTCTCCTCTCTAGAGCATATCTCCACCTCTCCAGGGTCTCCTCAACCTACTCCCTACTATCGCTACAGATCACAGTGTCATCAGCAAACATCATAGTCCACAGGGTCTCCTGTCTAATCTCGTCTGTCAACCTGTCCATCACCATTGCAAATAAGAAAGGGCTCAGAGCCAATCCCTGATGTAATCCCACCTCCACCTTGAATGCATCTGTCACTCCTACCGCAGACCTCACCACGGTCACACTTCCCTTGTACAGTGGTACCTCTGGTCACGACCGTAGTTCGTTCCAAAACTCTGGATGTGATCTTATTTGGTCATGACCCGAACATAATTTCCCCATAAGATTTTATGTAAATACAATTAATCCGTTCCAGACCGTACAAACTGTATGTAGATATATATATATATATATATATATATATATATATATATATATATATATATATATATATATATATATACAGTGGAACCTCGGTTTGCAAGCATAATTCATTCCGGAAACGTGCTCGTAGTCCAAAGCACTCGTATATCAAAATGAATTTCCCCATAAGAAATAATGGAAACTCAGATGATTTGTTCCACAACCCAAAACTATTCATATAAAAATGATTAATACAAAATATAAAGTAAAAATGCATAAAACAAATTAACTTGCACTTTACCTTTGAAAAGAATCATGGCTGGTGTGAGTGAGTTTCTAAACTCTTGTGGGATTGCACCCAACGGGACGACATGCGGAAGAGCGTCCCAAAGCAATCGCAGTCTCCCAGCGCTGTAGCAGTTCTCTGTAAAAGCGAATCCAAAAAGATCGTGGACATGCTATAAGCACCTGCCGTCAATGGGTGATGCAAGGAACAAGGAACGTTATAAATGCGCAGGGCCCTGCCTGACTGCTGTGTCTGTGTACAAATAACCGCGCTGTTGCTGTTTCAAGCTGAATAAAGCTTGTGTTGCTAAAGTACTGAGACTCAGCTTCGTGTTTTAGGGTGCAAGACGGGGACTCGTACGTCACAGCACAGACGCGCGCGCGAGCACACATACACACACACACACACGAGTGCGCGCGTGCACACAGTCACAATGCTAATGCTGTAGTAAACACTATACGCTCGTACGGATGTTGACTATATGAGTGAGGCATGCCGACTCAGACGGAGAATAGGAGACGATTGCCCACAATCCCTGCAGTGAGAGACAGAGAAGAACCATCAGCTCAGTTGTGATCACTTGACGCTCAGCAGACAAACTACTCATACTGCAAGACCTCGCTCGTTTATCAAGTGAAAATTTATTAAAAATTTTTGCTCGTCTTGCAAAACACTCATAAACCAAGTTACTCGCAAACCGAGGTTCCACTGTATATATTTTTATGTTTTTTAAGCACAAAAATAATTAATTATACCATAGAATGTACCGTGTAATAGTAAACTAAATGTAAAAACATTGAATAACACTGAGAAAACCTTGAACAACAGAGAAAACAAACATTGTAAGAGTTCGCACTAGACCCTTACGAACTACTCACTGTAAACACTTTTTTTATGAGTTTTAAGCACAGTTAAAAAAAAATTAAATACCACTTCTCTTGCGAAACTTTTCAAACCATCTTCTGCTGGCTTTAAATTCCTCACCTTCACCACTCGAAGAAGGATTTTTTTTCAGTAAATCGCCATGAATCTTCCTGGCTTTCTTGCATATGATCGCCTATCATCACCTCCCTTCTTAACCTACTGTAGCTTCCACTACTTTTTCCCATTACTTCAAACTGTAGCTCATCAATTTTATCCCCCTGTAGTTACTACAGTCCTGCACATCCCCCTTATTCTTAAATATCGGCACCAGCACACTTCTTCTCCACTCCTCAGGCATCCTCTCACTTTCCAAGATACCATGAAACAATCTGGTTAAAAACTCCACTGCCATCTCTCCTAAACACCTCCATGTTTCCACAGGTATGTCATCTGGACCAATGGCCTTTCCATTTTTCATCCTCTTCATAGCTGTCCTTACTTCTTCCATGCTAATCCATTGCACTTCCTGATTCACTATCTCCACATCATCCAACCTCTTCTCTTTCTCGTTCTCTTCATTCATCAGTCTCTCAAGGTATTCTTTCCATCTGCTCAACACACTCTCCTCGTTTGTGAGTACAATTTCACTGGGAAGCCATTATATGATGGGAGCTAAGCTTGCACAGTGGTGAGTGCTACTGTTTTATCAATCCTGGGTTCAAATCACCAATCAGTTGATGTCTGGTGGAGTTTGTAGTTTTTACCCTGTGTTTAATTCCCTTGTTTATTTCCAGTTACTCTTATTTCCTTGCATCTCAAAGATATGTGTGTTATGTTAACTGTCAATTCTAAATATATAACCAATTTGGGTGTATGCCTAAATGGGCCCTGGGATGCACTCTGCCATGTCTAGGGTTGGTTTCTGTGCCTGATGCTGTTGGGTTTATGTTCTGGTCCAAAGCTGAATTAAGTTTCAAAACATTATGTTTATGTTACATTGTAATATGATGTTGTTTATGTCATGTATGTCATATCTTCCTGCACCTTTGCTTGCTTTTTCATTAGTTTTCTTGGGTATTCTTGATATTTTTACACTTTTTCACTTTTGCTGCTGTAATGAGCTCTGCTAGCACCTAACTCACTTGCAATTATTATTATTATTTGCTTACAATTTTTCTTAACGCTGGTGAGATAGCATTGTTGTGATGTAAGATTTTGCATATAACTTGATAAATATTTTGTATGTCTTTATTTGTAATTTAGGCAAAGCAATGTAATTTAATGTTACATTAGTGAGTGTTTACTCCCCCCCCCCCCCCCCCACTTTAGGAATGGGTCGCTTTGAATTTTACGACTGAGATGGGGGAGGAATGTGCCTTAAACCAGTTTGGCGAGTGTTTCTCTGCTAATGTCTTTCAACCTCTGCAAGGAAGCCAAACTGCACTTTAACATATGGTTTTGGGGGATGTTAGGTGTTAATATTGTCTTTGCCCCATTGGTTTGAAGCATGGCTGTTTGGAATTGGCTTCTATAAGAAGCTTTTACAGTAAGTACCATGATGTCCTATTGGCTGTAGGGGTTGGACAGAGAATCTATAAATCTGCTTGTTCAACCACATTCTCCCCCTCTTACTAACCAACATATGATGAAGAAGTATCTCTCTTACTAAACTGATGGAGACCATCACACCATGAACTGAAAAAGACAACACAATGGAGCGCACAACTCGGCAGCCATATTGAGGCAGGCAATGCAGCCTGTTCTGAAGAAAGTTGAATGATGCTTTAACTAGAGACATTAAGTAACTAACAAGTCTGTGTGCCGCCTGAAACTACACATATAATCAGGTTGTATGGTTGCCAATATTCAAATGTACTTTGCATATTGTTATTATTTATGAATATTACCAATAATACATTGTTTTATGTGTAACTTAACTCCTGCTTGTCTTTTACTATATAGAAGGGAAGGTGGGGATAAGTTATATACTATAATACCTTATAAACAGTGGTAAGTCTGGGAGATTAGGCATTCTGACAAAGGCTACATTTTAATAATACAATAGGGGAAAGTAAAGCAATACGTTACTCTACCAAGATAAAACAAGCATTAAACAATATATTTCCTCAAAAATATATTTTATAATTTTATAAATGACAATGAAATGATTTAAGCTTAGAACAAACAAGAATTAAAGCAATACTGCTCCCATACATTTTTGTTTCACAAGAAATCAAATCATTATTAACATCCATATTCACTAAATGTTTTTTAACAAGGAAAGTTTGCTGATAAATGTGTTTTTGCCCATTAGTGACTTGCTCGATAGCGAGTACTTTTCTTGTTTAACCTTGCACTTTTTCAAGCCTTTCTTTTGTCAATGCTTTTTCTGATAGTATGGCCCTGTTTCAGTTAATTTTCATTAGAGGTTATATTGGTTAACTTATGAAGTGGAACATGCTTGTAATCACTAAAGAACTCTGTTTCTGTAACTATGCACTGAATACCCTGGAAATGGCAAAGAGCAATTGCAGTTTTGCTTTGTGGCAGAAAGTTTACAGCAGTTTATAAAAGAGCTACATTTAGAATTCATTAGCTGCAAGTTGCTGGTAGCAAATCACAAAATGTATTCTTAGAAACAGTGCTTAGTTAAAATGAGCATTCAGTTGCCAGAGTATACATTTAGAAAAGATTGGATAGATGGATAGATAAACAGATTAATGGAGAAAAGAGATACAGCAATCTGAAAGACAGGTACTGTTGCCATGGAGATATGATTCTGCACCCTGTGAACCTTACAGTAAATCCCAAACCCTCACAATTCAGATCATTTACTGTACATCCTTTTATCAGGATGATCTTATTTGACATGTTACCAGAAAATGGAGCTAGAAAGTCTAATGTTTACTATGCAATGTAAGTCCCAGCTGAACCTCTGCTCTGAGTTTGCATAGTTGCATTTTGTATTTCAGATGTATCTTTTAAGACAATTTTTTCTGCAGAGGTGTTACATACAATTAGTTTTTGTCTAAATTGCAACTGCCTGAAACTGTATAATGAAGCAACTGTGTAAATTTATGTAATGATTTTAATCACACAGCTTCAGAGACTTTCTCCTACAACAGGAAGTGTTCAATTCACCTTGTTAAGACCTCAGATTAGAGTTAGTTTATGATTTTCAATGCATCTTTAAATTCTAGTTTTTATGGTTTTGATACTTTTTTGTTTCTTATTGGTTTTGACCCTTGCTGTGGTTTTTGACTACATGTCTTCTTCCAATCTCTTACATATTTGCTGCTTTTCTTTCCATGCAGCCCATAGTCAAGGTCTGACCTGGAGTACTTTGTCAAGTTTTGGTGTCCAGCGTACAAATAAAACAGCAGTACTAGAAAAAGTCCAGAGAAGAGTGAATAGGCTGAAACCAGAACTACAACGTATGAGCTACCAAAAAAGACTAAATGAGTGGAACCTTTTCAGTTTTAGTAAATGGAGCTTAACATGTGATGTGACTGAAGTACAGTGGATCAAGGCTGCTACTTTAAAATGAATTCCGAAATCAAGACTATAGGCATAGAGGTGGAAAATTGTTAGGGTAAATATTACAGAAACGTTAGGATGTTTTTCTTCACACAAAAAAAACATAGACTGAAATTTTTTTTTAAAAGTAGTGTTTTAGAAAGCAAGACTTTAGGGGCATTAAAAACTCAACTTGATGTTTTAGTTGGACAGAATTGGCTAGCTTTGTTGGGCTGAATGCCATTTTCTCATTAAAATTGTTCTAAGGTTTTAAACTCCAGTTAATTCAGCATTGCAGCTCTCACAATCACACAGGACAATAGCTGGTCATAGCTCCACAGAATGAGGTGCAGACTTTTCTTGTATTGAACTAACCAGCTTCACATGAGAAATAAAACTTACAAAACACACCTTCTTTCCTCTTTAATAAAATCTTGTATTGGACAAGAGGTTTTTCCTCTGAAGAAGCCCTGGATCTGCAGGCTTTGTGAGATGCTTTAAGAATGGGCTTCTTTTGGCAGAAAAAAACCCCATTATGGACCTAATTGAATGTGCACATGAATCACGTTACAGAGAGAATATCTACTAACATGCTCAATTCCAAGACAAGGTCATATAAAATGCAATATGCAGTTTTTAAAATTCAAGCATGAAATCTTTCATTTCCATATTATTTCACTGCAAAACTATACTTTGCCTTGCAGCTATGGGTTTCTGGAGTAAAATCATGGCCTGGACCCAACCTATGAATAGTTGGAAAATTTTCCTGATAATCTGTATGGATTTTCTACTGTTTTCCTGGAAAGGACTGCCACCCTGTCTAGAGATGCTTCCTTTCTTCCTACAGTGCTGTGTGCATACCGTGTTTCTATGAATCCAATAAGCTATTTAGAAAAAAGAAGGGCAATGAAATTATATTCAACTTAAAATGGCTTCTCAAGTTTAATGGTGGTTATTATACCTTCAAATGTTCTACTGTTTTAACCCCTGTGCCTCATTAGTATTTTTTTTGCATCTGGGGTTTTTTCCTGTCAAGTGCCTAGTGCTTCCATGATGTGTAGTGATGAACTGGATTATGCCTGTTCAATAAAGAGATACATGGGTAGATATCGTTTTTTGTAAAATAACAAAAATGTCTGAAATATATTTCAGCTTCAGTTTTCTAAAATGGGACTTCTGTCTCCTTCATTCTTTAGTTTTAAACAGTACCATTTGGGAGTTTTAAATCACATGTCATAATATTACTAATCATAAACATCCCATTCTGTACTTTTCCATATAATGGACATGAATGCCTTCACCTTCCCCGTTCCCCTCCCTGTGCTTGGACCAGGTTTAATGACCAGTCTGTAGGACTACCATGCAGAGTCAGTGCATTAGAAGAAAATGGTAATTCTAGTGTTGTGATCCTGAATTTGATTGAGATGTTCTCATAATCTGGACCGAGGACTGAGATAGTTGACTCTTGTCTCTTATATGTATATTTTTGCTGCTATATTTTTCAGCTTGACTTTGATTGGCAATTCCAGATTGTCCCTGTGAGTGTAAGAGTAGGTGTACAATATGTGTATAAGTAGGTCTTGCTTAAGCCGGTGTCACATTAGATTACTCTTCCAGTGGTTTTCAGTCATAGGCTTCATTTACAACAACAACAACATTTATTTATATAGCACATTTTCATACAAAAAGTAGCTCAAAGTTCTTTACATAATGAAGAGAAGAAAAATAAAAGACGAAAGTTGTAATCTGGCTGGCAAAGTAGATATACCCAGTGACTTTCTGTTTTGCAACTTGACATGGTGCAGCAATGAAATCAGTGACTTTGGTCGGCAAATCTGACATGCTCCACGTCAGAAATTTACATAATGTGACATTGACTCTATACTCATTTGCTGTAATAAACTGATG
Source organism: Erpetoichthys calabaricus (assembly GCF_900747795.2). NCBI lineage: Eukaryota > Metazoa > Chordata > Cladistia > Polypteriformes > Polypteridae > Erpetoichthys > Erpetoichthys calabaricus. The sequence goes on along the minus strand of NC_041402.2, from coordinate 151,867,667 downwards.
CAAAGTCTATTTTCTTGGTTGCACCCAGTGCTCCTGGTATAGCCCTGTGACCTGGAATTGGATAATGTTATAATGGGTTATGTTATGGGTCTAATTTCATTTGTTTAGCTCTTAAGCATTATTCTCAAGTGCAAAATAACAACATGCGTATAGCTGTAATTTTGCAGGTGGTTGCCTGGACATTCAGAGACCAGAATTTATTGATAGTTTTTAAAGAAGAAATACACTGAAGGTAATGGTTTCCCATAAACATGTTGCGGAAAAAAGAAAGACCATTAATTTTCATGATTCCTCCTACACTAAGACAGAACAGTAATAGCCGAAGTCCTGTATTATGGAATCTAATGTTGTGGCATAATTTTTGCTATCGATCCATTCCATACCCATCTTGGGTGATTTATGGCAATAAATAGGAAGCAATGCACAGTGTAGTGCACGAAATGGTCACAAACTTTATGAAGCTTTTCTTGCCTTCAAGGTTAATAGACTTTAAATCACACCATCCAGAGGTGTTGGTGCTTGCCGGTTGACAAATGACACACTGATATTGAACTGTCTGTCAACGTTAAAATAAGAGGATTTAGTCAGCTAGCAATCAAGTACAATGGGAAATTATCACAGGTGATTTGCTGTAGACTGCTGTCCATAAATAAAACAAATTTAGAGGTAATGACTCACAGGCTAAAGCCATCTTTTATTTTTTTTTTCCTTTTTGTTTGTTACTGTATCTGCTTGTATACTTTGGATGTCATATGAATGAAACCACCTTTCAGTCCTTTCTAGTCTCTGCAGCTTTCAGTGTTTCACTGATAGGGATCTATTGACGGTAGGAGGGCCTTTAAATAAATGCTCTGTTGATCACAAGTAAAGCAATATTAGTTTTAAAGCTAGACATTCTAGGTCATGACATAATCTATGTAGACGGCTTCCTAATGAAATCTGATTATGACTGAAATAATCAGATATAATTAGTTTCATGTTTAATTTTAGAAGTGCTGTCAGTGGAAACTGCTCCTGCCTCTTTAATCACCATGTCCTGATAATTATGATAAACCATCTAAAGTGATCTATTATTATTTTCTTTGATAAATAATTAGTGCAAGCAACAAAAAAAGAAAATAAAATTAAACTGTGCAGATAAGGAACATCCACTTAAACCTAGTCTATTTATGTATTCACACATGAAGGAACCTGAACTGAAATTGCAATACAGTCATTCTGCACGTCAAGTCTGCATATTCTCTTCATTACCATGCGGGCTTTACTGTGCATGCTGATTTCATTTTTTATTCCAAAACTAGACATTAAGCCCGTTACAATAACGGGCGCTAGAACAGTTGCTGTGGCGTCTCTCCAGCAAGTACTGTGCAGTTCCCCAGCAAGTATTATTGTATGTGTGGCGTCTCCCCAGCAACAGATTTTATGTGTGCGAAAATAAATCTACTTTTAAAAGTCATCCTATTGTAATATCATGAAAATTCGTATATTTAGGAAAACCCTTTCAACGACTGATACTTTACACTTTACCGGGCCAAGCTTCTTAATCGCAAATCTGACATCCTCAGAGTGAACACTTGCACAACAACAAACACTAATCCCACCTCTTTGGGGAAGCTGGTCTCCGCGTCTCAGTACCCAATTGGATTTTTCGTGCCTTATGTTTTAGGTGTTACCTCATTTACCGAAATCCGATTGGATCGGCCGCCCTCTCTGTCTTGTGTGACGCGTCAGGCGGCCTTTGAAGCATCTGCTAGAGGCCGGTGACTCTGCCACTCATTCCGACCTTCCCTGTACTTCCGCCTTGTCCGTAATATGCGTTTAATTTTCTGTCACAACAGTGGGCAATCAGCAGAGTCTCCCCAGGAACCGATGTAATGTGTGGCGTGCAGCTGATAATCGTGGTTGTGGCGTCTCTCCAGCAAGTACTGTGCAGTTCCCCAGCAAGTATTTTAATCTGTGCTGGCATGCAGCTAATAATTGTATGTGTGGCATCTCCCCAGCAAAGGATTTTATGTGCGCGGCCGTGAGTACCCAATCAGCACTCTCCCCAGCAATGATGTCCTTTATTAAAGAGTGCCCCGCGCATGCGCACTTCACCAGAAGACACACACACACATGGACACATGGATGCACACAGGGATTTGATTAAAGAGGATTGTGCCTGTAGAGCTAATTGAAACTTGGGGAAAAAGTTCTCCCAGGTCAAGTCTTGTTTATCTCGGTGTGAGGTGCTTGGAGTTGTAGAGGGTAAGTAATATATTGTTATTTGGAACACATGCATTTCATGTGTGTTCCTTGTCTACAACATCTACATCTATGTCAGTGTAGGATCACAGTAAATGCAAGAAATGTAAGAAATGTTGAACACATACCTAAAACAGAAACTTTTTTCATGTTATAGTACTAACAACAAAATTTTGACATGAAGTGTATAAAGTGTGTAGACTGAAGTCTAAACATCAAATAAACACTTTCACTAAAGGTACACATATAACAAATCAAGTGCACTTTTATTCAAGAATATAACTGAAGAAAATGAAATTGGGTTAGATTGGATCGGCCGCACGATATTTTATTGGTCCCGCCCTCTCTGTCTTGTGTGACGCATCAGGCGGCCTTTGAAGCATCTGCTAGAGGCTGGTGACTCTGCCACTCATTCTGCCCTTCCCTGTACTTCCGCCTTGTCCGTAATATGCGTTTAATTTTCTGTCAGGGGTACGACACTGTTAGACACTGTCGTACCCTGTTTCTGTTAGGGTACGACACTGACACGAATGCTGGGTGGTGCAGCAGTAAGAATTGCTTACTCATAATCAAGAGGATACTGGTTTGATTCTGGACGCTTCCCAGAATTACCATTTTGAGTAGTGAGCTGCTCTTATTGTTACTATTATACCATAAAAACATACATTTGATTTGAGTCTGTAACAGGCAGTGTAAATTTATAGTACTTGTAAAGGTTACCATTTTTTTTTAATTCAGTTTTATTCTCTCAATCACATTCACGCTCCTCCCGATCTGACACTGCTGTTTTCAAATAAAGACATGCTATAACAGAGGTGAACTCACATGAGGATGAGGGTTCTACATCGGAAAAAGAGAACAGAAGCCCTCCCAGCAAGAACACAGGAAGCTCTGCAGTTTACTTGTGACTTTACGCTGTAGGAAGATAAGTAAATAAATATAGGTAAACAACATTCAGTGTGCCATTTATTTAAGTAACATATAAATGTTATTAAATAAAGACCATCAATAAACATAATTGCAAATGGAACTTTGCACAATACCTTGGTGAGTCATATTATGTCACCCTTCTCAAAAGACAGTTTGTGAAAGTTCTGCCCTGCTAGATCTGCCCTGTTCAACTGTAAGTGTTGGTATTGTGAAATGAATATGTTTAGTAGCAACAGCAGCTCAGCCATGAAGTGGTAGACCATGCAAAATTACAGAGCTGGGCCACAGACTGCAAAAGGGCATAGTATGTAAAAATCGTCTGTCCTCTGTTGCATCAGCAGAGCTCCAAGCTGCCTCTGGAAGCTATGTAACCTTAAGAACAGTGTGTTGAAAGCTTCATGAAATATGTTTCCATGGCCAAGCAGCTGCACAAAACCATTGGCTTTAGTGGTGTAAAGCACCCCTCCATTGGACTCTAGAGTGATAAATCATGTGTCACAATTTGGCAATCTGATGAACGAATCTGTGTTTGGAGGATTAGAGGAAACACTACTTTCTGGGCTGCATGTTGCTTACTGTAAAGCTTAGTGAAGGAGTGATAATAATCTGAGGCTGTTTTTCAGGGCTTGGACTTGTAATATTCTTTATTCCCTCTGGAAGCTTCCGTAAATGATTCAGTGCAAGACAGATGGTTAACTCAGAAAAGCTTTTAATTTATTAAAGCACATGAAACAGAACTTTACAAAAGACACCCGTCTCCATTGCTCTCTGTTACTAACCATTGCCCTTATTTATTCATATATTTACCTTGGTTATCTGGTTCATAACAACTTTATTTAAAACCTTAATTCACAATATACCACAGGACTAGGCCCCTTCATTACAGTGAAACGTTCTGACATTGCCACAGCATACAAAGACATTTTATACAATTGTGTGCTTGCAACTTTTTAGCAACAGTTTGGGGAAGGCCCTTTTCTGTTCCAGCATAACTGTGCCTTTGGGCATGAAGTGAAGGTCCATAAAGACATGATTTGACAAGTTTGACATGGAGGAGCTTGACTGATCAGCACAACCCTACTGAACACCTTTGGGATGAATTGAAATGCTGATTTCGAGTCAGGACTTGTCAGTACCTGTATCCAAAGTGTTAAGGAAAGCCTTCCCAAAATAGTGTGTGTGTGTGTGGTGGGAGGGGGGTGTTAAAGCCACATATATAATGTTGATAGGTTTGGAAAGACATGTCCAACAAGATCATATAGGCATGATGGTTTAGGGGTCCACAAACATTTGGCCTTACAGTGTATTTGCTTTTTACAACATGGTTCAAAATCAATACTGGATCATTTTTAACATCTCTCACTGGTTGGTCTGTATTTCTTAACTTCACTGTATATATTTGGTAAACTAACCTGAGGGTTTGATTGTCTGTTTTTTTTTTCTTTCTGCTGTTTACCTTGTTTAGTCTATTTTCATGAACAACACAATCCTAAAAAGAATTACTACCACCTAAATATTTAAATCACTCCTAAGTGAACAATTAAAGACTAGAATATTGAGAATAAGGATATCTGAAAAAATTAATTAGCAAAATTAATTTAGACTTTAAAGTGTTTGATGGCATTTAAATAAATTGTACATAGCCTACTCAATAAAGCAATCCCATATTGTCAAATAAATTGCTTGGGCCGCACAGGCCACTTTGTCAAGCTGCATATTTCATCTGCCAGAGTAAAATTGGAAGCTGTATCAAAGTGCACTGTAACATAATTTGTTTATTTTTTCAAGTGTCTCCCATATTATTGATATTGTCCTTAACATTGATAAATATCATGCCTTCATGGTAATAAAAGGAAGTAATCTAAAATTGATCTGTATGTTGGCTCATATCAATGGTATTCCAGTGAAGGGCTGCCTTAATATGATATGAGTGCTTTCACTGATTTATATTCAGACTTGTTCTCCCATAATCAAAAATAAAATACATAATAGAAAGGTATTTTGAACCAATTTTATTGTTGCTATGGCAATTATTAAGATGCGGCTCCTCTTCAGGAACAGAAAAATAAAGAATTGTACATTTAATTTTGTGCATTCTGTTTAGGAGACAAAAGAATGTACTCCACATCCAGAGAAGATTTACACTTCAAAATGTCTGTGAAGGACATCTTGCTGCTCTCAAACTGTGCGGCTCTCCATTAAGGACTTAACAATGGTCAGTTTTAGTGGGAGCAAAAGTGTTGTAAGTTAAAAAAATTTTTGGTGTAAATAAGCCATGCATTTCAGTGTTGCTGTCAATTCATTATTATCAGGTGTTTCCATGAAAATATTAAGTAACTATTTCAAGGTGCAACTCTTTCTTTCTTCAAATATTTATTATGTGAAGTTTTCCAAAATCTCTTTGAAAAATACTCATCATAATTCCAATTGTGCTAAATACAGAATTGGTCTGAGATTTACTGACTTTCTATTTATGTTAAAATATATTATACTGTAAAACTGTTCTCATCATGAAATGTGATACAGTAAATAAAAATTAGTTTAAATGACCTGCCTTTATCAACTAATTATTTAATTCTACATGATACTATGAGGATGAATTTATACTTTTTTGTGGTATTCTGCTTTGCAAAGCAGACATTGATATTATTTGCTATGAAAGGTTTTATTTGCAATTAAAGATAAGTGGACACATGGTAGGGCCATAGGTTATATAATATATATAAAAATATACTGTAAACCTGCAATGTATGTGTAAATGTGAACCATTTTCCCTTAATTATTGATTCAACTCAATATTATCAACTAGTTTATTTAATCAGGGAGCTTCACCCTTGGCTCGATTCGCTTGCCAACCCCACCTACACTACGTGCCGTTGTGAAGAGGGGAGCTAAACACACCCCAAGGAGATGCAGTTGCTCCTCTGAAACCTCTCTTAAACGGTGATACAATGGGAAACAAATAGGTTTTTTTACCTCCTCTTTGCTCGATCAGCTGCTGGTTGCTGCTGCTGCCGTGCCGCGTGGTATGAATGTCGTGTGGCGCTTCGAACGTTTAAAAGCCTGTACAGCAGCTGTCCTTTTTGTCTCAGTGCCTTGTCTTTCTTCTCCCCCAGACATCCTCAAGCTCTATTCGACCTCTTTTCGCTGTTCCGTTATTTCACCGAGTAATAATTTCCATTTGTTTGCACCAATGTGATCTTTATTATCATTTTTTTCGACTTTCGAATTTTCCTACTTCCATTTTCTCTAACATGCTCTGCATGTGTATCGCGCCAATGTTTTTGAATTCTTTATGACGTTCTACTTTGTCATCTACTCTTTGTCTTTTTCTGGCCCCGGGCATGGATAAATCTCTTGGCACAAAGTCTAGTCTCGCAGGACATGAAAGTGTCTTTCTGAAAAAGTCACATCTCGTCTTTTTTTGTATAATATAGAGACATTCTCAAATCCGCTCATTCCAGTTTAGGTTTATAAGGAAGCACAACCTATTCTGGCAATATTGGGCAAAACATATAGACCAAATATGTAGCCCAAAATCACACAAGGAATGCTTAAATGGGCTTTAACAGGCCCTGTTTTTTGACATCCCCTGCTATGACACTCTAAGAAGACAAGAAGTAATTCCCAAAAAACCTTGTAGAAAAAGAAAAGGAAGAAATCTAGGGAAGGGAATTTCAGAGAAAGATCCCTTTCCAGGTAAGTTTGGCGTGCAATGGGTGTCCAAACATGGGGTAAATGTGACACACAAAACAGAATACAAACAATCCTCTTCATAGCGATACATGGCCAATCTATCATTGCCACCTTAGTAAAATAGTACAAAATACTTTGTTCTTGCACAGCACTCCTCATCCAGTGTAGGTGCAGAGCGCCTGTAGCAACTCTCAAGGAAAAATGAAAGAATACATTATACCACTCACTAAATACAGAACATATCAAGAACATATCAAGATACAGATTTATTAAAATATAGCAAAAACATAGCAGAAACCAATGAACAAATAACAATATCTGTCCATCAGTTAATTATAGAACCACAGCCAGACTGTAGAAAAGCCATCAGACACACAGTCAGAATTCCGGAAGAACTCAGCCAACTAGCTGCCTCCCCCTTTCTGGCCATTCTACAGCTGAGTCAGTGCTGGGTCAGCCAATCTGATGAAGGGACTCTTCAATATGATGAATCCAGTGCTCCTTTAGCCAAAATGACTTTTCCATAGGCAGGCAAACAACTTGGCATTAGGGCAGTGGCACCAAATGCCACATGAGGATACCAAGGAGCGAAACAGAATAGGGGAGGGTTAATAACATTTTATAAATATCGTATTACTTATATTTTAGTACTAGTGACTAACAACAGAGATGCGGTATGCAGAGTTAATCTCATACATTCTCCCAAAATCGTGTAGATGAAAATTAATTGGGGCAAAAGTGTCTTTTATAAATGGCAATTTGACCAAACACATCCAACAATGAAAGAAAAAGATATACTGTAACATAAAGGCTGTAATCAGGCAAGGAAATTGTTATTATTATAATTGGGATTACCACAAGGTTGGAGAAGACATGCATATTGGTATGGTTGGGGGTAAGGACTGTGTCAGTTTATGAATTCTTGTACTTTTGTAAGGAAATGAGAAGAGATGTCTGTATTTGTAGGCCATAAAAGTGTTTGCTTAAGCATTTTAGCTGAACAGATATGCACATCAGTTATTGAAGCTGTGTGGGGTAGCTCAAGTGCTAATAATCCTGAAGCATTTGCCACTGTGCAGCATGGCTGAAACATTTAATAATAGGGTCTGCTTTTCTAAAATAGTGTTTGCTATGTAGTTCTTGAACAGAAGGCAGCTGTGTATCAGCCGCATTCTGTGTCATCTTAACAACCCTCACTATTGTTTAATGATCCTGAGTTGAACAGATGCCGTACAAGCATGTTAAGTGGTTAGAGAAAATGGACTCCATTGTACATTTCTAAAATTTAATGAGTATTGTTGGAATCATCTAACTTTCCTCTGGAAATAAAGGCATTGCTGATCCTTCTTCACCATGCCCGGATGTTTTGTGTTAACTTCAGGTCAACAGTTATGGTAATTCCAAAAATTTAAAACTGCTGACCATTTCAGAGCATATCCTCTGATGTAAATTGTAATGCAGTTTATGTTCTACTTCCTGAATGTGCTGCTCTTTGGTGTCACTTACGTATGGGTGAGATTGTTGGCATGATGGCCTCTGTGTGAAAAGTTAAGCCATGTTATCACTATTAGTGATCAAGCCTATCATGGTAGCGTGATCAGTACATTTATTGACAAAATTGAAGCTATGCTTAGCCACAAATTTAGGACAGAACAAGGGAGCGACTCAGCACCGTACCCTGTGGGTGCCTGTGTTGAGGACCTCCATTAAGAAAAGTGAAGTTGCCAGTCTGCAAATGCAGTTAGGATGTCCAAAATCCAGTTGGAAAGTCAATGAGGTTTGTGATTACGTTTGATAGTACAACAGTGATAAATGCTGAACTGCTCTCTATAAACAGGACTCTGGCTTATCAGTATCTAATATCCAGGTGTATCAGGATAGTAGAAATTGCAAGAAATATGATATCCTTTGTGGACCAAATGTGACAATATGCAAACTGAAGGTGGTCCACGCTGTCTGGAATATTCTGTTAAATGTGTCACAGCAATCATCTGTCATAGCACTTCATAATTTAGAAAATCATATCAAGAGAACCATAATCAGCATTATTTTAGCATTTATATACAAATCATGTAAAAAGTAAGACTCAATAGATAAAAGACATATTTAAAAGAATCATATCACATAGTCCTTTTGTAAGTATGATAACTCCTGCTGTGCCATCATTTAAAAAGTCAATCAATCTTTATATTGCTTACTGAAAATTACATAATTCACCATCACATTTAAATTGATTTTTTAATGTGGCAAAATCCTTGTGGCAAAATTTCTTCTGAACTGTATGTAGCAGTTTGTTATGGAATTGCTTGGCTTGCCTGCTATGTGCATAGCAATATGACATGCCAGTCATTTTATTTTATGCCACAAGTGCACCTAAGCTATTGAATCTATTATTATTATTAGCTTAAGAAATTGTCAGAGAGAAGATGTACATGCTATGTGTATTATTATTGTTTTGTTACTCAGTTTGTGAAAAATGGGCAAGATAGTAGGTTACACAATATTTTATTTTAAAGGAGATTGACTTATGGGGGACCCGAGTGGCTGGACCAAGCCAAGGGGTCACCCACGTAACACCTGACAACAGCAGATAGAGGGTCATTTCCGGAGTGTGGGACTGGGCCGCGTGTCTGCCTGGGGGGTTGCCAACCAGGATCCTGAATTGTTTCATCGTGTACTGGGTGCAGCAATGTACTGTACCAGTGCATGCTCCCCAACTTGACTTGACTTGAGATTGACTTCTTTAACTCAATATGTTAATCTTATAGTTGTAATATTTCAGTGTGAATTAAACACCAACCAATCAAGCATTGTTTTTTATAACACCATTAACTACAGTATATTTTATCCTGTCTTTGTGATCTCCTGGGCTGAAATGTGTCCATAATAAATAAATAATCAATTTGTACTAAATGTTGCTTACTGGTTTATGTTTTTGTATATTCAATGTACTTGTATTAATTTATTAATGTATCAGTCCATCAATCCAGTCATTTTCTAATCCTACTGTATAAATTCATGTATGGAGGAAGCCAAAGCCTAAATTGCAATATCAGGCTCAATGCAGGAATGAAACAGATGCTCTTTCAGCCCTGGAGTGACATCATACAGACCAGCCCACCCCCAATTGGGATGGATGGAACACGGGCTTTATTACTGGGCCACCACGGTAACTGCCAACAGAAGAATAGAGACATACAACTCTTAAATTGCCAGTTTCTTGCTCTTTTCACAGTACTTATGCAGAGGTTGGTGCAAGCAGGTGTCATATTTACTGAAAAACACCAAGTTGCTATGTTTATTAGTACTGTCTTGTAGAGTACAGGTAGCTTCAGCTTTGTACCCTCTTTTCCATCACTTTTATCACATCCCCAACAGTCTATGTCTTGGGGGTTGTCGTAGGAGATAGCAGAAGAATACATCAGGACCTGTGGACTGGGGAAATGCAAAGTAATCAAAGCTTGTAATAGCCTTCTCTATCTTGCTTTCATTAGTCTGAGTATCCCTTTCTTTATCCTCCTTAGCTGTTGTTGCCTCTGTCATGTACCCAGAAGTAAAACCCTCTCTGGCACAGATCCCAAAAGGACATCCTCATCTTTAATAACAAAGAAATTAAATAATTAATAGGACTACAACATGTAGTGTTGTACAATGTGTCATGGCTATAAATAATACATGATGGCTATATTATTGCATATTATTCCATAGATAATTTCTTCATAGCCTGCAGTCTTATTACTGCTTCACACAGATCATATAATTTTAATTAATATTGAAAATAACCAACAAAACCAAATCCTATCATCACATCACAGCACCACAATATTGCACATACCTGTTGCTGTCCTTTCTTTACGACCTTCTGTTCCTGCCTCATCAGCATGACTAGACTGACTCTCTGTGGCTGTAAAATAACATCTAGTTGGAGCAGAACTAACAAGCACAGGTAGCATTTTGTTCTGCCTGGACGTTCATTCATAGCAGGTAGCATTTCACTTGCTTAATAGCCTATTTGCATCATAAATTCACTAAACATTTTCCCTTTTTTAATAGGCTACATATATTCTAAATAGTGGTGCTAAGTTACAACTACAGTTGTTGGCTGCTAAGTTATTTAATGAACCAACATTAACAGTGTTGTCATGTGAAGCACACATAGCACGTTAACGCCAAAACCTCAGGGCATTTTAGGTAATATGACAGACTGTAGGGCCAATCACATTTGATACTGTAGCTAGCTAGCTAGCTACTTTCTGACACCTAGTACTACTGAATCTGTGAACCAACGCAATTTTGTAAAGTTAACGGTTGCCACATTTCTCACCTGTTCTAAATAAAGCTGATATTTTAATACATTGTCCAGCAACATTTTTTTTTGTTTAATTCTTGCTTTCCCAGCAGCACCTTTTTTCCTTTTACTTGTGGTGTCTTTTGTTAAAAGGTTAAACGCAGTGAGCAGGTTAAGAAAATGGATGAATAGTTTCAATTTCAGGCATGGAGTTGTACCATTTGGGAAGGGATTTCCTCATTTTCACCTAGAATAGATCACTTAGGTAGGGGCCTTCTTTTTATGAATTTATTAAATGTGCATACATGTATTTATGAGAAATTGAAAAGGTGTGCACAGATGCTCAACCGGCCCAGAAACGTCACTGGCCCACCAGGAAGTCCCCCATAGTTCCTGATGGCTAGTGCACACCCATGCTGATTCATGGCTGAGCATATTTACTAACCCATGCATATTAACTGCTGCATTTTAAATTGATATCCAAAGAATACAGAGTACAGTACGCTGTATAATTTCCCCGGTCCCATATTAGTCATTATCATACTGATTTTCATTCCTTATCTCAACCAAATGATAGTAATATATTAGCTTATCAATATTTGTACCAACTTCATCTTCACTGTCAATTATTTAGTGTCAATTATTTCATTCCTTTCAGAGGTCCCCGTTAATTGTGACATATTGTACAGACATTCAAAATGAGGCGTAAAAATACAGTTATTTAAAAAAATATACCTGTGAGATCCCTGAAGCACAGAATTTAGCCACCATTGGAGAAAAATGGCTCAAAGTGCTTTTTGAATTTTTTGTGCTGTAATCAATTGGAGGCTTGCTTCTTACTGAGTAAGTCATTTATTTATGAGACACAAAGAAGAATTAATTGCTGTAATATGTTCTTATTTGACAGTAATTGTAATTTCACATATATGAAAATATTTTCCATGAGTTTATGTGGTTGTGCATGTATATCAAAAATTCTTACCTTTCAGTCATTGTTTCTTTTTTGTAGTGGTACGAGTATTTTTAATTAGGTTTCTAGTGGCACTTAATGAGAGCTATAATTAGCAAAGTAAAATGGCAAAACAAAATCATTATTAAAAAATGTGAAAGCTCTCAGGCAGTTTTTAACATCTGAAGTAATAGATGTACTGAAAACATAAAGTAAAATATTTTGCTCTGAGATTTTGGAAAAAAAAAAGTACTGTTGGGTAGGCTGTTGCTTCCCAAGATGGTGAGAAGCAGGCAAGTTTTGAAAACTCATTGATGGGTGAATATGAAAGTGGCAAAAGTGGGAAATGCCGATAAAATAAAGAAGAGAATTAAGGATGTCCAACCGAGAAGAAATCAAAGCATGGTAAAGCATGCCTGTATTCAATGAAGGCAGATCAACTCATATTCCAGTGATGATATTAAACAGCAAAGTGTTGTTTTGACTGAAGCAGAAATGTGAGACGCAAAGGTTGTGCTACTGTCAAGTATGTCAGTAAGAATGGTCAATCATGAAAATGGGATCATTTTCAAAAAAGTTAGATATAGCAGGAAAACTGATGTCCAGCTGATCCCTCAAGAAATTATCCATTTTTTAAGCACAAAAATGTCTACTTAGAGCTTCATTTTTATAACATTCTGATGTGAAAAGCATCCTGTAGTATTCTCTTAAATAGTTTACTTAATTAATTTGTATTCAGAAAATTTCATTCCGGTTGCATTAATGGTTGATGCGATAGTATTCCTTACTTCTTTCTGTATTATTTCCTGAGCTAAAAGCTTAATTAGTTTTATTATGTTAATGGTAAAAATAATGCTATTTAAGTAATAGATGCTCTGTTGTTTTCTTGTAGTTAATACATTAAATGATATCTTCTTTTGGAGGACTTTTTGAAGGTAATGGTGATTAATTCTGTTACCCTTTTGAACTGTAATTTATTTTTATGTGAAGTGCCTATGAAAAGCATTTAATTTACCCTCATGGAAGTTTTCACGTTTTATTATTGTATAAAATTAAATTACAGTGGACATAATCTGGATTTTGTGAGAGTGATCAACAGATAGAGACAGTGAAAGCAAATTTCTTTAAACTAATCTAAATGTATTACAAATTAAACCAAAATAATGTATTGTGTAAGTATTCACCCCCAATAATTCATTTATTTAGTAGATGCATCTTTGGTAGCCATGACAGCCTTGAGTCTGTGTGCACAGGTCTTACATAAGCTTTGCACATCTGGACACTGTGGTTTTTGTTCATTCTACTTTACAAAACTTTTCAAGCTCCAGCAGGTTGCATGTGGATCGTGAATCAACAGCCCTTTTTTAAGTCCAGCCAAAAATTTTCATTTTCATTGAGATCTGGGCCCGTATAAATTAAGCATCTCGAAGTTATCTCTAGGAATTTTGCTAAAAGTCGGACTAGGATAAAAATTTGTCCTACAACAGAGCAGGATATAAGAAGTAGTTACAAAGCATCCTTCTCCTAGAAGTAGAAGGTCATGTTTGAGAATGAGTGATGTCATGATTTTACAGCACTACTTGCCACAAATTGTCATTCATGATGACATTTTGTAGTTATATGATACTAACGCTAAGGCTTCACAACAATAATAATAATAATAATAATAATAACAATATTCAAAGTAGTAGGAGATGATAAGAAGGAAATTACAATAAGGTAGGATAATGCACTAACCTGCACATAACTGTTGTTACTTGATTGCAGCTACTTAAAGAATAATACTATAAAAAGGACTGAGATTAAAAGACACACACATACACCAAATGAGAGTTAAGTCTGATACTAGGCATGTTAAGTTAACAATAAAAGATCCACAACTGTACTTTGTGAAGAATCACCATTCTGCTGTTATGGTCATGGGAAATGCCTCATAAAATAACAGTTGCTGAATAGCCACGTTCACTCTTCCAAAATCCCCAGTTGTTTTCCAGAATCATGTACCCCCCCCCCCACCCCAACCTTTATCTTCTGTGAGGGTCTGTTTAGCGAAAATCCTGGGAATCTATGCATGTATTCTTGAATGCAAATGCCCCAGGAGTTCATGGAAAGCAAAGATCAATATACCAGTGTGCCATTTTGCTGTTAATTACCCATACAGCCCTGCTTATCTTTAGACTAATATAATACTCATATGACAAATTATTTTGTTTTCTATATGATCAATTGTTTTATTTTTTTATATGATCGAATATTTTATTTTTTATATTTGTAATTAATTTAAACCACTTTGCAGAGATCTGTTTTTATTTTAACATTAAAGAGTCTTTTTCTGTTGATCAGTGTCAAAAAAGCCAAATTAAATGTGATTCAATGTTGATCAACAATAAGTCTGAAAAATTCCAAGGGGTGAATATTATTAAAGGTATTGTTTATAAGATTCTTTCTTCCCTTAAGTATGCTTTCATACTGTTCTAGCTGATATCTGACACTAATTTATGTGGAGGTACCAGGAGACTTATCAAATCTCAGAGTTCAAGGTTAACTTAAATAATAACGTATTGTTTCCTGTGAAATAGATAAATAGATTTGATCAATTTTCTTTCACTGTTTTACAATAGTTGAGATACTTAGGAATCACAATGATTGCTCATACATATTATCAATATGGTCTTGAGTTAGACGTTTTCCACAGAACTCCTGTCAGCAATGTGTTTACAGAAGATAATCCACAACATAATCTTTGTGGTCCCTGCAACACAAACATGATAATGAAGTTGAAGTTCACTCTGTCTGCGGATAATTATTCAAATAATTATAACTGTCCCGCTTTTCAAATCAGAAATCAAGTTTGCCCTATTTGCCTCATTTCATTGACTTATTGAGCTAGGCTCCCTGGTCCATGCAATCAGTTTATTTAACTCTATGGAGATGTTCTTTTTATTTAACTAGTGTTTCTATTAGTCAACAGCAGTGTTCCTCTGAAATCAACAATTCAGAGTTGGATTATCCCCTTTTTCATTCCCTTCACAAGTTAATTTAGAGTGCTGACATTCAATAAATATAAATACAGTATGAGCATTCCTGAAATACTGTTGTTTGTCTTATTATACTAAAACATTTTTTCTCATCACTCTAAATTACATTTACTTTCATCATTCAAGTAACTGTAGGTAAGATGAATTGGAATCCACATTTTTATTTTATAATTTTAGTTTCATGCTTTCTCCTCTCCATCTCCTCCATGTCATCATTCTGGGATAGTTTATTTTCATTGTTGTCAAAATTAATTTGTGAGGCCTGTAGACTTCATCTAAAGCAGGGATAAAGCTAAGTTACCTCTGCTGGGTCTATATGCATAGCACCTGTTGCTACTAAAATCTTTGCAACGCTGAAGTCTGGAACTGCTTTGGAATGGTTCTGGTCAAACCTAACAGACTATTGTTTTTCAGTCAGCCTGGTCGACTTCTCCTCCTAACCGGTTCCTCTCATCTGTGGGGTTCCCCAAGGATCTATTCTTTTTTCACTATCAATGCTGCCCTTAGGACCCATTATTAAAAAATGTAACATTTCCTTTCATTGCTACGCAGCCTATACACAAATATATCTTCCACTGAAACAAATTTTCCTAAAACCTTACTAGAATATCTGAAAGACATTATAAAATCAATGTCACTACATTTTTTCAATCGGAATGACAAAACAACAGAGATTATGTGTTTTGGGCCCTCTGACCTTACCTGTGCTTCTACAAGTAACCTTGGCCTTCTGAAAACCTACTCTAAATGTTTTGTAAAAAATCTTACTGTGATTTTTGATATTGCCCTCAAATTCAACAAACAAATTAACTCAGTTGCCACTCCCTGTTTCTACCACCTCTGGGTATTAGCTAAAGTCTTTTCTATCTGTAGCTGAATTTGAAAAACTAATTCATGCCTTTGTCTCTTCTGAGCTTGACAATTATGCTCTGAAGTTAACCAGTCTTCCTTTGCGTGTCTATAATTAGTCCAGAATACTGCAGCTATGTGCCTAATAGGCACACAAAAACTAAATCACATCAATTTTACCTTCTTTCACTGGTATCCTTTTGGCTACTTGATTAATTTAAAAAAATTATTGATTTTTATAAGTTCCCTAATGGTTCATCACCCTCTTATCTTACTGACCTCTAACACTCTTTGTTTTCCTCTTGATTACTTAGGTCTTCTGATAAAATGGTATTGGTTGTGCCAAGGTCCAGACTTAAGTTTAGAGGTGATCTACACCAACTTTGGTCACTTTTAAATCCACATTGAAAACACGTTTTCTCTTTGGCTTTTTAAACTAGCATGTGAGTATTCATAGTTTTATTTTGTTTTGTTTCATTTAATGTATTTATTGGTCTGTTTATGGAAACTGTGCATTAAATGTCCTATATAAATAAAATTGACTTGACTAGACTTGACTTACCTGTTTGACCATCTGCTATCACGACCCTAACCAGGAAAACAGGTTTCAGAAAATGAAATGATATGAGACATTATATTCAATACCAATTAATAGTGGCTCTGAGGCAAAGCATCTGTGCTGAAACAGTTTGAATCCCCATTACTGCAAAGAGATCCTATTTTGCTAGGCCTTTGAGCAAGGCCCTTAACCTGCAGTTGCTCCAGAGGTGCTGTACAATGGCTGGCCCTGTGCTCTGACCTAAAGGGGTGTGTGAAAACTAAAAAAATCCTAATACAAGAAATTGCATAAGGTGAAATAAAGAAAAAAAATAGTGATCTGGAACAATAATGCTGTATGCAGATGACATATTAAGATACAATCTTTAAAATCACTAATTTTTATTTATTTCTCTTGGAGATCAACATGGGATATCTGTGTTCGTGGCGTTGTTATCATATATTAGGTGGAATCTTTTCTGTTGAGTTTAAGCTTTACAGTAACTGTTTAGGGCACTCCTGACCTAGCTCCATATCCAGAAGAGTGGTGTATTTATTGGAAGAAGATTAGTTTGTCCAGGAAGGAGTAATGGAACAGAGTGAACAGAAACAAATACACACATTGACACAACAACTTCTATATTTCACACTAAACGTACTTAATCACTTCCTGCTTCCTTGTAAATTACTCCAGTGGTCATTTCCTCAGGTGGGCCTTCTCCTCTCCTCCTCCAAGGTCATCTGTATGTGGGCTGGATCCCATCCAGCTATTTCTCATAGTACATTTTGAACCTTCGCACTAACTTCTAAATTAGTGACATTTGGGTGTTCACTTCATTTGGCCACATTATCTTTCCATATTCTGTCATTTTGTTAGCTCTCATCTCAGATTCATGCCTTACTGCCAGCCAATTCAAACGGCAGCCAGCAGTCTACATGCGGTCCAGAAGCAACCACCAGCCCGTGGTCCCACCAGAAATGTAGAGAAAAACCAAGAAAAACACATTTTGCAATCCTTCAGAAATTCCTACATAAACTCCTACAGCAGTACAAACCATAAATGCAATACTCTGTGTAGCCTAGTAACATTCAACCCACAATACAGAGCGCTGTTGTGTGTCTAGAAGTGGTGGTAACAGTCTATGATACAGTGATTTTTTTCTTTTTTTGTGATGGCATGTTCTGATACATTGTACCACCACTAAATATTAAATGATTCTATAATCAATTGTTTGCTTAGTTTTAGTATTTCAGTTTCATGAAGTGCATACAAACGTGAGTTTTTGCAAATTAATCTAATTGTTACTCTGATGACAGCCTCATTACTGACAAGCACTATCTCCACACTTCTATTAATAGGATTGGGTGGCCCTCCACTCACATGCTTTGATCCTGCAAGATTTACGGCTGTTACAAGTGACATTAACAGCCATTGACACTCAAAGCAAAGAAAGCATTTGATGAAAACATGCAAAAAGTTTGACATTTTCTTTAAAACTCTATCAAATTAAGCACTGATTGCTTTGCAGGACTACATAACTTTTTTGTAGAATGCAGAGTTTGTTATTAACCTGCTGTTAATATTCTTCATTTTTGGAAATTCTGTGTTTGTAATATTAAACTATTAAGCACAATATTATGGTGTAATGGTAGCGCCGTTGCCTCACAATAAGAAGATCATGGGTTTGCATCCCAGGTCGTCCCTGTGTGGAGTTTGCAAAGCGCTTTGAATAGTGAGTAAAGCAATTTATCAAGGTAAACTATTATTATTATTGATATACTTGACGATTTGTCAATTTTAAATTTTAAACGTTATGTTTTTCACCAAATAAACAAAACATGTAGCACTAGGACTGTCAGTCTCTCTATACCTACACAGTACCTCAAACTTGATCTAAATGCAGCGCATACACACCACCACCTTTTTGTTTACAAAAAAGGCACTGCTAATCACACATGTGGTGATTTAAAATCAATCTATGTAACTTCAGTGTGCAGTATTCATGTGTGTTAGCTACTGTTATCATTTGTTAAGGGTTTGTGCACTGATAGCTTTGCTAACATCAATTGTTCTTTTTTATTCTGTTAAATTCACCTTATGATGCATCTGGGTCATATATGATCAAAATATTTATTTTATTTCAAAGGGTTAATAAACATTATTGCTAAAACTGTGCACTTTTTTGATATTATGCACTTGGAGACGTGCCTGGTGCCTATGTGAGCAAAAAAGTTTATATCAAAAGGGAAAAAAATGCTATTGCTAATACTGTGCACTATTTTTTGTTTTTATGAGTTTTGAGCCGTGCCTAGGTCAGATATGACCAATTATTTTTTGTTTTATTTCAAAAGTGGAAAAAAAAGTATAGCTACTACCTCAGACTCTATTCAGTTATAGCTTTTTTATTGTTTTTTAAGCACATTTTCATGTGCCTGTGTCAGATGTGACCAAATTTAAAAGGGAAAGAATGAATAAACATTACATTCATTTATGGTTGTTTATAATTTGTTATTACCTGCTGCTAACTGGGCGGTGAAAATGTCTGACCACAGCTAAATTTCTTGGTTCAAAAATCTGGCCCAACTGAATTTGAAATTGAGTAGCCCTGCTTTACTGTTAAGTACTGTTATATCCTCTTATCAAAGCCTCAACACAAGAGGTTCTAACTAGTTCTCTTCCTCTTCACAGGGATGCTATCCTGAAAAATCTTGTTAACATTCCAAATATCAAGCTATTTGCACATTGAGGCTATGTTCATATTGCCAGGCTAAAGTGACTCAGATCTGATTTTTTGCCTTAATATGACACAGGTCTGATGTTTTCAGGTCTGTGTGGACACAGAAATCTGATCTTTTCATATCAGATGTGAGTTGTTTTCATATGTGGTCCTAGATCAAATATGCATTCAGTTTGTCGCCATGCGACATGAATTAGAAAGGTCAGATTAGAATTGATGTGTCCATCTAGTTTCTTTGTTTTGCCTATACAGATGGGCTGAGTGCTGCCGTCATCAACCAGCACCAACAGAGTAGCAAAACAACTGAGGAGAGCTACAGCTGTGAATATAGTCACAGTCCCATCATTTCTGGCTCCCTTCTCGTACCTACATATCTCTTGGTGCAGAAGTACCAGCAGTAGCTGTGAAAACAAAAAAAAAAAAAGCTAGAAGTCTGGCTTTTTTTTTCATCTTCTC
Organism: Erpetoichthys calabaricus; assembly: GCF_900747795.2. NCBI lineage: Eukaryota > Metazoa > Chordata > Cladistia > Polypteriformes > Polypteridae > Erpetoichthys > Erpetoichthys calabaricus. The sequence goes on along the minus strand of NC_041402.2, from coordinate 151,847,942 downwards.
AACCTAATCATGTACTGCTGCTGAACTGTTTGGAACCCTCCAGAGAAAAATGTGACGCATGCAGTAGCTACTAGTTCGTTTTGTTGGTTTTAAAACCACGAGTCGACTTACAAATATTAAACCTTTTGTTGTTGGTGACGTGGATGACTCATTCACAAACACGTTAACATTTCAGTTAATTAAAGGTCTCTTGTACTTATGAATGTGAATCGTCACGATATGCAAATATGAAAATTAGAGTAGAGCAATGAGGCTTGTAACACGAATGTAGCCATAACTTCAGTGCATTCATAGACAGTATTGTGACACTCAAATGCTTCTCAGGATAGGTCTAACAGCCAACTGTCATGGTCAGCTGTGCTCAGGTGATGATAATGGAGCATTACTTCGTCTGTTTAAAATTACCGTCCAGTGTACTCATCTTGTTTTCTATCAGCTTTTTCTGTACACTGTCAAGATTCCAATTTTTTCCACCTATGAGTTTTACTTTTAATTTAAACTTAAAAATCTTTATTGCCATTATTTTTTCAAAATTGTGCTAACTTCCAGTTAGAAACCTCCAGATCTAGTGAACCCCTGCTGTTGCTTTACTTCTATTTAGACCTTAATGCCCCAGGAGCTGTCTGCAGTGCATATTAATAAAGCCTGAAGTAACACCTTCAACCTCTTGGTGAAAGCACTTCATAAAATTAAAGCTTCATTGAAAAGTTTCACTGACACAAAATCCCTCAGGATATTTTTTCAATTGCCTCTCAATATCTTTCTCACTTTCTACTTCCTCTCATTTCTATCATAATGCCTGTTTGTCTTTCTTTTTAAGTGTATGTAACATTGTGGGATTGTGGGGGCTGTGATTTTAGTTTGACTGGGAGGGCTAAAGAGATCTTTGTACTGTAGATCTTCATTATTTTTCTCCTGTTGATAAACAGTGGATATTAAGGGGGGGTTAGATAAAGGTTTTCATTATTTCTTTGCGTTACACATACTTGTTCCAGAGCTGGTTTTATTATACTTTTAATTGATACAATAATGATCCCCCAAAAAAGAAAATCAGAGGCACTGGCAGCGGTTTGCCAGATGAGCAATTTAGTATGCAAAACCCTAGCTCACATTAAATTTATTAGCTTTTTCAAATACTGAGAAAAATCAATTAACAACTGTTGTTTGAAGGTCGGAAACTCTATAAGAAAATGTGTTTGAATTTCTAGTTCACATTACTGGTGAACTGAGACTAATTCTGGAATAAGCCTTTTTAAGATCCATACTGTATTGAAATGCAAGGGGGACGTGGGCAGTGAAGAAAACAGCAAGACATCACAAGGACAAGTTGACAGGATAAAATAAAGTTGAATGAAATGGCATAAATGTTACTTCTTCCTGTAAACCACAGTTTCAATGCTTCACTAAAATCTGCTTCATATTTTTTTTCTGTCTAAAATGGCAATTTAAACTTCCCAAAATTTTAGGAAGGTAATACTTTATGGAGAAGAGTCTATGCTTCATATGAAATGGACTCTTTCTTGTTCTCCTGCTTTGCATAGCTTCTGTTAATAATAGCATAAGCTTAGAAGTTCTTCTTGAGCAGTGGTTGTTTCGATTTGTTCATAGTTGTATTGTTTCCAGAACCCCAAATGTGAGTGCATTTTTGTCACTAAGAACTGTATCTTAGAATAATACAGCCATTATACCTTAGACCTAGCTTCCATCCATCCATCCATTTTCCAACCCACAGAATCCGAACACAGTGTCACGGGGTAGACCTAGCTTCATTTCATAAATATCACCAAGAGCACAGTGAAAATTTCCTCCATAATCAGCTTGAAGTTTTATTTTGTTTCTTTTTTCTTTTGAGTTGCTAATTAATTTGTACTTAAGAATATACACAACACAAAACGTTTTTGTTAAATGAGAGGAGACCATCTAGCTTCTTTGTTTAGGTCTTAGCTAAGTATTCCCAATATTTTATCCAGACTTTTTAAAAGTGGACAAAGTTTCTCTTTCAACTACTGTACATGACTTTGTAGTTTGTTTTAGGTTCCTGAAACACTTTTTATAATGAAGTGCTTCGTAAATTATACTTTAACCCTTATAATGTCTTCATATGTTGATTTTTTCTGACCCAATTCTAATACCACCTTGTACATCAAAATTTTCCTCCAAGCCTATTTTACACTACCTGGCCAAAAATTTGTGGACACCTGGCCATCCCACCTATATGAGCTTATTGAACATCTTATTCCAAAACCGATGGACGGTCATATGAAGTTGCCCACTTATTTGCCACTGTAACAGACTCTGTTCTTCTTGGAAGGCATTTTACAAGATTTTCGGAATGGGTCTGTCAGAATTTGTGCCCATTCAGTCAAAAGAGCATTTGTGAGGACAAATACTGATGTTGGACAAGACCACCTGGCATGCAGTTAGTGTTGCAAATCATCCCAAAGGTAATCAATAGAGCTGAGGTCAGGGCTCTGTGCAGGCCTATGGTGCTGTGGTTAGTGGTCTGTGGCAGTGCAGGATTTAAAATAAAAAACAATGTGGCTCAGGCTTGTAAAGTGTTCAATAGAGATGCTAGCAGCTGGCTTGATAATGTGCAACTCAGCTGTTCTTCATTGGAACTCCAACTACACCCACAAAGGTATAAAATAAGTTTGAATAGGAAAACGAAAGGAATAAGGACAGAGAAGGAAAGAAAGAGACAAGAGAAAATCAAGGCAGAGAGAGAGGGTTTGGGAATGAGCAGAAAATGGATGCGGGGTGTGAGCCAGTGTAATAAATAATAATTCTTTGCATTTATATAGCGCTTTTCTCCCTACTCCAAGCGCTCAGCAATTGCACGTTAAGGGCCTTGCTCAAGGACCCAACAGAGCAGATTTCCTATTGGCATTTTACGGGATTCGAACCGATTGCCAGTGCAGATTCCTAACCTCAGAGCCACCACTCCACCAGAGGCAGGGTGGTCAGGTGGTCCGTGAGGGAGTGAGAGAGATGGGGCACCTGGGATGGGTCACTCCTGCTGAATAGCTGAGTGCTCCAGGGGTTCTGCTGAACTGAAGGCAAATGGCAGGGTGATGGAAACTGGCCTCAAGCATCCAATCAGTGACCGAATGAGGTGACTGGGACAAGAGTCAGAATGGGGACCAATAGGTGACCAGGGGAGGCAGGAGAGAGAGAGAGTGGGGGAGCACTATTGGAAGAAAATGAAAGAAACAATATTTATTTCTGGGATTTTGGGAGGAGGAGGCTAGGAGACTTGATATCAATTCTTAATTTAATTAATTTATTTATTAACTGATTTTATTTTTCACAGTTAAGCACTGATTTTATTGGAATATATATTTATTTCTTTATAGAAGAAGGATCCATTCTGTTTATTTGTTTGGACACCGTTGTTTGATTTGGAATAAAAAGAACAATGCAGGTTTGCACCAAACTCTTTGTTGTTTTGTGTCCTCATTCATTGAGACATCCCGGTCATGACTATTGCTGTTCAGGTACAAGAAGATACCAAGGCTATGGGCAACCCAGGCCTTATAAGCCCACTCAAGTTCTTCCACACCAAACTCATCAAACCATGTCTTTAAGAACCTGGCTTTGTGCACAGGGTCACAGTCATGCTGGAACAGATAAGGGCCTTCCACATCTTGTTGCCTCAAAGTTGGAAGTGAAAATGTCTTTTTTATAAGGTATCAATAACAGTACCCTTCACTGGAACCAACAGGCCAAGACCAAGCCTTGAAAAACAGCCCCAGGCCATTATCTCTCTTCCACCAAATCTTACAGTTATCAATAAGCAGTCAGAAAGATAGCGTTCTCCTGGCATTCACCAAACCCAGATTTCTGAATTTTTGTTGTCATTTTGTATTCTTAACTTAAGATAAGACAGCTTTGATTTTAATTTCCAATTTTCCCAGGAGTTATTGCCATGAAGCCTATTGTTACATTGGCACTTATAAATATAAGAATTAAAAGGATAGATTAGAGATAGCTTGTTCCCTTTCTCTCCCCCTAGTCCCCTTGCCCCCCCCCCCCATTTGCCTGGACCCCACTTCACAAAGTCCCAGTAATCTGACATACCTAGAGACAGAATATGTCTAAAACAAAACAAGCCCCCAGTAGCGGTGTATAAGGATTAAAATAGAGATATCTATTAAAAATACAGTCCAAATACTCTAAACATAAAATATAATCTTAAACAGTCTTGAAAGAGTAAACCCGGGGAATGATGTTAAACAGTAGCCCGGAATACGCATGGTAAGCCCTAATTCAATAAACCAACGGTATGATGTCTCCTTAAAAAAAAAAAAAAACATTTACACATACATACATATACACATATAACTGTAATTAAACCATAAACAAAAAGTGGCCACCAAACCCAGTTTTGTCCTTCTGACTGACAGAAAGTAAATCGCGATTCATCGCTCAATAGAATGTGTTTTCACTGCTCCAGACTCCAATGGCTGGGTGCTTTACACCACACCAGCCAATCTTTGGCATTGTGCAGAATGACCTTAGGCTTTTGTGCAGTTGCTCAGCTTTGGAAACATATTTCATGATGCTCCCAATACATAGGTCTTGTGCTGATGTTGCTTCTAAAGTTACTATGGAACACTGAGTAATGCAAAAGAAAATAGATAATTTTGACATGCTATGTGCTTCAGCATTCAGTGGCCCCACTCTGTGAGTGTGTGTGGTCTACAACTTCATGGCTAAGCTGTTGATGATCCTAGATGCATCCACTTCCAATTAATAGCACTTACAGTTCACCAGGGCAGGTCTAGAAAAGCAGAAATTTCACATACTGACCTGAAGCAAAGGTGGTATCCTATGACAGTTCCATGTTTAAAGTGACTGAGCTCTTCAGTATGGCCCATTCTGCTGCACAAGTTAGTCAATGGAGATTGCAGGGCTTTGAACTTCATTTTATGGTCACATAGTGCATATTGATTGACCATCTTAACCTGTAATACCAATGATCCTAAATTTTGTTTGTAATTAATTTTAAACCACTTTGCAGAGATTTGATTTTACTTTTTCTGTTGATCAATGTCAAAAAAACAAATTAAATACACAGTGAGCCAATGATATATTACAATAAAAAGTGAAAACAACAACATTCATTTATATAGCACATTTTCATACAAATGATGTGGAAAAAAAGTGCTTTACAGGATGAAGAAAGAGAAAAAAAGACAAAATAAGAATTAAAATAAGAGAACACTAATTAACATGGAATAAAAGTAAGGTCCGATGGCCAGGGAGGACAGGAAAAACAAAAAGACTCCAGACGGCTGGAGAAAAAATAAAATCTGCAGGGGTTCCAGGCCACAAGACCACCCAGCCCTCTCTGGGCATTCTACCTAACATCAATCAGTCCTCATTATATTCAGGGTTTTCATAGAAGAACTTGATGATGATGGTCATGTGGACTTCTGGTCTTTAATCCATCAATGTAGGGACATCACAGTGCTTTGATCAGGTGGTGGGGGTGCAGATCACCACCACAGAAAACCGGAACAAGAACAGAAGAAAGTGGTGAATAGTTTTTATAGGTGCTATATGCTGTTATGATAGAGCAGACTTGTCTCATAGCCAGAGAGCAACGAGTGTAAAATCTGGGGAAAAGAGTACAAGTTTAGTTGACGGAAAAGAAAGGAACTAGGTGTGAGTTAATGGCCAAAAAAGATGGTGCAGGAAAAAGGTTACCTGAAAGTGGTTTAGGAAATAGGCCTAAATAGAGGATTTATGAGCATGTCTACTTGCTACATGTGCACAGGTGTCAATGTCCTAAAACAGGTGTGTCTTCCCACTTGAGGTATCCAACAACGTGAGCATAGCAGCATGCACTCTTATTGGTGGGGACTGGAGGGTTTTCTGGTGGTACTTCTGGGAAAAATCCCTTTGGCATATACTGTATAACAGTACAACAGAAACTAGAGGTCATGTTTTGTCTTTAGTCTATGCAGTATCTCTCTGATTAAACGGAGTAAGAGAGAGGGTTATTATTGTGTTGTACTGTTGTGGATTCGTTAGTTGTATATGACCACTTTCCGATTTATCTAAAGAGAGAAGGCTATTTGGAGCCTGTTGAAAGAAGACCTACAATTGATTTTAAAATGATTTAAGAGACTCAGAGTCGAGTGTGGTGAGCATTATACTGCTGGAATATTTTGAGTAAATCCTTTTTTTTTTTGAAGTTATTTTTCTAGAGTACCTTACATTAAGAAAGGGTGAAAAATGATCTGAAGGCTTTGAGTTTTTGCTTTAAATGCCTTGACACAGGACTGAATTTTTGGAGTGGCTTTAATAAACAGCTTTTGTATTTTTCCATATCTTTCTGAGTATGTGTTTCCCTCTAACACCCTGGTTAATCCTCAATTCATGAACTACATGATCCCTAATCCTATGTGCTGCATAAAGCATCTAATCTATATGCTTAATTCATGTGCCTTTTTTTGGGGAAAAACAGGAATGCTGTTCGAAGCAGGAGAAACCAGGCAGAAGAAGGTGGAAAGAGAATTACTGTAAGATGTTTTAGGAGAGAATGGCTGTGCGATGCAGCAGATTGGAGTGGGACTGAGAATGAATGAGTACCATGTAGGACTCTACCTATAATTCTCCAGATATTACTTAAGGGCTAAAGCAAGGGGCTATAGAGGCACAACCCATCCAAGGAAGTGATAACTGTGAACTGAACTTGCATTGCAGATAGTGAGACCTTTATGTATTGTAAAGCACTAGTGTCAGTTGAGAAAGGGGGGAGGCCCTCACCTGTCCAGTTATGTTGAATACACTAATGTCAAATATAAATTCTAAATTACTGTAAATTACAATGTTCTGACTAATTGGAGAATATTTCCAAATGCAATGTAAGGTTCCATTAATTTCTTACTACACAGTAACTCCATAATCTGTTAGCATTTCTTTACCTACTGAAGGGTGAAAATAAAAACAGCTCATAAGTTTTAATAATGACAAGTGGTCTGGCACATGAGTTTTAAAATCTAGAAAGGACAGCCTGCTATTTAGCAGTAAAACGAAAGTGTGCAACTTCTATCTATTAGTTGTCACCTCATTGAACACACGTTATCCATGGGCCACTAGGTACTTACTCAACCTATTACTATGTTTAGTAGGTTTATCATCTGTGATAACAATGTACATGTAAATTAGCGTCAAGATCTTTGAATACGTCATTACAAATACACTGGAAACTCATGACTTGAATGCAAAAATTTACATTTTTCTCATACCAGTATATCATGTAACATGCATCATTTTGTAGTTAAGAAATGAGAATGTAAAAGGCATAAGAAAGCATTTGTTTGCTGTGTATACATGTTAATATACATTACTACAGAGCACATGTAAAACTATTGAACTTCAGTAAACGGTATCAATCAAAATTACAGTGCTGTCATTTATGCTTCCTTAAGCCCTTATTCTTCTTCAATGCACATGAGCACTGTTATTAATCATTAAGTCAATGCTAATAAATCTACTAAAGTGATCATTTTCGTTTTGTCATTGAAAACAAACATCCAAAGCCTCCAGTTTGCTTACAGGGCCAGGCACATAGCATGTCAAAATTACCTACTGTATCTTCTTTTGCAGGCTCACTGTTTAAAGTTACCTCCACCAGTCCCTCCTGATTTCTGCAATATATTAGATGAACCACCTACTCAACCAAAAATGCGAATATTCTCTGCCTTAACATAGCCTCAAAAAAGTTGTTGGTTGCTTTTACACAGTTGTATAAACAGTTTAGATGGCATGTCTGCAGAATTTTTGTTTTTTAATTTTTTCCCTAGAGAACTCAGCAATGAATGCCAGCACCTGTGAGAAATCAAAAACAACACAAAATTATTTTAACATTAAATAAATGTTGAAGTGAGAAACTATATTAAATACAATATATATACATGATTTGGAACCATAAATGAGTGAAACATAAACCAAGAATTAACATGAAGGAAAATGTCATAAACAATTACATGCAAAATTTCATTATAACACCTATGTTGAACTGGAAGGTCTGCTTGTTGAAAGTAACTATAAATGAGTGAAAGCGGTGTTCAATAACATGTATGCCAGGATATGGCAGACTAATACTGTAAATGCTGAGAAAATGAGGATGGTTAAATGAAGAGCATATCTTGAGAAACAAACTAATTTTCAAACACCACCCTGAAATTCAAAGGCACCTTTATTAACTGCTCAAACATTCCAACATAATATGTTCTGATTTCCATAACAGGTTTCCTGAACCTGCATTGTTATTACTACTATGAATGATCAAAGCAGAGTTTTAATTATGGCCTAATCTAGAGATGTCCCCATAGTCCGAGTTTATTGCTGCGTCTGCTAAAATACTGCATGGCATTGTAATAAAAGAAAGAGGATTATGGTGTTAAGATCCATACGACAAGTCTGCTAATGATATTTTAAACATTTATCTCCTTTGTACATTTAGTATATATGTACGTACAAATGTAAAATTTTTAATGATTTTATATTTTGGTTTGTAATTTAACATTTTATGATATTGACCCTTTTGTTGTTTTATGTAACTCGGTACCACTACAAATGAGAGCTTCCCTCAGTTTGTGTTTTCTGATATTTAAATAAAGGTGAATTTAAAAATGGATGAATGAAATAAGTGTTGGTCTCTAATATGTTAAATCTGTTTTCTTTCATATTTTGATTTCTATTTTTTCTTGTTATGTACTGGCTCCCTGTCCAGGGCTCTTTTTTGCAATGTGCTGCCAGCCAGTACATTATATTATATTTTCCATACATGTCTTTTAATACTAGTATTTATTTTCATTTTGAAATAATGTCATCCTTTATGACTGACTATATAGCAATATAAATTTGTCAATGGTTTGTATTTGGTACTTGAGGTACACAAATGTAACTGCTTATAAACAAACAAATGATGTCTCACTTGGAGTATTGTGTTCAGTTTTGGTTTCCATATTACAAGAGACATAGCAGCACTAGAAAAAGTTCAGAGAATTGCGACTAAGCTAATACCAGGACTAAGGGGTATCAGCTAAGAGGAAAGATTAAAGGAGTTGAACCTTTTCAGTTTAAGCAAACAGAGATTAAGAGGGGACATGATTAAATTCTGAAATCAATTAGTTCAATGGGCCCCAGTTGTCAGCATACAGAGATTAAGAAGGAACATTATTAAAGCGATTAAAATTATGAAAGGAATTAGTACAATGGATCCCAGATGTTACTCTAAAATAAATTCTTCAACAAAAACACAAGGACACAGGTGAAAACTTCTTATCGGTAGATTTCACCCACATTTTAGAACAGGGATGTCGAACTCCTGTCCTGGAGGGCCACAGTGGCTACAGATTTTCATTCTAACCATCTTCTTAATTAATAACCAGTTTTTGCTGCTAATTAACTTCTTTTGCCTTAGTTTTAGTTGACTTGACTCTGGCCCCTTAGTTGTTTCTTTTTCCTTAATTAGCAGCCAAACAAAACTGAAAACACAAAACAAGCCACCACATGACTAGCTCACCTGTGCCCATCACACTATATCTGAAAATAAAGAAAGGTGAAGGTCTCAGTAAGGTTGATCTCTCAGGTCACCAAAACAATTTGACGGTGTTCTTAGAAAAAACAGAAAATTAACAGTTTTGGAAATGTCTGATGTGGCAGAATGAGAGCAGCAACAAGCCATGGAAATAAATAACAGGTTTAATTAACATCAAGATCTAATTAACATCTTTAAGAAACTGGTTGGAGTGAAATTGGTTGGAGTTTGTAGCCCCAAGTTAGCTGGTAATCTGTTGGCTCATTTTACATCTCATATCTATTTGGCTGTCATTTAACGAAGAAAAGAATCAATCCAGAGGACTGACTCCTTCAAAAATAGAACTATTAAAATGAAGGGAAAGACATTAATTAGCAATGACAACTGGTCACTTATTAGGAAAAGGGTTAGAATGAAAACCTGCAGCCACTGTGGCCCTTCAGGCCTGGAGTTCGACACCCCTGTTTTGGAAAGTTTTTCATCATGGAAAGAACAACTGATATAAGGAATGAACTGCAAAGTTGTGTGGTAGAGAGACGCACTTGAGAAAACTTCCAGATCTTGACGTGATGTTATTTTGGAGAATCTAGATAAACAAGATAGACAAGCTTGTCGGGCTGAATGGCCTGTTCCTGTCACAATTTTTCTAATGTTCTAATGTTCATTAGGCAGTTGGGTTGGCTTTGCTTTGGTAAGAAATTGCTTTAAGATTGTATTGGTGTTACCAGCTTGCATGCAGTAATATTGTAATGAATTCTTCTTTATTCAGTATGGATGAAAAAAGCATCAGTCTGTTGCATTTGTGGAGTTAAATAAAATACAATTCAACTTGGGATAAGAAGACAAAGCATTGAATGATTTAAAAGATTTACTTTGTTTATGTAATTTTATACTTATTCTAAAATGACATCTGGAGTGCTGATTGATTCAAAAAGAAACATCTCAGATTTCTTTCATTAATGCAAAACACAAATTAATATTGTTGATGTTCAGTATAAGGTAACCATGTTTTAACTTGTTCAGGTTTGGTTCCTGGTTTGCAGACAGTACTGCTAAGATAGGCTGTGGTCATTTGTGACTCTGAATTAGATTAAATGGGCTTGGCAGGGTTATGTTATGCACTTGTTTGTTTAAGCCTTACAGTTCCAGATAAGTGTGTTCGAATTCTGGGTAACTCACTTTCTTGGGGAAGTTTATGCATTCATGTTATATCCTTTTGAGTTTTCTCTGGGTAGATAGATAGATAGATAGATAGATAGATAGATAGATAGATAGATAGATAGATAGATAGATAGATAGATAGATAGAATTTTAATTGTCCCAAGGGAAAAAATTAGCTTTTACAGAAGCTAACTTAACAAATAATGACAAATGCATGCCAGAATTAGTAAAGAAAAAAATATCTGTCTTAAATTTAAAGGAGTATTAGCAGTGAATGCACTATTAAGCTGTTATTTCCATTCATATAAAGAAGCTCCACTTCTGCTGAATAATTTGTTGGATGAAAGTTGATGAAAGTCCTTAATGTTAGTATGTCAGTTGGTTCTCCAGTTCCGTGACTCATCTGAGAAATATGCAGGTTAAAGTGAATTCCAACTGTAATTTTCTTAATTAATGAGTCTGCCCTGCAATGGGATGTCACCTTTTCCTGCCTTGCACCTGATACTGTAGATCTGGTCTTGTGTATTCTGTTTGCACAGTAACATAGTGTGGTGTAGCAGGTCCACAGCTCAAGTCAAAAAGGCCACTTTTTAAATAAATAATCGCCGCCTTCGCGGCTTAGAGAGGATGCATAGTAGTGTGGCCGACAGTAAGTGCACAGGTGAGGAGTTGTCCGCATCTGTAATTGTTGCCGGGAGCTGCTGATTGCCACACCTCATCCACGTCTCCGTAATAAATAGAAGCGCGAGGCGGCTAGAAAAGAGGAAGGAAATAAGAAAGAACGGGAGGTTAAGGGAGAAGAAGAAGGTTGCAGGAAGTGGAAAGCTGGTGTGAGCGAGTGAGCGACAACAGGCTCGCTTGAGTAAAGGCAGGCAGCTGGTATGAGAGCCCTGGAGAAGTGTGGCCAACTCTCGGAGGGTGCAGTTTGAAGTGGACGCTCCAGCTGAGTAATTGGGAGGAGCTGGAGTGACCAGCAGTGGAGACGACTGGCTGTCCAAAGGAGCGGAGTCATGGAGGCTTTGGGCGTGTCGTGCCCCAGCGTGAGCATCCTGGCCGCTGGAGAAGGAACCCAACTCTAGTTCCTGCTGGAGCGCAACGTAGCCACGGAGCGAAGGGCTACCGGACCAGTATTGAAGGAGCTACATGTGCTGGTAGGGCAACTCGCCTGTTGCAGGGCCCGAAAGGAAGAAGCAGGGGAGTAGCCAGGTTAAAGAAGTATGCACCGGATTTTTAAAAAAAGACTGCTTCCAGACGTTATTTTAACCTCGGTTTTAAAAGAATTTTTCCCATTGGATTTTAACCTCCACTAGTTCACTTGTTTTATTGGATTATGTATTTAATGACTTATTTTGATGCACTGCACTATTTCATTTGGACACTTTGTTTTAGGTTTTATTGATTTTAATAAAAGCACTTTGCACTTTTTGCACCATTCCCTTGCTTCATTGTTGTGCCTCACTGTCCAGCTCATTGGTGACATTACTGATAGTGTCGGGCTCAGAGCTCCCAGAAGCAAGATGGGAGTATGGAGCGGAACCCGCATCGTCACACATAGCAGTTATCCCTTCTGCTTCACAACTTCAAAGTTTTGGATCCTGGCCCAGTCTCTGTCTGGTAGGCAGTGTGGTGTAGTGGCTAAGGTAATGGCTTGTGAATAACAAAGCTGCCAGATTAATTCTTGCATCTGCTTCACTGTTTGACTCTGTGATTGGATGCACAAGACTGTACAAAGCCAGAAGAAGTATTTTGGACACTAGCTGGGCTCCCTGATTTAATTGACACAACAGAAAACAACAGAAAAAGTGTGCACGGAATGAAAAAGGTAAAACAGTGTGTTTTTTAAAATTTTTTTAATTAATTTTATTGTAATCATTCCTTACAAATTGATCAATTTTTACAAAAAATAGGATTGAAAAAAAAATCAAACCACACCCCTGCAGTGTGCATTTTTAAGTGTAATACATTATCACCTCTAGGTCTTAATGAGACTAATGAATTGGCCTGCTACTGATAAAAAGGCAAAACAAATCCAGCTGAAGGTCGGTTTGCTCTAATGGTGTTGGCCATTGCACATCCGGTCTGTCCCTTGACTATTTTGGTATATTACTTGAGCTAACCTCTTTCCTTTTGCCATTTTTCAGACTGTAATGTATTGTTGGTCCTGAACTTAATTATTAATTATTTATAGGTGTTTATATGTCCATTGGGATTTGGGTTTCAGTGTGTCATATGCTATTTAATTTTCTGCAAAAAAGGATATGACTAATTGACAATAACAATTATGAAGGAATTTGTTGTTCAATGGTGTAATCATCACTACTATTATTTATTTATTTTGTAAATGTTTCTTTTTTCTGTTAATTTGTTTTTTATCAATTTGTAGAATCATACTACTTGACCCTGAAGAAGGAACAGCCAGTCCCAAAACATGTAGGCTTTTCTTTGTGATTGGTTTCTTCATTGGCTCAAAAATTTTGCAATCCCTGAGGCCCTCTGTAGTCCTTTGAGTGACTTCTGATTCCTATTCAAGACTGACCATCTTTGGATACAAATCATATGTTTTGGACTTCTCTTATTCACATTTTTTTTAATTAAAACAATAGACACGGAACTTTTTGGAAATTAATCTAATTGAACAGTCTACTTTACTTTTTGTTTTCTATATTTGGGAATGTACTTTTGACCCTGCTTAGTAATTGTTGTGCTTTACTTTACTATTATTATTTATGTCTCTCTTATCTTTTTGCTATCTTTAAGGGTCCAAATGAGACAACACCTTCCCAGGACCACCTGTTTTATGGCATTTGAAGTGGATATGGTATGGCCAGTTCTGGATGCTGTGGGCAGGGCTAGGCATCTTCCCTGTGGCTCTTCTAACAACTGCCTGCCTTCGGTCTTAGCTTTTAAATCACGGCTGAAGACTCACTACTTCAGTTTAGCATATCCTGACTAGAGCTGCTGATTAACTGTACAGACTGCATCTCTGTTGTTAGTCATTAGCACTTAAACATAAGTAACATGACAGTTATAATTGTATACTAACCCTCACTTATTCTGTTTTTCTTCTCGGTACTCAAATGTGGCACTTGGTGCCATGGCCCACCTGCCAAGTTGTTTTGCCTGCCTAAGGAAAAGTCATCCCAAATGGAGGATCGCAGGAATCGTAGGAAAGAGGGGTCCTTTCATCGGATTGGCTGGCCCAGCACTGTTTCAGCCGTGGAATGGCCAAATGGGGGAGGCAGCTTGAAGGATGAGGTCTCCAGGACTCAACACAAATCCAAATCTTATTATGGGATATATCATCTACTGTTAAATTCTGCTCTGTACTTCTAAAATTTATATTTTTTATTCCTTACTATATTGAGAAATTGTTCTGTTCTGTGTGCTGCATTGTATTGTATTGACCCCCTTCTTTTGACACCCACTGCACGCCCAACCTACCTGGAAAGGGGTCTCTCTTTGAACTGCCTTTCCCAAGGTTTCTTCCATTTTTTCCCTACAAGGTTTTTTTGGGAGTTTTTCCTTGTCTTCTTAGAGAGTCAAGGCTGGGGGGCTGTCAAGAGGCAGGGCCTGTTAAAGCCCATTGCGGCACTTCCTGTGTGATTTTGGGCTATACAAAAATAAACTGTATTGTATTGTATTGTAACTGTGGGTGGAAAGATGAAACAGACTCGTCCCAGAGTGGTATTGCTTACCTCAGCATGGCCTTCAAGGTGATCCCCCATGACAACTCAAGTCACTCCACCCACGTGTTCCCCATCCATAAAAAAAATCTGTAAACAGTTGTAATCTATTGTGATCTTTGTACATCAAATATAAAAGCATAATACTATGTTATTATTATTTTCAGTAGATGTTTTAAGTTTCCCTCCATGTCTCAAAGACAAGTAAGTCAAATTTCCGAGTGGCTCTAAATAGGTCTGATGTGTGTAAGTGTGCTCTATGATTCACTGTTTTCCAAAAAGGTGTCGTTGCCACCTTACATGATATGCTTCATCTACACCACGTCTCTGCATTGGAAGAATTTGACTCTGTGTGTCCTTGTGGCTGAGGAGTTTGGATTTCACACCACATTTTGAACATTTCCTGACTGGATTGATGAGAGTGATGTGAATGTGACAGAGCCACGTGATAAATTGTTGTCTCATCTACCGTAGTTTCTGACTCACACTTCTAGTGTTAGAATAGATTCTGGGTATTAACCAGGATAAACCAGATCAAAGTATTTGATATTGTTATTGTGTCTAGCAGAAACTCTTAGCTCCATGGATGGATCAGGTTCATTTGAGGGAATTGAAAGGTTGTTCCATTTATATTATTGAATCAAAGTAACAACATCAACAAAATAATCACAAAAACAACAACAACCAACACCAGCTTATATGTAGCTTGTATTAAAGACTCTTTCAGCCTACAACTCCATTGTCAGGATCTGTCTGGAGACCCTGATAAAGGTTGACCGAGATGAATGCAGCAGTTAGCTGAGCTGTTCTCAGTGCTCAGATGCTGTTGAAGCCTACAGAAGTCTGGAGGGTGGAAAGTTATGGAGGACAGCAATTGCAAAGTCTGAGGGTTGAGTAGGACAGAAGCCTTTCTGCTTCAGCATGTCTGGGACCCAGTGGTTGTGGATTCTCAAAAATCATTGTGTGGTAGCACCTTCTGTAACCTTAAGATAATACTGTGCTGGTACAATAAACTAATCAGTGTCTAATTAGCAGTTATGCCACCCATTTTCTGGAAATCTGTGCAAAACATCTCGACTTCTCCTTGCAGAGCCCAAAGAATGATTTCTTACAGATTTTTGTAGCACAAGAATGAAAGCAAAGGCAAGCAAAGCATGATAAAAAAGAAAAGTAAACACTGTAAAACAGTGATAATAATAGGCAGAAAAAATATAAGCACAGTATACTGTATATGAAAGAATACTGTATCAAAAGCCAAAAATATATATTAATGCAAAGCTTATTAAATACACAGACCACAGTGACACACTGAATATTATTGATCTTCACTACTGCCTGCAATCATAAACTGAACTAATTTTATAACTTCATGCTGTAATGAGGCCACTTCAGCTAGTGTCAGTCAAAGCTTTCACAAAATTCATGATAAAGAAAAACTTCACAGCCTCCTTTGAGTTCAGTGCAGTGTTTGATAGAAAATGACAAATAAGTTCAGAATGTCCCAGGATTTAGGAAAGAAAATTATTAGCTTACTAATTAGCTCTGTCTCTTTACTCTAACATTGGCACATTTGCAGTGTCTTTAAGCTCATCTCCATCAATTATAAAATTTGCTTAAAGATATGCCATGCACACTCTCATAGCTCTTCTTTAGTGAAGCCCAAAATTTTCTCTGAGTTCAATTAATTAACATGATATCATTCTTAGCCAGACAGATGCTACATTTTTCTCAGTTGAGCAGAGTCTGACAAACTAAATAATGAAATTAGAGAAGGTAACTGAACTAAATGATCATATCTTTTTACTCAAATATGCTTTGTAGTACAGACTGCAACAATAATATGAAGTAAATTAGATCCTAAACAGTTAGCAATAAAATTATGAGGAATGCTCAATGTCTATGTGATGACGTTAGACTAGGGAAATCCCATAGCTAGGAGTACAAGAAAAATGTAATTTACTGGAATTTGGTAATCATTCCGTTTTATTAAACTTTTCAGCCCAATATAAAGTCGTGGGTAGTTGTGTTCTATCTTGGCCACAACTAGTTCAAGGTGGGATATACTCTATATGGACAACAGTCCACTGCAGAGCTTTCTTAAACTAGTTCAGTTAGGACAACAAATTAACTCAGTAGAGGGCAGGCTAGGATTAAAACTAAACACTTTAGAGCTATTGGACTACACTAGTTATTACTGTATCAAAATGCCAGAATAATCTCATAATCACATTTCACTGGTGTTTTTGGCAAGAGTTTTACTATACATCTGCAGACATTTACACAGTAAACATTTACCTATCCATTTGTTCATTTTCCTAATACACTTGTCCATGGCTGGGTCGAGGAGCGACTGGTGCCTATCTTAGTAGTCAAAATACAGCCACATAGATTTAAAAGTGAATAAAGTGAGAAATGGAAACACTTCATGTTTTAAATTGAGTCACTTTGTGGTGAAAAACAAAAAGCTACAATAATAATAATGATAGTAATAATAATTATAATACCATAGAAAGACTACATGAATTGCAGGTCCAATAGCAGTGCTAACTACCTTCTGGCCAGGTGTTTGCTGGTCAGCACAAAGCTAGAAAATATTTGAAAAAAACAATTTTTGACATACATACATACATACATACATACATACATACATACATACATACATACATACATATACACCTTTTCTGTCAACGCCAGGATTCTGCACTTCTCTGAAACAGGGGCATCATACTATTGGCTTCTTTTTCACAAAGCAGAACAAACACAGTCTTTTTTGGTGGATTTTTCAGATTTTATGTGTTTTTCTCCTCAGCAGTGGGTGAAAATCAAGTTGCAGCGTAATTTCTTGTGAGTGATGCATTAAAGGAGAAAATGATACCTGATTTTTTGTACCTCTTTACTGGTACTGTATATAATGCATGGCCCAAATTGGGAAATGCTTAAAACTGAAGTGCAAACACGTGATTTAAATGTAACAACAAAAGGAGGTCATCATTTTAATATAAGTGATGGCCTTTAAGACCCAAAGTTAAACTGGTAAGTATTGGTTACACATGAGCACACGCACACAATCAAGGGTAAAGGGAACACTGCAGGGCCAGGACCCTGTGATTACATTGGGCATATAAAAGATGATTTGAAAAACATTGCTCAACAATACAAAGCTTAGGATTGCTTTAAACCTGTTGTGGCACACCTTCAGCCACCTCATTTACAGGGAAAACACTCTGTTATACAGGGTTACAATGCTAAAGAAACCCTCTCTGAGGATGGCAGTTATCGCACATTATTGTGAGTCTTTAAAGCCAGTTCACTCACCTCCTGTTCTGTTCTCTCTTATCCTGTGCAGACTGCCTCAGACCCAGTCCTAGCCTCTGCTGTGCCTCTATCCCTACAGCTGAGTCCTCTTGAGGAGATACCTTTTAAACTCAAGAATTGGAGTTGCTGTAACAGAGACAACTAGGAAGAGGCCAGCTTTACTGTGAATTTCAATAAAGGCACCATTGCTGAATAAAAGTTAATTGCTGTTCCTGCAACTGTCAAGATAAACATTCTCTTTGCTCCATTCTGTCCTGCCTGTCTTTTGTGCAGCTCAGCAGCCCAGATGCAACAAATTTAATAATAAGTTAAATAACTGAAGGAATTGTATTCCTATTTTGCGCATCTAGTGGAACTGTGCCCCACTGGCCATTAACACAGAAACATATTATGGGAAAGTAGTGGAACCTAGGTTAAGAAGTGAGGTGATGATTAGTGAGCAGCAGTATGGTTTCATGGTTTCAAGAAAAAGTACCACAGATGTGATGTTTGCTCTGAGGATGTTGATGGAGAAGTATAGAGAAGGCCAGAAGGAGTTGCATTGCGTCTTTGTGGACATGGAAAATGAATATGACAGGGTGCCTCAAGAGGAGTTGTAGTATTATATGAGAAAGTTGGGAGTGGCAGAGAAGTACGTAAGAGTTGTACAGGATATGTATGAGGGAAGTGTGATGTTGGTGAGGTCTGCGTTAGGAGTGACGGATGCTTTCAAGGTGGCGGTGGGATCACATCAGGGATCGGCTCTGAGCCCTTTCTATTTGCAGTGGTGATGGACAGGTTGACAGATGAAATTAGACAGGAGTCCCCATGGACTATGATGTTTGCTGATGACATTGTAATCTGTAGAAATAGTAGGGAACAGGTTGAGGAGACCCTGGAGAGGTGGAGATATGCTCTGTAGAGGAAAGGAATGAAAGTCAGTAGGAACAAGACAGAATACATGTGTGTAAATGAGAGAGAGGTCAGTGGAATGGTGAGGATGTAAGGAGTTGGCGAAGGTGGATGCGTTTAAATATTTGTGATTAACAGTACAGAGTAAAGGGGATTGTGGAAGAGAGGTGAAAAAGAGAGTGCAGGCAGAGTGGAATGGGTGGAGAAAAGTGTCAGGAGTAATTTGTGAAAGACGGGTATCAGGAAGAGTGAAAGGGAAGGTTTACAGGACGGTAGTGAGACCAGCTGTGTTATATGGGTTGGAGACGGTGGCACTGACCAGAAAGCAGGAGACAGAGCTGGAGGTGGCAGAGTTAAAGATGATAAAATTTGCAATGGGTATGACAAGGATGGATAGGATTGGAAATGAGTACATTAGAGAGTCAGCTCAAGTTGGACAGTTGGGAGACAAAGTCAGAGAGCGAGATTGCGTTGGTTTGGACATGTGCAGAGGAGAGATGCTGAGTATATTGGGAGAAGGATGGTAAGGATAGAGCTGCCAGGTAAGAGGAAAAGAGGAAGGCCTATGAGGATGTTTATGGACGTGGTGAGAGAGGACATGCAGGTGATGGGTGTAACAGAACAAGATGATGAGGACAGAAAGATATGGAAAAAGATGATCCGCTGTGGCAACCCCAAAAGGGAGCAGCCAAAAGAAGAAGAAGCCTGGTCAATATCTGGGTTCAGTCACTATGTGGGGGTTGGCCTTCTCTTTCTCATTTGGTTTCTTCCCAGAGTTATCATGGAAGCCAATGACCAGTAACTCTAATGAGATCTTGAATGAGAACAAGTAGAACTGAGTATAATTGTGCCATGTGATGGACTGGCATTCTTTGTTAGTTTCTTCTTTGTGCCCAGGGATAGGCATGTAAGCTAGTCATTGGATAAGTGGGTTTGTTAAAATAATTTATAATGCATGATCAAAATCAGGGCAGCACGGTGGCACAGTGGGTAGCACTGCTGCCTTGCAGTTGGGAGACCTGGGGACCTGGGTTCGCTTCCCGGGTCCTCCCTGCGTGGAGTTTGCATGTTCTCCCCGTGTCTGCGTGGGTTTCCTCCGGGCGCTCCGGTTTCCTCCCACAGTCCAAAGACATGCAGGTTAGGTGGATTGGCGATTCTAAATTGGCCCTGGTGTGTGCTTGGTGTGTGGGTGTGTTTGTGTGTGTCCTGCGGTGGGTTGGCACCCTGCCTGGGATTGGTTCCTGCCTTGTGCCCTGTGTTGGCTGGGATTGGCTCCAGCAGACCCCCGTGACCCTGTGTTTGGATTCAGCGGGTTGGAAAATGGATGGATGGATGATCAAAATCATTAGTACATTACACTTTATATACATGTTTTCTCTATACATAATCAGAATATAAAATAATCATTTTTCCTGTTGTAAAATGTGTATGCAAAGTGTTACAAACATATTTAGACTTTGAAAACAATAGTGTTATGTGCATGGTTTCAGTATAGGCATATTTCACCTGAGTGTATGCAGCATGAAGTGTATTAGCTGCTAAAAACTATTCTATTGAGCTCAGTTCTAATTTATTATGTCCTATTCTTATTGCCAGAAGACTGAACAAAGAAATCTGTTATCCCTGTAGGCTCAGAAGGGGGGAAATTGTAACAGTACAGTGCTGCAGCAGGCTAAGGCTGTGGCTAATAAGCCAGTTAAGTACCACAGGCACAAACAGAAACAGTATTCAGCTTCAGGATTTTTTTAAGTCGTAGTTTTTATTAGTTGTGCTTAATAAATAACATAGGCTATCACAAACAGAAAGGTATTTAAATCACTTTCTGTGCTCCTGAAAATGAGATATGGCCTTCAACTTTCACATTGACTCTATGTATAGTAAGAATACATCATTGAAATAAACTTGAGAAGATTTTAATTTTTAGAAGTTAGGCAATAGTCACATAAATTACACACATTATATATTGACGATAAATGATGTTGTGGTACAGGAAGCAGTCTGTGAAATGATTTAGGGATTTACATTGACAACAATCTTATTGTCTAGGCATGTGCAGAAGTAATTAAAAAGATGCAATGTTAATTTTTTTCCCAAAAGCTGTTGAATAGAGATAAATAGGACATTATACTCAGGCTCTATAATGCACTAGTGAGACTTTGTCTAGGGTGTTTTATGTGGTTCTGGCCAATTCACAACAAAAAAGAAGCCCTAGAAACTTTGCATAGAAGAGCAACCAATTAAATGTGAATGGCATGTCTAACTCTGACAGGCTCAAGTAAATAAACCACTTTTGTCAAAGCAAAAAAGCTGTGTGAGGAGCTAATCACGGTATACACGTGTGTTAAAGGCATTAATAAAGTTAAATCAGCAGATTTCTTCCTTTTAAATGGAGAATGATGCACTTGAAGATGTCAGTGTTAATGTGATATGCAGAGTTTTTTTTCTTTTAGAATGTGTATTTAGTGGGTTGTGTGGATTTTCTACTTTGTGTTGTGAGATTTTTCTTTTTTCCTATCTAAAAACATTAATTGTTCATTTTCTTGTGCTTTTGTAATTGTTGCCACTATTTAATTGGCTGGGGATTTTCATTTTGTTTTTGTAATTGTTTTCACTTACACTTGCATACTTGCAATTGGGGGGGGATTGAACTAAAAATTGAAATCTACAAAAGAAAGAGGGAGACTCTGTAGCATGGAGATGGAAGGTTGTCAGTGCCAGCCTGGAAAAAGGGAAAGAGACACAAGAAACAGCCATGTGATGTTGTGGAAAAGGCTGGAGTGGCAACAGGAGAATGCTAAGATGAAGCTGACTTCTGGAGCTTTTTAAATGTGGATCGTGAGCTGCAATTGGTGGTTTTCATTTTTGTTTTAAATAGGAAGCCATCGAAATAAGAATACTGTAAGTATTTTTGAAAGTCGGGGTGCCAGGTCAAAATCAGTTGGAAATTGGCAACTTCTCTTGATTGAGTAGCTGGTTGATTTAGTTCAGCTATTCAGACACTTCCTTCTTATTTTGTGGTGCAGCTATTTTCAACGCTAAGATGATATTCCCAAGTGGACCACAAGCGGCATTGAAGTTTGATTTTCAGGAATGGCTTCTTCTCCAAGTTCAGTGGGATTTCTGCTGGACAATCTAGCAGACTAAAATGGGGATGTTAGACTTGTGTTTTAAATAAAATAAATTTTAATGGGGATGATGTTTAGTAGTTTTTAACCATGTTATAGTTTTAAATAAATTTGGGAAAGAGGTTAATCAGTCTGCTCCCAATGTTATTGTGTGTGCCTATTTCCGGTTCCCAGATTTGGGAAGCAAAAAGGGAATAGTTTACTTGTTCAGGATACTAATGCCCATAATTCATTAGGTGGCAAGTTGGAATTTGTATGCCCAGTGACAAAGACACTGTTTGAAATTAAGAAGAAGTACATTTAAGACAGAACCTAAGAACCACTTCTTACATAAAAAATTGTGACACAATTTTATCGTACCTGAATGTGATATTGAACCAGCAAATCTATTAGCTAATTAAACAAGTTGTCAAAGTTTCCACCTCAAACACATGTTTCTGTAGTTTATTCTGTCGTGGCCCAGCATTTTCTTTCATTTTTTGTAGGAATTCTAGAATTTTTTTGAATTAGTATGTACCCATTTTGGTGTCTTCTGGAAGAAACTAAAATATTGTATTGTTACTGCATATCGCAACCCTATTTTGTATTATTATGGATGCCATTATTTTTTACATTATAGTGCTGATGGTTACCATGACAATTTTACCCAGAAGGAAGTGGGAGTATGGTTGTGTTTGATGTCACTAGAGCAACAGTGTAAAGGTGGGTGCATGTATTCCTAAGTATTCCAGATTGAATAAACTTTGTGTGGGTTGGCAATTCTTTAGTGTTTCCTTTCTTTTAGTTACATTAAAACTGTTTCTGGCTTAACTAGTGTTTATGGGATAACAAAAAATCTTGATTTTCTGGCTAATGAAATTCGCCGCTATTTTGACAATATCCAATATTCTTTTTCCAGTCTTCTCTCATTAAAATCTTTTTCTGTCTCAGATGTGACTCAGAAAATATTCCACAAACTCTTTGCTCCAATGCATATTCATTATGCTATCAATATTGCAGTGTTATGGATGTTATTATTACACATAGCCCTTATACATAAAGTTACATTGGTGTTTATAAAACAGAGATAAAAACATCACAGTTTTATTAGCCTTGTTTAAAGTACTTGGCAAAAATAAACGACAAATTAGGTTTAAATTTGCTTTGGAAAAAAAATAGTTCATTTTAAGTTTCACAAATGTGACTGTTGAACACAAAGAACCAACAGCTTTTTAAACATAGTCCATTAGTCTCCCTCAGCAGTAACTGCAGCTAATGTGTGCCTTTCACGTTTTGGATGTTATCCTATCACAATGGTCCAGTCTTTCTAGAATCATTCATGCTGCTTGCATATTGTCTGCCCAGTTCCTTGATTTGGAAAAGCATCTCTCTAGCCATCCAACCTAATGATGTATAAATGCAATGCCACAGTCAATTCTACTAACAAAAGCGGCAAATGGAATCTTGCCAACTTTGTACTATTTGACGGACAAGCATCCAGGTGTTTGTACTAGCTGTCAATATGACTCTTTTTTGAGAAAATCTAACATTCTCACCAGGTATTCCTGTGTTCTGGTATCCAGAATCAGATCAGAGATTTGCACAGAGAAAAGTAAAGGAATCTATCAACTAACAGTGCCTCGTGGTGGCACATGTGCAAGGAGAATTTTTGAAAGTCAGTTGCTCTCATTATTAGTTTATCAGTTATCCGGTATATATTTTTAAGTACAGCCAGGTCCTCATGGGCCTTCTCTGGATCTCTACATTATGCATAATAGCACTACTGCTCTTAGCAGTTTTTCATATCTCACAGCAGATTGAATAAATCTTTCTAGAGACAAGTAAAGACCTTTCCTAAATTACTTTTGGTACTGTTCCCTAAACCACAGTCAGACACTACTCAACAATCCTATTAAATGTACAGGCCTGGAAAAAAAATGAGTTATGAGAGTAAGACCAATGCAAAGTATGAAAACTTGGTATTGATATTGCATTGTTCAGGCAAAGGAAAGAGTGCACTGCCAAATTACATACAGTAAGGCCATAGTAGTACATGTAATTATTACAGAGTAACAGGCATGTAAAGTGAGAGTACAGAGAAAGTATTGGAAAAAGTATGGTAAAGTATAGTGAGAAATAGCTAAAGCATTAAAGCTTTTTCTTGTTTCTTTTACAGGTATTTCGATGCCACGATCTTATCTCATTATGTACATCTGCATTTTATCCTGATGTACTCCATATTTTTTCATTTTAATGTTTAAAATCTTTTCTCGTAAGAATAAGCTCAGTCATTACGAGTTTCAACCCTTCTGTATTCCATAATGCCTTATTAATGGATGTTTACTTAGCATATTTTCAGCATTAATGATAGATTATTGTTGAAAATTACAGTATGCTTTACCACTCAGGGCATTATAATCCAATTATGTTCCTACAAAAAATAAATGTTCCTTATGGTTCCAAACACTGTCTAACAGAAGTATTCTTATTGCTAAAATAAGAGTGCTTTCTTTTAAATGTGCTTGTACTGAGTCTTAAACTCACTAAAATCTTTTTCTTTAGGAACTGGATAAGCTGCTGGAGTCTTTCAGTTATGATATTGCACAAGGAGGTTGTCTCCCTAGTGTCATAGTTGGCCTTTCCAATAAAAACAATGAGTTTCAGTCATCACTGACAGGTGCTAGAGGCTATTCATTTACCCATGAGAATTTAGGCATTTCTTTTGTCTGTTAACTGTGCATTTTTTTAATCTCAAACTAAAAAAAAAAATAAATGTAAATTAAATTCTCTTTTAGTTTTCTAGGTTTATTCCCTTTTAATATTGAGGCCCTCTCAGCAGTACTAACAATGTTTGCTTGCCTTAGGGGTGGCCTTGCTAACCCGTGTCTTATTTTTTAGAAGAATAGAATTTCTATATCATTGTTGGTATGTAATCTGAGCCTGACAGGATGGGAAATATTACTTTGGAGTCCCATAGAGAAAACGAAATGCTTAAGGGATGATGCTACAGATAAACAGGCCTAGTCCAAATGTTCTAAATTTTAAGAAACCCTGATGAGCCCCACTTGTGTACTAGCTACACACTCTGGGTGACAGAAGAGTCTATCATAGTAGCACATTAATCAATGATTCAACTTGTCTACAAGCATTTTTCTCAGCTTTATGAGTTTTATGTCTCTGATGTCATTTTATGACTAAAAATCAATTGTTATTATTGTTGCTGGTGGAATCAAGGGGCTTTTCAGACTAGAGGCAGCTAAATCAATGCCATCTTGCCATATGGAAAAAATATACTAGACACCTATCAGAAACTGTGGATGTATTAGTGTTGTTGGGGGTAGGGCTCAGGCAGATGTGAATTCTTGCAAATGAAATAGATATTTGCTTATTTCAACCATGAACTAAACATTTCCATACTCAGCAGATCCTCCTGTTTTACTGACATTGTGCTTTTGTTTGTAAAATATTTAATTACATTTATATCAAGGAATTAAGCCATTTTTAACACATGGTCAATTTCTAAGCTTGTCAGTCCCTAATATAGTCCCCTATATTTTCATCTATTATCTGGATTTTGTTCTTGACATAGGAAACCATTACATTGACAGGGTGCATCCAGGAAATTTTGTGCACAGGGTGCTAACATAGGCACCCCTTTTTTAACAGTGGTGGATTACTAATTATACAATTACTATCTATCTATCTATCTATCTATCTATCTATCTATCTATCTATCTATCTATCTATCTATCTATCTATCTATCTATCTATCTATCTATCTATCTATCTATCTATCTATCTATCTATCTATCTATCTATCTATCTAAATAGAAAGTACTGTTGAGTACCTTTTGAGTACAATGAGATGATTACTTGTCATTGTAAACATGTGTAAAGAAATATATAGTGGATATCGTAAAAGTGCACTGAAAAAATACATATGCAAAAACCAGACATAAAAGCTTTAAATGGGAGTTGTTTTACTTGTATTTAGCAAAAAAATCTGCCAAAGTGGTTATCAGAACTTACTTGACTTAAAGTAAGCTAAATAATCATAAATACAAATTTTTGGATAAGTCGATAATTCTTACAATAAGGAAAACTAGACATAATGTCATGATTTAAATACTTTTCACTTGGTCTAGATTTCATCTTTTGCAGTATAAAATTGCTATTGTAAACATTTACAAATAACAATATGTTACATTCTCTGATCAAATTATTATCAACACTATACTAATACTGGGTAAGGCCTCATTCTGTTCTTAAAACAACTTCAATTCTTCGTGGCTTGAATTTCACAAAATGTTGGAAACGTTCCTTTAGATTCTTGCTCATATTGACGTGATTGTATAGCACAATTTCTGCACATTTGTCTGCTGCATGTTTATGCTGCGACTCACCTTCATCCAAAAGGTGATCTATTGGATTTAGGTCAGGTGCCTGGGAAGCCCACTGAAGAACACTGGGCTCATTGTCATGTTCATGAAACCAGTTTGAGAAGACTTTTGTTTTCTGACATGTTGCACTATAATGCTGAAAGAAGCCATTTGAAGATGGGTAAATTGTAGTCATGAAGGGATGTACATGGTCAGCAACAATACTCAAATAGGCTGTGACATTCAAGCAATGATTGATTGGTATTAATGGGCCCAAAATGTGCCATGAAAACATTCTCCACATCATTACACCATCACCACCAGCCTTGACTGTAGGCACAAGGCAGGTTGGGTGCATAGAATCATGCGTAGTGACAAATTCTCACCCTACCACCTTTGTGCTCTCCTGTTTTGGAGAGCCTTTGCACCCTGCTCCCTCAACTTTCTGCTGTTGGCTGAAAAACTGACGTAGTCTTCTGATGTTGAAGCCATTCCACCTCAAGGTTTGTTACCGAGATGCTTTGCACAAACTTGTTATCTAAGTTATTATAGTCTTTCTGTCTGCTTGAACTGTCTGGCCATTCTCCATTGACCTGTCTCATCAATGAGGTATTTCCATCTGTAGAACTGAAGCTCACTGGATGTTTTTGTTTTTCCCACCATTCTGTGGAAGTTCTAGAGACTGTTATGCATGAAAATCCCAAGAGATCTGCAGTTAGACAAATACTCAGACCAGCTTGCCTATCATTCAAGTCACAGTTGAAATCACAGAGGTCACATTTTATGCCCGTTCTGGTGTTTGAAATGAAAATTAACAGACACTCCTGACCTGTTTCTGTATAGGTTTATGCACTGTGCTGCTGCTACATGATTAGGTGATTATATATTTTTTTACGCATTTTATTAATTTTATTAAAATCAAAAAACATTTCATACAAGCAAGTCAAGTTTAACAAAACTAGGTTAGACACAAATCATCCCCCACCCATGAGGAAGAGAGCTAGGATAACAGAGTAAAACTTTAATAATAGTAAAAATATGTAAATAAATAAATGAATTAAAATAAATAGAATAAAAAAGAGGGGAGAGAATCTGCTTCCTCAATTTAAATGTTTATTCTAAAATGTTATTGATTAGATCCTGCTAAATTTTGAAAAAACTTTAGAACAGATCCTCTAAGTGAGAATTTGATTTTTTTCCAATTTTAGGTAATATATAATATCAGTTACCCACTGACTTAATAGAGATGAGATAGCATTCTTCCAGTTGAGCAAAATAAGTCTACGTGCCAATAGTGAAGTAAAAGCAATTACAGTTTGTTTGTTCTTGTCCACTTTAAGCCCATCTGGGAGTACACCAAACACAATTGTTAATGGATTAGGAGGGATTGTGACACCAAGGCTGTCTGATAGGCATTTAAAGAGTTTGGTCCAGAATGACGTTAATTTGGTGCAGGCCCAAAACATATGGCCCAGTGAGGCCGGAACTTGATTGCAATGTTCGCAGGTTGGATCTTACCCTGGAAACATTTTGGATAATTTTAAATAAGACAGATGCGCTTGATATATAATTTTAAGTTGAATAATTATATGCTTTGCACATATGGAGCTTGAGTGAATTCTGTGCATGGCTACCTTCCAGTACTTTTCTGAGATGAGGGATTCTTTTCCCAATGTACTCTGGGATCTATGAAAGGGAGAATCTATAAAATGTTTTTTTTATATTATGGAAATGCTGTCTGAGTCCTCAAGACTGATCAGTATTTTTTCGGGGATAGATGTAGGTGGGAGGTGAGGGAAATTGGGCAGGTTTTGTTTAACAAAGTTTCTGATTTGAAGATAGTGAAAGGTATATTTTGCTGGAAAGTTACATTTGGAGTGTAATTGTTCATAGGATGCGAAGTCAACGTATAGATCTCTAAGCAATTAAATCCCGAATGTTTTCCAGACATTAAAAACTGCATACGTTTGAGAGGGTGGAAAAATGTGGTTCTCATGCAGAGGTGCCACAGATAAAAGCGTCTTTATCTTAAAATACTTCCTACATTGGTTCCATATTCTGAGTGAGTGAAGCAGAATTGGGTTGTTATTATATTGGCAATGACTTGTACTTATTGGGGTACAAAGCAAGGAATATAAAGAAGTACTGCAGGATTTTATTTCTATTGTGGACCAAGCCTGTGTATGTTTATCTATTTATGTCAATGTCCATGTTTTCATAGCTTGTACATTCACCGGCTAGTAGTAAAATTGAAAGTTAGGTACAGCCTTCTGCCTTAGGTCTTTGTAGGGTCACCCTTAGGATACATGGATGTTTTGAATTTCAAATAAATGAGATTATGATTGAATCTAATTTCTTAAAAAATTATTTATTGATGTATATTGGAATGTTTTGAAATAGAAAAAGAAGCTTAGAAAGGATAGTCACCTTGACAGTGTTAATTGTTTCAGCTAAAGTGAGATGAAGGGTTGACCATCTATGCAAGTCTTGCTTAATTTTTTCCATGCAGACAGCAAAATTTTGTTGATAAAGAGCTTTATGTTTATTTGTGATGTTTACCCCTAGGTATTTAAACTGATCTGCAAGGATAAAAGGGAAGGTGTCCAATCTAATACTGTGTGCTTGAGAATTCCACTGGAAAGGACACACTTTTAGTCAAATTATTAATTATGAGACCAGACATCTTTTGAAATTCTGTTAGTGCTGTTAGCACTGCAGGCACAGTATTTTGCGGATCTGATATATACAGTACCATATCATCTACATATAGAGAAATTTTATGTTCAAGTCCTTCTCTGATAATCCTCTTTATCTCATAAGCATTTTGACAGTGAGCTGCCAGTGGCTCAATGGTGATTGTAAAAAGCAGTTGTGACAAGGGGCATCCTTGTCTAGTACCACTTTCTAGTTTTGAAGTAGTCTGAATTAATGTTCTTAATACAAACTGAAGCTTCTGGACTGGTATACAGTAGTTTGATGCATGCACAAATGTTTGGGCCAAACCCAAATTTCTCCAATGTAGTGAAAAGGTAGTTCCATTCAACCATTATTGCATGAATAAGCAGGTGTACAGGTAAGTGAGTGTATACTGATTTATTTAATTTATTTGACTCAACAGAAACTTTTTAACAAACACACACACACACATGA
The DNA here is from genome assembly GCF_900747795.2 of Erpetoichthys calabaricus. Classification (NCBI taxonomy): domain Eukaryota; kingdom Metazoa; phylum Chordata; class Cladistia; order Polypteriformes; family Polypteridae; genus Erpetoichthys; species Erpetoichthys calabaricus. Next base: position 151,818,703 of record NC_041402.2, on the reverse strand, counting down.
AAGATTACAATAAACTTTTAGCAGCATAAAACAATAAAAGGCACCTATGTGTTTAATGGGGAAGAGAGTAGGAGAATAATTTAATTTATGAATTTATTATGAAAAAATGTAGTACGGATTTTCACTCTCTTCATACAAAATCATTGGGGTCCGATGTCTTTGTATTTTTTCAGATTCTTTAAAAGTTTGAACCTCAGATGTTCCCATACGTATGAAGATTGAACAGCAGTTCCTTTTTCAACACATTTTGCAGGGAGTATTTAGTTATGTTTTAGTTATCATAAAAGAAAATTCAGCTAACTGATGAAAACATATACCCATATTTCTATTCATGCCATCAACTCCAAATAGACAAAAGGTAACTATGTTCTGGATTTTTTTTTTCCATTTGGAAAATACATTTTGTTTGCCATTATAAGCAATTTTGATCAATTTGGGGTGCCCAGTGTTTTGTCTTGTGAGCTGAAATGTAATTTGTAAGGGCAGTCAAAGACCAAATGAACAGTGAGTGCTGCTTATTAGAATAGTTCTCTATGTCTGTTTGTTCCTGCATTGCCGATACTCCTCTAAAGACAACATCACAACAGATATACTAATAAAATCAGTAAATCTTAAATATCATTAAATTGAAGGGGAAGAAATTGGCAAAAAACGCATGTGTCATGGCAAATCTCAACCTAAATAACCTAGCATTGGTTCAGCTAAAAGCTATGACAAAACACTGTCAGCTCTTCCTTTCGGCATTCAAATTGCACAGTTATATAAGTGTTCTACATTTACTGCTCTGTTATGTCCTGTCATATATTTTCAATGCGTGGAAATGTAGTATTTCATGATAAGAAATTTTTTTTATCAGGGCACATGATCACAGTAGCCACTGAAAAACATTTTTTTAACAAAGTAACTAAAGTTCTTTTACTTTTCACAATTATTGCTACCATATTGCAGCACTTGAAGCATTCTACTCTTCATCTCAATGTGCCGAGAGTGAGCTCAGCACATGCTGGCAGCTCAGCTTGGTACATGCAATAAAGTCATTGGCTACAAAGCACAGATCATCACAAGAGATTTAGCATTCAAGGAAACAATCTCTCAAGGAAAGAAATGTAGTTTTTTCAGTTGTTTCATAGTGCAGCAATTATTTAATGGTCAGATATTGTTAGGTTTCATTTATGTTAAATAGTTTCAAAGTACTTTGTTCTCCTGTCTGTTTAAATAAATTGTGTCTTTTTTTGATGTGTATTCATTATGAAATTAGTCATTTGTAAAGTTTGTATTCACATTTTACTTGAGAACTTTAACCTGAGTCACAGTGATTTATGCCTGTACACAATGAACGACACTATACAAAAATAAACTAAACTGAATTGAATTGTTTCTGTATTTTAAGTTTGTGTTTTGACTAATTGTTTGTATTTTTTGTCTAGAAATAGAAAGATAAAACATTATCGGTATATTACATTGTATATTGTATACCTGCATTGTTATCAGCATTGTTATCACTCTTTAATTTAATATTGTTCTTTATCAGTGTGCTGCTGCTGGAGTATGTGAATTTCCCCTTGGGATTAATAAAGTATCTATCTATCTATCTATCTATCTATCTATCTATCTATCTATCTATCTATCTATCTATCTATCTATCTATCTATCTATCTATCTATCTATCTATCTATTGAATTCTGCTTACAACTGACTATTTTCCTGTTCTGCCTTTATCAAAAGACCTTTAAAATCTCTGTCACTTACAAGTGAAAATAACATCAGTTCTATGGGACTTGTTCTACCAAACACTACCTTTGAAAAGAAAATTAAAAATGGCAATTTAAAACTGATTAAAATGAAAAAAGGACAATTAGACATATAGCAGCTGATCGAGCCACCATATTGTTGATGACTTTCTGTTGTGTAGCACCACAAACAAGGAAGTTAAGAAGAAGTTGGAAGATATAGGATTGAAGATAAATAGGAAAAGGACAGAATATTTGATGTTTGCTGATGATCAAGATTAAGAAGTTAGTTAGAGCTATTGACAAGAGTGGATAAATTTAAATATCTAGGATCAATGGTAGCCCGAGATGCAGAGATAACACATAGAGTGTAGTGTAGATGGAAGAATTGGTATCAGGAGTATTGTGTGATCGAACAATTAAGGTTAAAGGTAAGTTCGAGAAAGTTGATTCATTTCATCTGGACATAGTTCTTTTCCAGGGAGATATGTTACATCACTCATCCAAGTGACTTCTTCAGTCTCAGTTGACTGCAGGTTTCGCCAACCTTATAAACAGTACCTGTGCATAATGACCAAAACTAGCACCATTAACTAACAATGGGCCGTGTGATCAATGATATGCAAATTGTCCATTGACCAATGGCCATGAGTACCATTCACAGGGAGTTGGGGAATGGCTGCAATCACAGCATTGTAAGATGGTGAAAGATGTACCCTTAGGCCCCCTACTCGGTTCAGAGATGGTCATTTCTTTTTCACGTAAATGGCCTCCCTGACTTCTCGCTCAAACCAGCGTTCCTTCCTGTCCAGGATGTGCACATCTTCATCACTGAAAGAGTGACCACTGTCCTGTAGGTGTAAATAGACTGCAGAGTCCTGGCCTGACGAGATAGCTCCTCTGTGTTGTGCCATCTGCTTTGCCAGTGGTTGTTTGGTTTTGCAAATTTTCACTCAAGATCACACAGACCAGTAGTGTTTTTTTTTGCAACCATTTCCACCTAAGTACTGTTGTGAAAAGCGTGGCCATTTTTTAACAGCATCAGCAAATTCATATTCGGAAATATTCACCCTTTCCATTTGCCCATTCTTGTTGTATGTGTGAGAGCTGGACCAGACGCAGATTTTCATGCATTTCCCATACCTTGTAACAATCTACATGAGACAAAAGGAAAGGATAAGAGAAGTATGACTCTTGGGAACTAAAATATTTAAAATACTGTATGTTGTCTAGATCTGGGCTCGGAGGGATATACAGGTTATTTGGCTCTATCTCCCAGGCTAAGGGGAGAGAGATGTGAAGGCAAAGGTGACCTTAAGGTAATTTAGGTTCATCTGCAGTTCTGGGTCTCTGGTCCTAGCACCTGGTGTTGAGATTTTAACAATTTTGGTAACCTTTTGCAGGCCATTGTCTCACAAACCTATATTTAATATCCCTAACCCCACCAAGCCCTTCAATCAAAACCACTAAGATGACACCTCCTGCACCTGAACTTATGAGACCAGAAAGATATAATAATCTAGACCAAGTTAATATTAAAAGCATTTACAGTATTAAAGCACAAGAATAAAATTGAAAATTATATTGCATGCAAAATAAAAATAATAGAAAAATGATATTCTTACAACAGTTTAGCAGTGATGATACAGATTCACTCCTTCCTCTTTGTCTTCAAGATGATTCTGCTCTATTACAAATCTCATTCTGTTTATATAAGAAATATATTGTGCCCTAGTGCCCAGAACTTCCCACAAATGTTGGTCCCACTCTGAACTCTCTCTTCTGTGGGGGCGTGCCACTTCCTTTTAGTCCGTTACTTCAAAATGTAACAGTTCAATAATTAGCTTCGTATTCTATACCTGTCAAAGGTCTAAAGATAAAAATGACAGTTCAGAAGTTCAGTTCCCTGTGCCCTAGTTCACAAGGAGGTGTGGTCTTTAAATGACACCAAAGCCCTCAAAGCTCAGAGAATTACTTGAGTTTTAAAGTTTCAAAATCGACAGTTATATCATCACAATATCAGGATTTTGTTATCTAAATCTCTCTCCAGGCTTTCTCTGGCCCATTCCAGTTTTGGGCCAAGCTTTTGTTACTGGGCTGGGGTCTGGTTTCATCACAATGTTATATAAGAATTAAAAAGCAACATGACTAAATCCCAGTCCTCTCATTTAGATTGCTTTTTAAAGGTAATAGATATGTTAGGAGTTTCTGGATTGAAATAGAAATTTTAGAACTAGAGCACTAACAACATGTTAAATTAAGATATTTGTTCAATTTAAACAGACAGACCTTTACAAGTACCATATATTTACACCAACTGTTACAGACTCAAATCAAATGTATGTTTTTATTGTATAATAATAACAATAAGAGCAGCTCACCTCTCAAAACTTTAATTCCAGGAAGCAACCTGCGACCACTTGATTATGAGTCAGTAGTTCTTACTACTGCACCACCAAAGCAGTCAGTGTCAGTGTTGTACCCTAACCCGATTTCATTTCTTCGGTTATATTCTTGAATAAAAGTGCACTTGTTTTGTTATATGTGTACCTTTTGTGAAAGTGTGGATTTGATATTTGGACTTCAGTCTTCCACATCATACACTTCATGTCAAAATTTTGTTGTTAGTATTAAAACATGAAAAAAGTTTGTATTTCAGGTATGTGTAAAACATTTCTTGCATTTCATGTCATCCTACACTTACATAGATCGTTGTAGACACAGAATACACATGAAATGTATGTATTCCAAATAACGATGTATTATTTACCTTATACAGCTTCAGGTAACTCACACCAAGATAAACAAGGCTTGAGCTGGGAGAGCTTTTTCCAGAGTTTGGGCTCCGTCAGTAGTGGGGATGGGATAGCAGTCTGTTTGCTTCTTCTGCTGATTGACACATTTACAAAATAAAAGACACTGATGGAGAGGTGTGAAGGGATTTAAGGTGGGCCAGGATTACAAGTTTTTTCATAGGTTTCAGGGATTCTAGTGTTAAAAACCATAATGTGAATTTACTGTGTGTACTTTAGTTCTCAGCTGGAAGAGCCAACATCCAGGTGTCCCAGATACATCATGAGTTGCTAAGAAATTAGAGTTCACTCAGAGTGAGTGATGGCCAAACAAGGAATACATCCCTTCATCTACTATAAATACTTATTCAATATTATTTCATTAACATCAGCTTGTTATCTGGGTAAAGACTATGGCATGATGTGATATGTGAAGAATCTATATGATATGTCAAGATTTTCCTCCATCTCTTTGATCAGTCTGTTTTGATGCACAACATTTACTACATGACAGTCACATTTTGGTGAGGGAAGGGGAAATAAATGAGAAGAGCTCTGATGATGGCATTGCTCTATCAATGTTTTGCCTTTCTAACAGCCACAATCTGGGGCTCCCAGTGTATATTTTGGAATTGTTCACGTTTTCTCGTTTGCTTGAACATGCTTTGTTTTTGGACCATGAATTTTGTCTAGAATTTTAGTCTTTGTTCTTTTCTTTAGTGTAGGACCATCAGCCTGTTTTTGAACATCATTTCAGATGATGGACTTTTTAAATAAACAGGGGTTCTTTTAGCTTTGCTTATGTCAGTTTTGATTTTAAGTTCATCAGTGCTTCACTGGATGAATGTTGAAGCCCTGATATTCAGGATAGCATGCCACTCAATGTAAAAAAATGGATACTCTGTCAATGCAAATATAAATTCTTACAAAAAAAAATGCATGGCTTTCCTTAGTCCTATGTGACCTGGAAAGATGTCTTTCTAGTAAACAACAAAACATTGATTCATTCAGCAAGGAACTAAGAAGGTTGTAGTTCAACAATCACTGAAACTTCTCTCAGTGAACCTGTGCTCCTTTAGAGATTTCCTTCGCACGTGCTGGGGGAAGATTTAGTTATTTGAGTAATAATTGCTGTTAATTGCTTCACTACATGAACACCTGCAGGTCAAAAAGGGGCAGTGTTCTAGAGCAGGTATAATAATTGACATAACAGATCAGCTTTTGCTAAAATATTTGCAGTCTGCTGCTGTGGCTGTACGAATGTGTTTAGCCTCAGAGGAATCTTTTCACATTTGCTTTGCCTTCTTTTTGTGTTTTGAAGGGTTGGTTCTCCACAGTTCCCATGAGTGCTTCAACTTCTTCTCAGTGTGGAGATTATTGCCACTATCTATCACTGCATAAAATTAAAATTACTGTCCTCAGCTGCATTCAGAGTCTAAGAAATGAAAGAATTATTATACTGCTGGCAGTGGTCAATACAGAAATAGATTGTATAAGTATTTTAGGGGGCATGCAAAAATTAAAGTTACTGAACAAATGGTCTTTTACATCAACAGACAGATTATGTTTTTAACAAAGAGCTTGAAGAGAATGTAGGGACCTTGGAGACTAAGCAGTTGCCACTGCCTACATTCTTATAAGCAAAAAGAAATCAGAGAGTCACGAGTCATGTGGCAGCTGGTCATTGTCTAGAAGCACAGTATTCCATGAGTACTACCAGAGATGACCACCACAACTTAAAAGACTGTTAAATACAGTATGCATTTTAAAATGCAGAATACTCACAACACCTTGATATAAGAGTACTAAATACCTGTAATAAAACAAATTGTGAGAAAATTTTAGTGCTAATGTTGAATAGAAATCAGTTTACTTGTCAAAGTCAAAGTCAAAGTGAACTTTATTGTCATCTCAACCATATACAAGCATACAGATAGACGAAATTGCGAAGCTCAGGGTCCACAGTGTAATAACATGACGTGCAAATAATAATTTAAAAATAGAATTAAAATTTAAATTAAAATTAAAACACAAACAAGACAAGACATTGCACAAAGACAAGACAAAGACAAAGAAGTAGCAGCAATATTGATGTGTAAGATATGTAATTTAATAAATAAATAATAGATATAGATAATACAGAAATTATCAGTGTATAATAATAGTTGTTTAAGACATGTGTAAACAATGACAGGTCAGAATGTTTCACAGCAGAAGGATAACAAGAGTGTCAAAATACTTAAAGGTCAGTAGGAGATTTTTTTCAGTTCTTCTCTACATGCACACTTGTCTTTGCAGGACAGTGGCTCACATGTATAAAAGTTCTGTTTTTAGAGGTGTTTGAGGCCGTGTGGAAGGTGCCAGGGGGCAGCCTGGTGTTAAGAAGTCTAATAGCTTGGGGGTAAAAACTCTCCTGCAGCCTGGCAGATCTGGCTTTGATGCTGCAGTATCTTCTCTTGGATGGCAGAAGTGTGAAAAGTCCATGTGAGGGGCGTAAGGGGTCCTGCACAATGCTGCAGGTCTTGCGGACACTGCGTTTGTAAAATATGTCCTGTAGTGAAGGGAGAGGCACCCCAATAATGTTCTCTGCTGTCTTCACTATCCTTTGCAGGCACTTGCGGTCGAATATGTTGCAGTTGCCATACCAGACAGTGATACAGTTGGTCAGAACACTCTCAATGGTGCCTCTGTAGAACATGGTGAGGATGGAAAGGGGAAGACTTGCTCACTTCAGTCACCTCAGGAAGTATAGTCTCTGCTGGGCTTTCTTGTTTAGTGATGAGGTGTTATGTGTCCACGTAAGTTCCTCAGTTATGTGCACACCGAGGAACTTGGTACTCCTAACAGTCTCCACATCTAAACCGTTGATGCTGAGTGGGATGTGGGCAGGACGTGATTTTCTGAAGTCCATGATTATCTCTTTTGTCTTGTCGACATTGAGAGATAGATTGTTGTCTTCACACCATGCAGACAGCTGTTCCACCTCATCTCTGTATGCTGTTTCATCATCCCTGCTTATCAGTCCCAGTACCGTTGTATCATCCGCAAACTTGATGATGTGGTTGGTGTTGTGCGTGGCTGTGCAGCCGTGAGTCAGCAGGGTGAACAGCAGTGGACTAAGCACGCAGCCCTGCAGTGCTCCAGTGCTCAGTGTGATGATGCTGGAAGTGTTGCAGCCCATCCGAACTGACTGGGGCCTCTCTGTCAAGAAATCCAGGATCCAATTGCAGAGGGTGGTGTTCAGGCCCAACCTGCTCAGTTTTACAACCAGCTTTTGAGGGATGATTGTGTTGAAGGCAGAGCTAAAGTCTATGAATAGCATCCTGACATACGTGTCTTTTTTATCCAGATGTGTCAGGGAGAGGTGAAGGGCAGAGCATATGGCATCCTCAGTTGACCTGTTTGAGCGGTATGCAAACTGAAGAGGGTCAAGGGAGGCAGGGAGATTAGTCTTTATGTGTGACATGACTAACCTTTCGAAGCACTTCATTATGATTGGCGTGAGTGCAACTGGTCGGAAGTCATTCAGGCATGTCACTGATGACTTCTTCGGCAGTGGTATGATCATGGTCAACTTGAAGCATGCTGGGACTGACGACTGGCTCAGAGATGTGTTGAAGATGTCTGTGAGGACACCAGCCAGTTGACTGGCACATTCTTTGAGCACACGACCAGGTATGTTGTCAGGTCCTGCAGCCTTGCGTGGATTGACTCTGGATAGAGTCCTCTTCACGTCATTTATGGAGACACAGAGTGCCTGGTCAGTGTTGCTTTTCTCGCAGGCTCTTTGTTCTGCGCCTCAAACCGTGTGAAGAAGTTGTTCAGCTCATCCGGAAGGGAGGCATCAGCATCGCTGCTGTGTGGGTTGGGCTTGTAGTTTGTAATTGTCTGAATGCCCTGCCACATATGACGTGTATCTCTGGTGCTGCTGAATTGTTTGTTGATCCTCTGCGCGTATGCCCACTTAGCTCTCTTTATAGCGCGAGACAGGTTGGCTCTGGTCATCCTGAGGGCGGCCTTGTCTCCAGATCTGAAGGCAGCATTTTTGATCTTGAGCAGCTTGTGCAATTCTCTTGTCATCCAGGGCTTTTGGTTGGCTCTTGTGGTAACATCCTTGGTAACAGTAACATCCTCTATGCATTTGGAGATATAGCCAGTCACAGAGTCCGTGTACTCCTCCAGATTGATGGAATCACCATTCATAGCAGCCTCTCTGAAAATGTCCCAGTCTGTCATTTCGAAGCAGTCTTGGAGAGCTGAAACCGCACCATCCTGCCACACTCTGATGCTCTTGTGGGCTGGTTTAGTGCGTTTCAGCAGGGACTTGTATGCAAGGACCATAAAAATGCTGATATGATCTGAACAACTGAGGTGGGGGTGGGGTAGGGCTTTGTAGGCGTCAGGAGCACTCGTGTAAACATTGTCCAGACAGCTTCCCCCTCTAGTAGCAAAGTTCACATTCTTGTAGAATTTTGGGAGAAATTACTTCAAGATGGCATGATTGAAGTCTCCAGCAATAATGAAAAATGCCTCAGGGTGCATTGTTTGTAGTTTGCTGATGATCTCGTAGAGTTCCGCTAGCGCCTGGTTAGCATTTGCGCTAGGCAGGAGGTACACGGCAACCACCAGCACGCAGCTGTATTCCCTCGGCAGGTAGAAAGGCCGATACCTTACTGATAAAACCTCTGTCAGCGGGGAGCAGTGTCGCGCAACTGAGGCAGCGTTCGTACACCACTCTCTGTTCATATAAACACACAGTCCCCCCCCCAAAGCCCCCCCCCCCCCGCGGGTCTTACCGGACAAAGAGGCGTCTCTGTCCGCTCGGAAGATGGTCATTCCGTCTAGCTTGATGGCCGAGTCTGCAATGTTTTCCTGGAGCCATGACTCAGTGAAAATAAAGATGCAACAGTCTCTCATTTCCCACTGCTTGGCCCACTGCAGCTTTATGTAGTCCAGCTTGTTGTCCAGTGATCGGACGTTCACAAGCAGAATAGACAGTATCGCAGGTCTGGTTGGTTAGTTTTTAGCCTTGTGCTAACACCTCCGCGTTTACCTCGTTTCTGCTTCCAATCGCTGCACTTGCGTTTTCGCCAGCTCAGCTTCTTAGGCTGCCGAAGTAAGGAAAGGCTGCGGAGCGTCTCTGTCACCTCACTGGATATTTCGGCGCAGTTTCTTCGGAAATCGAGCAGGATTTGCCGCTCGTAAATGTATGTCTGCGTACTACTATCACTTAAATCTACTTTTTTACTTATACTAGTTGACAAAGACGAACAAAGATTAACACTAAACACCACGTACTCGGGAGCTCTGTAAGCCGCAGACAAGACAGAGGACAATCTGATAGAAATGGATTATTTCCATCCCTGTTAGTGTTCAACCAGGAATCCAAAATTAGTGTTCTAGGCACTTAATGTTTATATACTGTACATGTAGGTCATGCTATGTACCAAATAGGAGTTATTCCTGAATGGGGCGTTTGGCTGGTACAGTATCCTCACAAATTACAGAAACTTCAGTATGTCTCATATATTTAAAATCTGCATGCAGAATCTATGTAAACACATGTAGAAAATGGAAACATTAACCAGAAGGTAATCCCAGCCCAGAATAGAACTTGGCATTCATGTGGTATATGGCAGTGTTTCTTAGTCTTTTTTCACTGTGTAAAACATACCAACTATATATATATATATATATATACTTATATACACAGTATGTATATTGTAGTGTGTGGCCAGGGCCCTTGCCTGGACCAGGGGAGCAAGGGTGGCCGGTACGTTACCTCCCCCTGGATGCTTGTTGGCAACCCCCCTGGGCTGCAGCAGTGTCTCAGACTCCCACGGGGCTTCATGGGAGTTGGAGTTTGGTGCAGCTCTGTTGGGATCCGCAGGTGCTGCCAGGTGAGTTGCTGAGCCGTTATGGGCAGTCCTTCTGCCACACCTGGAAGTGCTGCCGGAAATGAAGTCATCAAGCACCTGGGGCACTTCCAGGTACATTATAAAATAAGCCAGCAGCCACTACTCTGGGAGCCTGAGTCGGGAGGACAGGGACTAAGCTTGCTGGAGAGGAGTGGAGGAGATAAAGTAGAGAGATTTGATTTGTATTTATTTGAGTTTGTGTTTGTCCTTAGTGTGGGACTGTGTTGTGTCGGTGGGTACAGGGAAGACGTAGCCCACAGACGAAGAAAATAAAAGTTTATTTCTTTTATAAGTGTGCCTCCCATGTCAGTCTGTGTTGGGTCAGTGCTCATATAGCGCCCTTGTTATTTAAAAGGTTTAAATAAAACAGAAATATATACCTTTATTTTTACTTCCTTAACTTGTGGAGGGTGTATCCTGTAGCAAAGCCATAAGTTTTTTCATGAAAGCCACTTTCAGTCAATAAGCCTTAGATATGTATATATATGTATATGTATATATATGTTTACATAACCTCTTTAACACACTACTTCTCCGCTGCGAAGCGCGGGTATTTTGCTAGTATATATATATAGTGATGGATGGCACACATGCACACACATCCCTTTCAGGATAGGTTCATATCCTTTACCTGGCTGCCATGACACTGAATGGGCACAAAGAAGGTCGAAATGTTTCCTGCCCCTACCAGAAGAATAATAAAGCATGTCAATTTTGCAGGTGGGCATGTTGAGTTGCTGGCAGGAAACTGGCAGGGCTACCTACTCCCCTGACATGCTAGGGGGCAATCTCCCTAGTCATGCTGGGATCCGGAGTTCCATACTGCTGCAGGGACACTTAATCCCTACTTTGTGGATCTCACATTTGACCTAAGAAGAGCTTTCCGCACCATAAGAGCTACTGGGTCTCAGATAAAATAACTGCTCAGCCTCATCCAGGTGAGTTGCAGTCGGGTATGGAGGATGGACAACGCTTGCAAGGGAGGAGTGGAGGAGAAGAAAGAGAGAAAAAGATAGAGAAAAAAGAATTGTGTTATGACTACAAAGAAACCTTTTGTAAGGTATTTGGCACATATATACTGTACAGTGATCCCTCGCTATATCGCGCTTCGCCTTTCGTGGCTTCACTCCATCGCGGATTTTATATGTAAGCATATTTAAATATATATTGCAGATTTTTTGCTGGTTCGCGGATTTCTGCGGACAATGGGTCTTTTAATTTCTGGTACATGCTTCCTCAGTTGGTTTGCCCAGTTGATTTCATACAAGGGACGCTATTGGCAGATGGCTGAGAAGCTACCCAACTTACTTTCTCTCTTTTTCTCTTGCGCTGACTTTCTCTGATCCTGACGTAGGGGGTGTGAGCAGGGGGGCTGTTCGCACACCTAGACAATACGGACGCTCGTCTAAAAATGCTGAAAGATTATCTTCACATTGCTACCTTCTGTGTGCAGCTGCTTCGTGAAGCGACATGCTGCACGGTGCTTCGCATACTTAAAAACTCGAAGAGCACGTATTGATTTTTGACTTTGTTTTTCTCTGTCTCTCTCTCTCTCTCCCTGCTCCTGACGGAGGGGGTGTGACAATATAAAAATAACCATATAAACATATGGTTTCTACTTCGCGGATTTTCTTATTTCGCAGGTGGCTCTGGAACGCAACCCCCGCGATGGAGGAGGGATTACTGTATATGTGTGTGTATTTTGCTCATATATATATTGAGTGATAAATGCTGTATTTTTACAGTCATTTTAGAATTTTAGAATTTCTAGGGTTCTGACAGCCTCTTAACATTCTAATAGTATTGGGACTGTGTGTTAATTACTTGTTATAATGGAAGCACAATAATAATAATGACTAAGGGAAGCAAAATACCTTTGCTGAATAATTTATTGTATTATCTTGCATAAGAGAGGGCAAATGGAGATACTCTGAATTTATTTAACCGGTGTCATGCATGCATGTTAAAGGGTTGATCTCCAGGCTTACCTAAGGTATATGGTACCACCCCAGAATGAGAGGGGGTTCTGTTACTAGTGATCTTTTCTACTTTTTCCCTAACAGTGCTGAGAAACCAACCCTTGAGGGCAATGGTGCCTGAAAAGCCTCAATTCTTCTGGCCCAGATGACATAAAGGGAGACATGGGAAGGTGGCGTCACAATTTTGGGCCTGAATGCCTGACTGCCAGGAGCTCCTCCAAAGCCTAACCAGTTTAGAAAATGCAGCTAGACAGAAGGCTGCTGCCTATTATGTTTAAAAATGCCATTGTGTGCCTGTTACATTTGCTTTTCTTTTTTGTTGCAAATTAAAAAGGGTTGGCCTGGCTGGCACCCCAACTATTTTGGGACTCACTCTGCCTTCTCACTTGCCCCTGTACAACTGGTTTGAGAATAAAAAGTTAGGCCATAATTTTGTATAAAAATGTTATATAATGATTTTATACACTAATATCCTCTGGAAAAAAATGTATAATGTTTTGGAAACAGAAAAAAATGCAACAATGTTCAGCAAAAAAATAGAATTTGAGATTTTTGAAGGAAGCAGAACACCTTAAGAAAAACAGAATGTGAGCACATAACAAATTCAGCCATTTAAAAAAAGCATTATGAATTTACAGTACAACCAGTGTCTTCTGCACTTAGCACTGCATGGTGCATGACACCCTGCTATACACTCCAGTAAAGTCTAAGTTAACAAGTCTGTCTTATGGCACTCATTTCATGTCTGTTGAATTTAGTCTTCAGCTTACTGTTTACTTGTGTGTTTGTTACTTTTAGTGTTTCTATTCTTCTTTACCTCATTACAACACCAAATAATTAAGGAAACAAATCACAACACAGAGAAGAAAGAAGCAAGTTGCAATTTTAAAATGCTGTGCTTTATGAACCTGTATTCTTGTTAAACTTAGTTTTGTTCCATAAGTTTGGATTTAAAAAAAAAACAGTACACCTTATTATACAACGGACTGGTTTCCCATCTGGTGGTGATTCCTGGCTTATTTCTGATACCGATGGCATAGGCTCTGATGTCCTGTGAGTAAGAATCTGGGAATGTTATGTTAAAGCATATTGCAAAGGGATCTTATGTATTCTGTAACAATAATAACATTAAGGCTGATACGGAGTCCACAAAAATATTTTTATATAAAAAGCTAAAAGTTTTTCAAAATATGCCATAAGCAATAAAATAATCTCCAATGTATTTCATGATATATCACAATTTGGAGGCATCGCTGAATAACTTGTGAAAAACATTCATCTTTTCAATTATATATCCTATATGTTTTATAATGAGATTATTTTTAGAAATTCTACAATGCATTTGCAAAATCTCACCTTTGTTCTAAAGCATCAGCTCTTCTATTTATGCTGTTCTGTATTGAAGTATTATACAAACCAAGGGTGATGCTTTGACCTAAGCCTGATTTACAGTAGTACATCATTTTACAGCATTCCATTCTCTTGCTGTGTTATTCACTATCATAATCTTTCTGATTGTCTCTGGATCACCACATAGTATTTGTAATGCTTGTTTTATACATAACTGATCCTTCTAGGTTACATCTTAATACAGAATTGTTCTTGAATTACCTTCAGATGTAAAATCCAAATTTGGATACCTTGATTCTGTCTTATAACCTGAAATTAATTCTCCTTTTTCTATGTACTGCTATGGCTTGTAAATGAAATTTTATTTGTTAAGGACAGGGTAATCCAAACTGTTGGCACAACTCAAGCTATTATTAATATTATTATTATTTTTTTACGGATTATATAATTTGCTGAAGCTCACAGGTGTCACAGGTCAACAGGACAACACACGTTTTAGTTTAAGAATGTGTTACATACTTTTACGTCAACCCAGACACAAACAGGCACGATACAGATTTTGCCACAGTACACCCATTTATTTATTTACATAATACAGTGCCCAAATTACAAGTCCTGCAACACATCACACCATAATTCCTCCTTGCCGAAAGTCCTTCTGCCTCCACTCCTCCTTAGGCTTTTCTCTCCCTCCTGACTCTGGCCAACTTATGGCCTTTTTATAGGGCACCCGGAAGGACTCCAGGTGCCAAACGAGGTTCTTCCAGCCACACCTCCAGGAAGCATGACCAAACAAGGCCCTGGAAAGGTCCAGGTGCCCCCTGGGGGTGGTCACATTTTACAACAGGGTTAAGCTCCCATGCTCATAACCCATGGCCCCACTGGAAACCAAGGGTGCTTCCCTCTATCACCCCGGGGGAGAAACTGTCCCAACAATACTCTCTCCCTTGGTCCTTCCACACTTTGGGCGTCCTGGCTGAGTAAGGATTCAGGCCACCCACCACAATACAAAGAAGAATCTTTTGGATGATTTAATGGATGATTTATATTTAACTTAATGACCAATTGCAAAAATACTACTGCGTATGACCTCAGTTAAATTTCTTTTACTTATAAGCCTATGATTCATTGTAGAAAGTTTTGTGTGAGAGCTGGTGGCCTGCTGCATGTTCCTCATTAAATATGGAAGCGTGCTTTTTCTCTTTCCAAAGGACAGAGCAAAAATATTCTCATGATTGAGAGCTTTTGCCATCTGGGATTCATTTCTATATATTTTTATTGATTTACTTTTATATGGTTATTTTAATCATATTTTTACTATTATTACAGTGAAATCATTGCTGCACCAGTTTGGAATAAATCCTTCTTGATTGTAGCACCATTGCTTGAGTGGTTATACTGTTTCAAGAAGCATCTCCTGCTGCTTTCACAGGATTGCTGGTGATGCAACATATTTCATTGTCGCATAACCACTATTTAAGGTAGTGTTTATCCATCTTTCTGGTGTCTTTGCAACCCACCCATCACCTCTTGGTTAATGTAGTGTAACTGTCATAAAGCTGCGGAGTGAGAGCGATCATCAGAGCAGCGACCCACCACAACCCACTACCATTATAAACAATGGTAACTCACAACCTACCGGAGGCAGCGGTTGACAAAACAGTTTGAAGGTGTGTTGAAACAGCGTCTCCAGAAATTAATGTGAGATACAAGGAGACCAAAAGATGTCAAATCAGATATGATTGTAATGAGACTCGGGGGAAGGTCAGAATTGAAAAGATTGCAATAACCAGCCAACAAAACACAAGGCAAGATCAAAAAAGAAGATAGGAAGAGAAGGAAATCAAAAAACCATAATGAAACTTAACGCTAGGCCTACTTGATAAATAAACCAACTACTCTAGAAGGATTTTTGACGAAATTTTTTCCACCAAGAGATCAAGATGCGTTGCAGAGCCACCATATTTATACTGGATCTTCTGCACAGTCATGTGAAATGTAACTCTGTGTGGCATGAAGAAAAGCTGGTAGTGAAACAAAGAAATAAACTTTGTCCAATAAAAAAAAGGCTAAAACACCACAAAATGGATTCTCCATAATTTAAAAAAGCACATGAAATACAAGGAATAACATTAATTTTTGGCAAGAGGGTGATATATTTGCATGCAGGTACTGTATCTGGATACGAATAAAACAATGGGGAGGCTTTGGATTCAAACTTCATTTTAGGAAATTTTACTTGATTTTTGGCTTTTGCATTGGGCTTTGTCATTTGGTTTCTTTCTTAATTTCCCAGTTTAGTCTCTTGCCTGCATATTACCTTATATTCTCTTTCATCTCCCTGTCCCATTAAACTGCTTTTTGATGTGCTATGTTTTCATCTAAGGTATAATAAGCCTCTTAGATACATATTAATACGTCAAGTTTGTTCTTGCAAATTCAAAACTTTACTAATTTGTTGAATTTTGAATATTTAATTATTTCTGCAAATACTAATGATAAAATCCTTTATAAAATTATTATTTGTTTTGGATTTACCACATCATTTTGTTTGCAAAAAGCATTGTGAAAATCGCTATAACACAAGGATGATATCTCCATTCCTTCATAACAAATAACTGAGGGTGTAATTGACAGCAAATTATTAACTTTACAGTAGAGACCATTATTTATTTATTTCTTTTACTTCCAGTCTATTATAGGATTGTGTTTTTTTCCAATGAAGGGTACCCTAAATGAACCTGAGGGTACTCACTTGGAATAATTAAAAAGTGTATTTGTTCCTGGCGAACCCAGCCACAGGTGATGCACAAACCAGTGTGTTTCTTTGTGCCGGTCCCAAGCCCAGATAAATGGGTAGGGTTATGTCAGGAAGGGCATCCAATGTAAAATATTGCCAAATCAATATGCAACAATACAAATTTCCATGCCAGATCGATCGAGCCCCTGGTTAACAATGACCGTCACTAATACTGTTAGCCAACAGGGTGCTGGCGGAAATTCGGCTACTGTTGGACGAAGAAGAAGAATAAGAAGAAGAAGAGGGGGGGGGAGATGTGTCTGGAATCAGGAGGAGAGGAGGAAAGTAAAGAGAGTGGAACTGAGGGTAGGAACTTTGAATGTTGGTAATATGACTGGTAAGGGGAGACAGCAGATATGATGGAGAATAGGAAGGTTGATATATTGTGCGTACAAGAGAGTAAATGGAAGGGGAGTAAGGCCAGGTGGATTGGAGGTGGATTCAAATGGTTCTGTCATGGTGTGGATAGGAGGAGAAATGGAGTAGGGGTTATTCTGAAGGAACAGTATGTCAAGAGTGTTTTGGAGGTGAAAAGAGTGTCAGACGGAGTGATGATTACGAAGCTGGAAATTCAAGGTGTGATGATGAATGTTGTTAGTGCATATGCCCCTCAAGATGGGTGTGCAATGGATGAAAAAGAAGATTTTTGGAGTGAGTTGGATGAAGTGATGAACAATGTACCCAAGGGACAGAAAGTGGTGATTGGAACGGATTTCAATGGACATGGGTAGGTATGGTGTCAAGGAGAGGAACGAAGAAGGTCAGAGGATAGTGGATTTTGCCAAAAGGATGGACATGGCTGTGATGAATATGTATTTTAAGAACAGGGAGGAACATAGGGTTACGTACAAGAGTGGAGGAAGATGCACACAGGTAGATTACATCCTATGCAGAAGAGTCAATCTGAAGGTGACTGAAGACTGCAAAGTGGTGGCAGGGGAAAGTGTAGTTAAGCAGCATAGGATGGTGGTCTGTAGGATGACGTTGAAGATCAAGAAGAGGAAGAGAGTGAGGGCAGAGCCAAGAAACAAATGGTGGAAGTTGAAAAAGGAAGACTGCAAGGTTGAGTTTAGGGAGAAGGTGAGACAGGCACTGGGTGGTAGTGAATAATTACCAGACAGTTGGGAAACTACAGCAGATGTAGTAAGGGTGACAGCAAGAAGGGTGCTTGGCGTAACATCTAGACAGAGGAAGGAGGAAAAGGAAACCTGGTGGTGGAATCGGGAAGTACAGGAGAGTATACAGAGGAAGAGGATGGCAAAGAAGAAGTGGGATAGTCATAGAGATGCAGAAAGTAGACAAGTAAAAGGAGATAAGGCGCAAGGTGAAGAGAGAGGTGGCGAAGGCTAAAGAAAAGGTGAATGATGAGTTGTATGAGAGGTTGGACACTAAGGAGGGAGAAAATGACCTGTACTGATTGGCTAGACAGAGGGACCGAGCTGGGAAAGATGTGCAGCAGGTTAGGGTGATAAAGGATAAAGATGGAAACATACTCACAAGTGAGGAGAGTGTGTTGAGCAGATGGAAGAGTACTTTGAGAGGCTGGTGAATGAAGAGAATGAGTGAGAGAAGAGATTGGATGATGTGGAGATAATGAATCATGAAGTGCAATGGATTAGCAAGGAAGAAGTAAGGACAGTTATGAAGATGATGAAGAATGGAAAAGCCGTTGGTCCAGATGACATACCTGTGGAAGCATGGAAGTGTTTAGGAGAGATGGCGGTGGAGTTTTTAAGCAGATTGTTTCATGCAATCTTGGAAAGTGAGAGGATGCCTGAGGAGTGCAGAAGAAGTGTACTGGTGCTCATATTTAAGAATAACGGGGATGTGCAGGACTGCAGTAACTGCAGGGGGATAAAATTGATGAGCCACAGCATGAAGTTATGGGAAAGAGTAGTGGAAGCTAGGTTAAGAAGAGAATGTGATGGTTAGTTAGCAGCAGTATGGTTTCATGCCAAGAAAGAGCACCACAGATGCAATGTTTGTTCTGAGGGTGTTGATGGAGAAGTATGGAGAAGGCCAGTAGGAGTTGCATTTCGTCTTTGTGTACCTGGAGAAAGCATATGACAGGGTGCCTTGAGAGGAGTTGTGGTATTGTATGAGAAAGTTGGGAGTGTCAGAGAAGTATGTAAGAGTTGTACAGGATTTGTATGAGGTAAGTGTGACTGTGGTGAGGTCTGCGGTAGGAGCGACGGATGCATTCAAGGTGACGTTGGGATTACATCAGGGATTGTCTCTGAGCACTTTCTTATTTGCAATGGTGATGGACAGGTATGACAGATGAGATTAGACAAGAGTCCCGATGGACTATGATGTGTGTTGATGACATTGTGATCTGTAGCAATAGTAGGGAGCAGGTTGAGGAGACCCTGGAGAGGTGGAGATATGCTCTAGAGAGGAGAGGAATGAAGGTCAGTAGGAACAACACAGAATACATGTGCGTAAATGAGAGGGTGGTCAGTGACATGGTGAAGATGCAGGGAGTACAGTTGGCGAAGGTGGATGAATTTAAATACTTGGGATCAACAGTACAGAGTAATAGGGATTGTGGAGGAGGGGTGAAAAAGAGAGTGCACGCAGGGTGGAATGGGTGGAGAAAAGTGTTTGGAGTAATTTGTGACAGATGGATATCAGCAAGAGTTAAAGGGAAGGTCTAAAGGACGGTAGTGAGACCAGCTATGCTATATGGGTTGGAGATGGTGGCACTGACTGAGAAAGCAGGAGACAGAGCTGGAGATAGCAGAGTTAAAGATGCTAAGATTTGTATTGGGTCTGGCGAAGATGGATAGGATTAGAAATGAATACATTAGATGGTCAGGTCAAGTTGGACGGTTAGGATACAAAGTCAGCGAGGCGAGATTGTGTTGGTTTGGACATGTGCAGAGGAGAGATGGTGAGTATATTGGGAGAAGGATGCTAAGGATAGAGCTGCCAGGCAAGAGGAAGGACTAAGTGAAGGTTTATGGATGTGATGAGAAAGGACATGCAGGTGATGGGTGTAACAGAACAAGATGCAGAGGACAGAAAGATATGGATGAAGATGATCCGCTGTGGTGACCCCTAACGGGAACAGCTGAAAGAAGAAGAAGAAGATTTGTTCCTGGTGAAGGCTGCCAACTTACATAAGAAGTATACTAGTGATGTGCCCTATAATTCCATTCTCAAGTGGTTTCCCATTCACAGACACAATTTGTTGTCTGCTGCACTTGAATGTATGACAGCTGTGAGACTTGCCCGGACACCACCAGTCAGAGACCACATCTTTATATAAAACACACATTTATTTAAGCACAAATAACACAGTCCCGCACAACACACAGTGCTCCCAGCACCAATCACCCCTCTTTCGGGCTTCTCTTTCAATGTCCGTGGCCGCCTTTCCTCTCCTCACGGGAGCTTTGTCCTGCTCCCACTCCCGAATCCAGCTCTCAGATTGTAGGAAGGTAGCCCCTTTTATTTCTTCCCAGATGTGCTCTAGATGCCTTGTGATGTTCTTCTGGCAGCACTTCCTGGTGTGGCGGAAGTGCTGCCTTTTTCACCGGAAGCACTCCGGGGGTCCCTGGAAGGATCTTCCTCCATCTTCCCGGGTGTGGCAGAAGTAAATGTTTCCCGGGTTCCATGAGGCTTGAGGTGCCCCCAAACAGGTTGGAACCTCCTTGCTCCTCACCCGTGGTCGTCTCCTGATCCAGGGTGATTGCCCCCTCATGGTCCGGAGGACATAAATGCCACCTCCCAGTCCTTCCAGGCGTCCTGGCTGGGTAAGGACCCCAGCCTCCTGTGACACTGCCTCACCGCCAGCGAAGACCACTGGCGTATCGGCCAGTCCCGTGAGGGCAGGTTTCCCACAAAGTGGGTCCAAAACGCTGTCATCCAGGGCCCAGTCCTAGAAGAAATAAACTTGACACAGGGGCAGAGTCGTTGCCCTGACGCCACTGTCTGGCGTCTTCCCTTCCATAAAAGGGCCAACGCTCTCCCCTTCGGCCGGCACCCTGGCTGCCGAAACCTCGGCATCCACTCTGTGTCCTTCGTGCCCCCGTCTTTGTGTTATGTAATTGGACCGCTCGTATTCTCGTTATCCCCGTTGACTTTGGGGCTTCCCTCTGCCACTGCAAAGGGTGGTCTATCACGATATGTGAGCTCACGGGCTCACGTTTCACTTTGTAGGAAGAGCCAGTTTTCCTGCTCCGATTCTTCCTTTTCCTCTGGGGTGTTTTTATGGCTTGGGTCTTCCTACGGGAAAGGAAGAGACCCCTCGCCATCTGCACCCCTGTGGAGCGGCGTGAAACTGATGCTGGTACTGGCAGTAGGACACTAAAACCCACGACACTCATCAGCCGGCGTCTTGGCTCCACCCATTCCATGCAATAAGCTCTTCCCGTCACCACCACTATCGGAGACGCAGCTACTCATTCACTGGAACCACATGATACCGGGACACATTCGCTCGCTTCTCCGTTTCTCTTTACGGTACCGGTTTTACTCACCCGTACCGCCACGATCCCCCGGCCAAAGATTCCAGCGCCACGCCTCTCTGCCTCCTGACGTAAGATCTGACGTGGTGCGATCACCTTATCTTTCAGCTCGTCTATACAGACTCGAAGGTCGTGTTCCACCTGCTGCAACATCTTTGCGAACCGAAGTGTAATTTCCAGATCGCCTCGAGTTGCAGGCACAAACAAAGCATTAGCCAGTGGAGGACTTACCTTTAAATCAGTCTCACTCACCAGCTGTGCACTCTGGAGCTTTCTTCCGGGTTTCGTCGGTCCCTCCCCATTGCTCAGGATGGACGTTTGCTGGTCCCGCTGCCGACCATTCATCGACGGGAGTACGGCACACACCGTCCAATCCATCGCCTGTCACAGGGAGGGACTTCCGGTCCACCGCCATCTTCACCTTTCTCCCGAGGGGTCTGTGAGACTCGCTGAAGCCCCTCTGCCTCGGCTTCTCAAGACATGGCGGATCCTCCCTTTCCTCTAGCCACGCCATCCCAGCATCACTGTCAGGATCGGCACACCCCAGCCGGCAACGCGGATCCAGGTAGTCCCCTCCTGCAAAAGCTATACAGAGCCCTGCACGACCGACCCCTGTGGGCTGCCTATCGCAGGGTTTGGGACTCACCTCTTGAATCCCATCTCTCATAGCTTCTAACCTCCTACCGGCCGCGTCAGTGGATGTGCCTACCGCGGTCTTCATGGCGACGTCGAACGCTGGAGAATCCACCGGTCTCCTGCCGTGGCTAGCATTCCTCACCCCCATCAGGTGGGAGATGACACTTCGGGGAACCACTGACGGCCTCTGGGCAATTTGCAGAACATCCACGGTGCGTGTGTGGGCCGCTTCCATGGGGTACATGTGTGTGGTTGACTGAGGTGTTTGGCAGCTCACAAAATATTTATAGAAATGGTTTCCCGCCTTGAAACCGGCGGAAGTCCCCACGTTGGGCACCATTGTGAGACTTGCCCGGACACCACCAGTCAGAGACCACATCTTTATATAAAACACACGTTTATTTAAGCACAAATAACACAGTCCCGCACAACACACAGTGCTCCGAGCACCAATCACCCCTCTTTCGGGCTTCTCTTTCAATGTCCATGGCCGCCTTTCCTCTCCTTACGAGAGCTTTGTCCTGCTCCCACTCCCGACTCCAGCTCTCAGATTGTAGGAAGGCGGCCCTTTTCATTTCTACCCGGATGTGCTCCAGGTGCCTTGTGACTTTCTTCTAGCAGCACTTCCTGGTGTGGTGGAAGTGCTGCCCTTTGCACCGGAAGCACTCCGGGCATCCCCGGAAGGATCTTCCTCCATCTTCCTGGGTGTGGCGGAAGTAAATGTTTCCCGGGTTCCATGAGGCTTGAGGCGCCTCCTAGCGGTGGCCACGGGTCCCAGCAGGTTGGAACCTCCTTGCTCCTCACCCGTGGTCCTCTCCTGATCCAGGGCGGTTGCCTCCTCGTAGCCCGGAGGACATAAATGCCACCTCCTGGTTCTTCCAGGTGTCCCGGCTGGGTAAGGACCCCAGCCTCCTGTGACACAGCTTAAATATTCAAAGTACCAACTCTAACTGGGGACACCAATACATTTTCAAACAAGTCTCTATTATGCTCACTGACCACTGAACTTCTTGTTATATCCCAGTCTTTCCCCTAAAATTGAACAAATTGCACCAAAATGTCCTGAAATCCCACAATACAAGCAGAAGCCCAGCAGTACTAATTTATTGTGATTCTAAGTTTTTGTTGGACTGTTGTTTTATTTCTCCTTTTAACTGAACAACTGGCTAAGTCAATTCTTAAATGTTTCCTAAAGTACACAATAAGGAAGAAATTAAAAAGTCATAGAGAGTTTTAAAATCTTGTTGTTATAAATAAAAGGTTTGAATGACCTCACTAAGAGTTTCCATCTCAGGATTCATAGTTAAATGAACTTAATATTGAATTCTACCAAAGGGTAGGATAGGTTAAGTCGTTCAGGCAAATAAAGACACAGGTCAGAAGAAAAAATGTAGTGAAGCTTTTCTAAAGTCGCATAGCTTCAGATTACTTCTAACTGTTCATTTTGCTGTAAGTATTTTAAACATTAACTAAAATTCATCGGTAAAACAGAAGTTAGTTTGAAATCCAAAAGATCTTAAACAAAAGACATCTGAAAACTTTATGTAGAATATCCCAATAGTAGGATAACAAGTGTCTTGAGCTGTCAAGATATATATTGTCTCGTCAATAACGTTATCCAACGTGACTTCCAGGTGACATGACCTGGCAAACTGTAACTGCCTTTATTGCAACAATATACTGTATATTTGGGGGACAGCTTAAAGGCTCAGGTGATGGTAATAACCAACTGAGCCAGGTGTTGACAGTGTAGTATAATGTCTTCTTTCTTCCTCTCTCTGCAGAACAGAAGGCTAAGCGCCACTCCACTGCTAAAGTCACTTTTGTTGTCTGCCCTCCTGGACTCTCCCCTTCCTGTTGAAGACCTATATAACTAAGACGACCACCACCCTACTTCAGTTCTGTTTGAATTTGTGTCCGTGAAGAAAAAAAAAACATAAAGAACAAAATGGCACTCTGGTAAATCCAAAACAAATAATAATTTTATATATAATTTAACCATAACAATTTGAGAAAACAATCAAATATTCAAAATAAAGGATTTATGTATGCTTGAACACAAGAAAAATTTCTAATGCTATTAAAAATTTAGTAAAGTTATGAATTCACAACATATGCTTTGGGAGTGCCACTACATTTTCAAACTGTGTTCTGCCTTTGACACACCGATCAAAAATATCCTGAAATTTAGTATACCTTTATGTCAGATCACTAGATGTGGTATAGATTAAATCTTTAGATGCTCATGTGAAAGACAAGCTTGAAAGTAATGATTAAGGGGATAGCTGGTTAGACCTAAAGACTAACTGATAAAGAGACCAATGTTTAGAATACCAAAAAGAGAAGACTCCTAATAAGTGCTTCTCATTGTTATTCAATTACACTGGCACTTTTCATCTCTAATTAGGAAGACCAAATACAATTTGCATGCACTGAACTTCAATTGTAAGGGTTTCAAAGGGGTATAGTGAGAAAAGCGCTATATAAATGCAAAGAATTATTATTATTATTATTATCTGTATCGGGCGGCACGGTGGCGCAGTGCCTGCGTGGAGTTTGCATGTTCTCCCCGTGTCTGCGTGGGTTTCCTCCGGGTACTCCGGTTTCCTCCCACAGTCCACAGACATGCAGGTTAGGTGCATTGGCGATTCTAAATTGTTCCTGGTGTGTGTGGGTGTCCTGCGGTGGGCTGGCGCCCTGCCCGGGGTTTGTTTCCTGCCTTGCGCCCTGTGTTGGCTTGGATTGGCTCCAGCAGACCCCCGTGACCCTGTAGTTAGGATATAGTGGGTTGGATAATGGATGGATGGATGGATGGATTATCTGTATCATTGTAGTTAATTGTAGGATGTTAGAGTAGATTATACAATGACCAATTCTAGCTAAGCTTCAGCTGTTTAATTTTTCCTATCTGCCTTTTGTTCCTCGTAGGCAATAGCTATTCATATTGCAATGTCCTTCCGACAGCAACATGGTTCTTCCTTGGCATGTTCTCAAATTATTATTCTACTTTTTTTCTGGTATAAGTCACATTGTCATTTTGTATTTCTCTGGCTCTTGATTATTCTAACTCTTTATTCATGTTGTTCCCAGAATATTAATTATTGTCTTGATAGATGTTCTGATGATGACTCCAGTTTTAGTTTAACCATGTCTTTACCTTTTCCTCAGGCATTTGACCTATTCTATTCAAATCCAAGATTAGTAATCTTTGTAATGAAGAAGCAATTTCCTTTTAGTTTATTGATTGCCTGAAATGTTCCAACACCCTGATATTCTCTGGTCATATTGTATAATCACAATCCAGTCATTCACTGGCATAGATGGGACATGAATTCAAAGGTATTTTTTTATTAAATAATGTCTAGTTAGAAGAATGCATTCATTTTTCCCTGAAATTCCGCCAAGTTATTTAGTTTACATTTATTTTTTTGAACTGAAGGTCTCCCTGATTATCTTTGAGAATATACTTCCAGGCTACTGATATTCAATATCTTTGAAGACACTCCTCTTTACAAAGGATCCTGGGATCACTAATGCATTCTGCATTTCTGATCTCTTCTTTGATATTTACAACTGTCCGACTCAATCAACCATTCAGCAACTCTGAGAGCAAGTTGCATCTAGCCTTGAGCCTAACTGTGGTACCATGCTTCTTGAGTTCTTTACTTTCAGTTTTCTTTTTGTCTTGTTTAGTTTCTAATTACTTTTATAATTAATATGAATAAAGAATATTATATAATGGCTGTTAAATAAGATACGTACTGTATGTAACTCTACATTGACCCAGCATGGATGTATTTGATGGTGCACTTGCATCCTCTTTGGGATCAATTGCTGCTTTGTACCAGGCACTATTGGGAGAGGTTTCAACTCAAGGGACAAATGGACATTTAGTGTTTTGTAAATTGTGCTAAGATTTTTAATTCAGTACTAAATGATTTAATAATTTAAACTAGCAAGTGTACCCTGAGCTGCCCAGAGTGAAATAAAGTGAAGGGTACCAAATAGAAAAAATTTGGTTCCAAACTCTAATTTCACTGATTTTTTTCAACCGTGGGAAGCAACTTTGTATACAGTATGTTTACTAAGCCATAAAATTGCCTCAAAGTTATAGTTACCTAGTAAAGTACAGGTGTGGTCACTAAATAGATTTCCCCAAAGGGAAAATTGTTGGAATAAAACACAGTCTATGGTCTTCCCTTTGAAATAATGTTTTTGCAAAGATAAAGTAGATGTCTTTTCAGATCGGGGTCCAATAGGGAACAGACTCAAAGGCTGAACTGCTGGTCATATGGGTTTCAGGCAGTAAGGGGCGGGTCCAGAAGGGGTGACAACAGAAGTGACGCCAGAGGGTGGATGTCCTTTGATCTTTAGTTCATCAAAGGAAGGAAGAGATGAGGCATTAGCACATGGCACCAACCTAGTTCAGAGGGTAACTACTGTACCATTACCAGAGTCCATAGGCTGCCTCGTAAGCACGCACATGACAGCGCAAATGACAGTGGTAAGTTTCACAGTGTGGATATGCATACCAGACACACACATGCGCATGCACGTGCACACACACGCGCAAACACACACACTAATTCAGCTGTATGTATTAAATTATTGCTTTATTCATTTACTTTCTGCGCAGTCAATAATTTAATTTTAGTTTTTACCTAATTTACAATGGGCTGTATTTTGTCATAATTTTAATGTGAATCAAATTGCAATTACTATGTTAATTATTTATGTTTTAATTTTAACAAAGGCTTGCAGTTTTCTATTGTTATATTACAGTTGTAAATTTGTTTCAGCACTTTGACCTTTCATTCAGTGAGCAGTGCTATACATCCTATTTGTTCTTTTTGCTTATTTTCAACCTGACAACATTGTGCTAATCTTGTTTTTAATGAGAAAGTTTGATTTTTTTTTTAACAAACTCATTTATTGACATTTCATTTAGTAGTGTTAGCACCTGGAATGAATTGTTTTTGTTTAATTTTAGTTTTCAAAATGCATTCAGTCATTTTATTTTTTGACTTGATATATTAATGGAATACTCCACTCAAAAATTATATATATATATATATATATATATATATATATATATATATATATATATATTTGTTTA
Organism: Erpetoichthys calabaricus; assembly: GCF_900747795.2. NCBI lineage: Eukaryota > Metazoa > Chordata > Cladistia > Polypteriformes > Polypteridae > Erpetoichthys > Erpetoichthys calabaricus. The sequence goes on along the minus strand of NC_041402.2, from coordinate 151,791,910 downwards.
GGTTACTTACCCTATGTAGTTTGTAGTGGTGGCCAAGAAAAAAGATTTTACGCAGAATGAGAACAAATAGTTCATGATAAAATGGAACTTAATGGTGACCATCTCAGTCTGGCGGCAAGCAATGTGAAAAATATCCATGGGAAAAAAAGAAAAAAAAACTTATATAAATCATGTTGCATAATCCCCATACCCTTTATCCATTCATATACTCAAAATGTAGCAAATGCGTGAATACTAAAATATGAATACTTCCAGCAAAGTCAGCATACAAGTTAAATAGAAAAGATGCATTACCATAATAATTTTTGTTTAAACTGAAGATTCAACTCTCCCATCATTCATTGGTTAAGACTCCTGTCTTCACTTCAAATGTGTTATGAATGACGTTTTATTTGTATTATTTATGTTGAAACCCTCATTTAAAAGTTTAATTTTATTATTGTCTTTCCAGATGCTGTTCTGTTTTCATGATGAGCACAACCATTTTTTTTAATTCTATTGTCATGATGTGGCTTGTCGTTGTTAGGGGCGGAGCAACTAGGGTAACTACACTGTGGGTTGTTTTGACTTCCATTTCGCATGCAAGATTTGGATAAAATGCTATGATTTGTGATTCTCTCTAGCTCTTGAAATTTCTTTGTTTCTTTACTTTGATTTTTTAGTTTGAGATTTAATTTTTATTATCCTCTTTTTGACTTTTTGACATTTGCTTTGTTTTTCCTCTTCCTCACTTTACCTTTTTCTCTTTTTTTGAATGCTTGGTTCAGTCACTACAAAACACATATCCATCCATCCATCCATCCATTTTCCAACCCACTGAATCCGAACACAGGGTCACGAGGGTCTGCTGGAGCCAATCCCAGCCAACATAGGGCACAAGGCAGGAACCAATCCTGGGCAGGGTGCCAACCCACCAAAGGACACACACAAACACACCAAGCTCACACTAGGGCCAATTTAGAAACGCCAATCCACCGATATACAAAATATTCAGTATTATGAATATCTTGTATGCCAAGTTTTCTGAAAGTCAGTACTGGTGATATTTTAGCAAAAAATATGCGTATTTTGCACGTTTGAGCAAATGAATATATATATATATATATATTTATATTTATATATACATATATATATATATTTATGTATATATATATATATATATATATATATATACATATACACCAGTTTTTGGTGTATGCGTCCATTAAGTAGACATTTTTTTAGACGTCTTTGATTCAGCTTATTACAACGGACTATTTCTGAAAATTTGTGTAGGTGCTATCTCGATGATAATGTCTATGATATCAGCAAATCAAGTACTGTACTGTGCCTGGGAAACAGACACAGTGTAAACACCAACAAGCAAAAATAGAAGATTTTCAAACCATAGTGAGGCATGAGGCAAGGTTACACCCCACAAACAAAGCTATTTTATAATGTGAAACTGATCATAGCTAGTAGTCAGGCGCAGCCCCAGGCCACACTCTTTGTGATAAAGATGTGACCTTTCCGTACCATACAGTTGACCTGGAGCTTTTATTACTCACAGAAGATAGACTGCACAGAACATGGACCAGCTAGTGAAATGTTATAACAAATTTGCTATGACAGAACATTTTGATTAGAGCAAGTAAAAAATTCCATGTGTTAGGCTAAGAAGTATAAGTTTTACATAGGCATGAAGCTAAAGGTCTGTGTTAGTATCACTCAATCATTTGCCTTGTATGACACTGAATTATAACCACTGTTAAGAGTTTAACTGTGATAAATGGGATATGTAATGAAAGAAATTTCAGATTTAAATTTTGTAAAACTACATGTAGATGTCTAAGAGTAATAAAGTTGTAAAAAGTTTCACATTCAGTGTCTTTGTATTGATGAGACCCACAAGTTGCTAGTCACATTTCCTATCTGTGCAAAGAAATCTTGTCTGAGTGTTGAAAAAAAATCCATGCCAAAAATAAACTATTTTTATTCTGTATCACAACTATGATTATCTAGATAGTTAATCTAATTTGTGTCTGTTGCAGATTTACATATCCTGAATGCTTCAGTGCCCATAACAGAAGTGCTTTTGAATATTCTATATGGATTAAAAGACATTTTATGTGACAACAGAAGCATGTCTGTCAAAGCTAGTATTAAATACAAAGATAAATTATGTAACTATAAACAAATGCATTATTAATTCACATGTGCCTATGGAATTTATAGAGATTTTATGTCATGCTTCACGCTTCTCTTCTTAATGAGTATTTCTTTAAACACACACAAAAGAAAATTCACAATTTCATTAATAGGCTACATTCAAAAATGTTCAGATCGAATTCCACAATTTTCAAGACTTTTTAGATGCCTCTAAAACCTGTAAATGGAAAAAAGAAACTGCCTACATTTCTTTAATTGAATTCAATTAATTGTTTAATCAGACGATTTGTTTATAGTTGTAGGCTGTCAAGACAGTGTTTTTCATTAAATGTAGAACAGATACGCATTGAATTGTAAACACATGAGAAAATTAGTTTAGTACTACACAATTAAAGACAGGACTCATACATGTTAAAGGAAAAATCATGGATTGTAAGAGAAATAATATTTTATTGAATTGAATACAGGAAGATGTTGCTCATTAATTGTATCAGTAATATTTTAATTCAACCAACAGTTCTAGAAAAATCTCCAGTGAAAATAAAAGTAAGAAAAGGTACCAACCTGTAAAATTTTAAAAAATGATCAATTGATACAAATACTTTATGGAACAAAATGTAAATATTAATAATAAAAAGCTAAAATCCTCACTTGCAGAAATTTATGTAAAGAAATGCAACAAAACTGTGGTTAACATATACAAATATAATAATAATTCATTACATTTATATAGCGCTTTTCTCAGTACTCAAAGCGCTATCCACACAGGGAGGAACCGGGAAGTGAACCCACAATCTTCCACAGTCTCCTTACTGTAAAGCAGCAGCACTACCACTGCGCCACCTGTGAGGACTAAATATTAGACATCATGAAGCTAATACCTTAAACTATTTGACCTTGTAGTTAAAAAATAAGGCACGCCTCTCGGTATTGTAGTCTGTGTATTAATTTTTTAGATGGGTAGAAATGGTGCTTACGCTGGGTTGAAAGACAACATTGTGGAAGATGTTCCAGCCCCACTGCCCAAAATATACAGAGCGGATGTGGAGAAACTGCTGTGAATATACTGTCTATAAGACTGACCCAGGAATCAGACATTATGCTGATTAATGAATAACGGTAGCCATTCACCAATCAGAGTGCTGGGAGCAGCCACTATTCCATCTATTGACAAGCTAGAGAACCTCAGTTCTTGTATTGAGCATAGCCATCTCACATACTTGGGTATATAAGCTCAAGGTTTGGTTTGATTGCTGCCTCTGTGCCCATGTCTTCAAATTCTTTCCATGTCTGCATAGGGAATCTGATTTCCCTCCACTTTGCCAAGATGTAGCTGTAAGGATACATTGGATACACTACACTGATTTAGTTTGAGTATGGGTGTAAAATGTGCATTATTGTATGTGTGTATGCATAAGTGTGCCTGCCGGGTGGACTGCTGTCATATGGTTTGTAGCTGATGCTGCTAGGCTAATCTCCTATTCCCTGCAACAGGTTTGCAAATTGATAGATGAATGCTTACATTTTTATCACAGTTATAATAGCTTCATTATGTGTATTTAAATTTAGGAGTATTTTAGTAATATCCCAATTTATTTATATTTAATAATATTCATTTTGTTTTTGAAAAAAAGCGTGTACCTATGGAAAAGTCAGTGGCCAATATTCATTATAACTTTAATCATTGCACATTTAATCGAACAAAATAAATCAAAACATGTTGATTGCTTAAATGTTTCTTTAGAATGAGGGTTGAATGTGAACTTGAACTTCATAGCCAGGGAGTACAGTTGCTAGGAATTTCTCTTATTGTTACATCCATGCACCTAATAAGGCACATAGAATAAAACAACACTATATACATGACACCGTCCCAGCATTATATACCAAGGGTGGCCAACTATGTTATGTTTTAGTTTGACTCTCTTTGCTAGAAAGAAAGTTATCTTCGGTGACATCTATTCCCTGCGTGTGCATGAGTAGCAAAGAACAAAGCACCTCTAAAATGGCATCAACATCTGGCAAGAGACCAAAGCGAATGGGCAAAGCAAAATACTCCATGAATGATGTTTTGCATACTATCGTTGAATCATACTTCTCAGACTCTGATTTTAATGTAAGTGATGTGGAGTTGGAGATTGAAAATGAAAGTGAGGTACCAGCATAAGCTGATCATGGCACTGAACACGTTAATGTAGCTGATGCATCTACAGCAACGTTTGCCTGGGAGGACCACTGCTTACGATGACATGAGGTACAAACAGATTGCATTGTGACTGCCACCGCTGGCCCCATGCAGCCACTGCTGCCAGAAACGGTGAACAGGTACTGACAACAACTACAGCACGCGCAGCAAGAGACATTTTATGTTGATTTACTGTATGTATAAAGCAATTGTCTTGTGTGCTATTCAGAAAACTGAGATCTTTGTAAAAAATATTCAGCTGTGTTACTGTAAGTAAGAAGTAACTGTGTCTGTGTACTTATCTAGTCAATAAGAGGCATCTCTACATACCTCTCAGAGAGAGGAATCTAGACCATTCTGTAGTCTTTCCATAGCCTCACTGGTCCAAAAATTAGGGAAGCTGTCAAAGATATGAATGATCATCTATGCAATAACATAAGAAGAGTATCAATATTTGACTGATAGATACTGGGAAGCCAAAAAGGGAGCTGTAGCAGTGACTAAACACAGGCCTGTGTATGGGGAAGATTTGGTAAACTTTCAAAGACATTTTGTTTTTAACAACTCAAGAAGAGTAAGTGGAATTTAGCTCAGGATGTTTGGAATCCCTCAGCTCAATATGAGATACAATGAAAAAAGATGTAAAAAGCACTCCTTATCTTTGGAGGCAGTGCCAGAAAGAAACATTTGTTAAAGTAGGGCCCATAAATAAAATATTAAGTAAATGTTCTGTAGTAGTAATGTAACAGGGATGAATAACATCCTCTTTGAAATTCAGGAAGAATTGGATATTGTGAGATTGTTTTAGTTAACGTTTTTTTCAGTATTGCTTTGGAGGAAAAGACAGTGCTTCAAGCGTGGCAGACAGGGGTGGTAGTCTCCATTTTTATTTGGGGGTGGATCATACTCCTAAGCCTTACTTAGAAATAGTATGCTGGGCTATGAAAGTGAACTGTCTACTTAACAGTTAAATTTTTCATTGTAATGCACATTATGTTCACACAATTGACCAAGGACTCAACTCTTTTTCATTGAATGGATATTTTAGAGATCATAGAGTTAAACAATCCTATACAAATATGTTTTGTGAAGATTCAAAGACCTTATGATTCACTGAAAAAATCCTTTATATTTATTTAAATTAATTGTGAGCATTGGGTCCACATGAATTGTTTGCTTTTACATTACACTTTACAACAATGCCCTACACTACTTCTTATTTGAATCCAAAAATTTTAAATTGGTGTAAAGTAATTTATTCAAGTAAATTATACATTTTGATAATATTACTTCAATTTGAATCATGACACTTTAGCATTATGCTATTATTTTCAGCTACACTTTCTGATTATGTTAATCTTTCAGAACTCAGATACTATTTTACATCATTCTTTTCATTCAATTTTAATTGTGTTAGTGAAACCTTTCCAGTTTTTCATTAAAAAAGAAATCATTATGATTCAAAGTTTTATGCCACATTTGCATAAGTGAGTCAGATGAACAGCACTGCTGCCAGAGAATATGCAGGCCTTCCTATCTCATAGATTGGAGTTGCACAATCCCATTGTCCTACCCAGTGTTAGATTAGATGTGTTGGTGTGGGCAATACTCAGCCGCCTCTTCATCTGAGCATCTTACAGTTATTGCTTAATTCCATCTTGAACCCTGAATTACAACATGATCCAATGATTTTCTACTTACTAGGCTGTGTTTCATTGTGACTGGACACAATGTAATCATATTTTAATTTGACATCAATATATTAAATTGAATATATGTAATATGCCTTAGTATATTTAATAGAGACCCATTCCTTTTTTCAGTTTTGGATACCACATTGTTTTGTATTTAAGCTTCTGCAAGTGCCTTTCAGTGTGACGTATACGGCATTAGCATACTTGACTTGGAGTACATTTATCATGAACATGGGAGCATTTTGTCAAATCTTGTGGACAGAATAATAAGTTACAAATGGTTGCAAATTTTCCAGTTTGGGAAAGTAAAGGTTGTATTGGCATGTGCTGGAATGATTCATACTTGTGATACAGTTGGAATAATCAGCACTGATAAATCTGAGGCCATGATTGCTTGTTCTTTAAGGGTAAGGGGTGAACAGAGGCCCCTAATGGAGGAGTTCAAGTACCCCGACTCTTGTTCAAAAGCAATAGTAGAGATGATCCTGAGATTAACTAATGGGTCAGTAGACTGGTACCAATTTTGTAGTCTTTGTATCAGATTGTAATTGTGATGTAAAAGCTGAGTTCTTAAACAAAGCTTTTAGGTTACAGGTCAGTATACATCCCCTTCCTTTCCTTTAGCCATGTGCTCTGGATTATAACTGTGGATAAGTGGTCAAAATAAGGTTTCTGTGCTGAGCTGTCAGGTCATTTTCCTTTATAGGGCAAGTACAGCTCAGCAATACAAGACAACCTAATCAGTACACCATGTTGCCAATGTTGCCCTAACTAGAAAATGACAATTGAAAGTGAACTGAAAGCAAATATCACTTCATCCTTGCTATTTCTTTCATATTAATACTTCTAAAAATAGGATATATCATTATCTCTCATTATTTTACACATATGTTTAGTTATGTACTGTATTATATAAACTGTTAAATGTAGCCTGAGTGGCACAGTAGTAGTATGTTCTTCCCGTGTCTGTGTGGGTTTCTTCCAGGTGCTCTGGTTTTCTCCCAAAGATATGCATTTTAGGCGAATTAACAATACTAAATTGACCCGAGTGTGTGGTTTGTGTGTTTGTCCTGCAATGAACTAGCACCCTGTCCAGGGTTTGTTCCTGCCTTGTTTGTTCCTATGCTAGCTGAGTTTGGCTCCAGCACCCTCTGTGGCCCTGTGTGGGTTAAGGATTGAAAATAACTGATAAAATGTAGCCTGACCAAAGACCTTTACCTCCTTGTTTGATTATGGAAAGGCTTTTGGGGACCCTCTCTTAGAAACAAATCAAATGTGCAGATTCTTTTTAATTTAAACCCAAAATATAATGTTGACTTCTCTGGAACTACTTTAGTTTTCCTATTTTTATACTTACCAACCATTGGGGATATAAAGTTTACCGTTGCAACACTACTGGGCCTACTACCTTCTGTCAGCAGTTCCTTCAGACTTAAGTCATGTATGACAATCTGTAGTCACTGTAGCCTTCCTTTTGGTAGTGTGCTCTCTTGATCACCGTGTCTGGCCTATACTGTATGAGAAAAAAAAAAAGGTGTGGACACCATACAATCTGGTACGCTAGATGTTTAGTCTTTCCAGGCAGCCCATTTCTTGTATTTCTTGAAGTGTCAGCAGTAAGTTGGATGATTCTTGGCTTGACTTTATTCTTCCTCCTCCTCCTGTCTCTTATCTGATCAGCTCCCGATATTTATGCAAAAGGACGAAGGTCCAAGTCTTTAGAGTCCTGGTGCTTCCTGTCTTGCTATATGGTTGCGAGACGTGAACACTATCCAGTGGGCTGAGACAAAGACTGGACTCCATTGGTGCTGTGTCTCTCCGGAAAATCAGTGGGTACCATTGGTTTGACTGTGTCGAATGAGCGGTTGCTCATGGAGTCCCGAATGAGGCACATTACCTGCATTGCGAGGGAGCGTCAGTTACGGCACTATGGCCATGTGGCGCATTTCCATGAGGGTGATCCAGCTCATAAGATCTTCATTGTTGGGGACCTGAGTGGCTGGACCAGGCCAAGGGGTCTCCCACGTAACACTTGGCTGCGGCAGATAGAGGGTCATTTCTGGAGGGTGGGACTAGACCGCATGTCTGTCTGGGGGGTTGCCATATGGTATCCTGAGTTGTTTTGTCGTGTGGTGGGTGCAGCAACACACTGTACCAGTGCATGCTCCCCAACTTGACTTGACTTGACTTTTTTTAATAATCCTATAAAGCTAATCTAGGCATAATGGGCTCATCCTGTCCCCAAGAAATCTTTGCTTCTTTTTAAAATTAAATTTCTTTTCTCCAAAAAGTGCTTTTAGAGCTGCTTCTGTCATTAGAATCAGGAGCGGACAGTGAGGTGTGCTTGTGTAACTAGGAACAGGAGTTATAAGAAGTGCTCTTGTGCTACCACAAATTGTACTTTGTGGTAGATGTATTTGCTTATCTTATGGAAAATAAAAATTTATGTATTAGCATAAATCGACATAAAAGTAATTAACAGCTTCTGATGCATTAGATTTAGCATAAATTAGATATGTCAAGCAAATAAGATGTGTCAAGCAAATAGTTAAATAAACAAACATTAGTCATATTGCATTTCTAGTTAGGCTTGAAGCAAAACTACCAATATTGGGAAAGCAAGGACAGAATAGAAAGAGAATGATGCACAGAAACTATCGAGGACAAAAGAAGGGGGAATATGAACACCTGTTGTTGGAAGGCCAGAAAGCAAGGAATGATGAAATACAGAAAAATGGTCATGGTAGGCACGTGAGAAACTAGCTGGAATAGAGAGTCAGCAGAAACAGCAAAGGCATTGTTACAACGAGGTCAAGATGATGTAATGTATGGAAAATAAAATTAGTGTATTCATGTATTAGCATAAATAAATATAGAAAAATATTAATGCAAGTCAGGCCTGCCAAGCAAATGGTTAAATAAAGGCACATGCCATATTTCTTTTTAATTGAAGCTTGGCTTTAGCCACCAAATATAAAATAGCTTCAAGGCCAAGGAAGGGGAAATGATAAGAGAAACCCCAAAAATGGAAGAAGGAACAACTGCCCGGCTGAGGCCAATCAAAATAAGCAAAACAGAAAATAAAAATGAACAATACAGTAAACATACCGGTGGCCAGCTGCAGAAGGAAGTCAGGAGATAATAGTGGTTCCCCTGAGAACTTGGGATACCGGCTGGCCAGGTGCAGAGGGGAGTCAGAAGGGAAACAGCGAATGAGCTAATTTGAGCGAGGTCAGAGTGATAAGAAATGGTTATATAAACTTTGATTGTTGAATTATTCGGGGCTAAGTGCGATTTGGCCGAATTGGGTTGAGTCTGTGTTATCGTTTTATCTTATCGTTTTATTGCAATAAAACTATATACTCTGTTTGCCTATCCTATGTCTCCTAATAGCCTTCATTTCAGGTGAAAACCTCTTGGTGCATCTTTTGCTCCGAAATTTTCGCCACAACAATCTCTTACAACAAAACACCACCCCACTGTAGTTTTCCTAAAATTCTAGACTTACAATGCCGCAGAGCTTTTACACTTTTGATTTAAACTAATTACCAAAATATTCAAGTAATTCTTATGCAATCAAAAGGATTAACAGACAAGGTACATTTTCAGTAACCAAGTAACATAACAAGCTGTTCTAGCATAGAAAGGAATAAAGCATCTTTGTAAAGGTCCACTTTTTAAAGATTACAAGAAGCATTCTCCTCCTTTCAGAAGTGTTGTGCTCCTTTCTCAAACACTTCACATTCCAAAGTTTATATAATCTTTTACTAACCTGCAGGTGTGCCTTTTCATTACATCAGTGCCCTTACTGTTTAAATGTGGCTTTCATTAGCAGTTCAGTTCCATTCAGTTCCAAATGTGCCTCAATGCCCCATACACATGTGCTTCTTTTTCCCACAGTAAGATGTATGCATATACCTTCTTGATGTTCTGTAATTTACCTAAACTGACTACTATATGACACAGGCAGAATCTCCAAAAAGCCAGCATTGTAACTTCTCTTCCTCTGCACTGAACAAGGACAGCAGTATACATGGTTCAAAGCAAAAATGAAAGAATGTCTGGACACAAGATTGCTAGATCAATTCTCACCTTTACCTCACTACCAGTGACCCTGAGCAATCACTTAACGTGTCTTTGCTTCAACTGGAAAAAATATGTGTAAACAGTTGCAATGTTTTCTGGCCTTGTTAGTCACCTTGAATAAAGGTGTCAGCCAAATGTATATAACAATATGTCATTTATTTTTTGTGAATCACTCCAAAATAACCTTTTTCTTTGCTCCTACATTGTGCCCCCGATTAGGCTATCTCACACTCTAAGTCCCTGTTGCTAGCTGCTTTTCTCTGATTTTTCTAAAATTCTGCAGCTACTGAAAAGGTTTGAATATTGAGTATGACACATGCATCAGTATCTTCACCTTCAAAGTTTTAGTGAAATTCAACGCAAAAGCAGGTGACTCAAGAATGATGAGAAAAATTAATTATACACACAAAAAATAATATTGCTTGTAATATTTCAGCTTCAGGCTTATATCTTAATTTCTTTAAGTTACTGAATCAGTTTCTATATCTGCACAACATACACTAGAACATTTGGTATGTTATTAACCTATGTTAGTAAATATGATAATGACTTATGGTAAGAAAACTGTCTACCTCTATATTTTTCCATTTGCTAAGAATCTATCTATCTATCTATCTATCTATCTATCTATCTATCTATCTATCTATCTATCTATCTATCTATCTATCTATCTATCTATCTATCTATCTATCTATCTATCTATTCTGGGTTACATCAAAAATACAGCCAAATATAATGTTCCATTAGCATGTTGTCTTATAGAGGGTACAAAAGAACCTTCCATTACCCATGCAAAAGTAACATTCTATTATAGATACGCAAATATGTGAATTTAACATTAACTTTCACTTACTAAGATTGACTGTAACATTCCCTTCATCAAAATGGTTCCTTTATCTGAACTAGTGTAAACTAATATGGGTCCAAGATAGGACCTTAAATTCAATCCCATCTGAATTGCATTTCCTGTTTATGATGTGCACCCTTCTTTCTGGGATTATCTATTTAACAATATTTTAGCAAAAAATGCATGTGTTTTGCATATTGTGATCATAAGACTTCACATGTACATTATGCAACACGAGTAACGTGAAATTTTATTTTTTTTTACCCTGGATGTTTTTCACATTGTTTGTCAATGTACAGCATTGGTCACCATTGTCTTATATTTTATCATAAACTGTGTTAATTTCTAATCTCCATGAAAACATGAGATTAGCATTTTACCATCACTAGAAAACCATGGAATAAATAACAAATTAATAAAATGTTACTTTTGGGTGGAGTATTACTTTAAGCATTGTTGATTAAAGTTTCACATGCTTCTATCTTTCAGCTTTTCCTATGCTAGTACTAAAATCTGGTATAACAATTAATGACATATAATCTTTGCTCCTGAACAGAAGAAAAACAGCCACAAAACTCTACTAAGGTAGTAAGTAAAAAGAGCCTTAAAAGTTCTTGCACCTTAGTGGCAATTTTAAACAAGTATTAGAAATAATCTATAAAAAAAAACAAATTATAGAAAAACATTGTAAGCAAACACACAAATCAAAAAGAGCTTTGTAACACAGTGCCATCAACAGCTGAGCTAAGCTCTTTATGCCAGGCTGGCTGTAAAACAAAGCAAAATAATTCCTAAGACTATGGTTTTGTTTTCACTTGGGCATAAATTTGTATTCAAACTTTAATTTTAAATAATATCCAACAGCTCTGGGTAGAACCTAATCATTGCAATGAAACAAGCCTGCTATTGATTTACTAAACCCAATTAGTCGAATTTAAGGACCACAAAAATACCATGTCCCTGACAAGCAAGAATTTTTAAAATAATACTGAAGAAAAAAAATAAAAACTGTCAGATGCAATGTGAAATTTTACTAAGCAACTAACATATGTACCTTCTGTTTGGCTACAATGATGATAATCGAGGGCAATATCTTACAGTTGTGTTGCAACAGATATTCTGCTTTGTTTGTTGTATTCAAGTTTAATATGCTGCATTTTATAAATTGAAGGAAACAAAGATCAATGTTAATTATCCTTATAGATATATTAAGTGCCTGTAACCTTTACTCTTCTAGAAGTACACAAGCTCTATTGATCCTACCTTATCACAATTAGAGCTTGAAGGCAATAGGTTTTGTCTTCAGCATTTTCTCACATGTGTTTCTTGATTTCTTTTATCACATAAAGCTTTGGCAGTTATACAGTATGTGTCATAACATAAAACCACTTAGGGCCATTAAATTATAAAACTGTTGAGAGCGAGTTAAGGCTTCTGAAAATACAGAAGTACCACTGATGGCTCTCAGTAGCCCTACAAAAGCAGTACATTTTACATGCCTCTTGGTGTCTGGCTGCTTGTTCTGGAAACGCATTTATCCATCTTGTCTTTATAGATTAGTATTGCCACTTCTGTACTGGATCTGAGTAGCAAAACTTTTCTCAGTGAGACAATGGTATTTTTTCTTTAGTGCAGCAACACAGAAGAAACTTCTGTTTTCTTGTGTCTCTTTAAAAACTAAGGACAAATTTTTTGGTGGAATTCACCTTAATAAAAGCATAACTGCTGTGTTTCTGTCATTCATTCCAAAAGATTGTGCATCACAAAGATTTTTATTAATAAAATAAATAGATGGCATTCCAATAGATGGCACATCACAATCATTAACACTGATTTTATAAATCCCATGCCAAATTACATTTGGTGCACTGCAAACATTAACACTGAGGTCTTTGTCGACTACTTAGATTTCAACTCATCTTAGATGGTTAGCACAGGTAGTTTTTAATAATTGCATAAAATATAATGTGCTTCATCCAGTTCATGGTTGGAGGGTGCTGTGGCTTAACTCAGCTGCACTGGACTAAATCAGAAAAACCGTCCCAGGACAAGTGGTCAGACCACTGCAGGACTCACCACCACTCACACAAGGCCAATTTGGAATAGCCAATTTACCTAACATGCAGTTCGGGTCACATATGAAGTTAGCAGATTAAATAGTATATTCCTCGATATAAGCTAACCATACTGGAATTTTTCTCAGGGTTTATCCACAAGGTTTTAGCAGTGAAGCATAAAAGTTTAGAAACAGAAATAAGGAGTACTTGACAGAAGCTGATCTATATTTTCTATTATTAAAAATTAACTTATGTACTTTAATACATTTTTATTTATCTTTTAAAGTTTGAAAGTGGCAACATGTTGCACGTTAGCAGGACATCCAAGTACGAATTTCACTGTACTCAGTACAAATGACAGGATTACTACTACATCTACTGCAATTTTAAAGAATTTGAGGAAGATCAGAATACTCAGATGAAAATATGTACAGTTAAGGGAAGAACATGTAAACTCTGGATGGGTAATGAATAGGCATGTCATTCCAACCCAAGAGACTGGATCCATGAGGCAACATTATGTACGTGTGTGCTATGATAAATTAACTATGTGCAGTGAAATGTTCATATTTAGTCTGTAAGAGACAGCAGGCAACTCAACCCGGCTGGGATGCCCCTGAGTTGGAAGGATGGGGGAAGGCAGCTTTTCTAGGACACTGTTTCCCCCAAGACACTAGATGGCAGCTCCCCTGGAGTATAGCAGTGCCCCAGATTTCTACAGAACATCCTGGGACTTGGAGTTCGGTATCTCAGCTCTTTTGGGTGCCATGGCTGCCAACAGGGGGTGCTGTGGAACGAAGATGGGAGATAAGATTCTCATCTAGCCTGGAAATACTAGAAGGTCACAGGGATGGAAGCCCAGAAGTACTTCCAGGCTGATTAAAGAGCTGGAATTCTGACATGGAAGTGCTGGAAGGTCACATGGACGGAAGAGCAGAAGCACTTCTGGGTCAAGAACTATATAAAGGACTGCAAAACACCCAGCAGGCAAGCCAGAGTCAGGTGGAGGTGGATGACGCTTGCTGGAAGGTGTGGAGGAGAAATAGAGAGAATTGTGTTTATGATTATTGTAAATACGTGCCTGTTTATTGTGGCTGTGGTGCTGGGAGGCACTGTTAAAGGAAGGAAAAAGAAAAAAATAACTTCTAGTGCTTTTACCTAGTGTCCTGTGTGTCTGTCTGTTGGGTTTCAGGGGCAACAGTGACCCCCTAGTGTTCACAAGTGTTATTGATAATAAACGTTGTACACAGTATCTCTCTAGTTATTTTCTGCCCCTACGTTTCCCTAAAACAAAGTGAGTCACAGAATCTATTCATGCTCACACTCACACCTATGCTAGAAACCAATCCTGGACAGGTACAAATTTATGAAAGGAAACTAATACCTATAGAGAGCCTCTTTAGAGTGGCCCAATAACTTAAAACATAAGTCTGCGATGTGAGTTTATTAACCTGCAGTACCAACAAGGACATTTTGAGACTGTAGAAATTTCACACAGATGCCAACCAGACTTGGGACTGAACCCAGTTACTTAGAGCGGAGAAGGGGCAGCACAAACCACTGTGCCACCTTATACTACTACATGCAAAGCCTGTTTCACTCTGTCCAGTATTCCACTTTATTTTCAAGATGTCTCTGGATTTGCAGAAGGTGTCCAAATTCTGGAAACAGACGAATGTTATTTCATTAACCAAAACTGAATGCCCAAATGTCTTAAATAACTTCAAACTGGTGTCCTTGACTTCTCATATCATGAAATTGTTTGAGAAACTGATTTAACAAATTTAGCAAAGCCCTGGCCTATCTGGAACCTCGCCAATTTGCATACAGACCAAAGAATGGGGTGGAGGACTTCACAGAAATACTTGCTATATAAGCACTTGGAAGGAACAAAAACTACTACTACTACTACTACTACTACTACTACTCATAATAATACTTTTTTATATAACACCTTTCCCATGCTCAAAACCATGCAAGATTACTGTTTTTTCTCATCTGTTTTTAATACAGTTCAGCCACATATTTTAGTAGACAAACTGATTGATAAATTATGTATAAACCATAACTTGATGGAGTGATTTCTGGACTATTTAACTAACAAAACACGAAGATTCACTGTTAATGATAGTTTTTCTGATAGCCTAACTTCATCCACTGGATCACCCCAAGACTTCTTTCTGTCTCCTTTTCTGTTACGTTTGTACAGAAATGACTGCAGGAGATGACATAAGGAAAGACGTGTTGAAATTTGCAGTTGACTCTGTCACTGTGTTCCTGTTACAAGACAAGAAGGACCTATTGTTGATGATTTTGGTCAAAGTTGTGATTGTTCTTTTACACAGCTAAATATCTCTAAGATGTCTCTTAGATTTTAGATATTCCCCTCCACCTCAACAATGATGAAAAGAAAGAGTGTGGACAAGGTGGAGCAATAAAAATACCTAGAAACAGTCATTGATGACAGGCTTATTTTTGATCTCTACACAAAACATATTTATAGGAAAGGGCAGAAACAATTATTTTTCCTACAGTAGATGTCACATTGTGTGATTTCTAGACATAGGATATGTCAGAGTTGTTGACTGGAGCTACTGATATTTTAGCCATGTTAATTTAAACAACTGAAAATCACTGGGCATGTAAAATTTAGCAACTGCATGCTGACTTTCCAGCACCATTGGGCTCACCCCTTTTTGTGACTGCAACTAGCATGCTGCCTGATGGAGCTGATGCTGTATGTAGGGTTCAGCTGCAATCTCAGCCCTTGTTTTTCTTTTCTGTCATGGTACATAAAACACAAGACATCGGGCAAATGAGCTTCTCTTCTGTTTTTGAGGTCCAAAACACTCCCTTTACTTATTCCTCATTGTACTTCTGGATGAGCATTCATTGGCTGACAGTTCTCAAGCACATAGAGCTCATCACTACGACTAAAAGCAAAATCAATCAGATTTTGTCGGAGCAAGTCACAGATTAGTTGGAGTGAATTAAAAGATACATCACATTATGTGACCAATCTTTATGGAAGCATGCTGCCAGCTGCCTCTAATTCACTAAGATTATGTAAATGAAGTCTGCAATTGAAAATTGCTGGAAAGGTTGTTCAATGCGACATGGCGTTAAGTTTTATTCATTGCCATCGGGTTACAGGTTACTAAGGATAAAGAGCAACAGATTTAAGAACACTTTTATTTCCAGAGGTATAAACATTTTGAATTCTAGATGTTGTAAGAATACTGCTGAATTCTGAATTATTATTGTATACTGTTAAAGGTAATTATTCTTTTTGTGGAAACTTGTGGAGTTGCGTGCTGATTGTAAAACTTACTGTCATATTTTTGTCTTGGCTTATTTTCTTGCATCTGTTTAAGCAGTGTCCTATGTTTTATATAGTTTTCCACTGCAAACAAAGTTTGCCATTGGGATAATAAGGTCTGCCTAACCTAATATAACTCTAATCTAATGTAAGGATTCTCACCTGTCATACAAAATGACACACATGCATGTACTGTATGTTAAGGTGATTGAACCACCTCAAATTAAACTCAACTTAATGTGATCTTTTCGTTCTTTATAACAATGAATAGGTAATAGTTGTGTATTCAGTCTTCTTTTTCTTTATGACAAATAGTATACAGTAGCTGTGGATTCTCATTCCCCACTTAAAAGGAACTATTTGCCCTTTTTCAAATCTGATTACATTTATAAGGGTGTATTTACCCTTGGCGACCTCGTTGCATTCCCTCTTCTCATTTATTCTTTGTCAGACTGGCAGCTAGGACACTTAACAGCTGGTCATTTATAATATACTGTAGAAGTATGATGGATTGGGATGCGTCTGGAAAATGAACCCAAGTTAAAGTTGAAAAGGTGTGGAGGTCAGAGGGGCCTGTTTGTACAGAGAAAGAGTGTGTTCCTCTCCAGTGCAGAGCTCTCAAGCAAAAACAAATCCTCACATCACTTGGAGCTTTGGAACATTTTTCTTTCTAATGTTTCAAATCAAAGAAATATGCAGCAAGATTGTTGAGCATTTTCATATTAAAGCTCTCATTGAGCTTTGCCTTTAGTAACCTAGGAATTCAGGAATATAAAGAAAGAAAAATAAAAACATCAAAAAATAAGTGGTTTAAAAGGAAAATCTTTTTTTAACCAAAACAGCTGAAGGACATAAGAAGGAAACAGATGGCTAAAAGCACCTCATGCAGAAAACAGGGTTTCATATGCACCTGTGTTTTGCATCTTCATCAAAAATGATAAAAGCAAGGAGAAGCAAAGCATTAAGACATGTAAGCAGTTGTGAAGAGTTTGCATGTAATTATGCTTTGTGTGGGAGACCTGAGACAGCTGTAATTAATGAATGCCCACCATTAACAAGTCACATTTGCATGTAGATACTTCATTCGGCAGGCCTGAATCCATGTTAGATAGACGGGTCTGATATGAACTGGAGGGAGAGGGGGTTGTGGTGGCCAGTAGCAGTGCCCAGATTTCATGTCATACCTGACAACTATTTAATTTATCACTTGCATCATTTATAAAACAGTCTGAAGACTTTATTATACTTTCAAAACATTTTCTGCACTGCATCAAAATCGGGTTCCAGTCCAGGTGACTCGTCATGTGGTGGGTATGGCAATGTGCTATAACCAGCCATCAATATCATTTGAGAGTCAATTTTGCAATGTCTTTAATGTCTTTTAATATATTTCATCATAAAAACAAAGCACAACTCTCCAATTTTGATGTGTTTACCGAGATGTTGGAAACCAAACAAAAATAACTGGAATTTAGAGTGTAGTGTGTGGATGGGAGCAGAAATGGCTAAAACATAGAAGGCGAGGGTTATGGTGCCATGAACACTATTAGAATTAGGTGGTGTTAAGAATGGTGCCCCCCAGGAGATAGTTTTTAGTTTGCTGCTATTTTTAATATATTTAAATGATTTAGATAGGAAAAAACAAGTTGGTTAAGTATGTAGATGATACCAAGCTAGGTGAATTGGCAGGTAATCTAGAGTCTGTTGAAGCATTACAGACGGACTTGGATTGCATACAGGCTTGGGCAGATTTGTTGGATGTAAATGAAAGGTATTACACATAGGAAGTAAACACGTATGATTAGTATACACAAGCTGAAACTGAAACTTAAAAGTACTACTTATGAGAAGGACTTAGAAGATGTAATGGACTGGTCAGTACCAACTTCCAGGAAGTGTTCAGAAGCCATTAATAGCTATACAGTATTAGGTTATATAGCACAATGTGTAGAGTACAAATCAAAGGAGGCTTACTGTATGCTTAAACTTTATAATGCACTAGTACGGTCTCACTTAGAGTACTGCATGCAGTTTTGGTCTCTGGGTTACAAAAAAGACATATCAGTTACAGAGAAAGTCCAGTGGAGAGCAACTAGAGTTCAGTTTAAGCAAGTAGTGATTAAGAAGTAACATGATTGAAGTGTTTAAAAGTATGAAAGAAATTAGTACAGTGAATCGAGGCTGTTACTTTAAAATTAGTTTAACAAAAACATGGGGGCGTAGTTGGAAACTTGTTAAGGGTTAATTTTGCACAATCATTAGATAGTTTTCTTCACACAGAGAACTATGTGCCACATGGAATAAGTTAACATGTAGTGTAGTTGACAGTAGAACTCTAGAGTCATTCAAAACTCAACCTAACATTATTTTGGAGGAATAAGATGGATAGGATTAGATAGAATTGGAGAGCTTTGTTGGGCTTGTTCTCGTCATTTTTTTTTCTAATGTTCTAATCGATAATCATTTTGATGCTATGTTCTTAGCAGCTAAGAAATGAATAACTGGTATTGTTTTGTTCTGTTTGATTTAGAGCTCTTCACTTCACAACAAGACTGAGAGATCTAAACTTCACTGATGACACTGAAGGAAGAAGATAACAGAAAAGTTGTACAAGAATCAGCATAAAACAGGCAAAAGCCATGCAGATTGCTTGCAGTCAAGTGGTAATTCCAATCACTATGGCAATTTAACTAGTAGATGACAGAAATTGCTTAATCTCCATTGCTGTTGTTCTTATCAGGGAAAGCAACATAGAAAATGACATTAACTATAGAATAGGGAACCTGACAATGGAATTTTGGCTAATGCACCCAATACACCCAATACACCCAATGTACCCATCCACAGCAATTAAATTTAATACTAAAGTTTGGCCCAGTCATACCTACTGCAAGTTTTGCCAATAAAATATGGAAAAGCATGGCTTTTAATGCTGCAGTGCCTGTAAAAGATACTTCATGTCACCTACTGTGGCAACATTATAAATGGAAAAAAATCCTACAAAAACCCAGAGACTGCTAGACATAGTGACAGAGTGCTGTCTTCAACCAACAGCACATATTTTATGTTTACCACACCACCTGCACCCAAACATGGCAAGGAGATGGATTCCACATGGCAGGAAAAGTAAAAGAAAAAAGCCAACAAATATTTGGAGTAGAAAATTCCAAGATCTACAAAGTGGTGCTATCACGTGGGAGGTGACAGAAGACGCATCAACCGATCACATAAATGAGTGCCAAATAGCTGCCGGATGTGCCCAGCAGCACAGGAGGTCCTAAGCTTAGCATACGTTTAGTGTTGTTGCTGGTTCAGTTCTGGCCTTTCAATTGCCCATACCAAGTCGCTAAAGTAAATAGTCTGCTCTGGTCTGTTTATAGAAAAAATGAAAAAAAAAAAAAAAAAAAAAAATATATATATATATATATATATATATATATATATATATATATATATATATATATATATATATATATATATACATATATATATATATATGATCCATGCAAACCATTATAATGATCTTGTACTATGCCTTACTTAAATGCATCTGCCAAACATAAAATTAAAATTATGATTGAGATGTGGTCTGTTGATAAAGGATGAGAGAAAAACAGAAACTGCAGACAACAACAGAATGAGTGTGTGGATAAACATTTACAGGAATACTGTACAAAATATATTCCAACATAATATAATATATTATGTTCTTCCATCATCCATCATTTTTTCCTGATGTTCTTATTTTTATACATGGTTTATGAGGGTGGAAGCCAGGCTGGGTGCAATCATATTACATGGCACACACACACCTGCACTGGCCCAATTTAGAGTTACAAATTAACTAAACCTAAGATGTGAAAAGGAAAAGGGGAAAAACCAGGGAGAAACCTATACAGATGTAAGTAGAACGTTCTTCAAACTCTACATAGACAGCTGGGTCAGTAGTCAAACCCAGCTTCTGAGGCGGCATGTTCTACCATGCTCACAACATTAACTCGATTACATTTTGGTGGCTGGAAGACAGATTCCTTAAATCCTGGGTGGGGCTGCAGAGCTACAGTACAACATTAGTGGTCCTTCCAGAAGGTCCCAGTTTTTTCTCACCGTTGCTTGGAGTGATTTTTACAGGGGGCTTTTAAGGAGTCTGGAATGATAAAAAGGAGAAATAGTATGTTGGAAAAGGAGTGGGCCAGGTACTTAAAGCAGAACAAGTGCAATTTTTGATGTATGAAGATGAGAGGAACAAGGTGAGAAGAGCAATGACTTCTCTTGTGAATTTAGTTACTTTTGGGGCATTCCTGGTGACTAACTGTAGGTAAAATGTTTTTAAGTGCTAAGCTGTTGCCTGTTTTAGGTGAAATAATAAATATGCCTGTTCATTCAAAAACTAAAATTATAAGCTTATATGTGTCTCTGTCTCCCATCTTTGTGCTTGTTACACTATTAAGCTGATTTTAATCAATAAAGAAAATATTTTTCATTTTTTAATTTGTCTCCTCATCAATCTCTAGACGAGTGAATTTGCTTCCAAGCAGTTTACTGTATAAATGAACATTGATTCTCTGATTGCACACACCAAATGCAGGTTTCAGGACACAAATCATAATTTTATTAATGTTAAGACTACACTGCAATTGCTATATTACTGATTTAACCTTTTCCAATTAGATGACCAAAATAAAAAGATTATCAGATTCATGTGACTTATCCTTTGCTGGATATCTTTTATCTCTTATCTTTCAGGTGCCAGGAAGTTTAATATTGTGCCTTTTATTAATCTGTTTAACCAGATGTATATCCATTGTAATGATGCTAAGACCAGCAGTGTTGGTAAGAGACGGGAATAGCATTAAGGTTGGAAGAGATACAGTAGCAGTCTGAGCTGGCAAGCTGTTACTGAAATGAGTAGCTTTAGTGGAAGGCTATAGAAAAGCGAACCCACCAGAGCCACACTGTCACCACCATTCTAGTTTTGCATAGTAAACCTTCCTAAACTAATCAAACCTTTAATTGAGCAAAATGTGACTGGGTTAGGCTAGCTAGAACTGTTCAGCACTATCTATCTATCTATCTATCTATCTATCTATCTATCTATCTATCTATCTATCTATCTATCTGTCTGTCTGTCTGTCTGTCTGTCTGTCTGTCTGTCTGTCTGTCTGTCTGTCTGTCTGTCTGTCTGTCTGTCTGTCTGTCTGTCTAAGGTCAAAGCCTAGCAAAAAGTTGTAACCAAAATATCAATGCCACTACTCGGGTCTTTTTGAATAAGAAGCTAACCACTGATGAAGATAGTGCAGATGTAGAATTCATCAAGGGATAAAGTGATACATGATTACTACCAGTTTATAACTTCATGTCATGTGATGCCAAAAGCACAATGAACATGATCACATGACAAACGCAAACTGGTATTCCATGAATAAAATACAATGGTAATTACAATTAATGTTTAAATTATCAAACCAGTTGTGAAACTGCCTTTGAAAATGAAAAGTACATACATGAAAACACAAAAACAAAAATACATGCATAACAAATGCTAAATATGGTATCACTGAGTGCAGACTCATCACGCTGCGATACATTTGCAGGTAAAATCCAATTACAAACTTTACAAATAACATAACGAACACACGTAAAATTACAGATTACTTTAAACACACAGTAAGACAATGAAATTTTAGATTGACTGACCTGAAAAGATCCTAACAATATTTATAAAGTGGTAACCTCTGTGGTGTTCACAGTCAATTATAATGCAATGTCATAGCCAAATTCATGCAGTCAAAGTTCTGACCAACTACCTGCTCTCCCCCTACATAGCTTTCTACAGAACAGGTTTGTGCAGGTCAGTGTGATAAAAAGAAAATATCCTTTCATCCTTGGAATATACAACTCATGGTACTTCTGAAGTCTTTCACATAGAAAGTAAAACAGGTCAGAATTAGAGCAGTGGCACCAAGTGTCACAGCAGGATACCAAGAAGATAGATTAGAGGAGAGCTATTAACAGTTTATAGATACTGCAATACATATATTTTTGTACAAATGACTAAGAAATGGAAATGCAATAAGCACAGCTAGTCAGCTGTTCCAATCCTGTTATGCTAGACTAAAGTAATGAGTCCTCTGCCTGCATTTAAAGGCTGAAACCAAAAGGGTATTTTGTATACAAGCAGATCAATCTAGAGCTTTGACGTACTGTAGCTATAGGTTTGGCCATCCACTGTCATTTTATTAATGCTTGGAATCTTTACTTGTTCAGCATCTTATGATTATTGTAAACACTCTGGTTTGTATTTATTTATTAAGTAATTTTATATCGTATATATATAATCTTATATATACAGTAAAGCTTTATATGTAAGGAGAAATGAAAGCCAATGTAAGGACTTACTGTATAACAGCTAAGCCAGAGCAGTCCTCACCTAATGGAAGATAAAGATGTGACGGGGAGCAGGACAGGTATAATGAGAAATGGTGTGACCGAACACTCCTCTGAGTTTGTACCCTTAGGACATGATAGACAGAGAGTGTGACAAAAGCTGCTATACCAGCACTCAATCCGGCACAGGCAGATGCAGGAGGCACACTAATAAAACAAATAAATGTTTTTATTTTCTTTTCTTCTCCTGTGGGCAACAACTTGCCCGTTCTCACAGGCACAACACAGTCTCAATAAGCACAAGCCCACACAATTCTTCTTCTCTTTCTGCACCACTCCTTTCTGGCAAGCTTTGTCTCCCTCCTCCCGTCTCTGGCTCCTGGAGTGGTGGTTGCTGGCTTCTTTTATAGCCCACCTGGAAGTGCTCCAGGTGCTTGACAACCTATTTCCAGTTTCACTTCCAGGTGTGGTGGAAGATCTGCCCACATGGGCTCAGGAACCACTGCAGCACCCCCTAGCAGCTCCCCCGGATCCCAACAGGGTTGTAGAGAACTCCATCACCCATGGAGCCCTGCGGGAATCCGAGGAACCACTGTCACCCAGGGGGGCTGCCATCTAGCGTCTTGGGGGAGGTACTGTTCAGTCCCTGCTTGTTCCCCTGGACCATATAAAGAATAGGTGTCCCAGCTGGCCAAGGGCCCCAGCCATCCGCCACGATAGATAGATAGATAGATAGATAGATAGATAGATAGATAGATAGATAGATAGATAGATAGATAGATAGATAGATAGATAGATAGATAGATAGATAGATAGATAGATAGATAGATAGTGCTTTATTTGTTCCATGTATAAATTAAGCTATAACAGAAGATCAAGAAACACAGAAATATTTCAACCAATAACAACAAAATAAAAACCCAAGTAGACATAAGAATAACAAAAAAGAAGAAAAAATGATTCTGACTTGGCTAAGCAGTACAAATAGAAAAATAAAGCTTACTTTTTCAAAAGAAGCGGTGGCATACTAATTTTAACAACTGGTACACAATCTTGAAAGAAACTTTTTTAGTAAAACCAGTAAATCTGTTTTCATAATGAATGGCTTCAGATCTATATAAAAGATATTTCCAGTATGAAAATTTGCTTACTTTTTTTTTTGTCAGAGAAAGTCTTTTTAAAGCTGACTTTTACAAGAAAACATGACTAAAAATAACTAATTTTACACACACAGTGTCCAAAAGGACTTATCCTCTGAAAACCACAAGAGGATTATTTGCTTCCATTGAAACACTTAAAGGTCAGTGAAAGAACTTAAGTGTTCTGCAAAACTCTGACCTTTAGAGAAAACCTTTGTGTTAGCAGGCAGCTATGCAGGGTGCACAACATAGTACTGAAGTGAGATTGCTGTGTTTCATTTTGCACAGCTTACACTAATTCCTTTAAATGTGTAACAATATCAATATTCCAGCAATTGGATATATAATGAATACAATGCAAGGAGATAAACCAGTGTGATTGCTCTCTAGCTTAAATTCTATTCGACACTAAGTTGTGGATGAGGCCAACCAATTTTTTAAAAATATATTACCTTTTCTTTTTTAACTGTGATGTAATTGAAAAATATTTTGATGTTCTTTCTTCTTCTTCTTATTTCGGCTACTCCAGTTAGGGGTTGCCACAGAGGATCATCTTCTTCCACATCTTTCTCTCCTCTACATCTTGTTCTGTTACACCCATCACCTGCATGTCTTCTCTCACCACATCCATAAACCTTCACTTAGGCCTTCTTCTTTTCCTCTTCCCTGGCAGCTCTATCCTTAGCATCCTTCTCCCAATATACTCTGCATCTCTCCTCTGCACATGTTGAAACCAATGCAATCTCGCCTCTCTGACTTTGTTTCCCAACTGCCCCACCTGAGCAGACCCTCTAATGTACTCATTTCTAATCCTATCCATCCTCGTCACACCCAGTGCAAATCTTAGTATCTTTAACTCTGTTACCTCCAGCTCTGTCTCCTGCTTTCTGGTTAGTGCCACCATCTCCAACCCATATAACATAGCTGGTCTCACTACCGTCCTTTAGACCTTCCCTTTCACTCTTGCTGATACCCGTCTGTCACAAATTACTCCTGACACTCTTCTCCACCCATTCCACTCTGCCTGCACTCTCTTTTTCACCTCTCTTTCACAATCCCCATTACTCTGTACTGTTGAACCCAAGTATTTAAACTCATCCACCTTTGCCAGCTCTACTCCTTGCATCCTCATCATTCCACTGACC
Organism: Erpetoichthys calabaricus; assembly: GCF_900747795.2. NCBI lineage: Eukaryota > Metazoa > Chordata > Cladistia > Polypteriformes > Polypteridae > Erpetoichthys > Erpetoichthys calabaricus. The sequence continues at coordinate 151,766,903 of NC_041402.2, read as the reverse complement.
TCCCTCTCATTTACACACATGTATTCTGTCTTGTTCCTACTGACCTTCATTCCTCCCCTCTCTAGAGCATATCTCCACCTCTCCAGAGTCTCCTCAACCTGCTCCCTACTCTCGCTACAGATCACAATGTCATCAGCAAACATCATAGTCCACGGGGTCTCCTGTCTAATCTCGTCTGTCAACCTGTCCATCACCATTGTAAAAAAGAAAGGGATCAGAGCTGATCCCTAAAGTAATCCCACCTCCATCTTGAATGCATCCGTCACTCATACCGCAGACCTTACCACTGCCACACTTAACTCATACATATCGTGTAAAACTCTTACGTACTTGTCTGCCACTCCCGACTTCCTCATACAATACCACAACTCCTCTTGAGGCACCCATTGCAAATAATCACATATGTTTTTTTCCATTTCCTTGTCAGTGATTATGCTAAATGCCCAAAATTCTAACTTTACCTTGAGATCTTTACATGTGAATTTCCCATTGGGATTAATAAAGTATCTATCTATCTATCTATCTATCTATCTATCTATCTATCTATCTATCTATCTATCTATCTATCTATCTATCTATCTATCTATCTATCTATCTATCTATCTATCTATCTATCTATCTATCTATCTATCTATCTATCTATCTATTCACTTTAGAAAAGATACTTAACTTCAACCCAGGAGAGTTCTGTGTTATTCATTAAAACATTCCATATTAGAATTATGTTATGTCTTGTTTGATTAACAAGACATCAGGAAATTTTTTTATCTAGTGTGCCCTGTTTCTAGATAGAAGGAGGCACAGTGGAATAGAAGCATAATTCTAACAATCTTTATTTACCCCTTGCCCAAAATGTTGTCTGTGAACATGAGGTTGCACTCTCATTTGCCCTGTAATGAACTGCCATCAGTCTAGGATCTGTTCCTACCTTGTGTTACATGCTGTTCATTTAATAGAAGTAGATTTGGAAAATTAATAGATAGTTGTCTTTGGATAGAGGCAGACTTATATGACTTGACTGGATAATACAGACAAATAAAGAAAAAATCAATTGCAGAATCATCATGTACCTATGAACAGACTGACTTATAAGCATGCAAATGTTTTCAAATTAAAACTAAAATGTCACCTAATTATTCAAGTAAAAACATACACAAATTTCATTCCAAAATACAATAGAATAAAACAAATGTAACTTTTGTAGAAGAAAACAATGATGGTAAGGGACAAATTGTGCTGAACATAATAAAAATCTATTTAGTATTGAGAAAAAAAAACCTTGTTTCCCACACAGTGGTACAGGAAGATATTCTAGACCAGCGGTTCTCAAACTGTGGGGCATGCTCCCCAAAGTAACAAAAAAGGGGGCACAAATGTTGCTATATGTGGCGTAATTTCGCTGTTCGTAGGAAAATTTTAAACTTGTAGCGGTATATCGGCAGCAAAAAATATAGGAATAAATTCTATTAGGGTTTCAAAAAAACTTAGGGGGGCGCGATTAAAACTGTTATGAAAACTCGGGTCGCAAATACCTAAACGTTGAGAAACGCTGTTCTAGACCAAAGAAGCAGAGACAGGTAGGTCACGGTTGGATTTAACCACAAGGTAAGGGTGCACACTGTCCGGAGGCATCAACCACAGAGCTGGAAGTGTCAAATCATTTCTGGGAGCTGGATGGTGACTCAGATAACTCTAAGGTTGTTGGTATGAATGGGGACCACCAACAAGTCACCCTAAAACATTTCCCCAGAAAGGCAGTGGTAGTGAAAGTGGGGAAATCAATCATTAGGAGAACCTACATGCAGATTTGCTCCAGCGACTGAGATTCTCACATGTTGAGTGTTGCCTTCTGGGTGCACAGGAGGGAGACCCCTCTGAAAGAATGGATAGACTCCTGGCCAGAGTGGCCTATACATAGCCAATTTTTGCTTCATATAACATTCAGTTAGAACTAGTGGGTCAGATAATGAAGAAATATACATTTTTGCAGGTATGATATTTGTACAAGTTATTTTCATTAAATATTGGAAATAATAATAATTTAATAAAATATAAGGAATTCTAATATTATTTGTGTAACACATATACATATAATCATGTATTAACATATATGCATATTAAAAAGCAGCACTGGGAACAAGGCAAGAAACAGCTCTTATTATGGCGGCAGTGCCCACTAATACAATACACTTCCACACTTGTGCCAATTTAGAATCAGAAAATAAACTAATCTGCCCATCTTTGGCGATAACATGAAAAATCCACAAATGCAAACCCATGATGCTGGATCAATGAAGCGACAATACTAATCACTATGCTACAATATATTCAAGGTTAACCCAAAGATTCCCAGAATTGTTACAATATGTTTCTTATAAACGTTTCAACAATTCCCTTTCAGTCACCTTCAAAATACTCTCTATGAAATGTAATGCACTTGTCCCAGCACTTCTTCCATTCCTGTTAAAACTTCCTGTACTCATAATTTGTTACCATGTCTACAGCCTCCTGCATTTTTTCCTGGATTTCTTCCACTTTAGCAAAGCTTCGTCCCATCAGTCACAATTTTAATTTTGGAAAAAAAATTACAGGGAGTGAGATCTTCCAAGTACATGGGATGCAAAGTAACAACCACATTGTTTTTGGACAAAACTCTTTGACTGACAACGTGTTGTGTGCTGGGGTATTGTCATAGTGCAAAATGTCGTTTTGAATGTGCTACATCTCTTAGAAGCCCTCAGCAGTTCAAAATAATGCCGTTGATTAACACATTCAATCGACTCAGCACACTGTCACATTGCAGACTGATTAACTAGACTGTAGGCATATAATATACGGTGGCATATTCTGTAACTACACCATACACCTTTGCTATTGACTGATTCTAGGAATTTTTGGGTCCCCCCTTGTACATATACTTGCATGTACTTATATACCAATTCATCATGATATAGTACTGTATATGTACACAGCTTTCCTGTTTGCAACTTTACACCTGTGTTGCACAAGTTCAAATTTAGGTCCTTTGGATTCTCTAAGTTCCACCCAGCTATATACACAGTTACAGTTGACATGGGTTGATGGGCGTATTCGTCAGGTTGGTTACTGGCATCTTTCCAGAACAGAAGGACAGAGGGAGACTGACTTCTAAGGCCATGTAATACCCCAATACACCAGATGGAAGTATCCCACCAGTGGAGCTCTCATTTGTACATCTGCAGTGCAACATGGGAGCTATAGTAATGATGGGCAGCCCTGTTGGGGTATTTGGGTGACGCCAGGGTGAGCTGCTAGGAGAACACCTCTCTATTTAAAGAAAGTTCCATTTGACCCAGAAGTGCTTCCTGGGTATAATACTGTGGAGCTGGTAGTACTTTTGGGTAAATCATAAAAGGAGCTACTCTGCTGCACACAGGCAAATCTTCCCTGGAACGAGTGGAAGGAAAGGAAGAAAAAAGGAAAGACAATTGTATTTTTCTGAAAGCCTGTAAAGGTGCTGTTATAAATTAAAGGGTATTTGAACCCTTAAATAATGCCTGTGCATTTGATTTGTGGATTAGGGGTCACGACACAGCACATTGGATATCTGGATCTTATCCAATGAATGAAGCAATTGATCTTACTGAAGGCAAACAAATGATTGCCTCATTTTTAAAGCATCCTGTAAGCCCTTTTATAATCTAGACAGCATCTGATACTCTGAGGAGTGCTTTTCTTGTAAACTACACAAAATGCAAGCCTTTTCAATTGCTTTGATTGTCCAAACAGAAAATTCTTGTGGGGAATATTTTCAAATTATAATTTGTATTGTGCCTAACATCATTATCATTTCCATCTTCTTAAAGGAACTGTCTAGTCACATTACCATTCTGATGAGTCTTTCTGTCTCTTAATAAATGTAATCCATGTCTGCATATTTGATGTTATAAAAACAGAATGATACAATGACAAGTTGACCATGTTTAAAGAGATGATTCCCTCATTTCTGAGTATGAGAGATCTGTTTACTGTAGGATATCTACTCATAATTACAGTACTGCCCTACATAAAACAGTTTAAACAAAGGGTGAAAATTAAAAAGCAGAAATATCCAGGTCATTATACATAGAAAACATATAAAGTTATATATTCAAGTGTTTCTGTGTAAAATTAATGTTTATGTACTTCACAAATACAATTATTATCTTCAATATATTTGTCCTTTCACATTCCTATACATTGGTATTGTTGTTGCTGTTGTTCCTCAAAGAACAAATTTTGGACTCTATGATGGTATCTTTTAAAGTTTTATTTGCTCTTGTGGAAGCACCTACAGTATGTAACCTCTGTTTTAAACATGATCAATGAGGCCAACTCATCAAACTCTAAGAGCTAATAGGGCTGTAATTACATTGCTAATAAAACAAAGAATGCACCTTACATTATTTCAGACATTTAGGCCACTCTCACATGTTTATGTATAGACAGTTGTAAGGGACGGCTGAGAAAGAACGGATGAGGGAAGGCTACTACATTTAGATGCTGCCTTCCCCAAGATGCTAGATGGGAACTTCCCTGCAGCATAACGGTGCCCCGGATTCCCACAGGGCACTATGGGATATGGAGTTCCACTTTGCAGCCCTGCTGGGTACCATGGGTGCTACCAGGAGACACTGCAGGAGGACCTATGGAGTTGTGCTTCTCTCATAGCTCAGAGGTACTAGTGAGTCATGAGGATGGAAATCCTGAAGAGCTTCTGGGCTGACGAAAATACAAGTTCTCCATCTGACCCAGCCACTATTTAAAGGACTGTTTGGAACCCAGCAAGTGAGCCAGAGTTGGGTGGAGTTGCACAAAGCTTGCTGGGAGGTGTGGAGGAGAAAATAGAGAGAGAGAAAGAGAATTGGATTGATTATTGTAATTACTTGCCTGTTTATTGTGGCTGTGGTGCTTGCGGAGCCCTTTTTTTCAGAAGAAAAAGAATTAAAATACTTCTCAGTGCTTTTACCTGGTGTCCTGAGTGTCTGTCTGTTGGGTTTAAAGGGGCAATAGTGCCACCTTGTGTCCACACAGTATATACTGTATATGTATTAGCAACTAACCACTGCTGGTGATACTTTGTACACACATATCTTATCTCTGTGCACAGGTAAGCACCCTAGGGTGCTAAAACATGAGCCAGCCAGCTCTGTAAGTCACCTACTCTCGTTTTTTGCAAAAGGTCTTCAGAAGGTTCCCCAGCTGTAGAAAACATCCTGTGTGGTCCCAGAACCAAAGAAAGGGTATTCCAATGATCCCAAGGACTTACTTTTTTCATCATGAAGACCTTTGAAAGGCTGCTCCTGAAACATCTTTAACCCCTGGTTTCAGAACATCATGCTCCTCTGCAATTTGCTTATCGGACTTATATGCTCTGATCTATATGCTCCACAGAGTCTATTCCCACTTGAAAAAAAGGATAATGAAGACAAGTCAGAGTACAGAAGGCTAGTGGAGGACTTCATCTTGGGGTGCAGGGAGAACCACCTGCAACTCAGCATCAGCAAGACAAAAAAGACGGTAGTGGATGTTTGGCATTTAGGAGGAGGATGTGAAAGTGGTACAGAGCTACAAGTACTTGGGGGTTCACATAAAAAACAAATGTCACTCATCTGACAACACATTGGCGCTGTACAAGAAGATCCAGAGCAGACTGGACAAGGACACTCAGGTCTTTCGATGCATGTAGGAAGCTACTGGAAGTGTTCTATTAGTCCACAATAGCCAGTGTACTGTTCTATGCTATAGTTTCCTGGGGAAACAACTTGAGCTCAAAAGAGAAACAATGTCTATACAAACATCGAGAAAGTCTGCTCCTTCATTAGGGTAACCCTGGACAAACTGGAAGAGTTGTGGAAAAGAGGATGGTGGCAAAATTGGGTGCCATCATGAAAAATCTCCTCTGTTCCCTCCAGGAGGTGTTATATTGTAGCACTTTTAGCCACAGGTGTGCTAGGAAGTACCTCTGGGGTCTTTGCTGCCCACTGCTATCAGGCAATTCAGTGCTTCTTCCCGAAGTCCAAACTAAATGTTGACACTCTTTAAGTTCATTTGTTGATTGATTGATTGATTGTATTATTTGTCCAGCACTGAAAGAGAGGAGGTGCTTCTGCTAACAACTTTGTCTTTCCCTTTGTAGCTCTGACAAACTGCAGTCAGAGCAAGCCTGACAATGTGCCACTATCCTCCCAAGCCACGCCCATTTGTATAAAGAGCCGTTTTGGAACAGTATTGAAGAAAAACAGATAAAGAGTGTGCTGTGGAAGCACACTTGATTAAAAGAGCTCTATATTTATTAGTGCCTGAATATTTTGTTTTGTAGCAGTCATTATTATTATTTAAGTGGGGAGTACTTGGTTAGTCCCCCAACCTTTGAAACTGCATTCATCTTTTATTCCACGATATATATGTTTATTCATTAATTATACATTTTATTTGTTCTCTTCTGCGTTTTTGTTAAGTGTGCTGATTGCCTCCTTAAGAAAAGGTTTTCTACACAGAGGTAAGACATAGAGGCACAAGGCATCAACAGCAATGGTTGGTTGTTAATACAGTACAATATATTCCAGGTATGTCTTCCTTTCTGCCATTATTTTGGCAAAATTATGGTTATCACCTCTAATCAACCACCAAGAGAAACTGAATGCATCCCTGTGTGTGACCATTGATGAAATCAGTAAATACCATTGTAAAATTACAAAGTTGTATGCACTCAAATATTTAAAATCAGGAAATGTGAAACATAATTAGGTAAGGAGTTTTTTTAATGACATGAAGAAATTGTCATTGCAAGAACTGGTTTAAGTTGTGAATGTTTTTACTTTTATGTGGATAAAAAGTGATACATAACCATTTTCTTTCAGAGAATACCCCTATGATGCTCATGGTATTAAGAAATATAATCCAGTAAAAATGCAAGGATTATAGACAATTAAAATATATCTGTATATACAAACACAAGATAAACATAACAATAGAAAAACTAAAATTTTGCTGAATGGATATCTTTCTCTATTTGTCTTATAAAGAATATACACTCATTAATTTTATTTCCCCTATTAACTTTTAATCATAGAATTAATCAGATTAAATACATTTGTTGAAGATAAGGCTTGCAATTGCTGTTGCAAGATTGCTGGTTGTTAGCTAGTATGGTGGGTAAACCTTTAGGTCTGATTTATAAGTACCTGGATTTCTTTAAATGCAATGGCTGGCATTGTTTCCCTTGGATCCTGTTTGTCAGAGAAATAAGTAGAGGTTTATATTTAGCATTTATCAAGTTTGGCTGATTTCAATCAGCTGACTCTAATCATTTATTTAATTTTGTCAATTAAGAAGGGTAATAATTTCTTTTCACATAGCAGTACTAGGGTGTTGTACCGTGTTAGCCATTATGAATGTAGAGAAAAGCCAAGCAAAATGACACCTTTTATTGGCTAACTAAAAAGATTACAATATGCAAGCTTTCGAGGCAACTCAGGCCCCTTCTTCAGGCAAGATGTAATCATGGCTTTTCACATAGTGAAATTTGGTGCTGAATAACGTTGTTTATTAAATACATCATATACAGTATGTTGAAACCACATGTTGTATTTGTTCAATGAGGGGCCCTTTACTAAAATTTGATTTTTATTGAAATTTGTAATAATAAAGTAAATCAGGAAGTGGACATATATCGTTTCACTGCATTTGGGCTTTACTTTCTCAGTCAGCCCACACAGAAGATATGCCTGCGTTCACGCTTTTGAGTTAAACTAGATTTCACCGTTTGGCTGCCTTTATTATGTGTTAATACATTTTCATTCCCCTTTTTCTACTGTGCATCCTATTTTAGTCAAAGGGTTTTGCAAAAAATAGCCATTAAAGTTAAATCAATTCAGTTCATTCTTATATAGGACAGTTTGATTTAAAAGGTCAGAATGCAGTACTCATTGCCACACACATGAGCATCAGGAGTGTCTCGCAGTTGTGGCTTTGAGGAATAATAAAAAAAGGGTTTGATGTGACACTACTACTGACACAATTTCTGTTTCCTTTAGAATGGAGGAGAACAACCCGGCAGACGTCTGACATCACTCATCACTTTAGACATCATTAGCTAGCTACACATTTTATCTAACCCCATGGGTCACTCGAGTTGAAGTGCACACAGTTGCTCCTCAGCATGGCAGGGGAGCTAAATGTACACAAAGAGGGAGATGCAACCAGAGCACAACTGAAACTAGCAGAAGAAAGCGGGATTACAGAGCTGGGACTCTCCTTTGTTTCACTTGACATAGGTTTTGCTCATCACTACCAATCATGTTTGTTTCAAATATCCATTTGTTGTGCAATAAAATGAGCAAGCTTCAATTACTTCTAAGCTCTAGAACTGATTATTCATTCACTTCAGTGTTCTGCTTTACTGAGACTTGGCTGACTAATTTAATTTGCAACAAGGCTGTCAATCTTCCTGGTTACAAACTTTTTAGAGGTGAACAAAGTTATGACCAATGCAACAAATGTAAATGTTAGCGGAGTGTGTTTCTTTATCAATAATTCATACTGCACAGATGTCAAAATGCTGAGAAGAAGATACTCACCTAATGTGGAATTTCTGACAATCAATTACAAACTATTTTAACCACAGCAGTAATTGACATCTGTCATTATAATTGAAGTTTATGTGCTGCCTCAATCAAATAGCACTATTGCAATGCAGCTTTTAGTTCATTAAATCTTAGCTGTTGTATTCAGTTTGATTTATATTTTTTTATTATTGATATTATTGTTTATCATTAGTGTAGAATTATCTTTATTTGGAGACTGTGCGTGACATTGTCACTTTACTGTCATAAAAATGGCAGTGAGGATTATACTGATCAACAATGCTGATTTCAAAAATGTACTCAAAATGTTTCTGTCACCCACTATTTTTGAGTTATAGTATAGCTCACTATATAATGTAGTATAGAAACCTTTATTAAGGTTCACCAGTGTTACCAAAACATCCTTGCGTTGGATCTCTTTTCAATTACTTCCCACTCTGTCTTTTACACAACACAGATATTAACATTAACTATTTCTAGGCAGGTACAAACAAAAGTCAACATTCCTAAGCTTTTCTTTTTGTTTTAAAACATTCCAATATACATCAATAAATCATTTTTTAAGAAGTTAGATTCAATCATACCCTCATTTATTTGGAATTCAAAACATTCACAAATCCAAAGGGCGACCCTACAAAGCCCTAAGGCGGAAGGTGGCATGGCTCTACCAAACTTTCAATTTTATTACTGGGCAGCAAATATACAATCTATAAAAACATGGACATTGACACAGATAGATAAACATACACAGGCTTGGTCCACAATAGAAATAAAATCCTGCAGTACTTCTTATATTCCTTGCTTTGCACCCCTATAAATACAACATATCACCAATATACTAACAACTCAATTGTGCTTCACTCACTCAGAATATGGAACCAATGTAGAAAGCATTTTAAGATGGAGAATCTTTTATCTGTGGCACCTCTGCACAAGAACTACCTTTTTCCACCCTCTCAAACTTACGCAGTTTTTAATGGCTGGAAAACGTTCGGGATTAAATCACTTAGAGATCTGTACATTGACAACGTCTTTGCATCCTATGAACAAGTACACTCCAAATGTAACTTTCCAGCAACACATTTCTTTCACTACCTTCAAATCAGAAACTTTGTTAAACAAAACCTGCCCAATTTTCATCATCTCCCACCTACCTCTATGTTGGAAAAAATGTTGATCAATCAGACAACATTTCCGTAATGTATAAAACTATTTTACAGTCCCTCCCTTTCAACGATTCAAGAGGACAGTGGGAAAAGGATCTCTTACTTAACATCTCAGAAATGGAGTGGAAGGTAGCAATGCAGAGAATCTACTCAAGCTCCATATGTGCAAAGCATACAATTATTCAACTCAAAATTATATATCAAGCGCATCTGTCTCGTTTAAAATTGTCCAAAATGTTTCCAGGGCAAAATCCAACCTGCTAATGCTGCAATCAAGTTCTGGCCTCACTGGGCCGCATATTTTGGGCATGTAGCAAATTAACATCATTCTGGACCAAAATCTTTAAATGCCTATCAGACAGCCTTGGTGTCACAATCCTTCCTAATCCACTAACAGCTGTGTTTGGTGTACTTCAGATGGGCTTAAAGTGGAGAAGGACAAACAAACTGTAATTACGTTTACTTCACTATTGGCATGTAGACTTATCTTGCTCAATTGAAAGAATCCTAACTTTCCTATTCTAAGTCAGTGGGTAACTGATGTTATATACTATTTGAAACTGGAAAAAATCAAATTCGTACTTAGAGGATTTGTACAAAACTTTTTCAGAACCTGGCAGGATCTAATCAATAACATTTTAGAATAAGCATTTAAATTGAGGAAGCAGATTCTCTTCCCTCTTTTACTCCATTTATCCTTATTCATTTATTATTTTATCTATTTACGTATTTTTACTAGCTTAAAGTTTTACTCTGCTGGCCTAGGTCTCTTTCTCAGGGGTGGGGGTTGATTTGTTTTGAACCTATTTTTGTAAAACTTGATTTATTTGTATGGAATGTTATTTGATTTTAATAAAATCAATAAAATAAAAAAAGTCAACATTAATGAGTAGAAGGCTGAAATGTGAATAAAAGCAACCTAGAGTGTAATGTTTCCTTTATCATCCTCAATTCTCCTTAAACACAGCATCAAATACTGATCTTTGCTGTCATAAATAGAAATATTCTGCAGAAGATGTTTGTGATGTCACATGTCTGCAAATCCCAGCATGAACTAATCACTTGGCATCCAGGCATCCAGTAGTTCATAGTTGAGATAAGTCAGGGTGAGTGAGACAGACGCAGACAAGATGGTATAAAAATAGACAGTTCTTTACTAAAAACATGGTGATGTCAATAAATATCAAAATATCAAAAGTTGAAGTAAAATCAAAAATCACAACAGTAAGTCCATCAAAAATAACAGTTTATATTCACTACTCTCTATAATGTTTGGGACAAGGACACTTTTTACCTTAATTTACTCCTGTGCTCTACAGTTTAAATTTACAAATTAATCGATTCAGATGTGATTAAAGTGCAGACTTTAATTTTACATACATTTCATTATACCATGTTGAAAATATAACACTTTTTATACATGCCATATTTAAAGGTAAATTTAGACACAAACACCTATTCCAAACCTATATTTGTAATGTTGGGCTTTGACATTGAGCTTTGAAATTTTCTGTAAAAGTATGCTGAAATGAGTGCAGCATTTGTTTTTCCATAGCTGAATGAGAATGGAGAAAACAGAAGTAGGGGATCAAGTAATCAAAGAATACACGTGGACCAAAACTCTGAGAGACGACACAAGATGACAGATGGTCAATAATCTTACTGCTGAAATGACAGAGACTCATGGGTAAGTTACATTTGACAGTCTATCAAATTATTAGAACAGGTTAAAAAAAATTGGCTATTTTTATGTCTAAGAAATGTATTATATTTGCACTGCTTTGAGCACAATACAACTAAGACAAGAGAAAGAGATGTGTTCGGGGGAATTTGAAAAATGTATATGTATGGATTATTAAAATTTTCTTTTTAGCAATAGCCTTTAGCCCCCTCACAAGTTATGTGGGTTTGATGGGGAATTTGGAGTCTGGGACTGATTCGTTTATTAACTTTTCTCAAGAAATACTACAACGACCCATTGAATGGGGTGGGCTATGTGCCCTGACATCTAGATGCAGTCTGAAGAATAGCATTTCCTGAGGAATACCAGAATACCTATCACACACAGATTAATTTTTTAGCCTGTAATGAATGAGGAATAACAGAAAAAGGCAATCTTTGTAATTATGCATTGTTGGAATGAGGATATATCTAATATATATATATATATATATATATAATATATAAAATATATATATAAAATCCAACATCTGTCTATCTGTTTGTATGTCTGTCTGCTTTTCATGAGAGAACTACTTAACAGATTTAGTTTGGGTTTTTTTTATATAATTTGCTTGAACATTCCAGTTGATTTTGCGACTTCTCTCATCACACTAAGTATTGTAGTTTTGTTGCGGGACCGATTTATTCGGGCAAATCCGAGAGACAGGCTGCAGGCCGAGAGGAGGGGGAGTCGGGACTTCAGGAGTAGGGAGCCAGGCGGGGTCCTCCTCACTCACGCGATAGCCTCCGTTCAAGCCTCTCTACATCTCACCACATGTTGGAGCTTACCTTGCCTCTGCTTAGCTAGCGATACCCGTTTGTTCAACAGACATTATTATCTTAAGATTGTTAAAGAGTAACATTTGACATTTTGGAGAGAGAGATCCCAGCTATATGTGTTTTAGAGGGTATCTGCTCATTGGCAGAGGTATCTTCCCCCATCAGAGTGAATATGATCAGATACAGTGGCAACGTTTGACGTTAGAGCATACCTACCTTCCACTTGGCCAGAGATACCTTGCCAATTTGTTACATTTTTGACAAAGAAATCACAGCTACATTCCCAGCCCTGATATCAAAACCAAAAATATTGTATATCAGGAGGCCCTCAGATATGAAACCTACAAATATAAATTCTTCTCAATACAAATTATTACTTTATTTTTAATTTTTTATTGATTTTTAAAATTTATCGTGTTTCACTACTACATGGACGGAACTGAGGGGGACAGCCAGTTGAAAATAAACATAGAAGCTAACCCTCAGCAACCATAAGAAGATGGCCCATTATCCAAATAAATGTTCTTAAGTTTTGTTTGTATTCCATGAATTTACGGATATTAAAAGTTTAATATTTATTTTTCATCTAAATATGTTCTTACTCCATTTCAGTAAGTGTGCTGGTTTCCTCTTTGTACTGAACTTTTTGATGATAATTTTAAAATAATTATACTTGCTACAGATTGAGCAAGATATTGTTGGAAATGAAAGTACATAAGCACAGTTTTTGGAGAGTAAATCCCAATTTATAAAGCATAATGCTTGCATATAGATCCTGGAGCCAAGTGCATGCACTGTCATCAATCAATACTGTACTTGTTTCAGCCCATTCAATCAGTGTGTCAATATTTTCCTACTTCAGTAGGAAGTGTTTGGTCAATGTTGCATACCTAACAATTTCACAGCAGAGGAAGTGAATTGTTTACATGATTGTTCAGAAAAACATGCCTACACTTGATGAAACTCAGCTGATGCAAAAAAGAGTGGTGTCTGTAATTACTGGCTTGAAGAGGAAATAAAGGAGAAGGCGGAGTGTCCATGTTTTGCATGTTTCTTTACATGCTGCTTTGTTTTATCCTGTGCTATTTGCAATTTTCGTCAATGAGTTTGTAGTCATCTAAGTATCTTTGTGGCATCTTTGCGATCTTGGAGTGAGGAATCATACATGTGTCTATATCACCTCTTTTTGCCACAACACTTTTCTTGGAATTTGCTATTTTGAATAGTCAATGTCATGTAGTTAAGAAAAATTCCATGCACAGCACGGGTCGAAAACTAGTGTTTCCATGTCTGACGTCATTGGGTGGCCCATACGATTAGAATGGACATGTCAAGTTTGAGCCAGCCTCTTTAAGTCTTCCAGCAGAACAAAAGTCTGTTCCCATCCAGTAACTTCAATCACTGATTAGAACAGCAAAATATGTAACAGCAGAGAATAATGAAGAAGGAGTTCTGTTGTAGGGGTTATTTTTAGCTCCTAATTTTAACATAAATAGTTAAGATATTCCACAGATTTGTGCTTATCAAGATGGGATCATGGCCTTTCTTTGATTTTGATTCTGCATAATTTACTTCCCCTAGCAGCACAAGACAGAACAAAACAGGAAAGGTTGCATCTTCTCAATTTGGTGTATTTAAAAAAGTTTGTATTTTGTCCACATGCTTCAGATCAAGTAACATGGAAGACTTACAGGAATCTTGTATATCATTCTATATTCTTAATACTGTAGGTGACTAAATGAGATTTAAACTGAAAAAAATTGCTTTCTTACTGTCTAATCTCAGTGGAAATCAGAAGTATTTTTCAGTTACTATTGCAAATGTCTTGTTGTTTAATAGTTATTTCCAGGAGGAATTTGGTGATAAATTATCCGGAATGTAATTGAAGTAATACTATAGTTTTTCCTTCTTATACACAAAGTAAAAGAATATCTTGATGCTGAAAGATGCCAGCCCTATCTCTCTGCTTTTGGAAACAGGAGAAGCAGTATTTATATTTATTGTGTCATAATGGACAATTTGGCAACTATCTATCTATCTATCTATCTATCTATCTATCTATCTATCTATCTATCTATCTATCTATCTATCTATCTATCTATCTATCTATCTATCTATCTATCTATCTCTTTTCTAACTCTCTCTCTCTTTGTATATATATATAGAGAGAGAGCAAATAAATAAATAAATAAAGCACAGCCATTGAGTTTCCAAATTAAGAGCTATAATTGTGTAATAATACCAAAACTGTATATGAAAATGCAAGAAAGGAATGAAAATGTGCACCTAGTACTTGTATTGTTTTGGTCAGCACTGCCTTAATAGCAGCTTCTTTTTGATAAGCGGGTATTAGGTGCATATTACGCAAAGCTGGTTATAAATCTAAAATAAATTGTGTTTCAGGTGTTACCGGCCTCTAGCCTAGGAGAGCCTGGGCCAAGTACAAGCTATTGTTGCTATGTGGTGTAGCTCTAACATTCTGGTGCCAAAGGCATAAAAGAAGCAGACAGCAGTCAACAATCTCTGACCATATTTGATTTTATTCTGATTTGTCCAGAGGTAAACCACTTTAATCTCTGCCTAAATCAACATGTCAATTGGTTAAACCAGGGGTGGGCAAAGTCATTCCTGGAGGGCCACAGTGGCTGCAGGTTTTTGTTCCAACCCAATTGTTTAGTAAGAAGCACTTATTGCTCTAGAAACACTTCTGCTTCATTTTAGTTATCTCCTTCATTAAGATTTTGAACCCTTATTGCTTATTTAAGTCTTAAACAGCTGCATTCTCGGTTTTTAATTGCTCCTTATTAGCAATAAGATGCAAATGACAAAAGAAACCAGCAGTTATCCATTTTGCTTGTTACCCTTTACACCTGTGTGTATTTATCATGCACTATTTGGTTTAATTAAATACTTGGAAGGAAAGAGAAGAGAAAAAAGTGAAGGATTGAGAATTACCCATCTGTTTTACACTTCAAAGTATTTGGATGATATCCTTAGAATGAAAAAAAAAATCTAGGATATGAGAATGTCTTGACATAGAGTTAAAGCACTAACAAGCCATGAAATGTAATTATTGGCAAGGATTGTTTTCTAATTAAGCAACTGGGTTGGAACAAAAACCCGCGGCCACTGCGGCCCTCCAGGAATGACTTTGCCCACCCCTGGGTTAAACAATAGTACATACCAATTTCCTTTGATTAACAATAGCGTATACACATTTTCATTGGTTAAACAATAGTACAGTTGAAAACTGCCAAGAAGTACACATACCAGAGATATATTGATTAGAGAACAATATGCCCAGAACATGTTACATTTTCAAACCAAGTAAATATAAAAATTTCCTAAGGAAGCATGCAATTCTGCTATCACAGTGCTGCATACTGATTAGATGCCAATCAAAGCAGTTTGATCTTCAAAACAAAAGACTTTTTTGCATGGCAGGTAAATATCTATGTCCAGTAAATGGCTATCACCAACAACCCATAACTGCATTATTTAGGAAATTTGCCTCTTCACTTATCATCACAGTCTCAAACAAAGGGAGCCTATTGCCCTTCCATCTACTGGCTTTTACATTTGCTATTTATATGTTTTTTTTCCTAAAAGCAACAAACATAAATGTCCTTGTTTTTACTGGGGCATTATTTGTACAGTTCTTCTAGTGCCTACCTATGAATCATCCAGCAGTAGGACCCCTATAATACTGACATCTCAGCATACTTTGTATATTCCTTCCTCATCCTTGATATCCTGATGGAATCTTTCACCTTACTCTTTACTCACCGCTGCAAGATATTCAGGGAAAAATTCCAAATGTGAATCCAAAAAGTAACCTTTGAGTATCAGGTTGCAACCCAATTAATTAATAATAACTAATAAATATTTCACAATTTCTTTATAATTTGGATCTTTATTGTTGCCTAAAAACATAAAATGTACTTCTTTGAATTATTCCCAAGAAATCTGTTGCAGTTTGTTGGTCACACCATCAAATTCTGCATTAGAAATCCATTTTCTAATATCAGGCCCAATGAGAAGTCAAGCAAAATGACACCTTTTATTGGCTAACTGAACAGAATCGGTAATCTATTCAGTTAGCCAGTAAAAGGTGTCAGTTTGTTTGACTTCTCTCTGTATCCATCATGGCTAACACGGTACAACACCAGTCTAATATCAGGTCCAGTAAACCAAGTATCCATCTTTCTTGAATAATGCTGCAAACTCTTCATTTCTATTTAAGTACCACAAGAAAGGTGTGTCTGGATGGAATAAGTTTTTAGCTTTTAATCTGTGACTCCAAGAGCTATTTGGGAAGGCCTAGATCTCTTACTAAATGATTAAATTCATGCAGTGAATGGCTGTGGCTCATTGTTTAACCGTGTTGGGACGAGTTCTTCATCTTCACCTGAAGGACTTTTTTCCCACTGAATGACTTTCTACAAAATCAAAACTGTCAGGTGGAGTAGAGATTGATACATCTGGTCCACGTGGTACAGATCGTACATGTGGTACAAGTATTATTGCTGATTGAAGATTAGGATAAACATTTTCTTTCTGATTCTTTTTCTTATATCCTTGAATAATAATAATAATAACAATAATAAAATATTTATATTTAATTAATCATTGTGTAAAAGCAATAAACTGTAATTGACAGCTAATAAATTTTGTAATTTTTCTAACCCTCTTAATTCAGACAAAGGTCGTGGGGAGACTATCCCATGTAGTACAGGGTGCAAGGCAGGAACCAACGCTGAACAGGGTGCCAGTCCATCAAAGGGCAAACACACAATGCAGCAAATTTACCATTACCAATTCACCTGTCTTTGCAAAGTGGGAGGAAACCCCACAGACAGTGGGAGAACAGTAACACTGCACAGCAGCACTACCGCTACTCCACAATGCCTCCCCTAAAAAATATGTTTTGTGAAAAAATGTTATGTGTTGAAGAAAGATGGTTTTCACTTTTGAATTCAGCACCCAAAAATCTATGAAAATCTATTAAAATGTTTTTTTCAGTTTATGGAGGGTTTGTATATAATTATTTGTATATAATGTTGCTTATATAATATATCTTTTTATAACCCTGGGTTAAATTATTTTTTGTAACAGTTTAGAATTTGTTTGTTGTTTTTGTAATTATCAATGGATACATCTTTATTAGTAACATACTGTATTTGAAAAAAATGGTAGAACTTAATTTTATAACACTGAGCATTGGGATTTATTACAATAATTCATAAACCTGTAAGAACTATTGATAACAAGTATTACAAAAAATAACATGATGAAGTTGTTTTAACTCTGGAGTAAACTTGTTTTGGCATTGAGAGTTCATTTTTCACAATGTTTGGTGTTGAGTTAAATCTGTACTTTTTACACTTGGAACAGAGTTAAGGTTACTCTGAATAGAGTGGGGCCATTTGTTATTGTAGCTGCATTTCATTACAGTTTCCAAAACTACAGCTACTGAAATGGCAAAGGTTTAAGCTCTGAATATTATGCATAACACAAGAAATTCAACAGCCCAAATAATTTCATTTTTAAACTTTTAGTAAAAATTTAAAAAATAACAAACCACAAAAATGAAGAGAAAATTTCATAATGCAGTTACAAAGAATGCTTTATCTGTATGATGCTACAGTTGTTAGCTTCTTACATACAGTATATCTTATTTGCTTTTATGTTACTTACAATAGGCTGTATGTTTTATGATACATTACTACTTTACTACACTCAGGAAATTTTATGCAATTATACTTGTCATTCACAAAAAAACTGAATCCATTTCACTGTTACTGTACATCAAGATATTAGGAAGGTGACAGGATGGAACATTCCACTTACATGATAGTTTGAAGGTAAGCTATTGTAAGCAATAAATAATAACGGTCTGTACTTATCTGTTCAAGTCTGTATTTTAAAGTGAAATGTTTCTGTCAGAGCTAAACAAATACCTACAGCATGCGTTTATAGCAAAAACAAAATAATAGCTTCAACAGTTATCTAAGGCAATGTTGAAAATGACTCAGAGGAAGGTAATCTAGCAGTCTCAATTTTGCTATATACTAATGCAGGCTCTGACCTCTATGGTTCTAAATTTGATGTAAGTAATCTGGCAATAACTATCAGATCTTAGCCTATTTTTTTTCTTAGTTGTCCGGTCTCTTGCTGCCTTTTCTCTTTACTCTCACCTCCATCTTTTCCTTTTAGGCCTTATTGCACTCACCTTTCTTATTTATGCCCTCTTGCTATGCCTCAATCCTTTATATATAAACCCCCATTCAGTCTGGATTTTACTCACTCATTTTGCGAAGCCCATAGTTTCCTAAAACCCTGCCACTTCTAAATATTTTCTTTTGACAAATGTTATTCATCAGTAATCATGTAACATTCTAAATTAGCTTCCTGCTGCTTTCTTCAGCTTGACTTGTTTATATATGTATAAATTATGTACACATTACTGGTGGCCGACAATCCTAAATATTTCAACTCCCAACACATTTTTCTATTTTCAGTATTCTTTATTCAGTCTGGCAAAAGCTCACTTGGCAGCTCTAAGCAACTGGCTCCTCTCACTACACAGTCCATATGCTTCAAATCTGACTCTAATTTTTGAAAACCAAAGTTACTTCTTTTACATCTGTTGGTTTTTGAGGGTATATGCAAAGCAAAATGTTGGGTTTAAGCCCCATGGTAACCTGATAGTAAAATGAGATGTTTTTGCCAAAAAAATATATTTCTTGGCCTTCAAAGAGTGTTTCACCAAGTCCAAACTTGGAAGGCAAAATAGAAAAATCATGTGTGTGTAGGAAGCATTTAAAAGTCATCTATTCTTCTTTGTTATACCAGTAAGTCTAAAACAAGACAAAACATATGTAGGTAACAATGTTTTCAGATATAGACATACAGTTTTTTAAACTTCCAAACTAAACAGACACCCCATGATAATTAAACCAGTTGCCATTTTCATAGAGTTTTCTGTAACATCATATGTTGCTAGTGTAATATCTGAAAATGTAGACAGTCAAACATATTAATTATCAGCAAAAGTGTGTTAGTCCTCTTAGCAATGAGAATAAAGGAAGAATGACCACAGTAACTCAGAACAAAGAACACTTAAATGATGCACAATTAAAATGCAGATGATTCAAGTGATACATCAACAAATATGTACTTGAATAATCTATACTAATAAAAGGCAAAGCCCTCACTCACTGACTCACTCATCACTAATTCTCCAACTTCCCGTGTAGGTAGAAGGCTGAAATTTGGCAGGCTCATTCCTTACAGCTTACTTACAAAAGTTCAGCAGGTTTCATTTAGAAATTCTACGCGTAACGGTCATAACTGAATCCTACTTACATACATATATACGTCCATAGCCTGCAGCTCGGTCGCCGTGTGAGGCGGGGTTGCGTCCTGTGTTCTGTGTCCCCCGGCCTCCCACGTAGTTGGCTGCCTGCCTATTTTACACATTTGGAGAACCGCCAATGCCTCTTAAACATCTTAGATTCACAGGTGACGATTTGAGTAGTGGACACTTTGATGTTTATGAATGTTTCAACTCTCAAAAGCTGGATGCGAAGTTATCAATGAAACCGGTTATATGCTTACAACGCTTGACAGATGCCAAATGTCACTTCAACACAACAAGTCCTGCAAATACTAACGTAATTGAAACAAACCATGAAACTCAACCTGATTATGACAGCAGCAATCCAAGCTGTGAGAAAACAGTAAAAAGGAGGCGTGTCAGACGTCGTGGTACATTTTCTGATGCAGCTAGACGGAAACAACTTTGTGACGCTGCTGCCAAATACTCGCAGAAAAATCCACAAGTTAATAGACACGCTGTTGCTAAATGCTCGCAGGCAAATCCACAAGTTCATAGAGACGCTGTCGCTAAATACTCGCAGGCAAATCCACAAGTTAATAGAGACGCTGCCGCTAAATATTCGCACGCAAATCCACAAGTTAATAGAGCTTCTGTTTCTAGGTACGATCCCAATAATAAAAAGCGAAAACAACAGGTTTGGCTCAAAAAAGCCGATTGTGGATTTGCGTACAGCCACCGAAACTTTGTAACAGCACAAGATTTCAGGTCACATGCCTGCAAAAGAACCTAATTGAGGCAACTATTTTTACTGGCAGTGGCTCAGGGGAGAGAGTTTTTATTCCTCGCATCCCCGTTATACCCTCTGATCTCCCATTTCAATTCAAACACCTCCAATTTCCACTAAGGCTCTGCTTCGCAATGACAATTAATAAGTCTCAGGGACAAACCCTACAACTTACGTTGTATGCTCAAGAGTAAGCTCAGTGCACAGCTTGGTCATATTACAACCGGAGGGCCGAACTTACAACGTGGTATACAAAGAGATCCTTAACAAATAATTATTTGTATATTTTCCCTCAGTTTAAAAATGTTTACTTTTCTTCTTAATAACAATTTTAAGGCAGTACTTCGCCGCTGTGAAGCGCGGGTATTTTGCTAGTGTAAACATATGTAGAAACATATAGAGTATACACAGGCAAAATTGCAACAATTGACCTTCTCTTATGAGGACTACCTCTAAGGAAGCATAGGAAGTGAAGAGAAGAAGCCATTATCTTGACTGATCTGTAAAAACTAACTCAGGTCAGCTGACGAGTCCATCCATAAAAGCTCTTCACAACAGCCATCGAGTCGCATGGTCTTGGGAAATAACTAGATCAATATATCTACTAGTCAAAAAGAGAAAGAACTACAATGCTGCTATGTTGAATCACTTGCTTCATCATTTTTCATACTAAAGTCAAAGCTATTGTGCATCAAATATATCATGATAAACCGTCTAACTAGACGAATACTGGAAGTCTGGTAGCCCAAGCCCAGTTACAGGAGCCTGGTCTCTTTAACATTCATCCTACTGACATATTTTGCATACA
Source organism: Erpetoichthys calabaricus (assembly GCF_900747795.2). Lineage (NCBI taxonomy): Eukaryota > Metazoa > Chordata > Cladistia > Polypteriformes > Polypteridae > Erpetoichthys > Erpetoichthys calabaricus. Next base: position 151,745,695 of record NC_041402.2, on the reverse strand, counting down.
TGAACTACAGAATGGGGTCCCTGGGGACCCCAAGGATAATACTTCATAGTATCCGTATGTATGGTGTTCGTGTCAATACCCTGTATGTATGGTGTTTGCATCAGTACCTCGACTCAATACAAGTTAGAACCATGCAATGGGACTCTGCCTCTGTACTTAGAACATAACGTGGCAAACGCGGATGCAGCAGCAGAATTTTGAAGAAGTTGTAAGCGATGGATAAGTTTTTGTAGGATGCCAGATAGAATAGCATTACAGTAATCTATACGTGAGGTAACTTGGGCACAATCAATACTTCAGTACTGTGTTACGTAAGAACAGGACGAAGTCTAGAAATGTTTCGGACATGGAAGAAGGCAGTCCGCGAAATGTTACTTATATGGGAGGAATTATTTAATAATAATAATAATAATTATCATTATTTTTATTATTATTATTATTATTAGTAGTAGTAGTAGTAGTAGTAGTAGTAGTATTTAATAATTGCCTTTATTAGTGTATAAATGGATATAAATAATTACATTTAAACGATTCGCCAAAATCTGTTGTATGTAAATGATACTGTTTTAAACGTTATTGTTTTTTCATCAGAAAACCCAGTTTCCATGTCTATGTGTATTAGTTTAAATGGCACTTTTACCACTTGCAATAGGGCAGACACGCTGACGTATCGTGTCGACTGGGCAACACAGTGAATATGGCGTGTATCTATATATGTCTATGATTTGTTCGCTTTCCGACGTAGTGTAAATAAAGTAAATTCATCTCACTGTGGTGCATATTCCGTACGTAATACCATGTAACACATTATAATTCTCCTGCTTTATGCGAATATACCCATGCCACCGGAAGAAAAGACGTACAATTCCACAGTCCACTTCAGATGCCAGAGAAAAGTCTATTTCAAGGGCATCTCAAATGCCACAGCAGACACAATCCAAAGTGGACAAACTTACAATAAAATGTGAATCAGAAAACTGTTTGTTCTACTTCTATGTTCTGTTTCTATCATTTGGGAAATTCACCAGTTATAGATTCCCGGGCAACGCCGGGTACTCCTGCTAGTTTAATATAAGAAGCAATCATTATAGCAAAATAATAATAATAGCAAAACTTATTTCTTATCAAAACATTATTGGTTATGTAAATAATGTCATCTAAAGAAAAAAATAGATTATTATTATTATTTTAGCAAATTTACAATTAATTTGCATATTTTGTATATAAAATAATTAAAATAAACACACAGTCATTCAAATGTTAACAGTTTTTATTTACATATTCTTCTCTTTTATCTTTTAAAACTGAACTCTTCAACACTTCTAAATTTTATTTTGTCTTTCAGTGCAAAGTAAATAAAAAAATTAAAACTAAACACACTACAGGCAGTCATAGTACACAATTTGCTTCGTGCTATGCAATTTGTTACCTTCCTGTCTGTGTCTCTGGAGCAAAGGATGTCACCTTTTCTGAATAAATTTTCCACCCAAGTGTTGGACAGTCACATCTGCAGGAGGAGTTTTACTCACTCCCATAAGGGTCAATACTGCTTTGATTGGGGCTTACAATGTAGGAGTTTCAGCTCTCCTTTTCATGTGTGACATGACCATGGCATGCCCCAGCTGCCTCAGAAAGATCCGGCGACATCTGCCACGTTCTGATGACTTCCAGTCTGGGCAGTTCCCCACCCAGACGATGAAGGCAGCGATGGCCATTCACCATGTTCATAAATAGTGCTATTGGCCATCTGTTTATTTTTCTACTGCATGTGAACATTTTGGCCAGATGATCCAGATTATCCATGCCACTTTTGGTTGCATTATAGTGTAGTATGATCTCTGGTTTTTGCTTTTCACCTTCAACCTTGGTGTCATCGTGCATGGAGGACAGCACCAGTAACGCTTTTCCTTTTGCTGGAACACATGACACAAGGGTAATTGGCCCATAAAATCAAAAATGTGAACTATTGACGTCCCTGTCAGTATCTCAAATTGTCAACAGAGAAGCTGTTGAAATCTCTAGCTGCTGCTGTGTCTGTCTCAATCTAAATGAGTAACAGAGTGCCCCTACACCCCTTGATATTGTGTAACACTCTAATTTAGGACCAATCAGAAACAGTGACTGAATAAATAGTAATGTTTCTTAAAATTGCATAGGCGGGATTGGGTGTTTTTGACTGGGGCTTTTGGGCACTTTTGACATTTGTATTTTTAAAAAGCAATAATCAAAGCAGAAATAGAAAACAATGAAGTGAAATTATTAGGAAAAAACATCTTGACAAAGTCAAAAAAATTGGAATGATAAAAAAGCACCCGAGAGATATGACAAAATATATACCTCTGGTGTCCCCAAAGACCCCATTCGGTAGGATGAGGGTTAAACATTGTCACAGGCAGCCAGAGTCCTTGTCCAGCCGGGACACCTCTTGACTAAGAGGGGAGCAAGCATGGGCAGAACAGTGTCTCCTCTGGGATGTTAGATGGCAGCCCCCATGGGTTGTAGTGGTGCCTCAGACTCCCGCAGGGCTTCATGGGAGATGGAGTTATCTACAGCCCTGTTGGGATCCAGGGGTGCCTCCAGGGGGTGCTGCAGCTGTTCCTCAGCCCGTATGGGCTGTTCGTCTGCCACACCCAGAAGTGCTGCCGGAAGTGGGGCAACGAGCACCTGGAGCACTTCCAGGTGACTCATATAAGGTGCCAGCAGAGACTACTCGGTGAGCCAGAGTTGGGAGGAGGGAGACAAAGCTTGCCTAGATGGAGTGGAGGAGTAAAAAGAGAAGAAGAAAAAGGAAGAATTACTATTGGTATTGTGCTTGTGGGATTGTGTTGTGCCTGTGGGAAACAGGAAAGGCGTTTCCCATGAAGTGAAGAAAATAAAACATTTGTGTTTTATCAGTGTGCCTCTAGCGTCTGTCTGTGTTGTGCTGTCTGCGGTTAAGCACTGGTATAGCGCCATCTACTGTCACAACATATATAGGATCAAAGGGTGCAGACAGATTGTGGCAATTAGAGTTTTTTTAGTCAAGTATCCCAGGAACTTAATAGAGCTGCCTATTTTAGAGGAGACCCAGTTCTTAGGATTAGGGGCCCTGACAGATATTTGCCCAGCCACACTGTCTAACATTGACTTCTCAGAATGTCAAGGATCTAGAGACATGTGGCATAATCATACTGAGAAGTTTGCCACAGAAAAGCTGTGATATGATTGTGTTAAATGATGAACTATGATCCACATATCTTAACAACTCTTAAAAAGTACAATACAGGCCATAAAAGTAGATTCTCCATAACCTCACTAGTCTATTTGTGATCTGTCTTTATTTCTGATTTAACTGGTTTTAGCTTTTGTCTATAAGAAGTGACAAGATACAGTATATTTGTGGTGAAGAGCGTTAGGGGTCTGGAGCATCCTCCCCAGTGATACAGTGGTAATTTTATGTTAAAGAAAGAAGAATAATCACTTAGGAGAAATAATCTTAGCTTCTGTTTAATGTCGGCTTACACTGTGGATAATAACCTGAAGGAAGATCTTGACAAAGCCCAATACTGGATTGGGGTCCCAGGAAGGAGGTTTCGTCAACTTTGGAAGGAGTGTGGAAGGCGTCCATCTATTCGCACATGAGTTGCTATGTTCAGGACAATTGTCAGAGCTTTTATACTTTCTCTACAGTTCAAGTTTCCCAAAATAAGAGCATGCAACCTCCAAACATGGGTACAACCTTTTGTTCACATCGCATGAGCAGAAAATAGCACAGTTACTGCAATACCATAAATTGACCGTTAGACCATTGGGCATACCTACTCTTCTTTAATAGCCTGCCTGAGTTGTTCCCACTTATCTCTTCCCATCTCTTTGTCAGGTTGCTTACATGGAAATATCAGTTTTTCTCTCTATCTGGTTTACATAGTTTGAATAGTTTCTGCTGTACCAATTCATGCTTTGAGTAAAATCAGGTACTATGAGATAAACTTCACAGATCACAGGGACATACTTTAAACTGTATTATTGCAGACTACTCTGTCTCACTGCACAAACCTGCGAGAGTGCACAGAGGAAGCAGTGGAGGCCACTTGTTGGCTTTGTGAGAACGCCATGCATTCCAGACACTGTTCTTCAACCATTTTAGGGGGGATTGAAAGTGCATTGGACAGAACAAGCTCATAAGCATCATTGGAACTACCAGTGAGCCTATGTAACCATGATGGACAAACTGAAGAATGACAGAAGTGCCCCTTCTTGTCACATGATCCCATGCAAGGATATAAAGAGATGGGAGAGACAGAAAGGAAGTTCACTTATGGCAGGACAAGATATGAAGCACAGTTTGAGAGCTACTCTTTACCTGGGACAAGAAGTGAATATTGGACTTAAAGGCAAATTTCTATGAAATAGTAAAAGAACTACCACTATCTGTTAAATAGAGAGAAAAAGAGAGATTAACTTTGGGCTTTATGACTTTGTAAATATTTGTTTCTGTAGGTTATCTGAGATATGCAATATATTCATTTTTTGTGTTCTGGTTTACTGAGCTCTCACTAGCAATCATAAATTCACTAGCATTACATTCATCCATCTAACCATACCTGACAATGTAGAATTTACTTAATCCAGCGCAGTGCCACAGTATTATTAAACATGTTTATTTGCTCTGAACCTTGTAGCCTTTTTTGTTGTGATGACGTTGTAATAAATAGTTGGATGGAAAAAGTATTTACATCATCTTACATGACCTCCATTTCAACCTTCTAGTTTTATGGTTTTTTGTTTTTTTTTACCTCATCCATTTTGAAATGAAACGTTGCTTGTTTAGCAGATCTTGAGATGCACTTGTAAATTTGTAAAGAATTACTTCTCACACCCTTCAAATTCTAGTCAGGAACTAGGTTCTTAGATCAGCTTTCATGAACTATAAGAAGCATAATTGCATCTTCCATATTTTCCGGTGGTTAATGATATGTTGGCAAAGCAAAATTATTAGTCTCTCGTATCTTTATTTGTGTGTGTTTAAGGATTTTTGCCAATATTCTTGCATCTGTCACTTTGCCATGCAAAATTACCATTTCCTCCTTGTAATTGTGCATTTTTATTGGTGCAGCAGTTTTATTCCAGTTTAGTAAAAATGAGAATATTATTTGCATAAAAGTTTGTTTTTAGGTTACAATAAGAAAACAGGAATTTAACATGTTATGCAAAGCAGAAAAATATCTGTAAAGAGACTATTCTGAACATGCTTAGCAGTTTTAGTTTTATTGTTAAGATATCTGAAAATAGTGGGAGTTGTTAGTGTTGCTGGCCCCTAGCATGAACTAAAATCTAGATGGAATGTGCATGCTCTTTGTATCTCCATGAGGGTTCTCTGCCAATTTTCAGGTTGACATCAATAACATTAGTATTTTACCCTTGGTTGACATCTTTATCCTGGGTGACTTGCATGTTCAGGATACATTGCAGCTGTTTACAAGTACATTTTTACAGTGAGATCATTGGATGGTTAGATGACTTTTTCAGAACGGCATGCAGCAATTGAACCAGCAACCTTGTGTTTTAAAGTCCAATTCCACTGTCCCTACACCACATAGCCTAGTGTAGCTTATGACATCTTAATACAAAAGCAGTAAAATTCAGGTTTAAGTCGGGCCTTGTTTGCTGTGAAGATTAGCTGTGACTGCTGTGAAACTTTAGTGGCAGTTTGGTAAATGGAAGGATAAATAGATTAATTTGATTATTGGCATCCAGGTGTTATAAACTGACTAAAATGTATTATCCATGTTATATCAGGTATGGTATATCGAGAAACCTTTTTTAAGAAAAAAGCTAAGCGATCCTCTGTGCCTGCTGCAAACATTACAGCTCGATACATATTGGAATTCTGATGAGTTAATTGTCTATTTAATTGTAGTCTTATTTCTACATACTCAGCAACTACACAGGAAATGATACTAACACCTTATAACACAACTTGAATTTACTCTTGCTGTCAGACTGTACCACCAACCATTTGTAAAGACAATATTTGTCTTTATGACTCCTGTGGTGATTGGTCAGCTCTGTGTAATTTTCCAGTCTCTTAAACACTTCTTATCTTATTAATACAGAAGAAATAGCATTGGCATTAAACTACCTTACATTGAGAGATCGTACATTCAAGTTTAGACCAATTCTGGGAAACGGCACAATTACAACCTTACTATCAAGATGCCCATTTTGAAGCTTAGAGCTCAGAGGTGCTTTTTTGTGCTACAACGTGATATGTACATTAGCCTTCATAAATTAAAAACTCTCAAAGCAGCTGGAAAGATGGTACCACATTTCACTACACAGCATTTAAAAATATGCACAAACCCCTGTATTCTTATAGGTTTTTAACTCACACTATCTGTCATACTTTAGTGTTTTAAGAAAACCACTATGGAGTTCTTACCCTAGAAAACCAAAGTAATATCCTTTAATGAGTACTGCTCACTGGCAGTCAGGTTTGTGTCTATTAAATTCTTGGGAACAGCCAGTCATGTCTCATATCAATGTCAATGCTCTGGGCTTCTAGTTGGTGTAAAAGATAGCCCAGCCACAGACAGACACGACTCCAGATATCCAAAAATCACACTATTTATTTCTCTTCTCTCCTACACGCAACACAGCACAAAAACAGTGCCCAAAGACTTACAGTCATTTTCTTTCCTTCTTCTGCCACCTCTATTCCACTCCTCACCGCTCCGTCCTCTTCCACCCGACTCTGGCTCCCTGAATGGAGTGAGGTGGCCCCTTCTATAATGTACACAGAAGTGCTCCAGGTGCTCCCTGATGATCTCATCTCGCATGGGCACCTGGAAGCACTCCTGGTTTGGCAGCACTTCCTGGTGTGGCAGAAGTATTGCGGCCCAAGGCTCCTTAGTCCTTCAGGCGTCCCCTGGCGGTGGCCACAGATCCCCACAGGGGTTGAGCTTTCCAGTTCCGTGGCTCCCACACAATCCAGGATGGCTGCCCTCTTGCATCCTGGGGAAGGAATTGCCTCTCTCCCGGTCCCCTGCTTCTCCAGGCCTCCCGGTGTGGCCAGGTCCCCGGCCGTCTATCACAGTGTATGCATTTATTAGGACAGTTTATAACAACAGAGCTCTAGGCCTACAGACTGATTTTAAACATCTGCTAGGTTTGGTTCCTGCCTTGAGGACTAGGCCTGCATGTAGCTGGATATCAGATAACTTAATGGACAGACCACATGTGATAAATACAGAAAATAATAACTGATTTTTAACACCTGGGCACCTGTCACCTGAATACATAACTAAAGTCACGTTTCCACTATGATTGTGGAGCCAAAGTTAGTTGAACAATAACTTTGATTTTGATAATGATGTTGCAGTGTGCTGGTCAAAAGTAATGATGAGGTGCAAACACCTAGGCCCTGTACCTCACCATAACAGAAGAACTCATTCACAAACAGATAAAGTGACATTGATAAAGTAATAGTGGAAACTATTGGTGAGGAGAAGATATGTAAAGAACAACAGAACAGTACAGTGGAGAAGATGAAAGGCCTTAATTAACAGTTTGGTATTATTCGGATTAATAAATCTGCTGAAGTAGAAATAAATAAGAATACAGTTATGGTCAAGCAAATTTAAATGCAAAGAAAAATGAGGGGAGTCTTTAATTAAGAGCTGAATAAATCCACTGAAGAAGCTTTTCGAATAAACCTTTCTGAAAATTCAAGAAAGTAAAGGCTACTGCGATGAATGAAAGGGAATCAAGCCATTGAAATTTTGAGAAGGCTGGCGTCAGAGGATCTCTGTTGTCTGAAAGGTTGGTAAGATGCAAATTGTAATGACAGGTAAACAATATGGAGGAAAGTTACATAAATTCAGGATCTGATCTGTAGTGCAGTGTTGAGTTTTATTTGAAGTAAATGACAATAAAGCAGTTGGAGCTGCTACAATAAAAACCAATAGAAAAGTGTAATACAAAAAAGGCAATAATGCTAACCACATTTTGTCCATTAATAAATGTCTTCAGTTTTGACAGTTTTCTGTTTGCAAATATTAACATTACAGGCAAGCAGGAAAGACAGCTGTCCCTGGAGTTCAGGTTTACAGATATGAAAATGAGTGAAAAGAGAAACAAGACATTTTATAATAAAATACATGGTGGCAATTTTTGCATTAGTAAAGATATTTAAAAAATCTTTCCACATATGAAAAATATGCATTAAAAATCTGTCAGAGAAGGAAAGAGCAGAATTACATATAATATTAAAGCTTCTGTAATGTTTACACTGTCATTTAGCTTCATATAATCCACCTTAAATATTGTTTTAAGGCAAGAAAAATCAAATGAAATCCTTGGCTCAGTGTTTGATAAAATTAAATACTTCCAGACCTTAAGCCTAAAACAAATATAAAACATGCCACTTTGGTCTGCTCTTTAAAGTATGTGGTGCCACCCAGGTACACCTCTGAAATTCTTTTTTGTCACCATCTATTAATTTAATGTCACTTTCAATTAAAGACAGGGTGGTATAGTGGTTATCTTGAGATACCTGAAATACCAGCATGGCTACAGTATGGCGTTTTGACTTTAATTTCTTGAGTCCCTCTTATTTATTAGCTACTGTACTTTCTACATTCTGTAAGTAGACAAGTGACTCTAAAGTTGTCCTCGGTGAGTGGAGGTACCATCAGACAGACAGACATCCCTTCTGGGCTTTGTTCCTGCCTTGTGAGTGATACTGCTAGGATTGGTAACAGATCACTGTGATCCCTGTAATAAAAAATTGTGGGTTTATTTAAAGGATGGGTAGATACTAATGACATTAACAAAGCACACATCTATAAGTAAAAATAAAATCATAATATCCTGTCTGCTTTTTGAATTTTTTAATTTTGTTTGATGTTATTTATCTATTTCGCACACTAAGGACCTCATTTCAACCCTCATATTATATTGTTTCTGCTTGTGTGTCTGTTTGTTCACTAATCACATTACTTGGAAAAAAAAAACCCACTGAAAATAAAACGCGCCTGATAGTGCAAAGAGTTAACTTAATAATCTTTTAACTGTTGGCTTCAAATCGAAAGCCTGTCCAGTCCAGTCACAGAGTCAGGGCGCCGTAACGCAGGTGACTCATCTTTTGATTCAGATACAACCTTTTGGGAGCGCCTTGTTTTTATATCTCCCTGTCCTGAAGGGATGGGATCAGTTGCCCTCAGAGGGTGTTTTCTTTGAGTTGTGTGTGATAGGAGAAATAAAAGAGTTAGTGATCACGCCCCCTGGTGTCTCGGAGTATTAGTGCTTATCTCAAACGAGCCCAGAAGGTGACCCTGAGCATGCATGTTCGTGACACCATGTTATCACACCAAAACTACCGAGCCAATGGTAATGAATGATTTGACATAAAGCTCTTTCTCACATGGGCAACTGTACAGTACAGGGTATGTTCTTCAGTCAGCAGCAGTAAGAAAATGTTTATAGGTGCCTCCAAAAAAAAATATTGTTTTTAAGGAAGCCTTAGTATGATTCCAAATCAATAGGAGGAACCTTTATAACTCTCTATTAATATTTAAAGAGCCTTGCAATGAGGAAGTTTGATACAAGGATATAGGGGTAGGAGGAAGTGGTTATACCAGAACAAAAACATTTTTTGAAGAAACAGAAAAAGAAGCATCTAAAGATGATAATATGACAATGGTGGTGAAATTGATATGAATCATTGAGGTACTGTAGATGACAGATGAGACACTGAACATAACATAAATATTTGCTTTCTTAAGTTAATCCATTATACAAATATACAGGAGCAATGCTGGGTGACTTGGCTTGTTTTACTATAAATTATTACAAAATATTCCTGTATAACCCTTTAAAGACATGTTACTTGAAAAAAGAAGTGTTGTATAACATTAAATATACATTGCTATTATAGAAGTATTATTCTACTGAGCATTTGTGTATATAATCATGTCACACTCCTTCCTTTATACAAGTGAATAGCATGTAATGCAGGGAAGTCATATGCTGAATGAACTTTAATTTGGTCAGGGAAAAAGGTCATAGACTGCGCTGAGAGTGTTACATTTGCCATAAAAGATGTTGCTTTTTCAAAACTTTGATAAATCTTTGATAACCTGGAATAACAAAAAGGTCACCTAACTTCGTTCTAGTCACTAAACCCACTGTAATTGTGCACTTACTTCTGCATTCATGTTGTATACATTTGGATAATGCTCTGCTATACTGTAGTTACACATAACATGGAGAAGGATATCTTCCAGTCTTATTGTTCCCCGAACACCATTCAATCCCACAATCTTCATTTTAACAGCCTGCTTTAGTGACAGTTACCAACCATTCATTTTCTAAACTCTCTCATTCCATTTCACAGTTGCAAGGGACCTGGACCAATTTCGGCAGCAACTGACAATCTATTGCCCAGCATACAACATTATCTAACATACTGGCACATTTTAAAGTCATTAACCTAACATGTCTTTGGTATAAGGGAGCTAACCAGAATACCTGGAAACAAGTTAATGCAGACTTGGAAAATTGTGCATACTCCATACAGATGGTGAGAATATGGGATGCTGACCCATTCTCCTGGACCTAAGGGACAGAAGCAGTGGGTGCTGCATCACAAGTAATTACAAACAATGAAAAAATTATATTATGGTAAATCTAGTTGCACGCTGTAAGCCAACAATTTTTCACCATGTAAAAGAGTATCAGACTATATTAGAAATATTTTAAACATGTTAATGTCCAACTTTTAATTGTGTCAATGAGTTTGATAATAAACACAAATAAATCTTTGATCTTATTATTATGAAGCAATGAGCTCAATATCAGACCACTAAACTCTCCTCAAGGAACTGGAGCAGAAATGTATCTCAGCATAAAAGAGCTCCTGTTCCCCTTAAAAAATAAATTAAAAAATAAAATAAATAAATAAATAAATAAAAAAGCAGAACTCAAATTCTGTTTGGTTACACATTAACATTATAAAGTTCAGTGGATTACAGAAATTGAAAAATACAATAAATGAGAATATTATTGAACCATAAAAACAGAATATGAATAGACACAGTGCAGCACCTCATTAAAATATGCATTCTAATGTCAGACATATCCTGACCAGTTGTCATAGTCTGGTACTTCTATTTTTTCTATATTAAACAATCAAACATCAGGAAAAATAAGTTCCTCTAGTATAGAAATTAAATTCATACACTTTTCTAATGATGAATGGAAAAATGTTAGAAACAGACCATCTGAAAATAAGTTACAGGTCTAGTAATTCAGTATGCATGCACATCCATATTCTAAGTAAATATCTTGCTGTTATGCTGGCTCTTTTTATAATGTATCTCTCTCTTGTCACACTTGTGTGCTATTGGAGCATTTCAGCTGCTGTTCTAAAGTGAACATCTGGGGGTCCGAGTTGAGTGTAACACAGTCGCCAATTCTTTTTCTCTTTTTTAGCTCTAAAATAAAGTAATAATCCATGTGGTGCACTGATGTCGTATCTGCTACACCTCTGGAAGTCCAGCACCGTCCACCTCAATCGCTATTTTAATGTAACAAAAAGTGGAAGTTGGAATTCATTCATGGATCTGCAACAGATAAAGCAACAACATAACCCTCAGAAGTATCTTCCAAAACAAGCTGGATTGGTAAACCAGGGCCACAAAGGTTCCTTTGTATTTTTTCAACCTTTGAACAAATGATCCATTAAACTGGGATTCCACCTTGTATCCCAGCATTCATCTTTTCTCATCTATCTATCTATCTATCTATCTATCTATCTATCTATCTATCTATCTATCTATCTATCTATCTATCTATCTATCTATCTATCTATCTATCTATCTATCTATCTATCTATCTATCTATCTGTTTCAAACATATACTGCCAACATATCTATCTTTCCAGTTTTTTTACATTATTGATATAATAACAGCAGTTTTGTGCAAGCTCATTCAAACGAATAATAAATGCTGTAGTGACAAGGCTGGGGAGTCCAAGACCCATGTGGCTGAACAGCTACTAAAGGATGTGATTTCTGTAGGAGCAGAGTGTTATGGTAATGAAACATTTCAGTCAACTTGGGGAGGGTTGAAAGAAGGGGGAGCTCGATGGAAAAGTGGAAAGAGAGTGAGAGGTGTTTTTTGGTTTAGGGGAAAAGTGCTGGAACAGAGAGAACTTTCCAGATTGACGACTGGAGTATGGTAGGAAAAAGAAGGGAAGAGAGATTAAAACTTGTGAGTGGTTATCAGCTGACAAAGCGGAATAGCTCAGTGTGCAGGAGCGTCACGCATGAGTATAAGGAAGAAGCAGCATGCATGAGTAACAGTGAGGATAGTTGTGAAATAGTGAAGGTGCATTGTGCTTCAGGGCCGCAACATTGAAGCATTAGACATACTGTTTAGAGAAGCTAAACGAGTCAGAGAGTGATTTAAAAAAAAAGAAAGAAAAAGTGTTTCTCTCCACCTTAACAGTGTGGGAGGGGTGCAAGTTGTGTGATAGCAGAAGGCTTGGGGCGTCAGGTGCACACCACTTAGTCATAAAACCAGAATAAAGACTTGACAATGCGTTCTTCTATTATTCTTCCTTGCTGGGATGTTGTTGATAAAATACCAACAAAGAAATTAAAGGACACCAGTAATCAACATTCTCTAAATGCCTACAAAGAAACAACTTCATTAAACACTATGATATTTTTCCAGTGTTGGTCACAGCACAGTGGCTACTGGTAAAATTTAGAATCCAGTTTAAAGTTTTGTTATTTGTTTTTAAAGCCCCACATGGCCTGGCTCCACAGTACATCATAGATCTTCTGTAGTCTAAACACTCCCCCAAGGTATCTGAGGTCATCAAACCAATAATTTCTGTGAATTGCTAGGTCACATCTAAAGTCCAAAGGTGACTGCGCATTTTCTGTTGCTGCACCGAGGATGTGGAATGTAATTCAGCAACATGTTAGATTATCCCTGTCTATTGACACTTTGAAATCTCGTTGGGTAACTTATTTCTATTCATTGGCTTTTGATTCTGCTTAATCTCAAATCTTGGCCTGGCTTGTTATCACTGGTTGTTTTAATTTATTTTTTTCTAATTTCATTTTATTGGATTGTTTTCATATTGAGTTGCGAATTGTTTTTATTGTTTTTTGCTTTAATATTTTTTATGTGTTTTTAATGTATTTACTTTTCAGTCAGTTGTACAGCACCTTGGTACAACTAATGTTTTTTTAAATGAGCTATATGAATAAAATGACTTGACTTGACTAGACTTGACTATTACATTTTCATTAATTCACTGCAAAAGGTCAGTACTTCAAATGTGTATACAAATCCCAGTGTCCATAGATCTATTTCCCACTTACCTTTCCTGTCAAAAGTTCTTGAGCGTGTTGTAGCTTCCCAACTAACCAATTACCTAACCTCTAATAATTTGATGGAACCCTTTCAGTCTGGATTCAGGGCGCGGCACAGCTGTGAAACTGCTCTGCTACGGGTAACCAATGATTTGCTTATGGCAGCAGACTCTGGACAAACCAGCATATTAATTCTGTTAGCCCTCAGTGCAGCATTTGACACTGTTAGACATGACATCCTACTGTCCAGAATGGAGAACATGCTGGGTATCTCTGGCACTGCCCTCCAGTGGTTCAAGTCCTATCTGACTGATAGGCAAGAGTTTGTTAGTCTTGGCAACAGCAGATCCAACTCCGTGCCAGTCACACAAGGAGTCCCTCAGGGCTCTGTCCTTGGTCCTCTGCTTTTCTGTATTTATATGCTTCCCCTTGGCCATATTATCCGTAGTTATGGATTGGGTTATCATTTTTATGCAGATGATACCCAGCTCTACTTCAATGTTAAAAGTGGAACTTCATCAGAGCTTTCTCAGCTCACAACCTGCCTTAGTGAAATTAAAACCTGGATGGAGCAGAACTCTTTAAAATTAAATTGCAATAAAACTGAACTCCTACAAATTGGAACTAAAATGCAACTTAATAAAATGAGCTCCTTCCCAGTCCATCTTGGCAGTGATCTCATCAGACCTGCCTCTACTGTAAAAAATCTTTGTGTCATTTTTGATTCCTCCCTCTCTTATTCCGCCCACATAAATCACATTAAGAAACTTTCTTACTTTCATCTCCGTAACATATCCCATGTTCGCTCCTTCCTCTCCTTCTCTAATGCTGAGAAACTTGTCCATGCTCTTATCACATCCCGCATCGATTATTGTAATTCCCTACTGGCAGGAGCCCCTTCTAATCTTATATCACAGCTCCAGCTTATTCAAAACTCAGCTGCAAGAGTCCTTACTCGAACCAGCAGCAGCGAGCACATCACACCCATCCTGCTCCGTCTTCACTGGCTCCCTGTGTCCTACAGAATCAAATATAAAATCCTACTAATAACCTACAAAGCTTTAAATAACCTCGCACCAAACTACATCAGTGACCTCCTCCATCACTATGTGCCTGCCCGCCCACTAAGGTCCTCTGATTCTGGTAATCTTGTTGTGCCCCTCACTAATCTACACTCTATGGGTGACAGGGCCTTCAGCTGTATAGCGCCCAGACTCTGGAATGACCTACCAAAATTAATCAGGTCAGCTGACTCCATGAATTCTTTTAAAAAAACTCAAAACTCATCTGTTCAGGAAGGCTTTTAGCTCTACTTGACTTTATTACCTTTCTCTCAGTTTACTTCTCTGTCAAGATGCCAATGTAACCTGTATGTGTGTGCTAGACCATCAACTATGTTGTCTGTTTTTTTTTCAGAATTTACTGTCTTAATCTTCTTTAATTTATCTGGTTTGTACAATGCTATAAACTGTATATTCTGCCGTTCTTTATTATATTCTGTAAGTGCCTTGAGCATGGGAAAGGCGCTATATAAATAAAATGTATTATTATTATTATTATTATTATTAAACTGTTTACCAGAAGAAAGTAGAGTGAATAGAACGTGGGCAATGTAAGACAGGTCAGACTAGGAACTAACAGCTTTACATTTCAGTCTGAAAAAGTGCCCAAGAGAAAGATGGTATCTAGTTACTTCTTATTCATATCTAAGATATTGTCACAACTTCCAGTGAAGAAGAAAAGCATATCTTGAATAACATGCCTACTGCAAAAGTGTTGTTTCTTCAAGTGACACTGCAAATGGAATAGACTGCCCAAAATGGTATTTTATGTAGTGTATATGTTAATCTCATGTATTTATGCTGAATGAGAGAAAATGTTTTATGATATAACATAATGAATATAACATAATGGTGACCCATTCTGTCTAACGGCAAACAATGTGAAAAAGATATATGGAAAAGAGAATAAGCATTCTCATGTAACTCGTGTCACATAGTCCACGTGTCTGTCATCTATTATATGCTCAAAATGTTCATTGCTATGTGCTCATTTCAGGACATATATCATGTGGAGTAATACTGATGTTTGATGACTGGAGAAGTGAAAAGTGATGATGTCCTAAAGTAGACACCGTACATTGGTCAAGATTCAACTATTCAAACAATACAGTATTATAAGAATGCATCTTTTCTATTTATCTTGTATGCAGAATTTTCCAGAAGTATTAATGATATTTTAGCAAACAATGCATGTATTTTCCACATTTTGAGCATATGAATGGTTAACAGGCATGTGGTTTATGCGAGATGAGTTACATGAGAATCTTTCTTTCTTTATTTCATGGATGATTTCATATTGATTCCTGTTGGACAGAACTGACCCTTATCACTTTCCATTATATCATTAACTCTTTTCTATTATTTTACATGAAAAGAAGACATTAAACATTTTATTTGACCAACTAAATACTTGGGGTAGGTAACATATAAAAATATTATTTTTGTATTCTTTGAAACTACCTCAGATAGGACAGCCTCTAGTGTGCCTTGTCTATCATAGCCAATAAGTTGACCTCCCATATTAGAGAGTTGGAAATATTGGTGACCAGGAAATTCAAATTCTCCATCATACTAAATTTAGGCCATTGAAGTAAATTGATGAGTATTCTTTTGTTCCTCCTAAAGTCTATCATCATTTTTTTATTGACATTATGGATTATTTGGGCTATACCTTTGGCCATTTTAATTCCCTAATTCTTGTAGACAAAATAATTTGACATGAGCCCTACAAAAGTGGTGTCATTAAAAAATGTGCTATGCTTATAGAATTTGCATGTCAAATTTAGTCATCCATGTAAAATAAATAAGGTAGTGGTGATAAGTCACACACCTGATGGTCATTCATCTTCTGGGAGAGGAACTTCGAGTTAGTATCTGTGATTTTCACCATCAACTTCCTATAAGTGTTGAAACCTAATAACTAATAACACAAGGACTGATTGATGCTATTAGTAATGTATTTTTCTATGTTTTATATAGTATATTTAGATTAGAAGTAACAGCATGTAACTGCTAATAGAAAGGCCTAACAGTTATGTCAATAAATTATGGTATTATGGTATAGTTTTCATCAATTAGAATTCATAAGAGTTTCTGCTTTGTGTCCATCTGCAAGGTCAGTCTGTACTTGTTTACCAGACTTATTTACAAGACATGCCTGTGTAATGAAGATTAGAGTAGAATTCTTATCATGTTAACAGCCCCACTCCAATCCTTTGCTGTTATTACAGTATTTAATGCTTTGTGAGAAATGCTTTCATCGGAGCATACATTCACTGTTGGTCACTTGTACTCTTTGCAAGTGCTTACCAAACAGTGTGTGTATTACTGATGCTCTAGCAGCCTAGGATACAATTTAGAAACCAGTCCCAAAATAGACACCACGACATCCCAGGATATCTATAAAAAGCATCTACCCCCTTGGAAGTTTCCATTTCATTTTATTGTTTTTGAACATTTAATTTGGCTTTTCTGACATTGATCAAGAGAGAATGACTCTTTAATATCAAAGTGAAAACAAATCTCTATACACTAGTTTAAATTAGTTTCAAATATAAAACACAAAACAACTGACTTCATAAGTATTTACCCCATTTAGTAGATGCACTTTTATCAGCCACGAGAACTTTGAATCATATGCAGAAGTCTTTGTCAGCATTGAACACCTGGACTCTGCAATTTTTCCTCATTCTTCCTTGCAAAACTGCTCAAGCTCTATCAGGTTGCTTGAAGATCGTGAGTTGCTTCGATTGTTCTTTTGTCTTCATTATATAGGCTAAGCCATGATACTGGCTCACCATATGTTGGACCTTCCAGATGAGGTGCATTTAGACTACAATCCACTAAAATTCTTGACTGCAGACAGGTGATCTTCATTGAACTAATTCTGTGACTTCTAAAACCAATTGGCTAAATCGGTGATGATTTACGTGTGTCAAATTAAGAAGATGAATACTTATGTGGTCAATTATGTTGTGTTTTATATTCATAATTTATTTAGCCTGCTACACAGAGATCTGTTTTCACCATGACATTTAGAGTCCTTTTTTCTCTTGATCTGTTAAGTCAAATTAAATCTGCTGTGATTTCATTTTGTACAACAACAAAATGTGAAAACTTCCATAGGTGGGAACACTTTTCATAGGCACTGTACATTTGTTGTGCAGACCTTGTCTTACTCATTTATATGGAGCCAGTTTAGATTTGGCAATTAATCTAACAAACTTTGGGAAATAGTAGGAAAATCGAAGTACAAACTGAAAACCTTATACAACACAGGAAGAAGGTGCAAACTACAGTATATGCAGTGTAAGAATAATACAAGAACAAGTCAGTTAAGGTGACAGCACTTTCCTGATCCCCATATATATTTTAAAAGAAAACCAAAAAAAGTGAAACAAGCAATATGTCTTTTTAGATGGGAATCCAAGATCAAACTGTGGTGATGTGGAGTAGGAGGTGCTTATATGGGACCTAGGCAGGAAGAGGGGGTTCCAGTAGGGCATATGACAGAAGTGACGTTAGAGGTGGAGCAGGCGTCAGTCTTCCATCCTGCAGAGGGAGAAGAATAAAAGGCAACCCCTGGTCCAGAGAACTACCATCATCAGAGTCCTTTGATTATCCCTAAAATACACGTGTGTGACAACAGACTATAACCAGGCCTAGATTTGTAACCAAGACTCTGAAGCTGTAAATTATCTGAGCTGTGCCAACATGTATTCAATAAAGAGGATCCAGATGTACAGCATGTTATTAGAAGTTGAAGAACATGCTGAAGCCACAGAGCCACTACATTGTAGTGCCCCGTGCAACGGCACTGTTGCACAGTTTCAGGTTCTGGGCACATGGAGCCATAACCAAACAGCCAGAGAATGGGAGAACAGAGACAGAGACAATGATGACTGTACTAAAAAAACAGAATTCTGGTTTATTCCAGACGTGCCAATAACTATTTACAATAATAGTAAATTATTGAAAATATGTACAGTTCAATGAAAGAACATTAACAAAAACAAGAAAAATAAGTGCAGGAGCTGTATATAATAATTATAGTGGCTATAAGGCAAAAAGTAATGATAAACATCCAACAAAAAGCCTTTTCTTCCTCCTTCTTCTTCTTCTTTTTCCACAGACAGTTCACAAAGTATGGACAGAAGAATCATCAAAACGTGAAAAAATGAGCACCCACAAACACAGATTACTTCTGTTATATCTGTAGGCAATAATATTGTGCTCATAAAAAGGAAGAAGACGGATACAAGTTCAAAGTGATAAACTCTAACAGGTCCTTTTACTAAGATCGTTTCTGAATACGTTATACCATATTAGTATTAAAATCTACTTCCTAATAGCTCCCCAATACCCATAATTCCTTATTACTACAGAACCCCCAATAATTCAGACTTGCAATATACTACAACTTCCACCCAAAAGTTATATATAAATTGGAAGTAATCTGTACTCACTATTAAATACAAACTTTAAACGCTCTTCTCTCTGCTGTACCTGCTCAGCAAAAAGAAGTGTCTACAAGCCTGAAGACCGATCAAAAGACAACCCCTGGTGGTCTGGATTTAAGTTTTATACTGCTGGTGCTTCGGCCAAGCCAAACCTTATTTACATCTTACAGTAGTGCCCAATAGAAAACAACATCAAATTATACATCCCACATCCTCCTTTGATCAGGTGTGGTGTCACTAATTTAAACCTTCCTCTCTTTATGTGCGCGTATTTTTGTAACAACATCACGCCGGCTGCTTGTTCATCTTTTCAGGTAACTTGTGCAGTGAACTTTTATCTACCTTTCTTTTTCTCTGTATGCATTCTCTCTTTGCTAGCCATCCTGCAGAGGCTTCAGGCACACACCTTGTAGTCGGGCCGCTTGAAAGCACACCTGAAAATAAAACAGTGGCACCAGATACATGCCTTGTGTATTGCCAGTTCAAATGCAGAGAAGGCCGGAGAAGTATTGAGAAGCCCTCTAACTCTCAGGCCTTCAATGTAAGGGGGGCAGCTCATTGGGGCTCTGCGTTCCTATTGGCTGGAGTGCTAAAAACTGTGGTAAGCTATAATAACTACAATAACTATTACATTAAAAGTGTCTGCGGACTCGGCTTATTATATGCATCCTCAATTTATCTAGGATTTGCTCTGTTATTAAACTGGTTATAGACCTGGAGCACTTTGGGTAGGAAAACACTACTGAGACATATAATGGAAGAAGAAACCCTGACAACCTTTAAGAAGTATCTGGATAAGATATTGGGACAGCTTAGTAATAATTTAAACAAACAAGCTTGATGGACTAAATGGTCTCCTGTCATTTGTCAAATTTCATATGTTGTTGTGAAGCTGGCTATATGTCGCTCAGATGGCATCATATTAACAGATGTCAAGGTGACAAGTCTGTAGTCACTGGGCCTCTTTCATCATTATGTACCAAAAATGTGTACAAGTATATTTTTATGCAAATATTGTTATTAATTTGACTTCATGTATTATGTATACACTGTATAAATTTGTGCATAAAACTGAACAATATTTTATGCAAATGCCTTCCAGCTATGATATAATTCAAATTAAATGATTAATTTTAACCTACATAAAAATACATTTAAAGTTAAATAAACATTTTAATAACCTAACACCACTTATAATTTCTAACCTTATGGCATTTTTTAAACCATTTATCCAGTTAATTTTTTACCCCTTTAGTGAATTTAATTGTTATTGGCGTTGGGAAATATTTGTCAATTAGCTTGAATACTTTGTATGGATATTTAACAACTTACCAAACAGTCAATAATAATGAGAAAGTCAAATCTTGCTCTTTTAGAGGATTTAGGAATATGGCCTTCAGGAGAGAACATATGTTTCAAGATCACTTGACTCCATTTGCAAACAGCAATGAATGCTGATAAGCCTTTATCAGCTGTCAAGGGACACTCTTGTGAGTTTCTGGAACCCATTATTAAATCAATGACAAATAGATCACAGGCCATCTTGGTACACATACAGTATACTGTATGTCCTATCCAGCAAGAATTTCATATTTTTGGGGACCCTCTGATGAAAAATCAGAGAGACAGTGATTTCCTAGGCTTCCATTCCAGGTGAAGTAGTAGACTAACATTCAGTTTTCTAAGCTTGTCCATAGTGAAGTAGAAATTAAACCTTATTTCTATGGTTTTGCTGTGCTAAACCAGGATATAAAAGCACATCCCTTTTCCCTTTGAAATATTCATAGCAACTCCTGGTTCTAAAAGGACACTTCATAAGCAATATGCATCACATTTGTAAACAAGACTGTCAGAAAGTATTTACAACTTTTATCATAATTATGCCGTACCAAATTTAAATCTTAAAGTACATTCTTAATTGTTGTGCAAACTGTGTGATCTTTCCATTTCTTCTGCATACTGCTTACCTTCACTCAGTCAAATCTAAAGTAGCCGATAAAAATAAATAAACTGGGTGTGCATGGATATGCACTGTGATTGTGTGGTGTGCCATCCAAGGCTGCTTCCTGACTTGTTCCTAATGCTGCTTAAATACATGCAGGGTCTTAATAACACTGTCCTAAATAACAAGGATAATAGAGAAAGACATCAATCATGAATGGGCATACTCAAAATACAAACTAGTTAATTGAAACTAGTGCTTGAGGTGCTGCTTTTTTTAATATACATAAGCAAACTAGACAACAATATAATCAACCATCTGGTTAAGTTTGCAGATGATACCACACAAGATGGAAGGGAAGTTAATGCAGAATCAGCTAACTTGTTACAAGAGGAACAGAACAGCATCTAGGTTTGAGTTAAAGTATTACACACAGAAAGTAGAAATGTTAGATCTGAATACACAATGGGAGGGATGGAGCTTGAAAGTACTCCATATGAGAAAGACAAAGGAGTCATAGAGAACGCATAGAGGTGAAGTGCATCAGGAGTAGTAAAAAGGAATTAAAAAATACTGACAATGAAAAAACAGATGCTATAAACTTTTGGAGGTCTTCACATGCAAGGAAGTAGATAAACTACCAGTGGTTAAAGAGACTACTAAGGAGATACTGTGAGATTTGGAAATTGAAGAATGAGAAGTACTGCTTAGATTAAATAGGCTGAAATCAAACATATCACCAGGACCGGATAATATTGACCCTCAGATTCTTAAGGAGGTTAATGAGTACATAATAAACCCCATAAACATATTTTTAGGAATGTCACTGCGTACTTGGGAGATTTCAAAGGACTGGTAAATGGCAAATATCGTCCCATTATATAAAAAGGGTGACCAAGCAACTATAGGCCAGTAAGATAAATTAATGAAATTATTAAGGATAAGTTTGAGCAACACATGGCAAGAACGGGAGATTTGCTGAACAGTAATCATGGGTTCAGAAGAAGGAGGTCACGGTGGAATTCTATGAGGAGGCAACAAAAGGATATGATAAAAGTGGAGCGTATGATATAATTTATCTTGACTTTAAAAAAGCATTTGATAAAGTACCACATGAGAGGTTGGGCATCACATTACAAGAAGTGGAATTTCAGGGTGATGTTTGTAGATGGATGCAAAATTGGCTCAGACAGAGTAAGTAGAGGGTTATGGTGGTAGGGACCCCATCAGAATTGGCTGATGTTAAGAGTGGTGTTCCACAAGGGTCAGTGCTTGCTCTGCTATTATTTTTAATATATGTACAGTAAATTGTTTGGATAGGAATATAAGTAAAACGCTGGTTAAGTTTGCAGATGATACCAACCTAAGTGAACTGGTAGATAATCTGGAATCTGTTGAATCATTACAGAGGGACTTAGGCAGTTGAAATTTAATGTAAATAAATATAAAGTGTTACATATAGGAAGTAAAAATGTTGAAAGTACACCTTATGAGAAGGATTTAAGAGTCATAGTGGAATCGACAGACAGTGTTCAAAAGCCATTAAGAAGTCTAATGTAATGTTAGGTTATACAATTACAATTTCAAGGATTATAATGCTAACATTTATAACACACTGGTGAGGACTCATCTGGAGTACACAGCAGCACAAGAAGAAGTCCAGAGAAGAACGACTAGGCTGATTCCAGGGCTACAGGGGATGAATTATGAGGAAGTAATAAAGAGCTGATCCTTTTCAGTTTAAGCAAAAGAAGATTAAGAGGAGACATGAGTTTTTAAAATTATGAAGGGAATTAGCACAGTGGATCAAGACTGTTACTTTAAAATGAGTTTATCAAGAGCACAGAGACACAGTTGGAAACATGTTATGGGTAAATTTTGCACAAACATTTGGAAGTCATTTTTTTTTTTTTACACAGAGAACCATAGGTACATGGAATAAGCTACCAAATAGTGTGGAAAACAATAGGGACATTTAAAGCTAGACTTGCTATTTGTTTAGAAGAATTAAGTGGATAGGACTGGCAAGCTTTGTTGGGCTGAATGGCCATTTCTTGTGTAAATTGTTCAAATATTCTAAAGTTTTAATTTCCTACATGGTAAGCTAAATCAGAAAAAAACTACATTTTTGCATGATCATATCTGTATCTATTTTGTGGTCATTTATGTAGATTCATTTTATAGTATGCGGATAAGACATCCATCCATCCATCTATGGTTTAATATTATATGCTATTTTAAAAAGTTTCAAAAACTTCAACACAACATCTGAAAGTATGTTTGCTTCTGCTCTAGTGATTTTTTTGGTTTCTAACCATTTTCCTGCTTTGATTCTGCTTTAGTGGAAATCCAGTCCCCACATGGCATTTTAGAGGTGTTGTTTTAAGCTAACCAAGAAGCATGTGGGCACATTTCTCGCTTAGTATCATTAGCATTGTGAATACAACGACATGACATTTAAAAGCAATTTGAATAAATCCAACATGAGATGATTTTAGGCAGATTATATAGGAGTAAAATATGTAAATACATAGAAGCATTTGATGAAGTAGAGATATTTTTTTTAAACTTGTTAGGGTTATAATATGCACAAACAACTGTGAAAAAAGCTCCACATGCCTAAATTCACTTTCACTAAGCTAATTAAAACCTAACATGCTGTATGTGCTTTTGGGATGAAGAAGGATGATTGCCATAAGCATGGTCCTAGATTTGAGCCTAGGACTTTGGAGGTGTATGACAGTAGTGAAAGAAAGAAAGAAAGAAAGAAAGAAAGAAAGAAAGAAAGAAAGAAAGAAAGAAAGAAAGACTGTGAGGTATTATATATAAAACTTCTATACTCAATAGAAAAATTATCCTGGTCTTCATAAGTGTCTAGCTGAAATTAATTAGAAATGACAGGCATTTTCATTACCCAGGTAAAGTTTAAGTTACCGGGGGAAAAGATTCTTGATCATAATGCTTGTCATCTTGAAATAAGAAGGAACTTTCATAAAGCCTCTTACTTAAACTCAAGTAAATTTTTGACACACCCTCTGAAATATCATTCCTAATTGTTAGACAAAAATACGAAAATGCTACAGTTGCAGCATTGTTTATTAACCTTTGTGTAATGTTCACCTTCTGGCATTTATAACTATCGTATGTGTTTTAATTGTTATTAAAATTAAGATTTTTAAGAAAGACTTTTAGATAAAAATCTCTGAGCTATTTATGTGACTTTTTCTGCTGGCATTATGGAGCCATCTGTTCCAAATACGCATTATCTTGAAAATTGTTCATGATATCTGATGTGGCCCTGTGTTGACAGTTACATAGGACTGCACTTCTTAGCTATAAGCACATTTCTTAAATCAGTTGAAAATGCTAAAAATCCTGGAAAAGTAACAGCATGCAGTGCAGTTTGAAGGCTCCAAATAGCTTTTAAGATTTCATAATGCTTTCTGATTCATGCTGTTTAAATTTGATTATCGATCATCTAATGTTCAATCCTTTCAATGACCTTAATTCAGGCTGTCTGCAAAGAAATGGCAATGCGTTTCCCAGAGTGACTCAATATGTACCTAAAATATCCCAGTTTTTATGTAGTATAATCCTGAAGTTTTTTTAATTTTAACACTACCAGATTTCTACAGAATAGGTTTGTAAAAAATCCAGTGAAAATAACGGTGTAGATTAAGTTTTGACTGATTAATGAATTGATTGATTGATGTCTTCATTACAGCTCCAAGACAAGTAAAATGCAATGCCTTCAAAGTCATCTGTTCTGGAACTGCAGGCAATTTAATTGCTTATATGTAGTATCTGGCGAGTTCCACATAGGAAACCCAATCATTATGGTTTATTAGACACATTACTATTGTGTCACTGGCCCTGTGGACTGCTCTTTAATTCCAATTAAACCTTCCTCAAGATGAAGCGAAGAAAATTTCGCTCAAAGACCAGCCTAATCGTTTGTGCTTTTTTTAACATTTTCTTGAAAAGGAGTTTAGGTTATAGACATGCCACTGTCTGTTTCTCTGTGCACTCTTTATTTTTGTAATTCTTTTTGATTATTCTTCCTCTGTTTAATGGGAAAAAATTACACATTGTATTAACTCATTGATTAATCTAAACTGCTCAAAAAATTAAAGGAACACTTTGAAAACACATCAGATCCCAATGAGAAAAACAATCCTGCTGGATATCTATGCTGATATGGACTGAGTAATGTGTTAGGAACGAAAGGATGCCACATCGTTTGATGGAAATGAAAATGATCAGCCTACAGAGGGCTGAATTCAAAGACACCCCCCGAAAATCAAAGTGAAAAAATGATGTGGCAGGCAACTCCATTTTGCTGAAATTTCATTGCAGCAACTCAAAATCGTACTTCAGTAATTTGTATGGCCCCCACGTGCTTGTATGCATGCCTGACAATGTCGGGGTATGCTCCTAATGAGATGACCGATGGTGTCCTGGGGGATCTCCTCCCTGATCTGGGCCAGGGCATCACTGAGTTCCTGGATAGTCTGAGGTGCAACTTGGCAACGTCGGATGGACCGAAACATAATGTGCCAGAGGTGTTCTATTGGATTTAGGTGAGTGTGGTGGCCAGTCAATTGTGTCAATTTTTTCATCCTCCAGGAACTGCCTGCATACTCTTGCCACATGAGGTTGGGCATTGTTGTGCACCAGTAGGAACCCAGTACCCACTGCACCAGCACAGGGTCTGACAATGGGTCCAAGGATTTCATCCCGATACCTAATGGCAGTCAAGGTGCCGTTGTGTAGCCTGTAGAGGTCTGTGTGTCCCTCCATGGATATGCCTTCCCAGACCATCACTGACCCACCACCAAACCAATCATGCTGAACAATGTTATAGGCAACATAATATTCTCCATGGTTTCTCCAGACCCTTTCACGTCTGTCACATGTGCTCAGGGTGAACCTGCTCTCATCTGTGAAAGCACAGGGCACCAGTGGTGGACCTGCCAATTCTGGTATTCTGTGGCAAATGCCAATCGAGCTCCATGGTGCCTCCCAGTGAGCTCAGGGCCCACTAGAGAATGTTGGGCCCTCAGGCCACCCTCATGAAGTCTGTTTCTGATTGTTTGGTCAGAGACATTCACACCAGTGGCCTGCTGAAGGTCATTTTATAGGGCTCTGGCAGTGCTCATCCTGTTCCTCCTTGCCCAAAGGAGCAGCTACCGGTCCTGCTGATGAGTTAAGGACCTTCTATGGCCATGTTCAGCTCACCTAGAGTAACTGCCTGTCTCCTGAAATCTCCTCCATGCCCTTGAGACTGTCCGGGGAGACACAGCAAACCTATATTGATATGCCACCCTGGAGAAGATGGACTACCTGTGCAACCTCTGTAGGGTCCAGGTATCACCTCATGCTACTAGTAGTGACACTGACCGTAGCCAAATGCAAAACTAAAGAAAAAACAGTCAGAAAAGATGAGGAGGGAAAAATGTCAGTGGCCTCCACCTGTTAAACCATTCCTGTTTTGGGGGTTGTCTCATTGTTGCCCCTCTAATGCACCTGTTGTTAATTTCATTAACACCAAAGCAACTGAAACCGATTAACAAACTCCTCTGCTACTTAAGTGACCAGATCAATATCCTAGACGTTTCATTGACTTGATGCTATACTCTGATTAAAAAGTGTTCCTTTAATTTTTTGAGCGGTATATTTTCAATTACACCCAGTGGTGTTTCTCCATTTAGGGCAAGTGGGGTACTGTCCCCTATCTTCCGGTAGATGGCAGTGTTGCTCAAAAATGAAATAAATACTAAACTCGTATCAATAGATAGATAGATAGATAGATAGATAGATAGATAGATAGATAGATAGATAGATAGATAGATAGATAGATACTTTATTAATCCCAAGGGGAAATTCACATTAATAATATAATAATAATAATATAATAGATTGTTAAGATTTTTCTAGCAAATTAAATTAGTTTGTTAAGATTTTTCTAGCAAACTCAATCATGATTATTTTTTTTCAAATTTTTATGATATGCTGAATGCAATTTCTTGTCTAGAAAAATATTTATTTTTGGTGTGTATATAATTTTCCTTATGCCTGGTGCCTCTAGTGTGTTTTGCAGTTGTTCAGGCCCTTGGACCTTGTAGTGCTGTAAGAACACCTTTGCTCATGTGAGCACATGTGCAGTCCTAACTCTTCAGTTCTGCCTTGGGGTTTGAACACTAGCTATTTTAGGCAACCCATTGGCTGATTTTTTGTGACACTATTTAAAAGCATACATTAACCTGTACATCTTGCTATTTTGGAGTACTTGTTATCATATCAAGAATCTTATACATTATGATTCAGTCAATTAGCTTAGCCAATTGAACAAAAATCAGAAATTCATCCATATTAATTTTTTGTTTCTGCTTTCAGTATTGAGTATTTTGATGTAGAGATATCTTTTAATGATATCATTCAGAGGATATAATGTATGACAGTTTGCTAAAATCTCATTATATTATCATTGGTACTGTTAGTCTAATACATTGTGAAATGCGGTGCCTCTCCCTTCTATGGCTCCATCTTTGTGGCTTCAATAAACTTTTTTTCCTTCACATCCTTCAACAACACATTCAGCTGCTAACTATGTCTACCAATACTGACTTGACGTCAGCGACATTACCATCTGTATTGACCAACTCCTTTTGTGTTACAGGCAGGTTTTATTCCCAGGCTTATTTTCAGCTTTATATTTATTTTGCCAGTCTTGAATTATTATTTCCCATGGTTGAATGCTATTTCAATTAATTTTTTGTATTAAATTATTATATTATCATCTGCTCTTTATCTATGCTATCATCACCATCATCCCTCAGAAATTTATAGAGAAGTTGGGTCTGCTAGGCTGCAGCACTTACCAATGAAACTGGATGCTGGACTTCTTGACAGAGCGATCCCAGAGAGTCAATGTCAGAAACATCATTTCCAGTACCATCATGCTGAGCAGTGGTGCCACTCAGGACTGTGTAGTCAGTCCATTTCTGTTTACTCAGTTGATTCATGATTGTATGGCTGCATACAGCTCTAACACCATAATAGTGTGCAAAAGAGTGTAGCAGAACAGTGGTGTATCTCATCAGCAATGGGGATGAGACAGCTTACAGAATGGAAATATGACAATTGGCAGACTGTTGCAAGTGCAACAATCAGTCTCTTAATGAGCAACATGAAAGAGATAATTGTTGACTAAAACAGGGGTGGGCAGATTCAGTCCTGGAGGGCCGCAGTGGTTGCAGGTTTTTGTTCCAACCCAGTTGCTTAATTAAAAACCAATCCTTGTCAATTATTTAATTTCATGGCTTGCTAGTGCTTTAACTCTGCCATGTCAGGTCATTCTCATATCCTAGATTTATTTTCCTTTCTAAGGATATCATCCAAATGATTTGAAGTCTAAAACAGATGAGTAATTCTCAGTGCTTCACTTTTTTCTCTTCATTTTCCTTCCAAGTATTTAATTAAACCAAATAGTGCATGATAAATACACACAGGTGTAAATGAAAACAAGCTAAATGGAGAAATGCTGGTCTCTTTTGTCATTTGCATGGTATTGCTAATTAGGAACAATTAAAAACCAAGAATACAGCTGTGTAAGACTAAAATAAGCAATAAGGGTTCAAAATCTTAACGAGCGAGACAATTAAAGTGAAGCTGAAGTGTTACTTGAGCAATAAGGGCTTCTTATTAAGCAATTGGGTTGGAGCAAAAACCTGCAGCCACTGCGGCCCTCCAGGACTGAATCTGCCCACCCCTGGACTAAAAGAAGGCCTATGCTGTCCACACCCTGCTGCACATTGAGGGCTCTGTGGTGGAATTGGTCAAGAGAACTAAATTCCTTTGTGTGAACCTGGCAGCTGATCTGACTTGGTCAATTAACACCACCTACATAGAAAGAACAACAGTGTCTACACTTCCGTCAGTGGCTGAAGAAGGCAAGCCTACTTTACCCCATTCTCACCCCATTTTACTGCGGTATTATCAAGGCTGTTCTGACCAGCTGCATCACTGTCTGGTTTAGGAACTGCAGTGTCTCTGACTGTAAGGTCCTACAATGGAAAGTTCAGACAGCAGAAAAGATTATTGGGACCTTTGTGCCCTCTATTAAATACACTGCATTGTCTCTACAAAGCCTATAGCATTGTGAAGGACTGCTCCCATCCCTTCCTCTGTCTCTTTGTCCCACACACCTGGCTGTATTAAAGTCAACCTTTCACTTCTGTTATTCACTGACATCTGTAATAACTGAATAGCCTTGCAAGTCCCATTTCATGAAAATGACTACAGCCAGACATTCTCAAGCAATTTTTTTTAAATTTAATTGGCAATTCCAAATGTTCACTGTATGTGAATATGTGTGTTTGCGGATGTGTTTGCTTATGTGTGTGTGAGTGACAGCGGTTTTTGTGATAGACTAGATTCCTGTCCAGGTCTGTTTTCAAGTATTGCCCAATCCTGCTGAGATAGTCTTTGGCCCTTGCAAATCTGAAATGGGTTGAAAGGTATCTAAAAACTACCAACTAAACTGTAGCTCATTGAGCATCACAGTGCGTGCACAGCCATGGAACACACCTGAGTGTTACACCATACATTGTAACTTGTTTTTAGTTTGGAATTTCCTTGTCATTGAATTTATTTGCTTCTGTCTTTAGATTCTGCTTATTGGATTGTATTTTGTGACTGGTTACCCCAGATATCCTTTTCTGACATGTCCTTGCTCTTTTAAAGCATTTTTTGCATTTGAGCTGTTTTTGTTATCACTAAAACCACCACACAAGTGGTGATCTCACTAATGTTCTTCAGTTTATATCCCCATAACGGATCCAGACTGCCGTACTCTCAAAAACCATAGGTAGCCTAATACAACTTGTGTGAATGTAAAAAATAAATAATTTCTTGATACATCTTATATACTGTTTATATTTTCCTGTAACATGTTAGCGTACGTTTTCAATATAAAAAGAAATTCCAGGTTGCAGCTATGGTGATAGGACAGAAACCACTTTAATATTAGTAATAAGCAAAACAACCAATTTCAATCATGTAAAATAGTACTGTACATGAAGTCAAAACTAATTTTCATGGTGACACTTTAC
Organism: Erpetoichthys calabaricus; assembly: GCF_900747795.2. NCBI lineage: Eukaryota > Metazoa > Chordata > Cladistia > Polypteriformes > Polypteridae > Erpetoichthys > Erpetoichthys calabaricus. The sequence continues at coordinate 151,715,752 of NC_041402.2, read as the reverse complement.
ATAGTTTTCTTTTTGTTTTATTTTGTGAGCATTCTCCAATTTTGCACTGTTGTGTTCTGCCAGAAACGAGAACGACAAACAGGGATGCTGTGACAGGAGCACCTTTCCAAAGTTGCTTTCTGACTCTGCATAAAACCACTTAATTAATCGTAAAAAGCAAAAGGACACTTCAATCATTTGGCTGCATAAAATATTACTAAGTTTTTCTATATACAGTAAAACATTTATAAAATGACAGCAATACTTATAAATTTCATGAATTATTTAAGTAAATGGCAGGCAGCATGATGGAGTGAATATAATGCTGTCCATGTGATCAGTCTGCTGTCATTTTTGAAGTACACTGTATTCACTTTTGTTTTGCTGCTGGTGTGTTCTGCACTGTCTCTGTTATCATTGTCTGTCTCCTTACCTTTTGTATCCTTTCACATTAGACTGGCATCTCCTGTGTCATTTTGTTTACAGTTCAGTACAGAATATTTCCCATGCAAAGTCAGTACTTGAAGTTGAATAAAATAAGTATTGCTAATACATGGTTTTGTCAGCTTCTTCCTCCTTCTTCATATAGACCACACTGATAAATATATAGACTATTTTAGAGAATGGTGTTCTCCTTTAGAAGTGTGAAAGCTTGACAAAAGTGAAATGTCCATTAAGACAAGTTCTGTTAAGCACCGCCGCACATACATTATTTCTTCTCCGAAATCCAAAAAAAGAAATGGCCCCTTCAAGCACTGTGGAAAGTGATATGAAAATATTGTTACAAGTGACTTTTTTCACATTGTTTGTGAATGGGTTACAAGTTGCATCCATGATCACAATGTTTCTCCCTAGCAATCAAGTGTGATCTTTTTCCAAATAAGCAATAGTATCCAATATACATATTTGTGACCTTCATCATCAGCAACTATCCAAAACAGCAAGAGAGACCTGTCATGGTCAATCAGACTATTAATAATTTTTTATGAAAAAAAACAATGTTTTGTATACATTTATATTGTGAGACTTTTGAACTCTTTTAAGACCCTCCCCAAAGGGACAACACGCAAAAGCGCAATTGTCTCTTTTGAGACCCTCCCCAACGGGACAACACTCAGAAATGTGACTACCTCATCTGTTGAGGGTTGCTTGTCCATCACCAAGGCAACCGCAGATTTGCAGAGCCACAGAAACAACTTCAAGCTGACTTCTGCCATGCACCTGGTTGCTTGATGGGTGATGCAGAGAACATTCTAACTTGGCCGATGACCTGGCCCCGACCCTGCCTGTTTGCTGTGTCTGTGTATAGTAGAATGGTAGATCTTGCTACAATAAATAACCTTGCTGTTTCTGAGTGGAATAAAGCTGGTTTTGCTAAAGTACTGAGACTCAGCCTCGTCTTTGGGGTGCAAGGCAGACACACATGTCACAATATATACATGTGGACTCACAAAGAATTGAATGTACAGGATTTTCAATCAAATATTGAAAATGATCAAAATATTTATGATTATGTTAGTTTGTTCAAATACTTTTGAACCCTTGGAAATGGCTGTCATTTCTAAACGGCTCACATGATACAGTATGTTTGGTAAACCACTGGAATTAAAGCTGAAAGTTTCACAAATTTCAATCACATGATGATTGCTTAATTTCAAATCCATTGTGGTGGCATACAGAGTCAAAATTATGAACATTGTGTTATTCTCCAAATATTGAACAAATACTGATGGAGCTTCATATGGAGTGCATGATTACTTTCATCTCTTTCTGTGCATTACTATATGTGTGCATATCCTGTATTGTCTGCCTTTCTTTATTCTGGTAGTGAGTGTGTGAGTAATATAGTCTGTAGCATTTGATACTCTCATTAAACCTGCAAAGCCTATTATGCTTTTATTGCCTGGCAGGATTTTTGTTTTGGTGACTTAAGCTTAATTCTGTTCTTTCGTTAAGTCCAGCTTGGCATTTGAGCAGGATAGTCTATTGATGCTAAGTCATAGGAGATTTGCTCAAAGTTATGTTTCCACTTGTTACAAACCATCTCTTCAATCTAGTTACAGGATAATGTGGTGTACATAGTCAAAATTCTTTTCTGCAATCCTCAGAGCACACTTCAAACATCTTTGCAAGAATAAAGGATTGTTCCACTGTTTTGTGGCAGGGACAGAATCTACCTTACTTCTTCTAGATATGAAGTTTAGCTATCAGACCAAATCTATTTTAGAGATCCATGTCATAGATTTTACGACTAACTGTACAAACACTTAGGGTAGGCAAGGTGGCAATGTGGTAGCAATGCTGCCTCACAGTAAGGAGACCAGGGTTTGTTTGCTGTGTCTTCCTTGCGTGGAGTTTGCATGTTCTCCTGTGACGATGCGGGTTCTTGCTCCATACTCCCTCTTCCTTTTAGGGAGCCCTTGAACCCGACACAAGGGTGTCGGGTTGGTAATGTAACTGGATGAGCTGGACAATGAGGACAGCACAACGAAGCAAGAGGAAAGATGCAACAGTGTAAAAGTGATTTTATTTAAAACCAACAAAGCAAATCCAAACAAAATCCCAAAATTAGTGCAGTGCTTTGTAACGTCATTACATAAATAATCCATTTAAAAACAGTGAAAATGTGGAGGTTAAAATCCAATAAACAAATCCTTTAAAACCGAGGTTAAAACAATCATAAGGGCTGGAAACTGTCCTCTTTGAAAACCCGGTACCTTCTTTAGCTGGCCGCTCCCTTGCTTCTCTCATTCAGGCTCTGCACCAGGGTAGATGGACTACCTACAGCTGACCTTCTCCACATTTGGTTGCCTTCCATCTTCTAGCTCCATACGGCAACTTTCCTGGACCGAGACTTCAGTTCCACCAATGGCCAGGGCACTCATGCTGTGGTTCCGATCCAAAATCTCTGACTTCCGCTGCCTTCCCGGTCTTATACGGCAAGCCGTCCTCGATCGTGGTCATTCATGCTCCTCTGCAAATCCATCTTCCCCCGGATGCCTGCCAAACACCCCACTAGGGCTTACTCCTCTCAGCTGCCTGTCCTTTTTACAGCACTTCCTTTACTTCTCCAGTCTAACCTCGTCTTACCACTAACCTCCATTCACTTTTCTTAATCCTTTTTCTTTCTCCTCCACACCCTGGCTCCTACTATATATAAATGGGGACGTGACAGATGCGGGCAATTCCTCACCTGTGCACTTAAGCGAGGAAACGCCCACACCATGTTGCGTCTGAGAACCGCTCCAGCCACACTACCACGTCCCCTCTTTAAGCTGCGGCGATTATTTATTTAAAAATTGGCCTTTTATTCTGAGCCGTGGAGCCGCTATACCACATCTCCCCACATCTGCATGGGTTTCCTGCGGGTTCTCCGGTTTCCTCCCACAGCCCAAAGACATGCAGGTTAGGTGAATTTGCGATACTAAATTGGCCCTAGTGTGTGAGGGTTTGTTTCTCTGTGTGTCTGTGTGTGTTCACCCTTCGATAGACTGGATGCCATTCCAGGGTTTGTTCGTGACTTGCTCCCTGTGCTAGCTGGGATAGGCTTGCACACCCCCTGCAGACCTTTTAAGGGTTAGAGAAATGACTGAATACTTTGAGTTGCACAAAGGAAATCTATTTAAAGTCATATTGACAAGTCCCTCTCAACCATCAAAAAACTCTTCAACTGTATGGCACCAATAATTAAAAAAACAAAATGTTATTTATTAATTTTAATTTGTATATATTTTTTAATGTCATCTTTAAGTGCAATTATTTTTAAATTGTATTTTTTAATTGTTATATAGAAAAGAAAACAGCTTTTTAGAGAACAAAACCAAGATTTAAAAGGGAAAGAAGGGAATACAGTAGACACAAATACTGAAATAAAAAGGAGGCAAAAAAATTGTAGTTGCCTCATTTGAACTTGGTACAGTATATACTGACTGGCTCACCTGCTTACCCATACAGTGGCCAAAACATCAAAAGAGTTCTTTTCACCCCCCACACCACAACATCATCGTGTTAGCTGACCCACTGCCCCAACTCACCCTCTGATTCTGGCTGTTGCTCTTGTAGTTACAGCTATGCAGTACACATGAGGATGCAGCAGCTACAAAGGTAAAACCTCATTATCGATCACAGTGTGTTCTCTGCAGTATCCTCTGAAAGTTTCAACAAAAGGTTCAGGGGTTGTGTGTAGCATTGTGTTTGTCTGAATGTACAAAGGAACTGAAGAAACACCTGTAAACATTTCTAACATTATAAGGAAACCAAACTAGACACAGATTTTTTTCTTTATTATTAACATGGATACTTTCATTATTTGCATACAAAAATCTCAAAATCTTGTTTTCCAGTGGACAAATCAGAGATCATACAGTTGAAGTTGAGATTCCCAGCCTCTCTAAAATATTTTCCAATATGTTTTGCAAAGTCTTTTAAAAGATTCCATTCAGGAGCAGCCTCTTTAGTTATTTCCATAAATTATTTTTTTCTGACATCAAAACTTGGAATTGCAAGAATATTTTTCTATAGCTTGAGTAATATAGTTTCCCGTCAAAAATAACAATTTATGCCCTGAGAAGGCCTCACCCTTCTATCAAAAAACAGAGCCACTCCCAGAAGCTGGCATCACATATTGACCTGGCATTCGAGGAGGACAGAGCTCTGACTCTTTCATTAACTTTATATCTGTCTGAATGCTGACAGAAGCCACTTTTTTAAATACCAAGATTGATAGCTATGTGTATTGCTTGATATACTAAAACACTTATACAGGACCTACAAAAAGTATTTACCTGTTGGAAGTTTTCAATTTTTATTGTTATAGAGCATAAAATCACATTGGATTTAATTTAGCTTTTTTGATGCTGATTAACAGAAAAAGTCAACTGGAATGAAAACAGATCTCTACAAAGTGGTCTAAATTTGTTACAAATATAAAACACAGAACATTTGTTCACATAAGTATTTCCCCCCTTTAAAATGACACGCTTAAACCTTCACTGGCAAAGCCAATCAGTTCTAGAAGTCAAATAATGTGTTAAATGGGGATTACCTGTCTTTAGTCTGGGGGTTTCAGTTGATTGTATTATAAATACACCTTATCAGGAAGATTCTACTTGTGGTGAGTCAGCATTGTGGCCTAACCTACAAAATGAAAATAAAAGAACACTGCATGCAGCTCTGTGAAAAGGTTATTGAAAAGTGCAAGTCAGAGAATGGATACAAGAAAATATCCAAGTCACTGAAAACCCTTGCAGTCCATTTAAATCAATTGTTAAGAAATGGAAAGAGTATGACACAGCTGTAAATCTGCCTAGAGCAGGCCGTCCACAAAAACTGAGTAACCATGCAAGAAGAAGAAGGAGTTACAAGCTACCGTGGCTGAGACTGAAGAGGCTGCACATTAACTTGAAAAAAGGCCACATGGAGACACTGAAGTTAGCTGGAAAAAGGTCCTATGGTCTAATGAGACTGAAACTGAGCTTTTTGACCATATGCCTAAGTGCCATGTTTGGCATAAGCCAAACACTTAACTTTGTCAATAATATACCATCCCCACCATGAAGCATAGCTGTTGGTGATGCTTCTCTGCAAAAGGCCTAGGGAGGCTTGTTAGGACAGAGCAAAATACAGAGAAATCCTGGAAGAAAACATGATGCAGACTGCAAGAAACTTGTGCCTTGTGAGAAGATTTATTTTCTAGCAAGACAATGACCGCAAACAGAAAACCAGAGCTACACAGGAATGGCTTAAACACAACAATGTTAATGTCCTGGAATGACCGAGTCAGTGTCCAGGTCTCAATCCAACTGAGAATTTGTTGCTAGACTTGAAAGGGGCATTTCCTCGAGATCCCCATGTAACCTGACAGACCTTGAGCAGTTTTCAAAGAAGAAAAATTTCAATGTTCAGATATGCTAAACTGATGGATACCTGTGCGCATAGGCCCAAGGCTCTCATATGGCTGCGAAAGGTGCATGTACTAAATACTGACTTGAAGGGGATGAATATTTGTGGAGTGAATTACATTGTATGTGACATTTGTAATTAATTTAGAACACCTTACAGACTTTGACATTGAACAGCCTTCTTCTGTTGATCAGTCTCAAAAAAATGAAATTAAATCTACTGTTATTCAATGTTGTATAACAATAAAATATGAAAACTTCCAAAGGTGTGAATGCTCTTTAAAGGCACTTTATTTTGCTAGCATGCCAAAAACAAACATACTGTAACTTAAACATACAAAAGAATAGAAGAATTTGCTAAAAAGTTGAAAATATGCCCATACCATAATATCTTATACTGCAGGGTACATGCAAACGTAAAGGTCAAAACTGCCCTTGTTTGTAACAAAGTTAACTGTAATTCTCCAATAAATCCCCTCTTTTCTCTTCCCATCTTTAAAACATCAATTCTTAGAATCTATCAGTCTTATTGGCAACAGTCAGCAATAGATAGTGTGGCGTACAGCTGGGGCCCTTGCCCGGCCAGGATGCCTCCATGCTGGAAGGTCTGGGGAGCATATTCAGAGCAGTCCCTCCCCTGGAACGCCAGATGGCAGCCCCCCTGGGTTTGCAGCTGTGCCTCGGACTCCTGCAGGGCTCCGTGGGAGTGGGAGTTGGAGTTGGATACAGCCCTGTTGGGAGCTGTGGGTGCCGCCAGGGGGAGCTGCAGCAGCTACTGAGCGCCACACCCAGAAGTGCTGCCGGAAACGCGTCAAGAAGCACCTGGAACACTTTCGGGTGCTGTATAAAAGAAGCCAGCAGACACTACTCGGGGAGCCAGAGTTGGGAGGAGGGAGACGAAGCTTGCCAGGAGTGGAGGAGAAAATGAGACGGAAAGAAGAAGAGAAATTTGCCGCACTGTGTTATGCTTGTGGGAAATGGAGGAAGGTGTTTCCTACGAGGAAAAAAAGAAAAATAAAAGCGTGCGCTTGTACTTGTGCCTCTGCGTATGTCTGTGTCAGGTTTGGGCAGCAGTGTGCCTGCCTGCTGGTCCACATTAGACATAAACAATGTGCAATGTGCAACATCACACTGTAGTGTCCAGAGATTTATGCATCCCTACTTACTTTCTGTGGAAGTCACTTCTAGATGTGTAAAATGTTTAGTATTAACGACCGTGGTAAGATGTTCTGTTTTCAGTGTCAGAAATGATAAGAACTAAAGAAAAAGGTAAAAAGTCAACAATTCAGCACAGTACATTGTCACGCATGTGCGGCTGGGGACAACCTTCAGGTTTTGAAGAGGTAAGCAGTTCCACCCCAGGAGGAAAGGGGGTGCTGATGCTAACATTATCTTCTGCATTCCCTGTAGTATTGAAAAGCCGCTCAAATGGGATGCCCTGTGAAGGCCTCGCCCTTGCATTAAAAAACAGAGCCACTCCCGGAAGTTGGCATCACATGTTGACCTGGCATTCGAGGAGGACAGAGCTCTGACTCATTCATAACTTTATATCTGTCTGAATGCTGACTGTAGCCACTTTTTTTTTTTTGCTTAGGTGCCCAAAAGCCTGCTATTTTTGTTTTAATTAAAAGGGGGTGACCTTTAACCTGCATACCCGAGTCTGTTTTCCTGGCCATGTTACAGCATTCAGTTTGACTCAGTCTCCTTCATATGAAGTCACACAAGGAGTCCCTCAAGGCTCTGTTCTCGGTCCTCTGCTTTTCTGTATTTATATGCTTCCCCTTGGCCATATTATTTGTAGGTATGGATTGGGTTATCATTTTTATACAGATGATACTCAACTCTATTTCAATGTTAAAAGTGGAACTTCATCAGAGCTTTCTCAACTCACAACCTGCCTTAGTGAAATTAAAACCTGGGTGGAACAGAACTCTTTAAAATTAAACTGCAACAAAACTGAACTCCTGCAAACTGGGACTAAAATGCAGCTTAATAAAATAAGCTCATTCCCAGTCCATCTTGGCGGTGATCTCATCAGACCTGCCTCTACTGCAAAGAATCTTGGTGTCATTTTTGATTCCTCCCTTTCTTATTCCGCCCACAAAAATCACATTAAGAAACTTTCTTACTTTCACCTCCATAACATATCACGTGTTCGCTCCTTCCTCTCCTTTTCTAATGCTGAGAACCTTGTCCATGCTTTTATCACATCCCGCATCGATTATTGTAATTCCCTACTGGCAGGTGCCCCTTCTAATCTTATATCACAGCTCCAGCTTATTCAAAACTCAGCTGCAAGAGTCCTTACTCGAACCAGCAGCAGCGAGCACATCACACCCATCCTGCTTCGTCTTCACTGGCTCCACGTGTCTTACAGAATTGAATATAAAATTCTGCTAATAACCTACAAAGCCTTAAATAACCTCACGCCAAACTACATCAGTGACCTTCTCCATCACTATGTGCCTGTCCGCCTACTAAGGTCCTCTGATTCTGGTAATCTTGTTGTGCCCCACACTAATCTACACTCCATGGGTGACAGGGCCTTCAGCTGTATAGCGCCCAGACTCTGGAATGACCTACCGAAATTAATCAGGTCAGCTGACTCCATGAATTCTTTTAAAAAACAACTCAAAACTCATCTGTTCAGGAAGGCTTTTAGCTCTACGTGACTTTATTACCCTTCTCTCAGTTTACCTCTCTGTCAAGATGTTCATGTAACCTGTATGTGTGTGTGCGAGACCATCAATTATGTTGTCTGTTAGGCTTTTTTTTTTTCTCTGAATTCACTGTCTTAATCTTCTTTATTTATTTATCTGGTTTGTACAATGCTATATACTGTATACCCTGCCATTCTGTCTTATATTCTGTAAGTGCCTTGAGCATGGGAAAGGCGCTATATAAATAAAATGTATTATTATTATTATTATTATTATTAAGTCTGCATAACAGCAGGATTAAATACATTGGCATAAATGTGCAAAAATTTCGGAATAATAAAGTAGCTTTACTGTTTTTGTTCCCTTGCCTCTTGTCAGATACTACAAGTCGCTGCAAGTAATTGAAATTCAGGAGCTTGTTGAGAAAGTGAAAATTAGGTAACAAAGCCAGATACTGACATAAGATGTAACTGCCCTCCATTAACTTTGGATCATTAAAAGACCAAAGACTGACCAGGGGTGCAGCGCAGAATGAATGACAAAAAGAAAAGCATGAATATTAGATTCAAAGATAAGAAAGCAATAGGTAATCGGCTAAAATTACAGACATCCCTGCCTCATTAAGAACTGCAAATGAATCATACAAAGATTAGTGCTTTAGATGGGATGAAATTGTTATGAGCAGTTACAAAAGGCTGCAGGTGAAACAAATTAATAATATGATTGAAAGCTTAATTAACCTTGCATTTTAATGGTGGCTCTCGCTTCTGATAAAGTTTATTTATCTGAATAATTTCTCAGGGGTGAGGTTGTGGAGCATTTGGGGGGTTGAGTACAGTCTAAACTTGTATAAATGTGTACTAAATCAGTTCCTTTTTAATAAATATAGATAGTACTGTTATAGTCAATGCAGATTATTATGGTATCACAAAAGGAGTACCTTGCACTCACTCCATGCCATCCTGGCTCAATAGAAATGCTTTGCCAGCATTGCCAGAAACCCATTCAGACTACAGCTTAACACTTAACAATGTTGCACTGTCAACACTAATCACCTTCCTCAATTTATTACTTGGCTCCACCCTCTGTAATTGGATTTCGGATCTCCTAACCATCAGACCTCAATATATACAGACTAGCAGCACCAAATCTTCCAGACACTCAGCACAGGCACACCACACAGTAATGTTCTGAGATCCTTTCTGAACTCCTTGTTTGTCTCTGACTGTGTGGCAAGACACAGCTCCAACTCCATCCACCGCCACCGTCATAAACCTGATTACCAAAAATAAGAAATGGCTTGCAAAAAAAGAGGTTTACTTGATGACAATGTCATTGCCAGGACAGCAACCCCCCACTTAATGTCAGCATAACTGAGAAGTAGGCCATAGACTTACTGAAGCAAAAGGCAAACATATTCCCTTCTACAGTGGGAGTGTTTTCTTGGAGTATCATTTGAACTGATATGAACTGAAGTAAACACAACACATTTCAGCTCACCAATGCCTCTATTTCCTCAGACATCTGGGGAAAGTCCAAATTTTTGCTATGCATCAGGTCATGCCTATATATATATATATATATTATATATATATATACTGTATATATAATGTCTGTCACATAAAAAACTCCTGAACCACTGGGCCTAGACCCTTGAGTTTAGATCTTGGTCTTAATCAAGAAGTTATGATGTGATACATAGTCCTGTAGCAAAAAATTGGAGGTATGGGCTACCCTGACAATGTAACCGGGTCTCAACATGGATTACAGGAAATAAAAAAATAAACAGAAGTGACATCTGCTAAGAGTGAAGCATACTGCACAATGCAGGCATGACACATACTGACAGCTGGTTGCATAAACTGATGTCCTGCTTCGGCCTTAATAGCAGGCTGGTCGATTTCAATACAACTGAAATTCATACACTCCAATTGCAAAACAAAGACATCCACACTGTTATGCCACAAAAACAGCAAGATCTGAGATGTCAGCTCAGGATCAAGCCAAAAGCAGGAGCCATTAAACAGACAATGAATGAGAAATGATGATATGTCAGGACACTTCTGCCCATACAAAAGCAAGAGATCAGCCTGAATACAGAGCCATTGAGCAGCTCTGTAACACAGTGGCTGATCGCCTTTCCAGACAGCCCACAAGGTACAATGTGCATGACATGAATTTAAAGAGCCCCTTTTAGAAGAACTCTGTGATTGTAAGCAGAAAATGAACCAACTTCCTTTGAGGATTAATGTTCTGAGTGTTTCTTAGTTTATGTACATCATTATTGTTTCTGTTGTCTTTGATTTGTTATTTTTCATATTTTCATGTATTTTCTGTGATGTGCGTAATTATGCACTGACTCCTTAAATGTGTCTCCATTCTGTGTTTTGTGGGTGGAGCCATCAGGAGGTGGGGCCACCCTGACATCCCCATACCTGCGCCATCATTGTGAACTGGTCCCAAAACTACATAAGTCTGATAAATACTTTCAAAATTGCCCATTGGTGGGTTTACTGTGAATACCCTGACTAGAAACAAAAAAAGGCCTTGAAGAATAAAAGATTAATTTTTAACAAAAATGCTCTGAAGCACAAGAAGCTCCATGGAGCATGAAAACAAGTTTTCTGAAAAAGCAAGACAATCTGAAGCAAACACAGTCCCAATATAGAATTCCAAGGCAAAGTCAAAAACAGAGCATAAGGGCAAAATATTCCAATATGTCACAATAAGCATAAGGCGCAACAAAAAAAATACAGAACTCACTAAAAACTCTTAGTGCATTTGAAATGAACTGCTAGGAAATATGGAAGGCCTTCCAATTTATAGGCTGGAGGGCAATGCCTAGTTGTTATTGGCAGGCGGCCCTGCCCCTTGCGGAACCAGCAATAAAACACATGGTGCATAACACAGCATATGTATAAAAACAGACAAAACCAAAGCAAGTTATGTACATAAATTAAAGAATCAAACATGAACAAAAGAAATATTAAACATGAAGTTGAATCCCAGGCAGAGGAGGAATCCCAGCTGAGATATGACACTGGCTATTTAGGCCAGTTTCGAGGAAGCTCAAATCTGGAGGACATTGCATTAAAGGAGTCTGTGAGTATTGCAGTTTCCCTTAAATTCTCCTAATTTTGTTCACTTTCTTACTTCTGCTTGAGGATTTTGATTTATTGTTTGTTTATTTTGGACTTGTTTGTTTCATGTTTTAGCTAAGGTTTCTCCCCTGGCTAGGGTTCAAGTTCATGTTTTATGTGTCTTTTGACTATATTTGATTTTTTCATGTTGATTATTTGTATCTTTCTTTATTATTGGTGTTATTATCATGTTATAAATATAATATAATATAATATAATATAATATAATATAATATAATATAATATAATATAATATATAAATGTCTACGCTGGAAAGTGTGTGTGTCTGTCCGGCCCAGAAGTGCAAGGCTACAGCATGAAGCTCAAAGAGTCGGCAAGGCGGCCCCAAGTTAATGAGCCGGAAGAAGAAAAAAGTACGAGGCTAAAACATGAACAACAACAACAACATTTATTTAGATAGCACATTTTCATACAAAAAGTAGCTCAAAGTGCTTTACATAATGAAGAAAAGAAAAATAAAAGACAAAATAAGAAATTAAAACAAGGCAACATTAGTTAGCATAAAAAAAATAGTAAGGTCCGATGGCCAGGGGGGAGAGAAAAAACAAAAAAAAACTCCAGACAGCTGTAGAAAAAAATAAAATCTGCAGGGGTTCCAGGCCACGAGACCGCCCAGTCCCCTCTTGGCATTGAAGCTGAAAGAAAGCAACTCCATTGCCAAAATGAATCCGCCAAAGAAAGACAAATGAGAGAGAAATGGGGGGACTGCGAGCACGTCTGCAAAATGAAACTGCCGACTCTGCATTTCAATTTTTTTTCTGACGATTTCAATAGTTTTTAGGAGCCTAGGATTTTTACAGCACGGGCTTACACAGTAGTATAATATAACTAGCCATGTGTGCCCAACTATGTTGCACGTGTTAAAGTTGTCTGTGAAGGGCTCCCTGTTTAAACACAGCTGCCAGTCGTGAACTGGGCCCTTTGTTGCACAGCATTATGATTTTTTATAAGGGAAACAAAATTAGAAAACAAAACCCTTGGACATTGATTCAATAGGAACAGCCTACTCGGAATCACTGTCCGAATAGTAACTATGTGGTGGTGGAGGAGCATTTCTGCTTCTCTCCGTTCACAGTCCGTCTCATTTTCATGACGTTGTCGTTTCCTGTCACGATCTCTTCTCAACCTATCTCCAATCTCGCAGGTTGCTTTGTGGCAATCCAAAGAGTAAGGAAGAACCAATGCTTCTTTCTTGAACTCCAAATGCCGACTGATGGAAAATCACAGAAGTGTGCCCGACTTATATACTCTGACTGCCGACTCCAAGCAGTGGGTGAACATTCGATTTGGACGAAGTGCTGCCAACGACGGTCGATAGAAACACAAAAATCCACAGTCTCGACAACGAAGCAGGTGTCGACGCCAGATCTAAACACAAAGCACGGTGTCGACGCCAGACCTAAACACAAAGAGTGCTATCGACAGTGTTTGTAAACAAAAGTAACAACCAAGGTGTTGTGTATTCAGCCAGTACAAACAGCACGTAGTCTCCTTTAGTTCAATCCTCTTTAATCACCACACTCCAACCTCATCAAACGATCCTCCCACTCACTTCCTCTCCTCCTCCATCACTACTGCCCTCTACTGAACACAGCAGGAACACCACACAAGGCAGTGAATTCGCGGACAAACAAAGATCAAGATCCAAATGAAGATTATATATAATATAATATAATATAATATAATATAATATAATATAATATAATATAATATAATATAATATAATATAATATGTATTCTGATGTGTATGATTTAATTTCAAAGAAAACTGTTTCATACAATCAATAGTGAGAGAGAAATGCGGTGTTAGCAGGCTTATCACACAACTTTCATATCTCACTGTAATAAAAGTATAAATAAGATCCTCATCCCATTAATGCAACTAATGTTTCCCTGGCCAGGGTTTGTCTGTCTTTCAGATGCAACTTGAAGCCAGTGGCTCCATCCCTCTCAAATTGATAAGTTCTAAAGAAGATGCCTTTGAGTTTTACTAATTTCAGAAAGACAGACACAGAGTCGAGTTTTCTAAAAGATTACTTAGCTTTGACTTTCATTGTACTAGTTACTGAAACATTCCAAAATATACTGTTCCAAGTTCAAGAATAAAGTTAAAAAGGCTAAGAAAAGAACAATTTATAAGTTTCATTTGTGCAACACGATAATATCTATAAAGTATATGTGTTGTATTATACATATTTTTGTGCATGTGTGCCATTTGTCATATTTTATTATTGTTGCTTTTGTTAAGAGACATGCAAATAACAATTTGATTATACTATGTACTCAACAATAAACTTGAAATATTGGTGAGAAGAAAAAACCTGCTTTACCAAAACTAAGTATAAACATCTCAATCTACTGTTCTGTTAGCTTGTGGTTTCAGTCAACACCCGTCAGTTCATTTTATTATTACAGACTTATGCTTTTATATTCATAGATGTTTTTGAAGACTTTCATTTTATTGTATGGAGACCCTGATGGGACATAGCGTAATTTTTTTCTGGGAATTAATCTGGTGCAGACTCTTCTAACTTTGCCTTTTTGTACTCATTTTCTGCATTTTGTTTCCATCAATGATTACATTTATGAATTCTGGTTCCTATGCGGCACTTTTTGTAGAGCATTATCACATTACTACTACTGGATTTGTAGAGAGATTTTAGGCCTCTTGTGAAACTTTCTTTTCATCCTCATCTCTCTCTGTCTGTTGGCCTCAGATGTATTTGTTCAAAGGCAAACAGTCCAATTAAGAACAATTTTAATGTGAACAGATAATTCAACCCAACATAGCTTCTCAATCCCTATTCACATAACTTTCGCTAAATATCATCTAATTGTATTCTGAAAGTTCCCAAAAGTACCACTATCTACCGCCTTACCTGGTAATTTATTCCACAAATCTGTGGAATAGTTCTCCAAGGGGAGAAAAACATTCTACTTTATGTGCAAAAATTACCCTTAACTAGCTTCTATCTGTGCCCCTGTATTCTTGTTGCAAAACTAATTTCACAGTAACAGCTGAAATCTACTGCAGTGGGTAATAATTTTGAACTTCTATCATGTTTCCTATTAACCTCCATTCACCAAAAAATGAAAAATTCTAATTTTTAGTTTTGCGATGAACATGCCTACATTTCCACCACCTCCATACTTAAAATTTGTTACCAGTTTCGTTCTTTTAGACTTTGCCATGTTTGCTTTACAAAAATTACATTTATTAACCTTAGTTTTTGTAGATATGCTGTGCCAAACTTAGTATACTGTATATTGTGGTCTCTGGATAAAAATGGTTCAATCACCTCTAAATCCCATATTCTATCTGAATTATTATAAAATATTTCCTTTAATTGAAGTTTTAAAATATTGAGTTACAAAAAAGTCAGTAATTACATTTATGAATTACAGTTCCTGTGCTCCAGTAATTATAAGGATTTCCTAGTTGTTATTTGTGTAATTTACTATAGCAAAAATTTTAAAGTTGCATATTACTATGTTTATCTGTATCTATAACTTACTTCTTATCCTATGTTTTTTTCTCTATGTAAGGATTAATTTTGAGAATTAAACACATGCCTGTGGCAAGGGTGGTTACAAAGAACTAGGAGTTGAATTTGAAGACAAAAATGAAGTCAAGATTTCAAAGATCACAAGGGAAACCTGACTTAATGAAATCAATATGAGTGAAGTTTGTTTTTAGAGATTCATCCAAAAACTAGTATGCTATGGCTATTGTGACACCATCTTAAATATGATGTCCCAAGTAAAGACACGAGTCACCAGGCTGGCAAAGGTGGCGCTGCAATTCAATAAAATTGTGGCGCTCACAACCAAGACAAATGTTAAAAAATGGTGACACAATGACATCACCTCCAAAAAATCCAAACATTCATCATAATTTAAAGCTAAAACAATAGACAATAAACTTGCAAAAATATCTATAATTCTATTTCATTTGCTGTTTTCTAGTTTATTTTGCATTGCCACAGTAAGTTGTCACTTGTATTCCACTTGCAGCAGACTCATTTATTTCTATTTTTTTATTTTACTTAAAAGGCCCTGTCTATTACTTTTATTCAAAATTTATTCCACGTTTCCATTTACATTATACTCACCCTCAACCTTAGACCGTAGCCGTGATTTGTTACTGCATACTCCACCTTGTTGTGCTATTCTTCTACATTTGCATGCCCATTCCCAGTTCTTTTCTTGTTTCCATTGGCCCTTTCTTGGTGTTATGCCACTCTAATGCCACTTGCACCTATGGCATCAGGATTTTGGCACCCTGAAGCTTGTTTGTCAACGTTTTATGTGTTTTACTCTTTTACTTATTCTTTCTTTCTTATACCTACAAAGTCAATAAATAATCTTTATAAAAGATAATGTTTATTTTAACACTAGAATCTCTGGAGCCTATGAAAAAACTTGTAATCCCGGGCCACCTTAAATTACTTCGTACCTCTCCATCAGCATCTTTTGATTTGTAAATGTGTCGATCACCACAAGCAGCAAGTAGACTGCTATCACATCTCCCCACCACTGCAGCTCAGCTCGGGCAAAAAGTTCTCCCAGCTCAAAGCTCTTTATCTGCGCGTGAGGCGCCTGGAGTTGTATAGGGTAAATAATATATCGTTATTTGGAATACATGCATTTCATCTGTGTTCCATGTCTACAAAGATCTGTATAAGTGTATGATGAAAGGAAAGGATTTGAGTCTGTAACACCTGGTGTAAATGTTGGCTACTTGTAAAAGAAGTCTGGTACTTGTAGCTCTGAGGATTGTGCACAACTCACCAAGGAGGAACCCCAGTGGTGGGTCGCGAGGACACATCAGAAATTGGAGTGTTTGTAACACCAAAAAAGGTTAAGAAACACTGCCTTAAACCACTTGGTTCAACTCTAGTTACCATGATATCATATTTCACACCATGGATGTCTCATATTTGAAGAAACACCTGTCATGTTTCAAACACAGTGTTTATTTTACTTTTCTGTGTCTTCTTTGTTTACAGTAATCCCTACTCCATCGCGGGGGTTGCGTTCCAGAGCCACCCGCGAAATAAGAAAATCCGCAAAGTACAAACCATATGTTTATATGGTTATTTTTATATTGTCATGCTTGGGTCACAGATTTGCGCAGACACACAGGAGGTTGTAGAGAGACAGGAACGTTATTCAAACACTGCAAACAAACGTGTCTCTTTTTCAAAAGTTTAAACTGTGCTCCATGACAAGACAGAGATGACAGTTCTGTCTCACAATTAAAAGAATGCAAACATATTTTCCTCTTCAAAGGAGTGCGTGTCAGGAGCACAGAATGTCACATAGATAGAGAAAACAATCTCTAGCAAACAAATCAATGGTGCTGTTTGGCTTTTAAGTATGCGAAGCACCGCGGCACAAAGCTGTTGAAGGCGGCAGCTCACACCCCCTCCGTCAGGAGCAGGGAGAGAGAGAGAGAGAGAGACATTTTCAGTCAAAAATCAATACGTGCCCTTCGAGCTTTTAAGTATGCGAAGCACCGTGCAGCATGTCGTTTCAGGAAGCAGCTGCACAAAAGATAGCAACGTGAAGATAATCTTTCAGCATTTTTAGACGAGTGTCCGTATCGTCTAGGTGTGCGAACAGCCCCCCTGCTCAATCCCCATACGTCAGGATCACAGATAGTCAGCGCAAGAGAGAGAGAAAAGTAAGCAATCTAGCTTCTCAGCCATCTGCCAATAGCGTCCCTTGTATGAAATCAACTGGGCAAACCAACTGAGGAAGCATGTACCAGAAATTAAAAGACCCATTGTCCGCAGAAATCCGCAAACCAGCAAAAAATCCGCGATATATATTTAAATATGCTTACATATAAAATCCGCGATGGAGTGAAGCCGCGAAAGGCGAAGCGCGATATAGCGAGGGATCACTGTATTTTAAAGTATTATTTTCATATGTTCATTATAATATTGTGTTGTTATGTTTATTATTTGCTATCTGTATGGAATGAGGTATTCTCACACATCAGTTTTATTTTGTGAGTGGAACCCAAAGAGGTGTGACCACCAGGATATCACAGCTAAGCATTTATGGTCTGAAGCTAAGAACTTATCCTTCATTGGTCAATTTTTTGCTGTTCTAGAGTGCATTATTATAAGTACTGATTTTTCTGGTTCTGAATTAATTTGCTTCTATTCTTGGGTTTTATTTTGGGTAGTGTATTGAGGCTTATTTACTTTGGGTTGCCTTTATAGGCTATTTGTTTTTGTCTTATTTTTGCCTTTTTTGCCCTTTCTGTTCTTTTCAGTTTTTCTAAATAAATGCTTGCCTTTATAAGGATAATTTTTTGGCCTTGTCCTAAGTAGCCACAGAATTTATGATTCCTTTCTCTGGGACAGTATCTACATGTACTTTAGATATATTTTTGGAATATTAAAAAAATTGTTTGGAACTTTAAAAGTCCTTATTTTGGGCCCGAGTAGGAAAAATCCTCCCACTGGAGTCACAAGGCCATCCTGCATGTCGTGAATCCAATTTAGGCATGGTGGGAAGGGCTGGCTTGGATTGTGGAGCCTTTACAAAGACTCGCATCTGTGGTATAGTGGGTCCACAGCTCTCAGCAAAGGCCAGTTTTAAATAAATAATCACTGCGCTCGCGGCTTAGCGAGGGGGCGTGGTGGTTGTGGCTGCAGCAGTTCTCAGGGCGATTTGAGATTTGAGCATTTCTCACCTAAGTGCACAGGTGAGAGACTGCCCGCATCCGTGATTGTTCCTGGGACTGCTAATTTGCTGCAGCTGCTATGCCCTCTCGATATATAGAAGCGCGAGTCGGCTAGAAAGATGAAAAAAGAAAATGAAAGGAAAAAGAGAAAGGAATGAAAGT
Organism: Erpetoichthys calabaricus; assembly: GCF_900747795.2. Lineage (NCBI taxonomy): Eukaryota > Metazoa > Chordata > Cladistia > Polypteriformes > Polypteridae > Erpetoichthys > Erpetoichthys calabaricus. The sequence goes on along the minus strand of NC_041402.2, from coordinate 151,697,190 downwards.
ATAGAAATGGAGGTTGCAGGAAAAGGCAGGAAGCTGTGGAGAGACAGAAGGCCAGCTGCTGAGAGGGTGACTCTCCTGTTGCAGGGCCCAGATGAGTGAAGCAGGGGAGCCGCCAGAGGAAAGGAGGCACCGAGCTTGTTGATGTTATTTTTTGAAAAAAGGAATGCTTCCTGCGTTATTTTAACCTCGTTGTTTTTAAGAAGACTTTTTTCTAATGGTTTTTTTTACCTCCACTCTTCACATTTTGTTTTAATGGATTATTTACTTAATGAAGACTGTTTTTGGAAGCACTGCACTTATTTATTTTGAACACCTGTTTTTTTTGTTGATTGTTTTAAATAAAAGCACTTTGCACTTTTATACACCATCCCCTTGCTCCATTGTTATTGCTTCACTGTCTAGCTCATCGGTAACATTACCAACGGTGACGGGTTGAAGGGCTCCCGAACAGCAGATGGGAGCATGAAGCCGAACCAGCATCGTCACAACATCCTCTTCATTATTGTAGTGCACTCATAATCATAACAATGCCAACTCAAACAACTGCAACAATCATTAATATCATCAAGAAGAAAATTTTTGTTACAGCATTATATGAAAGGAAAACCAAGATAACCAAACAAAAAATAGTACAATTATTATACAAACTTGCAAACTATAATGAAGCTGAGAGGCAGCAGCTCTAAACACTGCATCACTATGCTGTTTTAAAGAATTATTAAGCATTTTTGTTCTCTTTAATTGATTGTGGCCTATGGAAAGCCATTGAGAACTATCCATCCCTTTATCTACAAGTACTCTGCATATTTGAGTTAAGTGTGTGTTATATTAACAGCAGTGAAGTAGATTCATAATTTTACGGTAATTTAAAATCCAAGTGTGAGACACCTTGAGAAGTATAAGACAGGCCAATTCTTTGTTAGACCCATGCAAACTCCAAAAATATTTAAGACGTTATTTGAGAAAAGTGACATGGTATGTATGAGATAGCCAAATATAGTCTTTTATATTGATTACCACTGTTTGCTACATAATAATTAAAATATTGAAATACTGAAGGGGCGGCACGGTGGCGCAGTGGGTAGCGCTGCTGCCTCGCCGTTGGGAGACCTGGGGACCTGGGTTCGCTTCCCAGGTCCTCCCTGCGTGGAGTTTGCATGTTCTCCCCGTGTCTGCGTGGGTTTCCTCCCACAGTCCAAAGACATGCATGTTAGGTGGATTGGCGATTCTAAAATTGGCCCTAGTGTGTGCTTGGTGTGTGTGTGTGTCCTGCGGTGGGTTGACACCCTGCCCGGGATTGGTTCCTGCCTTGTGCTCTGTGTTGTCTGGGATTGGCTCCAGCAGACCCCCGTGACCTTGTGTTCGGATTCAGCGGGTTGGAACATGGATGGATGGAAATATTGAAGAAATCACACTAATAATCTTTTTCTGTCTATTGTTTGAGAAAGTATAGGTGATTCATCATCTCCATCAATACTTGATAATATCCTCTCACAATGAAGCAACATATGAAGCTATCCATTTTAAGATTAATATTACCATATTTTAAGTACTGTAGTGCAATTAACCATGATAACACTATTCATACAGCACACTTTTACAGTAGAATCTGCACCATGGGAAACCCATTATCTATCCAGCAGCATTAGACACACATGTTAAGAACCAATATAGGATGGGACATCAGTCCATTACCAGGTATACTAATGTAAACACCCAAACATATTCATATCTGGCCATTTTAGAGCTGACAGTTAGTAACATAACTATATTTGGAACATGAAAGGAAATGTGAAAGACACAGAGAAATCCTACTCAAAGAGAAGGAGGCAGCAAGCTAAAATATACACTACCAAAAAACAAAAAATGGTAAGTATGTTGGCACAGTGATTACTACCGTTGGTCACAGTTCAAGAATGTCAGGTTTTAGTCCTAGCCAGGCAACTAAATATGTGGAGTTTACAAGTTCTACTTGTGTAGGTTTCTCTCTGGGTATTCTGTTATTTATCCCACATCCCAAAGATTAGTGTTGTAAATTTAAGCAGTGACCCTAAATTTCCCTGGTGTAAATATATGTGTGTCAGTGAGTGAATTTTATGACAAAATTTACTCCATTCAGGTTTAGTTAAGTGAAGGCTCCTGATTTTACCAGAAAAGGCACTGGGTCTCTGAACTCCAAAACGCATTGAACTGCTGAGAAAATGTATGTATGCATGTTTTTTTGAATACAAGCATGCCCCTGGGTATATGGGGACTGATTTAAAGAATACACAGAAAAGGGGTGTGGCTGCATCCACAGCAATTATTTGTATGTTTGTTTCCTCCACAGTCTGGAAGTCACTGACCCAAACCTGGTTCACAGTTCAGTTGTCTCCAGACCTGACTCACTGAGTAAATTATTAATAACACTATACTGATACTGGGTAAGGATTCCTTTTTCTCTCAAAACAGCCTCAGTTGTTTGTGATTCCACAAGATGCTGGAAACATTAATTTGAGGTTCTTATCCATGTTGACATGATTGCATCACAAAGTTTCTGCAGATTTATCAGCTACACATTCATGCTGAGAATGCTCCAATTCTATCACATCCCAAATGTGTTCTTTTGGATTCAGATTCTGTGACTGGGAAGGCCACTGAAGAACACTGAAAACTTTATCATATTCATGAAATGAGTTTGAGATGACTTTTAATTTGTGACATAGTGCTTTATCATGCTGCAAGGAGCCATTAGAAGATGGGTAAATTGCAGCCATTAAAGGAAGTATGTGGTCAGCAACAGTACTCAAATAGGGCCCAAAGTGTGCCAAGAAAACATCTACCCACACCATTACACCACCACCTACCTGGACCACCTGCCTCAACTGCCTGGACTTAGTCTGAGATAACCTTTTCTTTGTGACATGGTGCATTATCATGCCGGAAGCAGCTATTTGAAAATGGGTAAATTGTAGTCACAAAGTGATGCACATGATTAGCAACAATATTTAAATAGGGCCCAAAGTGTCGCAAGAAAAAGTCCACTCCACCATTACACCACCACTACCACCACCTACCTGGACCGTTCACACAAGCCAGGTTGGGTGCATTGATCCATGCTGTTGGTGCCACCTGTTTGCCTCAGGAGAAATCGAGATCCATCAGACCAGGCTACGTTTTCACCAGTCTTCAGCTATTCAGTTTTGGTAAGCCTATGCCCACTGCAGCTTTAGCTTTCTGTTCATAGCTGACACGAGTGAAACCTGAAGTGGTTTTCTGCTGTTGTAACCTATCCACCTAAAGGTTCGACTCATTGTACATTCTGTGGTGCTTTTCTGCTCACCACAGTTGTACAGAGTGGTTATCTGTGTTATTGTAAAGAGAAAAATATATAGGACATTGGGTATAAATTTATGGTACTTGTAAAAGTTAGCTTTTTTTCAGTTTTATTCTCTCAATGACGATCACACTCTAACACCACACCTCCTGCCTCTCCTGATCTGACTCTAAGTAACAGCGCCAACGTAAATTAACACCCGAACTGACGCTGTTAGTTTTCAAATAATATTGCATTAGTGTGATGATGTTTTCTGATTGGTACTATTCAGGTCATAAAATGATTTCTTCAAAATATACCTACATCTGTGTTTTTTTTTTTTGACATACACCATAAGGTGCATACTAATTCTGCGTGAGCAGGAACACTCAATAAAACTGAATAAAAAAAAATCAAGTGACGGTGAGATACGAAGAAGGCAGATTCACCAGCTTTTGTGTGTCAGCTTTTATCCCTCAAGATCAGAGAATGTTCAGTTCCATTGCCTCAAAACACCACTCACATCTACAGTTATTCCCAGTTAGGGTAGTAATATGTTTCGCGATCGTGAGTGAGAGAATAAAAGTGAAAAAAAAAAAGGTAACTTTTACAAGTGCAGTACTATAAATTTACACGGTCTGTTACAGACGCAAGCCAAATGTATGTGTGTACTGTATAATATTAACAAAAAGAGCAGCTCACTACTGAAAACGGCAAATATAGGAGGCAGGGATCAAACTGGTGGCCTCTTGATTACAAGTCAGCAATTTTACCGCTACGCCACGGAAGCTGTTGGATCGTCATTGAACCTTTTGTGAAAGTGTTTATTTGATCTTTGGACTTCAGGCTTCACACATTATATAGTTTATGCCTACATTTTGTAACATTTATTACTAAAATATGAAAAAGTTTCTGTTTTAACAATGTGTTTACACAGATTACTGTAGAAACGGAACACACATGAAATGCATGTGTTCCAAATAACGATCTATTATTTCCACTCTAAAACTTCAGCAGTTCACTCCCAGATAATCAAACAAGGCATGAGCTGGGAGAACTTAATGAACGTTCTGCAATGGTGGGGGATGGAATAGCAGGCTGCTTGCTGCTTGTCTTAATCGGCACATTTACAGGACAAAAGACACTGACGGAGAGGTGCGAACGGATTTAAGGTGGGCCGGGTTTTACGAGTTTTCTCGTAGGCTCTGGTAATTCTAGTGTTAAAGCAGTCTTGCCATTTTCCTCTGACTACTCTCATCACAAAGCATTTCCATCCACAGTGCTGCTGCTTGCTGGATGTTTTTAGATTTGTCACCATACCGAGTAATTTCTAGAGACTGCTGTTCATGAAAATCCCAGGAGCTCAGCAGTTACAGAAATGCTCAGACCAGCCCATCTGGCACCAACAATCATGCCATAATTAAATTCACCGGGATCACATTTTTTCCTTATTCTGGTGTTTCATGTGAACATTGATTGAAGCTCCTGGCCTGTATATGCATAATTGTATGAACTGAACTGCTGCCACATGATTGGCTGATTAGATAATTGATAGATAACCAGGTGACCAGGGGCCTCATGTATAAACGATGCGTACGCACAGAAATGTTGCGTATGAACGTTTCCACGCTTAAATCGCGATGTATAAAACCTAAACTTGGCGTAAAGCAACGCACATTTCCACGGTACCTCATACCTTGGCGTACGCAATTTCTCCACTCGGTTTTGCAGACTGCCGGCATCCAGCGTCAAAGCAGTGCTACTGTTCCTGTGTGGTCACCCTTTCTTTCTTAGATCCACATTCCTGACGCGGCTTTATAAATACACTGAAACTAACTGCATATTGTTTATTAGTGCAATGCATCTGATTGTAATTAACCTGCAACAATATAATAGCCAGGGAATAGCCACAGTATTCCAAATACCATAACTGCTTTAGCGTTGTTACTCTCAATACATCTTCTTCTTCTTTCAGCTGCTCCCGTTAAGGGTTGCCACAGCAGATCATCTTTTTCCATATTACTCTCACTGTACCACTCGCAGTATTTATATCACTGTATCTGAGTGGGGAATCACAGCAGCAGCTGATTGGAAAGAGAATTATCGGTATACAGCATGAAGCAGACGCTGCCTGAGCCAGGGCAAAACATTTCAGAGACTTTCCTGTACGGACTTCGCGGTTTAGAAAAAGTTTCATCCCAAGAACTATAAACGCACTCAATCAGTCCATCAAGTGCTCCTTGTAGAACTGTTTGTACTTATAAGTACAATTACCTCACTGTAAACTTGCACTACAGTTATATTATTGCACAACCTGAACCACTTTATAAAGCGTGGATTTACATATGATGATGATATCATTTTTAAGATGAAATGCAGCAAAATACGTTGATTATATTATACAGATAAAACTTTAACTTCATTTAAATAATCTGTATTGTTAATAATTAAACATGTGAGGACACGGTGCCGCAGCACTAGCTAGTTCAGGGATTGTTCCTGCATTGCGTTGTATTCTTGCTGGTGCTGATGTGACACTGGAATGATAGACGGATAGAATAATTAAACATGTACTACAAAGATATTTCAATGTTCCTTAAAAGTTTTGAAGAATCGGCGTTCTAAGCTTACAAATGGCTTCATGTCTATTACAGAGCTGATTGTGTGGCGATTGGGTATTTGGAGAAAGAAAAGTAAGGACAGGAATTGGAAGTTAGTACGTTCGAAAGAGACAGTACTTCTGTAATAAATTATTTCATCGAAGGTCACGCATGGCGCAGCAAGCCTCTTGCGTGAGACATGCACAAGCACTGCACCACTGTGTTCCCATGTTTAATAACATGCTTTAACTCCTATCATCATGAAAAAGATATCACGTATACATCTCAGTATTTTAATTATTCAGAGAGCTGTAATATCACAAATGTAATGGATTCTGTGTCCTGTCGGAGAAAGAGAAAGCCAGTTTAAGAAGCAGGTAGTGATTCACACACATAGAGCACATAGAAGATCGAATACAGAACAAAGCATTTAATGTGCTACTTTAGGGATTTGAAAAACTAGTAAATTAAACGATTTTAAGATGAAGTTTATGATGTTCTACTTTAATGACAAAATAAACTACGTGATTAAAGTGGAAATTTCGAGATTAAAGTTGACATTTCGTGCTTTTTTCCCACTGTGTGCCTGTTTTTTTTGTCTGTACCCTAATAAGCTTTCATATGACACTCAGATGGTGGGCTACGACTCGCCTTTTCAAGGTGACTTTGATATGTGATTTCTTTTTTATTTCGGGCACTGTGCGACTTTGTGAACTTGAGCCTTCGAGTTTCTCCGACACTCTGTCACTCGATCAACTTTCTTTTGTTCATTATACCACTGTTTAAACAAACAAATAGTATGTTTTTCCTTTGCCTCCACTTGGTATTCGCTGAAATTCTTATATTTTCTCCCGTGCTTTTCCCATTGTCTTTTCACAGGAGGCTATTTATATTGATTTGCATATTCAAAGAGGCGTAATTCTGGGAGGAGTTGGGGGCGGGATAGAAGGTGCGTGCACTTGCGTTACTTTTCACGCTGATCGGGATTTATGTAGCGGAAGAATGTGGAAGTTTGCGTACGTACAGATTCCTGCATCTGGATTTTTCTGTGCGTATGCACATTCCCGCTTTTGTGCTTACGCCATGTTATAGTGTGAGTTCTACGCATGCCGTTATTCATGAGGGCCCTGGTGTTCCTAATGATTTGTCTAGTGAGTATATTTTACTTTCCATAATAGTATATAAGAGTCAGCCTGGCAGTATGCTGTCTTTCCAAGATCAATAAAAGTGATTGTTCCAGGGACCTAAATCACCTTATCTTACAATGTTAAAGAAAAAAAACTGCAACACATATTTAGCCTTTTTTCTGTTGTCACTGCTTCGCTCTATTAATTTGTGTCTGCTGTGTCCTTGTCCTATTAACAGCATTGTAACTGCATGTTTTTGCACCAGTAGGACTAGCAACAAATGCTTTTCATTGTACTCTTATGTATAATGACAATAAATTCAATTGAAATTGATGGATATAGATGGCATCTAAAACTAGGAAGGGTACAAGGCAAAAGTGTTATATCTAGATGCTCAAGTTAGTGTACAAAATATTATTAGCCTGCAACAGAAAATTACAGCTGGGTGTTGTTGTTTTCAAAGAGACTTAATTTTAAATGCTGCTTGATTTCTACAATATTGGCTTCCTTCATTTTAAACTGCAGACTACTTCAAAAGAGAAGAGAAATTTTGAATCAATTATGTCAAGCAATTATAGATTGTGAGGTGTAATTGGAACAGGATACTGCAATTTATTCACATTTTAATTTTCACAGTTACAGGTAAATGTATCCATTATATTATGCCTGGAAGCAAGACACAAGAGACATTTCCAGCTCTAATTTACTACATAATAAATATATATAGTCCACAGTAAAGTCTTTCTGCAGATTTTCCTTTTTAACAAACTCGTCTTATTTCAGGGTATCCACTGTAATATGCCCATTAATGGAAATAATCTACTTTTTTAATCACATGGCAATTAAACTGCTTCACAAGCTATATCTCTTGTGGATTTATCTAGAAATAATACAGTGCCTCTTGAAAACCTCTCACCCTAATGACACATAAGCCCTGCTGAATTATTCGGTTAGCTTCAGACAATGTAAGTGTCTCTGCATTTTACGGTAATAAACTGTCACAATGTTTCTCTTTATAGAACCTCAATACCCCTTATGGAATATGGCTTACTTTCTGTTAGTTTTATTGCAAATCTTTTTCCTCTTAGGAAACCTGGAAAAATGTAGCTTTATATGTTGATCCATACATCTTCTAATGCTGACCCTCTTTTGAAGCTAGATATGTTAAATTACCTTGTACAATTTGTTGAAATAATAATCTTTATATATAATACGCTACCGTGGCTGTTCATTTGTCTGTTCAGGATTTTAAATCACCTGTAGCTCGCAAACCGTTTGACCTATTGACCTGAAATTTGGTACACATATACTACGTGACGTCTACTATCTGCTTCTGGGGTGATGATTGACCTCCAAGGTTATTCCTCTTTTTATTTTATTTTATTGTAGAATCGACTCTCGGCAGCGGCCAGCTATTTACTACGTACTAAGTAATTGTAACACAAACACTGACTTAATCAGTTTTAATGCGAAAAGATGCCAGCAAAAGAAGAGAAGAAGCGGGCCTCTAGGTTGGAGAAAAGAAAAGCTGCTCAGGAAGCAGCAAGTGCATCAACCTCTGAACAAATGAATGCTAAACGTACAGAGAAATAGAATGAAAACTATGAATGCTCAAGTCAAGTGCATTCACTGCATATTATCATGCAGTGCGCTGTTACTGGTAATAAATATAATACAATACCAAATTTCAATATACAAGTCTAAAATGCAAAAATTAAAATTGGGAAGTGTTATTGTCTACTGAAAAGATTTTTTACAGCCTTGTCTTATTTTATTATTTCTTACAAAATGTAAAATGAAAATATGCTATAGGTGGAGGAAGTATAAATGCGTTCAAAAACAGAATCCTCTTATTATTGCTCATCCTTAGTTTCACACTTTAGAATACCATAAGCAGGAGTATGTGTCTGTGCCCAGTCTATGAACAGCCTCAGTGTCAAAAGCCCACCTTGTTAATGCTCCTTCAGGGCAAGCTGAATTAATAGATGCCAAGAAGAACTGCTTTGTTAATTAATCTTGACCAATATAATCTTAATTATGCATCACCATTCTGGTCATTTGATGATGTATTATGGTAGTGTGAGTGTGACTTACCACATTAGTTACTGAATTGGTCTGCTCTCACACCTTAAGGTTATCACACACACAGATCCTGTTCACACAACTAAGTATGAGGGATGCTTACACTTCCTGTCATCCTCTAGTGCTCCACATGCAGACTCACTATCTTCAGCATAAACAGCGTATGGGAGTCCCAGTATATAACCCAGACCAAAATGCTACTTTGGTGCCAAGGAATATCCCAAACATTTGAAGGCTGATACGCCCTTTGCTTACATGCCACTTACCTACTAACAATGTCTTATTTGTACAGCAGTGTCCCACTGTTGGAATGCCTGATAACCATATAGGTCAGGGGTGAGCAAAGTCAGTCCTGGAGGGCCACAGTGGATGCAGGTTTTTGTTCCAACCCAGTTGCTTAATTAGAAAACAATCCTTGCTAATAGTTTAACTTTCATGATCTTTAAATCTTCCATGTCAAGTCATTCTCATATCCTAGACTTTTTTCTTCCTTTCTAAGGCTATCACCCAAATGATTTGAAGTATAAAATGGATGAGTAATTCTCAGTCCTTCACTTTTTTCTCTTCACTTTCCTTCCAAGTATTTAATTGATCCAAACAGGCGTAAACGGAAACAAAGCTAAATGGAGAAATGCTGGTTTCTTTTGTCATTTGCATCTTATTTCTAATAAGAAGCAATTAAATAACCAAAGTACAGCTGTTTAAGACTAAAATAAGTAATAAGGGTTCAAAATCTTAACGAGCAAGACAACTAAAATGAAGATGTTTGGACTTCAGGCTTCATACATTATATAGTTTATGCCTACATTTTGTTACTAGAATATAAAAAAAGTTTCTGTTTTAACAATGTGTTTACACAGATTACTGTAGAAACGCAAAACACATGAAATGCGTATGTTCCAAATAACGATTTATTATTTCCACTCTAAAACTCCACTTCACTCTCAGATAATCAATCAAGACATGAGCTGGAAAACGTTCGTTTACGTTCTAAGTCGGTGGGGGGATGGAATAGCCGGCTGTTTGCAGCATGTCTTTATCAGTACATTTAGATGACAAAAGATGCTGGCAGAGAGGTGAGAATGGTTTTAAGAAGCAATTTAAGGTGGGCCGGATCTACAAGTTTTTTTGTAGGCTCTGGTAATTCTAGTGTTAAGCAAATGGGTTGGAAATAAAACCTGCAGCCACTGCGGCCCTCCAGGAACAACTTTGCTTATCCTTTGTATAAGTAAAGCAAATGGCATTCTCCCCTAAACCACTGTCCTATATTTACTTTATCACTTTAAACACTCTAAGTTTAAAGACAAAGTATAAAAGTGCCAATGTGCTATTTTTTTAATGTACAATAACACCCGTAGAAGAAAATATACTAGAAAATATAAACAAATAGCAAAGTCTAGATGTACTGTATATAATTTAACAAAAACCTTACTGAAAAGCAGTAATTTCAAAGGTGGATGTTGTCCTAGATGGCTTTTTGATTCAGCAATCAGCATAATGAATGAGGTCTCTTTCTCCTTCTGATGTGTTTCAGTCTCTGGTATTGCTCTTCCCATATCTTGATAGTGTCTAGTCCCTCAGGTGGGCTGTTATTTATGTAAAAAGTATATGTGGGCTTCTGTACCATGTGATATTACACACTTAAGATTAGCTAAGTATCCCAGGGATGGATGGCTCTACCCAAATGCTTTGATCTAATTAGGTATCTGTACAATCTCTTGTTGTCTCATGTTCTTTTACTATTAAAGTGTAAACTGTCTGACCATTATAAAATTAAAATCACCATGAATAACTTTGATAACAAAACATTCATTAAAGTTATAAACTAAGTAAATTATCAGTTACTTGAAAACTGGACATGTTATTTTTTTAACCCACTTAATCAAGACCAGGGTAATCGGATGGGCTGAAGCCTATCCCAGCTAGCATAGGGAACAAGGTAAGTACAAACCCTGGACCCTACAGACATAATATACAATTATTGATCAAAAGGAATAAAGAGTGCAGATGTAGTTAGATAAGTTACTTTCAAGGGTACTGTAAATTAGTTAGGGCCTTTGTCGCTAGTTTGAGTAATATTTTTAAAAACCTACAGTAGAGGCAGTCTCTAGTTTAAAAAAATGACAATTTTATCCTCCGGGACAGGTGACTGTATCCATTCTATCCATCCATTTTCTGAAACTATATATATCCAATGAGTTGATCAGAGCCTGAGACTAGTGTAGTGGCATCAGGTGCAGGACTGGAACCAGCTCTAAAAAGAACACCATGTTATTACATGTAATACATATGTATAAAATTGCACTCCTATGATCCAAGCTAGTTTAGAGAAACAATTTAACCCAGTCTGCAAGTTTTTGGGAGGTAGGGGGCAATCAAAGCCTTTGAAAAACCAACCCATGCAGACTCTTGAAGAATGTACTCAATACAGAAAGTGACTAGCATGTGAAATGATGTTTAGAACTGTGAGGCAGTTTCTACTGCAAATGTGCTTCATTACACTGTAAATGAAAGAATACAGACTTTACCTTACATACCCTATTGTTGGGCTTTCCAGGTTGAAAAGAAACGCAGACTGAAGAGTCCTTACCTATGTATCTGTCTGTATAAACCTTCAACTGGCTATTTACATCTGTATCACTAATTGGCATTGACCAATACGTGAATACTGCCAAACATAAATTTTACTGGAAGTATTTGGATGTGACACAGTCTCTTACAAGTTTTCCATCATCCTTCTTAGATATCAAGACCATGACCCAGAAGATAAACAGTGACCTTTCTGCTGATCTTTGCACCTTTGCTCCAGCCTGACCTCTTCAGGCATGATAAAACTCTCTCACACATCATTAAAATGTTGTCAGGTATTATACTATGACATCAATGATGTTCCACTCAGGCTTTTCCTTTCTGATCCAACCAATGGCTGTTAAATCTAATATGCAGTATATCTAATTAATAATGGCTTTGATAAGTTCCCTTAAGCAAAGCAAGATTAACTAGTCTTGTGCTGTTTTACTGAAATTGTTCTGAAAAAGTTCTTCACTTCTGGTCAATTCTGCAAACATGTTCTGTAAAACTACTTCCCAAATAATCGTCATACTACTGTTACTCAATTATATTAACCTCTTTTGTAAGTCGCTTTGGTAAAATTATCTGCTAATAAAAATAAATATAATAGTAAATATATTAAAGTTTCTTTTTGGCACCTTAACCCATGTGACAGATAGGGGCGCTATCGACCCCTTGAACCCTCAGACAATACATTGAGACACCAGGTAAAAGTCCAAAGATTAATTTATTATAACAAAATGTGCACAAAGCACCGCCACTCCACAATACTCAATAATCAATAACACAATACACTAATCCTCCACCTCCAGCAGCTCAGTCACCCTTCCTCCCAACTTGGCTCACTGCTGGGATCTCCCACAGTCCTTTTAAACTCCTTGACCCGGAAGTACTTCTGTCCCTCAGTCCACGTGACTTCCTAGCACTTCCGGATCAGATCAAAACTCTTATTTTCTTCAGCCTGGAAGTACATAATTTCTTCCATTCCAGTGACTGGGAAGTACTTCCAGGCTATAGGGAAAGTACCACTCCCTGCTCTTCCCTGCAGCGTCCCCTGGCGGCCCCCACGGTATCCAGCAGGGCTGTGAATTAAAACTCCAAGGTCCATGATGCCCTGCTGGAATTCGGGGCACCTCCATGTTGCAGGGAGGGCTCCATCTGGCGGCTTGGGGGTATTGGCCGGGATAAACTGCCGGCCATATATCACACCCTCTATCACATTTTCTTTTATATTTTCTTGTAATATGTATTTATGGTGCAGTTTATGCTTTGCAGTTCACATACAGTAATTAGTCAGTACTGCACCAGACTTGGAAGGTGTTTTCATTATGTTTAACCCTCAACAATTGATTTTTCTAATGGTGTGCATAAGAATTTTTCTAATTTTAGTAGATCTGTTATTAAACAGGCCATCAAAAATGTATATTGGAAAAGACTGTTCTAATGATCATTGATTCATGTTTTAGGAATGTCACCTCCTCAGACCCAATGTGAATAAAAATCGATTTATTTATTAGACACCCTTGGGAAAAGAATAGTCCCTAATCCTCTAAAAGCTCAGTTTGGGATAACATCCTAGATACAATATACATTTTCTGAATGTTGCCTTCAGTCAGACTTTGTAGTGAAATGCCATTTGTGCCTGCTGCATACTGAGCGCAGAAGAAAGATGTCATTCTGGCAATATTGTGATGTGAAAGCAAGCAAGCATTCATTTGAGCTCAAGAATCACTGCTTTAGCCAGAAAGGTGTGCTTTTACTCTGAGATCTATGAGTTCACTACATCCTAAATGTTGTAGAGAATTGTATCAGTCCCAGTATTGGTGTGCATGACATCCCCTTACATTCATAGTGCTTACTTTAAGATAGGTTATCATTGGCTGATATCAAATAACACTTTATTTTCACTCTCATCTGTATCATCTCTCTGCTATTCTAAGGATACTGTCCTGTCTACCCCAGAAGGTTATCTAATGTCCATATAAGAGACTAAGGGCCGGTTTATACTTCACACTTAGAACGTGTACTCGTACACATCATGGCTGCCACGCATTCCTAGCATTCATTTGACACATCCTCTGAACACACCCTCAGAAATTATATCAATGCGTGTGCAAGTTGCAGTACCAGCAAAAAAGCGGGGGCCGCAGTGTGTTTAAGTTGGAATGTGACGTCAAAGTCTTTGTTTACTTTAAGCAAGCCGCTTTGCAGATCCTACAGGTTTAATGTGCATGCTTTGATGTTTGATGGATGGTTCGAAGCGGTGAAGCAAATCATCAGAATTAAATGCTGAAATACAAATGTATTTCTGGAGTTTTTCTTCATCTATTTCTCAAATAGGCAATACAAGCATATTCGCAACAGCTTCAGAATGTATTTGAGCCATATTTCAGGCAATTCACAACACAGTGAAGCCGAATGTTGTTTTTTCACTGAGATGATATCTCTGCCACCTGGTGGAATTCTTCAGCTTTACCTTGCGTAGCAGTACCGTCCGCAGGTTCATGCGTCACATCGCATGGAGTATAAACCTGGCCAAAGAAGCTAAGAAGAAGCCCTTAGGTGAGTCTTCCTCTCCACTGGGAAGAGAATGGTCACATTACATTTCCATTATGAGACTCCATTTTTTCCTGTTTTCTTTAGGAGCAGGCTGATAGTCTGTTCAAGATGATCTACATCAAGTCCCTCTATCAGCCTTAGGGACATTTCAAAAAGAACACCACAACAAGGCTGTGTACTTATTCATTAATCAAATAAAACTGAGAAAACCATGCCAAAGGTATTGAAAACATATGTACAGTAGTAAGCTATGTTAAATAAGGTTCACTCATGTTTTGAAGGAAATCTTTACATTCAGAAAATAAAATTGATTGTATACCATTTACAATTTTAAGTTGACCCAAAATATTGAAAAAAGGGATCTATATAACTAAATAACTGTCCTATATTTATTTGACAATCTTTTTCTACAGTAATAAAACTTATGACTCAACAGAGTACTTCCAGGAAGACATTATATATAGTCAATTTTAAAAAATCCAAATATATTACACTACTGATAGTCTGACAGATGAAAGAAAACATTATGCTAATGCCCAAGTGGCATTTCCTAAAAGAACACACAAAGGCTGACAAAAAAAATCACACAACTTATATTTAAAAAGCATGTTGCAGACAGATTGTCAGTTAGGTGTGAAAGCTCTGGGAGTGTTAAAACACTTTAAGCAGGGATGTTAAACCACCACCCTTGACGACATCCATATCTTTGGCTTTGTGTGCCACGCTATAGTCTCAGTTAAACTGATCTAACAATTAAAGACAAGTTCTCTGAATGTAAAGCTGAAAAAGAAAAAAAAATTAAACATCAGGTAAATTAATCTGCAAAGCGGATTCACTCACTCACTCATCAAGACTGGGTGGTGTCCTGGACAGGAAAAAAGAGATGTCATCAAATTAGAAAATGGAAAAAGAAAGTTTGGCAAACCCAACGAAGATACAAAGCTCAGTGGTTAGCAAGTGATTTTTATTTGCTGTTGACTATTTGCACTCTTAGTTACGTACCGGCTCTCTTGGTAATCTGTTCCACTCTGTCAACCACTCTGCAAAGCACTCTTTCATAAAGTGTGAGACTGGAAGCATAAAATGAATCTTGGCCAAAGCTTTTGAAGGTCCTCAGAACTCTTATCATGGTGCATCAGTGCTCAGAATGTGACTGCCCAAAATATTGCTGCTTTTCTTTGAGAGAAGTATCTGACTGAGGCATTGGAACCAGATAATCGAGCCACTATTCTCACTGATCTACCTGTGGAATGTAGTGATGATTAGAACTTCTTGAAAACAACAAACCCTGGCTTGACTCTCATTCTCAGCTCCCTTCAACGTCCATTTTGAACCCAGGCACAAGAATGCATATATCTCATACACTGCTTCTGGTTACAAAGTCCAGTGCAGAGCATTGCAATTAAACAAACAAGCACATTTTATTTATAAAGAACATATAAAAACAACACTTTTTTAACTGAAGTGTATTACACACTGACAATGGCAAAGAGAAAAAAGAGATCATAAAATTACAAACCATGTATTGATTTGCACAGAGAACTTAAACCATAAAACAACAGTCCAAGTAGAATACATTAACATATATCAAGACACTTCAAAAATCTTAAGAGAAATGTGAATTTAAAGGTAGCAGTGAAAGGAGCTGAGCATAAACTATTCCACAGTCTCAGAGTGACAACTGCAAATGCTCAATTACACATGAATTTTAATAGGAATTGAGACACAAAAGCCAAGTTAAAGATCTTAAAGACCCAGTGCTGGAGTGGGGGCTACGTAGATCAACAATAAACGAGAGTCCCAGACCATTTAAAGCTTTGAAGATAAAAGGTAATATTTTAAAATGATGAGATACAGGTGGTTTGAATGTCTTCAAGACCTTTAGGGCTATATTGTCAAGAACCTTGTATTCCAGATAGGGTAATTGTTGGGGGTTGTCCTTTTAAATAACAGCTGAGGTCAGTCTTGCAATGGTTTCAATGGTCTTTTTTTATCTGACAGATCTGAGTTTACAATGAAGATTGGTAACACCTATGAGAGAGCTTGAATTGACAAAGACAGATAATTTGCATAAAACAGTTGCATAACTACATAGCATCATTTCACAATCAACATAAACAGAATAGAATAGTTCATGTCATACCATATACCTCTTGTGAAATAGAGTCACAAAAATCTGCAAGGCCTTCTACCAAGAAAACAGGCCAGAACATTTACACACCTGCCCATATAAAGCCTTACCCCAGGCAGCCAGACCCCAACTACTACCTACAGGCTCCAGCCTGCTCAGGCCCAAAAATGGGGAAACTCATTTTAAGAGTGCAAAATATAACAAATATCTGCAAAATATACCAAAATACATTACCTACTCCGGGACCCAATAAGGTGGCCCTGGTTGGGGCTTACTTCAAAGGAGGTAAATAGAGTTGCCATGTGGGCACACCACTTTTAAGGCAATGGGGTACAGGATGTGATAAGCCAAGTTCAGTAGCTATAGAAATTAAGCAAATATAGATACAGCTGCTTAGCTTATCACAGACATGAGGAAAAATGTTGGAGAAATAAAGTTTTCCTTTACCTGTTTTAGCGGCCCCTTCCCAGATTTACATGGCATAAAGATTCACCGGCCTTTGAGCACAAGGTTACTTGGAGACCTACTGCCACTCTAAGAGCAAGCCGTGGGGCTCGAACAAGCCGACGCTGAGGCATGTGTCTGAAGCTGTCTTTTGAGCGCGCTTATGGTTTCTGCTGGCCGAGTGTGAAGGTGCGTTTCCATAACTGCTCCTGAACAGAAGGCAAAAGTGCTATATTTAAATTCAGAGAAACAGGTCAGAAGGACAGAGAGCTCAGTTTTAGAGTGGCTGGCAAAGGGAATGGAAGTAAAAGCAGGTAAAAGTAAAATAGCACTCACTTACCAGAGGCTGAACGAGGAGCATTCATTTTAAATAGGGTGGACTGCACCTGAGCAGGTGTTGATGTACTGTGCACGTCCCAAAGTGATGGTTTATTGGGAGAGTGCGGATAACGTAAATGAGGATTGGATGGACAAATGGGCTTGCAGTATAAAACCATTGCCCAAGTGCTAGGGTCATCATATGACCAGGTCTTCGGGCGTAAGTGTAAATCTGTGCTACTGATTTGCTTAGTTTAGTAGTAGAGATACCTACCGATCTTTGTATATTGTAGGTGCTAACATCAGATTGACTTCCCAGATTCGTTTGGGTGGAAGGATTCTTTGTTTAAGGGTGCTCAGTGTTTTTCTATCTTTTTTATTCTTGTCCTTGTGCTTAGTTTTTCATTTTTTTGATTTTTGACTATTTTTCAGCCTGTCCTTTGTGAACTGTCTTGTAGCTAGACTAAGGAGGAGGAAGAGTTTTTTTGTTGTTGTTGTTTTACTTCAATTTTGTTTTGGAGCCTCTGTAAATATTATAAGTAGCACCTGAATTCATTTTCTTTTGTTTTAATAGTGTCTTTGCATTGGACTTTGTAAATATTTTTGTCAGGCATTTGTTTTGTAAATAGTTTAGAAACAGGTGGAATAAAACAGAATCCTGTTTTTGAATAGTTGTTTTCAGTCTGAATCTCACTTACTCCATCCCCTGGTCATTCGGTCTTGTCTACCCCAAGTCAGAAATTGTACAACAGTGTCCTTACCCATATGATAGGCACTCAGACCTAATAGGTAGTTATATAAACCCAAATGTATAAAGGCTGATAAATGTTACACTTCATTTGTAAATTGGCAAATAAAGACCTTGATTTTTCTTGAAACTTTTTGCTTTCTGTTTAGGCTCAACATAACATTATCTTTAGGACAATATAGAACAATATTCATATTCACACATTTGTAATTTAGCCAAAATATCATTTAAATCCATTATCTCATCCTTGTTTGAACCCGCTATTCTTTTTTTGACTTTTTAAAATTACATAGATAAATACTACGAATACATTTTATTTATTTGTAGGCGCCTTTGTAAACACTCAAGGACACCGAACAATAGACAAAACACAGATTATAAACAAAAGAAAAATACAAAAGTTAAGATCAGACAGAGCAATTGTAATCAAAGAGAAAAAGCAGTCTTAAACAAATGAGTTTTAAGTTTAGATTTGAAAAGTGAAAATGATTCAATATTTCTAAGCTCAGATGGTAGTGAGTTCCAAAGCTGGGGAGCAGAGCAACTGAATGCTCTGCTCCCCATAGTGGTAAGATGGACGAAGAGGACAGTCAAGTGGATGGAGGAAGAGGATCTAAAGGTACGGTAGGGATTGGCAACATGGAGGAGGTCAGACAGATATGGAGGGGGAAAGGTTGTGGATAGCCTTAAAAGTTAGTAGGAGAATTCTGAATTGAATTCGGAACTGAACTGGAAGCCAATGAAGCTGCTGAAAAACATGAGTGATATGGTGAATAGAGGGGGTTCTAGTAATGATACGGGCAGCTGAATTCTGGACCAGTTGAAGCTTATAAAGAGATTTACGAGAAAGACCAAAGAAAGGGGAATTGTAATAATCTAGACGAGAAGTGACAAGGCTATGAACAAGGACAGCAATGGTGTGGAGAGTGAGGGAGGGGCGAATACGATTAATGTGACGCAAGTGGAAATATGCAGACCGGGAGATGCTATTGATGTGGGACTGAAAGGATAAAGTACTGTCAAGGATGACACCCAGACTCTTAAGAGTCCTGGGGCACACCAGAAGTAACAGCAGTGGGTTGGGATGTGAAAGTTTTAAGCTGAACAAACTGAGTGCGGCCTGAGAAGTAGATAGATAGATAGATAGATAGATAGATAGATAGATAGACAGATAGATAGATAGATAGATAGATAGATAGATAGATAGACAGATAGATAGATAGATAGATAGATACTTTATTAATCCCAAGGGGAAATTCACATACTCCAGCAGCACCTTACTGATACAAAAAACAATATTAAATTAAAGATTGATAATAATGCAGGTAAAAACAGACAATAACTTTATATAATGTTAACGTTTACCCCCCCGGGTGGAATTGAAGTCGCATAGTTTGGGGGAGGAACGATCTCCTCAGTCTGTCAGTGGAGCAGGACATTGACAGCAGTCTGTCGCTGAAGCTGCTCCTCTGTCTAGAGATGACACTGTTTAGTGGATGCAGTGGATTTTCCATAATTGATAGGAGCCTGCTGAGCGCCCGTCGCTCTGCCACAGATGTCAAACTGTCTAGCTGCATGCCAACAATAGAGCCTGCCTTCCTCACCAGTTTGTCCAGGCGTGAGGCGTCTTTCTTCTTAATGCTTCCTCCCCAGCACACCACCGCGTAGAAGAGGGCGCTCGCCACAACCGTCTGATAGAACATCTGCAGCATCTTATTAAAGATGTTGAAGGACGCCAGCTTTCTAAGGAAGTATAACCGGCTCTGTCCTTTCTTACACAAAGCATCAGTATTGGCAGTCCAGTCTAATTTATCATCCAGCTGCACTCCCAGGTATTTATAGGTCTGCACCATCTGCACAAATACAAATACTTTATATAGTTAAAGCACAAGGAGATTAAGTGACTTGCTCACACAGTGAAGCTGAAGCAGGAAATGAACCTTCAAACTTGATATTTTATGCAATAATATAAATAACCACTATCATGTGCATAACAGAACAAGGGGAATGCATTGAAAAGTGACAAGCTTTATTATATTTTTCTTTTATGGAACATTGCCCACCTTTGAATTTCCATTATACTTAAAAATACAGTACGTCAATATCTACAATAAAAGATATTGAGGAACTTGTATATTCTGTACATCTTTCCGTTTATAAGGTATGACCCTGAATAATCATAGACAACATATTATAGATCAAGCTAGATTGTGTAAAGAAAGTTTTCCATGAAAATAAAATGTAATTTTCACAATTTTAATCCCCAGATAATGTTTGGCTTTACAGTGTATTGACAGTAGCTGCATGATAATATTCTGGAGAAGTCTTAAAACTACTATTTATAATATCTTTTTGTCAGCAACCCCAAAGTTCAGCTCTACTCTTTTCCGCTTGTCCAATTTGTTCAGTGGGAAGTTTTCAGTTATACAATGGCAGTAAGCTTCTCTTGTACACAGAGCATCATTGGATGCCATTATTAGAAAAAAACACTCAGCACCTGGTATTTCAATTCAAACATTTGTGCCAGAAAAGCTTCAAAAATAAAAATGTATAAAGAATAGAATAGAAGTTAAAAAGCAAAGATAAATGAGCAGTATAGTGTGCTTTTTCTCTCAATGTCAACAGATGATTGAGGTTATATTGTTTTTCATGTATTCACTGTATATGGTATGTGATAATAAATGAGCTATTTTGGAACTCTATCAAAATATATAAATGTATCTTTGGGGCAACCTTTTCAACAGCATCAACATTCATAAAATGTAATTATGGCCTATTCAGAATGGAAATGAAAGGTGCGTCTTTAGGAATATGATCAAATAAATTCTGTAGGTTGAATTTCACATTAGAAACAAACAATATGCTGAAAGAATTTAAACTAAAGATAAATAAAGCATTTATCAGGACTAGCAGTTAACATGTCATAGACAATTACATGGTAAGTGATTTTTTCCCTCACAATAAATTGTAAAATTATTTTTGGTAGGTCATAAGCAGTATTTAAAAGGAAAAATGTTTCTGCCAATATCCAACATTAAAATTCTCTAGGTCTGTGCTTATATCTGGCCTAGAAGTGTTTACCACTGAAAGTCTGTTATCCAAAATACAGTATGCCTGAGAAATTAATTAAATTGTTGCATTGATTAGTACATGAGTGCTTCATATGTACAAAGCATACAATTATTCAACTTAAAATTATACAGTATATTGAGCACATCTGTCTTGTTTAAAATTGTCCAAAATGTTTCCAGAGCAAGATCCAATGTGCTAACATTGCAATCAAGTTCCAGCCTCATTGAGCCATGTTTTGGGCCTGCACCAAATTAAAGTCATTCTGACCAAAATCTTTAAATGTCTTTCAGACAGCCTTGGTGTCACAATCCCTCCAAATCCACTAACAGCTGTGGTTGGTGTTCTTCCAGATGGGCTTAAAGTGGAGAAGGAAAAACAAAGTGCAATTGCCTTTACTACAATATTGGCTTATTTTGCTCAACTGGAAGAATTCTATCTCACTTCTTTTTAGTCAGTGGGTAACTGATGTTATATAGTATCTAAAATTGGAAAAAAATCTAATTCTAACTTAGAGGATCTGTACAAAACTTTTTTCAAAACCTGGCAGGATCTGATCAATAAAATTTTAGAATAAGCATTTAAAGCATTGAGGAAGTGGATTCTCTCTCCTCCTTTTAAATATATATTCTATTTATTTTTATTCATTATTTATCTACATACTTTTACTATTATTAAAGTTTTACTCTGTTAACCTAGCTCTCTTTCTCATGGGTGGGGGTCAATTTGTTCCAAACCTAGTTTTGTTAAACTTGACTTGCTTGTATGGAATATTATTTGATTTTAATAAAAAAATATTATACCATGAAATCAAAATGTAAAAGCAATTTGAAAATTATGTGGTAACCACAATGGCTAGAGCTGATGAAATACAACATGTTGGTGATGGCTTATGGGTAGTTTGAACACATACAGCTAAGCACTCTGCCATTAGTCTAGTTGAAACCAAGATCAAATGAACATGGATACTTCGCTGCGGGAGGGCACCATTGTTGAACAATTATTTGTAGTGAGATTTCTTTGGGTAGAGCAAGTGAAACCTACTGAAATTCACCAAAGAATGCTGCATCAGTACAGAAGTGAAAACAGCATGACTCAACAAAAAGTTTATGTATGAGCAGTAAGGTTTAAAGCAGGAAGAACAAGTGTAATGAAAGAAATTCAATTTGGACGATCATGTGCAATGAAGCCCACATAGACATGGCAAATGTCTTTATCAGTGAAGAGCGATGGATTTCATTACCTGCTGTTGCTGCACATTTGGATATCAGCTATTGATCTGCACATATCAGGGTGCATGATGACTTTGCGCAAGATGGGTACCCAAACAGCTTACTGATCTGCACAAGCCAGCTTTCGTCTGGGAATTTCAACAGGTTTTGCTCCCTCTGCCCAAAGGAAACTCACTACAGCATGTTGTTCAACAATGGTGCTATCTTGCAGTCAAGCATCCATGTTCATTTGACCTTGGTTTCAACTAACAGCAAAGCACTGCTCAGTGAGTGGTTGAACTACCCATAAGCCATTGCAAATGTGTTGTTTTGCATCAGTGTCTAGCTGTTGCTGTTATTGTATCATTTTCAGATTGCTTTCATTTTTGATTTACCCGTATATATTTCAAGAACCCCTCAAACCATACTGATATCTCAGGAAGGAACAATTAATAAGCATTAAGAGATACAATTTTCAGATGAGGAGATAAAGAGGTTGTTCTGATCATTAACTGTACCTTATGCTAAGTTACAGGTTAAGGACACATTTAATCAGCATATGTTGATTTTGATAACTGATATTGGTTTAACTGCGGTGGGTTGGCACCCTGCCTGGGATTGGTTCCTGCCTTGTGCCCTGTGTTGGCTGGGATTGGCTCCAGCAGACCCCCGTGACCCTGTGTTCGGATTCAGCGGGTTGGAAAATGGATGGATGGATGGATATTGCTTTAAACACAATAAATGCATTGTAAAACAAAGAGAAAGGCAAAACACATTAAAAGTATTGGATAGCCAGATGAATTCCTGTTTAATAGCCAGGACTGGATCATGTTTAATGTACCTGCCACTTATAGCCAGATCAACTTAGAGAAGTATACATCATCAGTGACTAGCTACATTAACAAGTGCATAGATGATAGATAGATAGATAGATAGATAGATAAATAGATAGATGAGACTCAAAAACCATCAGTACACATGCAATTCAGAAACCATTGGTGACACTGATAGTATGTGTATTGCTAAAAGCCCATAATAATGAATTTTGAACAGGTGGGATGGTAGCTCTTAGCACATCAAGGGAAAACCTATCTTGGAGCATCAAAGCATATGAGCAAGAAAATTCATAGCCACTTTCAGGACACCAGAGACACATGGCAAATATGGCAGGGAATTCAAGGCACAGACTATAGGACCACACCTTCTGTCTAAATAGTGGTGATGCCCCTTTCCAAATGTTGTAAATAACTTTTTTAAATGTAAACCCACACAAAGCAGTTGAACCAGACAACATACCTGGCTGAGTCCTCAGAGAATGTGCAAACCAGTCGACAGATATCTTTTACAGACATTTTCAACATTTCCCTAAGGCAGGCAGCCATCCCCAAACCACCACTATCATAACCCTATTTCACTCACACCGGTCATCATGAAGTGCTTCAAGAGGCTAGTCTTGGGCCATGTGTTAAGAATTCTGTTCATAAACTTATGTTAAGAATTCTGTTCATTGACTTCAGATCAGCATTTAACACCATCATCCCTCTGAAATTCATAGGGAAATTGATTCTGCAAGGCATAACACTTCTCTATGTAAACGGAACCAGGATTTTCTGACAGAGACCCTAGGCTGTCCACGTTGGAAACACCATCATGCTAAGCGCTGGCACCGCCCAGGTCTGTGTACTCAGCCCACATCTGTTCACTCTGCTGACTCATGACTGTACAGCTCTAGCAGCAGCATTACATTTGATGATGACACCATGATGATGGGCTTCATCAGCAATGGAGATGAGTCAACTTACAGAATGGGGATATGATGATCGGTGGACTGGTGCAAATGCAACAGTCTCTCACTCTAAACTGTTTATTTATTTATAGTATAGTATAGTGTAGTATAGTTCCTTACTTGTCTTGCATTTGTCCTGTGTTTATATATATGTGTTGCATCTTGGTCCTGGAGAATATTATTTCTTCCCAATGTCTTCTGCAATACCATTTATAGGTGCTATGACAATAAAGCCACTTGATTGGAATCACAGACTGGGATAGAGCCATGATCATGATTCTTCATCCTGGTCTTTCCATTCAAACCTAGTGTCAGAAAACAAAGATATGTAAGTGGTTGTTCAGCAGCTTTGTCATTTTCCAGTGTACCCTAAAGTCAGTCCACATTAAAGACACACTATCCCCATCCAGTGTTAAGTTTATAAAGTTCATAATTGTATCCCAACAAACAGTTTTGTACCCACCCCAGATGACTACATCCTTAAGGGCATCTTTAATTGGCTATTGGTTAAGCAAGATGGAATTCAGACAACATGACATGAATGGAATAATTAAAACAATCAGTTAAAACAAGGAGGAAAAGTCCTCACAGAGACATTGGTAACAAGGATACATTTTAAAATGCTGGTTTGATTTGAAACTTTTTCCATCCACAGTAGCATTTCGAGATTGTCACTAAAACACCCAAATATGTAAATCTTTCCAGTTAGCCATGTGTGGTTTGTCAGCCTGGAGAGATGTTTGTTTATGGAGCTAAGATGAGAAGAATAAAGTAACGTGGACTTCTTTGCCTGGATGTACTGCTTTTAAATGGTACAAACAAGTATAAGGCAGCCAAAAACATAGAAAATGTATACCAAGAGTCTTATCAAAATAAAATATTCAAGTGCTGTATTTTATGATGCAGTACATGCAGAAAGGATAGGTACGGATTTATTCCACATTAAACATGAGATCACTAAGGTCATCATCACAAAAAACAGTTGTAGTCAGTGCCTGATTGCATGTTAGTTCAGATTAGTGAAAACTAGTAAGATTATTTTAATAGTAACCAGGAGAAGAGACCTTGAAAAAATAGTTGAAAACAGGAAGTCTGCCACACCATTATCAAAGTAAAATCAAAAGTCAAATATCAAGCAAGATGAAAACCAGAAAAAAAGCTTTAGAAAAAATGTTTTTAAGGAGCACAAGAACAATCAACAAAAATGTTCTGGAATCCGCAAACTTGGATAGGAAATTCATTACCTTTGATGACCTTTTAAATCCATGCATGTTGTTAAGCAAAGGTTACAACCTCTGAGGACAGGCCCATAACAACACCAGATATAGTCCTAACAATGGGGAAAACAAAATGGAACGAATATAACCAAAATAGTAGTACAAACAGCCCAAATATATGAACAAAACCAAAAAAGGAGCTCCAATCAAAAACTGAAAACAGATCCACAATCAGGGACTAAACAAAATGAGTGCTCAGATTCGTGAGAAGATGGACAGTAACACACAAATAATTAAAAAGTTAATCATAACAGTTCAGAATGCAACAGCAAGAACTTTAACCAAGAAAAGTTCATTTAAACACATCTCATCAATATTAGCATCATTGTATTGGCTGCCTGTATCTTTAAGAATTGATTTTAAAATATTATTAATTTTCTGTAAGGCTCTGACCAATCTTGCACCTCCCTATATTATCAAATCTCTATCCCCCTACATCCCTTGCAATCTCTGATCTTCAGACTGTGGTTTACTTAATGTTCCCAGAGTAAAACATAAAAGAGCTGGTGAGGCAGCCTTTTACCTTTGTGCACCAGAAATCTATTCTAAGTTACCAAGTCAGATACATCAGGCTAGTAAGGTTGAACATTTAAAGCTTCTAAAGATACATATTTTTATTTGGCCTTTAATAAGTTTTAATATTTTATTGATTAAATCTACATATTTGTATATTTTAAATTTTGCCTTTGTTCTAAGAGGTATGTAATGCCCTGTCTACTACTTGTTATGTCATTTACAACTACTAAAGATACATGTTTTTATTTGGCCTTTAATAAATTGTAATCTGTTAGTGATCTAATCTACATAATTGAATATTTTAAATTGTACCCTTTGTGATACCAACAGAATTAACTCAACAAATCAAGAAGAGTTGGGGAATAATGTCCAGAGGACTAGTGAAAAAAAAATATGATGAGTTGGATCAAAAACAAAAGTATTTGACAAAATACAGCAGTAAGGTGGTGGTTTATATACAAAATGGAGACCAGAAGGAAGCATGGCTGGAAGTAACGTCATAACGGAAAGACGGATGTGACATCATCAGGATGGGATCGGAAGTGACATCATCAGGAAGGGCCAGAGGTAATGTCATCAAGATAGGACCAGAAGTAACGTCATCAGTCAGAAGTGGAAGTGATGTCTTGGTCAGAACGCCATTTTTGGAATCCGTAAATGTTGGAGGTAAGTGAACTAAGTCATTATTTTTCTTCTGTATGTCTGGTGAAAGAAAGAGAGAAGCATTAATGCTCGATATCAACCCTTCGTCTAGCGATAATTCACTCACCTTAGGACTTGTTTGCTGCCTCCTAAGCACTCGTGTGTGACACCTTGTTCTAAGAGGTATGTATGGTTCTGTTCATAAAATACCACTGTTACTATTCAAATTTAAATTCACTAAGTGCTAATAATTTCTTATATGTTAGTTTTGGCTTATTGGTGTCCTGCATCACCTCCTAAGCAGCACAAGCACTCTGCAGCCATGTTTGACACTAGAAGGGATGAAGAAGATCTTCCTTTGATGAAACCAGCAGAACTGTATTATGCAGAACTTTTCATCATTAATGAATGTTTTCTACAATCCAGATGCAGTATAACTAACAACAGGCAACTACTACTTGTTATATCATTTAAAAAATCAAAAGTCCAGGTAATCTTCTGGCAATTCAGATATTACATAATAACATGGTAAGCTACATTACATCAATCCAGTCATTAATTGTGACATAGAACAAAGAGTAAAGAAACAATTTATCCTGAGAGTATCAATGTAGGCATCTCGACAACATTACATCTAGGTGTCCTGGAAATACAGAGAGAATGGTGCAAGGAAACCTCTGCTAGGCATAAGAAGCTAACCCAAAATTGGCCAAGTTGATTCTTGAGATGTTAGTAGCCTATCACTGGTTTAAATTAACTGATAAGTTTAAAGGAAATGCCTTGATGGGGTTAATGCAAGTAGTAGGATGAAGTAAAAAATACCCTGCCTCAATACAAAAAACAATTTTTCTTGATAATTAACCATTGCTAAATATATAAATGTTTAAATAACATGATGTTTTATGTACAATGGCTTAATCTATTTTGAAAATCGTAGCAAAGTAATTACAGTAATTTTTTTAGAGCATGTCTTCCCAAAATAAAGTAAATGCCTTTCAGTGGATGCAGTGGTTGGTGGCACTGATTAAATCTTCATGAGTGATGATTAAAATAAAAAAGTGCAATAAGAAAAAAATGGGTACTGCATAAAATATTCAGTGTTGCAGTGTTTCTAGTCATTTTTATGAACCTTCTCTATCAACAAATCTTAAAATGTATTTTCTCCACATGCTTAACACACTATTCAATGTGTAGTACAGATTTCGGTGACTGAAAAATTTGTCGTGAGCAGTGGTTTGCTAAAAGTATAGATTACATTTGAATAACAATGTACAAATGATTCAATAAAGGAAGAAATCTGCTTTAAAGCATGCACCCTTCTTACGCATTACTTAATAAGAAATGACTGCCCTTCTGCTAATTCAATTACAAGCACTCAGAAAATGCACTTTACAGGTCAATATATACCCTAAGCAGTTAACAAAGTTAGAATTTTTTTTCTGGTATTGATTAAACTAACCATACATGTCATGATATCATCACGTTAAAAAACTGGTTGGTTAATTCAGTGAGAACTTTGAAAGGGTCAAGGGGCATTAACTTGATTTAATTTAATCTTCAGTCCTGCATTAACCTTTTATAGATTCTTGCACTTGAGCCTGAATTTGAGAGCAGTGGTTATTTTTTCCGTCTTAATTATGTGGCAGATGCACACTGAGTTGAGGTGTCACAGCAGTAATTTTAACCTTGTAATCAGTGAAGCACTTTGGGAAGGTACAAATCAGGAAAATGATTCTGTATGTCGCCGACCTGTCAATTAATACCGGGATTCTAATTTTTCTTCCTTTCTTCTCATAGATCTTTTCACAAGAATACAATGTATGAAAAAATGGAAAGGCTTCAATAAATCTGAGTACATACCATCATAGAGTACAAAAATAAAAGCAAAAGTTTTCCCTCAAAGAACAGGAAGGAGGAACAATCAACATTTACCTTAATATAAATGGAGTGAAGTTGAGAGGCTTGCTCTCTGCATTTGGGAAAAGAATGAATGATGTTCTATTGAAACAAATGTTGAAAACCATTGACAGGGAGGATCATGCAAAGTTATAGAAATTGAGAAAATATCTTAAATGTTTGGGGAATCACTCAGCCCTAATTTTAAAATTAGTTGTTATAATAATAAATTATAAGGTGAAATCACCGGGTATACCAGTAAGTCATTCTCCTGTACTTGGGGCCTGGGTCATCTACAGTGGATTTAGAACGCATTCAGACCTTTTCACATTCTGCACACTTTATTATGGTGTAGATTTATTTTAAATGGACATATTGGACATTTTTGCCCATCAATCTTCACTTAGCAACCCATGATGACATGTTTTCATAACATTTTGCAAATTTATTCCATCCATCCATCCATTATCCAACCCGCTATATCCTATCTACAGGGTCACGGGGGGTCTGCTGGAGCCAATCCCAGCCAACACAGGGTGCAAGACAGGAAACAAACCCCGAGCAGGGCGCCAGGCAAATGTATTACAAATCTAAAATGGAAATCTCTCATTTATGTAAGTATTTAGACCCTTTGTTGTGGCGCTCCAGAATTGTGGTCAGATACATTCTGTTTGCTTTATTTATCCTTGAGAAGTGCCTAGAACTTATTTGGATTTCACTTGTGTCAAAATGAATTAATTGGACATAATTTAGAAAGGAATACACTTCCACAATTCACACTGCATGTCAAGACAGAAAAACCAAGCCATGAAGTCCAAGAAACTCTCTGCAGTTCTCCATGATGAAGTTGTGATTAGGCATAGATCAAAGCAAGATGATATAAACATTTCTGTGATATGGCATTCTACATACTTGAATCAATTTTTTTGACAATTAGAATTTATTTTTAGATTTTTTTTTCATGTATTAGTTATTTTCCTATTGTTATTTAACTTTAATGTTATGTTTTTGGGATCATTGTGCCACTATTTTTGGAGTTTTATTCTTATCTTGGGCATATTGTGCAGTTCTCAATACAGTATGGTTGTGGTGTTAATGTTTACGGTTGCTACACAAGTTGTGATCTGCGTCATGTGATGCATGGTGTCATCTCCTAGAGAGTGCTTAAGATGGCCCGGAGTGCCTGCAGCCATGGGCTTCTTATATTTCCCACGTTATTGATTGTCATGACTGAGATAATCTAGGCTGAATGAAGACATAAATAACAAGTTAGTTGCTTTTATTGTCTAGATGGTGCTGATAAATAACAAATATTGCTCCAAGGTGGGTGGTGGCACTACAGCTAATAGTATGTCATGTTTTCTTAACAGCTCTGACACTCAACAAGAGGTGAGGCTTAGCCCTGCTTCCAATGTGCAACATCAGTCCCGCCCTTCCACGGCTCAGGCCAAAGAGGTCATCTTTTGATCCCAGACCAGGGGCAGTAATGGAGCTCTCAGAAGCCAAGAGTTGTGAGAATTGCAGAAGTGTATTAATGCCACAGCACACACTAACTATTGTTTAATTGTGGACTTTTTTTCACAAACTACCATGTAAATGTGCACTGCTAGCTTGGTGCCCCAAGAATTGCACACTAGAAATATAAATAGATAAACTTCATTGTGAAGATAAAGAATGTATTATCATCTTTGAACACAAGCACATACATGCAAAACTATAAAAAAAGCAAATTATTGCAAGGCCAAAAGTTATACATACAAAGTGACAATAATGTAATAACATAAAGAAATACAGTCCCTATGGCCAATGTGTCTGTTATAACTGTTTAGGATGAAGAATGGAATGTTGGAAGGAAAGTGTTTGATGACTGACAGCAATAAATGAATGTCTGAATACACAATGGAAGGTCTGAACAATAAAAGTACACCTTATGAGAAGAATTTAGGAGTCGTAGTGGACTTGTTACTATCAACTTCTGGGCAATGTTCAGAAGCCATTTGGAACACTAACAGGATATTAAGTTATATAGCACCCTAATGTGTAGAGTACAAGTCCAAGGAGGTCATGATTATGCAAGGCTACACCTGGATTACTGTGTACAGTTTTGTCTCCATGCTACAAAAAACACATAGACACATAGAAAATCTAGAGAAGAGTGACTAGGTTGATTCAAGGACTGTGAGAGATGAGTCATGAGGAAGGATGATAAGCCTTTTCATTTTAAGCAAAAGGAGATCAAGTTGTGGCATGGCTAAAGTGTTTAAAATTAGGAAAGAAATCAGTAGAGGGAATCAAAACTGTTACTTCAAAATTAGTTCAACAAGGACACGGGGACACAGTTGGATACTTATTAAAGGAAAAATTTGCACAAATATTACGAAGTTTTTCTTCACACAGAGAACCATAGACACATGGGATAAGATACCCAGTAGTATGGAAGAATTAAGTGGATAGGGCTGGTGAACTCTGTTGGGCTGAAAGGCCTGTTCTCCTATAAATGTTGCCAATGTTCTAATGTTCCAACTGTACAATTCTTTTAAATTTCCATGATTATTTTACTTCAGCATTTGGCTTTTTTTTCCATTCTTTAGTAAGCTTTAAATAATGATGTTTGTTCTGTTTAAGGCTATTGTGATTTTCAAATAAATATTAACTTGGTTAAAAACAGATTAAAATATTTACAGTAACAAATAATCAGGACAGTCCTTTTGTTATAGGAGCTTCCACCTTCAGTGTGGACTTCTGCTAATAAATTAAGTCTGTCTTTGGGGGTATTGGTGTACTCAGTCAAAATTCTCTCTTTTACCATGCAGAACTCTTGATAATGTCAGACATTCTCGTTAAAACTTTCTACATCACAAAGCAGGTATTTTGCAACTGTTCAGTCAGGAGCAGTACATACTTCGTAGATAAAGTTGGTTTAATGTAGTTAAAAAGCATTTGATAGTTTACCAGATGATTCCATGTTACTGAAAATTTAATAACAATGAATACAAAATAGGCAGAAAAGAACAGAAAGTGATACAAGCACAAAACAGATATTGCATGAGTTCTCATACAAAGGTTTAACTGGTATGTCAGCGAGGTGAAATTCTCAATCCTGTAATTTGGTGCCTTTGTATTATTTATTTTGTCTAATTTTATTTATATGTCAAATAAGGCTTTCATATTTTTTAAAATTAAGAATTCATCCATATAATAAAAATAACCAAGTCATCAAGATGTCTTAAATACATTTAAAATGTACAGTATTCATAATGGCCATCTTCAATATTTAATTCTCTTCTCCATCCATCAACATCACCACTCCATCTGGGAGTGTTGCCTAAAGTGATGAATGCAGAAATATATTTTTATAATGAATTCAAGCTGCATCTGAATTGTTGACTAAAAATAATGTAAACACATCCTTTATTTAGAATAAATGAATTGTGCAAAGATCTTTGCAATCACACATGTATATACATGTTCTGAGATTTTTATGTAAATCTTTAATCCATTTTGTATATGAAAAAAGTATTGCAAACTTTTAGTGAAAAATAAATATATATGCAACACGCCATGTCCACAATAAAAATACTGCAGATTTTCAGTGGCCTTAACTGTGGTAAATGTAATCAGTTGTTATAAATAATATTTAATTGGTCTACAAAATACTGCTGTAATAAATTCTTACGATAATAATAAATGTAAGATTAATGACAGTGACACCTGGTAACCTTGACCACCAACTCCTTCTTCTGATTGGGCATCTTATAGTTCGCAGGCCGAGGATGGACTTGGGCAAGTGAGGAGGCAGACAACAGTTTTGAAGAGTGCAAATAGGTGCCAAGTTTATTAACAACCCTGTCATTGTGCAAAAGGTGCAATTAGATAAATCCATCATAAGTAATTAAATCATTTGTTCTTAAAAGCAGAAGATCAGGGTGTTCAACCATAAAGACAATAAAAAAATCATATTAAAATCCACAGAAGGAACTTCCCAACAGTCATTTCCATATGGCAAATTTCCTACATCACTCAATCCGTGATGTAGGAACTGCGTCCTTGTTACATCATCGCCACTCACCCGACAAATCTACTACTGGCTCAATGCTCACCTCATCCACTCCTTCACATCACAACGACTTTGCCTTCATTTGTACAAGTCTGCAGTCCCCGTCTAGCATCCACATGCCTTCCCTGCACTGCATTGGCAAACCAGGCATCACCATAATATCCAGATAATAACACATGTACTTTGTGAGCATGCCCAAGTCAATCAAACAGAGGAAGCTCTGCAGTTTACTTGTGACTGTACGCTGTAGGAAGATATGTAAATAAATCAAGGTAAATAACATTCGATCTGGTGTTTATATATAAGTAATATATAAATGTTTTTTATATAAAAACCATCACAAAAACATAATCACAAACAGGACTTCGCACAGTATCATGGCAAGCTCTGTAAGCCCTGCTTTATCTTTGAAGGACAGGTGTGGGGCAGACTGAATGGCAGGAGGACGCCTGACCTGTTGCAGCATCCAAACGGTGCCATCTTTCACCTTTACCCCTGGTGCAGCTGCGTTACTCTTATATGTGAGTGGACGTTTTTTGCAGGGAGGGCTTCTGTTCTCTTTCTCCAAAGTAGAACCCTCTTCCTCATCTGAGTTTACCTCTGTTATAGCATGTATTTAATTGAAAACAGCTGTGTCAGATCGGGGAGAGCGTGAACGTGACTGAGAGAATAAAACTGAATAAAACAAAAATGCTAACCTTTACAAGTACCATAAATTTACACCGGCTGTTACAGACTCAAATGTATGGTTTTATTGTACAATAGTAACAGCTACTATTCACAATGATAATTCTGGAGGGTGCCCAGATTCGATCCCTGTATCTCTTGTTTATGAGTCAGCAGTTCTTACCACTGTACAAACCAAGAGGTCGTATCTGTGTTGTACCCATCACCCAATTTCTTTTTCTTAGTTTAAATTCTTGAATAAAAGTACACTTGTTTTGTTATACGTGTAATTGTGTTTATTTGATATTTGCCCTTCAATCTTTACACATTTTACAATCCATGTCAAAATTTTGTCGTTAGTACTATAACATGAAAAAAGTTTCTATTTTAGGTATGTGTTCAACATTTCTTGCCTCGCATTTCCTGTCATCCTACACTTACCCAGATCGTTGTAGACACAGAACACACATGAAATGCATGTGTTGCAAATAATGAATATATTATTTACCCTATGCAACACATAGGACCTCACTCGCAGATAAAGAAGACTTGAGTTGGGAGAACTTTTTGCCCGAGATGAACTCAGGGGGTTGGATGGATTGGATAGCAGGATACTTGCTGCTTGTGCTGATCGACACATTTACAAAACAAAAAATGCTGATGGAGAGGTGTGAACGGATTTAAGGTGGGCCAGGATTACGGGTTTTTTCGTAGGCTTCATGGATTCTAGTGTTAAGTCCTCTTGACTGCTGCAAATAGCAGACACACAATAATCACAAGCTTTATGTGAGTTAAAGACGGTGGAGTCACAAGGCAGTGTTTCACATTTAGGCATTTTGCTATTGTAGTAAAGCAAAAGAAATTACAGTGAAAAAGTGATTATTTAGCTCCCTCCATATTCAATAAGACTATGTGTAATTCCTATCTGTTAGGCCTGAAGAGCACCAAAGTATGTTCAATTAAATTCCACATTAGCAATAATTGTAAAAAGTGTACAATATAAATTAGCACAAATTGTCCTTTATAATTTATATATCAACATGGTAAAAATGACAATTGTTTTGTGAACTTGGCAATTGGTGAGCACCACATAAATTAATTATACACTGACAGCATACTAATGAAAAAGCAGATATGGCAGCAAATGGGTTCAGGCAGCATGTCTTACTTAACAATACTGCTAAACAATTATAATGAAGTGTGATCTCAATAGAAAAGGAAGATAACAAACACACATAATATTGCATTGAGCCTTTTAATCACAACAAAGGAATACACCATTAATAGCGAGTTAATGCACTAACGCTGCCCATTAAAAATGCATGTTAAGGAATAATCACATTAAAAGCCCTTATAAGATGATGTATCCCCTTTCTAATTGTAAATGAAGCTTAAGCTGAACATCAACAACGAAAGTCTTTTTTTTTCTTTTCCAGAACTCTGTGATCTTTTACAGTTCTGCATGCTCCTCAACTATTCACATTTGTAAAACGCAGTTTTCATCCAAACATTCAACCTTCTACCATCTGAATATTTACCTTCACAGGTCAGCAGCCTACTGTGGAGATATCAGGTACACATCAGGAACCAACCCACTTAAGGAACACCCGTTCTTCACATTCAGTGATAACATGGTAGTTTATAGATAGATGGACTATATACATGTATATACCAGAATGTCTTAAAAGGAATAAAATTAAAAAGTAAGAAAAACCCCAGATTTGGCATTCACAGTCACCGTCAAACATTTTGCAGGTGGATTTTTGTTAGTATAATGGAGCCCCAGTTCTTCTTTCTGCTGAATAATTTGTTAGCTGAAAGAACTCAGTGTTAGTGCAAGAGGATGTACAGCTTTGTTCATAATGGCACTCAGTTTTATTTTAATTCTCTCCTTTGCTAATACCTTGTTGAGTTGGTGGGTCTGTCCTCAGGTGATGTTATCAGTAACGTGCAAAACAGTGTAGAAAACTGTACTGGGATGGAAGGGATGCCATTATCCACATTTAAGGAATGCAGTCTCCTAAGAAAAAAGAGCCTGCTCTGCCCTATATTATCTAGTTCATCTGTATTACAAAACCAGTCCAATCTGTCATTGATGTGGACCCCCAAGTACTTGTAGGAGTGGACCACCTCTACGTCCACTTCCTGAATAGTGAGCAAACACAGACGCTGTTTGGTGCAATGAAGTCCATAACCAGTTCCTTGGTTTTGCTGATGTTAAGCTGCAGACAATTCTTTTTGCACCTAGAAACAAAGTTTTCCACTTGACTCCTACACTCTGTTTCATCCCCCATATCAATACACCCCATAAGTGCAGAATCATCTGAGAATTTCTACAAGTGACATGATCTGGTGTTATAGTTGTAGTCAGAGGCGTACAGAGTAAAGAGAAAAGGAGACAAGACTGTTCCTTTTGGTGATCAAGTGTTGCTCACATCTGTATCAGAGACAGTCCATGATCCTCATAAACTGCAGTCTGTCCAACAGAAAGTCCATTATTCAGGACACCATTTGCTGAGCTTACTCCTTAACAGGGATGGCTGGATGGTATTGAAAGCATATGAGAAATCAAAAAACATAAGCCTCACAGTACTGCCAGCTTTGTCCAGGTGGGAATAAGTCTTGTGGAGAAGACGGATAATGGCATTCTCCACTCAAATATTTGTTTGATAAGCAAATTGCAGTGTCATCCAGGTGGTGTACAACAAGAGGGCTCATATAGTCCAGTCATGATGTGAGACCTAAGTGCCAAAAGTCATTAATTGAAGAGGTGCCTGCCTTCTTTGTAACAGGACCAATGTGGGATATTTCCCCGACAGCAACAGCACTTTCTGAAGCTTTAGGTACAGACTGAAGAGGTGACAGGGGACACAAGAAATTTGGTCAGCACAGGCCAAACTTGAGGACTGACCCCTGTGTGTAGCTTACTCAGCTGTTATAACCATTCAATAACTTGAACACTTTAGAAATGAATGAAAAATCTAGCGCCTGAACAAAAATATGTGTGGGCACAGGAAAGTATTCAAACTCCCACACATATTTATTGGGCTAGGAATTGAAGCCATGTCCCTTGTATTGTAAGGAAGCTACCCTTCTGGGCAGACAGGGGCACAATTCCCAAAAGTTAGTCCAAATGAGGCAGCGGATTTGTTGCTTGACTTCTGTTTATTTAGAATATGTGTTCTGCTTGTGATTATCTCCCCCTTTAGTTTATTATTGTTAACAGAAAATTATAATTTCCTTTAAATAGATTTAATTAGATTTAAAACAATCAGGAGCAGAACCAGTTCACCCAAGCCCCACTCCCCTTTGATCAAATCGTAGGACATGGCAGACAGCATCAATAGTTGCACTGGGGTCAAACAACACTGAAGTCTTGAGTCAACAGAAATAAGAGGATCATTCATAACAGCTTTGGTGTTACGTTCAACTCTGATGTCAGAATGGGTGAAACCAATTATGTAGAGTGTGATAAATATGTAATGTGTTCCAGAATATACCAAAATGGAAGATCTGAAATTGGTCAATAGCTGACTGCATCACTCCCAATGACCCCTGCCATCTTAAAAACTGGTGTAACAGAAGCAGTTTTCAGAAGTTAAACTAATGCTGAGAGTTAACAATGGTAACAGGACAGATGGAAGCCAAGGGTAGCTGTGGAGAGAGATCCAGGAATGCAGGTGGACCTCATTTTTGATACCACTTTAAAATACATTGCACATGTGCAGTAGTGAAACTTGAAAAACAGTGGAGGGACAGCCAACATGATAAATCTCAACTGGGTCAGAGGAAAGAGCAGGGGCAGGACAGACAAATTTGATACGCTACTCAGTGGAACAACAGGCTGAGCTGTTTACAGGGTTAAGAAATTTAATTGTGTTAAATGCAGTTTTGAGATTATTCAAAATTTTTATTAAAAACTTGGAAAAGGTATCATGTTCTGGCAACCTCAAGAGCATTGTTAATTTTAAACTAATGCTATTCACACAATTTATCTGTGAACAGTAAGAGCAGATTTTTCTATATTGATGCTCTTGTTGCCTTCCTCTAACTTTAAGTGCATGTAATTCACTTGTGTGTCATTGAGAAAATGTTTTAATAGAAAGAGTATTCTTTCATAGGGACAACTGGATCTAAAACAAAAGCATGTGCAGAAGTGTAATGATGAAAAGTAGTTAATTCCTCAAAGCCCAGAAACTAAATTAGAGAAAAGATCAAGATTAATATATCTAAATGTGATGGTGCAGTCTTGTAAGGAAAGGCAGTGGAACATTTAAATCAAAGGTAACAAGTTTTTGGTCAGAAGTGCTTAACTCAGTACCATGAAGATTGTCTATGTCAACACCAGCAGTGCAAACCAAATCCAAAATTTGACTTTTCCAGTTTGTGGGAAATTTAACCTGCCCTGAGAGGTTGAAACAATCAAGAATATCAAGAAAGCTCACTGCAAAGCTGCAACTAGGATGTCACCACAGACATTAATGTCTCCACACAAAATCATAGCAAAAGAAACAGGACTGAGCAGTGTCAAAAGTTCAGTAAGTTTAGTGTAGACTGCAAAATTGGAATGAATGGCTGATAACTGGAGAACTCACAAGACATTCCGCAGGTATTGCACTTGGAACAGCTATTTTACTAACTAGTAAATGACAGCAAGGCCATTACCCTGTTCAGTGGGTCATGGTTTATCAACATATTTGTAACCAGGAGGAGAACACATGTTAAGTTTGAAATATTCTTTAGGCTGAAGGCAAGTTTCACAGAGATAGAGTAGATCCAGTTTTTAGTCCAACAAAACATCATGCAGTAGCACATTCCTTACTGTTCAAGGAGTGTCATGTTTAAATAAGAGAATGTAATAGAATAAGGATATGTGATCCTTATAGACTAACCATTTGTGACTGACATAAAATAACTGTACAGATTCTCTGGATAGTTTTTGCAAAGTGTGTATCAGACAAATAGGGGGAATTTCAGCAACGGAAGAGTAAAGAGCACTTCAAAAAGATTTTCAATTTATATAAAAAGAGGTACAAACAATTCCCTGTGCCTCACAGAAGCCAAGTACATAGAGTTTAGTTAGGGATAAAGGTTCAACCCGAGTAGCCATGGCAAAGATGTAACTTGTGAGTATTTCAAGAGTACATACTTCAGAAAAAACAATGGCCAAAGATTTGATCATGAAGAACAGATGAGCATTTACTGAGAAGCAACCCCAAGAAACATCCAAAAAGCCTCGAACTGCAGCCATAGCACCATGTAAGAGCTCACGCCACCTTAGTCAGAGCACAATAAGTTTGATACCGACGAGGTGTGATCAAAAAGTACAGTAAATGTTGATGCAGAGCACCATCCAAGAGCAACGCAAAACAATTCAATGCAGGTTCTGACATGTCCATACTAGAGCCTAGTTTGTGACAATTTTCAACTTGTTTGATACTGTCAGACGTTTGTGAGCCACTGTTGAGTTCAAGTGTGTTTTTCAAGTTTGTCGTTAATAATGGATATCGAGCAATGCATTTACATGAAATTTTTTTCAAATTGCAAAAAGCTCAGGAAACCCATCAGATGTTAAAATCAGTTTATGATGACACTGCACCGACAATTAAGACTGTTTACCAGTGGTTTGATTGATTTTGTAATGGATCTTCCTTGGTTGAAGACGAGAAAAGATCAGGATGTCCGTCAACATCAATAACCGAGGAAAATGTTGAAATGGTTTTATTCTTCATCATGACAACGCTCCTTGTCACACATCCCTTCTAGTACGACAATTTCTGTTGAATAAAAACATTTTACTGTGTCCATATCCACCTTATTCGCTGGATCTGGCACTGTGTGACTTCTGGGTGTTCCCTAAATTGAAAATGACCATGAAAGGCAAACGACTTCAATCCATTGAGGACACCCAGGTAGCCACAACAGCCCAACTAAAAACACTCTCGATAGAAAACTTCCAGAACTGCTTCGCAAAGTGGCAGGAGTGTTGGGATAAGTGCATTCAAAGTGGAGGAGAGTATTTTAAGGGTGACTAATGGTTGTAAATCTTTTACTGCAATTTATTTATTTATTTTTTTAAATCATTCACCGTATTTTTTCATGACACCTCGTATAAGTCAATTGACAAAAGCCACAAAACAAAGAAATATCAGACAAAAGACAAAGAAATATCAGAAATACCTAAATGAGTGAAAATTTATTCACTATCTATGGCAAAATGCTAAGACTTACTAGAACATGGTCTGTGGTAAGCAACTGAAATGTAGCAGTTTAAGTGTTAGGATTTCCAACCACAGGTAAAGATTCCAGAACACATGCAGAAAATGTAACCTTTTTTCTAGGAGAATTGATCACAGCCGATAGACTGGAGGCAAATTGAGCAGAAATTGAACAGTCAAGAATCTCCCAAATAAATCAGATAAAACAGCTATTTGCATTCAGCGTGCGCTCATTAGATGTGGATTCGTGTACCAAAAATTATGGATGAATATGGAGACTAAATTCTACTCAGATGTTCTGAGAAGACCACAACACAGAGGAGTCTTATTTTTTACCAGTACTTATCTTTGTGTACTGTTTCTCAGTTTTATTCTGTAGTTCCATCCGTGTATTTTTCAAACCCAGTATTTCCATTACAGAGCCTTGAAGAGTAAGCATATTAAAACAGCATTAGATGTAAGGCAGTAAAAAAAATACTTTATATATACACACTTAGTTTGGAGGTGTCATTACAAATCATTTCACTAAACAAAAAGAAAAAAACATGAATTTAATACAGCGTTTCAAGTTTTTTGTCGGGTGCACGTAGTAGAGTAAAATTTAATACAATACCAACAAAAGATCCACAAATAATGCAAAAGTGCATGTAAAATGCATTATATGTATATTGCCAAGAATGTGAGCATCAGGTGTGTTACACTGTACTCAGTCCATCTAAATTACCCTTAGAGATGGATTTGGATGTGATGTGACACAGGCACTAATACAACTTTTTGCCCTAGAATAGAATGGAAGTGAACCCTGTGGAGATCTACTGACGTCACCTGATCTCCCTGCTCGTTTGTCCCACCTTTTCTGGTTCTCCTGACACAAAGACTGCACACAGTCAATCCACTGTCATTTTGGACCAGACTTCTAACCAAGAAGAGATCCTTTGGGAAGGAAATCAACTCTAAAAGGCTGTAAAGAGCCTGATGTCACTAGTGGCATTATTTACTTAAGTATTAACTTACTAGTTTTTTAACATTCAGTACTGGGCATTAAACAATGTCACCATTGGTGCCCCAGATATTTATCTGTTTCATTTTTACAATATATGTAGAGTGGTGGCTCTGAGGCTAGGGATCTGCACCGGCAATTGGAAGGTTGCGAGTTTGAACCCTGTAAATGCCAGAAATGACTCTACTCTGTTGGGCCCTTGAGCAAGGCCCTTAACCTGCAATTCTTTTATCCTGGGTATGACATTAATCGGAATCCAGCCCTGAAAGCAAGTCCTCCAATTTACAGGGAAAAAGTGGGGGTTGGTGTCAGGATTGGCACTCCAGCTTCCATAAAAACCTTCACACTATTCCAGTGTAATGCTGAGGTGTCACCCACTGCACTACACTGTCACAATCCAGGTGGTTCGTCTTGCACATGCTCCCAACCTCTCTCCCACTCTCTCTCTCTCTCTCTCTCTCTATATATATATATATATATATACGGTATCTATACTAATAAAAGGCAAAGCTCTCACTGACTCACTCATCACTAATTCTCCAACTTCCCGTGTAGGTAGAAGGCTGAAATTTGGCAGGCTCATTCCTTACAGCTTGCTTACAAAAGTTATGCAGGTTTCATTTTGAAATTCCACGCATAACGGTCATAACGGTTGACAACATCCACCATGTTAAACTTTCTTATTTATGGCCCCATCTTCACGACAGGCGGCTTCCCTGCGCTAACCGAAACCGATGTACGTACTTATTTCGGTGGTATGATGCCACTGTCGGCCGCCATATTGAACTTTCCAACGGTCTTTGTTACTTATGGACCCATCTTCAAGAAATTTGGTACGCGGGTTAGCAACGCTAACTGAATCCTACTTATGTACATATAGGGTCCCCCATCTCCACGCCTCCCACTTAGTTGGCAGCCTGCCTATACAGTATAAGGCCGTCCGTTGCTCCGGTCTCTTCATTCCCTTCTTTGCTTCGCCATGGCATTCACGTCTTCCCTGCTGATAACTGCAGCCTTTTTATTTTATTTATATAACACGGCTTCTCCGCTGTTTTATTGTTCGTTTATTATGATTATAGTTATTGTGTAGGTATTTTAGACTTAGTTTACATTGTTCAGGTACCCATTTTCCTTTATCATTCCAACCGTACCCCCATTGACATGTCTATCAAGGTGATCACCATCAATCAAAGAACTGTCACTTACCGAGTGGCTTCCATGCCCGGAGATGGCGACTGCCTTTTCCATTCTCTATGTTACATATTGCACGGCCATATCAGGCTCACTCTTGATATCCGGAGGAATATTGAGTCTTATGTATTGAATGACTGGGACAGGTTCAAGGTGTGGACTGATGACGGTACAGGAGATAATTATACTACACAGGAGCACTAGAAGAGTGAAATGCTTAAGCTCTTCACTTATGGTTTTGCATGTGAGTTGATGGCTGCCGCTGAATTGTTCGGTTGTCACTTTCAAGTGTACCGAAATGGCCAAATATTTTACACCTTTGGACAACTGCCAATGCCTCTTAAACATCTTAGATTCACAGGTGACGATTTCAGTAGTGGACACTTTGATGTTTATGAATGTTTAAACTCTCAAAAGCTGGATGCAAAGTTATCGATAAAACCCATTTCAATTCAAACGCCTCCAGTTTCCAGTAAGGCTCTGCTTCGCAATGAGAATTAATAAGTCTCAGGGACAGACCCTACAAAAGGATGGCATTGATTTGAGGCAAGATAGCTTTTTACATGACCAACTATACATTGCATGCTCAAGAGTAAGCTCAGCACACAGCTTGGTCATATTACAACCGGAGGACCGAACTGACAATGTGGTATACAAAGAGATCCTAAACAAATAAGTATTGGTATATTTTCCCTCAGTTTAAAAAGGTTTACTTTTCTTCTTAATAAAAATTTTAAAGCAGTACTTCGCCACTGCGAAGCGCGGGTATTTTGCTAGTATATATATATATATATATATATATATATATATATATTTGCAGTTGGAGATCCACAAAGGGAGAAAAAACGAATCACGTATCATAAAATAGTTTTATTCCTGAGCTTTCAACCCCTATCAGGGGTCTTCATCAGAGGATAATGCTTAGACTTACAAGAATCAAAGGCAATATATAGCAACACATTCAGGGGGGGGGTGGGTGGAGGTGACTAAGTCCGTATGATCAAAAGGGGGGGGGGGGGTTTATCGTTAAATTAAAGTGCATATGTCCTTCTTAAGTTGGCATATGCTGGGTTTATGTCCAAGTGTCTGTTGATGGCATTTTCATCTGATAGCCAAGACTCGGCCAACTCTCTGGCGCTTTTTGTACTGGCCTTAAATTTTACTTTCACGTTGTCCCAGTTGAATGTGTGTCCTGTCGATTTAGTATGTGCATATATCAAAGATAGCGCGTCCTTTCTTCTGACAGCGTTGCGATGTTCCTGTACACGTGTTGAAATTCTTTTTGACGTTTGTCCTATGTATACAGCTGAGCAAGAATTGCATGGAATACTATAAACTGCGTTTCGTGTTTCGGCTGTCGATTTCTTGTTTTTAGCATTAAACAGGACCATGCGCAGATTGTTGGTGGGTTTATGTGCTATTTTGATGCCCCACTTGGTCAGGGTGCGTGCCGTGCCTTCTGACACATTATGGTGGTATGGGAGTGAATGCAACGCTGTCAGAAGAAAGGACGCACTATCTTTGATATATGCACATACTAAATCGACAGGACACACATTCAACTGGGACAACGTGAAAGTAAAATTTAAGGCCAGTACAAAAAGCGCCAGAGAGTTGGCCGAGTCTTGGCTATCAGATGAAAATGCCATCAACAGACACTTGGACATAAACCCAGCATATGCCAACTTAAGAAGGACATATGCACTTTAATTTAACGATAAACCCCCCCCCCTTTTGATCATACGGACTTAGTCACCTCCACCCACCCCCCCCCTGAATGTGTTGCTATATATTGCCTTTGATTCTTGTAAGTCTAAGCATTATCCTCTGATGAAGACCCCTGATAGGGGTTGAAAGCTCAGGAATAAAACTATTTTATGATACGTGATTCGTTTTTTCTCCCTTTGTGGATCTCCAACTGCAAATATGCAAACCGTATCACGGACCTTCTCTTCCATATATATATATATATATATATATATATATATATATATATATATATATATATATAAATACCATATTTACTCATGTATAAGTCGGGTCTTGAAACCCAAAAAATCGATCATAAAATCAGACCACCACT
The DNA here is from genome assembly GCF_900747795.2 of Erpetoichthys calabaricus. Taxonomy (NCBI): domain Eukaryota; kingdom Metazoa; phylum Chordata; class Cladistia; order Polypteriformes; family Polypteridae; genus Erpetoichthys; species Erpetoichthys calabaricus. The sequence continues at coordinate 151,653,703 of NC_041402.2, read as the reverse complement.
TATGCGCCCGTTCAAAAATGCAACTCTTCATTTTTTTTTTTTTACTTCTTCTTGCCTCCCCTCGCATCAGTTTCTCAGGTGCATCAAAGTTTGTTGCAGCAGCGCAGTTACCAATTTCTTTCAATACTTCAACGACATTTAATTTAAAACCAGCTTCATATTTTCTTCTGAATGAACGCTCCATCGTAGATAAGGGATGCTCATACAATAAAGGTATATGTGAGATACAAAAAACATGAAACAGTGCAAATGTCGCTTCGGAATAGTTTGGGTATTACCTTGTGGTCACGTAGGCACAGTAGAGAGAGAGAGAGAGAGAGAGAGGTTAGGAGCACGCATTGATACAGTGCATTGGCGCACCCACATAGAAAAAAAAGGCTGTGTGCTCCGTGGTTACTCTCTCAGGTGGATGTTAACATATCATAATCTCTTGGACCAATACCGTGAGTTTTCCACATTCGACTTATATGACCGAAATTATAAAATACCAGAAATTATATGTTAAAATCAACTCCCAAATTATCTGCGGGAGAACTTATCCGAGAGAATATACAGTATATATATTTATATATATATATATAAATATCCTTAATAAGTGCTTCTCTTAAGTTCTCTGTCTACAAACCCCCATACATAAATTCCCAGGAGCTGCTTTTATGGCCAGCTCCACCTATTCTGATAATCCACAGTCACCTGACAAATGTGTCCCTTTCAGGTCTGGACCAAGGAAGTTATACTACCATTCTCTCAAGCCCCCCATTCTCGAGGGTAATACAAATCTCTTCCACTGGTCCATTCAAGGGGTGTGACTGGATTTGGTCTGCCTAACCTGACCAAGTTTTTGTGCGCGTCATCAAGGGATACGTTGAAATGAAAGAATGGACTTAGCACTACGTTGGCAATAGATGTCCCTTCAAAAAACCATTGGTTCCTTTGCAGTTGAAGCTGCTGTCTCATTCTTGGCAGCTCTGCAGTGTTGCTCAGACTTTCTGCAACTCCACACACTCCTGGCTGCCTCACACCGAGTTTATGCATACACGCCACCCATCATTTCTCACCACTCACCTGGGCTCAGTGGCTTTACCATCTTCCACATTTTCTACAGCTCCGTTAGCCAGTATTCTACCTAGTATTTACCAGCAGCCACACACCCAAGCCAATGTGCATTGGCACTGGTGACATAGTTTTCTATAAGTGTTTCTCCTAAGTACACTTTCATCACTCTTCCCTACATACTCCCAGGACTTGTTTTTTTTACCCTGTGTGAAATGATCAGACTCGACACACACACGGGGCAGCCACCCGTATATTTTCCCTGGCTGCATTGGGTTTTGAAAAGTAGACAGATGTGTCTTCGATGGAGTCCAAAAGTGAACGGAGTTGAGGTTGTAAAAATGGTGGCTTTATATGCCAAGACCAGAGGTGAACTATGGGAATTGGAAGTGACCTTCTTCTGACGTCATAACCTTAAGTGATGTCGACCTGGGTGCCGGAACCAGAAGTGATGTCGTCCTTGGCACCAGGACCAGAAGCGACACCTTCAGGTTTTCCCACGTCTGGTCTGTGGAGACAACAGAAGAAGGTTTAATGCACTCCCGCCACCCCCTGGCCCGACGTGGAATTTCCTTCACTTGGTCCATACAATGTCCTCCTACACGCACTTGTGTGACACCTGCTTTTCCAGGCATCCCAATTCCTTCTTACAGTTCTCAACCACCTGAGAAATGTGGTCATCTGAGCTCTGGACAAAGAATGTCACAATGTACTGTATGTATTTATAAAAAAATGCAAAAAAGCAAATGTTCTTACTATGGCTATTCATATATCTTATGACATTTGGATAGAAACTGACTTTGAATCTAATGATACAAATTTGGAAGGTTGCCAGTTCAAATCCCATCACTGCCAGAAGGAATCCTACTCTGCTGCTCCCTTGAGCCAGGCCCTTAACCTGAAAATTGCTCCATTGGTGCTGTACAGTGGCTGACCCTATGCTCTTTCCCAAAGGTCATGCAAAAAGACAGTTTCTCCTAGAGGAATAGCAAAGCATATCAAATCAAATCCAACCAAAATTGTGAATGGTCTTGACTGCCAGTAATAAGAAAAGCAACAGTGGAGGACGAGTGATGTTTTTAAAAGTCTTATTTGCCTTTCTAAGGCAGTGTGTGTATGTACTGAGCACAAGGCAAGTTGGTACCAGTAACATTCTTTATTGCATTTACCATCCATTTGCAGTGCTTTACTATCCTGTCCAAAGCAGGTGACTTACCAGGATGTTATGTAGCCCTTAAGGATGGACTCAAAGCCGGGCTCACTAGATTCGTTTTGGGCTGCAAACTATGCTTAATGTAACCACACAGAAAGACTCACACATACAGACTCACACATACATACATTTTGGCAACTGATTCTGAGTGATGCATACCCTATCACTTCTCAGTACCCTAAACAAAGACTCACTAGCTTTGGCTTGATCAGCCTGGATGGCTGTCCTCTAGATACTGGGGACTGGTTCACCTTTTTATTTATGCTGCCCATTACTCTTTCCCATGCTGCTCAATATTAACACTAGAATCCCCACAGCATAGCTCAAGTTGGACAAAACATTCTCCTATCTCACATCTGTTTATCTGGGTGTGAGGTGCCTGGAGTTGTATAGGGTAAACAATATATCGTTATTGGGAGCATATGCATTTCAAGAGTGTTCCCGTGTCTACAATAATCTGGGTAAAAATGCGAAAAAGGAAGTGCGAGGCAAGGAATATTGAACACATAGCTAAAACAGAAACTCTCTTAATGTTATACTACTAATGATAAAATTTTGACATGAAGTGCATAATGTGTGAAGAGTTAACAAAACAAGTACACTTTTATTCAAGAAAATAACAGAAAAAAAAGAAATCGGGTTAGTTGATCGACATAAGCATACTGACAAAGTGCATGTATATGAGCAATGGTACCGAGAATGCAGACAGACTTCTTTTTTTGGGCACATACACCGTCGGCATGGCACTGTCAGATCTAAACACTAGCATGGAGAGTTTCTTGCATACTGAAGTGTCTATAGCTGTTGGTGGAGGCTGCCATCGCACTTTACGTAACTGATCTGTTCAAAATAACGAGTGGCACTGCACATGTACTTTGTCAGCATGCCTATGTCAATCAAACACAGGAAGTTCTGCAGTCTACTTTGAAATTATGCTGTAGGAGAATAATTAAATAAATCTAGGTAAACAACATTCAATGTGGCATTTATATAAGCAACATATAAATGTTTTTCATATTAAGACCATCAAAAAACATAATCGCAAACTGACCTTTGCACGATATCTTGGCGAGCTGTGTAGGCCCTGCTGTTTCGTTGAAGGACATGTGTGTGGCAGATTCACTGAAAGGATGACGCCCAACCTGTTGCTTCATCCAAACGGTGACATCTTTTGCCTTTACACCTGGTGCAGCAGCATTGTTCTAATTCGTGAGTGGACGTTTCTTGCAGGGAGGGCTTCTGTTATCTTTCTCCAATGTAGAACCCTCATCCTCATCTGAGTTCACCTCTGTTATAGAATGTCTTTATTTGAAAACAGTAGTGTCAGATCGGGGGGAGCGTGAACATGACTGAGAGAATAAAACTGAATCAATAAAAAAAACTAACTTTTACAAGTTCCATAAATTTATACCTGCTGTTACAGACTTAAATCAAATATATATTTTTATTCCTGTAATAGTAACAATAGGAGTGATTCACTACTCAAAACAGTAAATCCAGGAAGTTCCTGGAATCAAACCACAACCTCTTGATTATGAGTCAGCAGTTCTTACCGCTACACCACCCAAGTGGTTGTGTCAGCATTGTACCCTAACCCGATTTCTTTTTCTTCAGTTATACTCTTGAATAAAAGCGCACTTATTTTGTTATACTTGTACCTTTTGTGAAAGTGTTTGTTTGATATTTGGACTTCAGTCTTCACACATTATACACTTCATGTCAAAATTTTGTCATTAGTATTATAACACAAAAAACGTTTCTGTTTTAGCTATGTGTTCAACATTTCTTGCTTCACATTTCCTATCATCCTACATTTAACCAGATCATTATAGACACGGAATACACATGAAATGCATGTATTCCAAATAACAATATATTATTTACCCTATACAACTCCAGGTACCTCACACCCAGATAAACAGATGTGGGCTGGGAGAACATTTTTGTGTGACTTGAGCTGCGCGGTGGGGATTCTAGTGTTAATATTGAGCAGCATGGGAAGGAGTAATGGTGACAGTATACCCACATGATGTATTGTCTGTTTACTTTATTATTTCAATCACTCAAGATGTGCAGATAAAGTATATAAGTTTAAAGAAAAATATTAGCAAAAATTAATAATAGCTATAAAAAAATGAGTAAGAGCAAAGTCTAGATAAAAAGCCCTAAAAAATACACTTGTGTTTCAAAGTCAAAAAGCTAGTTAGATAAAATCAGATACTTAATAAGGCAAAAGAGCAGTGCCCAATGATGCATCTCTATGACAAATAATGTGTATCTGAGGATCACCATAGTGACTTTCAGGTTCAGCGAGATGGGGCCTCTCTCTGAAGGAACAAAGTCTCTCTCTCACCCTCAAGCAATTTGTCCTTTATGTCAGTATCCCCATATGGTAATTAGACAATTATTGTAATGATTGATAACTTTACTCAAAAGCATTAATCATGAAAGTACATGCAAAACACCTTATCTTGTCAAGACTGTTTGTCTGTGCTGTAACCAATTTCTCTAGGGATAGATACATCCCAACTGGCATTTAAATTTTAAAACTAAGCAGTAATTTTACCATAGGATTACATTGTGAGTTTTACACTGAGACAGAAAAACCAAATATCTGCAAACTTTGAGAAAATATATAAACCAAAATATAAAGCAGAGTCCTATAGCCGTTGCTGTTACATAAAGGTCTCTCTGCAACAAACTAGAAGTTAGAATAGAAGGAGAAATGTAAGCTTTCAGCAGAGGTCTGTGGAAGGAGAGGAAGTGGTAAACATTCTTAACAACAGCCAAAATGTACTATGCTCACTTCAATCCAACAGTAATTGTCACTCCAAGAAATGTGAAGCTTTTCACCCTCTAAACAGCATCCCCTCCAATTTAGATGGAATTTTGGTCCACTTACTTAAGTCTATGACCAGTTCCTTAAAATATGTGTGTAGGATGGAATGCTTTTAGTCCTTAAACACTGGGAATGGTCATTTAGGAAGTCTAAAATCCAGTTACACAGGATGGCTGAAAGTCCTAAGTTGAGTAGTTTGGTGCCCAGTTTTGATGGCACAACAGCATTAAAGTCTGAACTATAGTCTATAAACTGGACTTTGGCATCAAGAGATGCCATGATTGTATTAACTATAATGGATACCACATCCATTGTGGAGCATTTGTGACAATTTACAAACTCTAGGTGGTCCAGATTATCTGGAATATCTGCTTAATGTACCCCAGCATCAGTTTTTCAAAGCACTTCAACACAATGAGATTGAGTGCCACCAGGCTGCAGTAATTCAAACAGTCCATAATGATTCTTTAAGCCAAAAGAAATGTAAAACATACTTTCAGTTTAAACTTGTACAGAGTCAGGCTGAAATTCCTGTAATTAAAATTAAACAAAAGCAAAATACAAAGAAGTGAGTCATAGACTAATTAATAAATTTCACAGTGCAGATTGAGAAATTGCATTGATAAACAGCATTCAGTTAAATTCAGTTAAATTCCTGCCAGTTAAGCCTGCTTGTTACATTCATTTATTCATCCACTTATTGGCCAATCCTGGATATTCCAATATATGCTATTGCTTCCAATTTCATTTTACTTGTCATTATTATTTTGTTATCATTATGACAGACTTTTCAATTTGCACCACTCAAACACTTTTAAAATCTGTATTCACGGCCATCTCCAAGGTTACATGCTTTCTCAACTTTTCATTTCTTACAGGTTTATCTGATTTTCTTACTCTATATACTTTGTACTCTTGCATCAAATGTTAATTTACTTCATTGAGCTGTGAACAGATGAAAGTGTGTTCAGGGAACAATTAGTGTGAAACCAATGTAAGATGAAGACGTTTCAACTAGAAACACTTTTAATATGCATAGAATGTGATTAGTGTGGTACAGTTAAAATGCTCCCAGTGCTGGGGTAGAAGCAGTTAAATCAGTCAAATGCAATTTTCTCAGGGTGCCTACCCCATATGACAGAATTCATTTTTATTGCCATAATATGTTTGCAACAATATAAACATAAATAAACACTCACCTGTTCTATAAGTTTAATTTCATCTATTGTTCAAACAATAACATTTATTTGTAGTGGAGAGGTTTGGATTATTGAAGTCTTAAATTGGTGCAGTTAATTATAAAAGATGGACATTCTAGCAATTACAGAAGTGGAACAAAAATAAGTTGTACAGTCTTTCCATATATTGTAAAATAAATGCAAAGTAGTCACTGCAAGGAGTTGGTTGCTTACCTGGTTGGAGCATTGAAGATGTCCCATAAGCGCACATGCATGACAAAGTCTACTTGGTTTTCATGAGCAGGAGCTCCAATTCAAATGTCATCCAAGGCAATTCCCTCCAACCTTCATCCCATTCAGCAACTTGGCAAAAACAGTGTACTAGCATTTTCTGGCATGGATTTGAATCTCTCTCACACCACAGATCCTCAAGAAACAGTAACAAAATCATAGTGACAGAAATTGACAGACCTTTTTTATTTATAAGAAAATGCGTTTTAGATATTTTTGATAATTTTATGATAATTTCTAAATATGATCCAACATACAACAAATGGAATTTTACGTTAGTATTTGACTGAGGTACTGAGCCGGTAAGTGGTCACGTGACAAAAGAACGAACGACTCGAAAGACTCGAGGAATGAACTAATCAATTCTCTTTCCGGCTCAGACTGCATAGGTTAAGCTTATGGGGCCGTCACGTGATGAACGAACGACTCAAACCCGAAGACTCAAGAGATGAACTAATCAATTCTGTTTCCGGCTCAGACTGCATACTAGGTTAAGCTTATGGGGCTGTCACGTGATGAACGAACGACTCGAACCCGAAGACTCGAGAGATGAACTAATCAATTCTTTTTCCGGCTCAGACTGCCTTGGTTAGCTAATTGGGCTGTCACGTGATGAACGAACGACTCAAACCCGAAAACTTGTCAGATAAGAGGCGAGGTGAGCGAATCATAGACTAAAGACCCAGGTAAACAATGAATTAATATTTTTTGTTTCTTATAGCATTATAGTTTTGTCTTGTTTGTAGTGTGATCAACATTTGTGTAAGCAGTAAATGTGTTAGGGAGGTAACAGGTAACATTTTAATTATATTTTGCTAAAATGAACAAAATGAACGAAATGACTCGAAAAAGGATCCGTTCATTTTGCTGAACGAGACTCAAAGGTCCGAGTCGGTAAAATGATCCGAACTTCCCATCACTACTCTCCAGTCCTGCTCCTATTTCATGGGTGTGATCTGGGACTCCTTCTTGATGTCCAGAACTAAAGACTTGTAGGTGGAGTAGGTTGTCTGCTGCAATCCATGACTTTTCAGATTGTTTAGTTTTAGATGAATGCACCAAATAATGCATGGACCCACCTCCTTCTATCAAGTGCTTCATCCCATTCTGAGATTTGAACCGTAAAACTGGTATCATCACCATACATTAGCAGTTTACTAGAAGGGTCAATGGAGGTGTAGAATATGTATCAGAGGAGGGATATTCAGTTCTGGTATTGTAGGACTTCACTGTGCCAATCAAAAGCTAATTTGTGTCTTTTAATTACCTTCAGGTATCAATGACTTACTAAAAATGCCAGAGAGTGTACATCGGACCTTGAACTGATTAAAGATTTCATGTGTTTGGCTCATCTATGCAGCAGTTTAGTGTGGAGGGAGAAACATTATCTGGGACCACTGCTGATGGCCTACTGTACAGATCAGGTGTTAATCATAACCACTGTTGAGCTGAAGCTGTTTTGTTTCTGAAACACCAGTTGTGTAGAACCCAGGAGAAACAAGTTAAGCTACAAAGAAGCCTGCTGCTTTGCTTGCCGTTTAGCCAAGATGACAGCTGACAGGGTGAATCACATGACTTGAATAATGTTCAAGTGCTGATTAAAACCTCAAAAGCAATATAAAGATAAGTTTTGCATCTATTCAGATTTTTCTGTATAAAATCTCTTCCATCGTGCAATACACAGGAGAGTCAGCCTTGACATAATCATATCATTCTGGCTCTTCTTCCTCAAGCTATTTTCTTTTTTTTTTTTTAATATTTTTATTTTATTAATTTTCATTGTAATCATTCCATACAAACAGATCAATTTATAACCCAACAAATTTGAAAACAAATCACACCCCACCCCTGAGAAGGAGAGCTTAGCTAAAGGAAAATTTCTTTAAGCTTTTTAATAAGGCAACATTAGACAAAAGAAGGGGAGAAGTAAATATCTATATAAATAAGAGATGGAGAAGGGAGTTACATGCAATAATAGTTATTTCTCTTATTCTAAAATAATATTGATTAAATCCTGCCACGTTTTGAAAAAATTTTGTACAGATCCTCTAACTGAAAATTTGATTTTTTCCAATTTCAAATAATATAAAACATCGGTTTCCCACTGACTTATAAGAGGAGAATTAGGATTCTTCCAATTTAACAAAATAAGTCTGCGTGCCAAGAGTGTAGTGAATGCAATCACCGTTTGCTTGTCCTTCTCCAATTCCAGTCCATCTGGAAGGACACCAAACACAGCTGTTAGTGGGTTAGGAGGGATTGTGATACTAAGGCTGTCTGAGAGGCACTTAAAAATTTTTGTCCAAAATGATGTTAGTTTGGTGCAGGCCCAGAACATGTGACCCAGTGAGGCAGGAGCTTGGTTGCAGCGCTCGCAGGTTGGATCCTGGCCTGGAAACATTTTGGACAGTTTTAAGCGAGACAGATGAGCTCGATATATAATTTTTAGTTGAATAATTCTATGCTTTGCGCATATAGAACTCGAGTGAATTCTCTGCTTTGCTACCTTCCACTCCTTTTCTGATATATTGATTAAGAGATCTTCTTCCCAATGTCCTCTTGGGTCTTTGAAAGGTAGGGACTCTAATAAGATTTTATATATTGTGGAAATAGTGTTTGTTTCCTCGGAATTGAGCAGTATTTTTTCCAGCATTGTGGAGGGTGCAAGGTGGGGGACTCAAGCTATTTTCTTGCCAGTATTTTTCAGACAATTCTCTTCTGATTTTGTCTCACAGAGTTACAGACGTATTGAACCACTTTCAAACTTCCTCCACATAAAAATATGTTGTTATCTCCCAACCATATATAAAGATTTGTATAATAATTTGACAGCATGAAAAAAATAATCATATATCATCCTGAATAACCAAATTGTAATAAACTGCAAAATGTGCATCCACTTAATGAGAGGACTTAGATATCCAAATATTTTAAGACGACGGGTGATCCCAAGAGGCCAAACAAAGATAGACAGGAGTAAAGGATACACCTTTAAATAGACACAAAACAGCAACAAATGTGTGAGTATAGCATGGACCTTACAGACACTGATTAAAAGTGGAAACAAAGGAGTGATCTTTATGTTACACAAGTCACCCTGGTTTATCTCTTCTGCCCCTAACATGGAAGATTTGAAGCCTGACCATAATTAATTAACCTATTTATTTCATCATCTCTGATTCTTGAGACAGTCTCTAGCCTTTATAAAGAGTGTCTACTCCAAAATAGACTCAGTGAAAATGACAAAAGCATGTCAGCCAACACAACAGTCTTTTTTATCCTTTTGTTTGGTTGGGTCCTGTGCTACCTAGGGTTGGTTCCTACCTTTTGATGTCAGGATTGTCCCTGGCTTCTTCATTGATTAAGTGGGTTTGAGAATGTTATGTTACAGTATGGGTAGCACATTGGCCTCACAACACTGAGTTTGCATGTTCTCCCCTTAATTGCGTGGGCTTCCTCCTGTTGCTCTGGTTTACTCCCACAGTCCAAAGACAGGAAGGTTAGATGAGTTAGCATTGTTAAACTGGCCCCTGTGTGTGCGTGTGCGTATGTTCACCCTGCAATGGAATGATGCCCTGTCCAGGGATTGTTCTTGCGTTGTGTCTGTGCTTGCTGGAGTTACCTCCAGCTACCCCATGACCCTGTCCTGCATAAATGTGTTAAGAAATAGATGGATGGGTATTACAATATGTCATTTTCTGACAGTTCTCTCCAGTTATCTCTTCATCAAGCAGAATAAAGACAGGCAAAATGGCAAGGTGAGAAAGACCTGTTTAATTGGCAAGGTTAGGAGAAAGAGTCATAGAAATTCATTAAGCAACAGGGTGCATTTGAGGAAAGTACATAAACGAGGTGACAATTGGTAGTATTAAAACCAATTACTCTACAATACATAGAAATGCATACAAAAAATGTTTAAAAATGCCATATGTCAATCACATTCAACAAAGTTGTATTCTGAACTTTAAAAATGCAGATGCATCAGTCAGAAGTCATTGTCAGCAGGATATCATTATGTGCCGCATGAGTTCTCATCAAAATACATATGGCTGCTAGCTGTACCTTTTTAAAGTACATCATCTCTCACACACCAAGTTTTGCAAATTCAGAGTCCTTGCTTAATGCTAGTTATGCATTTGTGAAAAACACAATGCTTACTGAAAGGCTAAGGGAAGCCTTTATTTCTATACCCTTTGAGCACCCAATCATTTTTGACAGACACAGGAGTTTTTCAGATTTACAATTCCCTTCAAGTCCTTTTTATTATCAGAATGACACCTTGCAGAACCCCAGGCTTGAGTGTCTGGTACAAGGGCTTACAGCTTCTTCTGTTCAATTTACTTTTTATATAACACACTTCCCCTTGACAAGCTCAGAGGACAATTCCGTGCAGTAAGATATTTTCAGTCATAGCAAAGGTTGAGACTGACATTATGAAACTCTCTTTGGGCCACACTTTCCCATGGTGTTACTTGGCAATTTGCTCTCCCATATATTATAAACAATTCCCTTATGAAGTTTTTGTAATAAAACCTTATTGTTACAAATGTCTACTTGCAGTGCCACGTATCACCTGATTTATTTATATTATAACTAGCTGTGTAAGCTCGTGCTGTAGAAAGAAAGTAGAAAGTATTGAAATCATCAGAAAAAAAATTGAAATGTAGAGATGTCAGGTACTTGAAAGGAACTACTCTAGGCATCTCTCTCCTAGGAGGATTTGTTTTGCCAACTTGCTTGCAGCGCTTGTGCATTAGCAGCTAAGCGAGTGACTTTCTTCGGAGGTTTTGTTTTCGTGCTCGCCTTGCTTGTGTATCCTCGGAGGTAGGGCCCTTACCCTGACTCCACCTCTCACTTCCGGGACGGACAGAGACATAATTTCCACGTGTAGACTTTTATATATAAGATGACTTGCTGAAAGGATCATGCAACCTCCACTAGAATAGGTAGGCTTTCGGGTGGTGAATATTTTTTCATTTCTCTTCTCCCTATTTGGGCAGATGAAACAACACCAAAGTAACAGAAGAAATACATTTAAAATATAATCAAGGCTTCACTTGGGGAATACATCGTGTACTCTACTCCAACTAGATCTATCTTATGCACTCACTTCCAGTCTCCAAATTCATTCGTTAAATTCTGTGCAATCAAAGACATTTTCTATTATAGCTTCTCTCCTGTTTAATGTCATTACAGGGTGCAAAAATAAAAGAGGGACCCCTTTTTCAGCTCTTTTTTTCTTTACAGTTTGGTTAAGTTACAATTAAAAAAGTATTAATAAAAAAAATGTAAAAAGTCCTTCAGTGTGTCACAACTCTTAATTTAAACTTTGGGTAATTTTATCAGTTCTACTTTCTACAGCCAAAAGGAGGGTAAATAATTAATGTCTCCATTTATTAGTTCAATTTATATTAATTACACTGGTCTGCATCAAAGTCCCTCCACAAAAAAAAATCGGTATATTTTATAGATTAAGTTGTGCTGAATCCATTGGTGTTTCTCTACCACATAATGTTTCAGTAAAAAACGCCATTTTGAAAAAAAAAAAAAAATGATGATACTTGGAATATCCATCCATCCATTTTCCAACTCACTGAATCCAAACACAGGGTCACGGGGGTCTGCTGGAGCCAATCCCAGCCAACACAGGAACCAATCCCGGGCAGGGTGCCAACCCACCGCAGAACACACACAAACACACCCACACACCAAGCACACACTAGGGCCAATTTAGAATCGCCAATCCACCTAACCTGCATGTCTTTGGACTGTGGGAGGAAACCAGAGCGCCGGGAGGAAACCCACGCAGACACGGGGAGAACATGCAAACTCCATGCAGGGAGGACCCGGGAAGCGAACCCAGGACCCCAGGTCTCCCAACTGCGAGGCAGCAGTGCTACCCATTGCGCCAACGTGCCGCCCTACTTGGAATTTTATTTGAAAAATATTTTGACCTGAAAAATGGAAGTGTTAATTGTTCTTAACATCAGTTGAGTTGGAAACAACCCAAAATCAACTATTTTCTGCACCTTTTTTTTTGTCCTCTTATTCCTTCAAAATGGCCAGAAATGTATATTTAGACGGTCAGAAAGATGACCTTTTTAATGTCATTGTTGTTTAAATGGCTTTTACAGTAATACACAAGGTTAGGTTGATCCACCTATTGTTGTAACCAGGTAGCAGATAAGCAAAAAATTTCCTAGGACTAGAAGGATAGAAACCTAAAAGGAACTATTTGAGGAGCTTCTTTCTTTCTACCTAGCATTTGGGTGCAACATCTTTAGAAATTCATTGCCTACACTCTTAATAAAATTTTTTTCCCCAAGAACATGGGAGCTGTCCCTGATGAACATGAGGTTCCACCAGGACATTGCTTGATGTATAGTGGAAAAACATCATGATCTGAGACCTTGGCTTAGTGTCAGTCACAATGAGACATCAAAGCTGCAAGGCAAATCCAAAGATCACCTTGAACTTACACAGCAAGTGGAGGTATGAATGATTTAAAGCACATACACACTATTAAGAGCTCCATATGTTTTGCATCTGTGACAGCCTCTATTTATAATCCCCTGGGACACAGATAAAGTCATGATGCCACGGACACCCTCAACTTCGTGACACACATTGCACAGAAAGTGGTACAGGGCAATCTGTTGATTGTCAAGTACAAGATACGAACATCATCAAAAAACAATTTGATGCACACTGTCATGCCACAACTTCCCTGGGAATGGAAAGGTGGAAAACTACAAGCAACTTTAACACTTGGGTGTAACATGTCTTTAAAAATCCACTTCCTACACTCTCATTTAGATTTTTTCCCCTAGAACTTGGGAATGGTCTGTTTTTACATCAAGCAGACTGTTAATAGCTGCTTAAAATGGATAACTTAACTAAAAGTTGCCAAAAAAAATGCATGGTTTTCTTATGTTTTGTAAAAATCAGTTTGGAAAATCCTCTTTAAAAAAATAAAACCAATTATGACAATGGTTTGCAAAAGAATTTTTTTTTTAAATTCCCCTAAAAAAAGTTTTGAGGGTACTGAATCTAAGTCTAGCAGCAGAAATTGTTCTGTCACATTCAGTTATTGCGAGAAGGTTGAAAATTTATATTTTAAATAAAATGAGTTATTTACACTTGAAAAAATTATGTTACACATACAGTATACTTATGTTAAATGTAGTTATTACTTACAAAAAATAGTCACTTGGTAGTTTTTTCCACTTATAATCACCTGAGAGTGTTTCAGAAAGAAATGACCAACAGACGTCTGCTAACATGGACTCACTCCACTTTTCACTATATGTCACTTCATTTGAGTGATGTCCAGATGAAACCTCTCCCCATGTTTAAAAACTTAACATAAGCCTTTTAACATGATATAAAACAATGACAAATTACAGTATCCTATTAGAGAGTCTTATTATTTTTAATGTTTTTTTTTGCACTTCTTTACTACCAATAGGGTGTTGTACTGTGTTAACCATTAGAATATAGTGAGAAGTCAAGCAAAATGACACCTTTAATTGGTTAACTAAAAAGATTACAATATGCAAGCTTTCTGGGCAACTCAGGCCCCTTCTTCAGGCAAGATGTTTATAGCCTGCTTCTTCTTCTTCTTCTTTTGGCTGCTCCCGTTGGGGGCTGCCACAGCAGATCATCTTCTTCCATATCTTCCTGTCCTCTACATCTTGCTCTGTCACACCCATCACCTGAATGTTCTCTCTCACCACATCCATAAACCTTCTCTTAGGCCTTCCTCTTTTCCTCTTGTCTGGCAGCTCTATCCTTAACATCCTTCTCCAATATAATCAGTATCTCTCCTCTGCACATGTCTAAACCAACGTAATCTCGCCTCTGTTACTTTGTCTTGCAACCATCCAACCTCAGCCAGCCCTCTAATGTACTCATTCCTAATCCTGTCCATCCTCATCACACCCAATGCAAATCTTAGCATCTTTAACTTTTCTACCTCCAGCTCTGTCACCTGCTTTCTGGTCAGTGCCACCATCTTCAACCCATATAACATAGCTGGTCTCACTACTGTCCTGTAGATTAGGTATAATTAAACTAGCCACATATTTTCAATGGCCAATCATTAATTCAGTTATGCTGGTTCAATTAATTAATACTTACCATTCTAATGAGAATATGATGTACGTTTCTTACTATGCCACCATACAGCATATGCCTTTCACCATAGTGCAAAACTCTTTCAGGAAGCGATGTTATCTGGTCTGAAATAACTGTGGCCTCAAGGAGTAAGCCAGGCTAAAGGTCTGTAAATTTGTCTGCATTGCTATCTTCGTGTTAATCCTCAGACCTGAGTTACACATCAACAACTCTCTATTATAAAAAAAAATCCTGGGAGAGAATGACTAGGGAGACGAGACGTGATCTTCACGTGAAGATCACGGAAGATACTTAAAACACCCGTGAGATGAAAGAGATTGGCCATGGAGTGTCTCGCGGGGACCTTAAACATGACACTTTGTGCCAAAAGATTGACTCAGGACCGTCTCGCGGGGACGTAGAACATGAGATTCTTGCAAGACACGGCATACTTAAAACCAATACCAAATAAGACCACGGGCAGCAAAAAAAAAGCGTATAAGGACAATATGTTATAGATGAAACGCAGACGACTAAGCAAAGAAGAAAGAGCAGCGCAGAGAAAAGAGACTCAAAAGTGTTGGAGAGAAAAAAATGCAAAAAAGAAAAAGAATAATCTAGGTGCAAATTCAGAAAATAAGAAAAGTAATAATCAGTTCGGAATAAGTGGAATTTAAAAAAAAATGCACGTCCAATCAAGCTCAGAATTAAAAGACAAAGTATAACTTCATAAAGACGTTCAAAAACGTAGGCGCTATACACATGCAGAGTAGGTTAGAGATTATGAATGCAGTGGAATTCGAAAGACTCAAAAAAACGATGGCGCGATAAACATGCAGAGAAAGGTAAAGAATATGAAAGCAGGAAAATTCTGAAGTATTGCAGCGTCCCTTCCAGGTTGAAGCCTTTTTTTTTTGGAGTGACTGTTAGGTTCGATTGAGGGAGGGCGGAGTACAGCACGGAAGACTGACAGCGGGGTATTGATTAATGCGGTAAGGGGGGGTCCCGGGGGGGGTCCCAGGATGGGAAGAGGGGGTTGGAGAGGGTGCTAGAAGGTTGTGTTTGGGGTTATGAAGTCGGCATTCTTTTTCTTGATTGTTCAAGTAAAACTTTTGAGAGACTTTACTACGTCTGTCTGTTTTTTTTTACTTCTTCTCTTTTCGAGCCGGATGCGGAGGTCGCTACAGTATCAAAAAAAGATAGTAAAGATCGCATTAGCACAAATAAAAAGAAATTATTACTCGAAAAAAGGGAATTTAATCATCATGGACCAGGTGTAATTGAAAAAATAGCAGGACAAAATGAGGTCAGAAATAGAAGATAAAGAGTAGAAAACAAAGTAAAACGTCATAAAGAGGTTAAAAAACAAGGGGGCCAAACACATGCAGAGCAGGTTAGAGATAATGAAAACAGTGGAATTCAAAAGAATCAAAAAAAACATAGGCACGAAACACATGCTGAGCAAGATACAGAATATGAAAGCAGAAAAAAATGAAAGTGTCAAAACAAAGAAAGTAAACATTGCATTAGCGCAAAAAAAGAGAAATTATTACTCGGAGAAATAACGAAAAGGCGAATAGAGATTGAATATATGGACATAGGTGATATGTCTGAAGTATGTAAGTATTGTAAGGCTTTGAAGTTTAAGTCCGAGAATTTCAAAAACGGGGTTTACCTCACATGCATTTATTGGTTACTTTGCAAAAAAAATTATTAACTGCTGATGATGTAGATCATTTTGTCTGTGCTGAAATTCCAAACAGAGAAACCTGTCTTGAATTATGGTACAAAGTCATTAAACACATGTCTCAAGGACCTAATTTGAAAGATTCAGCATGTTGGGACTCTAAAGATTCCAAATATTGTTTTTAAAGAAGTTCTGAAATACAAGTGAAACTAATGAAATAGCAACAACTCAAAGAAAAAAAAATCTTAAAAGTGTTTTATCTGGAAAACCAAACACGGGGGTTGGCGAGTGAAGCGAGCAGGGGGCAAAGCCCTCTAGTAACCAAAAAAAAAACCATCAAGAGATTCCATCAGGGTTGCATCATTCAGATTATTCATATAAACAGTGAGTGTTACCTTCAGTATTCCAACATCTACACTAGGGCTGTCATATTAGCCAAAAAATGAAGGTTTGAATATTCATATAATAAATAAGTAAATATTTGAGAATATCCAAACACAGATTAAACTTTTAGGTGCTACATCAACTTGTACATTTGTAGTTAATGTACTTTTGTATATTAATTACACTGTTTTTAATATTTTCACTATTTTTCTTGTGGTGAGTTTGTAAAATATTAAGTGTTTATGACTGTTTTGCCAGTTATGCAAAGTGTCCACAGAGCTCACAGACAGGACACCGACCATTTGTCTTTTCCCTACACTGAAAATCCATTTAATGCAGAGTGGGAGTTACACACTGTATGTGCACATCTAGCCAGGTACATCAGTGGGAGGGTTGATCCATCTTTGAGTACAATACCCATAGACATTTGTGAACATCCGAAGCAGACTCTTTTCCTTTGGATCAGTTATTTATTCTGGCTCCATAAGGAGGTGATCAATCATTAATTCTGTTATGCTTGTCTGCACAGTTCACTTATTTTGTTAAAGTGATGGTTTATTTTTATAAATAAAACCAGCTAAGGGTAACCTTTTGAAGTATTCTTTTGGACCTTGTTTTATTAGGTGTTAGGCAGGGCTTTAATAAAGTGGAAAAGACACTCTTAGAAGAGCCAGCCACAAACTGAAAATAAAGAAAATTGTGTAAACTCCAACTTGTCTAAGAGCGTTTTTTGGAACTGAGAGAATGTCACCTTGAAACACCAATTATCTCTTTAAAGGAACTCAATAATGTATATGTAGTGTATATAATGCATAAACTGGTTGTTGTAAGAACTGTTTGAAATTTCTAAACATTTAATTATGCTTGAGAAATTAAAAAGTTGTAAGCATAGCACACAACATAAAGAATCAGACAGATCTTAGAAAAAGGCTGATTTGGAGGAACAGTCTAAAAATGAGTGCCTTCCTACATAATCTGCACATAATCTCTGTTATGTTAGAGGCATATTAAAAATAAAGAATGCAAAAAAATGCAATTATTATAATCAGTGTTTTTTTGAGGCAACCAAAACTATAACTAGAAAGCTTTATTCTGTACATGTCATCTCTAAATATAAAATGCTAAGGGCTGTCTGTCATGCCAAAAATTGCACACCTCTGACCTTTCAAGCTTGAACTTGGTCTCATTTGACAGCTTATGCCATGACAAATGTAATGCCACACATTATTTGAAAATTTGGCTTTGAGTTCTTCTAATGGCCAGTGAAGACGGGGCAACACGCATCGCCTGAGAGGAAATGCACAACCATGTGTATGCAACATACCTGACATATATATTACAGCCAAGCCCAAAATCATAATGAAGGATACTACAATGCTGACAGGACCTTCAAATTCAGCTTCTGTCCCCTGTCAAATCATTTTTGAGATCCTCTGGGCAAAGAATTTTTTGCCATCTTGATGAATTGTAGGGACACACCCTGTGATGCATATCTATACTAATAAAAGGCAAAGCCCTCACTCACTCACTCACTCACTCACTCACTCACTCACTCACTCACCCACTCACTCACTCACTCACTCACTCACTCACTCACTCACTCACTCACTCACTCATCACTAATTCTCCAACTTCCCGTGTAGGTGGAAGGCTGAAATTTGGCAGGCTCATTCCTTACAGCTTACTTATTCAAGTAATTCAAAGCGTAACGGTCATAACTGGAACCTCTTTTTTGTCCATATACTGTAATGGACTGCAGCTCGCTGGCTGTGGGAGGCGGGGTTGCGTATCGCGTCATTACGCCTCCTACGTAATCACATGAACTGACTGTGAACGCAGTACGTAGAAAACAAGGAAGAGCCCCAAAGAGCGCTGAAGAAAATATTCATTACACAATTGAGAAGGCAGAGAAACAATAAGAAGCGAGCGAGTGACGCATACAAGCATATTCATAAGTGCAGCTAAGGCGGAAACAAAGCACGGTGTAAACCGTAAGTTTAAATTAAGTTTGGCAAGATTGCTTTTCTCCTGTACAACTATACGTTGCATTCTCAACAGTAAGCTTGCACGACTTGGTCATATTACAACCGGAGTGCTGAACTGACAACGTGGTATACAAAGAGAACTATAACAATCGTAATAAACGAACAATAAAACAATACAGAACCGCTAAGCAAGGAGAAAGGACGGCCTTATATGGCGTTCGTTTATAAAACAGCGGACAGGCTGTGTAAAGGCAGCTTCACAAAAAAACAGATCCTTAACAAATTGTTATTGGTATATTTTCCCTCAATTTAAAAAGGTTTTCTTTTCTTCTTAATTAAAATTTAAAAGCAAGATTGTGATTCAGACTACGAATGCTGTGAATGTAATTACCCCAATCTACATGCTGTCAAATAAACGAACCACACGCCGTGGCGCAATGTTAGGAGCTTCGCCTCTAGCGCTGATGTCCGAGGTTCGATTCCCGTAAGGGAGTGCAGTGAGCGTGTATGCCTGATGAGCCAAGAATTAGGGCGAAACATGTGTCGCGTACTCTTTGCATTATTTGACAGTAAACTATTTTCAACCATTCTATGATCTGCTTCTCACAACTGAAGGCACCGTGGCGGATGTTAGCTGACTTGCTGGCCAACCATAAGCGTTACCTGGTAGGTAACCACCCATACAATCAGATTGTGATTCAGACTACGAATGCCGTGAATATATAAGTAGATATGTATATATATCTATACTAATAAAAGGCAAAGCCCTCACTGACTCACTGACTGACTGACTGACTGACTGACTCACTCATCACTAATTGTCCAACTTCCCGTGTAGGTGGAAGGCTGAAATTTGGCAGGCTCATTCCTTACAGCTTACTTACAAAAGTTAGGTAGGTTTCATTTCGAAATTCTACACGTAATGGTCATAACTGGAACCTGTTTTTTGTCCATATACTGTAATGGAGTTCAGCTCGATGGCCGTGGGAGGCGGAGTCACGTATCGCGTCATCACGCCTCCTACATAATCAAGTGAACTGAAAACAAGGAACAGCCCCAAAGAGCGTTGAAGAAAACATTCATTACACAATTGAGAAAGCACGGTGTAAACCGTAAGTTTAAATTAAGTTTATAGAAACGCTCCCCCTGCCGTTTGCAATACCATATTCGCGAGATACAAGTTTAATGAGAAGACACGAGGTATAAACGAGACTTTGAATCACTTTGTAGCGGAGTTAAAATTGCTGTAGCGAGAAACTTTTAAGTGCCGGGTCTTAGCTAACATTAAATAAAGCCGTGGACATCACAACATCACACAAGAGAGCGGCTCACGTGAACTGACTGAACTTTGAGGCAAGATTGCTTTTCTCCTGTACAACTATACGTTGCATTCTCAAGAGTGTGCTTGCACAGCTTGGTCATATTACAAACGGAGTGCTGAACTGACAACGTGGTATACAAACAGAACTATAACAATCGTAATAAACGAACAAAAAAACAGCGGACAACCCGTGGATTAAATAAAAAGGCTGCTTCCGTTGGCGAAGCAACGAAAAAGGAAGACCTTATATGGCGTTCATTTATAAAACAGCGGAGAGGCTGTGTGAAGTCAGCTTCACAAAATAACAGATCCTTAACAAATTGTTATTGGTATATTTTCCCTCAATTTAAAAAGGTTTTTTTTTCTACTTAATAAAAATTTAAAAGCAGTACTTCGCCGGTGTGTAGCGAGGGGATTTCAGCGACTGACGCATACAGATATATTCATGAGTGCAGGTACTATGGAAACAGAGCACCTAAAGTTTAAATTAAGTTCATAGACCTACAAAAGGTTGCCATTGATTTGAGGCAAGATTGCTTTTCTCCTGTACAACTATACGTTGCATTCTTAACAGTAAGCTTGCACGGCTTGGTCATATTCCAACCGGACTGCTGAACTGACAACGTGGTATACAAACAGAACAATCGTAAAAACAGCAGAGAGGCTGTGTGAAGTCAGCTTCACAAAAAACAGATCCTTAACAAATTGTTATTGGTATATTTTCCCTCAATTTAAAAAGGTTTTCTTCTTAATAAAAATTTAAAAGCAGTACTTTGCCGCTGCGAAGCACGGGGATGTGTATATATATATATATATATGTATATATATATATATATACTGTATATATATATATATAGATAGATAGATAGAGATATATAGATATAGATAGATAGATAGATAGATAGATAGATAGATAGATAGATAGATAGATACTTTATTAATCCCAATGGGAAATTCAGATATAGATAGATATATATATATATATATATATATATATATAGATAGGGTGGCACGGTGGCGCAGTGGGTAGCGCTGCTGCCTCGCAGTTGGGAGACCTGAGGACCTGGGTTCGCTTCCCGGGTCCTCCCTGCGTGGAGTTTGCATGTTCTCCCCGTGTCTGCGTGGGTTTCCTCCGGGCGCTCCGGTTTCCTCCCACAGTCCAAACACATGCAGGTTAGGTGGATTGGCGATTCTAAATTGGCTCTAGTGTGTGCTTGGTGTGTGTGTGTCCTGCGGTGGGTTGGCACCCTGCCCAGGATTGTTTCCTGCCTTGTGCCCTGTGTTGGCTGGGATTGGCTCCAGCAGACCCCAGTGACCCTGTGTTCGGATTCAGCGGGTTGGAAAATGGATGGATGGATGGATATATATAGATATATGTGTATGTATGTAGATATGTATATATATGTATATATATGTAGATATGTAAATATGTATATGTGTATATATGTGTATGTATGTGTATATATGTATATATATATATATATATATATATATATATATATATATATATATATATATGTGTGTGTGTATGTATGTATGTGTGTATATATGTATATGTATGTGTATATATATGTTGATATATGTATATATATGTGGATGTGTATATGTATATATATATGTATATATGTAGATATGTGTATATGTAGATATGTATATATAAGTATATATGTTTATGTATATATATGTTTACATAACCTCTTTAACACACTACTTCTCTGCTGCGAAGCGCGGGTATTTTGCTAGTATATATATATATATGTGAATGTATGTATGTATGTATATATGTATGTCTATATTTATATATATATATATGTGCATATGTATATATATGTGTATATATATGTAGATATGTATATATTTATATGTATATATATGTACATATGTATATATATATGTAGATGTGTAAATTTGTATATATATGTATATGTGGATGTGTATATATATGTATATGTATATATATGCTTACATAACCTCTTTAACACACTACTTCTCATATTTTGCTAGTCTATACTAATAAAAGGCAAAGCCCTCACTGACTCACTGACTCACTCATCACTAATTCTCCAACTTCTCGTGTAGGTAGAAAGCTGAAATTTGGCAGGCTCATTCCTTACAGCTTACTTACAAAAGTTAAGCAGGTTTCATTTCGAAATTCTACGCGTAACGGTCATAACGGTCGACAACGTCCGCCATGTTAAACTTTCTTATTTATGGCCCCATCTTCACGAAATTTGGTACGCGGCTTCCCTGGACTAACTGAAACCGATGTATGTACTTATTTCGGTGGTATGACACCACTGTCGGCCGCCACATTGAACTTTCCAACAGTCTTTGTTAGTTATTGGCCCATCTTCAAGAAATTTGGTATGCAGGTTCTCAACGCTATCTGAATCCTACTTACGTACATATATACGTCCTGCAGCTCGGTCACCATGTGAGGCAGCGTTGGGTCCCCCATCCCCACGCCTCCCACGTAGTTGGCTGCCTGCCTATATAAGGCCGTCCATCGCTCCGGTCTCTTCATTCCCTTCCTTGCTTCGCCACGGTATTCATGTCTCCCTGCTGATAACTGCAGCCTTTTTATTCAATCCATGGCTTCTCCGCTGTTTTATTGTTCGTTTATTATGATTATAGTTATTGTGTAGGTATTTTAGACTTAGTTTATATTGTTCAGGTACCCATTTCCTTTATCGTTCCAACCGTACCCCCATTAACATGTCTATCGAGGTGATCACCATCGATCAAAGAACTGTCACTTACTGAGTGGTGTCCATGCCCGGAGATGGCGACTACCTTTTCCATTCTCTGTGTTACATATTGCACGGCCATATCAGGCTCACTCTTGATATCCGGGGGAACATTGTGTCTTATGTATTGAATGACTGGGACAGGTTCAAGCTGTGGACTGATGACGGTACAGGAGATAATTATACTACACAGGGGCACTATAAGAGTGAAATGCTTAAGCCCTTCACCTATGGTTCTGCATATGAGTTGATGGCTGCCGCTGAATTGTTCGGGTGTCACTTTCAAGTGTACCGAAATGGCCAAATATTTTACACCTTTGGACAACTGCCAATGCCTCTTAAACATCTTAGATTCACAGGTGACGATTTCAGTAGTGGACACTTTGATGTTTATGAATGTTTAAACTCTCAAAAGCTGGATGCAAAGTTATCGATAAAACCCATTTCAATTCAAACGCCTCCAATTTCCAGTAAGGCTCTGCTTCGCAATGAGAATTAATAAGTCTCAGGGACAGACCCTACAAAAGGTTGGCACTGATTTGAGGCAAGATTGCTTTTCACATGGCCAACTATACGTTGCATGCTCAAGAGTAAGCTCAGCGCACAGCTTGGTCATATTACAACCGGAGGGGCGAACTGACAACGTGGTATACAAAGAGATCCTTAACAAATAATTATTGGTACATTTTCCTTCAGTTTATTATTTAAAATTTTAAAGTAGTACTTTGCCGCTGCGAAGCGCGGGTATTTTGCTAGTCTATTTATATAGTGTGCTACATCCCCAATTCTTGGATCGGGGCAAGAAATTGCTGATTGTTTAGAATTTGTTTAAATACCAGAAAGAGTGCAAGAAATATGGTGGAAGATGAGTTCTAAGTGCTTCAACAATAACAATGTTATAGCTACAAAAAGCAAAGAGTATGATAACTGGTTTAAGTTGTGGGTTATAGTAATACTACTAGGCTTTGTAGTGTCATGCACGTGTGAGAAGGAAGATGTTGTATTGACAAAGTGAAGGTAATTCCACGCCAGGCCAGGGGGTGGCAGGGTGCACTAAATCTTCTCCTGTTATCTCTACAGACCAGTCACGGGAAAACCTATCCAACTCAACCTTGAAGACGTCACTTCCGTTTCCGGTACCTAGAATAATGTCACTTCTTGTTCTGGCACCTAGAATGACATCACTTCTGGTTTTGGCGCCTCGATTGATGTCAGAATATGGTTACTTCCGGTTCCCCATCACCACTTCCGGTCCAACTATGTAAAACCACCATCTTTGCAACTCAAGTTCAGTTCTGTTTTAGACTCAGTCTTATGAACATCACTGTTCCTTTCAAAGCCTTTTGCGGCCAGGAATATTATACAGGTGGCTGCCCCTAACCTTTTTAAGTGTGTCAAGTCTGATCTTTTACAGTAGAAACACACATACACACATGTACACACATACATACGCACAAACAAAGTGAAGTAAGGTACACAGTAAAACTTTTTGGTATGTTACTTAGCTAGTAAAATAGCTAGCTTAAAATTATACTTTTGATTACATTGTCTGAAGCATTTTCTGTGCTATGAGAAACTGCAAAAAATATGGTCAACATGCTGGTCAGGTTTTAATGGTGAGCCAAAATTGGTTCTCCATGAGTGTAAGTTCAGGTGTGATTTGGTCCTATAATGGTCCGGTGCCCTGTCCAGGATGGTTTCTTTGCCTTATGCAGAGTACTGTTATAGATAGTGTGGAGTATGGCCCGAACACAGACAGGTAGACATCGTATAATCACCCACCACACGTTTATTATACATTACTAATATTTACACAATTGCACACTCATCTATCCATCCATCCATCCATTTTCCAACCCGCTGAATCCGAACACAGGGTCACGGGGGTCTGCTGGAGTCAATCCCAGCCAACACAGGGCACAAGGCAGGAAACCAATCCTGGGCAGGGTGCCAACCCACCGCAGGACACACACAAACACACCCACACACCAAGCACACACTAGGGCCAATGTAGAATCGCCAAACAACTGCCAAAACTCCCCCAAAGTCCAGGCCTCACAATGCCTCTCTTTCTCTGGTCCGCCTCCACTCCTCTACTCCAAGACTTCTTCTCTCGTCCTCCCGACTCCAGCCCCTGAACAGAGGGAGGCGGCCCCTTTTATAATCACCCGAATGTGCTCCAGGTGCCTCCCGATAATCTTCCGCCGGCACTCCCCAGTGTGGCGGAAGTACCAGCAGCGCACCCGGAAGCAATCCGAGTGTCCCTGGTCGTCTTCCCCCCAGCACTTCCAGGTGTGGCGGAAGTGCTGAGGACCAGGGCTTTCCAGGCATCGGGGCACCCCCTGGCGGTGACCACGGGCCCCTACAGGATTGAGCTTCCAAGCTCAGTTCTCGTGGTTCCCAAAGCCACCAGGGCGGTCGCTCCCTCGCGGTCTGGAGGAGGCGTAATCCCTTCTCCAGTCCTTCTGGGCTTCACGGCTGGGTGCCACCCCCAGCCGCTTGCCACAATAGATAGATAGATAGATAGATAGATAGATAGATAGATAGATAGATAGATAGATAGATAGATAGATAGATAGATAGATAGATAGACTTGGCTAAAGATAAAAAGAGCAGTCAAAGTCACAATCACAGTTGGTATTGGAGCCCCAGTTGCGGTTCTTGACACACTTCTGCTGAATGATTTGTTGGTTGAAAGTCCTCAGTGTTAGTGTCTCAGAGAGAGAAGGTACAACATTGTTCATAATGGCATGTGGTCTTATTTTCATTTTCTCTTTTGCTACTACCTCCATGGGGTCCAGAATGTGTCTCTTAACTGATCCTGCCCTACTAATTAGTCTGTTGATTTGGTGGGCCTCCCTTGAAGTAATGTCACCAGCCCAACACACATCAGTGTTGTAAATCACACTGGCAATCACAGAGTTGCAGAAGATGTGAAGGATGTCATTATTCAAATTAAAGAAGTACAGTTTTCAAAAAAAAAAAGTCTACTCAGCCCTTTCTTATACAGTTGCCTTTTGCAATACTAGACCAGTCACTGATGTGGACCACCAGGTAATTGTAACAATATACCACCTCCACATCCAGTACCTAAAAAGTGACCAAAAGTCAATAAGCAGTTGTTTGATTTTGAAAATGTCAAGTTGCAGTTCTCTTTGCATCAAGTTTTGCACCTGACTTCTATACTCTGCCTCATCCTCCTAATCAATACACCCTATTGAGCATGGCATAGAAGAAGCACAAAGAAACATGCACCTCAGTTAAAAGAAGATGTACCTTCCCACTACTGCTTTATTTCAAGAAGACAGGAGGGTTAATGAGACATTCCACTGCTGTCACTGCTCTCTAACAAAGCTGTTCATTTTTATATATCATGCATATATATAGTGGGCTGAAGATTGTCGGATGACTAACTGCTGTCAGATCTTAAATTATCGTTGTATTTTTTTATAAAAATGTAATCTACTAGTCAATCTTCCCTATGGAGGAGTTCTGCATCAGAGAATTTGTGTTTAAGAGAGCCCTTTAATAGAAGGTGACCTTTAGTTTGGCCAAAAATACATCCTGCAACAATATTATATTTTCCACATCTTCAAAAATCTATTAGAATTCTCAAGCATGAGAGGAAAAATAATGTAAAGGGACACAGAACCCTTGTAAAAATGAGCAGTTTACAAAAACGATGTAATTTTGTCGAGGTGCATTAATGTATTTTGATCTCTAGGAAGCCGCCTGGTGATAAAAATTGTTAATACATTGTGAAGATACAAAAATGCTGTACATTGTGATCAGAAACAGGTCACTGCTGTCACATAAAGATGTGATTCAGGTAAGCAGTTCAGAATTAGAATCACTTCATTGCTAGTATGTGAAACATACCAGAATTGGCTATAGTTAGGTGCAAAACAGGGGATACAAGACATAACCAACTGAAAACACAATTTCAACCAAACATTAACCTGACAGTGTTGAAACCACTATACAAATACAACAATTTCTTGAACAAAACATTTACAAACTTCAATAGTTAACTCAAATACATTGAACTATAGATATCAAATAGTGCCAGTTGAGCATGTGTGAAGTATGAATGACAAAGAGCACATTTACTAGTTATATGTTTCAAAAACAGTTACGAGTAACCCTATGTAAGTATTTTAATGGATTAATGAAAGTAGTCCCCAGAACCATAGACACAGTCTGGCCATTAATTTGAAAACTCATATGAAAACCTGTCCCAGAGTGCTCTGGAACTCTTACTGGGACAAAGTTCACCTTACAACAGGAAATGACCCTAAGCACAAAAACAACACAGGAGTGGCTTACAATCAACTCTGAGAATGTTCTTCAGTAGTCAAGCCAGAGCACAGATTGAACCTGAAAATACCTGTCCGCCAATGGTCCCAATCCAACCTGACTGAGCTTGAGAGGGTCCGCAGAGAAGAATGGCACAAAATATCCAAATCCAGATGTGCAAAGCTTATAACATCATACTGAAGAAGACTACAGACTGTAATTGTTGTCAGAGGTGCTTCAACAAAGTACTGGGTAAAGGGTCTGAATACCTGTGTCAATGTGATATTTCAGTTGTTTATTTTAATAAATTTACAAAAATTCCTAAAATCCTGTTTTCTCTATGTCATTCTGGGGTACTGAGTCTTGCTTGATGAGGGAAAAATTAATTTACATAAATTTAGAATAAGGCTTTCTTCTTCTTTCAGCTGTTCCCGTTAGGGGTTGCCACAGCAGATCACCTTTTTCCATATCTATCTTCTGTCCTCTGCATCTTGCTCTGTTACACCCATCACCTGCATGTCCTCTCTCACCACATCCATAAATTTTCTTTTAGGCCTTCCTCTTTTCCTCTTGCCTGTCAGCTCTATCTTTAGCATCCTTCTCCCAATATACTCAGCATCTCTCCTCTGCACATGTCCAAACCAACACAATCTTGCCTCTCTGACTTTGTCTCCCAACCTTCCAACCTGAGTTGACCCTCTAATGTACTCGTTTCTAATCCTGTCCAGCCTCGTCACACCCAATGCAAATCTGAGCATCTTTAACTCTGCCACCTCCAGACTTTAACATTAAAAATTGTTTACAAAGTGAATGGTTCTGAATACTTTTGAAAGGCACTATACTTTCAGTATCACCATTCTTAGTTACTCTAGAGGTTTTAGGAATGAAGCTGTTTAACTGGCATATTCCATTTAATCTGGCGCCCTCACCAAATTCTGCATAAGGGAACAGAATATATTCCACATGCGTAAGTGAACTGCTGCTGTCTAATAAGACCTGTGTACCCACCTTAGATCCTATCTTTTCCAATATTCATTTTATGTATTTCTATTTTTTGGAATATGTGCATTGATCAATCTTTAGTTTATGCAGCACTTTTCATATTGAACATTAGCTCTAGGCACTTTGAAAAGCAATCAAGAGTAGTTTGCATTTTCTTTATATCTCTTCTTTTTAAATATATGCATTTATTACATTTACACTAGCATAATGAATTTATTTTCATTAAAGAAACAGGATTTAATTAAAGTTTCAAGGTAAAACTGCAGCAAAATCAATTAAAATTAATTAGGGTTCTGCTTGTATTGCTTGAAGAGATTTCATTCCTGTTTCCCTTTTGCTTCAACGATGGAGAGTACAGTATGATTGATGTCTGTCGCAAACAGAAGGGAAAATGTCTGTAGCTCAAGCTACAGACAAAAACTGAAATCCTTTCTTAAAGGGGTAGGCCTCACACAAAAAAAGACCTTTGTAGTGTGAAAGATTGTTTCAATAGATGTCTGATTCATTATAATACAGACATTTAGTTTATGAAAGCTTTCAAAAATTAGTTTGATTTTTAGTCTCTTGAACGATACTACGGTTATGTCAGACACACACACACACTTGTGTGCGCTTATGTAGAAACAGGGGACAATCTTACCAATACAAAGTAAGCATGACATAATAGTAGTCGCCACAGATCTATGCATTATACAAGAACAGGCATAAAGTTAGCAACTTGCCACACACATTTTCTAAGCTTTATTTGAATCCATGGTTCATTTTTTTCTCCAGGAATGCTGTTGACTGAAGTTTTGTTAACTTATCTTCCTCCTCCTCCAATATTTTTTCATTTTTTTCAAATTGAGCATTGAGATTACATCTTTTTTATGTTTTATGTAACTTGCAGGTTTATGTATAACATTTTTGTGTGGTTTTACCCAACTTTTCTTGAGTACTTGGCTTCAAGAATTAATGGAGTGTCTGGCTCCAGCATCAGGAAATGGCTTGTAGTCACCAACCTTGGGTATGATTAGATAAGCAATGGCTAATGATGATGGGAACTCATCCCCTTTATTACTGTACTTTTCTTTTTCAGTCTGGGTATGGACTACTGAAATTTTTAATTAGTCACTTAGGCTCCATTTAGTCACTTTCTCAATTTATGCTTTATTATTTTTCCTCACAGGACTGGGACATGAGTTTTTTTATCTCATAATTCCATACAGCCTGTTTGTTTTTGTATTATATTTATTCTCATCAATAAAAATTTTTCAACAAAAAATTGCTTTATGGTTTGTAATTTACTATTAATACAAAGTAGTTGTAAATATATGAAAGCACTGAGTCTGTAGTCAATGAAAAGTGCTATAAAAATAAATTGAACCTAATTGAACCTGATATTCCCAATGGAACAATTTAGGAAACATCAATTTAGTAAAAAGAAGCTAAATAAAACATATGGGCAGGTTGCTGAAGAGGTATGAAAATGAAGAAAAAACTCCATCTGTCAGTGTTCAAGAAAAAAATAGAGCTTTGCAATGGATATGCAATAAAGATAAAAGCCTAACTGACCGAGACCATCTGGCCAACTTCCTCCACCCAAGTATCCTGAGAAATAATATGGCATGTATTGGCAAAAAATAATACAGCATGCACAGTAAAATATTAATTTATACTCTATTATATCTTCCCTATCCCCCAACACTTTACAACGTTGGTCATCTAGGTCATGTATTTTTATTTAGAAACAGGAATGTGGACTTCAATGTTCATTCAGTTTTCCAATCAATTTATTTCCCTACCAGGCCCCCTTATGTGTAGTTTGTTTATTCAGTTACGTTTTTGAGCAAATGGAGCTTAAGAGGGGACATGAGTGTTTAATATTATGAAAGGAACTAGTATAGTAGAACCCAGTTGTTACTTTAAAGTAAATTCTGCAAGAAGAATTTCAGGACATGGATGGACACTTGTTAAGAGCAGATTTCACACAAATGCTAAAAAGTTTTTCTTCACACAAAGAACCACAAACGTTATTTTAGACACTTTAGATGAATAGGATAGATGACCTTGTTGGGTTGAATGGCCCTGTTCTCGTCACAATGTTTGTAACATTCTAATGCTTTAATTCAGTTAGCATGCAAAACTCGCCGTGATAATCAGGGAGTCCTGTTTTGCTCCCATTATTGGTTTAACACTGAAATTTTACTCTTGTACTTTGGAACATCCAATACATTTGCTACATTGAATGCTATCACTTAGGCCATGCATATCTCAAGTAGACAAACTGCATCATACACAGATATGCAATCTTCATAAAAGTGCCATGCAGCCTTGTACTGCCCTGATAAGAACTTAGAAAAGGAGGACCAGGAAATGAACAGCAAATCTTCAAGTCAACAGATCTTGCGGGGTCAAAACCAGGATATCAAGCCCAAAATGTTAACCAGATTTGTAGGCAAAAATACTGGCAAAAAAGTATCAAAACCATGTCTTACAGTATCAAAAATATTGGATGCAAGTAATAATACAGCCACATTTTAAGTTGCTCTAATGACATCGTGTGTCACAGTTCTGGTAAGCACAATTCTAGTAGTGGGTCACTAAACTAGCAATTATAAACACAATATGGCTGCATTCTTAGAAAAAACAAGATGGCAATCCATAGCAACAAAAATATAATAAAAAAGCAGCGATAGGTCCAAGGAAAAACAGCATGACTATATGAATTTTAAACAAAATCATAAATGCAGAGAAATGCATTAATTCTCTGAAGAATTCATAACATGCACTGTTCACCATCATTTCATGAGACATACACAGTTAGAGTCTGTGTGTGCATCACTAAAATAGCTATTTCATCATGCAGCACTAGTTAGGGCAAAGCCTCGAATTCATAAGCGTATAATTTCCAAAGTAGTCTATTCGCTCAAATAGATGCCATGCCATTTAATTCTCTCAAAATAACCTTTCTGTGGTGTTTATTAGACCCTGGCTATTTTTGGATGCAGAGTTTACATCCCTTTCTCAGCTTTTGATTATACAGTCTTGGTAAAATAAGAAATTATTATGACATTAATGCTTTAAGAAATTTATAATCCATTACTTAAAGGAATACTTCACCCAAAAATTGTATATACTGTATATACACATCCATAAATTATATATATGTACATATACTATGTGCATATAAATACTGTGTGTATATATATATATATATATATATATATATATATATATATATATATATATATATATATATATATATATATATATATATACATATATATATATATATATATATATATATATATATATATATATATATATATATATATATATACACTGTATATGCACATATACACACACTGTACACTGTTGCAGATAAATGACGTCTTTCCCACAATATTGTGCGTTTGATTTGAAGACAAGATTCTTGACCAGTGAATGAGAGAGAGGCGAATTCTAACGCACAGTACTGTGGGAAAGAGGTGTTCTCTGCTGATCTACAGTGCAGAGTTTTCTAGAAGTAAATGTTAATAATATTTTACCAAAAACATCTTTTGTTCTTTTCTCTATGGACATTTTTTATATTATTTGCCATTGGACAGAGCTGGTTACTGTTGGGTCCTGTTCAATTTAAATCTTCATTATGTGTTTTCTCCAGTGAAACATGCAATTAATATTTTTTGTTGGCCAACACAACAAACTACATGGTGTAATTAACATATAAAAATATTTTTGGGTGGATTATAATAAAATCAAGAAAATAAACTACACACTTTACAATGTTTTGATTGTACATGTCCATTGAGAATGTCAGAGTATGGATATCATGCCCATCTGTCACCTTTATTTGTTGCATGTGAATCTTTGTTTTTCATATGACACCATGCATCAACATGTATACTTAATACCAGTGACCACAAATCCAAGGATCTTGTTGTTTAAAGCTAAGTTGATTTATTTATCAGTTTAAAATTTGTTTTTGGGCTTCAATACATCTTACAATTATTCTTTTAAAATTTGAAACACCTTATTTCGGTGCAGCATTTATTTCTTTTCGATTCACATTGCTGTGTTGATTAATGCAGTGTTCATTTGTGATGACATACGGTAAACCAGTGTTCTCGTACAACGTGATTAGTGTCAGTATCATAGTATCAGGAGTTTCCATGGTGCTTCCAATTTTTACTTCTTTTCTCTAAAAGTCTTTGCCTTCTTTCTTGAATCAAGCATCAAGACCCTCCCAAAGAGGTGATTTATTCACAGGCATAGACTTCCCACCCAGTCTTTGAAGAGTCGTCCCAGTAATGGTCACAGAGTGATTTACAACACTAGAGCATGTTTTTAAATGTATTTTTGGGGTCCCCTTCACAACTTTGAATTTAAGGCTTTCAGGGACTGTGTCAGTTAAGAGGGTCCTGGCACCACCCTTATTTCTCACCTTGGCTATAAGTAAGCCTGAACCTATTACAGCAGTACTGAGCACAAGTCAGTTACCAGTTCTTGTGCACTCATTCAAACCCATTGCCTGATACTTTTTTTCTGCCATAATATTGACAATACTAAGCTTTGTAATGTCAGCAGTGTAAACAGCTCCTACTCTGTACTCTTGAGCATGTTACTATATCCCCAGTGTGCCCCTGATGGCATGTGGCTTGGATTAAAGGGATAACAGGCCCTGTGTCCAGAAACAGCTTCCTTATTTATGGTCTGTCTCAACTTCCAAATGCAAATCAATTTTATGTGGTGTTGCCCAATTGCTGTCCTGCGTTTCACTTAAGATAAATAAACCATGTAATGGCTTCTGGCAGTGTGAACAAGCTGACTCGACCTTGTGATTTATAAAGAAAGGAGAAAAGTCAGGACAGTGCAGTTTTCACCTACAGATGTTAAATGCATCAAAGGTCAAGGGGAGCTGTTTGCTGTTCTCCAGAGCTACAGCATTTCTTGTGCTCTCAGTTTCATTTTTATTTGTTCAGCTGCAAGCCTATTATATTTTTGCATGTTTGTTTCAGATAATGATTGACAAAACACACATTTTTCTAAATACAGTACTTGGAAGGTATAATTTATTTAGAGCAAAAAAATGGAAAACTCCAATACTTTATTTTTGATTGATTTTGAACAAGCAGCCTTTGAGATATCTCAATGAAAATTGAACATTCATAATATATTTCCTGACAACAATGTCATTTTAAAAAATATACATTTTCTGATTTTTTATTTTAAATCACGTAAGAGATGAGGATGTGGACAGTTTTATTGTTTCTGCTTCTGAAGAGCCATATGCTGCAGCATCTTTTTTGGGTTTGTAACTCAAGCGCCATGACTAGCATAGCATTCGCATTCTTTGAGCTTTTTCTGATGTGTTCACTTTCTGTACTGTTTTCATGTATTCATCTTAGTGGGCACATTGCTCTGTTATATGATCTTTGGGCTTTTGAGATGATGGGCCTGGACCCCTGTCTGCACTCATATTGAAGTCATTTTGACGTCAGTATTACAGCTTTGAAGATTTCCTGTTAAAATGTATGTAAAGCCTTTAATTTTCTCCTTTCTTTGACAACTTATTTACAAAATAAGAAACTCGGGCAATGCAGAGAAAAATGGCACAGAGTATATATGTTGATTATGATTATTATTATTGTTATTATTCATCTATTCTTAAGCATGGCAAAGGCACTATATAAATAAAATGTATTATTATCATTTATCATTATTATCCATTCTAGAAACCTGCATAATGTTTTTATTTTATTTTACTTTAAGCATATTATTATTATTATTATTATTAGTAGTAGTAGTAGTAGTAGTAGTAGTGTTGAATCTTGTATTGAGAACCAAATTATATGCATCTAGTCTAAATTACTGTGACAAGCTCAGCTTCTTTCTTTATGCTATTCATCTTTTGAGAGTATACAGTATTACAGATAAGTAAAATAATGCCATGGGAGCCTTAAAAATATGTAGAAATAATGTAGATAACCTTTACTTTACATAGAACCTTTCCAAAGTGGACACTATCCTGGGGCATTGCACATATAGAGATACTGTGTTTACTGTACTACAATTATACAATTATATGTTAGTTTGCAGGGATTGAATGAGCAATATTGTGATACAGTAATTTAAGCACTATTTACACAGCCAGAAATAACAATAATGAAAAAAAAAACCAAAAACCAGAAAACATTTTGGTAATGATGAAAGGCAACTTCAAGGTGAACACAAAAATAATTTTAGATTGACTGTATCATGTTGTAATTTGGAGAAAGTTAACTTTTAATGAATTTAATCGCTTAATGATGCTAACTCATTGCATTATTTCAACTGAGATAAAAATGTTTTGCTGGTAATTTTACATTTTTTGTTTCCATGCTTGATTTAGTATCTAATGTTTCTTGTTTTGGACAAGTCAACCAGCATTGATGGATTCCACCTGCCATGATTGCGCTTTCCTGTCATTGTAATGTCCTTGTGAAACTTTTGTCACTAACTACACCAGGATTGGCAGGTGTCACACAAGTGTGCATGGCAGTCAACCAAAAAGGGGTGGCAGGGTGCACTAAACCTTCCTCTTTTATCTTTGCAGACCAGACACAAGAAATTCTGCCCGAGTCTGAAGACATCACTTCCAGTTCTGGCCCCGAGGACGTCACTTCCCCTGACCGACCTTTAAAACCCGACATCTTCCCTCCATTAATCAGTTCTGTTTTGGACTCAACACTGTATTCATTCGTGCTCAGAAAGTTGCATTTTGTAGCCAGGTTCAAGTGTACAGGTGGCTGTCCCAAACCTTTTTCGTGTGTTGAGGCTATTCATTTCACACACGTCCAAGTGTGAATGTAGAAAATTAATAATAATAAAATTAATCTTTAGTGACATGTTGCCCTTCAGAATTTTGGATGTTTGAAGCATGTTGTCAACCAACTAGTTTGGTGCCTGTTAGTTGCCAAGACAATTCTTGACAACATCCTTTAATACTTTTCATGTGAGTTTCTCTGATCTCATTAGAACGTCTTTGAACAGCTTGTCATTGAAGAGTTGTCTGGTTTGTGTACCAATAAAAATACCTTTCTTAACCTTGGCATCAGTTATTTGTTGAAACATCTGTCTGAGATATTGAAATCATTCACCTTCCTTTTTAAATGATTTCACAAAATTTTTTCGTCAGTACAACTAAGAAGGTAAAAATATCTTTATGTGCTACATTTTCCTGCCCTAGAAACAAATGCTTTTGGAGCGGTGAGTCCTTTATCATGTGATGAGACTCTGTCCCAAATTGGTACTTGTTTAATTTGAGTTGCATTCCTAGTAGTAGTGCCACTACTTTTAGATCACCAGAGATGTTCCATTTCTAATTGTACTCTGTATGTATATAGTACTTGTTATTGTAAGGGGAAAATCACAAAAATAGGTGATTGCAATGGAACAGTTTGTGACAGGAAAATCTAAAGGTGATTTATGTGATCAGCAGGCCAAAATATACATAGATTTGTTCAGGAAGCAAAATCTTCTTTATCCAGTGTTATTGAACCGTTCAGTTTACAGATGTTGGCTCATATGACACCCCAGACTAGGGCACCAGTCCATCTCAATATGTGTTCACTTACTCATACTGTGACAATTTTTCTCCTTATATATATCAATGTCAAATCTGCTTAAACTAATTCAGGGTTGCAGAGGGTTGTGATTTAAAGTGTGCTGCACTGCTTACTAAACTAAAGTGCACAGGGAATGTGCTTTTAGTTCATGAATTGTTGTAATTACTCTGTGTCTCTACAGATATGGATTAGTACAGGATTAGTGAGTTATTTTCTACATTACAATTCTAATACAGTGATATGTCCAGTTACTTGTTTTCCAGGGAATCTTATAGAGCACAATGCTTTTATACTTCTTTGATATGATCCTTAACTCAAGAGTGGAAATTACATGATATCCTTGTGTTCATGTGAACATTGGAGTGTCTCCTTATCATGGTCTAAACGAATGTTTAAAAATGACTATAAATTAACTTGGCATCAGAGGATATGTGATATGCATTGTAAAACAAGGAGCAGACACAGAAAAAGGTTTGGGGCATGTCCATGACCTTGTACAATGAATTTTACAAACATATTGTTGTTGATGTCTTTTCATACGGGTTACAGGTAGGAAGGGGCGGGTACAGCAGGGCGAACAATGAAAGTGATGTCAGATGTGGAACAGTTTTCAATCTTTTGTTATGTAGAAGGAGGAAGGAAAGAAGGCATTAACATACAGCGCCAACTCCTGGTTCGGTGGGTAACTATGATCACCAGAGCCCTTAGCCTCCCAAGCGCCTATGAAGTTGAGTGTCATCCACTCAGTGAATGTTGATTTGAGAGTGGATGATGAATGGAGGAAATTGCCTTTTATTTATGATTACTATAAGTTACTTTCTTTATACAATGGAAGCAGGTGTCTGTGTTCTATAAGAACGAACATTAAGAAGCAAGCTGGTAAAAGCACTTCATGCCTTCATATGTGGCCTGAACGAGCAGCTGAAATTTTGAAATATACTAAATTACTTATGCATATGCTATGCTGCCTTAACCTATAGCCACCATAGCATTTGAATGGTGAACATACTGTATAAAACCTTATTAGAATTATAATTTTAAATACCATCTTTCACAGTGAGCTTCATCACTATATCTATTATACTATTATAATGAACATAAAATAACTAGTATTATTTTTTGTTATTATTTCTGGTCATGCTGCTGTTGCATAATGATTTTGCTTCTATAGAAAGCACTAATGGAATAGAAGCATTTATTTTCTTGCACATGAATTACATTTGACAGCAATTGTCACAAATGCTAGCAGCAAAATAAGTACAGCTCCTTTGGGAAACTGTCTCATCACTTTTGTGTTAATTCAGTAGGTAACAATAAAAATTCTATGCAAGGCAACTGGCAGAAAATTCATATCAACGAAAACAATACACAAAAAATAAAGTTTCCAGATGAGGCGAAGAATGTAAGATTATATTTCCATATAGAAAATGTTTTGCAGTTGAAAATAAATATGATTTGTGTTAAAAATGTATGTCTTTACCATGCATAAATATCAGTAGCAAGAAAGTGAAAATGAACCCATTTGTACTTTAGATAGGAACCCATAATCCCTTTATGCAAGTCTGCCAGTATATGATAAAAAGATGTATGAGTCACTTGTTTATTAATATTGTACTATACTGTTCTGCTCAAGAGACGTTTCAATCTAAAACTGAAATTTATTTTTATTTAGAATGTGGGAGTACTTTTGGGATGGTGTCATTTTTATTTTTTTAAGGTATACAATAAAACTGGAAGTTTGTGCTAAATTCTCCATAAACTAATTTCCTGCCATGGTACACAGCTTACTTCTTCTTGGAAACTAGTTTTAAAATAACACGTGGTATTTACCATACTTGGTTTTCTCGATTTCGAATGCTTCTATCAAATATCCCCTTGACCTTCTTTTTTTAAAAAGTGAATCGTCAGCTCTTTCAGTGCTTCGTAATAGGTAAACATAAGGCATTTGTGTACTTAAGGATGACTTCTGTAAATTTTAAGCCCTTTCCTCACAGAATCCTCACAGGTGGTGCAATGGTAGTGCTGCTGCTTTGCAGTAAGGAGATTGTGGGTTCACATCCTGGGACCTCCCGCAGGGTCCAGTCGCGGATAGTTGACACAGACTGCTCAGTCAATTAGAGCGCAGCAGGCCTGCCGTGCCTCAGAGACCCAAGTTCAATTCCCTGCTGGGGAGAAAGTGTTATTTTTTTTTCTATTTAACCTCAAACTGACATAAAATTTATAAATTGGTATGCACTGTCAGTTAATGAGATCGTTATATTTTCATGTGGGATGCTCCTTTTAAAATATTTTTTAACAATTGAGACTGCAATTAACATGAACAAGTGTCCTTATAACTGTTATTTTTAAAATCTATAAGACATGCATTATTTTTAAGATCCATAACAAACAGACAGACAGAGCACTGCATAATAGAGAGACAGACAAACAGACAGACAGACAGAGAAGGCACTAGATATATAAATAAACAGGGAAGGCATGAAAATGAGAAATGGTACATCCTTTTTATTAATCAACAGATACTTTAGGAAGGCAAGCAGATAGTGAGAGTACATGTAGATGTGAAAAGAACTAGACAGACAGATAGATATGGGAGGCACTGTATAATAGATACAAAACTGTCAGAAAAAAACAGGCTATACAGTAAATAATATACAGGTGGAGAAGCCACTAGTTAGATAGACAGACATGAAAGGCATTATATAAGACAGATAGATAGGAAAGGCACTATATAGTAGGTAGAAAGGGAAACCACACATATATACAGTATATATGTGTGTGTATCTGAGATTTATGTCAATAAAATAAAATGAAAAAATGATTCAGTCTGTTTATTATTCAACACAAAGTCACTGTATAACAGATGTGGGATGCTCTTTTTAAAAAATTCAAAATTGAGACTGCAATTAACATGAACAAGTGTCCTTATAACTGTTCTTATTTTTAGGTTCTGTAAGACACACACTGTCAGACAGATCACTGAATAATGCACAGGCAGAGAAGTTACTAGATAAATAAACTGGGAAGGCGCTGTATAATAGAAGATATAAAACTGTCAGGAGAAAAAAAACAGATAGATAGATAGATAGATAGATAGATAGATAGATAGATAGATAGATAGATAGATAGATAGATAGATAGATAGATAGATAGATAGATAGATAGATAGATAGATAGATAGATGATGTGAAAGGCACTATATGACAGGTGCTGCAGAAAGGCAAGCAGGCAGTGAGAGTACATTCACATGTGAAAGGCACTAGATAAACAGTTAGATAGGGTAGGCACTTATATAATAGGCAAACAGAGAAGGCACTAGACAGATACATAACAGTATTAGCTATATAGTAGTTTCGTCTTATATATAATAAATGTGTATTTTACAACTTGGAGAATTATGTCAAAAAGAAATACATCAAATCATATATCAATCGACACACGCTGCACGCAGGCAGGCAGGCAGTGAGAATGGACATAGATGTGAAAGACGCTAGATAGATTATATACAACAGGCAAAAATAGTGACCACTTGATAACAGTATTAGCTATAATCAATGAAAGCATGAATTAATCAACAGAAATAACCGTGATCGACATTTTAAACTTAATGATTTACTTAAGAAAAAAAAAGAAAAATGCCCCAGCACGTCTATGAAGGCAGACACTGCTGGCAGGCAGGCAGAGCGGCAAAAAGTGCAGAACAGCGCCCCGTCCACCCGAAACGGAAGTGGAAGAAAAAAGATCGCATCGGTAGTGCTTTGAGTAATGAGAAAAGCGCTATATAAATGTAAAGAATTGGGGTAAAGTAATTTTTACCGGAAGACCTCTGTAATTTTTAAGGCCTATCCGGATGGGATTAGTTTTAAACCAGTAGGTGGGGTAAAGTAATTATTACTTGAGGACCTCTATAATTTTAGCCCCGCACGAATAGTTGAAATGAGGGAATTTTACTGACATGTCGATTCACACAGGACTAGCTTAACCTGGGGTTATTTTTAAAAGACTTTTTATAGAAGGTAAGAGGATCCATAATCTTTACTGAAATGTGAATTGTAAAAATTCATAAACATGAGGAAGTTGAATGGGACTAAAATTACAGAGGTCCTCAGGCGATAATTACTTTACCTTGACTCCTGGTGTAAAACTAACCCCATCTGAATAGGGCTTTAGTCTAGTCTTCTCTGGACTTTCAATAGCTCTAATATGTTTTTCTTGTACTATGGTAACATATCATTCCACATGTTACTTCCCAAATGTATTATACAGGTGATACATATCTTTCCTGACACAATGCAACTTTATAACTGAAAATGCTATTAACCATTTTAATTCCTGATGTCTGATTGTCAAAGATGACTAATAAACTATGACTCTCAAGTACTTCCCACAAGTACGTTTTCTAGATGTTGACTCCTTTCTGTCATTCCTAGTCTCTATCTCTTGCTGTACTGCCCTGAACGAGAAAGGCAGCAATAGCTTTAGAAAAGGATCAGGGGATAACACGTGAATCCAGGGACAGACAAGATTCTTAACCAGGAAGTCAGTAATGCAATTGACAGAACTAAAGGTGGAGCAATAAATTGTAGTCAAAAGTCATTGTACTAGAATCAATAACCAAGAAAACTCTCACAAAATACACACTTCTAATCT
This sequence comes from Erpetoichthys calabaricus, assembly GCF_900747795.2. Taxonomy (NCBI): domain Eukaryota; kingdom Metazoa; phylum Chordata; class Cladistia; order Polypteriformes; family Polypteridae; genus Erpetoichthys; species Erpetoichthys calabaricus. Next base: position 151,613,353 of record NC_041402.2, on the reverse strand, counting down.
GTTTGTTTAAACTTAGATGTATAGGAAGTGTCTGTCCTTTATACCCTCAACCCCATGATGTCACAAACTACTCACTTCTGGGTCATTTACATAGCATTGCAGTGGCAATAGCTCCACAAAATATCAGCGCTGTGATATATGAAATGGCATAATGGAAAAGAAGGTACAATTATTCAGTTAGCAACACTTTCTGGATGCAAACTAATGTCAAGTTCAAAATCCTTGAGTTAAAAAAAAGCTATATGAAATATTTTCAGAAAACATCTCAGGAAAGGCACAAAAACTTAAAAAAAAATGTTTCTACTTCAGAGAGTTGATATCTTGTTACTCTTAGGCCATTAGATTCTGGTGAACATTCAGGATTTCCATTTATTAACCAACCTGTCTGGAATTTAGTGAATTTATTCAAGTATATCTTGACTGTAATAATGTGTCCAGAAAATGATGTAGATCTATGATGTCAGAATAAATGTGACAGAAAGCAAAGTGCTAAGCAAACTTGTAGATAGAAACACACAAAGACAAACAATAGGTAAAATTGAAAAGATTCACAAGTGTGATCATGGGAGCCAGTTAAGGGCTCAGGTTATAGTGAATCTCCACCAATCCATGGGGAGGCACTGTGTAAATAATTTTCTCTCTATTCCTTCTTCTGCTGACCAATTTGACAGCTCTTCTCCATCAAAGTCCCTTCTGGTGTCCGTCCACCTGGACCTGCCCAGCTGCCGTATGACTAGAAGAACTGTCAGTTTGGGAAGTTTCGATATAAGCTCAAGCTTGAGAAGACTGTTTTACATTTTTTATGTGTTTCTTTTGAATTAATATATTCACTTATACAGGGTTTGCCTCAGGTTGCACCAAAACAGTGACAGTTTCTGTTTTTACTTCTTTACTTTTGTTGTGTGTGATCAACTTCATTTTGCTACTTTTAATTATGATTTTTGAACCCTCCTTCATGATCAGTATTATTGACTTTTGTCTTTAAACTTTGCTAAACCCCAGACTAGTGATAATCAAAACAAGCATGTCTCAATTTCACTAAATTAACACTAAAATGTTTTTTTTTTCTAGAAACTCACTAAAGAGTTTGTTGAGGTTTTCTTATAGGTTTTCTGTTGGATGGAAAACACGGAATGCTGCTAATTCACACTTCTAGGTTTACTTGTGTTCTTTTCCACAGCTGTGTAAATCATATAATCTGTACCACCCCAGTTTCAATTCTGTTTACTGTATGTCCCTTGTTCACATCACTACAGGTGACTGCAGTATGTTTTTTTAAATATGACAATGCTGCATATCTTCCACATATGAGAACACACTAAAACACATCATCGTACACTTTAATTACATTGATATTTATAGAGTTGTGTATTTATTGCTTATTGTCTTTTTATATTCTTCTTTATTATGCCCAGGGTTTAGTAAATAAGAATTTCACTACATATTGAGCTATGTGTATAACTGTCTGTGACAAATAAAATTTGATTTGCTTTGATTACTTTGTTATCTCCAGAGAAAAACTCGCTACCCTAAAAGTCACTGCTGCCAATACCTTCTCATGTGCTATTACCTAGCAATTACTTGATCCTAGTTGAGAATAGGCACATTTTTTTTTCGCTAGAACTTTCTTTAAATACGAAATGACAGGCAGACACATGCAAAATTAATTAATAAACTTCCGGACAGTAACTAAATGGCTTTCTTTTTGTGTGATTTTTTTGTTGGATTTGAAATGCAGTTTATTCCACAAATGATACACTGAGTTTTGTTACAAATTCGATTTGTGTTAATCCTTTCGCTCATTACTACTCTTGGCAATGATTCTGCTAAGTCCCTTAAAATAAACAAATGAAAATTTGATTTCTCAGTCCTATTCTTTCTCTCAATGGACACACTTTGTGTTTTTGCTACACTCAGATCTAAATCTGCCAAAACAAGAAATTATTACAATAATGTTGTGTACAGGATCTTCATCTCTCAGCATTTTACAATCCAAAGAGACCTAGAAAGAGTTTTCTACTAGAGATACATTTATAAAAAAACTGAATATATACAACAGAGTTTTAGTGAGTAATTAACTCAACATTAGGCTATTATGCATGTTAATGCAAATGTTTCCAGTGTGTTAGTCCACCCACTAGCCAAACAAGTTTAATTCAGTTTAAGAGTGGTACACTGTCCAGACAGCATCAAGTGTAATGCAGCAACCAGTTCAGATTACAGTACCAGTCCAATGTGAATAAACCACGTTCACAAACACTTGCATCAGTTAACCTGAACAAACTAAAGAATGGGAAGTGTGATTTAGTACTGCGTTTAACCTAGATTATTGAAGTAGGTTAAACTACTGCTTCAACGGGAAGTTTCTAAAAGGCTGCAGAATCATCAGACTCAGAAAGAATTAAAAAAATATTGTGCAATAATTTAAAGAAACAATTTGGTTTGACATTACCTAACAACACCTTAAATAAAAAAGAGAAGAAAAGTGTCAGGGCATGTATTTTTCAAGATGTGAATATATGCATCCATATCTCTACTGATTATGCACATTGGAAAAACACAGTTATAACTAATTATACAATCAATGCAAACAAAAGGAAAGAGCAAACGGCTGAGCATGAAGAAACATGAAAGCTTGAACATGCACTGATTTTTTTCAGCTAATGGTGGTAGCGATGGAAAATGCATAAATACTGAGAAAAATAACTGCTTGAATTAAGCATTAATAAAAAAAAATAAGAGGAAATGTAACAGTGCATTAGTGAACATTATTAAAGTACATGGAGTTGGAACCTGGTCGCTTAAAGATGTGTTTTATGATTTTGAGAAACTGAAGTCAGTCAAATACTTTATCAGATAGGGAACTTTATGCCGATTGGTTTTGAACTCTTTTGCACCTTCTCCTTGCTTCATATGGTGTCCTCATTTGTACAGCTCATCCCGATCATGACTATCAATGGTGTCAGGCTCAAGAGGCTACCCAAATGAGAAGAGGGAGCATGGAGCTGTACCTGCACTGTCACAGTGATGCTCTAGGCAATGTTCTGTTGGGAAAAATTGGGTTCTGGCATTAATGAGGGTCTTACTTTGATATGTGCCACCTACCTAAAGATTTTTGCAGACCACGTACACCCCTTAATGGCAATGATTTTTTTCAGCAGGATAGCATACCCTGCTGCACTGAAAAAAATGTTTACAAATGGTTTGAGGAACATGACAAAGAGTTCAAGGTGTTGACTTGACCTCCAAATTCTCTAGATTTTAATCCGATCGAGCATCTGTGGGATATGCTGGAAAACAAGCCAACTCGCATTTTACAGAACTTAAAAGATCTGCTGCTAACACCTTGATGCCCGATATTACTGGACACCTTCAGAGGTCTTACAGAGTCCATAACAGTGTGCTAACAGTAGACTCAAGCAGGAAGTAGAATCAGCTGGCTAAAGAAATGGAGATGTTTAAACGTGTAAGGCTGTTGGATTAGAGGCCAACAGGGAGGGAAAGGTTTGCCTTCCTATTGAACTGCCCGTTTCTCTCAGTAAGGTGGTAAGTGATTGTGAAAGGTCAATGTGAAGATTACAATGTCCATAATTCAATTCACATCTTACTGTTACAGGAAGTTTATCTTCGCACTTTTAGACATAAAATGAGACCTAAATGAAGGCACCCATGTAATGGGTGTTGGTCACACTTTTTGGTAATCTAACCTAAACACAGTTAAAATATCTATGCCACCAAGTTTTATTAAGAGTCTGGAAACTCTTGACATTATTTTAAAAGGCTAAAAAAATTAATAGTAAAATTATTAAATTAGATCTTAACATTAAGAACCTTTCTAATTTAAAGATAATAGTACACAGGTTTCTTTAAGTTAGGCGGTGAGTAAACAAACAATGGAAGACATGGCAGCAATTTCATGAAAAACAACAGTAACTTGTATTACACCAGAAGTGAAAACCTTTTAAAATCAAGCACACAGTCCACACTCTAATGTCCATTAAAAAATAATAGTAGAAGATCCAACCTTTGGTGATGTGAAGTACAAGTTGCACGCTGCATTACGACAACAATTAGTTTTCCAACTGTCCTACTAAAACACTCTGTTTGTTAAACTCCTGCTTCCCAAGAGAAGCCTTGCTAACCTGCTGGTTCCTGTTGGCATCTGTCCCTCATGGAGTGAGTGTTCTCCTTCATTTTTGGGTACCTTGTGTTGCTATGACGACCTAAGCACGCCTTGCTTCTCTCGCGAGTCTTCTGGCATTTTTCTGATGAAACTGTCTCTTCCTCCCAAGGGGTAAGTGACACTGTCTGTGTGTCCCTTGTCTTGTCAGCCATGTACCCTCATCTGCCTGCAAGTCCCTGCGCTCTCTACAAGTGATCTTCTCTCTCTGCATCCTCTGCCCTCTCATACCATCCTCTGGCCTCACTCCATCCCTTCTGCTTGTGCTCTCTCTCATCCTACTGTCCTTTTTACACCAACCATTGCCCAGAAATGTATAACTGCCTCAGTCTCTGCCTTGATCAATATGACAATCGATTAAACAGTGGTACATACCAATTTCTTTTGTTAACAATAGTGTAAACACATTTTGATTGGTTAAACAACAGTATACAGTAATCCCTCGCTATATCGCGTTTTGACTTTCGCAGCTTCACTCTATCGTGGATTTTATATGTAAGCATATTTAAATATAGATCGCAGATTTTTTGCTGGTTCGCGGATTTCTGCGGACAATGGGTCTTTTAATTTCAGGTACATGCTTCCTCAGTTGGTTTGCCCAGTTGATTTCATACAAGGGACGCTATTGGCAGATGGCTGAGAAGCTATCCAACCAGAGCGCGTATTACCTATTAAATAAAACTCCTCAAATATATTGTGAGCACAGGGGCTTTTCTCACCCCTAGAAGATACGGCCGCTCCTCAAAAAACAACTGAAAGATTACCTTCACATTGCTCTCTTCCTTGCTGGGCTTAAATGTGACTGTTTGTCAAGCGATATGCTTCCTGCATGGTGCTTTGTATACTTAAAAGCTCGAACGGCACGTATTGATTTTTTATTGTTTGTTTTTCTCTGTCTCTCTCACTCTCTCTGACATTCTGTGCTCCTGACGGAGGGGGTGTGAGCAGGGGGGGCTGTTCGCACCACTAGACAATACAGACGCTCCTCTAAAAAAATGCTGAAAGGCTACCTTTACATTGCTCCCTTCCTAGCAGCTGCGTTGTCCGGCGGTGCTTCACATACTTAAAAGCCCAAAGAGCCCTATTGATTTGTTTGCTTTTCTCTCTCTCTCTGACATTATCTGCTCCTGATGCGCACTCCTTTGAAGAGGAAGATATGTTTGCATTCTTTTAATTGTGAGACGTAACTGTCATCTCTGTCTTGTCATGAAGCACAGTTTAAACTTTTGAAAAAGAGACAAATGTTTGTTTGCAGTGCTTGAATAAAGTTCCTGTCTCTCTACAACCTCCTGTGTTTCTGTGCAAATCTGTGACCCAAGCATGACAATATAAAAATAACCATATAAACATATGGTTTTCTACTTTGCAGATTTTCACCTTTCGCGGGGGGGTCTGGAACGCAACCCCCGCAATAGAGGAGGGATTACTGTATACCACTGTAGGCTATTTAGAAACCAATGTCCCCACGACATGTTCATTTTCAAACTAAGTAAATACAATACTTTTGAAGGAAGCATGCAGTTCTGTAATCACCACATTGTATGTTGATAAGATATCAATCAAAGCAGTTTGATCTTGAAAGCAGGTGACTCTTTTGCAATACCTAAGTCCTGTAGACAGCCATCAACAATAACCTACAACAGAATTATTCAAGAAATTTGCCTTTTCACTTATCGTCCCAGTCTCAAAGAAAGGATACCTATTGCCCCTTCATGCATTGGCTTTTACATTTGTTTTTTACATGGTTTTTGCCTGAGAAAAAGAAAATCACCTATTGTACACAAATGTTACCCTCTGACACCAGCCCATCACAAAACTTACTCAACCTCACAGGAATGTTGACTAATACTGACTCAGGTTAGAGTCATCAATCAACCTAAAAAGTCTGTCTTTATAATACATGACTGCTTGAGAATAACCCAGGGAGAACATGCAAGGATTACAACAATGGTACTGAGGGCTGTGAGGTAGCTGTGTTTTACAGTAGTTTGGCACCCAGACATTTTATTATAGGCAACACCCATGTGTGTCACTTTTAACATTTTATGAATGCATTTTTCCAAAAGCGATTATACTATTGGTGGCACAGTGGCGCAGTGGTAGCGCTGCTGCCTTGTAGTAAGGATACTTGGGTTTGCTTCCCGGGTCCTCCCTGTGTGGAGTTTGCATGTTCTCCCCGTGTCTGCATGGGTTTCCTCCGGGTGCTCCGGTTTCCTCCCACAGTCCAAAGACATGCAGGTTAGGTGCATTGGTGATCCTAAATTGTCCCCAGTGTGTGCTTGGTGTGTGGGTGTGTGCCCTGTGGTGGGCTGGCACCCTGCCCGGGGTTTGTTCCTGCCTTGTGCCCTGCGTTGGCTGGGATTGGCTCCAGCAGACCCCCGTGACCCTGTGTTAGGATATAAAGGGTTGGATGATGACTGACTGACTGATAATAGATGGATGGATGGATTATACTATTGATGGAAATTGCATTGAAATGGTGCCCCCTATGAAAGCTATTATTGAAACTATGGCTGATGAATTAAAGAGAATGTGTTATTAGCTTTGCATTAGGTACACACTACATCAGAGGTGTGACCAGAACATCATGTGTGAGTGGGCATTTGGCTTGTCTGGGGGGGGGGGGAAATATCCATCCATTCATCCATCCCCATTTTTGTAGGGGGGTCAAATAATAATAACAACATAGTTTTATATAACATATAAAAGCAAAAATTGTGGCATAAATCATAACCTATTGTTCAATAAAATTAACAGAGGCAATGGAACTTGTATTATTATTTTTTGTGAACAAATATAGAACTACATCTACAACGTAAATATCAATAAAGTCAAATGTATACAACATATGAGATCAAGAACAGAAATGTGGCTTATTGTAGTCATGGGAGGTTATAGGACATCAGTTTTTCCAGTGTTTAACCTGGATATTATCTACAGGACTAGTCTGCAGTTACTCTTGCCAAATTCTGAAATAAATTCATTCATGTCTAGATTTTCTGTGATGTTTTTCTCATGTGCCAGAATGACTAAATTTCTCCTCCTTGAATGCAGCATTGTTCGGCGGAGTGGAGTGAGAATGCGGTTCAAAGTAGAGAAAGAGCTTTCGCATGCAGCTGAAGACACACCAATGTTGAGTGCTGTGATGCAGACATGGCTCTTACATGCGGGATACTAGTCGTGTGTTTGTGGAAGCCGCCACCGTCTTTTTTTAGAGCTTTTTTCCAATTAGTGTAGCCGTGTTTGGTGAACATGTCCTCGCGGTCCAAATTGGAAACACTAAATTTGTGGCAGGCAAAGCAAAAGCTGCCATCACGGACAACAGAAAATTCAAGCCATGGTCGAGACTGATACCAGCTTGCACTAAAACATCTGAGTGTCTTTCCGAATGCGCGCTTGGGATAATTAATTAAAATGGGCTGGGATGGGCTATCCATATTTAAGTCAGGCAGACCGGACTGTATATTTTGTTGAAGGCAGAGGTTTGGAGTACCCGACACGGGCGCAGAGCTGGAGGTTTGTGTAGGCTTATCTACATCTTTTGGAGTTTCAGTTCCCAACGTGGGTGCGCTGTGCTCCGTGTTGGTAGCAGCGGTGCTGGGCTCAACCATGGAGCCAGCAGCTTGCGGATGGACAGAGGTTGAAGATGTGTGCTTTTCAATAAGCCACCTATGCATAGTCTTTGGTATTACCAACCAGAAAATAAATGAATGGAATATATATGCTGTTTTAATTAAAGAATGCGGTCAACAGGTTCAAAACGTGCTGCAAAATGTGCGACAAAGTGAACTGTGAGCAACACAGTGCCTGTCTAGTGGAGGAGTGTTTTGTCTTGGTAGAGTAATATATATTGCTCTACTTTCCCTTATTGTATTATTAATATGTAGCCTTAGAATGCCTAATCTCACAGACTTACCACTGTTTATAAGGTATTATTGTATATAACTTATCCCCACCTTCCCTTCTATATCTATAACCTTAGGCAATTAGATGTAGTAAAAGACAAGCAGAAGTTAAGTTACAGTTTAAACAATGTATTAGTATTATTGATAATATTCATAAATAATAACAAAATGCAAAGTACATTTGAATATTGGCAACCATACAACCTGATTAAATGGTGATATGTAGTTCAGGCGGCACACAGTCTTGTGGTTACTTAAATGTCTCTAGTTAAGGCATCATTGATGCTCAGCTTTCAGCTACATGTCTGTTCAAAATGGCTGCTGAGCTGTGCTGTTCATTGTGTTCTCTTCATCATCACAGGTTAGCAAGAGAGATGCTTCTTCATCATATGTTGGTTGGTAAGAGAGAGATACTGAGGTTAAACACATACATTTATAGATGTTCTGTCCAACCCCGAGAGCCAATAGGACATCATGGTACTTAAAGGCCTCTGAGACAAGCCAATTCCAAACAGCCATACCTCAGACCAATGGGGAAATAGAACATCTTAACACCTGCCCCCAAACCATATGTTAAAGTACACCTTAGCCCATTTGCGGGGGTAGAAATGACTTTAGCAAAGAAACACTTGCCAAACTGGTTTAAAACACACATCCCCCAAATCCTGTTGTAAAATTCAAACAGACCCATTCCTGGAGGGGGTTAAAACTAAATTACATTGCTTTGTCTAAATTACAAATAAAGATATACAGTACAAAATATTCATCAATTTATATGTAAAATCTCACATCACAACAAGGAGACACTGACAGATACGCCCCAAATTCAAACGGGCCGATTGGAAAGCAACTCAGTTTTGAAAATCAAATGTTATTCTTCTCCAGAGTTTTCATTGGACAGACAGAGCATTTCGCAGGGGGGGCACGGCTTGTCTCTGGGGGGGCAGTGCCCACCCCAGCCCCCCCCGTGGTCACGCCTCTGCACTACATCTTAAAAATCAAAACAAGTCACGGTAACATCAAAGTAAATTAAACAGAGGAAGTCAATCTGAAGACAAAGACTTAGGGATCTGGAAGGAAAACCAAAAGAATTTAGTTAGTAACTGGACATGACCAGAAAAGATCATTCAACTTATAATTTATACTAATGTGAAAAAGAACATTGCAAATTTAAGTGTCAAGAAGGCTTACCAAATTTGAAAGATAACATAATATTCTCAAGCCAGTCAGGACTGTGGGAGTCCAGAGCTTATCCTGATGACATAGAAACCAGCCCAACACAGGCCCATTCACTCACATACAGACACAGAGCCAGGTTGGAATTGGCAATTAAGCTATCATCCATATCTGACGGGATATGAGATGAAACCTGGAAGGAACACCGCACAGACATGCAAACTCCACACAAAAAATGACTTGTGTGGGATTCAAATCCAGGACATTGGATCCGTGAGGCAACAGCTTTAATGAGTGCACCATGATGCCACCCAAAATTCTGGATCAATTTGCCTTAAAAAAATAATAATGTTGTTGTTGCACAATATCTGGTCTTGTGAACCTTGTTTCAAAGATGGAAAAAAGGAGGTACAGTCTCTGTGAAACATTATTTTACAGGAGAGTATCATATTACAGCACAAACTAAAGTAATTTTTAAAATACTAAATAACACATATTGGCACCAAGAGGCTACATATGAATAAAAGCATTTTAAACTAGAAAGACTCACTAATGGACTTAAAAAACAACTTTTAAATTTGATAAAGATTCAGGAATTGACAACACCCCCCCCCCCCACCCCCCACGATCCCCCAATGACAGTGTCCTTCTAATTTGTTTCAAATCCATTTCACGTTTCACTGAGCTCTTTCGGAAAATGGAGCTTGTTAATATAATAAATCAGGGTCGAAAAAGAGCCAGTGAGCCAAAAGTTCTCTTTTACATTCAAACACCAGCCATTGTTTGATTTTTCCTTTGAAATGGTTAACCACGCTCATTTAGCAAGACCGCGCACAGTGTCAGATCTCTTTTTCCAGGATTTATTTCCAGTGTATGTTTTTTTTAGGATCCCAGTTTCTGCCTTTTGTCTTCCCTGACTGAAGCACTGGAATGTGTTTTCATTTATTGCTGAAAGCCACTATTGTTTCACATGGGGCCATTCCTTCATCATAAATTTGAAATGATACACTGTGGCTCAACCCCTTGAGAATGCCCTTCTGTCTGTTTGCATAACACTAACTTTCTGAATGAAATTGAAACATAATTAATGAGCCTTTATAAAACGTATTCCACATCTTCAACACAGGCATTATTTCTAAAATTATATAGTAAATGTATATGTTGTATCATTATGCATTTTCAGTATATTTACTTTTAATGCATTGCGAAGAAGTAAGAATCAGATGCAGAACTGTGTATATCACCATAGTAGCACATACAAGTAAGTGTTCTGAACAAGAAAATATGCAAAAGTGAAATATTTAGAAAACATTACATAAACATCTTATAATTACTCAGTAATACGTATTCTTACTCAACATATATACTTTGTCTGTAAAAATATCACTTCCCGGAAGTTTTCACATTTTATCGTCATACAACATTAAACCCACACTGGCTTTTTTGACACTAATTAACAGAAAATATGAAAGTGAGAGCGTGTTTCTGTAAGTGGTCTAAATTAATTGCAAATATAAAATAAAAAATTGTTTACTTACATAACAATTCACCCCCTTTAATATGACATACATAAGTCATCACTGGTGCAGCCAGTTGGCCTTAAAAGTCACATCATTAGTTCAAAGGAGATCACCAGACTGAAGTCAAGTAGTGCAAATGCAGCTTACCTGGGAGGTCCAACTTATGGTCTCAGTATTGTGGCCTAAATCTATAGAATGGAGACAAAAGAACACTCCAAGCACATCCTTGAAAAGAAGATTGAATTTTATATATTTTCAGATCTACTCTGGTTTGATAAGATGTGTTTAATTGCACTATCCTAGTCATGTACAGTTTAGTACTTCAGTTTAATAAAGGTATCCCTTGTTTAATGTGGTTTTATTAAGCGCAGGTTTTGAAAAACGGTCTTATGTTGAATGCAAAAGCCCCTTGAATACCGCAGCTATAAATTTGATTAGCATGGTTTTTTAAAATTACGTGAAAGTGGAAACGAGAGGTTGCGACTGACCGTGCAGGTGTCACCGTCCCCCCTACGCCCAGCTCAGCGGCCATAATGGGCATTTGAACTCTCACGGAGTCATGAGTCACCAATTCAGTTGCCAACAGTCACCATAGAGAGTGGATGTTTTCGTTGCATATTTTCGCCAGTTGTTCACTTTTTTATCCTTTCTTTTAAGCGCTTGCCCTTTCCAAACATGAACAAGCAAAAGCGTGAGTCCACATTGGAAAGTGAAAAGAACAGAAGAAAGCTTATTACTTTAGATGCGAAGCTTGAGATAATTAAAAGATATGATCGTGGCGAAACAAAAGCAAACATTGGCAGGGGACTCATCTTCAATGAATCGACTATCAGGACAATTTTAGCAAAGGCAGATACCTACCGCATCCAAGGAAAATTGACATCAAAGACTGCAAGCATGCAATCATTGCATAATAGAACTCCAATTATGATTGAATTGGAAGATCTCTTAACATTGAAACAATCTGATGCAATGTTCTCTAAGTTTGAAACCCCTAAACATCAAATTACTGAAATGGATCCTGATGTTGGCAGAAGTGTGCTCATCTGCTGCAACTTAGAAAGTCAAATTGCTTGTTATAGACGGATCTACGAGAGCCAGAAGAAAGAACGAACAGTCCAAACTACCCTCCATAAATTCTTTTCTAAAACATGATGTTAGTTTTAATTAATAAAGATTTTGTTTGCATTTTGACTTTTATTTTAAACACACAAATACAAGTACTTTTTCCTTGTAGATTTTCCACATTTTAAATGATGGATCAATTATATTTTCTCCCATTATTTTTTATATTTAATTAGCTCGGTTTTGCTTAACGCGGCAATATCAATGGATTAATTGATCACGTTAATCAAGGGATACCTGTATAGTCATAATTATATCAAATTTCTTTTTAACTTTTCATGTTGGTTAGAGTCCTCATTTACAAAGCACTTTTTGCTTCAATTTAAATACTGTACCTAGCAAAGTGCATGCTTAGGTTGCTTTCTTCTCACACCACTTCTCTAAGACTTTACTTGTTCCATCCAGCTTCTCTCCTTTCATCTCTTTAGAAATTCTTTGCAGAAAGTGACTTGTCATTTAGACACAAAGCATAACTGAATTGGTATTCTAGATGTTGTTGGATATGGTGTAGTCTCACTCTACATTCTCACTTCTTCCACATACAGTATGTAAAATTTAAAATGAAATGTGTGTGATTATTAAATGTTTAAAAATTACAAACTACTGACTTAGCTACAGCATTGAAAAATGGGTCAAAGTGACTACATACCTCTAAATATCAGAGTGAATAATATGACATTCCTTTCAGAGAAATAATATATTCAAAGGTATTCTGAGGACCTAGGATCATTAGGGGACACTTGTACTGTTGTAGGCACATGGGGTGTTCAGGTCTCAACTTTATTTGTGTTTGTACTGAGGTGTACTGCTGAGAACAGTATGAAATTAGAGAGTGTGGGGAACAGCCCAGACACAGACAGGCAGACACTGATGGTTTACCACCAGACACGCGTTTATTACCCCTCCCCGAATTGCCACATTATCATGGTGGAGGGGTTTGCGTGTCCCAATGATCCTAGGAGCTCTGTTGTCCGGGGCTTTATGCCCCTGGTAGGGCCACCCAAGACAAACTGGTCCTAGGTGAGGGATGAGACAAAGTGCGGTTCAACACAACCTCCTATGATGAACAAAACGGCGTTCTCCCTTGCCCGGATTTGGGTCACCGGGGCCCCCCTCTGGAGCCAGGCCTGGAGGTGGGGCTCGATGGCGAGCACCTGGTGGCTGGGCCTGCACCCATGGGGCTCGGCCGGGCACAGCCCGAAGAGGCAACGTGGGTCCCCCTTCCCAAGGGCTCACCACCAATGGGAGGGGCCAAGGAGGTCGGGTGCAGTGTGAGTTGGGTGGTGGCCGAAGGCGGGGACCTTGGCGGTCCGATCCTCGGCTACAGAAGCTGGCTTTTGGGACGTGGAATGTCACCTCTCTGAAGGGGAAGGAGCCTGAGTTAGTGCGTGAGGTTGAGAGGTTCCGGCTAGATATAGTCGGGCTCACCTCGACGCACAGCTTGGACTCTGGAACCAATCTCCTTGAGAGGGGCTGGACTCTGTACCACTCTGGAGTTGCCCCCGGTGAGAGGCACCGAGCGGGTGTGGGCATACTTATTGCCCCCCGACTTGGAGCCTGCACATTGGGGTTTACCCCGGTGGACGAGAGGGTAGCCTACCTCCGCCTTCAGGTGGGGGGACGGGTCCTAACTGTTGTTTGTGCGTATGCGCCGAACAGCAGTTTGGAGTACCAACCCTTTTTGGAGTCCCTGGAGGGGGTGCTAGAGGGCACACCTTCTGGGGACTCCCTCGTACTGCTGGGAGACTTCAATGCTCACGTGGGCAATGACAGTGAGACCTGGAAGGGCGTGATTGGGAGGAATGGCCCCCCCGATCTGAACCCGAGCAGTGTTTTGTTATTGGACTTCTGTGCTCGTCACGGATTGCCCATAACAAACACCATGTTCAAGCATAGGGGTGTTCATATGTGCACTTGGCACCAGGACACCCTAGGCTTCAGTTCGATGATCGACTTTGTGGTCGTGTCGTCGGACTTGCGGCCACATGTCTTGGACACTCGGGTGAAGAGAGGGGCGGAGCTGTCAACTGATCACCACCTGGTGGTGAGTTGGCTTCGATGGTGGGGGAGGATGCCGGTCAGGCCTGGTAGGCCCAAATGTGTTGTGAGGGTCTGCTGGGAACTCCCTGTCAGAAGTAGCTTCAACTCCCACCTCCGGCAGAACTTCGACCATGTCCCGAGGGAGGTGGGGGACATTGAGTCCGAATGGGCCATGTTCCGTGCCTCTATTGTTGAAGTGGCTGACCGGAGCTGTGGCCGTAAGGTGGTCGGTACCTGTCGTGGCAGCAATCCCCGAACCCGTTGGTGGACACCGGTGGTGAGGGATGCTGTCAAGCTGAAGAAGGAGTCCTACCGGTCCCTTTTGTCCTGCAGGACTCTGGAGGCAGCTAATAGGTACTGGCAGGCCAAGCGGAATGCGGCTTCGGTGCTTGCTGAGGCAAAAACTCGGGCATGGGAGGAGTTTGGGGAGGCCATGAAGAACGACTTTCGGACAGCTTCGAGGAGATTCTGGTCCACCATCCAGCGTCTCAGGAGGGGGAAGCAGTACAGTGTCAACACTGTATATGGTGGGGATGGTGCGCTGCTGACCTCGACTCGGGACGTTGTGGGTCGGTGGGGGGAGTACCTCGAAGACCTCCTCAATCCCACTAACATGCCTTCCAATGAGGAAGCAGAGCCTGGGGACTCGGAGGTGGGCTCCCCCATCTCTGGGACTGAGGTCACCGAGGTGGTCAGAAAACTCCTCGGTGGCAGAGCCCCAGGGGTGGATGAGATACGCCCGGAGTTCCTCAAGGCTCTGGATGTTGTAGGACTGTCTTGGTTGACACATCTCTGCAACATCGCATGGACATCAGGGACAGTACCTCTGGATTGGCAGATCGGGGTGGTGGTCCCCCTCTTTAAGAAGGGGGACAGGAGGGTGTGTTCCAACTACAGAGGGATCACACTCCTCAGCCTCCCTGGAAAAGTCTATTCGGGGGTCCTGGAGAGGAGGGTCCGTCGGATAGTCGAGCCTCGGATTCAGGAGGAACAGTGTGGTTTTCGTCCTGGTCGCGGAACAGTGGACCAGCTCTACACCCTTAGCAGAGTCCTGGAGGGTGCATGGGAGTTTGCCCAACCAGTCTACATGTGTTTTGTGGACTTGGAAAAGGTGTTCGACCGTGTCCCTCGGGGAATCCTGTGGGGGGTGCTCCGGGAGTATGGGGTACCGGACCCCCTGATAAGGGCTGTTCGGTCCCTGTACAACCGGTGTCACAGCTTGGTCCGCACTGCCGGCAGTAAGTCGAACCCGTTTCCAGTGAGAGTTGGACTCCGCCAGGGCTGCCCTTTGTCACTGATTCTGTTCATAACATTTATGGACAGAATTTCTAGGCGCAGCCAGGGTGTTGAGGGGGTCCAGTTTGGTGGACTCAGGATTGGGTCACTGCTTTTTGCAGATGATGTTGTCCTGTTTGCTTCATCAGGCTGTGATCTTCAGCTCTCTCTGGATCGGTTCGCAGCTGAGTGTGAAGCGGCTGGGATGAGAATCAGCACCTCCAAATCCAAGACCATGGTCCTCAGCCGGAAAAGGGTGGAGTGCCCTCTCAGGGTTGGGAGCGAGATCCTGCCCCAAGTGGAGGAGTTCAAGTATCTCGGGGTCTTGTTCACGAGTGAGGGAAGAATGGAGCGTGAGATCGACAGGCGGATCGGTGCGGCGTCCGCAGTGATGCGGGCTCTGCATCGGTCTGTCGTGGTGAAAAAGGAGCTGAGCCGTAAGGCAACACTCTCAATTTACCGGTTGATCTATGTTCCTACCCTCACCTATGGTCATGAGCTATGGGTAGTGACCGAAAGAACGAGATCGTGAATATAAGCGGCTGAAATGACTTTCCACCGCAGGGTGTCTGGGCTCTACCTTAAAGATAGGGTGAGAAGCTCAGTCATCCGGGAGGGGCTCAAAGTAGAGCCGCTGCTCCTCCGCATCGAGAGGAGTCAGATGAGGTGGCTTGGGCATCTAATCAGGATGCCTCCTGGATGTCTCCCTGGTGAGGTGTTCCGGGCACGTCCAACCGGGAGGAGGCCCCGGGGAAGACCCAGGACACGCTGGAGGGACTATGTCTCCCGGCTGGCCTGGGAACGCCTCGGGATTCTCTCGGAAGAGCTAGAAGAAGTGGCCGGGGAGAGGGAAGTCTGGGCATCTCTGCTCAAGCTGCTGCCCCCGCGACTCGATCTCGGATAAGCGGAAGAGAATGGATGGATGGATGGATGGATGGATGGACGCGTTTATTAAACATTTCACTATATACAATGTCCAACAGCACACAACCCAGTGCCCCCGCACCAATCACCCTTTGTCCAGGCCTCTCACAATACCTCTTATCACCGCCGCCACTCCTCTCCTCCAGGCTTCGTCCTCTTCCACCCAACTCCAGCTCTCTGATTGTAGGAAGGTGGCCCCTTTTATTTCCACCTGGATGCGCTCCAGGTGCTCAATGATGTTCTTTCGGCACCCGGAAGCACTCTGGGCATTCCTGGAAGGTCCTTCCTCCACCTTCAAAGGTGTGGCAGAAGAGTCGATCTTCCAGGCTCCAGTGGGCTTGAGCCTCCTTGCTCCCTCCCCGTGGTCCCCTCAACATCCAGGGGGGTTGCCATCTCGTGGCCCGGGGGACATAAAGACCACCTCCCGGTCCTTCCAGGCGTCCCAGCTGGCTCTGACCCCTAGCCTCCTGTGACAAGAGTTACTGTACTAACTTCAGGTATCATCTATTAATCATTCCTGCTTAGTATATGAGGGGCACCCAAGCAGTACAATGTATCTTTTGATGAGTAAATTCCAAAGGCAATTCAGTGAGCCTTTCAGAAATTATTCAAATTTTAGTCATAAAAAGTAGATAGCTAGGCATGCTTCTGAAAGTATGGAAAAAGTGATTCCTAGATCCTAGGTTTATAGGTCTAGAAGTTGGAAATGGTGTAGGGTTGTTGGAGAGTATTGTGGTGTTGGTTATGGATGTGAGAAGGAAACCCTGTCACATTTTACAAGTGTTTGTTGTACAGCTATCTTTTATTTTTTCTAAAAATGTATTTTTCCACTGAGTCTATTTCATTTTCATTCTACTTACTGTGATGATAATCCAGGCCTTCTCATCCTCAGCAGTTTCTTCCTTCTCCTCCTGGAGAGTCTCCAAAAGTATGAAACAAAATAAATATTTTACTAGGCTTTAATTAATCTTGTGAAATGCTGTACTGCATATCTTTTTCTGAATTTGTCACTTTGGTGCCCTATGCCTGCTGATGGAGATGGTGAGGATAGACAGTTCTAAATTAAAGAGAATCTTTGAAATATTTAGCCAAAAGGACGAGAAGGCTGGACAAACATTTTGTGGCAGAACAATATGTCATTGGAGCACTACACAAATGTAGAAATAATTAGACCATATTGCTGTCTGGTGATATTATTAACAGTATATTGTGGTTAATTTCATTCATTCTATTTGATTTCTAAGTTTGCTGTTAGCCTGTGAAAGCCAGCAGGTTATTCTTTTTTGAGTATGTTCCCACCATACTTTAAATAAATAAACAAATAAATAAATAAAAACTTAAGAAATAATGTAAAAACAAAATATTTAAAAAAGGGAAAGACATGGAATTAAAAAGACTAGGTATTTATTTTTAGGGTTTTTGTAATTTGATTTGGATTTCTGTGATTTCTTTTTCAACTGAAGACCTTGCCTTTGCCTGTATATCTGGTTTTTCTCTGATCATTGCTAAACAATACATAAGCAATTTAGCTTCAATACTTCATCTTAATCTTCTTTTGCTTAAACTGAAAAGGCTCAACTCTTTTAATCTTCTCTCAGAATTCATCCACTGTAGTCCTGGAATCAGTCTAGTTGCTCTTTTCAGGACTATTTCCAGTGCTAGCTGTGTGCTTCTTGTAGCCTGAAGACAAAAACTGTACACAGTACTCCAGATGAGGTCTGACCAGTGCATTATAAAGCTTCAGCATAACCTCCTTGGACTTGTGCTCTACACATTGTGCTATAATTAGCCTTCTTAATAGCTTCTAAACACTGTCTGGCAGTTGAGAGTGTTGAGTCCGCTATGACTCCTAAATCCTTTTCATATGGTGCACTTTCGAGTTTCAGACTTCCCATTGTATATTCAAACCTACCATTTTTACTTCCCACATGTAATACTTTACATTTACTGACATTAAATTTCATCTGCCAAAATTCTGCTAAAGCCTGCTGCTGTCCAAGTCCCTCTGTAACAATTCAAGAGATTTAAGATTATCTGCCAATCCACTTAGCTTGGTATCATCTTCAAACTTATCGAGCTTTTTCTTTATTTTCCTACCCACATAATATATACATATTAAACATAACAGTAGCCCTAGCACTGACCCCTGTGGAACACCACTCTTAACATCAACCAATTCTGACAGGGTTCCTTGCAACATAACCCTCTGTTTCCTGTAGCTTCGAAATGCGCATGCATCATCCCAATGCTCAGAAGCTCAGAGTGCAGTGGTGTAAGCTGAAGTTTGGTGGTATTTGAAATTTTTAAAATGAGAATGTACTTGATATGTATGTAACTCTTTCATTTCATTCCTAATTCCCATTTTTCTTTATTATTATTTGGTAATTTACAAAAAGCCCTTTTATGAAAATGTCACTTTGACCAAAGTGCCACCTGAGGCGATTGCCTCATTCCCTCACCCAAAACCTCACCCTGTCCACAGCCACAATCTCTTGCACCTTTTTCCACTCCATAGTTATTTGATCACATACTAAATTAATTTAACTTTATTTTATACTTGCATGTACAACACCAACAAAAAATGGACCAGAGAGACTTCTGTGAAGAAACTAATACAATCTCAAGCCCCAGGAGAATAATTCTTCATCGTCCTGAAAACCTCACAATATGTTTTATGATAAATCATGGAGCCAATAAACCATTAATATTGTGTGAGATCACCATTTTGTACTCCCAGGTCATAGAGTTGATGAATAAAAACTGAAAGACGCTTTTATGTTCATCCAGATGTTTGAGCTAGCTGGGGAATGCCCCCACTTTCTACATCTGTAATGAACAAGCAGCATCATTATGACAAATTCTTATAGAATATGATAGAACCTTCAAAATGAACTGAAAAACTGCTTGTTTGTCAGAAATTTGAAAAAAGTGAAAGTGCATAAAGAAGCCCAACCATGTTTTCTTTGCTTCATATTTACCTTGGCTTTACATATGTTTGCTAACACAGCTCTAATTTGCTTTTTTATTTCATTGCAAAATCTTTAAATATGTATGATAATAGTGTGCTACCGATCAACTTTTAAATAAAAAGTTGACTCAGAAAAAAAGATTACACAATTTGAAAACATACATATTCAATTATAACCCTAAACACATAATGTGACTTAAAACATTTAAAAATTGTTAAATTATTATACTGTAACTGGTGTCTTCCTCTTTAAAGAGCTGATTGCTTTTAAGTCACCTAAAGTAAGGTAGAGGCGGATTTGTTAATGAGTTAGAAGGTGGGAGTTAATAATCACATCTCTGCATTTTATAATTATGAGAACATTGTGCCTGTTACTGAACACAGTGATGCATGATCAAAGGTGGCACTGCACTTTCCTTCAACGTTTAATTTTATCAAACAGAATTAATGACATACATTTCCAGGATGAAAGGTGGCTCAGCAGTTTGCAGACCAGCCTCACAGCTCCAAGGATCTGATTTTAACTTAGTTTCTTCATTCTCTGAGTGCTTCCGTGCCTTTTTTTCTTTGCATTCTGATTTATTTGCTCATTCCTATGGCACACATTTTGAAATAGTTCTTCACTCAAAACAGCCTTAGGTTGATTAAAAAATGAGTGTTTTCTAATCTCATCAAGGGGTGTTTATTCCGTTCATGGTGTCTTAGAAAGGCTCTGGCCACTATAATCCTAAATTAGAATATACAGTGCAGAGATGTGCCTTTCCAGTACCAGAATTACTGAGCAAACACCAGAGCTGTGGGCAGAACAGAGAACAGAGCCCAAACTCTTACTCAGTACGATAAAACACAGACAAACTCAACTCAGACTTATATATGGCACATATTTCTTTTGATTCAGCCATTCCGAAATGTGTCCAGGTCAGGCTTTTTTATGAAATTTTTAAAATATCATTTAATTGTCATGTATTGTGTATTTATGCTATTTACTTACTGTATACTCCTTGTGTTCTGATGGTGGAACCCCAAGAACATTATGCCACTGCTGAAGTCCACCTTCAGTCTTTATAATTCAGACTGGAAAGGATTAGGATCCTCTGAAGTTCATTGGTTGTGGTGGTGTTTTTTGTTTTTTTTATTTCAATTGAGTTTATTTTTGTATAGCTCTCTTCCTTGAGTGCAGTTGCAGAGCACTGTAACAAGTTCTCAGGTAAAATGCAAGTATGAATTTTAAAAATTACTAAATACAAAATTAGCACACATAAAGACACAGATTTGTTAAAGTACAGAAAAAACATAGTAGAAACTGATTGACATTCACATAAACCAACAATAGCTGTTCATTAATTAAATGTTGGACTGTGGCCAGTTGAAAATGGAGGAGAGGAAAACAAAAACTCCAGTCAGCAACATCTCAGAATAAAATAAACTTCAGGGGAGTCCACCATCAATTGTTAGAGAGGGGTCTTCAAAAACAACATCAGAAACAGTTACAGTTCGAGAGACCTCCGCCAACTGGCCACCCACAACCTCCTGGGCATGAAGAACAAACAATAGGAAGCCATTTACTCCCCTACTCAAGTGTTCACAAGATTAATTTATTTCCCAGGTAACACTTGGTTTTAGAAAGGATCATTAATAATTGTTAAATTTAGATAATTACATTATGTCCTGGGCGGCACGGTGGCGCAGTGGGTAGCGCTGCTGCCTCGCAGTTGGGAGACCTGGGGACCCGGGTTCACTTCCCGGGTCCTCCCTGCGTGGAGTCTGCATGTTATCCCCGTGTCTGCGTGGGTTTCTTCCGGGCGCTCCGGTTTCCTCCCACAGTCCAAAGACATGCAGGTTAGGTGGATTGGCGATTCTAAATTGGCCTTGGTGTGTGGGTGTGTTTGTGTGTGTCCTGCGGTGGGTTGGCACCCTGCCCGGGATTGGTTCCTGCCTTGTGCCCTGTGTTGGCTGGGATTGGCTCCAGCAGACCCCCGTGACCCTGTGTTCGGATTCAGCGGGTTGGGAAATGGATGGATGGATGGACATTATGTCCTTACAACATGAGGACTTTAAATCAGCTTCACATAGTTCATTTCGAAAAAGTTACACTTCTTACAACTTTTAAATAATTTGACACTCTAGTAAATGAGAGATTTTTTGGCTCAAAACAGACTAAACGCTTAACTTTATCTGTCAGTTAATTTTATCATATTGTGACTATTGTTGTCTGTGAATATTTCTGCTGTATTGAATTTTGCTTCTGGTTATAAGTTTTGTCTTTGGTTAGTGATTTGGATTTGTTTGACTTGGGTTGCTTTTTTAGATGTACCTGGTTGCCTTAGTTTGCCTTTTCTCTTGCCATTCACTGTTCATTTGTAAAAAAATTGTTTGTAATTGTTTTCTCAGGCCAGAGGTTTATAGTCATCCTGTTTCAAGGATATTGTATGTATTTTCAACATCTGAAAGGAGTTGCTGTTCCAGTGGAAATTGCTTGGGTTGCAAGGATGTCCCCCTGGCAGTTCTCAGTACACCTGCTCTGGGTATGTCCCACTAGGTGGAGAATTTGCGTAAGACCCAGGACATGCTGGAGGGAGTATATCTCTTGGCTGGTTCGGGAACGCCAGGGAATTCTCCAAGAAGAGCTGCAATCTGTAGCTGGGGACAGGGAAGTCTGGGCTAACCTGCTTGTCCTGATGCCGACACGACCCGCATGAGATTAGATTAGATAAGATGAGAGATTTACCCTGAGCCCTTTTTTGGATCTGTGTTTACCTTGAAGACTCCTGGCTGAGTTTGGGGTCAGACTGCCTGAGGTAAAGCCTGTTTCTGAAAGTGATATGGTCAGGTTTTATTTAATCTTGACGACATTCACCCATTTTTGTATTGTTTTGTGCTACAGCTTCACAACAACAAGCCTGAGTGTGTTCTGGCAGCATCAGGCGAAAGGCAAAAACTATCACTAGACAACACAAGATGGTGCCGAGCAATTTTAGAGGCACTTTGACTTCTGTTTCCATTAATAATTCAATGCTACTTTACCTGTGGAGTGAAACTATATAACAACATAGTCAGAAACCTTAAACTGTAAACTTTCAAATGTGCCCACTGTCAAAAAACTAGGTAAATTAGACAAATATTACAGTTTCTCCCTTTTCTCATAAAAAAGCTGAGCTTGCGCTGTGGTGCAGACACCCATGCAAAAGTAGCCATATTCACATTTTAATAAAATGTACATTAGTCTCAGCCTCTAAGGAGGTGCATGACTGTAGAGTATAACACCCACTTGATCATTATGCTGGCGATGCTTTCCCAGACGGCGTACATTACATGAAGAAAGTGTAGAAAGTGTAAGCCTCAGCTGCTAGCCCAATTTGGAACAGCATTGTGCAAATTCACATAGCATGTCGGGTTTCATATGGTGTGCTCGATTTTGCTAAGGCAAAAATGTCATTGTATGTGGATGCGCCCCTTCCCCTTATCACATACTGTCCCACCAGGCAATGGCAATAATAATATGACTATTTTTCCAACAACTGATTTCTCTGGACGTGGCATGTTGTTATCATTATGCTGGCAAAGATTTCTAAATGTGGTGCGCATCACATGAGGAAAGTGTGAGTCTTGGACAATGTAATAAGTAATAAGACTTGCCGTTCTTCTTAGTCCTTCACACACACACTAATTGTGTTTTGGGAAAAGCATAATTCAATAAAATTGATGATTATTCAAAATAGGCAATGTCAACAGAAAAATGTTCATACTTAGCTTATATGGCGTAATCAGTGTATGTTGCAAAGCTATTGACCTTTCCACATTGAATTCAAAGGAAGCTGTATGGCACTGTAACTCTTTAAAGGGTTCCAGCCATCATGCATTGCTTCACTCTCGGACTGAACATGCAAGAGTGAAGTAAACAGGAGAATATGAGAAGTAATGAAGCTGCGAATAAAATAAATGTACTAATTTTACACTGTGGTTATGTAGCACACAGTGAAAATTATTTAAATATTGAATTTACCGGTATTTATTTTGTGATTACCCTTTTTCTACATTGAATTAAGAAGCAGATGGCAAATAAAACAAACTCATTATGAGACTAATTATATTTCGATACTGATCTTGTAGTGCACTGTGAATGGATAGAATCGTTATATATTCCATCTATCCATTATCCAACCCGCTATATCCTAACTACAGGGTCACAGGGGTCTGCTGGAGCCAATCCCAGCCAACACAGATCGCACGGCAGGGAACAAACTCTGGACAGGGCACCAGCCCACCACAGAATCGTTATGTATTATTTTATATATTTACTTTGTGCACAAATGTTTTCCTATACGAAGTTTAAATTTGAAAAAATTGCTATCTTTCTTTCTCTCACAGTGCCACTTTATTTCTTACAAAACTATGTTGTGTGGTTATTCTGTGCGTGTTCTCTGAAAACACCTATCTCTCTCTCAATCCAGCGCTGTATCTCTGCTTTGTTTTCTTGATCAGTCAGGGTGGGTTTGTTACCTAATCTTAAGTGTGGATAGACTACCCCTAATGCATATTCAGCAGACAGACACCATTTCTGTCACCCATTGTCAGCGTTTCTTAAAAATGATTAGTAAACAATAAAAGAAAAGTTTTTTTTAATATTTTTATTTTATTAATTTTCATTGTAATCATTCCATACAAACAGATCAATTTATAACCCAACAAATTTGAAGACTAATCAAACCCCACCCCTGAGAAGGAGAGCTTAGCTAAAGGAAAATTGCTTTAGGCTTTTTAATAAGGCAACATTAAACAAAAGAAAGGGAGAAGTGAATATCTATGTAAATAAGAGATGGAGAAGGGAGTTAAATGCAATAATAGTTATTTCTCTTATTCTAAAATAATATTGATTAAATCCTGCCATGTTTTGAAAAAATGTTGTACAGATCCTCTAACTGAAAATTTGATTTTTTCCAATTTCAAATAATATAAAACATCGGTTTCCCACTGACTTATAAGAGGAGAATTAGCATTCTTCCAATTTAACAAAATAAGTCTGCGTGCCAAAAGTGTAGTGAATGCAATCACAGTTTGCTTGTCCTTCTCTACTTCAAGTCCATCTGGAAGAACACCGAACACAGCTGTTAATGGGTTAGGAGGGATTGTGATACCAAGGCTGTCTGAGAGGCACTTAAAAATTTTTGTCCAAAATGATGTTAGTTTGGTGCAGGCCCAAAACATGTGACCCAGTGAGGCAGGAGCTTGGTTGCAGCGTTCACAGGTTGGATCCTGCCCTGGAAACATTTTGGACAGTTTTAAGTGAGACAGATGGGCTCGATATATAATTTTTAGTTGAATAATTCTATGCTTTGCGCATATAGAACTCGAGTGAATTCTCTGCTTTGCTACCTTCCACTCCTTTTCTGATATATTGATTAAGAGATCTTCTTCCCAATGTCCTCTTGGATCTTTGAAAGGTAGAGACTCTAATAAGATTTTATATATTGCGTAAATAGTGTTTGTTTCCTCGAAATTGACCAGTATTTTTTCCAGCACTGTGGAGGGTGCAAGGTGGGGGAAATCGGGCAATTTCTGTTTAACAAAATTTCTAATTTGAAGATAGTAAAAGAAGTGTAGCTGGGAGGTTGAATTTTGAACGTAATTGTTCAAAAGATGTAAATATGTTGTCTATATAAAGATCTCTGAGCATTTTAATCCCAAAACTTTTCCAGGTATTAAAAACTGGATATACTTGCGAAGGTTGAAAGAGGTGGTTCTCTTGCAGAGGTGCCACTGATAAAAGATTTTCCATCTTAAAATGCTTCCTAATTTGGTTCCATATTCTGAGTGAGTAAAGCACAATTGGGTTATTAGTATATTTGCGATAACTTTCATTTATTGGAGAGCAGAGCAGGGAATATAAAGAAGTACTACAGGATTTTACTTCTATTGCGGACCAAGCCTGTGTATGTTCATTTATTTGTGTCCAGGTTTTTATGGCTTGTATGTTTGCTGCCCAGTAATAAAACTGAAAATTAGGTAAAGCCATGCCACCTTCTGCCTGAGGTCTTTGTAGGGTCGCTCTTCGGATACGTGGGTGTTTTGAGTTCCAAATGAATGAGGTTATTATTGAATCTAACTGTTTAAAAAATGATTTATTGATATATATTGAAATGTTTTGAACTAAAAAGAGAAGTTTAGGAAGGATATTCATCTTAACAATGTTAATTCTTCCGGCTAGAGTGAGATGAAGGGTTGACCATCTATGCAAGTCTTGCTTAATTTTTTCCATACAGACGCCAACATTTTGTTGATAAAGAGCTTTATGTTTACTTGTGATATTTACCCCTAGGTATTTAAACTGATCTGCTATGGTAAAAGGTAGGGTGTCTAATCTAATATTATATGCTTGTGAATTCACTGGAAAGAGTATACTTTTATTCAGATTAATTCTAAGACCAGATATCTTTTGAAATTCTGTTAGTGCTGTTAAAACAGCGGGGACAGTGTTTTCTGGGTCTGATATATATAAGACCATATCATCTGCATATAGAGAAATTTTCTGTTCCAGTCCTTCTCTGACAATCCCCCTTATCTGATAAGAATTTCGGCAGTGGACCGCCAGTGGTTCAATAGCGATTGCAAACAACAGTGGCGACAAGGGACATCCTTGTCTGGTACCACGTTCTAGTTTAAAGTAGTCTGAGCAAATGTTATTAATACAAACTGAAGCTTCTGGATTGGTATACAGTAGTTTGATCCAAGCACAAATATTCGGGCCAAACCCAAATTTCTCCAATGCAGTGAAAAGGTAATTCCATTCAATCATGTCAAATGCCTTTTCTGCGTCTAATGATAGTAATATCTCTGGGGTGTTTGACTTTGCTGGTGAATATATAACATTAAACAAGCATCGGAGATTTGAAGATAGGTGTCGGCCTTTAATAAATTATGTTCTTGAGTTTGGGTTAAGAAACCTCCAGGGGTCTGATAAATTGTGATCATTCAAAAACTGTGTAATTATCTTTGCAGTATTAGAAAAGTTTTTAGCAATTTTTTTGCCTTTCTGAGGGGATTGTCTGACATATTTTGGAATGTTCAGATACTCGAGACTTTTAAGAACACACATCAGTAATCAAAAAGCTTCACCATAATTTTGTGTTTTCACAAAATTCCTACACATGTTGAGAACCACTGTTTACAAATTTTGTACTTTTTAGAGCAATTTAGAAATTAAGATTGATTCTGTGCCCACTTATTATTTGCATATTATTATATAAGAGTTTATGCTGAAAATAAAAATACATAACACTTAGGAATTATTATTTGAAAAGTTGATGAATATAGCACAAATGTCAGAGCATGGCTGAATCACTAAAGTTTCTCATTTTAGCCTCAGTCTCCGGAGGGTTAGACTAAGTGGCACTATTTTAGGAATATCGGACAAAAACCCACATAGACGCAGGGAGTACATGGAAAAGGACAAATGTCTGATGACTGGGTGCAGAATTTCAAACAAAGATGTGTGAATTAGTAGTGTTAACCACTGCACTACTATCAGTGTTGACTTATGACTTGTAGTCGATAAGGGTAATATAAGTCCCTCCGATAAATGTTGTCGCCCCCATTTAATTCAGACCAAGAAAATATAACGAAAAGGTTTGCTACATGCACCAGTACCAGTAACAAACTAAAACAGCAAAATAAGAAAACCGCCAGGCTAGAATAACAAAAGTCGTTTCTCTCTCTCTCAAGTATGGAGCTCCATCCTATGGTGCAGTCTTTTCACAACTGGCTGCCTCCTTCCACCAGCTGTGGGCTTTAAAGGCGTGGAACCAAAGGAGCAGAGTCAATTGCCCTCATTGGGCACCTTCTTGGTACTGCAGAAGAAAGAAAAGAGGAGTAGGTTAGCACGAGTGCCCCTTTTGACCCATGGTGTTAGTACCTGTTTCAGATAAGCCTAGAGGGTGATTCACAGATGCGCATGCGTGACTGACCTTTTCTGTACTGTCTCTGATAACATTTTTCTACATATCTGCATTGCAAAATCTGCATTGTGCTGTGAAAAGCACTAAAAAAATATGGATTGATTGCTTAGGAGCAGTTTTTTTTTTTTTTGCTAACTAAAAAATTACAATAGGAACCACAGACATAACACAACAGACGCCTATCTTGAGATCTGGAAAGGCAGTGGAGATATATACAAAGATTAAGCTATCAATATGAAAATAAACATTTGCACAGAACAATTTAAACAAATGATGAAGCCACCCACAAAAGATTGTATTAACAACTACATTTATTTGTTTAATTTTTCCACTTTCAGTAGGCTAGCAGTGAGAGTACTGGCCTCTGAAACTTAAACAAAACATTCATCATGTGTTAATATAATGTGTAAATGGTGATGGAAGGCAACACATGGGTAATAGTCACAAATAGATTTTGCATCAGTGTTGCGTAAAAAGAAATCATTTTTAAAATAAGGACTTGATGAAAATAATATAACTTTAGTCCAAGTCTATAGCTGATTATTACATTATTTTTAACTAAAACAATAAAAACGATGGCCATTGTTCAGCAAAGTTTCCATGTCCACCTTTTCTTAGCTTCCACCTGTACACTGAACATCTGTTATATTTTATGATGTAGGAACAATTCTCTCTGTGCCATGATCCTATGTCCTTAACAAAATGGGAATTTGTCATCATCACATAAAGTTACATTTGTAAGCATTAAAAAACTGTCTTGGCTAGTTTGTCAAGTTTCCTGGAACATGGCAGCAGCAATTATGACAGATTTCTAGCCATGTTTCCCAAAATATCCACTCTTAAAATTCAATAACTATAATGTACATAACCCTTAAGCAAGTCTATGGCTTTGCCTCTACCCTCACCTTTGAAATAAATGCTAACCCCATATTTCAGAATATACTCTAGTATTGATCGATGGTGGTCTGTGATCTCATACTATGAGCTAGCATTTTACATTGAAAGAAAGCAAAAGATAAAAGGATACAAAGGGTGACGAGTGATCACTGTTGTCTTTGCTGAGATGGATTATATAGTTATTAAATGTTTTGTAGAACCAAGTTGACCTCCACATGTATATACTACAGTGTTGAGGTTTACAAGGGTCAGTTTTTTGTACAATGACAAAGCTGGGATATTAAAGCAAACTGCTGACCATTTGTAAAATTTAGTGTGTTTTAAATTCTTGCTGCTCCTTGAAAGATTAAAATCTTTACTGCTAAATTGCTCTTTGGTCTGAGTGAATGGTGAGACATCCATATGGTATGTGGAGGTCAGAGTTGTGCACGAGATGGAATCTTGACAAATTATTTTAATTCTGTAAAAGCAGCCCAGCTTTCTAGTGGCTTTGACATTATCATCCTCCATAGTGACTGAATTGTGTTGATCTAAAGATTCTAACAGTCAGATCTTTGTAAGGCAGGGTACAAAAGAGAAATTATATATTTTCTCCAAAAATCCCCCCATTTCCTGAAGTTTGTCATTTGATATTTCAGGGTCATAAATGAAATTAGCCAGATCTTAAATATTAGTGCAGTTTGCCTCCCATATTCTCAAAACCTGTGGGTGTTTATGTAGGTTAATTGGGAATTAAATTAGCTGCATAATGATGAGATGTGTGAGTTTGTCCTTGTTCTAGTGTGGAAAATCTTCAAATTTTCAACTAAAAACTATTTCTTTTAAATTGTAATTATTTTGACTCAAACACACCAGGAGGAACTGAATTTACAAAACTCCTAGATATTGTAAGCATCCTTTTGTATTGTACTAGTAATTTATGCATTTCTTCAGCCAGTTTCTTTTTCAATTATTTTATTACCTGGGAATGAAAAATGAACACATGCTACAGAACATGTTTTAACTAATTTATAATCTGCAAATGGATGGATGACATAGGACTAGTAATTACTGAATTTGTTTACAACTTGGGAAAGGAAGGAGTGCAGATGTACTTAAAAGTTCAAACACTCTGATCACAGTCATTCATCATCAGGACAACTTAGCTAATCAAATGTGTGGAATGTCACCATGTCTCGGAATACCATGGGTGCATTTTAACTAAAATATGGCTCATCTGATAGTCCAAAGAAGAATAAAGAACAGGGAGGAAAAAAGCGATAAAAGGGTAACATCAGAGATCAAGAGACGTGAAATCATTTGATTTGGATGTCACAAAACGTAGTGTGAAGGATGGTGGCCAGTGCCATTACCCAGCTGGGGTACCTCTGAGGTGGAAGGACAGTCAGAGAGGACTTCCGGGGGATGCTGTCATTCCCCAAACTGTTATTTGGCAGCTCACCTGGGTTGCAACTGCGCCTTGGATTCCTGCAGGGCTGTGTAGGAATTACTATTTGCCAGCACAGCCCTGATGGGATCTGTGGATGCCACAAGGGGAGTTGTGGGAACTGCAGGAGCTGCAGAGGCCTATTTTGGGGCAATTCCAGACCTCCTTAATGAGCCACCTGCAGTGCTCCCGGGTGTGACTTTAAAAGGAGCCAGCAGCTTCCCAAAAGGAACCAGAATCAGAGGAGAAGGCTGATGAGGCTCATACCCGGAAAAGAAGAGACTGCAAGGCTCTAGAGAAAAGGGGTGCATTTTTACTCTGCTTGGGAGCATTGGTATTGGTCTTTGGGGACTACTCTAGATATGAGTGCCTTTCCATAAAATAAAGGTTTTTGTTGGACTGAGCTGCTGGTGTTGTCTATTGTGTCAGGTTGGGGCAGCAGGCACACCTCTGGTCTTCACAATAGCTATGAACAACACTGATTGCTAAACCAAAAGCCACCCAGAACATTCTCCCCTTGACAGTTCTAATTTTCAGTAAACTTTTCTAAGACTGTTTATATCCAGACTTTGCTATCTATTATAGTTTCTTCTATTTGGTTATGTTATACATCAATAAATACGACAATGCTTTTATATTTTCTATACTTTGTCTTTTATCTAGAGCAATTGAAATAATAAAAGGATACATGTGAGTTAGATAGCTACTGTACTATTCACAGGGTTTATCAAGGCTATTGTGGTCACACCTCAAAAATTAAAATAACTGTGGTAAAAGCATGACATAGTTTGGTTAGAAATACCATATAACTAAAGAATTGTCATGGTACACATAAAAGTGAGACACCCACATGTTTTTTAGAGCTGGTGATAGTGAATCCCTATGGAGAATCTTATGCAGAATACTGTGGAGTTAGTGGCAACTGGCTAATTCATGACTTTGTCTGGCTAGGATCTCTATATGTATGCATGTGTAGTTGTGTTCTATGTGGATTACTGCAGAGTGACTGAGAATTGGCTCACTTGAGACTTTGCCTGGACTGTATCGCTATGTGTATGTGTATATATCTGTGTGTGTGTTAATCCTCAAGGGTGAGAGTAGAAGAACCCGATAAACGTTCCAAGTAAGTCTCACATATTTCACAATAATACAGCCCTGCAATGGATGGGTGTGTCATTCAGAAGTGGTCCTTCCATGGTGTGCCACCCTGACTTTCGATTGAATTATACACATTTATCCATTCATTCATTTTCTCAACCTGCTTAATCTAATTTAGTTTCTGCAATCATGGCAAGCAATGTGTTTAATGCAGGAAACAAACATATAAAGAATGTCCATTCATTATCAGGCACACATATTGTCAGAGGGGGACATTTTTTTTGTGTGCACTGGGTGGTTCCATTAGGCACCCATTGTTGGGACTGGGGGGTGAGAAGTTAAAAGGCTGTCTGCAGGATGTAAGTATTTGCTGTCTTGCAAAGGAGTCGCCACTTTGAAATCTGGCCTTGGAGGATGTCTGTATTTACCTGACTTGGAAATATTGGTTTCTAATCAGCATATCTGTACTTATTCATGATTGGTAACAATTCTTTTTTTTTAACTTGTGTTTTCATTAATTGTTGAACCCAGGAAATGCAGATGTACCATTGTTTAATCTGATTGTCCAGAACTGATAATGGCAGGGACTGAAGTAGACAAAAACTCCTGGCAGTAGATGGCAGAGGGGACAGTCCACAGAAAACGCTGCAAAGGCACTCGGACAGAGCACAGGGGCTTGCAGGCAGACAAGGGTACCTGGCTGGCACGACGTGAGGCACAAGGATGGCAACACTTCCAGGGAGGAAGAGACAGTTCCACAAAGAGACACCGGATGTGGGTTCAGCAAGAGAGGGAATCCGCATGAAAGGACCTAGCGAAGCTGACAGACGAGAAATGAGGAGTGCCTAGGTCCCAGCAACACAAGGAGCCCAGAGTGGAAGAAAAAGGAACAACAAAGAGACGCTGACAGGGATTCAACAATTTGACACAACTTCTGTAGGGGAACGAGTGTCCGGGGAACAGAGTGCATCCATGGACAGTTGAACAATTAAGTGTTGGGGTAACACAGTGCACAAACTGGACTCTGCACCACTAAAGGTTGTATCCTCCAATTCTTGTTTTTAACGGACTTTTAGAGGGTGGACTGTGTATTTTCCTTTTTTAAAAAAAGGAAATTGATTCCTGATATGTTTAGTTTTTGTTGTGTTCGTTTATCTTTTTAATGTACCTTATATTGTCTTGTGTAATAGATAGATAGATAGATAGATAGATAGATAGATAGATAGATAGATAGATAGATAGATAGATAGATAGATAGATAGATAGATACTTTATTAATCCCGATGGGAAATTCACATAGAACTTACTATTGCTTTTTCTAAAATTACTGTTGTGTCTTTCATTGTGTGTTTACTCACCACCCAATTTAAAGAAACCTGTGTGCTATTATTGGTAAATTTCAGGAGTTCCCAGTCGCTTAATAAAACTGGGTGGCGTAGTCGAATATTTTAATGGTGTCTAAGTTAGATTACCTATAAGTGTGACCAGACACCTGTTACAATATACACTCATTTATATAATACCAGTTCAGAGTCACTTAATATATGGCTGTTTGCAGGGGTGTACTGGCCATTAGGGAATTTGTTCAATGCGCGGAGGGCCATGGACTCTGGTCTGGTCATGGGCCAGCCGTTTCATGAAATTCACTGTATGTACTGGTTACTGTTTGATATTAAAGTTAATTTTCTAAACTACTAAACATTAGCTGTCTGGTACTGCAATTTATATAGTCCTATATAATATACCGTATTACGTCATCAAGTTGTTTTAGTTGTCAGTACACAACGTTGCAGCGAAAAAGTTGGTCAAAGGTGTCTTTTGCCGATTTCTGTTTCGATACTGCTACATTTCGGTTAGCATATACATTTTTGCAATTTATTTTATCTCATATCTAGTATTTAAATTCTTCGGTACTGATAATTAGTTTAGATTATGTATTATGCATTTTATTGTTCTCTGGTCGTCAGCGTGAGTGATAATTAGTGATTTTCAGCTGCAATTATTAGTATGATGAAATAAAGTTATAAAGCACAGGATAGGAATTTTTCATATTAGGACGGAACATTTATAGTTTACCGTTAAGTTAATGGAACCTTTCAATCATGTGAGGTTTTCGTTATAACCTTGGCTATAATTTATTCCATTGTAAATGAGCAGCTACTAGCCTACTAGGGTACTGGCACTTGGACATGACATTGATATTTGACATGTACTCTAATAACATGTAAGTCGTGTTACTAAATTTTTATTTTTCATTAAATTTTATTTCTAAGCATGTCGTCAAATTTTAAGTTGTGTCTAAACAACAGTGTACAGATTAAGTTTGGCAACAGTTTAGATAAAGTTCATATCATAGGCTCATAGCAAGTAGCGAGCTGTGTTTTTTTTTCTCTCTTTCAGGCCACACCTCTTCGGAGTAGCAGTGAGCGGAAGCACATAGCAGAGGCATCTCCCACAGGCACGTAGCCCTTTGCAAAAACCCAAGTAAATTCAACTCAGTGGGTGGTGGAAACTTAAAGCCGACGGTCTCTTAGTGATTCAGCTGAACACGGAAAGCGCCGAAGCACCAAAGTTACTACAAAAACGGAGAAGATGATAACAGTGCTAAACGTAAGTTTTATCTGCTCTCTGCCCGTTGAGGGAACGTTTATATGTTGTGTGTTCTGCAGGATGTAAAGTTCAGGTTTTCTGGCCAACAGTGTAGACAGTTTCACCTGCCAAAAGTGTTTAGTTAATTTAGAGTTGGTCGGGAAAATACATGAATTGGAGGACCACGTTAGGAACCTGATAGCAATTAGGCAAACCGAAAATTGGATTGACTCGGTTTGTTTAGACAATTCGGCTACTTCTGATTTGGCTTCAGTCTCTCCAGGTCCCACTGTAGTCAGTGCACGGCCGAAGTCAGCAGCACCAATTCAGCCACAGGGCAAGTGGGTAACAGTAGGAGAGGGGTCTAAGAAGCCAAAATTTAGTACCTCGGCACCCAGGTCACCAATTCAGACCCAGAGCAGATTCTCAGCACTCCGCCATGTGCCTGTGGAAACTGAGAATAAGAAAGTGTTCATAATTGGTGATTCCATAGTGCGGAATGTTAGAATTCCAAACTATGTTAAACCAGCAGTTAATGTTAAATGCCTCGCAGGGGCCAAGATTTCTGACATAGAGGCCACATTGGAATGTGTCGCTGACGATGAACTATCTACCTTATTGCTGCATGTCGGCACTAATGATATTTATTTACAGCAATCTGAGGTATTAAAGAGGAACTTCATCTCTCTATGCACGAAAGCAAAAATAAAATGTCGGAATTTAATTTTATCTGGCTCCTTACCAAGATTATATAGAGGGGATGTGATTTATAGCAGATTGCTTTCCCTTCACTGCTGGCTAGAAACCTGGTGTTCAAATAAAAGCATAGCATTTGTGAACAATTGGGATGATTTTTGGGAAAGGCCTGGAGATGGTCTTCATCCTAACTGAAGGGGATCTTATGTATTATCCCAAAATATACATTTAAATGAAAAATGGCTGACTGATTAGAGCACCATCCAGGCCGCAGTCATGTGATCTTAAATCACAGGCTGTTGTTTACCCCACCCTTTACTATCCTGAAGCTGTTACCCATAATCCCTGTTGTGGGGCATCTAGTAAATTTAGTCTTGATGCAAACCTAAATTACTTGATAACCAAAAAATAAGGTGTATAATTAGACCAAGGGATAAAACCACATCTTCCCCAGGGGCATCTGTAATAGAAGTTTACTTCAAATTAAAACAAAAAATATATCACCAGTTCAGAAAGAAGCATGCAGTTTTAAATGCTGCTTATTGAACATTTTCTCTCTTGGCAGTAAAGCTGTTTTGGTAAATGATCAGAGGTGGGTAGAGTAGCCAAAAATTATACTCAAGTAAGAGTAGCGTTACTTCAAAATAATATTACTCAAGTAGAAGTAAAAAGTAGTCATCCAAAAAATTACTCAAGTAAGAGTAAAAAAGTACTTGGTGAAAAGACTACTCAAGTACTGGGTAACTGTTTGATCATAATAAATGATTTATTTTTTAGAAATGTTGTAATAAGACAGACAAAAATATAAAATAATGTGCAAATTCTGCTATTTCCAAATAATAAAATAAAAAATGAGTAAAAATAAATAACATCTTTACAAAATAAAGATGCACATATAACACAAAGTTCCAAATCTCAGTTTTTCACAACAAAGCTTTTGAAGTCAATACCTACAGTAGATAACATGTATGTTTGAACAGTGCAAACTACTTACAGTGACAAGATATACTGTACACCAGGGGTGCCCAATACGTTGATCGTGATCGACTGGTAGATCGGAAAGGTAGTGCAGGTAGATCGCGTTGCATTCAAAAATATATTTTTTTAAGTGTTTGTCTATCATATATCCTCCCTATTGCATTTGCCATTTGATTGACATGCAGGGCGGCCAGTCTGAGATCTTTTTTCTTCTAACACACTGGTCATCCCGCACGCATGATCAAACGCGTGAGCTACTATAAAACTCCGGCTATGTAAGTGATCTAGTTAGCCTTCCAATTTATATCGACTAAAGAAGGGATTTAAAAAAAAAATTGTTGGTTATGGGCTGGATGTGGAATTGGATGAAGATTTTTTTCTCTCACAATGTCACAATCGATGTGCGTTTGTCTGATCTGTCAATCTATCATTGCTATTTCAAAGAAGGAAAATGTGGAAAGGCACTTTTGAACTGTTCATAAAAACTACGAAACTGACTTCCTTCCGAAAAGCGATCTGAGAAAGAGAAAGGAGAGGGAACTAAAATCGCAGCTAATCTGACAGCCGTCATTTTTCACTCGGCTGAATTCAAAAGCAAAAGCAGACACACCGAAGCATCATTCCGGGTGAGTCACTCAATCATTAAGCATAAGAAGTCCTTCCAAGATAGAGAGCCTTCGTTGAGGCTAATGGCTGGGGAGAAATTCCTGCTGAGATTTCAAGACCCCTGGCCGGAGAAAAAGGAGTTTCTCCTTGTCATTAAACATGCAGAATACAAGCAACTTAATAACGATCAATGGCCGCTAGACATGGCATTTTTTTTCCGATCTGACCAACATGTTGAATAAGCTTAATTTATACCTGCAAGGAAAACAGAAAACCATAGTCAATATGATTAGCTCAGATAATGCTTTCAAACGAAAAATGCAACATCTGTACTCAAAGCTGCAGCGCCTTGATTTGGGGAACATCCAAAACCTCGCATAAGAGCTGGAGATTCAATGGAAGGCGTGTGTGCAACTTGACAGCATATGCTACACAAAGCAGATTGAAAATTGTCTGTCAGACTTTGACAGACGGTTTTTCAAGTCTCAGCTTTACTTGAGCCAATCGCTACATTTAAGTGCTATCCTTTTAGGGAAGATGTTGAGGGTGATTCACCCGCATCAAAAATTGAAACACTGTTTCACCTAAAACTCCTCTACAGTGGAGGATGAGATTTTAACACTACAGGATGACATTCAGCTAAAGTATGGGGCTCATGGACAGTTTTGGAACTTACTCACAGAGGAAAAGTACTCTAACATGAGGAAATGTGCTACCTGCTTGACTGCATTATTCGGCTCTACTTATTTATGCGAGTCAGCCTTTTCCCACATGAAGATTATTAAATCCAAATACTGTAGTGACCATAAATGTATTGAATTGTTATTGTGCCATAAGGGTTATTCAGTTATGCAAGGTACGACAACATATATTTTATGTATAAAGTATACTTAGTATATATATATATATATATATATATATATATATATATATATATATATATATATATGTATATATATATATATATATACAGGGTATATACAGTATAGCATTTCTAATGTAGGTAGATCATTTCGACCTGGTCATTTTAAAAATAGCTCGCAAGCCGAAAACAGTGTGGGTACCCCTGCTGTACACTGACAGTATAATACTGCACATTCCCTTGCCCTCCAAATAGCACAGCTGATAGAAATTAACATTAGAACAAGGCAGCTTGTGCACGTACAAGAAGTCTCACTTTACCTTGACTGTCTGTGCATGTTTGTTTAAAACATGCTTGTTCTTCACTCAGTGAAGTGATAGTTAAGCTTCAGCAGAAGTTGGCTCTCATTTTTCATGTACAGTATTCTTTTTTTCCCTGTCCGCTGTCTGTGAGGAATTTGTGCCGCTAGGGTGCGACAGTTTGTGTGTGGTCATGTGACTGCATGGCTACGTCTGAAACAGAGCCATGTGTTTAATGTTGCTATGTCTGATTGGTGAAATATTCATGCAGTAGATCCACCTGTGGATTCTCTCTGGCAAAAATATAGCGTACTGTATCTAATGGAAAAAAAGTAACAATTCGAGTGTTGCCCAATGTAGCGAAGTAAGAGTAGTGTTTCTTCTTCACAAACGTACTCAAGTAAAAGTAAAAAGTATGGTGCAGTAAAATTACTCTTAGAAGTACAATTTTTTTTAAAAGTTACTCAAGTAAATGTAACGGAGTGAATGTAACTCGTTACTACCCACCTCTGTAAATGATTATTATATTAAGTACAAAATCTGATCTGTGTCTTCTCACTGAAACCTGGCTTAGTAAATGTGACACTGTTCCCCTAGCTGAGGCATCACCAGATGGATACTCGTTCCTTCATAAGTCTAGAGATTCTGGTCAAGGAGGAGGCCTTGGAATAATTCATTGTAACAAAATGTAAATCACGTCTAAAAATTTAGGTGACTTTACATCCTTTGAGGCATTCATTTTAAATATTAAAACAGATTCCAACACAATTATAGTGCTAGTCTGCAGACCACCAGGGCCATATTCATTGCTCATGACTGAATTTAGCAACCTTTTATCTGATTTGGCTATAAATTATGATCATGTAGTACTGATGGGGGATTTTAATGTACACATTGATGTAGAAACTGACACTTTTAGCAAATGTTTTACTTATTCGTTAAATTCAGTAGGGTTTTATCAGATTGTCAAAGGTCCAACTCATAATCATAACCACACATTAGATTGAATTATAATTTACAAAGTTGAATTCAAAATTTAAATATTACTCCATTAAATGAAGTTATTTCCGATCACTACTTAATTACATTTGATTGAGTCCTGCCCTTGCCAACGCACTCACAGATTAAAACAAAGACAGTGCGACATCTACAGTGCGACATCTAGATTGTGACATCTAGATTGTAATTCTGCTTCAAAATTTATAGATACTTTGAGTAAGTCGAGTGTAATTGTGGAAAACCATTTAGATCAGTTAACATCAAATGTAAACACGGAAAACAATTTAGATCAGCTAACATCACATTATAATGAGACCTTGAGAGATGCTTTGGACACAGTGGCTTCCCCTTAAAACAAAAGTGATCAAAGCACATAGAAACTCTCCCTGGTTTAATGAAAACACTCGAGCTCTTAAATTAGAGTGTCGAAAACTGGAGCGCAGATGGAGAACAACAAAGCTACATGTCTTTCAAATTGCATGGACAGAGAGTGTTAAAAAATATAAAAAAGCCCTCTTTAAAGCTTGGTCAGAATATTATTCTACATTAATAGATAGCAATAATAAAAATCCTCGGGTACTGTTTAGAACAGTGGCTAAATTAACAAATGGAAATTCAGATCTAAAAATACCAACATATTAGCAGTACAGACATTATGAACTTCTTCAATGAGAAAATTAAAAATAAAATATCCCAGATCCCCAATATCAGGATCACAGTACAAACCACATACTAGCTTAGCAGACCCTGCCTCACATTACATTCAACACTTTAGTAATTTTAATCCTGTAACTGACCAGGAAGTCTTAACTTTAATTTCTAAAATTAAACCCACTACTTGTTTCCTAGATCCAGTGCCAACAAAACTAGTAAAAAGTGCAATGGATGTTCTTGCAGCGCCTATTCTAAACATTATCAATAGTTCATTATTGCATGGCACAGTACCTGAAGCACTAAAAGTGTCAGTCATTAAACCATTAGACCCACACATACTAAATAATTATAGGCCTATTTCAAATTTACCCTTTCTCTCTAAAATACAAGAAAAAATAGTCACCAATCAGCTTCAGCCACACCTTACGCATTACAATTTATTTGAGAAATTCCAGTCTGGTTTCCGCACTGGTCATAGTACAGAAACGGCACTAGCACGGGTTGTAAACGACATTCTGATATCCTCTGATGAAGGAAACTCCATTGTAATTATGTTGTTAGACTTAAACACAGCATTTGACACCATTGACCATTCTCTTTTACTGCACAGGCTAGAAAATGATGTTGGGCTTACAGGCACTGGGCTCGCTTGGTTTAGTTCTTACTTATCAAATTGATTCCAATATGTACAGAAATGTACTGACAGTACTCCATCATTATACACAGAAGTTCAATATGGTGTCCTGCAGGGCTCAGTACTGGGACCTTTACTGTTTTCACTTTACATGCTTCCACTGGAATCTATCATTAGGAAAAATAATGTTAATTTTCACTCATATGCAGATGACACCCAGTTATACATTTCATTTAAATCAAATGAAGTTTCTCCAATGTTGTCTTTAATTAGTTGTATTAGTGAATTAAAGGAGTGGATGGATGAGAACTACTTGTGTTTAACACAGATAAAACAGAGATGTTAATTGTTGGAGGGAATGACGCTGATCACAACAATATTTTGTCATCATTTAACTCAGTTGGAATCACCGTTAATTTTACTGAATCAGCTCACAATCTAGGAGTTATCTTTGACTCTAGCATGTCATTTAAAGCGCATATTACAAAGTTGTCCAAATCATGTTTCTTCCATCTTAAAAATGTTGGAAAATTAAGGCGTTTTCTAAATAAACAGGATTCTAAGAAATTAATTGATGCATTTATTTCTAGTAGGATTGACTACTGCAATGCTGTGTTCACTGGATGTTCAAACTGTTCTTTATACAGCCTCCAGTTAATCCAAAATGCTGCTGCAAGAAATATTACAAAAACTAGAAAATACGAACAAATAACTCCAGTTCTTAAATCCTTACACTGGCTCCCGGTTAAGTTTAGGGCAGATTTCAAAATCCTCCTTTTAACATATAAAGCATTAAATGGCCAAGGTCCAGCTTACTTGTCTGAACTTATCATGACTTACAAACCAGAGTGCACATTAAGATCTCAAGATGTGGGTCTGCTAATGATTCCAAGGATTAATAAAATAACAGTAGGAGGTCGAGCTTTTAGTCACAGGGTCCCTAAACTGTGGAATGGTCTGCCTGATACTATAAGAGATGCCCCTTCGGTCTCAGCTTTTAAATCCCGGCTGAGGACTCACTACTTCAGTTTAGCATATCCTGACTAGAGCTGCTGATTAAATGTACAGACTGCATCACTGTTGTTAGTCATTAGCACTAAAACATAAGTACAGTAATCCCTCGCTACTTCGCAGTTCACTTTTCGCGGATTCACGACTTCACGGGTTTTTAAATACAAGTGATTGCCTGCCTATCGCGGAAGTTATGTTCCAGACCCATCAGCAACAGGAGAAAATCCGCGATATAGAAAGACCATATAAATAAACATTTTTATAGTTTAAGCCTTAAAATACCCATCCCACATGCTTTAAACACATGTAAACTTATAAAACACACTTTGTTAACACATATGATATGTGGATGTCGGGCTAAGGATATGAGTAACATCTCACTATTATAAAACATTTTTACTTCAAGCAAGACAAGACAGTGAGACAGGAAAATTGGTAATGTACAAGCAGCACAAAGCCAGCACAAAGTCCACTTCTCCTTAGCGTTCATTCAGCTCCCCACCCCCTTGACAATGCAAAGTGGCAGGAGCGTACTGCGCTTCTGGGGAGGGGGGGTTTGAGCGAAGGTGCGTTCAGCTCTCACACACCCACACACACACACACACTGCTCCTCCTCCTTCTGAACGCGCAGAGCGACAAGCAGGCATTTTGGCAGAAGCAGCACAAAATCCATTTCTGCTCAGAGTGAGTTCAGCTGCCCCCCTTCACAAAGCGAGTGCAGACACATTGACGTCTGATCGCTGCGTGCAGTGTGCAGTGTTGGTCTGAGGTGTTTAAGAATGTAGAAAGTGTTTAAGAGCATAGGAAGTGTTTATAAGAGCGTGGCAAAGGTTAACAAGAGAGTGAGAAAGGTTTATAAGAGTGTGGGAAGGGTTTATAAAGCCTTAAAATATGTATAAATAATAAAATAAATATAGGTCGCTACTTCGCGGATTTTCACCTATCGCGGGGGGCTCTGGAACGTAACCCCCGCGATAGGTGAGGGATTACTGTAACCTGATAGTTATAATTTGTTACTAACCCTCACCTATTCTGTTTCTCTTCTCTGTACTCAAATGTGGCACTTGGTGCAATGGATTGTTTTGCCTGCCTAAGGTAAAGTCATCCCTGATGGAGGATTGCAGGAATCGTGGGGTAGAGGGGTCCTTTCATCGGATTGGCTGGCCCAGTGCTGTTTCAGCTGTGGAAAGGCCAAATGGGGGAGGCAGCTTGATGGCTGAGGTCTTCAGGACTCTAAACAAAACCAAATCATATTATGGGATATCATCTACTGTTAAATTCTGCTCCATACTTGTAAAATTTTTATTTTTATACTGTATTGAGGATTTGTTCTGTTCTGTGTATTGTATTGTATTGACCCCCTTCTTTTTGACACCCACTGCACACCCAGCCTACCTGGAAAGGGGTCTCTTTTTGAACTGCCTTTCCCAAGGTTTCTTCCATTTTTTCCCTACAAGGGTTTTTTTTGGGAGTTTTTTCTTGTGTTCTTAGAGAGTCAAGGCTGGGGGGCTGTCAAGAGGCAGGGCCAGTTAAAGCCCATTGTGGCACTTCTTGTGTGACTTTGGGCTATACAAAAATTAATTGTATTGTATTGTATTGTACTCATCACAAATTTTAAGAAAATTACAATGAATAATGGGCCGAGTGGGTCGACTTTGTCACCACACTCATTGAATAGTGTCCAGGCCGGTTTTGAGACCCAGTCCGCTCCTGGCTGTTTGGGATATGGGTAGAAATCTGAGTTACTTATAGAGGGCTCCTTTTGTAAACAGCTGAAAACTAGTTTATTTTACATGTTCAGGATAGAAATTGTATATACAAGGATTTCTTTCATCCATCTTAAATTTCTAATTAGGTGCTTTTATCAAGGCGGCACGGTGGCGCAGTGGGTAGCGCTGCTGCCTCGCAGTTGGGTGATCTGGGGACCTGGGTTCGCTTCCCGGGTCCTCCCTGCGTGGAGTTTGCATGTTCTCCCCGTGTCTGCGTGGGTTTCCTCCGGGGGCTCCGGTTTCCTCCCACAGTCCAAAGACATGCAGGTTAGGTGGATTGGCGATTCTAAATTGGCCCTAGTGTGTGTTTGTGTGTGTCCTGCGGTGGGTTGGCACCCTGCCCAGGATTGTTTCCTGCCTTGTGCCCTGTGTTGGCTGGGATTGGCTCCAGCAGACCCCCGTGACCCTGTGTTCGGATTCAGCGGGTTGGACAATGGATGGATGGATGGATGCTTTTATCAAATAACAGCGTTTCTAATAAATCAGGCTGCCGTGTGAGGATACAGTGGCTGTACCATTCTAAGCAGGCAGCACTTAACTCCCAAGGTAAAAATACAAACATGTAGAGAAATTGTTCATTCAGTTAAAATGTGAAGAATGACTCCTGCACAGAGCATTTTTGACAAGCCTTATGAAGCTGCCATAACCTCACTTTACTGAAGGCCATCAGTCATTCACATGAAGATTACATCATGTCTGTCTGGGAGTCTACAGTGCTCTTAGACAAATGTAAAAAGCAGCCGGAGAGATGGTTAATATCTAAAGGGATTACTAACCCTAATGTGTTTCTGTCTTTTTTTTTTTTACGATTGGGGCAGGGTTGTTGTCAGTTGCACATTTCCCGATTTTTTTATTTTCAGCCAGCAGCCTTCTTTGGTCTCAAGACACTTAGTAATGGCCCTTGAGAACCCTTGTAATTAAATTAATGGTTTGTATCATTTGACAGAGATTTGCTAAATCTGACTCATCAGAGAGAAAGCAGACTAATTTTTTATCCACCGTGCCAGACAGTGTTGCACATAGGAAATGTAGGATCTCCATGAATATGCTGTTGTTTATACAGTGATACAGCACGAGTGCATTGGAGCCTCAATGGAACATTTAAAGAGCTTTAATTATTCCTCACAAACATAATATAAAACTTCAAAGCCAGTTTAAAAAATATATATAAATAATAATCTAACACTTTACTAGCGGCTGTTTTTTTTCTCTCTCCATGTGTTAAAGAAACTTTATATTTGAACACAGAGGAATATTGATGTATAATTTAATACAGAACTGGCATCTTTGATGACATTACTTAAATTATGTTCTGTCACTCTCTTTCACTATCTCAGCTCTCTTCTCTGTTGCTATTTTCAAATGTACAGTTCCATGTAAAAGTTTCAACATCCCCCA
This sequence comes from Erpetoichthys calabaricus, assembly GCF_900747795.2. Taxonomy (NCBI): domain Eukaryota; kingdom Metazoa; phylum Chordata; class Cladistia; order Polypteriformes; family Polypteridae; genus Erpetoichthys; species Erpetoichthys calabaricus. The sequence continues at coordinate 151,570,372 of NC_041402.2, read as the reverse complement.
ACCAAATGTAATATTTTCTTGACATTTAAAATAAAAATAGTAAACACAACTTTGACAGTAAACAAACTGACACAATGGCATTTTTACGACTATGTCAATGTGCAGTTTATTTGATGAACTGAATTTTTTAATAAAAGAGGAAATGTGTTATTTGGAAATGTTTGGGCTCCCTTTCAGTTGTAAGGACTCAGAACTCATCAGGTCGCTAGTCTGGTCTGCTTTAGCTCATTAGATGTTAGTCTGATCAAGAATTTGCATTAGGAATTGTAAGCTGATGACAACTCCAATGTGTAATGAATTCTTTGACTATTCAAATATTGTGCAACACTCAGCAACCTCTTGGGCTGACAGACAGAACAGCTCATATACTGGGAGACAAAGCAAAATCCCCCATATGACTGCAAAGGACAAGGAGGACAAGAAAGGAGTGATGCACTGTGCAGCATTACGTACATGGACATAGCCGTCATCAAAGAGCAGTCAGATGGAAACCTTGCCTGTAATCTCATCAGAAAAAGCAACACTGCGTGCATGTATGACAGAGACATTTTGGAACCCATTGGTGTGGACAAATAAACTTAAAAAAAAACTATTTGACCACAACCACAAAAAGGTTTGTTTGGAGAATAAAATGAGCAGTATTTGAGGAAAAGTCTATCCAACTGTTAAGTATGGGGATAGATTTATTATGTATTGTGGTACTGTGGAAGCTAATGGCACGGGAAATATTGTGTGAGTGCAGGGAAGAGTGGATTGCACTAAATATAAGCAAATCCTCAGACAGGGATGGGCTCTACAACAAGACAACACTTAGAAATCTACTATGAAGTACCTAAGAAACACAAGATAAAGGTTTTGAAATGAGTTGCATAGAAAGCTTGCATATTGTAATCTTTTTAGTTAGCCAATAAAAGGTGTCCTTTTGCTTGACTTCTCACTAAAGCAAGAATTCAAAGACTTGTAGCTGGCAACAAAAAATGTATGCAAGTTCTGATTTTTGCCAAAAGGGTTACTTAGTACTGACTTAGTTGGGTACTAATACTTTTCCAAATTCCACATTTACTCTTTTCTTAAAATATTTTTTTTAGTTTGTCAAATAAATTGTAAACGTACAATAGCATTTTCATAAAAATACTATTGTTTTAGTTTGTTTGCAGTGTCACACATGTATGCAAAGGAGTCAACTTCAGGTCTTATCAGCTTGTAATCCCACCCTGAGTCGCACCTTGGTGCTGTCTCCTAATGTCTATCCTCTCCTTCCCTCTGCAGATATGGAGAACCACAGTCTGGCAACACACATTGTCACTTTTGGTTTTGAGCCGCCTGAACCCTTCCCTTTCCGCCTCATCATAACCTGCAATACTGCCATCTCTCCCCATTCTGGTCAGAAACTGCAATCTGTAAAGTCATTTTTACCTGTTTCTTACTTTGTATAAAAATATACAAGGATCACCATTTGGTGTTGTTAAGTAGTGTTATGTATTGATCTTGATAATTTAAATATCAAGGGGTATCCTATTATTTCTTATATGGTGAAGGGTATCTTTTTGTGTACATATGTAATAGAAAAAGGGGGAGTGGAGTTTAGAGCAAACTGTGTGTATGAAATTAGCGATGAGGAGACAAATGTGTGAGAAAAGACATACGTGTTTGTGGCTGTTTCAGTTTTGTTGATTCAAATTTTCTTGTTGTTCATCACCCTGTGGGACTGGTTATATTTAGAAGTATAACAGAAGAAAAGACGATACAACAGGTGTTCTAACCTTTCATCTTTTTAATGCTTTTATTACAGCAGTAAAAGTTGTGTTTACTAGTTTTTTCTTCAAATGTCAATAAATTATGTAATTTGGCAAGAGGTGTCCAATATATAGCATGGAACTTCTCTGAAAACAGAATGGGCAATGGCAATACAAAAAGGTTGAGGTCTACTTGAAGCACCCCATTTAATTAGTGATGCTGATAAACAGTGAAAAATGGAAAGTAAACAAAAGTAAAAAGCACTAAGTTTCTTCAGCAAAAACAAAGGTTTCCAGTGAATGGCTTCTGTAGGATAGAGTGGCTCCTACAGAGACGGGTCCAAAGAAAACAACGACTTTTGCTGGGTCTTCTAATTTATGTGAATCGGCCCAGAAGAAGAGAAACTTCCGGAGCACCCTGGAAATGTGGTTATTGATCTATTGTGAGATTATTCTCCTTTCTAGGGTGGAAGAAGGAAGAGAGGTTAGCTGTATCTTGGTTATACCTGTCCCCTGTTTTACTTTTTGTGCATAGCCTCCAGTACACTTGCGTAACATGCATACGTGACACTGTACACATGTGTGGTCAAGGTCTGTCTCTTCTGGGGTCTGATATAAAGGAGACAGAGAAAAGGAGGTGAGAGTTGCCCAGCACCTTATTTGTGCTTTACCCTCAGAAGAAGAAGAAACTGGCAAGTGGGAAGATGCATTACATAATACAGAGTTCTGCCTTCCTCCTGCCTGTTCTAGTCATTTTGCTATATAAACAACCAAACAGCAAGAAATCTCTGTCATTATCAGCTAGGCATAGGTGCTAGACATATGTGTGTTGACTGTACCTGAGGTTTATCTCATCAGATATTTGATGATGCTTACATGATGTTTGCCAATTGGCTGACCAACCACAAGCATTACCTGGTAGGTAACTATCCACATAATCAGACCTATGAATGTAATACTCTTCACCCTGTCAAGTAAGCGAACCAGCCGCCGTGGGGCAACATCAAAAGCTTCACCTCAGGTGATAACATCTGAGGTTCTATCTCCATAAGGGGAAGCAAAGGTGTGTACACTTGATGAGCCTCAATTAGGGTGAAACACACATTGTGTACTCTTTGCATTATTTGGCAGGTAATGTATCACATATCTATGATCTGCATCTAGCAACGAGGTGGATGTTTGCCGACTGGCTTGACCAACCACAACATTATCTGGTAGGTAACTATCCAAATAATCAGACTGCGATTGTAACCTATGAATATATACTGTATATCACTATATATAGTCAAAGAACTGGGACATCAGCGAGCCCCCAAAATGATCACACAGAGAGTCCCGGGTTAAAATAATGGATGGTTTTAATATCAAAAAGTACCTCCACCAAGTAGCACAAGCACACACACATATAAACCATCTCTCAGTTACCTCTCCTTTCACCAAAGCACTTCCCTCCTCCAGTCGAGTGATCCTCCACGTCCTCCCACCTCGATCTCACCTGGATAAGGGAGTGTGGTCCCTTTTATTGAAGACCCGGGAGTACTTCCGGTGCCAGAGCCACTGCCCGATGGAAGTACCTCCAGGTCATATGGAAGTCCTGTATTTTGGGGAGCGCATCTCTCTGCAGCGTCCCCTTATGGCACCCACGGACCCCAGAAAGGCTGTGCTGTTGGACTACAACTCCCAGCATTTCCTGATGGTTCCTGAATGGGTGCTGAGACAGAGGCCTTCTGCCATCTAGCACCTGGGGGGACAGTCCTTCCCTGTCCTCTTCTTCTGTCATGGCCAGGGGAGGTATAAAGTCCATGTCTGGTCGGGACGCCTGTCCATTTATTTGGGGCCTCCAATCCGTGTAAGGGATCTTCTGGACTACTGGCCAGGTATTATATATGCAGTATATATATATTTGGTTAAGCATGAGATCACCAGAATGAATGTACACAGAAGCATTTACAGTGACATAGGAAGGAATTAATGTCTCATATCAAAACGGAATCACCTTTGTGCACTTTCCATAGTGATGGTGTCTCACAAACACAAGCAGACTGAGATCACAAGTATCTGTACACACCAGTCCACAATGACAAAAGAATTCTCTGTCATACTAAAGGTTATCTGAAAATGTGTGTGTTGGGAAGTGCAGAACCTCCAGGAGACAAATAATGAACAAAACTTTGTGCAGAAGGAGTGCTAAGTCCACTGCAGGCAGTGCTCTTGCAAATTCATCTCTCACAGTAATTGTCAGTAATAAATGGCAATGCATATGAAGGCCCTAAATCTTTTTCTTTGTATGGGAAAGTTAATAATATTACATATTTATGTATCTTCATTCAAAGAAAGGGGGTGGTTGGTAGTGATGCCTCTCATGTCCCAAGTATCGGTTCAAATTCCATTCTGGGAATTATCTTCAAAACATCCTTTCTCTGACTTTCAATGAGGGCACTCCAGTTGTCCTTTCACATTCCAAAAAATGTGCAGTTTAGGTTAACCAGCAACTTTAAATTCACATAGATCTGAGAAGAATGTGCACACTTTGCAAAAAGAGAGATACTTGATTATGAATCAAACTGTGAAGTTTTAAGGCAGCAATACTGACCACAATGCTGCCATCCCACCATACATGAGAAGTTTGAATACCTTAAAGAATGAAAATTGTAAAACTCAGCTCTTGCAACTCTTTCACATTTTACTAATAACTTGTGTTTTTGTTTGCTTAAATTTTATTTCAAAATAGATAACAACTGATTCCAGCCTTTAGTGTGATACATCTAAATAAATAGCCTCTAAATACCCAAATATAAAATAACTTCTAGTGCTATCTATCTATAATCCTAAGATTAGTATCCACACAAAACTGAAACTGGTTTGGTGAGACAATGAAGAGACCAATGGCAATTGTACAGGCTTCAAGACAAAAATGACAGAAAGTGTGCATTTGGTGAGAGTTAACTAAGTGTTTAACAACTCTAAAATATAAAATAGAGTAGCAAAATGAAAGCCACTGAGGAGGCTTCAGTAGTTAAACATGGCCAAACAAGTTAATTATAATGCATTTCAAGAGCTCTGGTTAAGATTAAGAAATATCTTGAAATGACTGACAAATATTTCTAAATAATTTTGAGCATCCTTTTATCATTTTCACACCATGAACAAGAACTCAGTCTGTCACAGACCTGCCACACTTACAGCACACCTACACTCAAACAAGTGTTTGGTAAATGAGAGGATCTTTATAGTGCTAAGACAACAACTGAGACTGGAATAGGATGTGTCCTGGTCTTGTGAACCAGCACCAACAATCACTTCGCCAACATACAGCCTGAAATATTTAAAGTGGTCTATAAATTTGTACCTTAAAGTTATCTTTAAATAATATTCTTTGCATTTAAAATTCCTTTTAATGAACTGCAGATGTCTTCAAATCACATCCTACCTATTAAAGATATAATGTCATTTAAAGATAAATTAGTCATGTGTATGACTATACATTAAAATAATCACAAGGTATCAAGAAAGTCTGCTCCATCACAGGATGAACTTTAGATACACTGGAAGCTGTTGTGGAAAAGAGGATGATGGCAAAATTAGATGCCATCATGAATAAGGAGGCATTACCTTGGAGCACTTTTAGCCACAGGCTCATTCCACCATAGTGTGCTAAGAAATCCCTCTGGGGGTTTTTCTGCCCACTGCTATCAGGCAATTCAATGCTTCCAGCCAATGTAAGTATTGCGTTTATTTATTTATAGATTGATCAATTGGATGTATTATTTGTCCTGTGAGTCTGTATTCTTGTTTTGTTTATGTTTCTGCTGCTGCATGCATTTGAATTTCCCAATGGGATTAACAAAATTTATCTAATCTAATCTAATCTAATCTAATCTAATCTAATCTAATTTAATGAAACTCATGATGGCACAGTGTTGTGGAAGTCTATTGAATCCAAAGTTCTAGGCTTTTCTGTTGTCTGAGTGGAGTCCACATGTTCTCCCCATGTCCTCATGGGGAATTCCAATTTCTCCTCCCATATCTCACTGACAGTTGTTTCTATGTACATGATGAATCAAGGCCTGCTCTAATTGTTAGTTCCTGCCTTTAACCTCATGCTGATGGGATAGGCTTTAGTCCCCAGCAGCTCTAAACTGGACTAATCAGTTCTGAGAATTTCATGTTATGTAATGATAAGTGATAACTGCAATTTCTAAAATGTGACGGCATGATTTCACTCTGCTTAAAAATATTAACATAATATTTATTATATTATTTATTAATATTATATAGTAATCCTCTTTAATAAAATCCCTGTGTGCGTCCAGGTGTCCGTGTGTGTGTGTCTTTTGGTGAAGTGTGCATGCGTGGGGCACGGTGCGATGCGCAATATTACTGGGGAGAAAGGTAGAGGCGTTTTACGGAAATACAAACCAGTATTACTGCGAGAGGAAATTAAAGGTACACAATACAGTGACGCATATTACAGCCACATACAAGCCAGTATTACTGTCAGAGGAGATTAAAGGCATATTACCGACGCGCACGCCTGTATTACTGCCAGAGAAAATTAAAGGTATATTACAGACGTACAAGCCAGCGGACGTACAAGACAGTATTACTGTCACAGAAAATTAAAGACACACAATACATGGCGGCAGCCCACGAAGAACGGTCAGCTCAGCAAGTAAACATCAACAAAAGAAAGGGTGAAAGAAAGAAAAATACGACCAACAAAAAGAATGAGAACAAATTCCCTTGCCATTTAATATAGACTGTTCCTACTAATGTATATGCACTACTGTTCTAGCGCCCGTTATTGTAACGGGCTAAATGACTAGTATATAATATAATAGGGGTACTAAGAAAAGACAGAAATGACTGTGACTCCTACAGGGTGATGATTTTAGGTTCACTTGATGTTTTAGCACACTTGTAACATTGATAGTACTGCCTTAATTTCCTAATATTTATCGTTCATTTTGTGTATGCTTCTGGTCTGTACAAGGCATTATATTATCTATGAATCCATTAATAAATCCAACTTTTCATCCATTTTCAACCATGATGAATCGAGTTTTAGTGGTAGAGAGGGTCTGAATCTATCACGTCAGCACTGAGAACAATTCAGTAGCCAATGCTAGTAGGGATGCCAGTTCATTAGAGGGTACACTCACTCTCACATCAGCATTCATACTGCATAGACTTTCAGAATTATTTCTTTTGTCTTTATGGATTGTTTTGAGGAGCGCAGATCATAAATGTCACACCTCTGAAATCATGGAACTGCTCGAATTTCAAAGTTGTATTGTATTATTAATCTTTAAGTTTGATACATCTATCTTGCCCACTGGTCAGATGGTATAGTACTTAAAGTATTGAACTGTGAACCACTGGGTGCCGGTTTCATCTGTTCCCTTGACTCACATTTTGCCACTGAGCATGTCTAACAAATACATTTAAAAACTGTACTATTGCTTTGGAGGTTGTGGGCGAGAAGTGTGTAATTACAAAGTCTGTGCAGAAATTCATAGTTTTTGTAACAGCTTCATCAGTAACAATAATAGCAAGAGTGACGGTGATAACTGTGCGAGGATACAGAAGGCGAAAATGCATAATGGCTTGAACAGAACACATCATTATGCAAATCTAGTGTACTAGTGCCCACCACAGGATAAAAACTCCTGCACCAGATTTTGGTTATTCCAAAGTGTGTGACTGAACAGTCCTTTTAAAGATAGAGAACTGAAATCCAAGAGAAATTACTTACTTATTTGTAACAACATACTACGGGAAGACTGAACAGTCTTATAATCCTATCCAGCAGATGGGAGCTTGCGTATCAAGTGAATTTTGCAGATGTTATTAATGAACTCGCAACTGTGAAAGATCAGAGTTGGATTCTGCTGAAATTAGTGTTGTGAGATAAGACCTTTTAACTTCTATATTTGTTTTACCATGAGTGCTATAATATATGACTTGATAATCTTTTGCATTTGGGGTGAAATGAAAAAAAAAAACACATGGGTAAAGTTTTGCATTTGGGTTGAAATGTTATTAAATACAGATTGACAATGTTCTGAAACTGAGGAGGCTAAGGAGGGGCCATTAGTAGGGTTTTATACCAGGCCCTGACATTGTTAATGGCTCCCCAATCATTTTTCAGATGAGTATTTCTTTAGATTTCTTACAAAAGAAGTTACTCTTACTCAGCAACTCTGGTCACTGAGGTTTAGCAGCAAGAGGAGGCAGGCATGCAAGGGCAGTTTCACAGTCTAAACAGGGCTGGTGAACTAGCTGGGAAAATCAGGAGCATTGTGGATTCACCTGGAAGAATATGTGGGAGATGGAAGGATGCCGAATAAGCTTCATCATCAGAGCCACCTTTGATGTTCTTCCCATACCCATGAACCTACATGAATGGATTGCAGAAGATCCATCATGTTCTCTCTGCCAATACCCAGCAACGTTAAAGTTGGTAAAGTCTGTCCCGTGGTTGATACACCTGGAGGTATAACCAGATTCTACAACAAGTGGTGATTACCCTGGAAGAAAGAAGATCTACCACCAATGTCCTCTCTCCCCCGATCACCGTATTCGCAAACAACATCCCATTTGTAAGAGGAGGACAACCTCCAGTGAAACCGTCCACAAGAAAGAAACCAATCCATCTGGAGACTGCCCAGGACTAGAAGATGCAGGTTGATCTAAATCAGAATACTAATATTTCTGGCAGAAATTATTACATCTAGTCTTAGGCCGGACCTGATTTTGTGGTCAGCTTCGCAGAAGTCCTTGTTCATCCTGGAGTTAAAGGTGCCATGGGAGGCAGCAATTGATGAGGCATATGAACACAGACATACCAGCTGAGGCAGAACAACATGGCTGGTGTACCCAGGTGCTTCCAGTAGAGGTAGGATGTAGAGGGTTTGAAGCCACGTCAACAATCAAGCATCTGAAGGGAATGGGAGTACGAGGGCAGGCCTTCCAGCAGGCCATCAAGTCACTTTCAGAAACTGCAGAACAAAGCAGCAACTGGATTTGGCTGAAGAGAAAAGTTCCCAACTGGGCCACCAAAAGACAAGCAAGGGGTAAAAACAGAGGGGAGCACATCAACCAAACACCGATGAAGCAGGGTGCCTGTCTGATGATCCCAACAATGAGATTATCTTATAGGCCTACCCATTCAAAACATCAAGAAAGTGCTGAATATTGGGATTGTAATATTACGTCTTATGATCTTGACCTCTTTAATCTCCCACCTTCTGCTTCTCTTCCAAGCCTGTACTTTCCACCTTACTCTATAATGCATTTGTATTTTTGTTAAGTTGCAAAGTAACCAACAAGCTTTATTTTATATAATACTTTAGTTTATGTTGTCCTAAGAGACTTTACTATTAGTTTCATGTAATGGTGAGTGAAACAATGTGAGTGAACCTGAATTTATAGCACACCTCAATGTTTTACCTTGCAAAAAATATTAAGAAATAATTCGACTTCCTGCCATTCATTCAAGAAGAAAAGCATTCAGTTCCTTTCTGGAAGCGTTTTGATGCATTAATTCTGAATGTGTCTGCTTGTCACTTAGCATTTAAATAATGATCTATTATTAAAATAAAAATCACCAGAAGTGTGCCCATTCTCAATTAGGAAATGGTGATTATTAATTAACGATGGGAATGGGGAGCCTGTGTTTTTGGTAGTGACAGCTTTCTGTGTGTTGAGCTTTTTTTTTCTGCAGAGAAAACAGTAATGTACATCATAGTGTACGCATTTTGTGCATACAACTGACACATGCACTATGCAACATGAGTAACAGAAGGTATTTATTTTTCCTCTTGTTCCATGGACACTTTAACATCATTTATTATTGTACAGTATTAGTCAGCATTGAGTTCTGTTACATCATATTTTAACTTTCTGTTCTGCATGAAAGCATGAGATTGCCAATCACTACAAATTACATGGGGTAGCTAACATATATATATATATATAAAAAAAAAAATTCGGTGGAATATTCTTTTAAATGCAAGGCTTATGTTTCAGATTCCACTCGCTTAAAGAGCTGAAACATTAGAGCTTCATGTTCAAGGGCCATACTTTTAACTCAGCACATTTATTGTAATCATTTGTGAAGCACCTTGAGATGATATTCATTGCAGACTGGTGCTATTTAAATTAAGGCACATTTGTTGCTTTGTAACTTTAAAAATTTTCAGCATATACTTGAGTTGACATATAATTGAGGGTGCACTTTATTGCACTTGGAGTTGGTTAACAGAAGTACAGTGGAAGGCTGGAATGTGGTGCTGAAGGCAGAACCGTAGTGTGACCTAACCCAAACTACTAGAAGTCCAAAAAAAAAGTGTTTGTAAAATAACCCTAATGTTAAAAAAAAACACAAAACATACAAATTAAATATGTGGAATAAAACTGTTACACTTACATACTGAAAACATGTGTAGCCACTGTCTTGTCATTCATTATGGAGTAATTGGTGGTTTTTCAAAATGGGGAGAAAGGAGCGAGAAACAAAACAAAATGATTGTCCCAGGATATAGAACAGCTATTCTTAAAATCAAGAACACAAGGTAGGGCTTTCATCTCAACTTTTTATGTTCAGCAATACATTATTACTGTAGACAAATTGTCATCTAATTAGCCTGCTCCATGGGTTGCAAAGAGTCAAGAAAGCCATTATCTAACATTTGCCAATATTTTGCTAGTTAACATGTGCTTAGTACTGTTGTGACTTCGTGAGCTGATAAAATATGGTCGTGTGTCCCTCACGATTCAAAAAGAACTTCAGAATATTAGAGTCAGGAGTGCTAAATTAGTCTGGTAAACTCGATGATTCAGATGATTCTGCACTTATGAGGTGTATCGATAATGGGGATGAAAAAGAGGATAGGAGTCAGGTGAAGAACTTTTTTTCTTGGTTCAAAGAGTATTGTCTTGCTCTTAACTTCAGCAAAACCAAGGAACTTGTTCTAGAATTTCACCTCACCAAAAAGCCTCTTATGTGCAGTCACTATTCAGGGAGTGGATATACAGGGGTTACACATCAATGACAGGTTGGACTGTTCCCGGAACACAGATATAAGAAAGGGCAGAGCAACTTGTGGTTGACCGGCCAGTTGGCAAACTTCAGCCACGTCTTCTGCCGACTGGCAAATCAACTACAAGCATTACCTGGTAGGTAACCACTGAAATAATCAGATTGTGATTCAGACCTAAGAATGTAGCCCTCCAATCTTCACCCTGTCAAAATGAGCAAACCAGCTGCAGTGGTGCAATTTTAGCAGCTTCGCCTCAGGTGCTGACATCCAAGGTTCGATCCCCGTAAGGAGATGCAAAAGTGTTTACACCAGATGAGCCTCAATAAAGGCAAAATGCAGGTCGTGTACTCTCTGTATTATTTGGCAGATACTGTGTAGCTTATTTATTTATTAATTTTTAAGCATTTAAAGAGCTTCTGCAAAAATCCAATCTCCCCCCTGGGGACAAATAAAGATCTATCTATCTATCTATCTATCTATCTATCTATCTATCTATCTATCTATCTATCTATCTATCTATCTATCTATCTATCTATCTATCTATCTATCTATCTATCTATCTATCTATCTATCTATCTATCTAGTATAAGACCCGTGAACCCTTCATATTACAAAATAAGTTTACAATCATGTCAATAGATAGATAGATAGATAGATAGATAGATAGATAGATAGATAGATAGATAGATAGATAGATAGATAGATAGATAGATAGATAGATAGATAGATAGATAGATACTATCTATTGACATGATTGTAAACTTATTTTGTAATATGAAGGGTTCACGGGTCTTATACTAGATAGATAGATAGATAGATAGATAGATAGATAGATAGATAGATAGATAGATAGATAGATAGATAGATAGATAGATAGATAGATAGATAGATAGATAGATCTTTATTTGTCCCCAGGGGGGAGATTGGATTTTATTGCCACACTGCGCTATCAACTGATGTTTTATAAGTGTTAGGAACACTAAAAGAAGCCGTTGTTAAGGTCTTGTTACGTAAGAGTAAATAAGTAATAGATGCATTTTTTATTATATTAACTAAAGTGTTACCAAGACTGATGTAACATTTCATGATAACTAGAATCATTAATATTTAGTGTTATCAAATATTGTGCTCTATTTTACAGTTAATTTAGATTTAATTTATTCATTGATGTAGTCCAGTTATAAAAAACATTGGCTACATTTTGCTTTAAAATGAACATTAAATTGACACTGTTTTAAGAATCAGAATGAGAGACAAAGCTATGCACTGAATAATAAATACCACTGTTTCGATAGGTTTCTCTTGTATCTCTGTTTATTTGAACCTTTTCACAAGAAATATTAATGCAGGGAGATACATAACATACATTGCAAATTACAAATTGTTAAGCTAATTAAAAAAAAGTTCTGTTTTATGGAAAAAGACCCACCCCACATCCTTACACCCCTGGATGCAATAACAAAGCTTAGGAACTCTGATCGATGCACGGCGTGCAATTACATTGTAAAGATGCATGTTACAGAAATTCATTTCTCAGACAGTTTACTATATCTCTCCATTTCTCATTAGAATTTAGTTTATTATAGAAAAGTGGCTTATAAAATAAATGTTGGTCATTGCTATATAACATCGCAAGAATAATTTACACATAACTGAGTAAGACCCAAGAAAATGAGGCTCAGGTGCACACTGTATTTGTGTGCGATTCTGACTAGAATTGATCAAGAGGAGCACTTAGGGAGGTTCACAGTGTAGACATAACAGTAAGGCTTCAAGTCCTAATTTTAGCAAATACTCACTGCATGGGCTTCCACGTTAAAAATATGTGTTCTCAATATTCTGAATAGGTGACAAGGCTGGGGCAAGATGTTATTACATGTTCACTTACTATACGTTCACAGACATTTTTAAAGTAATAATAAAGTATAGGACATTTGCAATGCCTGGCTTCATGGTGAAATGTAAATAATGCCATTGTATGCTGCCTCTGAATGACTGAATGCTGTCCAACAGCATGCATAGATCTTGTCTCACATTATGGCTAACTCATCTAGAAGGAATGCTGCTGTAGCGATGCTTTTCAAGATTGGCCAGACAAACTGTTACAGTCCCTTCATACTTCTGGGTGTGGACCATTAAGGTTCGACAGTATAATTTATGAATAAAGGCTCATCCTTACAAACACAAGGTGGTGTTTGAAGACTGAATTTAGTACACTGCCTTTTGGTGTACACAGCAGATTAACAGAGGATCAGAAAGCATCTACTGTATAATTAAGGTTTGAGCTCGGAAGTTTGTTCCTTTCAAGTTACATTTTTTATCTTGATTTGTTAAACTGATTTTCCTGTCTCTATCCCATAATGAAATAATTAAGTGTACATCAAAAATATGCAGAATAAACCCCCAGAAGAATTCCACAGTATTTTACTGAGGCTGGATTGGCCAGCAAATTCATTAAAACCTACAGATATTCAGCTCATCATGAATTCTGTTATACTCATATATTCTGTTATACTTATCCATCTGACAGAAGTTTATTGGAAATCACAGTCTCAGAGTGTTTGTTTAGGCATATTGCTTTTTTACATTCTACATTGCCTACGTTGTTATGCACAAAATTCATTATTGTTTTAAAGTACACTGCTTCTCTGTGGCACCACAGAAGCAACAAAACAGGAAATGGAGTATAATGTGTATGATATGAATATCAAAAAACTATCAAACTATGGAGGTTAACATACATTTGTTCTTAATAAATATAAATAAATATACTTATCTGATATAGACACATTTAATATAGTGCAATTGCTTTTTCTGTTTTTATCATCTGCCCTTGACTTGGAAAACTAAAAATCTTTATATAGCACCTTTCAATGATGAACACTGTCCAATCAGTTTGTCTGTGCAGAAAAGTGTCATTAAGTGATTTATTAATGAATTCTCATTGACTCAGACAGTGGCTCTGAACTAGCACCATTAGGGGTTAAATGCCAGCACATTATTTGCTCTGGCAGGTTTCTTTCTTTTTACACTTAGCTGGTAACAAAATGCAACATGTTCATTGGCAAGGTAGTAGAAGTACGGTAGAGCACACTATGTGCCCAAAGGTATGTGGACACCCCTTGAAATTACTGAATTCAGGTGTTTCTGCAGCACCCTTTGTTAACAGGTGCATAAAATCCAGCACACAGCCATGCAATCTGCATTGACAAACATTGGCAGTAGAATGAGTCCCACTGGAGAGGTCTGTGACTTTAAATGTGGCACTGTCATAGGGTTCCACCTTTGCCACCTTTGCTACAAGTCAGTACATGGTATTTTTACTCTGCTAGGTCTGCCCCCATTAATTGTGTTATTATTGTGACATGGAAAGTCTAGAAACAACAACAGCTTAGCCACAAAGTGGTAGACCATGAAATCTCACAGCAGGGCCACCAAGTGCTGAAGCACATAGCACGTAAAAATCAGCCATCTTATGTTGCATCACTCAAAACAGAGTTCTAAGCTGCCTCTGGAAGCAACATCAACACAAGCTCTGGACATCGGGAACTTCATGAAATAGGTTTTCATGGCTGAGCAGCTGCACACAAGCCTGAGATCACCATGTGTATTTGTCGGTTGAAGTGGTGTAAAGAATGCCATCGTTGGACTCTGGAGCAAAGAAACCGTTCCTCTCTGGATTGATGAATCAAGCTTCACTATCTGGCAGCAATATGGACGTGTCTGGGTTAAGCGGTTGCCAGGAGAATGCTATCCTCCGCGCTGCATAGTAGCTACTGTACAGTTTGGTGGAGGAGGGATAAAAGTCTGGTTCTTTTTTATGGCTTGGGCTAGGCCCCTTGACTTCAGTGAAGGTTACTGTGAGGTTTATGGTGTACAAAGACATTTTAGACAACTGTGCAGTTCCAAATTTGTGGCAACATTTTGGGGAAGGCCATTTTCTGTTCCAGCATGACTTTGCACCTGTGCACAAAGACAGGTCCATAAAGACACGGTTTGAAGAGTTTGGTAAGGAGGAACTCAAGTGGCCTGCACAGACCCCTGACCTCAACTTTATTGAACACCTTTGGGATGAATTGGAATGCTGATTGCACGCCAGGCCTTCTCACCTAACATCAGTACCTGACCTCACAAATTCTCTTTTGGCTGAATGGGCACAAATTCCCACAGGCACACTTCAAAATCTTATGGATGTCACTCTATACTAATGCCCATAGTTATGGAAAGGGATGTTCAGCAAGCTTGTATAGGTGTAATGGTCAGGTGTCTGCAAACGTTTGGCTATATAGTGTACATCTTTTCTAATCCATAGTGGACAGTAGTAGCCAGCCATTCTGGTTGCTTGAAGGTAGGAAGACGCCTGCCCTCTAATGGACTCTAATAAAAGTGTTATCAGGTGGGGGCCAGTGCTGGAATTTATGAGCATCCCTAACTGTGATATATGACACACCACTCCTCTGAATTTAATCTTGACTGAAATGTAGGGCAGTGAATCATTTATTTAGTGGAAAAATATATTGGATAATATGAGGCTATCAGAAGATAAGGTTAAAGTGTACGTGAAATGAAAGCTTTTAGAGAAAAGGTTTATAAATCAACATGTAAACTTGTAAATGGGAAAGCACAGAAAAATATATCAAAATTGCATTTGCATAACATGCACTGGATGATAAGTCAAGATAGGTTTGAAACAAACTGAGAAAAATTCCCCATAGACAGATTTTAACTTCCATTGCTATCTCTGTCATCTGGCTTCAGTTTCTGCCTAACAGAGGACCAATAACTCAACTTACCTTCCAACTCTAGGCTCATTGGTGTACTAGCAGTGAACAGCAACTAGAATGCACCAGAATTTGACTTCCAAGCCAAGGCACAGAACTTCCAGGGTCATAGGAAGTACATGATCTCCATAAGGCCATCAGAAACCTAATGTCCCTACACCCCTCAGTACATGTACAAAGACAGGCATGTAAGGTAGCCTTTGGAGTGCCTATTGTCTGTCCCCTAAGACACAATGGTACCAGTCTTCCAACATGCGATATCTTCTTTCACCTCACATCTGTTTCAGTGATCTCCTTCCTCCTCTCTGGCTTTATTCTTTTTTCAGTGACAAGTAGAAGTGTAGAAGTCTGTGTGAAGATTAATGATTTTCAGTGCATTGCTGTGGGCAGTGAATTTAATATGCTTTGAGCTTGTATAAATGTTTTATTCTGATTATCATTATTATTATTATTATCATCACTATTTTAAGTTCTTACGTTTCCTTATTACTATTGTGCATTGCTTGCCTTCATTTTCATTCTTGAGCTGTATAAAGTCATTAGGACTTTCTTGGGATCTGCCCAAAAAAAGGCAGGAAAGATTTTTTTTTGTTTTACAGAGTCTTCTGAAAAAGGAGGGCCAAAGCTCCGAGTTAGACATTGTTTAGTTTATTGTAACAATATTATCCTAATTGTAACAATATTATCCTAATGTTACAAAAAATGCTCACTAAACCACTGGGCCCTGCCTAGAGCACCACAGTTGCTGATCTGCTTAACCTTTGGACTTTTGAATCACTGCCCTCCATAACAATCCATCTCCAAACAACCCTTCCTCCTATAACATCTGAAGAAAATAAGAACCAGAGCACCTCAGCTGACAGCTGCCTTCATCTCTGTTGACTTTGATCTTGGGTCTCCCAATAGACCAGCTTGTAGGTTTACGTCCTGTTGAAAGATTCTTTAACACAGCCTAAGTCTATAATTTATGTTTTCATTCATTTTTGTTGTTGTAGTAATTTTGTCTCTGTTGTGGCTTTGAGGCAACACTGTAAATGCGATGTCACTTTACAAGACATTTCCAGTCATTTTCAATTGTAGACTTTATTTACTTAATCTTAGCAGATCGAAGGCATTTGCAGCACGCTTCAGTCACTGTCATTCATGTAGTCTGTCATGCCCAGTGACTCAGTCCAACAAGTCTGCAAATTGCCCCAGCAAAATCAAACAGATACAGTACAATACATACAATACAACTATGAGGAATACAAAAGATGGCTGTTTTGAACCTGACAAACAGAAGACATTCTAATTAGTCCGATGTCATTTATTGTTCTGTGAAAGAATGAAAATGAAATTAAAAAAAGGCAGAGATAATTTCTGTACTTGCTATACTTGTAAAGTATTTGTACAGCACCAATAGGCAGCATATTATTGGCCGTTAGAAAAATGGGCAAGCTCACAATACTTAAGAAATGTGAAACTATGCCAGAAACCTGTCACACAGTTAACTAATTTGGCATGCCTTAAAATATCTATTCATGTAATCTGATATTTTCCCGTGACAGGATCAGCAAACTCAGTCATCAAGTTTGACATCCCCTCAAACTAGAAGCCATGAAATGCGACATCAACTTATGTGGAAAAAAGCTTCTAACAGTGTGATTCCAGGAACTGAATCTGGTTCATCTGAGGAGCTAGCCCTTGATGACTGGACACCATACTAACCCTCACTAATTAGAAGAGAATTTTCCATCTATCATTGTTAGTCTCACTGTCTTTCTAAGGACTCTGCTGTTGTATTCCTTCCCCCAAGAACTCATCTGCATCCCAATGATCTCTATCAAAATCTTAAGGGAGGGGTCAATGCCCACTTTATTATCCCTGAATGTATGTTTTAATTTAAAAAATTCATGATGTTATTTGCATTGCTAAATATTTTGATGCTTTATTGCAGTCTTTTTCTATTGATTCATATGCTGTTTGTCCTAAAGCAATATTTTCCAGTTCAGGGTTTCAAAGAACCTGCGTCTGTCTAAATACTATCAGGCGCAGGAAAGCACACTCCTTTATGTCACAGCACATTCTGTCTCACATACTCACACACACACTGACTCACTAGCAGATATATCTCTGGGATTTCTTGAATATTTTATTTTAACTTAATTTGAAGAAAGAAATTGAGAAAGAAAGTGAGAAAGAAGAATCCAGATTGATTGTAGATGAAGTGAGCAGTAAGGGGCTCACAGACTCATAAAGATGGCAACCATCAGACTACCAAAGACAACTGCAACCATTCAGCATAAAGAAAAATGAAAATGCTAGTTAGTTTAGGTATGCATCATAAGCAAATTATAGTTTGCATTTTATAAAGCATATCTGAAGTGTTTTTAAAATGATATACAGTAAAACAGCAAATAATAACAATGAAATTGTATTATTTTGTTGATTACTTATTATTGTTACAAGTAAAATAAATTGTTTATGGACTGTTAATAGCTGCTTAAAAGCAGATGTCTAAAATAAAGTGTGCCATTAGAAGGTTTCTGAAAATCTACAACAGCAGTTGAATCTTATGAATGTTAGTTTGCGAAATGTGATTGATTAGCAGATTTCCTCCTTCTTCGTGATGCTGGACTTATTTTTATTATTTGCATGCATTATTTATATCAGTAAAAAGAGCCTTCTTTTACTTTCTTCAAGTAATGAGAGACACCCTAAAATATCAGTGTTTCTCCACACATCTCTTTTCTCTTTTTGATCTGTTCCACACATTCTCCATATTTTGCATAATTTATTTCTGGTTTCCATTTATTATTCAAAAAATTGGAGGATTAGCCAGGGTTTGTAGTTGAGGATAGGGACAATGATGGTAAGCCAGCTAGTCGCCTGCACATGTACCGCCTACACATTTTCTCGAGCATATTGTACAAGCAATTTTCTAATTTTCTTTTTTCCCTGAAAACATTTCCATTACAGGCCTAATCTTAATAGAACATTATGCTCAAAGACACCTAATCTGTGCTTATTCACTTCAGTCCACTTGCCTCCAGTAAGAATGAAGTACAGCGTGTACATGAGAACATGAAATGCAGTAATCTAGGATAATATGCCAATACTCAAGGTACCCATCAAAGCATCAGGTTTCTCTTTTGACTTTTCTTATTTCTAGCAATTGGTACAGTTGTTAATGCTGTCACTTCTTAAATTCAGAGACTTGTGGGCAAAATCCCATCTCTGTAAAATGTATATAGCTGTTCTAAAAATGTGTGTACAGTGCTAACTTGAGTTTCTAAATTTGACCAGTATGTTTATGTGTGGGTGTACATATCCTGCCATGAACTGGTGTCCTGTCTAGAGTTTGTTGTTATTAATACAGGCAGTCCCCGGGTTACGTACAAGATAGGGACTGTAGGTTTGTACTTAAGTTGAATTTGTATGTAAGTCGGAACAGGTACATTATTTTAATAAATACTATTGTTGACTGTAACCAAGTGCTCTGCCAATGAATGACGGAGTTTCACCTCTTTCAAACCTTTTTATTATTTCTACTTTATTTTCCATGGTGATGGTTTTTCTCTTCTTTACTGTATCACCAGCACTTGCATCAGATTTGTGTTTCAGAGACATTCTTGAAGGGTGAATACAAGAGGTTAAGATGAGCTCTTCTGCACAGCACTGTACAGCTATCACAGCAGGAAGGCACCAGTCGTCAACATGTCTGATGTATAGGATGGTCCAGATCTAATTATGCAATTTTCATTACGCTATAACTTATTCAGTTTATTACATAGAACATCACCCGAAAAATCCCGGACCATCTAGAAGTGTACAAACTGACGACATGAAGAATCGTCTTTGCGCCAAACTGGAATCGTCCCTACATAAATCAAAGTCATCTAGACAATCTGGATCTGCATAATTAGATCTGGACCACCCTATACAGACAAGAGACATCTTCCTGGTATGTGCGTAACAGTACAAGCAGGCTTGCTATTGAGAATGAATGGGGGCAGCGAGGGGCGGTTCATCACCATCCCACCTCACAGTCACCCCCACTACAGTATGCTGCCTGCAGCGTACGCAACACCACTGCCCCCATTCAACACGCAGCCATCTGAGGCACAGTTCAATGCTACCCCCCGCCGCCCCGTTCACCCTCAATGGCCTCCGTTCAGCCACAACTGGGTCACCGCTTGCAGCATTACCAGCCGCCCACCTAGAACGAACGGGGCAGCCGTGTGTGGTGGGCGGGCACTGAAACCGCTTGCCGCCGGGAGCCACCCGAGGGACACTACACTGAGCGAGCAGCGAAATCGCCCCACTCCGGCCTCTGGCCAGTGTCCCCAGGTCGAAGATGATGGAGCGGCAGTTACTGAGGCGCATGCGTCACAGCTGCGGCCCCGTTCGTATGTCGTAGGTCGGATGTCCGTAACCTGGGGACTACCTGTATTATTATTTATTTAGCAGACACCTTTATTCAAGGTGACTTAAAAAGCAAGCCATACAACATACACTCCTGATTAAAAGGTACAAGCATCCAAAACAACAGAGAAGAAGATATAAAAATAAGCAAAAGGGAGTAATTTAACTATATTATTATTATATTTAACTATATTATTATAGTTATAGTATATTTAGTTATATATTTAGTATATATAGTTAGTTATATTATTATATAATATATTATATTATTATTATTATTATATTTAACTATATAATTGTATCTGCAGCTAGACTAACACAAAAATTGATATCTTAAACTCTTTTACAGCACAGTAACATCCATCCTATAGAACAGAAGCTTAGCAGTTCCAAAACATTTAATCAAAAAATGCGTTTTCAAAAGACATCTAAACATGATTAACAGCCAAAGAGAGATCATTTCACAGCTTTAGAGCAACAATAGAGAAGCATTGTCCATTCTTTGCACATTTGACAAGAGGAGGGATGGTCAGCAAACAGGCAAATGCTGAACAGAGACTTCTTGAAGAGACATATTGAGAGACCAAATACCGGTGATACTGAGGAACAGAACCATTCAGAGATCCATAGGTCAAGACAACAGTTTTGAACTGGATTTTTGCCACAACAGGAAGCCAGTGAAGAGAATGAAGAAGATGAATAATAGGAGTGAAACGAGGAACAGAGAAGACCAGCCAAGCAGCTGCATTCAGGAAATGCTGAAGAGGTTGGGTTACAGTTGAAGGAAGTCCTGCCAAGAAAGTGTTTCAGCTGAGAGAGAGAGAAACCACTGCCTGAAGAAGGAGTTGTATGGCATAATTAGTGAGAGAGGGTCAAATTCCCTTAATACTAAGAAGAAAGAAACACCATGATTGGGTCATCGAAAAAATATATTTGATGAATAAAAATGAGGAATCTAGAGTCATGGTGAGATTCCTGACTGTGACAGATGGCAAAAGGGTGGCATTTTGAAGAGCAATGCTTAGAGACTAATCTGAGGATAGTGAATCTGAAGGCAAACATAGGATATTGGACTTTGAAAGGTTAAGTTTTAGGTGATGAGTATTTGTCCATAATGAGATAACAGAGAGACAGCTGGAGATCTGGGCTGAAACCTTTGGGTTCTAAGAGAGAAATGAGAGGAAGATCTGTGCATTATCAGTGTAGGGCAGGGGTCTCCAACTCGTCGCTCGCAAACTGCCGGTTGCTTGCAACCCCTTTCCTAGTAGCTCGCCAAAGCGTCAATGAATTCTGCATAAATTTGAAAACTTGATTAGTCAAATTATGGGTGAGCGATCTTTCCAAAAAATCATATCACGATCCTTTTAACACAAAATCACGAACCACAATCTGAATTGCAGTCTATCTTTTCAATGTGGCATACACTTAAGAGAATATCCGGACTCAAACTCATCAAGACCTAAGTAACACTTTATTTTAAATATCAAACAAAGTTGAATTCAGTTGTTCTCTTGTTTGCTAGCTAAGTGGGGGTAAGCTGGCAAGTGAGTAAGGAAGAAAACCCCGCCCCACCCCCCTCTGCCCAAAAAAACCCTGATCTAAATTAGTTAAGTAGTTCTCTTGTGAAAAGTGAACAGACATACATACAGACAGAGAGACATTGGATTTTATATATTATATATTAGCAAATCTTCAAAATAATGTGCAGTTAAAGTCTCAACAGCATTCTCAGCATTTCTGGAGCTTAATAGAGCCAGATAACTATAAGAATCTTCACCAAGCAGCTCTGAAAATGTCTGCTTTGTTTGGGTCTACATACCTCTGTGAGTCTGCCTTTTCTGACATGAATGTCGTGAAATCAAAGTTCAGAACAAGACTGACAGATGAACATTTAAATGACTCCATAAGAGTGAACCTAAGTGGCTACACTCCACCATACACCTCTCTTGTTAACTCCATGCAGTGCTAGTCATCTCACTAACTAAAAACACATCACACATGCAACTGGACATGTCGATTCTCTTGGGAAGTGAAACAGTGACATGTAACAAAATGACAAATGAATAAGCAATATCTGTGTATTTGGAATTGCATTGTTTTCTTTTGACAGCATTCTTGTTTTAATTCAATAGTATAAGATACACTAGACAATGCATACAGACATACAAAATGCACTTGCAGGTGAACTAAATATTTTTTGTGATGTTCTAATGCAAAATGTGAGTTGTGGACAGCAATATTTTGTAAATGTTCAGGCAAAACAAGCTTATTCAGTTTGCTTGGGTTGAAATAAGCTATGAGAATAAACGTTAGAAAACATGAGTAGCTCTCGGCCATTTTCATTTTGTAAAAGTAGCTCTCAGGGGAAAAAAGGTTGGAGACCCCTGGTGTAGAGGTTGCAGGAGAGGCCATGAGAAGAAATAACAGAGACAAGAGAGAATTTGGCCAAACACTGATGCTTGAGGCACATCTGTGGAGAGTTTCTTTGCTGAAAATAATGAGACATAAAAGGATCCGTTAGGAAGGTAGGACTAGAAACAATCCAAAGCAGAATCACATATTCAGAGATTATCTAAGGAAGAGATAAGCAAGGAGTGGTTAACAGTATTAAAACCTGATGAAAGATCAAGAAGAATAAGGACAGAGGAGAGAGAAGCAGCTCAAGCAGATCTATAAGCATTTGCGAGTGAAAGCAGTGCAGTGTCTGTAAAGAGACCCTTAGCGAGTCCAGATTGATTAGGATCTAGTAGATTGTTGTCAGAGGCATAAGAGAAGAGCTGTTTGTTGACTATGCATTCTAGAGTCTTGGACAGGAATGGCAGAAGGGCAACAGGATAGTAATTTTCAAAGGCAGATGGATTGAGAGAGGGTTTTGTTAGAATATGAATTACATAATACTTCTTGAACTTCTGGGAAGATACCAGAGGTCAGTGACATATTAAAATATCACCACCTTCACCACCTTAGGCCACAGGTTCAACACGCCCTTGACCCTCTGCAGTTTGCATATCAGGAGAAGGTGTTAGCGGAGGGTGCCATCATCTATATGCTACATGGATCCCTCTCCCACTTGGACAGAGGCAGTGGTGCTGTAAGAATTATGTTTCTAGACTTCTCTAGCGCCTTCAACACAATCCAACCTCTGCTCCTTAGGGACAAGCTGACAGAGATGGGAGTAGATTCATACCTGGTGGCATGGATCGTGGACTATCTTAAAGACAGACCTCAGTATGTGCGTCTTGGGAACTGCACGTCTGACATTGTGGTCAGCAACACAGGAGCGCCACAGGGGACTGTACTTTCTCCGGTCCTGTTCAGCCTATATACATCGGACTTCCAATACAACTCAGAGTCCTGCCACGTGCAAAAGTTCGCTGATGACACTGCTATCGTGGGCTGCATCAGGAGTGGGCTGGAGGAGGAGTATAGGGACCTAATCAATGACTTTGTTAAATGGTGCGACTCAAACCACCTACACCTGAACACCAGCAAAACCAAGGAGCTGGTGGTGGATTTTAGGAGGCCCAGACCCCTCATGGACCCCGTGATCATCAAAGGTGACTGTGTGCAGATGGTGCAGACCTATAAATATCTGGGAGTGCAGCTGGATGATAAATTAGACTGGACTGCCAATACTGATGCGCTGTGCAAGAAACAACAGAGCCGACTATACTTCCTTAGAAGGCTGGCGTCCTTCAATATCTGCAAGAAGATGCTACAGATGTTCTATCAGACGGTTGTGGCGAGCGCCCTCTTCTACGCGGTGGTGTGGTGGGGAGGCAGCATTAAGAAGAAAGACGCCTCACGCCTGGACAAACTGGTGAGGAAGGCAGGCTCTATTGTTGGCATGGAGCTGGACAGTTTAACATCTGTGGCAGAGCGACGGGCGCTCAGCAGGCTCCTATCAATTATGGAGAATCCACTGTATCCACTGAACAGTGTCATCTCCAGACAGAAGAGCAGTTTCAGCGACAGACTGCTGTCACTGTCCTGCTCCACTGACAGATTGAGGAGATCTTTCCTCCTCCAAACTATGCGACTCTTCAATTCCACCCAGGGGGGTAAACGTTAACATTTAACATTATACAAAGTTATTGTCTGTTTTTTTACCTGCATTATTATCAATCTTTAATTTAATATTGTTTATTGTATCAGTATGCTGCTGCTGGAGAATGAATTTCCCATTGGGATTAATAAAGTATCTATCTATCTATCTATCTATCTATCTATCTATCTATCTATCTATCTATCTATCTATCTATCTATCTATCTATCTATCTATCTATCTATCTATCTATCTATCTATCTATCTATCTATCTATCTATCTATCTATCTATCTATCTATCTATCTAAAAAGAGAAGAGATGAAGAAGGTCAATGATGGATAGACAGAGTAAAAAAGATGTAAAGGAATAGAGTCCAGTTTACAGGTGTTGGGTTTATGGTTATAGAGTAAGTCAGAAATGTCAATGTCATTTACAGGGGAGAAGAAAGATAGAGAGGAACGATGCAGAGGTCAGTCAGAGGATGTTCTAGAAGCCATTAACTGTTTTTGGAAATTAGTGGCTTTGGAAATACTCTTGACTTATGTCATTGCTGTCTGCATAAGCTTCACCTCCAAGCATGTATAAAGGAAAATGTGGAGTGACACAAGAATTCATTCCCTAATTACTTTCGCTGAATATAATTCATAGTGATTACTTTTCAGTTTTGAAAATTCTTTTTAGTCATTTCTATAAACATTATTTCAGTCATATTATCTTTCATATTGAAATGTGCTATCAGTGATCCATAAGCAAAGGAGGATTCTTGATTACAGGCTCTGTGAAAATGTTTGCAGTGCTGATGAATAAGTAAAAGAGATCTGAAAATGGAAAAACAAATTATGGGTACTTCCCGAAAAAGTCTCATCAGTGCTGAAAAAAGCCAAATCCATGGATCCTTTGGATACAAAAAGTCTCATGTTTGGTAAAATACAGTATGTGTACATGGATAAGGGTTCATATATAATTGTTTGACTTTCACAATACAAATTATTTTATTTTATAAAAAGATATATAATAAGACATATTTTATACTGTAGATCATTTTATAGTAACCTGTGTTATTATTATCTATCTATCTATCTATCTATCTATCTATCTATCTATCTATCTATCTATCTATCTATCTATTTACTTAACCCGCTTATCCAGGGCAGGGTCATGGAGAAACTGGAGCCTACTATGCAAGCATATGCACACACACACACACGCACACACGCCCACACACACACCTAAACACACACACACATATCCCACCTGCATGTCTTTGAACAATGGAAGGAAATTGAAGCACCAGGAAGAAGCTCAAGAGGACATGGGGAGAACAAAAAAACTCCACCTGGAACTTAAACATCTGTCATTATTATGCATTTCCTATTTCAAAGTAAGGACTATCACAATCACCTGGCAGTTTATATTGCTGCTGGTAAACAATTTTTATGGTGTACCACTGAAATTCACAATTTATTTAACAACTTTATTTTCATAGAGAATTTTAGACTATTTGCAAAAGTGTTCTGTTCTTTAGTGTGATTTGTGATTTTAAAAAGATGCATACTCAAGATGTAGTATGAAAACAATCAGAGTCAAACACTTGGAGTCCCAGCCTGAGAATCCTGCTTAATCTCTGTTTTTGTTCTTCAGTTTTAATCCAATTGACCAATTGGTTTTTGCATTTTGGAGGTCATTTTGACCTTAACCTTGATATCCAATAAGTACTATCTCAATCAATTGTACTCTTATTGTGTTATTATGGGGATGATATGGTACTTGGTGATGTTGCACCTCTACAAACTTGGGTTGATTTCCCAGTCCTGTTTCTACCTGGATTATGCCCAGTGGGTTCATGTTGGAATTAGTCTAGCTTCCAGCAGGTTAACCAGCCTTCTGTGTTTGACCCAATATAATAGTCTTCCCTGCAATGGACTAGTATCTATTGTATATACTCATGTATAAGTCAGGTCTTGAAACCCAAAAAATCAATCATAAAATCATACCCTGACTTATACACCCGTTCAAAAATAAGATGCTTAGTTTTTTTAACATCTTCTTGCTTCCTCCAGTCTCGCACCAGTTTCTCAGACACATTGAATTTTGTTGCAGCGGCGCAGTTACCAATTTCTTTTGCCACTTCAACGACTTTTAATTTAAAACCAGCTTCATATTTTCTTCTGATCGAACACTCCATTGTAGATAAGGGATGCTCGTACGATAAAGGTGTGAGATACAAAATACACAAAACAGTGCAAACGTCACTTCGGTATTACTGTGTGGTCACGTAGGCACAATACATAGAAAAAAAAGGCAGTGTGCTCTGTGGTTATTCTCTCAGGTGGGCATTAGCTTATCATAATCCCTTGGATCAATAGTGTGGGTTTTCCACATTCGACTTATACGACCAACATTATAAAATACCGGAAATTATACGGTAAAATCAAGCCCCGATTTATCCTTGGGAGAACTTATCCGTGAGTATATACACTGTAGTACAGTAGTACATGTTTGGTTCCAAAACAGAACAAGCCGTCACAAACAAGTTAGAAAATATACTGTATGCATGGCGTAACATTCAGGTGTGTTCAGAAACTAAGACAACTGATATGAAAGCTGGAGCATTTCACATTTTTTATTTACTTCATCCAAGAGTCAGTAATCATATTTTGGTTTATTAAATATTTTTGTAACAATGAATCACATTCAAAATTAATAGCGATAATAGAATGTAATTACATGTGTTAGTAGACTACTGTACATTAAATATGTGGTTTTTAACAGTACTTTACAGTGGAGTTAAAAACAGAGCTCGAACAGGCTTGTGGTGACTCAGTAGCTTTTATAGACAGCAGATTCCAATTCATGTGATGTGAAAATGGCAATGATTGATGCATGTAAGAGGTGGAGGGTCTGTGCGTAACTGTTGTTCAATTTTCTTAAACATAACATTTTTGAAAAAAATAAAGTAGTAACCAATAATTAGTAAGTGAAAAATAACTATTAAAACAGAATGACCAACACTAGCATAAAATCACTTACTCTATGATAGCAGAAAAACAACTGAAATAACTTCCTTATCTAGCTATTTGTATTAGTTACAAAACAGTAATTTCTTAAGATTATATAAATAAGTAAAAACTTGGAAATAACTGATTTATTGTCTAATGAAAGGTGACAATTATCTTAAAGATTTGAATTCCAGTCTAAAGAAAAATAGAAGCAAAAGCAGGTGTTCTGGTATGAATAAAGCTTAAACCAAGCTCAGTCTGTTGTACGTTATACCACTAAGTAATCAGCACAGCGCAAATTGTAATCCTGCCCTGTCCTTGTTATTAGCCAGCATGGTCCTTCTTGCACTTCCAGTAATAATAATAATAATAATAATAATACATTCATTTAATTAATTTTATTATTATGTCTGTGGATTAGCTGCAATTCCCATGCTATTTTTATATCAGTTAGGACAGCTGCGCCTTTCCTTTGCAATTAGTTAGTTCAAAAAATGTTTGGCTGTAAGTTGATATCATCAGTTCTTCATATAATCTGCAGATAACATTAGTTGAATCAATTCAATCTTATATATGCTTACATAATTGTTTTTCCCTCCCAGTTATTTCCACTTCTACAGTGAACTTACCTAATGCAGCAGGAGAAGGGCATTGTTGTGTGAGCTGCTTGTGTGCGCACGCCCTCTCTGATGTCTTACTCACTTGCATTGGGCATTGTGACTGTCAGATGAGTAAAAGAGGAAAATATGCAAAATATACAATTCAACCTCTTTCATGGTAAAATTGAAACAGTAAACTAATTTTTAGTCGATGATGCACAAAAGGTTTTTCTGTTTTAAGGATAGGCAAGTTTGCCACTGCTTTTCAAAAGGAGAATTGAAATATTAAAACTTGGTACAGTGTGATATGTACATATTTCCTTGAACAATAAGTCACATTTGAACAAAACTGGCCCAGGTAGGCCAAGTTGTTTCATATGGGCAAACAGACAGGCATGGCTATCACAAGTGGTGCTTTGCGTATTATATGTGAACACACCTAAAAATGCATAGATTCATTTTCATAGTGGGTACTATTGCAAGAATTTTAATAGAACTCAGCTTAATATAAGACCTTTAACAGATGTTTACCATCTTCTATAGGTGCAAACTGAAGTCTGTCCTTACAGACTGAAATATATCCTGACACGGCACCTGCTCAGCTCAGGACCACAAAACACTACAGGGGGAGATGTCCGTGCAAAATATTGCTAATAAACAATTCCCTTCTGTTCAAGGCATGTATAATATTTTCTGCCTTAGAAATTCAAGCAATGTTCAAGCAGCAACAAGAACACATTGCATTATTCATGTTTAGTTTATCCCCTTTAACCTTTTAAAGTAAATGTTTTTCTCTTTAATTTGCATACTATCAGCAATATGCTCTTGTATATTTATATCTATAAAAGCTTTGTCTGAAATAAAATTGTTAGTACATCTGTGATTACATGTCAAGGAAACATCTTGCTTGGTGTGCTCCAGGGGAATCTTTGTTAAATAAATTTCGAATATACTTGTTGT
Source organism: Erpetoichthys calabaricus (assembly GCF_900747795.2). NCBI lineage: Eukaryota > Metazoa > Chordata > Cladistia > Polypteriformes > Polypteridae > Erpetoichthys > Erpetoichthys calabaricus. The sequence continues at coordinate 151,541,802 of NC_041402.2, read as the reverse complement.
AGTACTGAGAGCCTTTATATTTGATCGATGAAGTGAACCAGGGATCAAGGGGAATTTGGGATCAAGTCTTTTTCCCCATAACAATATATAATTTCACACTGTGTTTAAAGCCTGATTTTGTATTTATTGCCTGTTGATTATATTTTGCAACTGTCACTCTGTTGGAGACATCGTATTGCACACATGACAATAACCCTGAACTTGTTCATTTTTTTCATAATGCACCTTTCATGGATGTGCTAATCACTTAAGGAATCAATCAAGTACAATAACACATGCAAAACATAATATAAACAATGCATTTAAAATGACCAAAAAATAAAAAGCACAATAAGCATAGTGTAGCAAAACTAAACTATAGATAAGTGAAGACAGGTCTGCGTAAAGGCAAAGTTGAACAAAACAAACAGGCTAAATTTTTTTTTGCTCTGTCTACTTACTTTACAAACGTCTGCCTTAAACATACATTAGCAGACAGGTCCCAGTTGGTCTGGCTACAGAGGTTAGTACTGTGCGGCATGATGAAGGAAGGGCCTGCAAATGAACTGAAGAGACAGCAAATACCTATATTCTTGGAGACAAAGGACAAAAGCTAAATAGATTTACATTGAAAATATGGAAAAAATACAAATATATTTGTAAGACATTTCATGTAAAACAAAGCAAGGATGAGGTCATTCAAACTATTTCCTGGTACTTCACTTTACTCTAGTCAAGTCTGAGCTTTTTTGCTGGTTTTGCTGTTGTTAGCACATTGTACACAAAGATGTACACAATCTCTATGTACAATATTAGCTTAACCCCCAAGCCTGTTAATGAGAGCTGCTCCGAATGTGTAATGTGGCTATGTAACCAAATTCAAAGTCACTAAAGTCATTGACTCAGCTTGCAAAGGCTGAACTGCCTTAACACACATATTTTAGCACCTTCATTTAATTTTTTCAGCATATCAAATCTCGGGAGGTTTGTTTACCTTAGCATGGGGAAGTCCTTTATTTGGGTGCGTGAAAAGATTTTAAAAAATATATTCACTGTGAATATTTTAGGGGTGTAGTATTGTGTCTCACAGCTCTTATACTCTGTATCCATTCACAACTGGAGTACCATGTGTCTCTATTTACCCATGACAGACGTTTCCAGTTTCTCATTTTTTATCCCAGATACTTACAGTTATATTAACTGGTGACACTGAACCTGCCTATGAGAGTGAGAGTGAGTGTAGTTGTGTGTACAATGGACTGGCATCCCAGTATATTACACCCAATCCAGATTTGCCTCATGTGTTACTTTAATTTGGTTATAAGTTTCAGGGCCTTTTAACTAGATACAGATGCAGGGAGTTCAGAAAATAGGCGTGATAATTTCAGAAATCAGGAATCTAGTATGTTCCATCTATCCATCCTTTTGTTCTTTTATTTTCTTTTTCAGCTTAATTGATATTCTAGCAGGATGCAATTCATACTATGGCATTTAGTGAACCTCACCCCAGACAATGTTAAGAGCATGGTAGAGACACGATAACAAAAATTACATGGCCTATGTACAGTAAATGTCATATCATGTAATTTTCTAACCGGCTTAATCCAGACCAGGGCCACCATTGGGGAGTGGACTAGAGACTATCCCAGGTAGCCCAGGGTGCAAGGCAGGAACACACGGTGGACAGGGCGCCAGTCCATCATAGGGCAAGCACACACTCACATATACCAAACAAACATTAGGGTCAATTTAGTTTTGCAAGTTCACTTAAACAACATGTATTTTGAATAGTGGGAGCAAATTGGAGCACACAGGAAGAACATGAAAACACTACGAAGGGAGGACCCGGGGCATGAACTCCCAATGTAAATGTTGGAAACTTTACTGTCAGTAATGTTTTAAAGGTAATATGCATCATGTAGTCAGGTTACTATTTAAATTATCAAGTACCCTAATACAATACTTCTTTAATAAAGTAAAATTACCTTTTTTACTTAAAAAATAATAAAATATGTAGAAGTATTACCTTTTTCTGAAAGATGTTGTCTGTGTCAGTTGGTGTAACATTGTGCACATGCGTGTGTTGACCGTCTAGTAACGGCTAATGAGGAAGAGGGTACGCATGTGTGTAGTATGCAATCAAGTGATATGAACTGAACAGATGTTATAAGCATACTTTTAAATTTGCAAGGGTTGAGGGGTACATTTAATCCACCCAGTTTAGGGTTATAGGGAGCCAGTGATTGACACCACCACCTGGTGTACATTAAAACATTAGAACAATTTAGACAACAGCAGGCCACTCAGGCCAATAAAGCTAATGAATCCTATTCACTTAATTCTACTAAAATAACATCAAGTTGAGTTTGAAAAACCCTGAAGTCCTACCGTCTACCATGCTACTTGGTAGCTTATTCCAAGTGTCTATGGTTCTCTGCGTAAAGAAAAACATCCTAATGTTTGTGCAAAATTCCAACTGTGCCACCGTGTTCTTGATAAACTCATTTTAAAATAACAGTCTTGATCCACAGCACTAATTCCCTTCATAATTTTAAACACATCAATCATGTGACCTCTTAATTTTATTTTGCCTAACCTAAAAAGGTTCAGCTCTTTTAATCTTTCTTCACAATTCATGCCCTGTAGCCCGGGAATCAGCCCAGTTGCTCTTCTCTGGACTTCCAGTACTACCATGTCCTTTTTGTAATCTGGAGACCAAAGCTGCACACAGTACTCCTGATGAGGCCTCACCAGTGTGTTATAAAGGTTGAGCATAATTTCCTTGGACTAATACTCTACACACTGTGCTATTTAACCTAACATTTGGTTTGCTTTCTTAATGGCTTCTGAACACTGTCTGGAATTTCATAGCATAGAGTCCACTATGACTCCTAAATCCTTCTCATAAGGTGTACTCTTGATTTTCAGTCCGCCCATTGTGTGTTCAGACCTAACATTTTTACTTCCTATGTGTAACACTTTACATTTACTGACATTAAATTTCATCTGCCTCAAATCTGCCCAAGCCTGTATGCTATCCAAGTCCATCTGTAATGATGATTCCAGATTATCTGCCAATCCACTTAGTTTGGTGTCATTGCAACATAAACCAGCTTGTTACTTATATTTCTATCCAAATCATTTATATATATATTAAAAATAGCAGCTGCCCTAGCACTAACCCCTGTTTAAGGCAGATATCAGATGTGGTGGCTCAATTGCACCTCCAAGCAGAAAAGAGTGTGCTGTGTACATTTCAGTAACAGCAACACTATAAATAAGGTTTTGGTTTAGTTTTCATCCAGTTTTTTTGCTATAGATATATTGAAACAGTGCAATCAGTTGGCACTGTTGTTCATATCGCAACTCTTTAGGGCTAAGTTGTGGATGGAACAAAGGAATGGATTTTCTTTACTTCACAGAACATGAAGAAATAAACATATTTATAAAACACAGGAAAATGATCAAATTTGGATGTGTTTCTGGTCAGTTTCATGGAGGTTCATATACTGTATGGTCTTACGAATGAATAACAAATACTGGCGAGTGAAATTTTTTCATACCGTTTTTCATACAAAAAAACAAAGTAACAAACTGTTTGTAACACATTACATTTTAAAATAAGTAACTACATAACATTTTTAGTTAGTTTGTTGTAAATAATGAGTAATATATGTACGTTAATTTTAAAATGAATGTTTGTCAATATTGGTAGGGAAGATACCTCAGTTTCTACGGTCTAAGTGAGTTTTGTTTGAAGAAATTCATTTTTCTTTGTCCCCGTGATCTCAATTGCCATTTTTCTGGTTATTATATTCTTTTCCGTAATGTTTTTAAGCATGGCTTTCTTTTTTGTACTACTCCTCAGATAACAGCATGCCTTTTTAGAGAGCAGAAGGCTTCATTCATCTTTGATGATCAGCAGTGTGTTATACTCCGTTTTTTGCCCAGTGCTGGCCCAGTAGATCAGTGCAGACTGGGCCAGCAGCAGTGTCAGCCTATTCCTCTGTGGAGCTAATGGAGTTGGTAGTCATATTCTGCCAGACTGGCCCTGTTGGCAGGTTAACAGTTTCTAAAATAGTGTCTGGTGTGCTTGTGTTGGCAGCATGCTCTTGTTTAATGTTAACAGCACCAGACAGATTGTTATGGATGAGTTGTTTTGCAAAACCAAAAATAGCAAGTATAGCTTCATGTTTTCTTTTTGTCATTGTCATTGTTTAAAAAACATAAAGAAAAGACAGTGTAAATGTTGCAGATGAGTTTCTGCCTTTCTCTGATCAAAAACACTTGACCAAGATTGTATGCTTTTCATCAGAGAATCTTTAAAGCAAGTGCATGCCAGTTTATAATGGGGCTGTCACTAAATTAGGTTTGATAATCAAAGCAAATATTGGATAGTGTAACTAAAATGGAAATGTCACCTACAATGAAAACTATAGTGAGTTTCTAACATATTATTAAATCTAACTTTATAGTAAATTAAAACATTGAAAACTGACCATTTAAAATAACCAACACTTTTCAAACAAATGACCCCTTTAAGGAAGCTCAGAGCTTCATTCAAGCCTCCCCTATATTTCACACCAAGGATGTCAGCTAAACATATCCTATAACATTCACTTTAATGAAACACCAAGCAAGTGTTTGAAATATTGTATTGTTAAAAATTAAATTAAACTTAAGGCAACACATTTGCTTGTAATAATAAACAGTACTGCAAAAAAGGTACTTGATTTGCAGTCAAGTGATGAATGTTTAAACTGAACATTTAGGGCCAGTTTCCATTCACAGGTCATAAGATTACTTCATAGCCAATCATAATAACAAATCCATCCATCCATCCATCCATCCATCCATTATCCAACCCGGTAACTACAGGGTCACGGGGGTCTGCCGGAGCCAATCCCAGCCAACACAGGGTGCAAGGCAGGAAACAAACCCTGGGTAGGGCGCCAGCCCACACTAGGGACAATTTAGAATTGCCAATGCACCTAACCTGCATGTCTTTGGACTGTGGGAGGAAACTGGAGTACCCGGAGGAAACCCACACAGACACGGGGAGAACATGCAAACTCCATGCAGGGAGGACCCGGGAAGCGAACCCGGGTCTCCTAACTGCGTGGCAGCAGTACTACCACTGCACCACCATGCCGCATAATAACAAATATTTAATCATAAAAATACAATTTACTATATTCTGTATATAAGCGCAGAAAATATAATAAAGTTAGTGAAAGACTGTGTGAGTGCAGTTTTGCAGATACATCTGGAGGTAAATGTAATGTTGAGAAGATTAAAAGACAAATGTGAGAATTGGAGGAACATAACTAGTGTAACAGAGAGAATGAACGGGTCTTGTCAATTTTTGGGGAACTAGTGAGAGCAATTGTGGGGGATTTAGTCTAAGATCAAGAAGAGAGGGGATGATCCAGTGGGATATATGCTCAATTATTTTTGTAAACAGTCTTGATTTCTAAAACTAAAAAGAGAGGAAGAAGAAAGGGTTGTGTTATTCATTTATTTATTTGTATATTTATTTATGTATTTTTGTACATATTTGTATTGTGTTTTAAATTTGCTTTTTGTTTCTAGGAGTCATAAGGAGTGCACGCATTTTATTGATGACCCTGCTCTAACTTTGTTTTGTGTATATACACTATATACCGCATAAATTATATGTTTTTTAACTATCACCGTAAATAAAAAAAACAGTGCATTTTATTTTTTTCACTTTCACCACTATGAGTCTGTGTCTCATTCTTTTAATCACTAAGGGCTCGTTTATACTTCATGCTCAGAATGTGTACATGCACGCATCATGGCTGCCAGCATTCTGAGCACATACTCAGAAATTAATGCGACGTGTGTGTCAGTCAGTTGCAGTACCAGCAAAAAGTCGGGGGCACAGTATGATAAAAGTCAGAATGTCACGTCAGAGTCTCTGTTTACTATCTACATGTGACAGAAAGCTGCTATGCGGATCCTCCAGCATCAATGTGCATGCTTCGATGTTTGATGAAATGTTTAATGTGGTGAAGCAAAATGGCGCATACAAATGCATTCGTGGTGCTTTTATATTCAAGCATCGCATATTCCCCAACGTAATGACGCGATACATTTTAAAAGTCTCACATGCCATCTTCTGTGCTGTCTTTTTTTTTTTTTTTTTTTTTGCACCTTCACAACAGCATCAGAAGGTATGGCAGCATATTTGAGCCACAGAAAAAAAAATTAAGGGCATGGTGAAAAGGTCTATTTTGTGATTAAAGTGGAAATTTTGACTTTAATCTTGAAATTTCCACTTTACCCTCATAGTTTACTTTATCATTATAGTAGACCATCGTAAATGTCATCTTAAAACCGACCCAGTTGTTAGTCGCTACGTGCTTCTGGGGCTTCCTCCTGAACTGACAGCAGCAATCGAAACACACAGAAAACATTACATTTATGATATTCCATCTCTCTGCACATTTAGAATCCTTAGATTTATACTTGATATCATTTTCATGATGAAATGCATTAAAGTATGTTTGTTACATTTTACAGATAAGTCGTTAACTTCATTTAAATAATGAATACTGATAATAATTATACATGTTATCGCAACATGTGGCAGAGCGGTAGCGCTGCGGCGTCACAGTAGGGAGTCACATGCCTGGTGTTCCCTGCCTGGAGTTTGCATGTTTTCCTGGTGGGTTTCAACAGTGTGCTCCAGTTTCCTTCCAAAGACATCAAGTTTTGGGTATTTGGTGATGCTAAAATGATGCTAGTGTATGTAAATGCTTGTGATGAGCTGATGCCCCGTCCAGTGATTTTGTTTCTTTCTCGCGCCTGATGCTTGATGGAATGTGCACATCTCCGGATTGATGGATGTAATCATTAAACATCCATTTCAGATATATTGTAGCAAGGTGTCCTCAGAATTTAATGGATGTTTCAGGCAATCCACAACACAGCAAAGCCGAACATTTTCTCACCGTGATAATATCTCGCACTGTCACCTGGTGGAATCTTCTAGATTTACGTAAAGTATGTGTGCAAGTATAAACAGTAAAACACGTAGCAGTAGCGTCCGCTGGTGCATGCGTCGCGTCACGTGAAGTATAAACCTAGCTTAACGCTCACAATAGCCTTTACCACACTACAATTTTGCTTATTGATAATGTTCTTGACATAGTAAATTCGTCATTAGATACGGGGGTCTTCCCAGACTGTCTTAAGACTGCGGTAGTTAAACCCCTACTTAAGAAAAATAATCTCAACCCCTCTGCTCTTGAAAATTATAGACCCATCTCTAACCTGCCTTTCTTAAGTAAAATTCTAGAGAAGGCAGTCATTATACAGTTAAATGAGCACCTCAATAAACATGCTATTCTTGATAAATTTCAGTCAGGTTTTAGAACAAATCACAGCACAGAAACTGCACTCGTTAAAGTAGTAAATGACTTGCGGGTAAATGCAGACAGAGGCCATTTATCTGTTCTCATCCTCTTAGATCTGAGTGCCGCATTTGACACCATTGATCATAATATTCTTAAGAATCGCCTTAGTCAATGGGTGGGCCTCTCTGGCAGTGTCTTAAATTGGTTTGAATCCTACCTAGCAGGGAGAAAGTTCTTTGTTAGTTGTGGTAATTATAATTCAAAGACACATGATATCCTATATGGTGTTCCACAAGGCTCTATCCTGGATCCGCTGCTCTTCTCAATCTACATGCTTCCATTAGGTCAGATTATCTCGGGACATAAAGTGAGCTACCACAGCTATGCTGATGACACACAGCTGTATTTATCAATAGCACCTGATGACCCCGAATCTCTTGATTCGCTAACACAATGTCTAACCTGTATCTCAGAATGGATGAATAGTAACTTTCTCAAATTAAATAAAGAGAAAACCGAAATCTTAGTGATTGGCAATAATGGATACAATTGGGCTATTAGAAATAAACTGGAAGCATTAGGATTAAAAGTCAAAACGGAGGTAAAAAGCTTAGGGGTAACCGTTGATTGTAATCTGAATTTTAAATCGCATATTAATCAGATCACTAGGACAGCATTTTTTCACTTAAGAAACATAGCAAAAGTTAGACCTCTTATATCATCGAAAGATGCAGAGAAATTAGTTCATGCGTTTGTTTTCAGTTGGCTAGATTACTGTAACGCACTCCTCTCAGGACTACCCAAAAAAGACATCAATCGTTTGCAACTAGTGCAGAATGCAGCTACTAGAATCCTTACCAGGAAAAGAAAATCCGAACACATTTCTCCAGTTTTGATGTCACTACACTGGTTACCTGTGTCATTCAGAATTGACTTTAAAATTCTGCTTATGGTTTATAAAGCCTTAAATAATCGTGCCCCGTCTTATATATCGGAATGTCTGATACCTTATATTCCAAATCACAACCTCAGATCCTCAACTGAGTGTCTCCTTAGAATTCCAAGAGCAAAACTTAAAAGAAGTGGTGAGGCGGCCTTCTGCTGTTATGCACCTAAAATCTGGAATAGCCTGCCAGTAGGAATTCGCCAGGCTAATACAGTGGAGCACTTTAAAAAACTGCTGAAAATACATTATTTTAACATGGCCTTCTCATAACTTCACTGTAATTTACTCCTGATACTCTGTATATACAATTCATTATAATAACTATTCATTCAAAATCTGTACTAACCCCTACTCTCTCTTCTGTTTCCTTTTCCGGTGTCCTGTTGGTGGTGGCGCAAGCCACCACCATCTACCCAAAGCACCATGATGTTCCAACAATGATGGATGGATTAAAAGCCAGAAGTCTGTATGACCATCAGCATCAAGTGACTCCGTGAGAACCCTAACTACAAAGAGGACTATTTCATTTATGTTAGGTAGAATGCCCAGAGGGGACTGGGTGGTCTCGTGGCCTGGAACCCCTACAGATTTTATTTTTTTCTCCAGCCTTCTGGAGTTTTTTTTTGTTTTTTCTGTCCACCCTGGCTATCGGACCTTACTCCTTTTCTATGTTAACTAATGTTGTCTTATTTTAATTTCTTACTTTGTCTTTTATTTTTCTTTTCTTCATTATGTAAAGCACTTTGAGCTACTTTTTGTATGGAAATGTGCTATATAAATAAATGTTGTTGTTACTAGCATGCATACTTATCCCATTCAACTGGAAGAATCCCAACTCAGTTTCTATAACTCAGTGGGTACACAACCTTCTATAGTATCTCAAAATTCCAAAAAAATCAAATTCTCTCTAAGAGGAAATGTTCATAACTTTTTTCAAATGTGTGAAAAATTAATTAATACAATTTTGGAATCAGCATGCCTGTTCTGTGATTGATTATGCTATTAATAGTTCTATTACTTCTATTTTTCTTTTGTTTCCTCTGGATTGATTTTGAAGTAAATGGTTGTATTTCTTATGTTACTACAGTTTTTTTGATTGGTACTATGCTTCTAAGTGTTTTGAGTTTTGAAAATAAAATAAACACCAAAAAAAGAAAGAATGAGCTATAATTTCTGACTGAAGTAATAAGAGCAGTACATTTCTCCTCGTGTTCTCCATGACATAGTGCTCGCCAGATCACTCCATATCAAGGTCAAGGGTGATGCTACAAGCAGAGACATCTCTCAATTGAGGACTGTCAGCACTAATCCATTTTCAATTGCATAGACTGATTTTGACTTCTTGTCAATAAACGGCTGGAGTGTGTGACTTCATGTCAGCGTTGCTAATGGATGTTCTGTGCATTAAAAACATTTTGCTTGAAATGCAGTAATGTAGATGCTAAGCCCAATAGCTGTTTTAAAGCTTTGTTCATGGGAAAATTAAATGTGACTTGTAGTTGCTATACTCAGGACTTATCTTTGGGAATGATTTTGAAATGTCAGATAAAGAGCAGATTCATCCAGCCATTATTGAAACCATTTAATTCATTTCAGAATTACAGAAGTTAAAGCCTGTCTTAGTGGTACTAAGAGTAAGGCTGGAGCCGCTCCTGAGCAGGATGCCAACCCATTGCAGAAGCTTGTAAAATTTGGGTAAATTGAATTAAGGTTATACTCGGTCTGAAATATATTACACAATATGAAAAAGTATGATTACACTCTTGAAAATCAGAAGCAGAATGTGGTACAAAATAATTTAAATTATCATTTGCGGTAAATGTGCATTTATTAGATTACATTCTCAAACCCACTTAAATCCAATTCAGGGTCAAAGAAGCCTGCACTGAGTTCAAGTTAGAAACCAGCCCAGGATGGGACACCAGTCTATCCCACGCCCTACTAATGCACACAATCACACATTGCTAACTTTGAATCAACACTTGAACCTAACACTACATATTTGGACACATGAAAGGAAAAATCAGAGAAAAGCCCAGCCAGAGAAACTGCAAACTCCACACAGACAACAACTAGGTGTGGGCTTTGACTTCAGGACACTAGACTATGGCATTATTGCTGAACAATCATGCACCTATATTTGTATATGACAGATTTTCTTCTTCTTTCTAGTATTTGTCCTGCTTTGTTGCTTGGTCCGTTGTTCTGCATATCTTTCTCCACTTCATCTGCTCAAGGGTGTCTTCTGGGGCTGTGCTGAAAGGGTTTATGTTTTCTGTTGGTTGGTCCATCCAGCATTTCTTTGGTCTGCTCCACTGTCTTTTTTGTTTGGATGTTAAGCTTCAAGGCTGTTTTTGTTGCTATCAGGTAATCACCATGGCCATAATATCACAGGGGCTGTTCTCACATTTTGTTTGTGATTGGCGCTTATCACGCACATATGCATGTGCACAGGGGGCAGTAAAAAGACTCTAGTGGCTGTAATTCTACTGCTGCTCCAGGGGATGGCGCTGTGTGCTAATGCTTTTTTTCCTCTAGATGATTGACGGCCGTAACACTTATGACATCACTTCCGGCGTCCATCCAGGTGTATCTGCCTCTGCCTGCTAGTAGGACTGAATACTGGGAGCTCCCCCATCTTTGTCAGTTCTGTCCAGAACTTCATCCATCCATCCATCCATCCATTACCCAACCCGCTGAATCCGAACACAGGGTCACGGGGGTCTGCTGGAGCCAATCCCAGCCAACACAGGGCACAAGGCAGGAACCAATCCTGGGAAGGGTGCCAACCCACCACAGGACACACACAAACACCAAGCACACACTAGGGACAATTTAGAATTGGCAATGCACCTAACCTGCATGTCTTTGGACCGTGGGAGGAAACCGGAGTACCCGGAGGAAACCCACACAGACATGGGGAGAACATGCAAACTCCACGCAGGGAGGACCCGGGAAGCAAACCCGTGTCTCCTAACTGCGAGGCAGCAGCGCTACCCGCTGCACCACCATGCTGCCCGTCCTGAACTTGCATCTGAAAAGAAATCTCCAAGTTAATTGCATGTTTTTTTCTTTATTTTTCCAATCAGTTATACAAGGTAACCAGGGTGGTAGCCCAGCTCTTTATCGTTGTCTCCTTTCTCTTACATGCTACATATAAGACAGATATGTTATTCTATTTTAAAATAAAATTACTTATATTTCAACAAAAATTAAAAACCTCCTCTTCATCTTTTATGGCATATTTGAATCAAACGCAACCTTTTTAACAGTATGCAGCAAGAAGCAGGGTATCCATACCTTGGTACTGTGTGACCTACATGGCTTAATGAGGTTGTTTCAATTTCTTATTCCAATGACATTTTTTACTTTTGATTAAATGTCTTTTTTCTTTATTCGCATTTATTGTGTTGGTCTAGAGATTATCAGCATTATTTTTCTTGTTTAAAGCTATCTAACCAATAATTGGCTTTGTTTTCTTCACAAGGATTGGTGAGCTTTTTTTCTTGGATTTATTATTAACTTTTCTTCTATTTCTTTTGAAATGCATTAAAAGGACAAAGAAACAGCCTTAAACTAAATATCAGTAACAATACTTTCGGTCTGACAAATACTGTATACTTTATGCTTCTATTGTAGACAACTGACATTGATGAAAATAGACAATAAAGATAAACTGATGTACCTCATGCCATCAAAGAAGGTGAGAATTGGATTTAGCAGAAATAATTCTTAACAATTAGTGGAGCATATTTAAAGAGATTTATTGAAGATGTTTCCTTCATGTTTAAAGTTACAATGCTTCAGATATAAAAATAAAATATAAAACTTTGAAATCCAATCCATTTCCAATCCTTTTCAATCCATATCATTGTCAGGTGAGGCCTGAGCCTCCACCATTAATATAAGGCACAAGTCAGGAACCAACCCAACCTAACCCTAGCAGGAATTACTCATACTAATACCTACAAGTCAAATTTAGAATTGCCAACTGACTTAATATGCATGTTTCTGAGTTGTCAGGAGAGATTTTGAAAACTTTAGCAAAAAACTCATGTAGAAGGACAAATGTGCAAGCTCCACACAGACAGCTACTGGGCATGGAGTTATAACGCAGGACAGTAGACACTTGAGGCAGAAGCACAAATCACAGCTCCATCACAAATGAAACTATAGACTCTTGTATTTATGTCAGGAAGCATCTATATGTGCCGTCATTGCCTGGAACGGACACAAAACCTTAACAAATAAGTAAAACGCAAAATGACTAGCACTTTACTGTCAGCGTCAATGGCTCACCCACTTGCCTTCAGCCCAAACACAGTACCTGAGTCACCACTATACACTTTCCCACACTCTTTACCATACTTTTCGTTCAAGTCTGTCTAACTTTGCCAGAACTATCTCACTGCATTTTCCTAACTTATCTGACTACCCTGCACCCAGTGGGCCATTAATAGCTGCCTTTATGTTAAATAAAGGAGAATCCCAAAAAATGTCCTCCTGAAGTCTTGGTGTACTTCCAAAAGAGTTCTGTCTGGCAGGCTTAGCTAGTCTTGTGCTTCTACTGCCCCATTTCTAATTAAAAGGCCAGACATCCTTAATGGCTCCCAATCTGCTTGTCAGTAATGAGCAAAAGACCTCTGACTGTCCTATACAGAAAATCTGAGGTAATTTCCCCTTGACCTAGTCTCTACCTCTAAATCTGATTAACCTTGGAGAAACTATGTTTTAGACATGAGTAAATATTTGGGTATGTGTGCGTATAACTAAAGTAATCTAAAAATACTGCTAATATTGCCAATGGCTTTTAGCTGGAAGTAATTGATCTATTATTACTCCAATGTCCTAATGGCAAACTCTCTAACCTTATCCTTAATTAAGCATGCTATTTTTTTATTAGAGAAACCTTGGAAATTGTGTAAATGCAACAACATCCATTCCTGGAAGCAACTAAATTGTCTTTCCCTGGGTTGTAAGGTGCTGGCATTACATAAAATTCAATTCTGGGTTAAATTCTACGTAAAAAAGCTTTGTGTGCACAAGGAACAACTGGCATGCAGACTTCAGATTAGGAAATAGAAAGTCAAAATTCTGCTGGAGGTATCAAAGAAAAGACTCAGATTGTTCTTACAAATGCATCGGTTTTTATGGTTTTAATGCACCTTCCCTGCCCCAGCAAGCAATGGCTGAAAGGAATCAGTAGGTTGGAGCTCAGCTTATCCACACAATCTAGCACACACTTTCAATCACACTAGCATAGTTTATGTGATGCCCTGTGCAATGGCACCCTTGTAGAAACTCAGACTCTTGAGCATCTAGTCATAACCGAACAGATTAGAGTTTGGGAAAATTGAGACACAGACTAAAAATAAAAATGTAAAACAGTGATTCCTTATTTACGCATGCAACAAACAAAATCAAAAATGAATGCCATGTCATAAACACAGTCCAAATGGCACTCAATAATAAATAAATAAATGGCAAAGAAAAAATATTAATAAAAAGAAAATAAATCCATCTTTCTTCTGTTCAATCTAATACAAAGATCCAGAAGGTGCTTCAAAAGAACAGTTTACAAAAACAAACAGATAGCTCACCACTATCAGTTAATTATTAAATTCTACGACTTTCAGATTCACCCACACTACAAGCCACAGTCAGTCCCTTAATGTGGCGGTAAATGGTTGTATACCAGGTGTGAACTTCAACCCCACACTAATACCAATCTTTGACATTATATGCATATAAAATTGCACTCTAAACACAAAGGAGAACACCTAGACCTTCATTATTATATAAGTATAATACCTGTATTTTACTTGAACCGCCCCCATGATACATTCATTTATTAGGTTGGTTTCTAGTACCATTAGGCAGGTTTTGAGTTATCTTTGGGCTCATCTTTGCAGAACCTGGACAAACTTCCACATGTATATCTCACTCCGCTAAGTATTCCTCTTAACTTTTTATCCAGGCTGTCTTATGTAGCTGTGAATGGCATCACTAATTTACTTCTCCCACTTTGCAAATACAGACTACACCAGGAAGACAATGGGTTTAATTGCTGAACAGCATCTGGAACTATAGGTCACCCAGGGTCTGTGCATTTACTGAGTGCCACTCCATCCGTTGGTGCGTCATGCTGTTCTGAACCACTGTTTCTTACCGCAGCCTCTTTGCACTCACTCATATGGCAAATGGTAAGTGCCTTGTCCCTATTTACAAAAAATACATTTGGGCTATAAATAGCAATAGAATTTGTATAAAAACTAAATCCTGTGACGCAACCCATCACAGTCTATGATTAACTTAACACATAGACATTGAAAAAGTAATTGTTTTATATCATTCAGAAATTATATATTTTTTCTCACATGATAGTTAAAATTACAGCTGTGAAAGATCTTTCTAATGTAGATGTGTATATTCCTTCAGAATGGTTTACATACTCTGAGTACAGCAGGTTTAGCTTTATCCACCTAAACAGAATTAAGTTTGGTGTCACCACTGGCTGATCCAATTCAAAGTTGCTGGGAGACGGCCACATTCACACACATCCACACCCAATCACACATATGGGGTCGGTCATTTTGGAATGTTGAATAAAAGGTGGACAACCGAGAGAAAAATCCACACACACGCAAGGCCAATGTGCACACTAGATACTGGGCTCAGAAAGCTTTGATGAAGCAGTGCTAACCATTGTGCCCCCCAGGAAGCATTATTATTTCTATGTTTATTTTTATTTAACAAATAAGTGACAGACATTTAATTTAATGACAGGTTATAAAACAAAACATACAGGTGTTTGCCAGCCTGGCCTTACTAAATCCAGAGAAGAAGTGCATATTTCCCATTTTAGCTAGCTGAACTACAAATCAGGAATGCTGGTTAGTGTGGGAATATTGTATTCCGTGCATTTTCACAAAACATCTCTGTTCAGTTCAGTTCTCTTACTCATATTAAAGATGTAGTGTATATATAATGAAGCAGGAGGACCTGTGCATCTCTTAAACAAAACAAATGTACAGCTTTTAACAGAACTGTTATTAACACCCCTTGATATGCATAATGAGAGAATGCACATACATTTAGTATTGTTTTTAATTCAGGAACATTATCATGATTTCAAATGTTATCTATCTATCTATCTATCTATCTATCTATCTATCTATCTATCTATCTATCTATCTATCTATCTATCTATCTATCTATCTATCGGAGTGGATGTACAGGTGGTCCACTCCTATAAGTACATGAAGGTCCATATTAATGACAGGTTGAACTGGGCTTGGAACACAGAGGAACAATATAAGAAAGGGAAGAGCAGGCTTGTTTTCCTTAGGAGACTCTGTTCCTGTAATGTGGGAGGTAGCATTCTTCACATCTTCTATAACTCTTTGATGGCCAGTGTGATTCTACAAATCACTACAAGATCCAAATTCCATTCTTTTAAAAAAAGTTTTTTTCCTTTCCAAATGTTCTGCCTGCAGCAAGGAACACACTAAAATGTGCATTTCTATGGCTCATTCATAGGTGACAATTGCACACACAATGTTTGATTCTTTTCATATTATAGACGAGGAGCATTAACTAATACATTACCTACAAATGACAGCACACTGCAAGACACCGATTGCACCATATGATAAAGTCGGACAATTTTAGCGACTCATGACACGGCCTTCCTCTTTGTTGCACCCCTTGAAATGCCAGTTCGGGCACCCCCTTGTTTGGAAACCGTGATCTAAATGGACATGTGTTCTTGTATTTAGATGCTGTATGGCTATTTATGTTTCTGTTATTTTGATTTATTTGTAAAGTAGTGTTCTACCTGTCTTCAGTGAAATGTATTATAATGGGACTGAAGTGAGTTCTAATTACTAGAACAATCAGAACAATGTTCTACAGAGGCACCATTGAGAGTGTTCTGACCAGCTGCATCACTGTCTGGTGTGGCAACTGCAACATATCCGACCGCAAGACGCCTGCAAAGGATAGTGAAGACAGCAGAGAACATTATTGGGATGCCTCTCCCTTCACTACAGGACATATTTTACAGACGCAATGTCCGCAAGGCCTGCAGCATTGTGCAGGACCCCTTACACCCCTCACATGGACTTTTCACACTTCTGCCATCCAAGAGAAGATACTGCAGCATCAAAGCCAGATCTGCCAGGCTGCAGGAGGGTTTTTACCCTCAAGCTGTTAGACTCCTTAACACCAGGCTGCCCCCTGGGACCTTCCACACGGCCTCAACCACCTCTAAAAACAGAACTTTTATACATGCGAGCCACTTTCCTGCAAAGACGAGTGTGCATGTAGAAAAGAACTGAAAATCTCATACTGACCTTTAAGTATTTTAACACTCTTGTTATCCTTCTGCTGTGAAACATTCTGACCTGTCATTGTTTACACGTCTTAAACAACTATTAGCATACACTGATAATTTCTGTATTATCTATATCTATTATTTATTATATTACATATCTTACACATCAATATTGCTGCTACTTCTTTGTCCTATCTTTGCACAATGTCTTGTCTTGTTTGTGTTTTATTTTTTAATTTTTAAATTTTTAAATTTTAAATTTTAATTCTATTTTTAATTTATTTATTGCATGTTGTTACACTGTGGACTCTGAGCTTCACAATTTCGTCTATCTGTATACTTGTATATGGTTGAGATGACAATAAAGTTCACTTTGACTTTAACAATATACACTGCTATGAACAAAAAAAAAACAACTTAATTTTAGGCAGTATCCTTCTGTAGTGAAAAGCACATAAAACTTCTTTAAAAGTGAAGAATAATGGTTTACATTTTTTTTCCTCAACTGGAGCAAAGGCAGGTTAAATGACCCGCTCAGAAACATACAATGACTCAGAAGTAGTAATTGAAGAGGCGATGTTGGGGGGTTTATAGTCCAGCGCCTCAGGCACTCCACCACTTTGCCTGGCATTAGTAAATCGTGTAGAAAGAACTAGACTATAATGCATCCATCCATAGATCTTTTGCTGCAGCCTTTCTGAATCCCCATGGCCACATTTGCTATTCCTCATACTGTCTCTTTTTTGCTGACTGAAAGTTGAATCTGTGCAAATATTTTATGCGTGTATTTACTAAACCTTGGGCCACAGGGAGTCAAAACCATTACCGGCAACCTGTAGTCAGTCCATCGCAGACCCACCCACGCTTACTCACACCACGCCAATTTGCAGTGGATTCAAAAAACACTTAGACTTTGTGCCTTAAAAAAAAAACTGAAATCTCTCATTCATATAAGTATTCAGATCCTTTTCTGTGGCAGTACAAATTGTAATCAGGTTCATCCTGTTTGCTTTAATTATTCTTAAGATGTGTTTAGAACTTGAATGAATTGAAATTGATTCGATTGGGCATTGTTTAGAAAGAAACACACCTGTGTCCCACAACTCGCACTGCATATCAGGACAAAAACCAAGCCATGAAGTCCAAGAACCTCTAGGCAGACCCCCGTGATCAAACTGTGGTGAGGCACAGAACAGAGCAAGGGGAATAAAACCATTTCTAAAGCCTTGAGTGTTCCTAAGAGCACAGTAGCCTAAATATTTCTGAAATGGAAAAAGTTTGGAACCACAAGGTAGTGATTGACGTATGATGTCCCATGAAGCTTTTCAGGGTTCTTCTGGATTGAGCTAGTAAAAGACCCGAATCATTGAAGCTTCAATAACAGTGACATCTGGTGGTTTACAGAAATCATAGGTGCCATGAGCTCTAGAGAGCTAGTGGAAAAAGTGCACATATAAGTCCTTGTTGATTGTATACAGTAGCTTCGACCCGACAAGTGCACTGGAAGCCTATGAATGCTTTATGTGTTCATCTTGTTCTCATGATAATCACATTTTCATTAAAATATTGCAATAAATGTACATGCTGGTACGGGTGACAATTTTCAACAATAAAATAATGTTTAAATGTGTACAGTAATCCCTCGCTATATCGCGCTTCGCCTTTCGCGGCTTCACTCTATCGCAGATTTTATATGTAAGCATATTTAAATATATATCGCGGATTTTTTGCTGGTTCGCGGATTTCTGCAGACAATGGGTCTTTTAATTTCTGGTACATGCTTCCTCAGTTGGTTTGAACAGTTGATTTCATACAAGGGACGCTATTGGCAGATGGCTCAGAAGCTACCCAACTTACTTTTCTCTCTCTCTCTCTTGCGCTGACTTTCTCTGATCCTGACGTAGGGGGATTGAGCAGGGGGGCTGTTCGCACACCTAGACGATACGGACGCTCGTCTAAAAATGCTGAAAGATTATCTTCACGTTGCTACCTTCTGTGCAGCTGCTTCATGAAGCGACATGCTGCACGGTGCTTCGCATACTTAAAAGCTCGAAGGGCACATGTTGATTTTTGATTGTTTGTTTTTCTCTGTCTCTCTCTCTCTCTCTCTCTTTCTCTGCTCCAAACAGCCCTATTGATTTGTTTGCTTTTCTCTCTATCTCTGTGACAGTCACTGCTCCTGACACGCACTCCTTTGAAGAGGAAGATATGTTTGCATTCTTTTAATTGTGAGATGGAACTGTCATCTCTGTCTTGTCATGGAGCACAGTTTAAACTTTTGAAAAAGAGACAAATGTTTGTGTGCAGTGTTTGAATAACGTTCCTGTCTCTCTACAACCTCCTGTGTTTCTGCGCAAATCTGTGACCCAAGCATGACAATATAAAAATAACCATATAAACATATGGTTTCTACTTCGCGGATTTTCTTATTTCGCGGGTGGCTCTGGAACGCAACCCCCGCGATGGAGGAGGGATTACTGTATTCCAAAAGATGTAATTTGTTGCCATTACTGCACCCATTATTAATATTGTCAAAACACACCAGTGCTAACCTACGCTGAGGACAGTATGGATTCTTGCTCTATACATCACTCTTTTAGGCAGTTCACTATTCTCTTTTAGGACTGTTCATTGTTGTCACACTGGTTGGAATACTTATGTAAATTTTCAGGTTTGCCATTTTACAATTTTTCTAGCGTTCATACAGCTGGCTACTCATTTGAATGGTGAAATGCCATCTCATAGTGTTGGTGACTCATTTCCTGGTGAAGGCAGCTTGTCAGCCCAGTTACAAAAGTGATGGAAACAACATGAATTCATTGGTCCTCGGAGTCAGTCACCACCAGCGTGACACTACAATACATGATCAGCCACCAATGATTCATTATTATGTCTATTTCATTTTAGGAGATTTTTTTATGTGGCAATATAAAAAATTAACATTTTCCATCAGTGATTGGGGAATAATTCCACTAAAGGACAAAGAAAACCATAATAGGGTTTATGGAACTGGACACATATAGGGGAGTAGGCAGTAGGCTAGAGTATTAATGACACATTATTAGATCCATTACAGTAGACTGGTATAGCATAGTATTTACTTTTTTGTCAGATAACAATTTCCACATTTTTCGACTCCACATTTAATTCAATATCTTCTCTGTATAACATACAACTGGTATCTTTATAACATGGAACAGGGAATAGCTTTGAAGCAGTCAGAGTGCACCTGGTGCTTCAGTGTCATTCAGAGCTTTAGATGTCATCAGTCTTGTGATAATAAAGCTTCACCACAAGCTTCGATACACTGTTTCTACACAATATGCTGCATTAAAGCAATACAAGCTTTGAAGCCTCAGTCTCAAATGTCCTACTCCTACCACCAGGACTGTTCCTAGAGTTGGTCATCCAGCCAAATTGAGTTAACAGGCAAGAAGGGCCTTGATCAGGGAAGTGATCAGGAACCCAATGGTTACTCTAATAGAGCTTCAGAAGTCCTCCACGAAAATGGGAGAGCCTGTCCGAAGGACAACCATCTCTGCAGCACTATTGACGGCCTGGTTGGAGACTGCCAAATGACATTTACAGGATTATAATGACAAATGAGACAATGAGTCTGATGAGACAAAAACTGAACTCTTTGGGCAGAACTACAAGCAATATGTCTGATAAAAACAGGCACTGCTCAACATCTGCCTATTATCATCCCTATGGTGAAGCATGGTGGTGGCAGTATCATGCTATGGAGGTGCTTCTCAGTGGCAGAGGCAGGAACAATGGTCTGAACTGAGGGAAGAATGGATACAGTCAAATATTGTGATATACTTGAAGAAAACTTGCTCCACGTTACATATAACCTTAGATAGGAGTGACAATTTATTTTTCAGCATGACAATAACCAGAAGCACACAGCCAAGACAATTCTGGAATGGCTTCAGGACAAGTCTCTGACTGTCTTTGAGTGGTCCAGTCAAAGGGCAGATTTAAACCCCATAGAACATCCGTAGAGAGACCTGAAAATGGCCTTTTACAGATGCTTGCTGTTCCTAACAGAAATTAAGAGTATCTGCTAAGAAGAATAGGTTAAACTACCCAAATCCATGTATGCAAAGATTTTTTGTAATTGCTGCCAAAGCAACTTTTATAACATACCGAATTAAGTATCTGAATACTTATATGAATTGGACCTTTCAATGTTTACATTTTTCATAAATTTACAATTCTTTCAGAAAACATGTTTTCACTTTATCAGTATGGATTATTGAGTATAGACCGATGAGCAAAAATGGCAAGTTTATCAATAATTAAATCTAGAACACAATAATGTGTGTAGAGAGCGAAGGGGTCTGAAAACATTTTAAATTCACTGTAGAGTCATTTATTTATTTGATCAACATCTTTATCCAAAGCGAATAACAACTGCTTACATTTCTTTACTTTTTCCAATTGGAGCACAAGTGGGTGAAGTGACTTGCTCAGGGTCATACAGTGTCAGTGGCAGGATTTGAACCCACAATCTCAGGATTTGAAGTCCAAACCCTTAACCACTGCGCTACCATAGACTCCATAAAGAAACAAACGTGCATGTCTTCAGGAATGGTTGAAAAAAAACAAAGTGGGAGGAAAACACATGCAGACATGAGAAAAAGTGTAAACTCCACACTGACAGAGATCTTTCTGGGATTTAAACTTAGTCTACTTTTTCTCTGTGCATGTCCTGGCACTTCACACGGAGGACAGCATCTATTGATCTGTCTATAATTTTTATAGCTGCTCAATCCTGCTATGTCAATATAGCAGTACTTGCTCATTCATGAAGTCTACTCACTGGTTCTGTGTGATGCTGCATTATTGTGATGTCACGCTAGCATGCTCTCATTGGCCAGTTTAAAAACAGAAGGCACTGATAGCTGAATTCAAAACCTGAATGCATTAGTAGAGTGACTTTCAATCTACTAGAATATAATTTTTTTCTGTATGCTCAAATATAAAGCATTTAAAGCTATGTTGCAAACCTTAATAACATAGAGATTGTTTTTATTTATCTGTGTCATTATTTCCCTTTATTTCTCCCTTTGTCAGAACACAGACCCTTCCTATATGAAGTGATCCATCCTAAATGTTAAAGGATGCACCTTACCATCTCTCCAAAATTCCCCTTAATTCAGTTATTAACCAAAGGACATCCAAGTATGACAGGATGGATGGTAAGGTAGATGTTTAAACTCAGCTAAGCAGGAAATTAGATTCAAGAAGAGCAAATTTCATACAATATAATGGTGCTTGTATAAAATAAAGGAAAGGTTTGCCCAAGTAATTACCATAGATTATTCCTGACTTGTGTGATGGAGATCCCATTATCATGCACACTGATGCAGCTACAATAACAAAATTAAATAACATATTCAATAAAGTGTGCAGGGGTGTATTTTACATCCTATCATTATTCACAAACCAATACATTTTCATTGACTTCTTTTAGTCATGGAGGCTTGACCTTCATTTACTTCTTAGTCTTTTTTTGAAATATTTAAAGTAATGTTTTAGATACTTAATTGATGGCCACAGATTGAAACCTCAGTAGCACTGAAGCAGGCAGCAAAGAAACTTCCCATTGTGAGAGCTTTCTGTGAATAATAAAACAGTGAGTAGGAGCCGGCTAGCAACAGTTGTAAAAGTGCACCACATTTTGAACAGAGATGCTGGCAGTACAGTATGATGTTGGCTTGGGTGTCTATTTATTGAAAAAGATATTTACATGAATAATTTAAGAAATAAAATTCATAAAAGCTTTTAAGATCCAGTAGGAAACGGTCACCCTTCAGTGGAAAACGAAGGTCTAAAAATAAAACATACTTATTGCATTACAGACCGCAAGGATCTTGGCTTCATGTCAATGTTATATTTTAAATTTATCACTGCAACTCATGGTTAGTGCTGCTGTCTCAAGGGTCCAGGACACCGGTACAAAATCTGGCCTAGGCACTGCCTGTGAGGATTTTGCATATTCTCACCTTTTTTTTTGTAGTTAAAGGAATACTCTACTCAGTTTTTTTTGTATGTTGTTTAACCCATGTAGTTGGTAGTGGTGGCTGAGAAACTGTGAAAGAAGCCCGGACACAGACAGACACTGAGACAGCCAAGTCTGAAAAGCACACACTTTTAATGATTCTTCTGCACATACACACACACTACAGTTCACAAATCACTCCAATTAGACTCAGTCCTTTACTTTCTTTTACTCTTTTCTTCTGCCGCCTCAACTCCACTTCCGCAAGCTTCGTCCTCTGCTTCCTGACTCCTGCTCCCTGAGTACTGTCTGCTGGTCCCTTATATAAGGAACCCAGAAGAAGTACCACCAACACAGGCTCAGAAACAACTGCAGTGTCCCCTGTCAGCACACCCAGATCCCAACAGGGCTGAATTGGACTTCATCTCTCATGAAGCCCTGCAGGAGTCCAAGGTATGGCTGCCACATAGGGGGGCTGCCATCTAGTGTTTCAGGGGAAGTAGTGTTCTGTCCACACTGACTCCCCTGGTCCTTCCACAGCAGATGTGTCCCGGCCGGGCAAGGGTCCCGGCCATCCATGACAGAACATAACAATGATTCTACAGAACAGGACCCAGTTGAGACCAGTGCTGGCAAACAATGTGAACAAATTCTCACATAACTTGTTTTGCATAATCAATGTTTCTTATTTGTTTGTGTGCTCAAAACATGTAAAATACATGCATTTTTGGCAAAGCTTTACTTTTTTTGCTAAATATTATTACTAGCTACAGGTAACAGAATAATTAAAAAATATTTGTTATCTCTTACCCTATGCGTACCCGTAGTGCCTTTCCTCTGTGTTCCCATAAAGCCTGCTTTTCAAACTCTGTCATTGTTTTCAAGGCACCTTTATCGTCTCCTGTCCTCTCTTATACTTCCTGTCTTTGAAGCCGACTCTCTTAGCATGCCTAATATGCATTTTTCCAGCTTGTGTGTCTAATACTCGCATTTCCTCTTTCAACTTTGTCACCAAAGCCAAACTGACCAACCACACCAATGCCATACTGACCAATCATATTGCTCTAACAGACAGACCACACATACAGACCTTAGTGTTTATTAAACATGAAAGCGCATCCCCATTATACTGTGTTTTTGAACTAAAAATCTGCTCCTACCCCTAATTCAACGCACAGTGTTATGGGAATGGGCCTTTCATGTTTATATTGTACACTGAGGTTTCTGGAAGTATTAATAATATTTTAGTAAACAAATGCATGCATTTTACACTTTTTCACTATAATAATGGATAACAAACATGTAGAGTTACATTAGAACAAGGGTCTCCAGCAATGTTCCCTCTAAGGAGTAGCATATAGTGAGCAAAAAACATTGTTTATGAGTGACATTTTGTTTAAGCCAGAAATTTATGAGCACCAACTCCGACGGTCGGAGTGAGCGATCGTGCGATAAGTACGAGCGACGCCGTCGGAATGAGTGATCGTGCGGGAAGTATGAGCGACGCTCTGAATTCATGTGAGCGATTGCTCACGCGCTCAGCTTAGAGGGAACATTGGTCTCCAGCCTTTTTTCTCCTGAGGGATACTTTTACAAAATGAAAATGGCCGAGATCTACTCATGTTTTCTAACGTTTATTCTCATAGCTTATTTCAACCCAAACAAACTGAATAAGCTTATTTTGCCTGAAACATTTACAAAATGTCGGTGTACTCACATTTTGCATTAAAACATCACAAAAAATCTTTAGTTCACCTGCAAGTGCATTTTGTATGTCTGTATGCATTTTCTAGTGAATCTCACACTATTGAATTAAAACATGAATGCTGTCAAAACAAAACAATGCAATTCCAAATACACAGATATTGCTTATTCATTTGTCATTTTGTTACATGTTAATGTTTCACATCACAAGAGAATTCACATGTCCAGTTGCATGTGTGATGTGTTTTTTAGTTAGTCAGATAACTGGCACTGCATGGAGTCAACAAGAGAGGTGTATGGTGGAGTGTAGCCACTGAGGTTCACTCTTATGGAGTCATTTAAATGTTCATCTGTCAGTCTTGTTCTGAACTTTGATTTCATGACATTCATGTCAGAAAAGGCAGACTCACAGAGGCATGGAGACCTAAAAAAGCAGAAATTTTCAGAGCTGCTTGGTGAAGATTCTTATAGTTATCTGGCTCTACTAAGCTCCAGAAATGCTGAGAATGCTGTTGAGACTTTAACTGCACATTATTTTGAAGGTTTATTAATATATAATATATAAAATCCAATGTCTGTCTGTCTGCTTGCCTGCCTGCCTGTCTGTCTGTCTGTCCGTCTCCTGGATGTTGGTTTTTATCAGGACACTCACAAGTCCAGACACTCAGACTCCTCACTCAGTCTCTCGAGAGCCCCGATCAGAGCCTCCATTGACTCCACTAAGATCACAGCATCGTCAGTAAATTCAAGATCAGTGAATCTTCACCAACAGATGCCCCATAGCTGCTGGACCCCACAACCTTGCCCAACACCGAGTCCATGCAAGCATTAAACAGAGTAGGAGCCAAGAACTCACCCCTGACGATTTCCATGACTGGGAAAAATGCAGAGATTACACAACAATGAAAAGAAATTCCACAAATCTTTAGAAAAAAGTTGTCATTGTCTACAAATTTACAAAAGAATTTTTAAGGTTCTGAACTAAAACCAGTACTCTATTGTACAAAAGTAGAATATTTAGGGCAAAGCCCTAGTATACTCATAAAGAACCCAATAACAACATCTAGGGCAGACCTTTCCCTCCTCAGCTAAGGTGAGCATTTATGATTTCATTGTCAAATAGACACCTGGCTAAAACTGGATCCATCAAGGCTGGGTTAGGGAAGTGAGGCAAAAAGTAATGTTCATTTAACAGGGTCTGAGATGATACCCAAGAGGTCTACAACATTTTACTGTGGGCAAATGGGCACAATTACATTTGGAGAGACTACCACAAAATCTGACACTAAGAACCTTATGACCCTGGTCATGGGTGGTGGTGATAGTGTCATGTTGATGTTTTGCTTGTTTATGATCTGAACAACTTGTCATAATTTCATAGGAACTATAAATTCAATACCATTGTACAGTAATATTCTGATCGTTTATCTGTGAGTTGAAGTTGATATACAGCTGCGTCTGAAACTTACAGTTCATCAGTAAAAAATACTTTTACTTAAAAATGGTAAACAAAGGTCATTGCCAAACACAAGAAACATGCGGAAAATCTGAATGGTGCACACAGCATGAAAAGAATGGGACCAATGGCATTGATTAAAAATAAGTATGACAATATTAAAACCATCAGTATACAGTAAGCTGTGAAGAGTGACAAAAACTATTAAGGTCATGTTCAAAAAGGCATTCAGATACATGAATACTAAAATTGTTAAGAGAGAAATATAATGTAAGTAATGGAAATATAATACAAATGAAAAATATTCTAATAATTTTTAAAAAATCATACTTTTCCACTGCTACAATTGACATTTTTGTTTAGTTTTTCATGTGCTTTCTGTAAGTTTTTCTTTTGAAGTATTCATTCCTGATTTTTTTTTTTTACTTCTTTGGTCGTGCTTCAGGATTTTGATTGTGTTCTGATGCATTTTTGGGCTCCAAAAACCAGTCATCCTGCATGTTGTACGTGCATAGGTACATTCGTGCTTTGGGGTATTACTATATATGTTTCTATACATATTTGTAAATATATCTGATTGCTTTATGAATATCCATACAGTGATTTTGATGCTGATTTCTGAATATCTCTCCAGCAGTCTATATAGAGACTTCAAAAATTAAGTATGAAAATCAATTGGATTTTGGTTTATTTCATGACTTTAACCAAGCACTCTATCATGAAGCACTTACCAAAGCACACAATATCTTTCAAAATAGGAAAATCCAGGAGTCCGGGCTTTGAAATCAGATTCTTTCCTATGATTACATTCTTAAGATTGGAAACTGAAAATGAAAAGCCAATTATCAGTCAGTTGGTGAATGGTTGGTCTTGAAGAAATGCAACTCAGGTTATCTAAAATAGAAAATAAATTAAAAAAAACTGACACTTTCTATTTCTAGTAAACATCCACCCATCTGTCCATTCAATCCATTCTATATTCAAGACAAAATCCTGCAGTATACTGGTTGTTAGCAACTATTCTTTTCTAATAAACCACAGGGATATACAACATCTGACCTTCTCTGACATCCTTACTTTTTATAGAGAGAATGTTAAGGACTAATGGTATAGCCACTGAATGAGAGTAATGAATGTGCAAGTGCATATGTGAACTTAGGTTTTGAGGTAAGAAACACATGGTAGAATATTATTTATAATAAGAGTATCACATTTGGATTTTTTTCCCCTCATTTTAACTTATTTTACATGTTCTGCTAAAGGAGTGATAATTACATGCTTTAGAAGGATATGAATTTTCTCACTATTAAATTTGCTTTTTAAAGTGCTCTAAAATATTAATTGCCATCTCATTTAACAAAATTTGGATTTCATATGATACAAATGAAATCTAAATATTTTTCTCCTTACCCTAATCCTAAAATTAAACACTGATTATTCAAAGTGTCATATATAAAATGGTATGGAAAAGTTATTCTCTGATTCAGCACAGTTCAGTAGTATTTCCATTATTTCTTAACAGTTGTACAGAGTGGTTATGTGAGTTTCCGTCACCTTTCTGTCAGCTCAAACCAGTCTAGCCATTCTCCTCCGACCTCTCTCATCAACATGATGTTTCCATCCACAGAACTGCCATTGACTGGACATTTTTGTTTATCATACCATTCTGAATAAACCAGAGATGACTCTAGTCATCAAACTCTGATGATAGTGAGATGGTACTGTTATGCTGGGTGCCGAGTATGAAAATAAAAGTGTGCATGCTCCACACACGAAGGGGCACACACTTCATAAAGTCCATGGTATATAGACAAAGGAGTGCCGTTTGTGGTACTGAAGAGATGCATGCTCCAGGAACTGAGGTTGGACACTGTCGTTGAGCTCTTATGATACTGAGTGGGAGCTGTTACCCTCTAGGTGCCATTTCCAACAGTACAAGTCTGTGCACTCCATACATCAAGGGGCATGCTGTCCGTAAAGTCTGCTGTATATACAGTACATAGACAAAGGAGAGCAAGTCTGAGGTACTGAAAGGGTGTGTACTCTGGGCACCAAGGGTCTAGTAATACTAGCTAGCCACTATGAACAACAAAGAGCGACATCCATCCACACTAGGGCTCCAAATGGGGTTTGACTGGCACTGATTGGCTGGTTAGATAATTGCAAGGATAAGTAGGTGTACAAGTGTTCCAAATAATTTGTTCAGTGAATATGCATATATAGGTAGATGAAACCATAGTGATATGAAGGTAAAGTGATGACAATAATAAAGTTTAAAAAAGATATTTCTTTAACTAAAGAAATATATGAAGATATATGAGACATCTATCCATTTTCAAGACATGGTTAATCCGATTGATGGTTTTGCAAGACAAGAACCAGCTCTGGATGGGTCACCAATCCACCTCATGTCATTGACTAATTTTAGTTTTGGCTTTGTTTAAATATTTAAATAAAGACCATATATATATATATATATATATATATATATATATATATATATATATATATATATAAGCAGATTCATTATAATTTTTGTATATAATACAGATCATTGCATGAGTGTTTTTTCCATATTGACAAATAAATAAGCACTTCTAGAGAAAATATTCATCCACCTTACATAACCACCCATACTTTCCTGAACTGGCCCGATTTGAATTCACTAAGGACACATCCTTGGATTGTGGGAGGAAAATAGTAATATTCTAAGGGGAATTCATGTAGACACAGGAAAAACATGTACACATGATAAACTGAATGAACCAGGATTCAAACCCAGTTTATTGGAGCTGTGAGTCTGTGAAACTGATGTCAGTATTTTCATACATATCTGATTTACTCTTTTATTTAATGCTTCTTAAACAAAGGCAAAATGCATGCAATAAAACGTACTGTTCCAAATATCATAGGTACTATCATGGTAAATAATGATAGGATATTAAATCTGGTTTTGAGTAAAATTATTTTCATTAGTGCTCAGTTGCCTGCTTGACAAATAGGTGAAATTGCTCTTGTCAAATTAAAATCCAATCTAATAAGAATCATTTCTGTGGAATTTATAAATAATAGACAGATAATCTTCCTGAAAGAATAATATCCACAGAAGGATGTCTCCAAGGAAGTAGTATGCAGCTATAAAGTAATTTCAGTCTTCTTACTTGCTCTCTGTCTAATAAATGAATTGGTGACCATTCAGGTTTGTGGAATATACTATCTATTTGCTTGTAATGATGATTTTTACATTCCAGTCTATGATTCTGAGCCAGAGATCTTTTTTTTTTCTATAGGAAAACCAACCTGCTGTCTGAGATTCTTTTGCAATAGTTTAGCAATAGGAAGGCCGGCACAGCTGTTAGAAGAGGATCTGAACCATGCAGCTATCAATTTACACGCTTTCTGTAAACACATCTCAGCAGTGCATGGCTTGGCATGAAATATTTATTTTCCTTAAGCAAATTTGTCTATGACTACTCATAAATATTTTCTCTAGAAGTGCTTGTTTATTTGTCGGTATAGCAAAAACACACACAATATATCTATATTACATACAAGAAAAATGATAATGAATTTGTTATACAGTATATATGATCTTTATTTAAATATGTAAAACATAGCCAAAGCTGAAATTAGTAAATTTCAAAAGTATTATACAAATTAAATATATATATATTGTGACAATAGAGGCACTGTCGACCCCTTGAACCCTCAGATCAGACGTCAGACACCAGATAAAAGTTCAATAATAATATTTATTATTATAAATAAGTGCACAAAGTACCACTACTACACACCACTCCAATTAACAATAATCACTACAATATTAAACAATCCTCCACTCCCAGACGTCTTAGCCACCCTGCCTCCCAACTCAGCTCGTCCGTCTGGGATTTCCCAGAGACCTTTATAGTCCATGACCCGGAAGTGTTTCTGTCCCTCAGTCCATATGACTTTCTATCACTTCCGGGTCAGGTAAAAACTTCTTTTCTTCATCAGCCCGGAAGCACTTTATTTCTTCCAACCATGTGACTAGGATTTACTTCCGGGCTGTATGGAAAATAAACTTGTCTGTGTCTCCCTGCAGTGGCCCCTGGTGGCCCCAACGTTATCCAGCAGGGCTGTGTATTAAAACTCCATAGTCCATGATGCCCTGCTGGAATTCGGGGCATCTCCACGTTGCAAGGAGGGCTCCATCTAGCAGCCTGGGGGTATTGGCCGGGATGAATGGCCGACCATATCCCACAATATATATATATATATATATATATATATATATATATATATATATACAGTATATTATATATATATATATATATATATACAGTATATTATATATATATATATATATATATATATATATATATATATATAGCCTAGGTGTAACAACCTAGGTGTGATGGAAGGGCTTGCATGCCTTAGTAATCCTTAAATTAATTTGGTTAAAAACTTTATGCCAGTGACTATTTTGATTGAAAAACTAGTGTAAGTGGGGTACAAGGAATGACCCAAAGCATGACCCCATGGTGTTGCTGGATTAAACAAATTAAATGTTTTTCTTAGGACCCGCTTCTGGAGCCAGGCCTGGGGTAGTGTTCATTGAGAAGTTCCTAAACATTGAGTGAATCAAGTAGCCCAGTTAGGCTCAACCCAAACAACCAGTAATCAAACTCACCAATCGCAAGGTGAAGAAAAGAAGTCTAATGCAATGCCACTGACGTTAACAGCCACATTTTTGATAGATATAAACACACTAGACAGAAGAATGAAAACTGGTCCTTGCAATGTTTTACTCCTTGGTGGATAATGAGACAAAGCTTAAGCAGAAGGTGAAAAATACCATCCACGTTTATTCTGATTCATCTTTTCACATGGCATTATCTTTGTAGTCAGATATCTATTGAGTGTAGTGTTTATTCTGCTCTGAAGTTATCCTATGTCTGTTTTCATAGGGTCAAGACATGTTTCTCGGGAAGAGGACACCTGTTTGGAGACAGCTTGCTAAAATCTGCTGC
This sequence comes from Erpetoichthys calabaricus, assembly GCF_900747795.2. NCBI lineage: Eukaryota > Metazoa > Chordata > Cladistia > Polypteriformes > Polypteridae > Erpetoichthys > Erpetoichthys calabaricus. The sequence continues at coordinate 151,510,978 of NC_041402.2, read as the reverse complement.
TGATGAAAAGACTACACCAAGAAAATCTGACCCAAATTTCCTCCAATCTGTGCAATTTTAAATGTTATGAGGTACAATAGAGACACAAGTGAAAGAACACTTTACTGGCTATTTGTTAGATGTGTAGTGTAAAAAATTTAATTTCCCCTTGGGAACAATAAAGTATATTCTACTTATTCATCTATCTCTAACGAGGGACCCAAAAATTCATAGAATTAGTCAACAGCACAGGAGTAGAGTGTAGTTATCAAATATACTGATGGGTATTGTGTGCCTCCTTGTCTGGGATTGTGCTGAGTTAATCGACTATGTATTTCTAGAGTTTGTACAACAATCATGCAGGTGACCTCTGTGATTTTTCTTTTCTCCAGGCCACCATGGCAGATTTTCAAAAGACAATGATGATTGTATTTATCGAAATTGGCAGACATGTTCACAAAGAGTTTGTTCCCTATGAACAGACAACCAATGAGATTACAGTGGGCTGTTGATGTGTCTATGGTAAAGCATAAAAAAAAGGTCCAAAACTGCACAATGACAATGCACATGCGCCCACTGTTTTTTTGACTAAAAACAATGTGGTTGTGGTTTCGCACCCCTGTATTCACCTAGGGCCACGTGTATAAACGGTGCGTACGCACAGAAATGTTGCGTACGAACGTTTCCATGCTCAAATCGCGATATATAAAACCTAAACTTGGCATAAAGCCACGCACATTTCCACGGTACCTCATACCCTGGCGTACGCAATTTCTCAATGACGATATCATTATTAAGATGAAATGCAGCAAAATATGTTGCTTATAGTATACAGATAAAACTTTAACTTCATTTAAATAATCAATACTGTTAATAATTAAACATGTGAGGACATGGTGCCGCAGCGCTAGCTAGTTCACGGATAGCTCCTGCCTTGCGCTGTATTATTGCTGGTGCTGACGCGACACTGGAAGGATAGACGGATAGAATAATTAAACATGTACTACAAAGATATTTCAATGTTCCTTAAAAGTTTTAAAGAATCGGCGTTCTAAGCTTACAGATGGCTTAATGTCTATTACAGAGCTGATTGTGTGGCTATTGGGTATTTGGAGAAAGAAAAGTAAGGACAGGAATTGGAGGTTAGTACGTTTGAAGGAGACAGTACTTCTGTAATAAATTATTTCATCGAAGGTCGCGCATGGCGCAGCAAGCATCTTGCGTGAGATATGAACAATCACTGCGCCACCATGTTCCCATGTTTAATACTGTAACATGCTTTCATTCCTATCATCATGAAAAAGATATCACGTATACATCTCAGTATTTTAATTATTCAGAGAGCTGTAATATCACGAATGTAATGGATTCTGTGTCCTGTCGGAGAAAGAGAAAGAACGGAAGCACATAGTAATTCACACACATAGAGCACATAGAAGATCAAACACAGAACAAAGCATTTAATGTGCTACAGGATTTGAGAAACTAGTAAAATAAACGATTTTAAGATGAAGTTTATGATGTTCTACTTTAATGACAAAATAAACTACGTGATTAAAATGGAAATTTCGAGATTAAAGTTGACATTTCGTGCTTTTTTCCCACTGTGTGCCTATTTTTTTTCTCCGTACCCTAATAAGCTTTCATATGACACTCAGACGGTCCGCTACAAGTCACCTTTTCACGCCAACTTTGATATGTGACTTCTTTTTTATTTCGGGCACTGTGCGACTTTGTGAACTTGAGCTTTCGAGTTTCTCCGACACTATGTCACTCGATCAACTTTCTTTTGTTGATTATACCACTGTTTAAACCAAAAAATAGTACGTTTTTCCTTTGCCTCCACTTGTTATTTGCTGAAATTCTTATATTTTCCCCCATGCTTTTCCCATTGTCATTTCATAGAAGGCTATTTATATCAATTTGCATATTCAAAGAGGCATAATTCTGGGAGGAGTTGGGGCGGGACAGAAGGCGCGTGCACGTGCGTTACTTTTCACGCTGATCGGGATTTATGTAGTGGAAAAACGTGAAAGTTTGCGTACGCACAGATTCTTGCATCTGGATTTTTCTGTGCGTACGCACATTCCCGCTTTTGTGCTTATGCCATGTTATAGTGTGAGTTCTACGCACGGCGTTATACATGAGGCCCCAGATCTCGCTCTATGTGACCACTTTTTGTTCCCAAAATTAACATCAAGGCTTAAGTGAAGAAGATTAGCTACCATGAAAGAAATCCAAGAAAAAAAACGCAGGAGGCTATAGACATGGTAACAAAAGATAAGTTCAGGAAATGTCTCCAAGAATGAGTGAAACGCTGGTGAGGTGTATTGCCTCTCAGGGAAAGTATTTTAAAGATGAATAAAAGGAAATTTTAAGTTTTATAATAAAGTTTTCTTTAACTATTCTGGGAATTTTGGGATCAACCGCTGCTGTTATTTCGGGTATTTTGACTAAAGAAATCTGCATCTTCTAGGGGTCTTTACTATCAACAGCAGAAAGGCTTCACTTAACAAGAGTTTGGTCTTGTCACCCCATTTTTCCTGGGTGTCATGGCACACCGTTTGGCTCGAACGTACATAATTGAATCTTCCAATTTTTTCAACCTCTCACTTACTACACCTTTATCATTGTCTCTGTGAAAGAAAGAAAGAAAGAAAGAAAGAAAGAAAGAAAGAACTTACTAGTAATTGGAAGGTGGAAAGGTAGGGAAGTCAGCCTACCAGCCCATCAGAATCTGTCTTGTTTTGCTTTTTTAGCTTCCTAAACCATTTTTTATATACTTGGGTCTTTTATGTCATTTTTCCATGGATGAAAGGCAGCAGTGGGCATCCTACTGTACAAAATCAAGAATCTGTTAGTAGCACGAGAATAGAGTATAGGTATCACCTATGCCACGGTATTGTTCCTTCATAAGAGATACATATAATTAAAAGAAAACCAGAAAGAAATATTGCTAATTATAAACAGATTCTGATATGCATATAGGTATTGATACAGATATATTTATACATACAGTATAGAAGATTGTGATCATCATCATGTTCTTTCCGTGTTTTTCCAGCACAGCACATAGCAGTGTATGTGAATGCAGATAACCAAATTTAATTCCTGTATGCTTAGATATAATAATAATTCTTTAAATTTATATAGCACTTTTTCTCACTACTCAAAGTGCTTTTCAAAGTAAGTGGGGAGCCACTTCAACTACCACTAATGTGTAGCATCCACCTGGAGGATGAGATGGCAGCCATTTTTATGCCAGTACGCTCAACACACGATCTATTAGGTGGTGAAGAGGTGAGAGAGAGATATGAAAATAGAGACTGGGAATGAATAGGGGCAAGAATGGATGGAGTCATGATGGGCAATTTATTCTGGACATTAGCATATGCCCTGCTCTTTACGAAGGATGCCCAGGACCTTTTACAGTATGGCCACAGAGGGATGGGACCTCAGTTTTACATCTCAGCCAAAGGAAGGCACCATTTTTACATCTCAGCGTCCCCACCACTGTACTGGGGTATTGGGATCCACATTCATACCAGAGGGTCAGTGCCCTCTTCTGGCCTCACCAACACCTCTTCCAGCTGCGACTCCAGGTTTTTCCTAGATGGTCTCCCATCCAAGTACCAGCTGGGCCCAAATATGCTAAGCTTAATGTGGATGTGGTATGCCAGCTGGTATGTCAGTACAAAAGCAATGTCAGCTAACGTGTAATCCTCAAACAGTCAACTGATAAGCTTAATTACTCACTGTACACTCATTGCAGCACCTGCATGAAAGCAGACATTTTTGTTTAAAGAACTTAAAAATCATAAATCTCTTTTTAACTCTTTTTTTCCTTGTTTTCTCTGGACACATAGCTTGTTTATCAAATGCAGAACCAATTTTACCATCCAGAAAAACTCTGCAACTGAGCATAAACTGCATATACTCTAAAATAATCAGTCATGATATTTTCAGATTTCTTTATAGCAATTGTAAAATGATAAGACAAGGTCAGAATGACATTTGGGGATCCAGAGGAAAGCCCTTTTAATCTAAGTGACAAAAGGATAAAGGAAAAAGCACAAATTTACAATGAAATGTGGCCACAGTAGCTAAAAAGAAAGACTTGCTGGTGGTGGAGCTCCATCCTACACAGAAGCCAGTCTATTAATGAATGCTGACCTCTGGTTAGAAGAGGACTTTAACACCAGTGGTACTGGAAGGGGTGGGGCTTAAGTCATAGCAGTGAAAGTGATGTCATGGCTCATCTACTCTAAGGCCGGAAACTGAACAAAGGTTAGCACCCTCAATCCTCCCTGCTTCTTTTATTAATCCAAAACCCATGAAACACTCCCCAGGCTTGTGCACATGACACATTAAGTAACAATATTTCCTTTGTAATGGTTGTCATGGATATGTGTGTATGTCACTGGCAGTTTGCACATTTCCCTTGTCCTATTAATGGTGGAATGGCTGAAGGTGTAAGGCCGGCCAATGGTTCATTGGGAAGGGAGCACTTGGCTCAGAGGACCAAACAAATTATAAGGGGAGGAGCAGACCATATGAATATCTGTGTCGGGGATAAAAGTGAAGGAGGAGAAGAGAGTACCAGACGCAAAGGAGAAACAGACGACACAAAAAAGGCAAGAGGGAAAGCTACTCAACTCACTGGAAAAAGTCAGGTGAACCCGGGTTCATTTCTGTAAGAAAGTTCTTATGAGTGAGGTGAAGTCATTCTGGAGAGGACCTGACAGGCCAGCATAAGGGGCAGTGTAGTATTACATAACAGGAGGTACGGCATCCTTCGCCTTAACAAACTGTAGATGATCATGCCTAACGGTGAATATTTAAAGGACTCTGGTTTCATTCAATTTTTTTTCACATTTGTGTATTAATGATGTATGGTGTTGATTGTTTTGTTTTGTGATTTGTGTGGGGGGTGGAAGTGCTACCGCATGGTACTATGTATACAGGAGGTTTGTTTTATTGTGTCCAATTCCTTATTTTAATGGATAATAGCAATTCTCTTGTAACTCAATTTTGCTTCCGCTGGTGTTCTTCTGTACTTGTGGTGGTTTAGTAGGGATGTACTGTTGGTCACTAGGACGGTAGCGCATATTATAATCATGCGGGCTCGGGGAGCAGTACACCTTGTGACATATTAACTAATATGGGAATTTGATTTGTATTGTCAAATTACATTCTTGCCAAAGTTATTATAATCAGGTTAACTTAACATCAGGTACAAGGTAGGATGGGGCACCAGTTCGTACACACATATCAATCATGGCATGGTCATTGTCTGAGTGGAATTAGGATGTTTCCCCCTATTCAGGTGTGTTTTGTGGTGTATGCAATATTTTCTCTTTCATTTGATGTGTAGCTACAGAAAAAAATATATTCTTCATAATGGCCCAAAAGTCTTTCTCAGGTGATAGCAGTTGTCTGATGCTAAGACTTACACCTTTCAAAAATGGTGATTTCTTTATTTTATTACAGGGACCCCAGGAACACACGCAGCCTTGACCCAGCTTACACATAATCAGACACAGATACATGAAAAAAGTGGCTCAAAATGAGTAAATAATACAGAATGTATAAAACAAAGAAAAAAGGGAAAAAATGTAGCATCTAACATGTATACAAAAAACGTCCCCAATAACTCTGATGGCTGTAGTCAATTAATTAATACAAACCAAAATCCGACAAAACACTAAGTATAGTTCGACAATTAACACAACAATACAAAGTCCCAACATGGTCCTAATCCACTTTAGATGCAGAGTGATGGTGATAAATGAATGGAAGTCTCAAGTAAACAGCTTTCAGTATAATATGTAAAGTTTTGTCCTACCACGATGGGGTGTAGGTGAAGAAGTGCTGGCATTGAGAGTGCACCACAGATGAAGACACTTATCAACTTTGATCAGACCACAGAAATTCAGATACTGTAATCCTTGTGAAACTGCAGTAATCTGATATTGGAATGAATTGCTGAGATACAAAAAACAAACGACTGCGCTCCAGCTGGCATCTTCTGGTGCATCTTTAATGTCTGCCCCATACCGTATTCCACCCAGCAACAACACCAAAAGTTGACCAACAACTATGTACTACTGAGGGTGCTGGAATCTGTAGTTCATGTAAGTAGGGGTGTACCCCATTCCTTAAGATTTCCATGCAGTGATTAGCTACTTTGACTTTGATATATATTTTATTTTAATGGTAGGCCTTGCAGGGTATGGAATTGCAAACATGTAGACAAAGTTCAAGGAAGAAAACAAGCCAAGGAAGCCTACAACTTGAATACATTAACATTATACATCTTCATATTGTGGGAAGATCCAGAATTATCTATTTCCAGGGTGACAATGTAATAGAAAGATCTTGAAAAATAAGATTTAATGAGTCAGGAGGTACCCACTACAGTTTGGTGTCAGGGAGACCTACTAGTGAATGTGGTTCTCTGCAGTCAGTAACAATAGGCAGGTAACTGCGGGGGATGTCTGTCCCTTTAAAAAAGGCAGCTTTTTTCTAGGACTGCAAGAATACCTAGGGTCACAAGAGAGAGCTGTAACAATTCCCTAAGCCAGGGGTTTCCAAGTTTAGTCCCGATGTACCACTGTGGCTATCGGCTTTCATACCAACCAGTTTCACAAATCAGTGGATCACTCTTATGTCTCATTAATCTTGTCTGCTAATTAATAATAAAAAGTTTAACTAAGCGGTCCTCAAATTCAGTCCTGCTGACCATCTTAACTGTATGTGGTCATCCCGACTACCTTGTGCACTTCATTTGACTCATGTCTTTATTAAACAAGCTCTTATTTTCCAGTTTCTGCCTTTTTTGTGTCAATCCAGAAATTACAAAACGAGTTTTCTGTATTTTTAAGGGAATGTAGCAAGCATTGTGTGTGTGCGTGTGACATTAATTGTTGCTGTTTTTCGCTCTTTTTTATGTTCTGGTCATTTAAGCATTTTCTTATTAATTAACTCACAAATTAATTTTATAATGAAATAGCTGCTTACCTTTAGTTTTTTATGTTCTTTGAACATGTAGCTGCATTGTAAATCACTAAATATCTGATATATCTGAATATAATTAAGGAAGTAAACTCTATAGGAAAAGGTGAATTAAAAAGAATATGGCAAAAGAAACATTTGAAGATACAACAATGTATTTACAAATATACCAGTACATAATGCTTAATGTTACCTAATATAAGAAAAAGACTAATTAAACAATTAGATCATTTAGAAGTAAGACTTAACCATTTATTTGTGAAACTGGTTGGAATTAAAACCCTGAGCACAATGGTACCCAAGGACTGAACTTGGGAAATTACGGAATTAATAACATTGTGGTAAGAAGCCCATTAAACCTGGAGTTGGAAGGAAGCCCTGATGAACATTTAATGGGCAGGAACATGAGAAGGCAGAACGTGTAGAGTTAGGTTAGTAGAGAGTGTTTGGCAACATTATTGCACTAAGTAAGCACTCCTGGAACCCCTCACATTAGACAGGAAGACCAAGTGACATCAAGGTTATTGCTTTTATGCTTATTTGTTTGAATTCTTCCTTTGTTTATTTCTCCCTTTGTGTTATACTTTTAGTAATAAATTATGGTCATTTGGTCTCCTTGGACTTAAATCTGGTTTAGGAGTGAACTTTTGATCTTCCCCTAATGACCACAGTTGTCATATACTGTAGACTACTCAAACTAAGACTCCAATTTATTTGAGCACTGTAGATAATGAAACAGCTCTCTTTTTTACCTCCCTTTTGAATGGTTGTCTCTGACATGCTGTCAGCCCGCCGTTAATTCTTTTAACAATTTAATTAAGGTTCTACAATTTATCCACCACTTAAAAGGATCTAGTTTGACCTTAAAAGTTATAAGGACAGTTCCCAATAGTCAGTGCTTGGATGGGAGCTGTTTAATCAAATGTCAGAGGCTGTAGAAAGCATTATTGGCAGCTCCACAGAGGCTGAATCCCCTGCATGCAGCATAATAATTACAACATTTACATTTATATAGCATCTTTCATTCCCACTAGGGTAGCCGAACATTTATTAGGACAGTTTATCAAATCTTTTTACAGTTGGTTATGACAGATCCTTGGTTTACATGTCAATTGTGAGGGATAGAGTTTGACAAATTTACCTCACTATACTTAATCTGAGTCTTGAAGTCCCTGCTTACAAGCCTTTTTTTTCTTTAGTCAGAGCTTCATATGCCATATCTCTCAGGCCAGAGAAGACATATGCAGAAGGAACTTGTCCCTCCTGAGGTTTATCATTCCAGCTACTCAGAATTTATGATGACACTGTCTGTTACAGCTCTACTATCTATGAACCACCATTAGGTACACACAATGTATTGTTTCCTTTTGCCCTTTTATGTGACTTGCCTTTAAAACATTATATGACAGCATGATCTCTTAAAGATACTACTGCATATAAATGAAGAATAATTAATTATATTTAACATTATGTTTGCACAAATTTTGGTTACAGTTTTACAATAACACTAATTTCCAAATTGCAATCCAAATTTACTATAGGTAACTACGTAACTAACAATTTTTAATCACACAACACTGGTTAACCATTATAGCACAATAACTAAACAAACAAAATTGATACTGATTATACTTACACATCATTATGCAGACATATTGCTGTTGGTATTAAGGAACCCCAGTAGCGTCTCTTGACACATTTCTGATGAATAATTCATTGGCTGAAAGTCCTCAGTGTTAGTGTGTCAGAGAGAGGATGTGCAGCATTGTTCATAATGGCACTCAGTTTTCTTTTAATTCTCTCCTTTGCTACTACTTCCAGGGGGTCCAGAGTGCATCATATAACTAAGCCTGCTCTTTTTATTAGCTTGTTGATTCAGTGGACCTCTCTTGAAATGATGTTACCAGCCCAGCACACCTCAGCATAGACAATCGCAGTGACCATCTCAAAGTTATAGAACATGCAAAGGATGTTACTTCCCACATTAAAGGAACACAGTCTCCTAAGGAAAACAGTCTGCTCTGTCCATTCTTATATAGTTCCTCTGAGTTATGAGACCAGTCCAACCTCTCATTGTTGTGGACCCCCAAGTACTTGTAGGAATGAACCACCTCCACATCCACTCCCTGAATAGTGATTGGACATAGAGGCTATTTGGTGCAGTGAAAATCAATAACCAGTTCCTTGGTTTTGCTGAGGTTTAGTTGCAGGCAATTCTTTTTGCACTAAGAAACAAAGTTCTTCTATCCTCTGTCTCATCCCCTTTATCAATAAACCCCATAAAGTGCAGAATCATCTGAGAATTTCTGCAATTGACATGTCCTGGTGTTATATTTATTGTCAGTGAAGATAAAATGAGACAGGATTGTTCTTTGTGGTGCTTCAGTGTTGCTCACATTCATATTAGTGACACAATTCTTGAGTCTCGCAAACTCATCCAACTACATACTATATCTCTGAGCTTACTCCTTTTCAAGGATGGCCGGATGGATCTGAAGGCACTGGAAAAATGAAAAACATAATCCTCACAGTGCTGCCAGCTTTGTCCAGGTGGGAATAGGCCTTGTGGAGCAGATAGATAACTGCATCCTCCACTCCAATCATCATCATAATTACAAAGCTTTACTCAACTAACAAAAACACATTTGTTTTACTTTGTATAGGTCTGCTTATTTTTCAGTTTCTTTAGTGGGTTTATAATAAATCCACAGGAAAATACAACAAAACTATGCCACATTTACAGTATCCAGTATTATGTTTTTTTTTGTGATGTTTTCAATATGATTTCCCTCCACTCTTCTAATGCTAATTTTTTTTTTTTTGGAACTCACTTTAATGTATATGCCAAGCAGCACCTAGACAATGTCTTATAAAATAATATTCAGTTCAGTCAAATTATGACAACAAATAATACTGATACTAATGCATATTAAAAAAGAAGAAATACCGTATGTCTAAAGGCTTCACTTTTTCCATTAAAATATGGTTCTTCGCAGCCTAACATTGTATGCAATGGATCAAAGACAGCAACACAAAAACATAATAAACAGATATCTTGTCAGCAATGCATTACAATAGTAAAACTAATGTTCAATCGCTTTTCTTCAGTTTCAATATACCCAGGCTGACTGTAGGTATGTCTTTCAACAGACAAAAAGGTTTCCTTTGATGGTCAGTTTCATTAAATATATATTCTCCCAAAAAATCACATTTTCCGGCTTGCCAGTGCCTATCACATAAGCACGAAGTACTGGGCAGGAAACAAACAAAACAGTTGCTAAATATTTACATACTGTTTTGAGGAGAAAATAAAATCGTTTGCATTTCTTTCAATATTAATCTTTGCTCTTCTGTTTTCATTTCTCATATAAAATAGGATTACTGGCCACTAAACTCTCTCTTTCTTACAACACTCCTTTCATCAGTGAGCCATCACCCCAGACTGTCCTCTTGATTCTAGACTGTTCTAATTAGCAGCACACGTATTTGTATCCATTCCTAACTTGAACACTCACAAAATTATAATGACCGGAGACTTTGATTACGTTTTAAATCCAGACCAGGATAGGTCATCAGCTACAGTGGTGACAACATCCAACAGTGCAAAAATAATTACACAGTTTTTAATTGATCAAAACTTATCAGACACTAGCGTGGAGAGTTGCTTGTGTATTAAAATAACTATAGCTGCGGGTGGAAGTCCCATTTTCCTGATGGGGCCAAGCAGAGTTGTGTTGTGGTGCAGCAGTCTATTAGCCAGCGAAATTGCTGTAGAGAAGCTGTCTGTTGTTGCGGTTCTGCATTTGTCCAGAAACGGCTCCATAAGCTTTATGACCTCAGACTTGGAAAGTCTTTGCCCTCGGTTGTAACTCAGAACACAGTTCTCAACAAAACATTGTCAGATTTTCTGAAATCGTAGCAAATCTGTCGTTTTTCACACGTTCTGCACGGGTGTCTTTGTTGTCAAAGCACAAATGCAGCATGATAGTCTGATATCGTTCATGGGACATTGTTGTACCGGCAATTAAAGATACAAATAGTTCTGAGCAGGCATCAACCACAGCAGCAACTGTGGTCATCGCTGCTCTTGTGAAAAGAATGGAGATAAAAGGCTTCCACTCAGAGAGGGAGAGGCAAGTTCATTGTACCACGTGAAAGTCACTGACAGAATAAAACTGAATAATAAAAAAAAAGCTTTTACAAGTAGCTAAAATTTATACAGGGTGTTACAGACTTAAATCAAATATATGTTTTTATTATAGTAATAATAGTAGCAGTTCACTACTCAAAATGCAGTGCACCCGGACTTGAACTCGCAACGTTTTGGTTATAAGACAGCAGTTCTTACCTCTACACCATCCAAGAATGCATATCAACTTTCTGTCAATTGACATTTGAGCTTGGGTGTTTAACTCACTGACAGCAAGATGTAAATTGAATGATTTTTTTCTTTGGTTATATTCTTGAATAAAAGTGCACGTTTATTTTATATATGAACTAAAGTCTTCACACATTATACACTTCACGTCATTATTAGTATAACATGGAAAAAGTTTCTGTTTTAGGTATGTGTTCAGTATTTCTTCGATCACATTTCCTGTCATCCTACATTTACACAGATCATTGTAGACACGGAACACACATGAATTGTATGTTTTCCAAATAAGAATATATTATTTACCCTATACAACTCCAGATACCTCACTGCCAGATAAACACACTTGAGCTCTGAAAATTTTGCAACTTACTTCAACTCTGGTAGTGGGGGATGGGATAGCAGGCTGCTTGCTGCTGATCAACACATTTACTAAAGAAAAGACGTCGATGAAGAGGTGGGAAGGAATTTAAGGTGACCCGGGATTCCGATTTTTTTCGTAGGTTTCAGGAATTCTAGTGTTAAGTCATTGAGTAACTGATATTATATACTATTTGAAATTGGAAAAAAATGAAATTCTCACTTAGAGGATCTGCTCAAAACTTTTTTAAAACCTGACAGGACCTAATCAATAACATTTTAGAATAAGCATTTATAGTCGGGGAAAAGACTATTTATCTCTTTACTTCTCTTAACAGTTTTGCTCTGGTTGTTGGCCTTCCTCTTGTTCTCATGGGTGGGGGTTGATTTGATTTTTGATTTTAGTTTTGTTAAGTTTGACTTGATTGTATGGAATGTTATATGATTTTAATAAATTCAATAAATAATAATAATAATAATTAGCACACAAGATGTTAAAAAGGGTTAGTAGGCTTTCCAAAAACCACCAGCTAAGAGAGGACTTCACTGAGTCTGAATGCCAAAAAGGCCTTAACACAAGTAGCAAAGACCCAAACTCAATAGGTAGGCTTGCAGGCCTACTCAGGCGCAAAAATGGCTGTGGCTATTAAAAGTTCAAAATACTGAAAAATACATAAAAATGTCCTTCATAAGAGAGGATATCTTCACACTTCTGGCTTTAAGGACACTTAACAAAGTTCTTTATATATTTATATGTATATAAAAGCATTAATTAAACAATTACACATGTTTCTATGTAATTATATTCTTTGTGTTTTAAGGGTGGTTCCCAAGAGGCAGGACCACAATTACATCACTGCTAAGGAACCACTACCAGCCTTTCATGCCAGTCTGGGAAAGTGAGTTCTGCATGGTTCATTTGAATGCACTTTGTGGAATTTGAGATTTGTATGATTGTGAATACTACCCTTATATCAATTTTCGTGGTTATCTTGAATTATTCAAATTTTGGATTTTTACATTTGGATTAGATTGCTGTGAATTGCCTTTCAGGCAAATTCCTTTCCCTTGTGATATTTTTGAGTATTTTCTTATATTTTGGGGTGGCATGAGGGCATCCTGGGGCCTCCCTGCATGGTGTTTGCATGTCCTCCTTATATCCACTTGGGTTTCCTCTGGTGCTCCAATTTCTTCCCACAGTCCAAAGTCATGTAAGTTAGGTGAATTGTAGATACTAAATTGGCCAATTGGGGTGTGTTCACCCTGCAGGGAGTTGTTTCTTCCTTGTGGATTGTAATTCTTTCTATTATTGGAAATAAATACTTCTTACTTCATGCAAGTGATTGATGATTTTGCTATTATCTATTTCAATTTTGAGGCCAAAGCCCCAATGTAAGCCAAAACCAGCCAGGGTAATAGGCATTCAGGCTGTCTTAGTGAACCTTATGTGGGTAGGCTGGTGAGGATTCTTGCCCGCTTTTGCCTCAGTTTTGGGAGCCTCCCAACATTTGGCATTCTTGTGTGCTGCAAAGCACAATACAGACCACAAAATCCACAAAAACTGCTGGATCAGTCTCTTCCCACTCAGTTTAAACACTGAGCATTATACCTAGCAGTGACATCTGGGGATTCCACCCATAGAACACATAGAACATGGACAAAAAGAACATACCTGTAAAATAGAGCATTTAGAAAATGCAATATCAAAGGAAAACATAATATAACATGAAAACAAAGCAACACCAAAAACAGAATTAACAGCAATGGACAAAAATATCAGCCTAGAACTGATTTACGCTACAAGGATAACAAGACCCAGCTTTTTCTGATTTTTTTTCAGGATCACATTTCTATGTTCACATTCTTTCAAAGAAGTCATAATGTCTGTGTACTGACCACTTGTGGTTGTGGTGTACAGGCCTCGTGTATGCCTTCCTAGATCTTTCTGAACTAGTGGAATTGAGCCAGCATGAATTAACATGTTAATCTTGTGTTTTTTTGCTTGTCCTTCTCAACCCACCAAAGCCCAATCTGGAGTGGATTAGAGTTTCCATCCAAACTTCACATGACACTCTCCTTTACTGCTGCCCCTACCTGTTTTTATTCTAGAACATCTAGTACCTGTGCAGTGGCTCCTGCTATCTCACACAGTCATCTTTAGTCACTCTCTAAAAGTCATTCTTCTGAGATCCATCCATCCATCCATCCATTATCCAACCCGCTATATGCTAACTACATGATAAATAGTAATTTTCTCAAGCTAAATAAAGAGAAAACTGAAATTTTAGTGATTGGCAATAATGGATACATTGAGGTTATCAGAAATAAACTCGATGCATTAGGATTAAAAGTCAAGACGGAGGTAAAAAACTTAGGAGTAACTGTTGACTGTAACCTGAATTTTAAATCGCATATTCATCAGACCACTAGGACAGCATTTTTTCACTTAAGAAACATAGCAAAAGTTAGACCTCTTATATCATTGAAAGATGCTGATACTCTGTATATTCAATTCATTATAATAACTATTCATGGTGGCTCTAAAATCCGTACTAACCCCTACTCTCTCTTCTGTTTCTTTTTCCAGTTTCTTTGTGGTGGCGGCCTGTGCCACCACCATCTACTCAAAGCATCATGATGTTCCAACATTAATGGATTAAAAGCCAGAAGTCTGCATGACCATCATCATCAAGTCCTTCCGTGAGAACCCTAAATACAAAGAGGACTGTTTCATTTATGTGAGGTAGAATGCCCAGAGGCGACTGGACGGTCTCATGGTCTGGAACCCCTGCAGATTTTATTTTTTTCTCCAGCCGTCTGGAGTTTTTTTTTGTTTTTTCTGTCCCCCCTGGCCATCGGACCATACTCTTGCTCTATGTTAATTAATGTTGTCTTATTTTAATTCTTACTTTGTCTTTTATTTTGCTTTTCTTCATTATGTAAAGCACTTTGAGCTACATTTTTTGTATGAAAATGTGCTATATAATAAATGTTGTTGTTGTTGTTGTACAGGGTCACAGGGGTCTGCTGGAGCCAATCCCAGCCAACACAGGGCGCAAGGCTGGAAACAAACCCCAGGCAGGGCGCCAGCCCACCGCAGTTCTTCTGAGATTATGGGGAAAATCATAGAGAAATGTAATGAGAACACAAGATGTTTCAAAGGGTGTTCTGCTTTCACTTCAGAAGAAAAAAAGTGTTTTAGCAAGGATGTGCCCTGAACCAGACACAAGTTTACACGGTCAAAAGAAAAAGTATAAAAGATTTCTGGAACAGCAGGGTGACTTTTCGCATAACTTTGTTATGAATACCTTAGACTACTCCATGAGTCCCTGTTTTCTGGGGACAGGCTGGAGGAACAATACAGGAATAGGTCAAGGATCCAGTTAAATTACAGAAAATAAATACATTCTATTCCATGGTCTTAAGTCTTACTTAGCAGAGGATACTTTATCAGTGACATTTAATTATTTAATAAGGGTTCTGCGCTTGAAACACTTCAGACTGCACTTTGCTTATTTGCTCACTTTACTTAAAAGCAGAGGTGGGTAGTAATGAGTTACATTTACTCTGTTACATTTACTTGAGTAACTTTTTAAAAAAATTGTACTTCTAAGAGTAGTTTTACTGCACCATACTTTTTACTTTTACTTGAGTAAATTTGTGAAGAAGAAATGCTACTCTTATTCCGCTACATTGGGCAACACTCAAATCGTTACTTTTTTTCCATTAGATACTCTATATGTCTGCCAGAGAGAAGCTGCCAGTGGATCTACTGCATGACTGTTTCACCAATCAGACATTGCAATAATAATCACAAGACTCCGTTTCACCAATCAGATGTAGCAACAACAATCACATGGCTCAGTTTCACAAATCAGACTTAGCCATGCAGTCACATGACCACACACAAACTGTGGCGGTACAGCAGCACAAACTCCTCACAGACAGCGGACAGGGAAAGAAAGAATACAAGTGGAACCTCGGTTTGCGAAAATAATTAGTTCCGGAAACATGCTGGCAATCCAGAGCACTCGCATATAAAACCAAATTTCCCCATAAGAAATAATGGAAACTCAGATGATTCGTTCCACAACCCAAAACTATTCATATAAAAACGATTAATACAAAATATAAAGTAAAAATACATAAAACAAATTAACCTGCACTTTACCTTTGAAAAGAATCATGGCTGGTGTGAGTGAGTTTGTAAACTCTTGTAGGATTTCACCTAATGGGACGACATGCGGAAGAACGTCCCAAAGCAACTGCAGGCACCCAGCACTGTAGCAGTTCGCCGTAAAAGCGAATCTTAAAAGATTGCAGTCATGCTATAAGCACCTGCCATTGATGGGTGATACAAGGAACAAGGAACATTATAAATGTGCAGGGCACAGTATTACTTGGCCACTAACCTAGCATGACCCTGCCTAACTGCTGTGTCTGTGTATAGGAGAGTGGCAGATCCCACTACAATATATAACCGTGCTGTTCCTGTTACAAGCTGAATAAAGAAGGTGTCTCTAAAGTATTGAGACTCAGCTTCGTGTTTTGGGGTGCAAGAAGGGGACTCACACGTCACAGCACACACACGTGGTCACAATGCTGTAGTAAACAGTACACACTCGTATGGATGTTGACTATATGAGTGAGGCACGCTGACTGACGATTGCCCACAATCCCACAGCGAGAGAGAGAAGAACCATCAGCTCAGTTGTGATCACGTGACGCTCGACAGACAAAGTGTATACAGACTACTCGTATTGCAAGACCTTGCTCGTTTATCAAGTCAAAATTTATTAAGTCAAAAATTTTAGCTCGTCTTGCAAAACACTTGCAAACCAAGTTACTCACAATCCAAGGTTCCACTTGTACATGAAAAATGAGAGCCAACTCCTGCTGAAGCTTAACCATCACTTCACTGAGTGAAGAACAAGCACGTTTTAACCAAACATGCACAGACACAGACAGTCAAGGTAAAGTGAGACTTCTTGTACGTGCACAAGCTGCCTTGTTCTAATGTTATTTTCTATCAGCTGTGCTTTTTGGAGGGCAAGTGAGTATGCAGTATTATACTGTCAGTGTACAGCATATCTGGTCACTGTAAGTAGTTTGCACTGTTCAAACATACATGTTACCTACTGTAGGTATTGGCTTCAAAAGCTTTGTTGTGAAAAACTGAGATTTGGAACTTTGTGTTATCTTTATTTTGTAAAGATGTTATTTATTTTTACTCATTTTTTATTTTATTATTTAGAAATAGCAGAATTTTCACATTATTTTATATTTCTGTCTGTCTTATTACACCATTTCTAAAAAATAAATAATTTATTATAATCAAACAGTTACTAAGTGCTTGAGTAGTCTTTTCACCAAATACTATTTTACTCTTATTTGAGTAATTTTTTGGATGACTACTTTTTACTTCTACTTGAGTAACAGAGGACTTCACAAAGCTTCCTTTGTGCCCTTAAGTTACCTCAGGAAGACAAGGAATGGACAATCTTACCTTCTTGGCTACACGTGTAGCAATGATTGTACAAAGATACTGAGTTTAAGCTTTCACATTAAAAATTGTATTTATTTTAATAATTACCAATAGCAGCAAGTAAAAGTAATACAAATAACTGTACACCCTGGGTAGGTTCATGCAGTCTTCATTCAGTCCCAGATGATATTTCCCATAAAGTATTTCCTTACAACGGCGTAGCAAGGTTCACAGGGGCCCGGGTGCAATCATCATTGAATGGGCCCCCAAACCTGCGTGCTTCGTGCACTCGCAAAAAAAAAAAGAGACCTGATGGGCCCTCCCGAGGCCCGGGTGCATTGCACCCCTTGCCCCATTGTAGCTACGCCACAATTTTTTTAGTTATTTATTAAAGATTCTTAATCAAAGAATGAGAAGAAAGAGACACTTTGTAAAGTACAGTATCCAGCTGCTAAGCAGATAGCAAAATCCATTTACATGTCTGTGTCTCCTCTCAAAGTGTCACTAAGGTAGTAACTGAATCAAACACTCATTTTTTCCAACAAAGCACCAACCATACTAAAAATAACTAAAAACTGTAAACCAAACTAAAAGAAAATTTCTAAAAAAAGGCAGCCACTCTCTCCCCACTTCTTGACCAAACTAAGCATACACACACCTGACTTACATTCTGCTAGCAAAGCAGTTAACATTTGTATAGTTTCTCAGAAAACAGGAAAGTTATTGCACAAGCTCAAGATTGACTCCCATGAGAATCAAAGCTCAACTAAGCTGCAAACAGACTGGCCATACAAAAACATACTAAGGTCCAGATGTGTGACCAGAACATCATGTGTGGGTGGGCATTTGGCTTGTCTGGGGGGGCAAAAAATATCCATCCATCCATCCATCCCCATTTTTGTAGGGGGGTCAAATAATAATAACAACATAGTTTTATATAACATATAAAAGCAAAAATTGTGGCATAAATCATAACCTATTGTTCAATAAAATTAACAGAGACAATGGAACTTGTATTATTATTTTTTGTGAACAAATATAGAACTACATCTACAAGGTAAATATCAATAAAGTCAAATGTGTACAACATATGAGATCAAGAACAGAAACGTGGCTTATTGTAGTCATGGGAGGCTATAGGACATCAGTTTCCAGCGTTTAACCTGGATATTATCTACAGGACCAGTCTGCAGTTACTCTTAGCAAATTCTGAAATAAATTCATTCATGTCTGGATTTTCTGTGATGTTTTTCTCATGTGCCAGAATGACTACATTTCTCTTCCTTTAATGCAGTATTGTTCGGCGGAGTGGAGTGAGAATGCGGTTCAAAGTAGAGAAAGAGCTTTCGCATGCAGCTGAAAGACACACCAATGATGAATGCTGTGATGCAGACATGGCTCTGACATGCGGAATACTAGATGCGTGTTTTTCACCGTCTTTTTCTAGAGCCACCGTCTTTTTCTAGAGCTTTTTTCCAATTAGTGTAGCTGTGTTTGGTGAATATGTCCTCGCGGTCTGAATTGGAAACACTAAATTTGTGGCAGGTAAAGCAAAAGCTGCCATCACGGACAACAGAATATTCAAGCCATGGTCGAGACTGATACCAGCTTGCACTAAAACATCTGAGTGTCTTTCCGAATGCGTGCTTGGGATAATTAATTAAAACGGGCTGGGATGGGCTATCCATATTTAAGTCAGGCAGACTGGACTGTATATTTTGTTGAAGGCAGAGGTTTGGAGTACCCTACACGGGCGCAGAGCTGGAGGATTGTGTAGGCTTATCTACATCTTTTGGAGTTTCAGTTCCCGACGTGGGTGCGCTGTGCTCCGTGTTGGTAGCAGCGGTGCTGGGCTCAACCATGGGGCCAGCAGCTTGCGGAGGGACAGAGGTTGAAGATGTCTGTTTTTTAATAAGCCACCTATGCATAGCTTTTGGTGTTACCAACCAGAAAATAAAAGAAGAATGGAACATATACGCTGTTTTAATTAAAGAATGCGGTCAACAGGTTCAAAACGTGCTGCAAAATGTGCGGTGAAGTGAACTTTGAGCAGCATTGTGCCTGTCTGGTGGAGGAGACACTACCAGATACGCCCCAAATTCAAACGGGCCGATTAGAAAGCAACTCAGTTTTGAAAATCAAATGTTATTCTTCTCCGGAGTTTTCATTGGACAGAGCATTTCGCAGCTTATCTCTGGGGGGGCAGTGCCCACCCCAGCCCCCCGTGGTCACGCCTCTGCAAAGGTCCCACTTTACCTTTCAGTTTCCCCAGAATACACTTCATTCCTGTTCAGTTTGACAAGACTTTCAGGTCTCTGCCCTTTACCTGAAATTGGAAATGTTGAAGCATCCTACAAATATCAATCAATACATTCTACAAGAGACACCATTTGATGTTTTAGCGTCACGCTGTGGTATTCAGCATTTTTCAGCCTGCAGAATGTATTTTCATGTATGCCACTCATACAGTTTTTAATATTAATATTACCATCATGTAAAACACTGTCAACAATGGGTTTTATATGCTACAGTTGTCAAAATAGTTTTAATTTTTATCCTCTTAGAGAAACTGCCTAAGAGAAAAAAAGCAATAAATACACTAATGACTGACTGTTATAGTTGGTAAGTAAGATGAAGATATGAATTACTTGATAAAAGTAAGAACAAATTACATATTCCACCCAAAATAAAAAAGAACTCTTTTCAAATAATGAATGACATTTAATACTCAGAAGAATTTAAGGCAAGATTTAATTTTGAAGGTAATGAATATCCTTTTTAAATTAAACATAGAAACTACTGAGTGTATGTTTATTATGTGAATATTCAGTTTCTTAATGGAACTCCATAAGGGATTGGCCTAATTGCAAAAAAATGTTATGTTTTAATTTTTTTCCAAGTATTCTGAAATGTTAGCAAACATCTATTTCTGGTGTTGTACTCTGCTAATATGTCCATCCACGCATGCATCTTTTCTATACGTACTTAGCCTAAAGAGCGGATGGTGGAAGCTGGAGTACATATATTCCAGTAGTATCAGGCAGGAACTTGGCTCTTAACAGGGCATCTGCAGACATTTGGTCATTGAATATTTATGTGTTTTTTGCAGACTGAAATTTTCAATGCATTTCTGTTATTATTATTATTATTATTTATTATTATTATTTTAATTGTTGACAGAATTTATTACAACACTACCTGTGTTACCCTGCTTCACCCAATTCACTACTTTAGCTGAAGGTGGAAGTCCCATTTTACTTTATGGTCCCAAGCAGAGCTGCGTTGTGGTGTAGCAATCTATTAGCCAGCAAAAATGCTCTGAAGAAGCTGTCTGTTGTTATGGTCCTGCCTTTATCCAGTCTGATAGCAGTCACAGGGCATCATATCTTTAATTGCCAATACTACAAATAGTACTGAGCAGGCATCAGCCACAGTGCTGCTCTTGTGAAAAGAATGGAGATAAATGCCATCAACTCAGAGAGGAAGAGGAAAGTTCATTGTACCACGTGAACGTCACTGAGAGAAAAAAACTGAATAATAAAAAAAAAACAAGCACTAACTTTTACAAGTAGCCAGAATTTACACTGGGTGTTATAGACTCAAATCAAATGTATGTTTTTATTATATTATAGTAATAATAATAATAATAATAGCAGCGCGCTACTCAAAACACGGAGCGCCCGGTCTCAAATCCGGTACTTTTGAGTTATAATGCAGCAGTTCTTACCTCTACACCATTCAAGAATACATATCAACTTCCTGTTACTTGACATTTGAGCTTGGGTTTTTAAATTCTTTGGTTATATTCTTGAATAAAAATGCACGTTTATTTGCTATTTGGACGAAAGTCTTCACACATTATACACTTCACGTCCTTCATGGTAGTTCCAAAATCCATACTAACCCCTACTCTCTCTTCTGTTCTTTTTCCGGATTTCTGTGGTGGCGACCTGTGCCACCACCACCTAATCAAAGCACCATGATGTCCCTACATTGATGGATTAAAGGCCAGAAGTCCATGTGACCGTCGTCATCAAGTACTTCCATGAGAACCCTGAATACAATGAGGACTGATCATTTATGTTAGGTAGAATGCCTAGAGGGGGCTGGGGGTCTCATGGCCTGGAACCCCTGCAGATTTTATTTTTTCTCCAGCCGTCTGGAGTTTTTTTTGTTTTTTTCTGTCCTCCCTGGCCATCGGACCTTACTTTTATTCTATGTTAATTAGTGTTCTCTTATTTTAATTGTTACTTTGTCTTTTTTATCTTTCTTCATCATGTAAAGCACTTTGAGCTACATTATTTGTATGAAAATGTGCTAAATAAATAAATGTTGTTGTTGTTATTAGTACAACATGGAAAAAGTTTCTGCTTTAGGTATATGTACAGCATTTCTTGCCTTGCATTTCCTGTCATCCTACATTTACACAGATCTTTGTAGACACGGAACACACATGAAATGCATGCATTCCAAATAACGATATACTGTATTATTTTCCCCATACAACTGTAGGCACCTCACACTGAGATAAACAAGCCTTGAGCTGGGAGAGGATTTTGCCCGGGTTGAACTCCGTCAAGGCGGGGGATGGGACAGCAGGCTGCTTGCTGCTTGTGCTGATCAACATATTTACAAAACAAAAGACGCTGATGGAGAGGTGTGAAGGGATTTAAGGTGGGGCAGAATTACGAGTTTTTTCGTAGGCTTCAGAGATTCTAGTGTTAATGCTGATCATTGATCGGTACTCTGAACTTAATGACGATATGCAGGTGGTTGAAAAGTATTGGCTTTTTCAAAAACTGAATACAAAATGTACTGTAACATTGGACACACACCCCTATCTGCTGAAGTGATCAACAATGCGGAAAAAATTTTTTCACTGTTTCTGACTGCGTTTGTTTCACCAAGAGGACCCTCTTATCCCAGCTGTTCTAATAGCAGTCGATTCACAATGAGGAACAATTTCTCTACTCTTCAAATGCAGTATGTGGGCTGCCAAGAAACGTAAAAAGGTAAAACTGGGTCCTAAAGCAATAACGGCAGGAAAACAGTGCTTTATGATAAGCGCTGTAATCCAGTGAGATAATGAAACTGTTATCACTACATAGATGAGAAAAAAGCACAACAGTTGTTGCCTTTGATGAGATGCCACTTTTATCAAATATTTAAACTTTAGCTGGCAACCACTTTCTAATCAGGTTTTCTTCAAGCTTCGCCGAACTGTGCTCACTTCACTTCGGTTTCTGCAGGTGCCATTCATTTGCAGAAACCGGCACACCCCATTTTTCTGTGTAAACATTGTCAGCACTATAGTGAAATTGGGGACACGGTGCATTAGAATGTCTCATTCACTATAGCATTATTAACAATCAGTATTAACAAGTAAAAAAGTTTTGTTTTTTTCTACAGTATCACACAATTTCTATCCATTAAGGCATTTTTAAGATTTTTTTTATGGATTTTTTTTATTCCTAAATATTAATATATTGAAATGTCCTTTTTAATGAATAATTGCTGCCCTAGGTGTATCATTGTGCCAGATTTCTAGCTTTTTAGCTAAATGGGAAATAAAGTTTTTGTTCATGAGTGAGTCAGTGAACTTTTCATTATATATGTATAGATTTAATACATGTTTATTAAATGTTACTTCCAAAACTATGTAATTATTTGAAAATTGAATGTGAATTTAATTTTTAAGATGTGTTTCATTCAAGTGCCAAAACTGAACAAAAACATTTTTATTTGATAGCTTTTCTATGAGTTATTTTTATTTAACATGTATTAGCAATTCATATTATCTGAAAGAGCAAGTCTCCCAGTTTTGAATCTGTCATTGCAAATTATGTACAATAAATTAATTTAGGGTCTTGGGACTTATTAATTTTAATTATTATTTTGGAAACTGTATGCAGAAGTTTTGGAATTAACAAGTTTAGACAGCTTTAATTCATCTAACATTGAAAGCAAGAAACTAAGAATTGTTGCTAATTAACAGTAACCATAAAAAGTAGTAACCCTCTTGGAGGCTTTCACATTTTATTGTTCTACAACCTTAAACCACAGTAGATTTAATTTGACTTTTTTTGACGCTGATCAACAAAAAAACAATTTACTTTAATTTCTCTTCAAAGTGGTCTACATTAATTACAAATTAAAAACTCAAAATAATTGATTTTCCGATTGATTCACCCACTTCAAATCAGTACTTAATATAAGCAGCTTTGACAACCATGTCAGCCTTGAGTCAATGTGCTCAGGTAGCTCTCTGTCAGCTTTACACATCAGGGCACTGTCATTTTTCTCATTCTTCTTTGCAAAACTGCTCAAGCTCTGTCAGGTTGCATGGGGGTTGTGAATGAACAGCCTTTTTCAAGTGCAGCACATATTCTCATTTGGAGTGAGACCTGAACTCTCCTGGACATTAACACTGTTTTCAGTCCATTCCAGTGCAGATTTGGCTTCAAACCTGGGGCCACTGACTTTGTGAAAAACAAATCGCTTAAGGTCTCACAGGTTTCTTGCAAACTGCATGAGAATTTCCTGCTGGATTTCATTGTATTTGCTGCATTTGTTTTCCCTCTACCCTTACCAACTTTCTAGGGCCTTGTGCAGAGAAACATCCACACAGCATGATGCTGCTGTTGCCATGCTTTAGTGTAGAGATGGTGTCTTTTTCATAATGTGCAGTGTTTTACTTATGCCAAACAAGGCATTTAGTCAAATTTGGTCACATCATACCATACAACTTCTTTCCAGCTGATGTCAGAGTCCCCCATGTGACTTCTGGCAAAGTCTAGTTGAAACGTCACATGCACTTTCTTCAACAATGGTTTTCTCTTTGCCACTCTCCAATAAGCCAGTAACTGGTGAAACACCTGGGAACAGTTGTTGTCTGCACACTCTCCAATCTGAGTCACTGTAGCTTGTAACTCCTTTAGAGTTCCCATATGTCTACTAGTGACCTCCCTTACCAGTCTTTTTCTTCCAGTTTTTTGTATATAACCTGCTTTAAGCAGATTTACAGTTGTACCATACTATTTTTATTTCTTAATGACTGATTTAACTGGACTCAGTAACTTGGATGTTTTATTTTATCCATCCCCTGACTCTTGTGTTTTTTGATCCCATTTTCACAGAATTCCTTGTGGTTTTCTTTTGTCTTTATTGAGTAGGTCAGGCCATAATACTGACTCACTACAACTTGGGCCTTCCAGATAAGGTGCATTTGTACTACAGTCAATTTAAACCCTTTGACTACAGATAGGCAATCGCCATTACTATGGGACTTCTAAAACCAATTGGCTGCACCAGTCATGATATAGGTGTGTCATGTTTAATATTGTGAATGTGAATATTTATGAGATCAATTATTTTGTGTTTAATGTTATATCACTTTACAGAGATCTGTTTTCAGTTTGACATTCTAGAGCCTTTTTCTGCAAATCAGTGTCAAAAAAAGCCAAATTTATCCACTGTCTTCTTCTATAACAATAAAATGAGAAAACTTCCAAGTGAGTGAATACTTTTTATAGCCACCCTATCTGAGTGAGATATTATTTTAATATTAATAACTTTGGGAAATTTCATTCTTCATGTCTGTAAAAAGTGGAAAAAATAAATTACCCTAAGTTCTTGTCTATAAGCCGCGGCTTATCTAAGGAAAAAAGTTGTGAAAATGAAAAAATA
The DNA here is from genome assembly GCF_900747795.2 of Erpetoichthys calabaricus. Taxonomy (NCBI): domain Eukaryota; kingdom Metazoa; phylum Chordata; class Cladistia; order Polypteriformes; family Polypteridae; genus Erpetoichthys; species Erpetoichthys calabaricus. The sequence continues at coordinate 151,486,079 of NC_041402.2, read as the reverse complement.
GAATATCGGCTTATACATAAGTCCGGCTTATACAGTAATCCCTCCTCCATCGCGGGGGTTGCGTTCCAGAGCCACCCGCGAAATAAGAAAATCCGCGAAGTAGAAACCATATGTTTATATGGTTATTTTTATATTGTCATGCTTGGGTCACAGATTTGCTCAGAAACACAGGAGGTTGTAGAGAGACAGGAACGTTATTCAAACACTGCAAACAAACATTTGTCTCTTTTTCAAAAGTTTAAACTGTGCTCCATGACAAGACAGAGATGACAGTTCTGTCTCACAATTAAAAGAATGCAAACATATCTTCCTCTTCAAAGGTGTGTGTGTCACATAGATAGAGAAAACAATCTCTAGCAAACAAATCAATGGTGCTGTTTGGCTTTTAGGTATGCGAAGCACCGCGGCACAAAGCTGTTGAAGGCGGCAGCTCACACCTCCTCCGTCAGGAGCAGGAGCAGGAAGAGAGAGAGAGAGAGAGAGAGAGAGACAGAGTTTGTTTTTCAGTCAAAAATCAATACGTGCCCTTCGAGCTTTTAAGTATGCGAAGCACTGTGCAGCATGTCTTTTCAGGAATCAGCTTTACAAAAGATAGCAACGTGAAGATAATCTTTCAGCATTTTAGACGAGCGTCCGTATCGTCTAGGTGTGCGCACAGCCCCCCTGCTCAATCCCCATATGTCAGGATCACAGATAGTCAGTGCAAGAGTGAGAGAAAAGTAAGCAATCTAGCTTCTCAGCCATCTGCCAATAGCGACCCTTGTATGAAATCAACTGGGCAAACCAACTGAGGAAGCATGTACCAGAAATTAAAAGACCCATTGTCCGCAGAAATCCGCGAACCTTCAAAAAATCCGTGATATATATTTAAATATGCTTACAAATAAAATCACAATTTAAATGACCGCTACGCACGCGTGTTGACTCGGCGACGCCCAGAGCAGAAAGAACGCGCTCCGGCAGCTCCAACCACGCCATGCGGGGAGTGAGAGAGACGCCAATATCTCATACTCTCTCCCCCCTTAAAGAAATTAAATGGGTGCGAGTGAGACCACTGACCTCCCTCCCTTCTATTAGTTATAGATTATAGTATGTTCGGCTTATCCATGAGTCCGGCTTATCTATGATACGATTTTATTTTAAAAATTCGTATGATTTTTGGTCTCCGGCTTATACATGAGTCCGGCTTATAGACAAGAACCTAGGGTAAAAATAACTAATAACTGTTAATTATTTTTATTAGTTGTTTCAAAGGAATTATTTCAATAAATTGTTTTCAGTTTCTTGGAAAAGGTTAGTTTACCATGATTTAAAACTTTCACCACCTCTAGTCAATGCTGCCTGCAACTTTCTAGTTTATTTAATTTACATGCATCTTGCTTTTTTAAAAATTATCTTAGGATGTTGAAGCATATGAACCCCTGTCCTTTCATACACTGTAACTGTTTTAAACATTAATGTCAACATATTCATTCATGTCAAAGAATTCTCAGAATATAAGTGATGCGTGGTAATCCTCAATTAAACTATAGCAACCCAAAGCCCATGCATGAGGTAAATCCTGTTCTTGATTACCAAATGCCACTCCACTTCTTCCTGCCTACAGTAAATTATTTTAAAGAATGACACGAATTTAGCATTTTAATAGGACATTCATTATTCATATTCAGATCCTTTATAGTATGCAGCCCTTATAGATGGATTCTACTTTCATACTCCCTATTTCAGCAGACTCCACTCTCCCATGAACATTCTGCACAATAAAACTCTTTAAATAATGCTTCTTTTTGACTTCAAGTTGAAAAAAAAAATAGCACAAGCTAAAATATATTTAATCACAAAAAGAGGAAATGAAAATCACAGTGTAATAAGGCTGCAGTGTATTTCCAATATTTGACACTGAATCTGTAAAGGAAGATTAACTCTTTCAGCGCTGCTTGTTTTCAGAAGAATAGATTTTTCACATCATTTTTCTTTTTTGTGAGATATGAATATGAAGCTGAATGAAGTAGAGGAGGGAGTCGATGGGATTGTCTCAGCCCACTGACTCTTCAGAAAGACATGCTGAGAAGCATTGATTTTTACAATATGACACACTGTTTACATGTAGTGCTGTAATAAGTGCCCCTGTCTTTATCCTTTATTCTTGTTTATCACCTGGAGACACCCAAAAGGGCATTTGTGGATAGTATCCTATCTTCAGTAATGCTCTGTGGTCACATCTAATTAATATTTGAGGGGTTTCTGCTCCTTACAAACTCCCAAGTGGCCATACTGCATAAAATTCATGAGGCCAGAAGAATGGCGTAAGAGAAACAAAGAAGAACTAATGTCAACAGAGTGCCCTCGATTTCTGACTGCTACTGATTAACACCTTTGTTCATTAACATACAGACAAACGTCACGGCCATGCCCTTTACCTGTGGTTCTGCAGTTGTAATCCATTCTCACTGGTGTGCCACAATTCTGTAAAAGACAGAATGGAGTGTTATCTGTGATCCTAATGAAAATGACCACTATCTTGTAATGCATTCATATATGAGGAGTGCACATTCAGGAGTATGGTAGTGTGACTGCTGGGGGTTGCTCAGACTACTGAGAAGAGAGGGCATGCCACAGCTAAGCCATGTAAAAGGCAAATTTAAATATTTTTAATAAGCTAGAGAAAAAAAAGGATTAATGTTAGAAAAAAAATAAAGGCGGCACATTTAGCCTTTTAGTTTTAACCATCAGCCTTATTCTTGCTTTCCTTAAAGATGTGAAATCTCGAAAAATGTCTTATATGTTTTTCTGGATGTATTCTGGGCCTGCTCCCATAAAAGACAAATCACACCAGGTGGAATTCTTGGCTTGTCGATGGCCAGACCACAACTGACTAGCCACCTTTTATTGCATCCTTTTATTCAGCTGGCCTAGATGACGTGACTGCAAAAGACAGAACCATCTGTTTTTTCTGGAGATTTAATTGGGACGATCCTGGTGAAGGTGACTTTCTGATCTTCCTGTCCTGCTTAGAAAGAACTAGGAGGCAAGTAGGAATATATGATACCAGAGAAAAACTTTGAATCTCGTGTTTGCTTGAAAAAGAGAGAGAAAAAAAATTATGATATAATAGAAACCAATAGTGACCAATGCTTTACAATGGCAGACAATGTGAAAAATGTCCTTGGAAAAAGAAAACAAAAATCGCATGGTATTCAAGTTAGTTATTCAATTATAAGCTCAAAACATGCAAAACATATTTTTTCACTAAAATAGCATTAAATATATACTGTACTTCCAGAATAATCTGTGCACATCATAAACAGGAATCTAAAGTCTTGTAGGAATGATTGTTTGAATTGAAGACCCCTTATTTATTGGTCAAAAGTCCTAGTTCTCTAATAAGTGTTTTATTTGGGGTATTTTGGCATTATAGGATTAAAATGGTCTGAAAAAACCCTCAGTCTAGTTGATATAACCATAAAAAGGATTGGTAAAATTATTAAACAATGTCAGTCAGTCAGTCATTGTCCAACCCGCTATATCCTAACACAGGGTCACGGGGGTCTGCTGGAGACAATCCCAGCCAGCACAGGGCGCAAGGCAGGAACAAATCCCGGGCAGGGCGCCAACCCACCGCAGGACACACACACACACGCACACACACACACACACACACGCACACCAGGCACACACACACCAAGCACACACTAGGGACAATTTAGGGTCGCCAGTGCACCCAACCTGCATGTCTTTGGACTGTGGGAGGAAACTGGTATACCCAGAGGAAACCCACGCAGACACGGGGAGAACATGCAAACTCCACGAGGGAAGCAAACCCAGGCCTCCTTACTGCAAGGCAGCAGTGCTACCACTGCACCACCGTGCCGCCCTATTAAACAATGTAAATCATAAAATATAACAGAAAAAAGACAACTAACTTCTTTTTGTGTCTTATGTTACAGCCTACTCTGTTCACCACAATTCACCTTGATGCTCCTCTATCACCGCTCTCCATCTCTTTCTTTCGCACAAACATTGCAACTCTGTACCTTCTCCAATGAACTTTCCCTTCAGTTATCTTTGCTGTTCAAATAATCTCTAGACTGGCAGTTTTAAACTCCTTTTTCTCCAGTCACTTCCTGTTAAGCCATTATGTCTAAGGACAGTACTGGCTAATATTTGGCAACTAGGAACCTTGGGTTTTCAGACTTGGGTTATCTGTAGTGGCCCCTGGTATCCCTGGACACCTGACCTTACAGTAACCATTAAACAACAGGTCTGCATGTAAGCTTCCCAACCACTACAAATGTCTTCCTTGGGAACATGTACCACACCACATGGTGCATGTCTCTCCTCTAAAAATGCAGCTTATCTTCTGTCTTTACAAGTAAGAAAACCCTTGCTCTGTGGTGGGCTGGTGCCCTGCCCAGGGTTTGTTTCCTGTCTTGCGCCCTGTGTTGGCTGGGATTGGCTCCAGCAGACCCCCTTGACCCTGTAGTTAAGATATAGCGGGTTGGGTAATGGATGGATGGATGGATGGATGGATGGAAAACCTTGCTGCAATTTAGCAACAAATGAGGTCATGCCACTTTTTTCAGCCTTTTTTGGTTCCTATCTCACATTTTAAACTTTGGGTGAGTCATCCCTAGCATCTGACGGTTAGCCTGCAGTCTAATCTGTTGGTTGACCATCATATGCTCGTACCCTGTTTGCTGCTCTGCTTTTCTTACATATACGTTTACTTTAAGAACACACTGTATGACAGAGTTAGTTCTCTCATTATGGCCCCTGCCTTCTCAGACTGACATGTTGAATTTTTCTGTTAATGCCAATTTAAGTCTCTCACTCACTTTCTATGTGAAATGTACCTTTCAGCAAGTTTAGTGATTTGCTAAGCAACTGTTCCAAACCTTCTCAGATATTAATGATGCCATTCCAGAAATCCAATTGTATTTCATGCTTCCAGTCAGTAAAACTCAATAACAAAGGAAAATCTGTTTCCTAAACAAACAGCACATGAAACATATTATAATTTCAGAGTACTGCCAAAAACAGTACAGTTGTATAATTTGATTTTATTCTGTGATTTTTTGGCAATAATTTATTTTTTTAATTTTGAAGACTTTATTTAGGTGCTATTTATCATCCAAATAGATCACTTATATTGCACTTCAATGATCTAGAGTACATATTATGCAGTTATTAAGTTGTTAATTACAGCTTCTCATTAAATTGAAAAAAAAATTATAACTGGGATGATTTGAGCTCCCGGGTCAGCCTAGTATAGTGGTAGAATCAATCTTCTAGTGTTAACTACATAGTACATTACAACATGGTATTAAAATAGGACTTAGAATATGCTGTGCTATTCAAGTTGGCACCTTGTGCTAGAGGAGTGGTGTTTCATCTGTGGGAGCTGAGTGCCCTCATATGGTACTCATTCCCTGGGCACTTTGTTGATTCATTAGCTCAGTTTTAGGATTGGTTTAAACTGCTTCATTGTGTTTAGACATGAATAGTTTAGCACCATTATTTTAAACTCTGCCTAAGTAAACAAAATATTTATACAGCAGCATAGCTTCTGTGATCACAAGATGCAAGTTAAACTATAAATCTAAGTGTAAACATAAAATTACTGTCTTAATTTAGAATTTAAAATCATGGGCTCTACATTTTTTAGTGATCAAGTTAGTGTGTGGAATACCTTCTTGATCTTGGCACTTAAAGTAAAACTAATGACCAGTTCTTTCAACATTGCATGCCTCTCCTTTTTAATTCACTATTATCCATCCATCCATTTTCCAACCCGCTGAATCCGAACACAGGGTCGCGGGGGTCTGCTGGAGCCAATCCCAGCCAACACAGGGCACAAGGCAGGGAACCAATCCTGGGCAGGGTGCCAACCCACCGCAGAATTCACTATTATGTTACAGTTTAATACACCGTATACAAGGGCTTAGTCCTGCTGCCTTATGGACTCAGATTTATTGGTTGGAATTCCATGCCCAGTCGTTCATATAGAGTTTGCATGTTCTTCCCTTGTCTGCAGGGGTTTTTGTTCTACATTAGCAATTCCAAATTGTCCCTCTGTGAGTCTATATGTGTGAGCTAGCACAACGACGAACTGCTGACCATTCCAGGACTGTTTCCTGCTTTGCATTCAGCCCTATTGGGATACGTTTTAGCCTCATATGGCTCAGGTTGGACAGCTATGAGACAAAGCCAGAGAGGCGAGATTGCATTGGTTTGGACATGTGCAGAGGGGAGATGCTGAGTACATTGGGAGAATGATGCTAAGGGTAGAGCTGCCAGGCAAGAGGAAAAGACAAAGGCCGGAGAGGAGATGTATGGATGTAGTGTGAGGGGACTTGCAGGTGATGTGTATAACAGAGCAAGGTACGGAGAACAGGAATATATGGAAAAAGATGATCTGCTGTGGTGACCCCTAACAGGAGCAACCAAAAAAAAAAAGAAAACAATGACTCCTACTTGGTTTAAGTGGGTTTGGAAATATTATGTTATGTAATGTCTGGTCTGTCCATAGTTCTTTACACAAGAACAATTTTGGACTTGTATAATTCAGCTGGAATTCTGGCACTACATGGCTTGATCGATAAGGTTTAAGAAGGGGTTCTAATCAAGTGTTCAAGACTGTGATGGGAGTTTTCAAGGTGTCTTTATTGTTTTCTGTATTAATACATGTTTTCTAGCGTTTGAAGAAATTTACTATTAGCCAGCCACCATTGGTTCCCCAGAATTCATCTTTGAACAAAGTTCCACTTTTGGAAGGGATAGCTGGAATCCACCATACATATTTTCTTCATACTTTTAAACCCTTTATCATATCTTTTCTTATCATCTATTTACTTGGGCTGAAAATACTTAATTCCTTTTAGCTCCTACTTACCCGGCTGGTAGTAAGTGTAGTGTTTTTAATGGATTTGCTCAAGTACCATTTATATCCTTCTTGCGATATGAAGTTCAACATTTTATACAATATTACAAATGGATCCTCACAAGCATCTGAGTATTTAACTTAAGCATAATGTCTATTAACCTTAACTTTACCCGATGGAACATTTTTTCTAGCAATTTATTATCCCATTTAACCACTTCTCAACACTTCCTGCTTGAGGACAGTAATGAGTTCAGAAGTATTAATAAGTCTTATACATATTGTATGGTGCACAATGATTCTCCTAAACCTTGCATATAAATAAAATAATAACAAGTGTGTTTGTTGGCCTGTTTATTTGTTCATCAATCAACAACTACAACAACATTTATTTATATAGCACATTTTCATACAAACAATGTAGCTCAAAGTGCTTTACATGATGAAGAAAGAGAAAAAAGACAAAATAAATAATTAAAATTAGGAAACACTAATTAACATAGAATAAAAGTAAGGTCTAATGGCCAGATAGGACAGAAAAAAACAAAAAAAACTCCAGACAGCTGGAGAAAAAAATAAAATCTGCAGGGGTTCCAGGACACAAGACCATCCATGGTGCTTTGATTAGGTGGTGGTGGCATAGACACCAAAGAAAACCGGAAAAAGACCAGAAGAGATAGTAGGGGATCAGTACGGATTTTGGAGCCACCATGAATAATAATGATAATTAATTGAATATACAGAGCAACAGCATTAAACTAAGATGAAGCTATGAGAAAGTCATGTTAAAGTAATGTGTTTTCAGCAATGTTTAAAGTGCTCCACTGTATTAGCCTGGTGAATTCCTATTGCCAAGCTATTCCAGATTTTAGGTGCATAACAGCAGAAGGCCGCCTCACTACTTCTTTTAAGTTTAGCTCTTGGAATTCTAAGTAGATACTCATTTGAATGAGTATTTTTTGGTAGTCCTGAGAGGAGTGCGTTACAGTAATCTAGTCGACTGAAAACAAAAGCGTGAACTAATTTTTCAGCATCTTGCAATGTTATAAGAGGTCTAACTTTTGTTATATTTCTTAAGTGAAAAAATGCTGTCCTAGTAATCTGATTAATATGTGATTTAAAATTCAGGTCAGAGTCAATAGTTACCCCTACATTCTTTACCTCCGTCTTGACTTTTAATCCTAATGCTTCAAGTTTATTTCTAATAACCTCATTTTATCCATTATTGCCAATCACTAAAATTTCTGTTTTCTCTTTATTTAGTTTGAGAAAATTACTACTCATCCATTCGGAAGCACAAGTGAGACACTGAGTCAGTGAATCAAGAGTGTCTGGGTCGTCAGGTGCTATTGATAAATACAGCTGTGTGTCATCAGCATAGCTGTGGTAGCTCACGTTATGCACCGAGATAATGTGACCTGATGGAAGCATGTAAATCGAAAAGAGCAGCAGACCCAGGATAGAGCCTTGTGGAACACCATATAGAATATCATGTGTCTTTGAAGTATAATTACCACAACTAACAAAGAATTTTCAGACACTGCCAGAGAGGCCCAACCATTGACTAAGGCAATTTCTAAGAATATTATGATCAATGGGCACTCAGATCTAAGAGGATGAGAACAGATAAATGGCCTATATCTGCATTTACCTGCAAGTCATTTACTACTTTAATGATTGCAGTTTCTGTACTGTGATTTGTTCTGAAACCCAACTGAAACTTATCAAGAATGGCATGTTTATTGAGGTGATCATTAAGCTGCATAATGACTGCCTTTTTTAGAATTTTACTTAAGAAAGGCAGATTAGAAATAGGTCTAAAATTTTCAAAAGCAGAGGAGTCAAGATTATTTTTCTTGAGTAGGAGTTTAACTACAGCAGTCTTAAGACAGTCTGGGAAAACCCCTGTATCTAATGATGAGCTTACTGTGTCAAGAATACTATCAGTTAGCACGCCCGATACTTCATTGAAAAAACTTCACACAAAAAAAAAGGCTGAACTGATTTTTTTTTTAATTTGCATGTGTGTTGGCAGTAGTCCAACTTAAAATATAAGCTGTATGTGAGGTTGTTTGGAATGGAGGGGAGAAACCGAAATTCAGTGCCAACATCAGGACTGCAAATCCCACAAAGCAGCAGGATTACACTGGGGCTGATGGTAGGACACAATTATCAGAGTTATGTACTGGCATAGCAGGATCTCATTTAAGACATCAGGTACACAGTTTTCTTCTTAACAAATCTGTATAACATTTTTATTATCTTGCTCGATTAGAGCTTTCATCTAAGACAGGGGTCTCCAACACGTTGCTCGCGAGCTACCAGTAGCTCGCAACCCCTTTCCAAGTAGCTTGGCTTCATTAAAGGGTTAATGAATCCTACATAAATCTGAAAACTTGATTAGTCAAATTAGGGGTGGGCGATCTATCCAAAAAATCATTTCACGATCCACAATCTGAACTGCAATCTTTTCAATGTGGCATACACTTAAGAGAATATCCAGATTCAAACTCATCAAGACCTAAGTAAAACTTTATTTTAAATATCAAACAAAGTTGAATTCAATTGTGGTTAAGGAACACGCCCTGAAGCTGGCGAGTGAGTGAGGAAGGCCCCTCCCCCCAGCCCGCTGTATGTCTCAGATTCGTTCTAATAAATTGGTACCGCAAGCGAACTATGATACATAGCGAAATGAGAGAAACCACAAAATCAACCGGAATGTTCAAGCAAATTATAGAAAAAAAACAATCTAAATCCATTAAGTCGTTCTCTTGTGAAAAGCAGACAGACATACAGACAGAGAAACATTGGATTTTATATATTATATATTAGTAAACCTTCAAAATAATATGCAGTTAAAGTCTCAAAAGCATTCTCAACATTTCTGGAGCTTAGTAGAGCCAGATAACTATAATAATCTTCACCAAGCAGCTCTGAAAATGTCTGCTTTGTTTGGGTCTACATACCTCTGTGAGTCTGCCTTTTCTGACATGAATGTCATGAAATCAAAGTTCAGAACAAGACTGACAGATGAACATTTAAATGACTCCATAAGAGTGAACCTAGGTGGCTGCACTCCACCATACACCTCTCTTGTTGACTCCATGCAGTGCTAGTCATCTCACTAACTAAAAAACACATCACACATTGTGATGTGAAACAGTGACATGTAACAAAATGACAAAGCTGTCTAAATCATGTTTCTTATATCTTAAAAATGTTGGTAAATTAAGGCGTTTTCTAAATATGCAGGATGCTGAGAAATTAATTCTAGTAGGATTGACTACTGCAATTCGGTGTTCACTGGATGTTCAAACTGTTCTTTATACAGCTTCCAGTTAATCCAAAATGCTGCTGCAAGAATTATTACAAAAACAAGAAAATATGAACACATAACTCCAGTTCTTAAATCCTTACACAGGATCCTGGTTAAGTTTAGGGCAGATTTCAAAATCTTCCTTTTAACATATAAAGTCTTGAATGGCCAAGGTCTGGCTTACTTGTCTAAACTTATCATGACTTACAAACCAGAACATCCATTAAGATCTCAGGATGCCGGTCTGCGTATGATCCCAAGGATTAATTAAAATAACAGTGGGAGGTCGAGCTTTTAGTTACAAGTCCCCTAACACTGTGGAATGGTCTACCTGCTACCATAAGAGATTCCCCTTCGATCTCAGCTTTCAAATCCCAGCTGAAATCTTCAGTTTAGCATACCCTGACTAAAGCTGCGGATTAACTGTACATACTGCATCTCGTTTCTTAGTCATTAGCTCTAAGCATAAGTAATTTAATGATTGCAATTTGTTACTAACCCTCACCTATTCTGTTTATCTTCTCAGTACTCAAATGTGGCACTTGAGTGGCTGGCCCAGTGCTGACTTAGCTGTGGAATGGCCAATAGGGGAGGCAGCTTGATGGCAGAGGTCACCAGAACTCTAAACAAATCCAAATTGTATTAGGTAATATTATCTACTGTTGAATTCTGCTCTGTACTTTTAATATTTTTATTTTAATATTATATTGTATTGAGGATTACTTGTGTTCTGTTCTGTATATTGTATTGTGTTTAACCTCTTTTTTGACACCCACTGCACACCCAGCATACCTGGAAAAGGGTCTCTCTTTGAACTGCCTTTCCCAAGGTTTCTTTCATTTTTTTCCCTACTATGTTTTTTTTTTGGGAGATGTTCTTTGTCTTCAAGTCAAGGCTGGTGGCCTGCCAAAAGGCAGGACCTGTTAAAGTCCATTCTGGCACTCCTTGCGTGATTTTGTGCTATACAAAAATAAATTGTATTGTATTGTATAGTAATAAGAGGGGTGTTGTAGATAATCGATAGGACATAAGCACTTCAGCCAGCAATGACAGAGTGGCTAACATTAAAAAAACATATAGACATATTCGCTTCCTTACCTAAATCTATTATACAAATATACCTGGGCAATGCTGTGTATTTCAGCTAATTGCATCTACTTGCATTATTTCTGGATGCTACAGGAGTTGACAGTGCTCTGTCACAGATGTAGTGTTGAAAGGCCTACTCTATGGACTCGCTATATGGAGTTTGCACATTTTCACAGCTCACTGTGGAAGAAAATTATGAATATAGACACCCCCCACCCCACCCCACCCCACCCCATCCCACTGGAATGCCCCCGATTTAAGCAATAAAACACAGGCAGGAGAAAGAATTAATCGTTATTGTTTATCTAAATCTCTGAACAGGCAAAAAGCATCATATCAGTGTTTTTTTCCAAAGAAAAAAGTGTCCTCTGCGCTATATTTATACAATCCATTGATTAGGTCACTATTCTTTAAAAGGAATTCATTACAAATTCAGAAAACTTTTAACATGATTGGTTACATCTAGTTGCTAAAAGGACATGGCAGATGTTGATACCTTAGATGACCACAATTTGATTGATAGTCTTGTTTGTTTAGGATGTACGTGACTTTTTGAATTTATATTTTTTATTTTAGGAAATGTGTGAACTTTGCCACATACATCTTGTTTTTCAATTAGTAAAGAACAATGGCCTCATTAATTTTATGATCCAGCTTTGGTACAAAAACAGGAAACTTAGTACTATAGAAGAATGGTTATGCCATAAATATAACATTTCTCTTAAGGGGTTATATAAAATAACAAGAAATACATTTATCATAGTGAATAATAAAATAACAGTGTCAGCTTTTAAGCATAAGCTCAGAAGGATATGAGACTCAGACATCTGCCAGGTGCACACTGGACCAGGGTTCAAATTCAACTCTTACATTACACACACATTTTAAGAGAGTCTCTTGATCTCCTTGCCCAATATAACATTCAGATATTTTTATGGAATCCAGGGAGATAACTACCACACCTCCTAAAAAAATAACACAATCAAAACAACTGTACAAAGAGAATGAGAAGAGATTTTTTTTTTTTAAAGGATGGTATGGTTTTTGTAACCTATGCATCTGTCATAGAGGTGCAGAAACCAGTGATAGAGAAATCGGTTTTGGCTCACTTTTCATGAGAAAGTAGCTCATTACACTCCCTTAGAAACTGGCTCAAGAAATGCACAAGTATTTTTTTTCTTAAAGTGTAGTGTTGGCCAGAATTGTGCAGGAACTCAATGGTCTGCTGTTACTAAGAAATGTTTTATGCTCCTTGATATGAATGGATAATTTATAATAAAAAGATTGTTCCCCAGCATGCATCTTCATTCTGAATGCAAACAACTAAGCATTACCCAGTCGCCCTGTCCCATCAGTTTCAAATTTATTAAGTCTTCCTTACAAATCAATTTCTGTTTTTGAAGTATTTTAACAATATGGGACATTCAATAAGTGATTCTATTCATTGACATTAAAACCAGAAGAAACAAAAAAGGAAAGTAATGCTTTGAAATTTAACAAAAGAATACATAGGGGATGTCTAAAGCATCCAGTAAATGGTACATTAGGTTTATAACCACTCATTCCTAGAATTTAGGAGTAATTTAAAGAGTATGAACAATGTGAATAATAATTTTAGTGGGCATTCAACAAATTACAGTCATTCCAGAATAATTCATTTGAAACAGAATTCTGGGCACATTGGAAGAAATACTAAAAGTATGCACTGATTTCCCAATCGCCCACAAGTCCCAACTAACATGAAACCTCACTAAGAATATCTGCTTAATTTGCATGTACAATTTTTTTTTAATCACAAGTAAGTGAGTTTTTGTGTTTAAAAACAAACTTGCAAAAAATTTTGATCAACCAGCAAGTACTTGCAGAGACAGTATGCTGTATATGTTTAATTGGAATTCATTTATTGAAAGCAAGGTTAAGATATTTTATTGATTAGACAGCTTCAGGACCTTGATAACTGCATCGTTCTTGTCATTCATTATTGTTAGAAGTGAAATGAATTCTTAAACTAAAAATACTGCAGCTAGTAATTCTGTCTCCTTCTACACACTGATAAGTTTAAAAGATAAACTGTCTTATGATTAATAGGATTTCTCTAATGTTTCCCTAGTAGAGCTGCTTAGGGGAGGTGACATTCGTCATTTCATTGGGCTTATGTTTTCTATTGAGTTTGAAGTGGTGCCCGATTGTCTGCGTTTAGCCCAACAGCACCGGCAGACATTGAGTAAAACATTTGGTGTCCACAAGGGACAAAGAATAAAATAACACTAGCAGATGACAGCGACAGATGTCACTTTAAAAATGTTTATTCCCTTTTATCACTGCGGGAATCATAGCAACAGTGCAGGGAATGAATGAGTAAGTGAACAGATGCAGAATCCACACAGAAAGATTTGTAGCATAGCTAACATGCCACTATAGACAGATCACACAATATCATTGAAATATATACTATAAATAAATATATATATATATATATATACTATAAATAAATAAATATAAATAATGAAAAATAATTATAAGACCTGATAGATAGATAGATAGATAGATAGATAGATAGATAGATAGATAGATAGATAGATAGATAGATAGGATGTTGCAGTCTATCTATCTATCTAAGTGACAATGAGAATGTCAATTTATCTTAAGGAAAGCTCTGTATAGTGTATAGTTAATTAGGAAAGGCATGGCAGGACTCATTGGTTGTGTACCGTGACAGTTCCAGTGGCTTAGTTATAGGCAGGGGACTCTTAAGGGTTCAGCTGGGCCCTGGGTAGGAATTGGTGTGACAGGGTGGGGTGGAAGGGATGATAGAAAATTCTTGTGATTAGCAGTGGCAGGAGGGAGTGACACTGAAATGATTAAAGAGCTGCATAACTGGCCTGTGCAGGTGTTGGTAATTCTATTGGTGCCATTCTATTGGTCCTCATCCTTGCCATGAAGATCACCACAAATATGTGCATTAACAAAAAGACATAGTAGCACATGTGCAAAGAAAACATTCAAAGTAAGACAACCCACTCCTCAAATGGAGAGAAGACAGAAAAGGGTAAGTGTACTGTGGAATTTAGGAATTTATAGCATCACATTATAAGTATCCACTGTGATGTCACAAGTCCCATTACTAGCTTGCGAACCAAATGAAGAGTGAAGTGTGAGGTTGACAGAGCACCGCAACACGGTTGCATGAGATGGCTTTAAATACTTGTAAAATAAATGCAGGATAGTTAGACATCTTAGGTGCGTTATGTGTGTCATGTTATGATTAGATTCCACACCACCTTATCTGATCAAGTGGTTTTCACCTTCTGTCTTGCCTTTTTGCTATGTTTGTAGTTTTTCACTTTTATTTGAAAACATTTTTGAATTATAAATATTCTTTGTAGGATTTGTCTCGTCAGGCCAGTTGTGTGTTTTGAACTTTTAAACAATGCTCCTCATTATTGAGCCTGAAGTGTGCTTCAAGTAGTTGGGGGCTAGCTGCTTGGGTAAGGTAATTTCCAGACAGGCCAGTGAAAGTCCTGGGGCCTCATGTATAACGCCGTGCGTAGAACTCACACTATAACATGGCATAAGCACAAAAGCGGGATTGTGCGTACGCACAGAAAATCCAGATACAGGAATCTGTGCGCATGCAAACTTTCACGTTCTTCCACTACATAAATCCCGATCAGCGTGAAAAGTAGCGCACGTGGACACGCCTTCTGTCCCGCCCCAACTCCTCCCAGAATTACGCCTCTTTGAATATGCAAATCAATATAAATAGCCTTCTGTGAAAAGACAATGGGAAAAGCACAGGGGAAAATATAAGAATTTCAGCAAATACCAAGTGGAGGCAAAGGAAAAATGTACTATTTGTTGGTCTAAACAGTGGTATAATCAACAAAAGAAAGTTGATCGAGTGACAGAGTGTCGGAGAAACTCGACAGATCAAGTTCACAAAGTCGCACAGTGCCCGAAATAAAAAAGAAATCACATATCAAAGTCGCCGTGAAAAGGCGAGTCGTAGCCCACCGTCTGAGTGTCATATGAAAGCTTATTAAGGTAGAGACAAAAAAATAGGCACACAGTGGGAAAAAAGCACGAAATGTCAACTTTAATCTCGAAATTTCCACTTTAATCACGTAGTTTATTTTGTCATTAAAGTAGAACATCATAAACTTCATCTTAAAATCGTTTATTTTATTAGTTTCTCAAGTAGCACATTAAATGCTTTGTTCTGTGTTTGATCTTCTATGTGCTCTATGTGTGTGAATCACTACGTGCTTCCGTTCTTTCTCTTTCTCCAGCAGGACACAGAATCCATTACATTCGTGATATTACAGCTCTCTGAATAATTAAAATACTGAGATGTATACGTGATATCTTTTTCATGATGATAGGAATGAAAGCATGTTATTAAACATGGGAACACGGTGGCACAGTGATTGTTCATATCTCACGCAAGAGGCTTGCTGCGCCATGCGCGACCTTCAATGAAATAATTTATCACAGCAGTACTGTCTCTTTCAAATGTACTAACCTCCAATTCCTGTCCTTACTTTTCTTTCTCCAAATACTCAATCGCCACACAATCATCTATGTAATAGACGTGAAGCCATCTGTAAGCTTAGAACGCCGATTCTTCAAAACGTTTAAGGAACATTGAAATATCTTCGTAGTACATGTTTAATTATTATATCCGTCTATCTTTCCAGTGTTGCGTCAGCACAAGCAAGAATACAACGCAATGCAGGAACAATTACTGAATTAGCTAGCGCTGCGGCACCGTGTCCTCACATGTTTAATTATTAACAATACAGATTATTTAAATGAAGTTAAAGTTTTATCTGTATAATATAATCAACATATTTTGCTGCATTTCATCTTAAAAATAAATACCGTCATCATATGTAAATACGCGCTTTATAAAGTGGCGCAGGTTGTGCAATATTATAACTGTATCCCAAGTTTACAGTGAGGTGATTGTACTTATAAGTACAAACAGTTCTACAAGGAGCACTTGATGGAGTGATTTAGTGCATTTATAGTTCTTGGGATGAAACTGTTTCTAAACCGCGAAGTCCGTACTGGGAAGTCTCTAAAGCATTTTGCTGTGCCTCAGGCAGCGTCTGCTTCATGCCGTGTACCGATAATTCTCTTTCTGATCAGCTGCTGCTGTGATTTCCCACTCAGATACAGTGATATAAACACTCCGAGTGGTGCAGTGAGAATAATATGGAAAAAGATGATCTGCTGTTACAACCCTTAACGGGAGCAGCTGAAAGAAGAAGAAGATGCAGTGAGAGTTACAACGCTAAAGCAGTTATGGTATTTGGAATACTACGGCTATTCCCTGGACCATTATATTGCTACAGGTTAATTACAATCAGATGCATTACACTAATAAACAATATGCAGTTAATTTCAGTTTTTATTATAAATCTGTGCCAGGAATGTGGATCTAAGAAAGAAAGGGTGATCACACAGGAACAGTAGCACTGCTTTGACGCTGGGTGCCGCCAGTCTGCAAAACCGGGCAGATAAATTGCGTACGCCAAGGTATGAGTTACCGTGGAAATGTGCGTGGCTTTACACCAAGTTTAGGTTTTATACATCGCAATTTGAGTGTGGAAACGTTCGTACGCAACATTTCTGTGCGTACGCACCGTTTATACATGAGGCCCCAGGCCTGCTTCAGGGATCTTTTTGTATGTCTTAAACCCTGTCTTGCCACACCTGTGACTCCATCAGTCAACATATGCCAGTATGTGAAGCAAATGTCATAGCCAAAAAACAATAGATTGCTGCCAGTAAATCAAACTAAGCAAGAAATGTTTTGACTATATTCTGTGGAAGAAAGATCAGACTTAGGGGTCACATAATCAACTAAGGTAAAGTGTTTTGATATGCTTTCCCTATTAAAATACAGCATTCATCTTAAAGAAATAAAATAAAGGGTTAATACATGTCAGAAGCCTGTTCAGGTATATTAGGAAACCAGATAAAGCTCAAATATGTAACACAGTAAACTGTACTGAAGCATGACTAAGAGATTAGATGACCTGTATTCAACAAGATTGGACTTTTGTTATATGCACAAAAATTTCAAGGGTGGTGGCACAGTCCAAACAAAATAAGAATAATGAGTATATAGTAAAACAGACTTTTAATTTATATAGTTCATCTGGGTGAAAACCAATGAACAAACCAGAGTAAATGTATGCATTAATTGACACTATCTTTTAAATTCAGTTGCTTATAGAATAGACCTACACCTTTAACATTTGACCATTCTCATAAAACTGTAACAGACTGTTGTGAAGGATGCTCCCTCTTCAGCATGGTGCTGCAAGAGAATAAATGACACAATGAACAGCTTTTCTTCTGCCTGATTACTGACTCAATTTGTCCTGTTAGAGGACAAGATTCTTTCTTTAATTAAGATGTTCATTTTTAGCACAGTCTTTAATCTTGATTTTCCCCTGGATCCCTTTGCACTGTTGTCATGTAGCGCAACGTTTTAGGACCACGGTCCCTAGCGTAGGCATCCATGTTGCAAAATGGCAGCACAGACTAGTAAAACAAAATGACATTGAAGTAAATTAAAGAATAAGCAGTTACATTAAAAGTACAAAAACAAATATTAATAAAAAAATAAACATGAAATTGAATTCTCTATGGTACAAAACATAATGCAAAACAAGAAAACCTCCAGGAAAAATGTGTTAAGCAGAAAGTTCATACTCTATTACAGTATTTATTTTAACGTTCTACTGACTTTATCTAAATAAGCAAAAAAGGATTTGCTTTTGATGTACAAGAGAACCTGCTAACTTTTTATGTGAATCTATGTTATACCAACCCAAAAGAACATTTTTTTCACATTATTGTCTATAGCTACATAATACTACAGTAATCCCTCCTCCATCGCGGGGGTTGCGTTCCAGAGCCACCCGCGAAATAAGAAAATCCGCGAAGTAGAAACCATATGTTTATATAGTTATTTTTATATTGTCATGCTTGGGTCACAGATTTGCGCAGAAACACAGGAGGTTGTAGAGAGACAGGAATGTTATACAAACACTGCAAACAAACATTTGTCTCTTTTTCAAAAGTTTAAACTGTGCTCCATGACAAGACAGAGATGACAGTTCCGTCTCACAATTAAAAGAATGCAAACATATCTTCCTCTTCAAAGGAGTTCGTGTCAGGAGCACAGGGTGTCACAGAGATAGAGAGAAAAGCAAACAAATCAATAGGGCTGCTTTTAAGTATGCAAAGCACCGCGGCACAAAGCTGTTGAAGGCGGCAGCTCACACCCCCTCCGTCAGGAGCAGACAAAGAGAGAGAGACAGAGTTTGTTTTTCAATCAAAAATCAATACGTGCCCTTCGAGCTTTTAAGTATGCGAAGCACCGTGCTGCATGTCGTTTCAGGAAGCAGCTGCACAAAAGATAGCAACGTGAAGATAATCTTTCAGCATTTTTAGACGAGCGTCCGTATCGTCTAGGTGTGCGAACAACCCCCCTGCTCACACCCCCTACGTCAGGATCAGAGAAAGTCAGTGCAAGAGAGACAGAGAAAAGTAAGCTGGGTAGCTTCTCAGCCATCTGCCAATAGCGTCCCTTGTATGAAATCAACTGGGCAAACCAACTGAGGAAGCATGTACCAGAAATTAAAAGACCCATTGACCGCAGAAACCCGCGAAGCAGTGAAAAATCCGCGATATATATTTAAATATGCTTACATATAAAATCCGCGATGGAGTGAAGCCGCGAAAGGCGAAGCGCGATATAGCGAGGGATTACTGTATTACGTTTAAGACAATTTAATCTTAGTTTAAATTACTTTTTCCTATGATAAACACAATGTTACACTTTTAAAGGCAATCTAAGTTACTCTGGTCACAAATCCCACATATACAATACAATACAATACAGTTTATTTTTGTATAGCCCAAAATCACACAGGAAGTGCTGCAATGGGCTTTAACAGGCCCTGCTTCTTGACAGCCCCCCAGCCTTGACTCTCTAAGAAGACAAGGAAAAACTCCCAAAAAAAACCTAGTAGGGAAAAAATAGAAGAAACCTTGGGAAAGGCAGTTCAAAGAAAGACCCCTTTCCAGGTAGGTTGGGTGTGCAGTGGGTGTCAAAAGAAGGGGGTCAATACAATACAATACAATACAATACACAGAACAGAACAAATCCTCAATAAAAAATTTTAAATTTTTTAGAATTACGGAGCAGAATTTAACAGTAGATGATATCACATAATAAGATATTGATAATTTTAGACTCCTGGAAACCTCATCCATCAAGCTGCCTCCCCCATTTGGCCATTCCACGGCTGAAACAGTGTTGGGCCAGCCAATCCGAAGAAAGGACCTCTCTTTCTCACGATTCCTGCGATCCCAAATCAGGCATTACTTTACTTTAGGCAGGCAAAACAACTTTGCAGGTGGGCCGTGGCACCAAGTGCCACATTTGAGTACCTAGAAGAGAAACAGAATATGGTGAGGGTTAGTATCCAGTTCTAACTATCATGTTACTTATGTTTTAGTGCTAATGACTAACAACAGAGATGCAGTATGTACAGCTAATCAGCAGCTCTAGTCAGGATATGCTAAACTGAAGTAGTGAGTCTTCAGCCGGGATTTAAAAGCTGAGACCGAAGGGGCATCTCTTATAGTAGCGGGCAGACCATTCCACAGTTTAGGGGCCATGTAACTAAAAGCTCGACCTCCCATTGTTATTTTATTAATCCTTGGAACCATAAGCAGACCAGCATCTTGAGATCTTAATGTGCGCTCTGGTTTGTAAGTCATGATAAGTTCAGACAAGTAAGCTGGACCTCGGCCATTTAATGCTTTATATGTTAAAAGAAGGATTTTGAAATCTGCCCTAAACTTAACCAGAAGCCAGTGTAAGGATTTAAGAACTGCAGTTATGTGTTTGTATTTTCTTGTTCTTGTAATAATTCTTGCAGCCGCATTTTGTATTAACTGGAGGCTGTATAAAGAACAGTTTGAACATCCAGTGAACACTGCATTGCAGTAGTCAATCCTACTAGAGATAAATGCATGAATTAATTTCTCCGAATCTTGTTTATTTAGAAAGCGCCTTAATTTCCTAACATTTTTAAGATGGAAGAAGCATATTTTGGACAACTTTGTAATATGCACTTTAAATGACATGCTAGAGTCAAAGATAACTCCTAGATTCCCTCCAACAATTAACATCTCTGTTTTATATGTATTTAAAGACAAGTAGTTCTCATTCATCCACTCCTTTAATTCGCTAACACAACTAATTAAAGACAACATCAGAGAAACTTCATCTGATTTAAATGAAAGGTGTAACTGGGTGTCATCTGCATACGAGTGAAAATTAACATTATGTTTCCTAATGATAGATCCCAGTGGAAGCATGTAAAGTGAAAACAGTAAAGGTCCCAGTACTGAGCCCTGTGGGACACCATATTGAACTTCTGTGTATAATGATGGAGTACTGTCAGCACATTTCTGTACATATTGGAATCGATTTGATAAATAAACCGAGCACGGTGCCTGTAAGCCCAACATCATTTTCTAGCCTGTGTAGTAAAATAGAATGGTCGATGGTGTCAAATGCTGCACTTAAGTCCAACAACATAATTACAGTGGAGTTTCCTTCATCGGAGGATATCAGAATGTCGTTTCCAACCCGCGTTAGTACCGTTTCTGTACGATGACCAGTGCGAAAACCAGACTGGAATTTCTCAAATAAATTGTAATGCGTAAGGTGTGACTGAAGCTGATTGGCGACTACTTTTTCTAGTATTTTAGAGAGAAACGATAGATTTGAAATAGGCCTATAATCATTTAGTATGTGTGGGTCTAGGTCTGACTTTTTAAGTAATGGTTTAATGACTGACACTTTTAGTGTATCAGGTACTGTGCCAAACAATAATGAACTACTGATAATGTTTAGAATAGGCACTGCAAGAACATTCATTGCACTTTTTACTAGTTTTGTTGGCACTGGATCTAGGGAACAAGTAGTGGGCTTCATTTTAGAAATTAAAGTTAAGACTTCCTGCTCAGTTACAGGATTAAAATTACTAAAGTGCTGAATGCAATGTGAGGCAGGGTCTGCTAAGCTAGTATTTGGTTTGTAGTGTGATGCAGAGATCTGGGATCTTATATTTTTAATTTTCTCATTGAAGAAGTTCATAAAGTCTGTACTGCTAATATCTGTTGGTATTTTGCACTGTTGATCTGAATTTCCTTTTGTTAATTTAGCCACTGTTCTAAACAGTACCCAAGGATTTTTATTATTGTTATCTATTAATGTAGAATAGTATTCTGAACGAGCTTTAAAGAGGGCTTTTTTATATTTATTAACACTCTCTGTCCATGCAATTTGAAAGACATGTAGCTTTGTTGTTCTCCATCTGCACTGCAGTTTTCAACACTCTAATTTAAGAGCTCGAGTGTTTTAATTAAACCAGGGAGAGCTTCTATGTGCTTTGATCACTTTTGTTTTAAGAGGAGCCACTGTGTCCAGAGCATCTCTCAAGGTCACATTATAATGTGATGTTAGCTGATCTAAATTGTTTTCCACGTTTACATTTGTTAACTGATCTGAATGGTTTTCCGCAGTTACACTCGACTTACTTAAAGTATCTATAAATTTTGAAGCAGAATTACAATCTAGATGTCGCACTGTCTTTGTTTTAATCTGGGAGTGTGTTGACAAGGGCACGACTAAATCAAATGTAATTAAGTAGTGATCGGAAATAACTCCATTTAATGGAGTGATATTTAAATTTTGAATTTCAACTTTGTAAGTTATAATTAATTCTAATGTGTGGTTATGATTATGAGTTGGACCTTTGACAATCTGACAAAATCCTACTGAATTTAACAAATAAGTAAAACATTTGCTTAAAGTATCAGTTTCCACATCAATGTGTACATTAAAATCCCCCATCAGTACTACATGATCATAATTTATAGCCAAATCAGATAGAAGTTTGCTAAATTCAGTCATGAACAATGAATACGGCCCTGGTGGTCTGTAGACTAGCACTATAATTGTGTTGGAAACTGTTTTAATATTTAAAATGAATGCCTCAAAGGATGTAAAGTTGCCTAAATTTTTAGAAGTGATTTGCATTTTGTTACAATGAATTATTCCAAGGCCTCCTCCTCGATCAAAATCTCTAGACTTATGAAGGAACAAGTAGCCATCTGGTGACGCCTCAGCTAGGGGAACAGTGTCACATTTACTAAGCCAGGTTTCAGTGAGAAGACAGATCAGATTTTGTACTTAATATAATATCATTTACCAAAACAGCTTTAGTGTCAAGAGAGCGAATGTTCAATAAGCAGCATTTAAAACTGCATGGTTCTTTCTGAACTGCTGATATATTTTTTGTTTTAATTTGAAGTAAATTTCTATTATAGATGCCCCTGGTGGAGGGTCTGGTTTTATCCCTTGGTCTAATTATACACCTTATTTTTTGGTTATCAATTAATTTAAGGTTTGTATCAAGACTAAATTTACTGGATGCCCCATGACAAGGATTATGGGTAACAGCTTCAGGAAAGTAACAGGTGGGATAAACAACAGCCTGTGATTTAAGATCACATGACTGCAGCCTGGATGGTGCTCTAATCAGTCATATCTGTGTCTACCTTACACCTACTGGTTCCCATTGTCCCTACAACCCTATTACCAATCCCTCTCAGTGTCATTTTCAGCCACTAGGAATATTTAATTCTGTATTGAATGTGCAATGCAAACTACAATACAGTAATGACTTTGAAAAACAGAAGATTTAGTGAGCAGCAATTCATTTCACATGCCTGTTCAGTTACTCATAAAAGAAACAGCCTGATCAGCCACAGCCAACAGAAAAAAAGCTTCAGTTGAAACACAGATGGTGTCCTGAAAGATTTGTTATCATCTGCTTTAAGTAGAAGAGTATATAAAAAGTAGTCAAGTCAAAATAGGTTTATTACATTGATACTGATCAGCAGCTGCTACAGGCACTAGTGTCTTTCAAGTCAGACTTGAAGAACACTGGGGCAAAAGAAGCGAGAGAAAGTTCAATAACCGCAGAAATACACTGCAAAAGTAAGAATGTAGAAAATTGGTCATAGTTTAAAATCAGGAGATCCATTAGTTAAAGACTAAGATATTTTTCCAACTTCTATTTTTTCTCTAACATTCTATAGTGAACCTTTAAATCAGTTTTTTAAATATTTATAAATGGTTTGCAGAAAAACATTTCAAATAATGAAATGTACTTTTGATTTTTAATTCAGTTCAGTTTATTCTTAGGAAACTTACTTCCACTTATAAGCAAAGCATACTGTATACCATTAGTAATATTACATAGCTAAGAGTACAAAATAAAAAAAAGTTAATTAAAAATGAAATAAAAACAGTAAACACACACATATTAACACTAAATAATGTTAACATTAAAATGTGGATATTATAGCTCAACTCACCTTGTGCAACACAAGAACATGGAAAATCACCCTGAGATTATATGAGAGCTCTAAAGGCTTTTCTGTGTCAAAATCTTTGGTGCTTTCTTTTCAGTAAGTAGATGGAAGTGTACTAACCTGAAGTTGGCTACGAGAACCCACACCAGAATGAGGGAATTCAGCTCAAGAAGGTCAAGAAGGGGACTGTTGCCACTGATCAATAATCTCAAGAACGTATAAGAAAGATGGGAAGGTGCAGAGAGCACATATGGCTAAGACATCCATTAGGCTCAAAGTGGCAACAGAGACATAGGCATTACTTTAGAAATAAATTATCTTCTCCCTCCACTCTGTTAACTGGGGATGGACTGTGTTCCTCAAACTGCTTAGTTTGTCACTGTTATTTGTCCTTTAACTGTTTTATAAGAAGAAGCCTTACTTTATTAACTGGAAAGGAGAGATCCTGTGATACAGAGACCTGAAATAGCTTTACAAAGCTGTACAAGCTTTACAGTATATCCGGAATGGATCCCAGCTGAGGTCTTATCTCATGGTGTTCTGAGCGGCAACTAATTCATGGCTGCAAAGGTCAAGTGCCTATTGAAGTAACGTTTGGAAAGAACTGACCCTAAACAGGACACCAGTTCATCACTAGGTCACACATTATCTATTTCTAAATAACATAATCATTGGGGATGTGAGAAGAACACCAGAGTACATGGAAGACACAGGGAGAATGTGCGACTCCACACAAACAGATTTGAACAAAGCATCTCTCAGAGAGCATATTATATATATATATATATATATATATATATATATATATATATATATATATATATATATATATATATATATATGGACTTATTTGGAAGACATAATTAAATGAAATAAGTGACTTAGGCCAATCAGCTGCCCAGCCCCTTTACAGTCACTCTGCAATGCACTTAGTCACAAACCAGAGAAGACTGTGATTTTTTCAAATTTGTATTGCTCAATCCTCTAGCACTAAATGAGCAACTAACCTGTTAATCTCTCCTTTATTCTTTTTAATAGCTAACTTTGACAACCTCTCTGATGTTTCATCCTTTTCATCTTCTGTGACTCTGTTGCCTATGTTATCCTTCACTTCTTCCCTTCCCTATTTATCTTAACTAATTATTCAATTTGTACAATTGGCCTGATGAAGGCTATACAGCCAAACATATAAGATTCATTCAAACATTTTTGCCTGGAAACAAGTTTTACTTATTTTTTTTCCCATTAACTTGTTTTTTATCAAATGGCACCCCATATTTGGCTAGTTTCTGCTTTATGTTTTGGCCAAAGGGTAGACAGTGTCCAGTCCAAACTTGGACACAAGGTTAAAACCCTCAGGAGATAAACAGCAAGAGGAAATAAACAAAGGAGAGTGAAAAAACAAGGCAGATTTTTGAACCAAAAAAATCTATAAGAACCAGCAAACAAAGCCCAAAATGTAAGAGAATATTTGTGCAGCAAACATTTGGAAGCTGAGGTCTTTAACTAACTAGAGGTCCTTTACCTATCTTAAAGAAATGCCCCACCCAAAAATAATATTTTTTATGCTTTGCTTACCCCATATAGTTTGTAGTGATGGGCAAGAAACAAAAAGAATGCATGTCATCATGCAGAACAGAGATACTGTAACAAAATTTCTGGTAGAATAAGCATCTATGGCGACTAACATTGGAAAATAGTTAGCAATATCAAAACGCCCATGAGAAAAGCTCACGTTATTCATGTCATATAATCAACATCAAATAAATCTCCACCAGAAAATACTATCTTAAAATGAAAATGTAACGAGCTAACTCATGAATGAGCATTGAGAACTGAAGAACCGCCATTTCCCTTATTCATCGGTCATGAGCTCAACCCAGTAAAAGCTTATTCATCAGCTAACATTGAACTTCAAATGATATTAACAGTGTATAGTTCACTGAGAGACATGTGCAACTAAAGATTAAAAATGAAAGAAAAGCAAGACAAATCATTATGTGGAATGGAATATGCCTTGGACTTGTGCATATCCAAGATGTGTCAACAAACAGAAGATCAATTCACATGTGCACTGTAAATATAACGATGAGGGGCATTTCTACAATCCATATGCTTATTCTCATCTGAACAAGATCCATTTTTGTTCATATGAACATTTTCGAGAAGTTGTTTATTTAAAAATATTTTAGTAGATATATATATATATATGATTGGGACATTGCGAGCATATGACTAGATGAGTTGACATGTGGATTATGCAAGAAGAGTAATGTGAGATTTTTTCAGGACTGGTTTGGATATTATTTTGCTGTTGCCCAGCATTGGTCTCCATAGATGCCAATTATATCTGAAGTTTTGTTATCTCTGTTCTTCATAAAAACATAAGATAACAATTTTTTCCTGGTCATTAATTATAAGTGCATGGGGTAAGAAACATATAATAATATTTTTTGGTGGAATACTCCTTGTTATACTCATAATGATTCTATTGCTTTTGAGTTTACTCTGGATATTATGGATTTTTTAGATTATTTTAATCTAAAA
Organism: Erpetoichthys calabaricus; assembly: GCF_900747795.2. NCBI lineage: Eukaryota > Metazoa > Chordata > Cladistia > Polypteriformes > Polypteridae > Erpetoichthys > Erpetoichthys calabaricus. Next base: position 151,459,770 of record NC_041402.2, on the reverse strand, counting down.
TAGAATGTACTATCCGCAGCTAAAAGCGGTAAGCCTTCTGAAGCATTTCACAAGGATGCAAACCGTTCCTGACATAGCAAGTGTTTTCCAGATGTTAGTGTTCAGTCTGGCTGAGATAAATATGGAAGTCTTTATTTTCACCACCTTGGCTTGCTTTCTTAGAAACTCTTCACTCACTCACCTACTCTCTTTAAATGCTACAATTAGAAGTGGCTGCCTTAGCACAACCATCAATTTTCGATTTGCAACCCACAGTTGTGTCACTGCAGACGCGTGAAATGATGCCTTTCATTGCTTTTTCTTTCCAATGTGGTCATACAGAGCTGCCACAACACCCACTTCCATCTTTAGTTTGATAAGATTGGGACTCTTTCTTAAGTCATCCTCTATCACTGATTTTTGAATAGTGTAAATAATGCAGTTTTAAATTAGCAGTTCAGTTATGTGACTCATCCAGCTATGTGCCATGATTCCTGACCTTCTATAAAAAATATTTTTTATCTCCCACTACATGATTTCAGTATAGAGCCCTCACCAAAGAACTACAAGAGCTTCCAAATGATATTCCTGTTTTTTTTCTCCAGCTTAACTAGGTTTTTAAAATTTTTTTCTGTCCATCCAGACCAACTGACCTTATCATCAGACTGCTATTTAGATGCTTAAGACGTTTTCACACCTAGTTAATTTGGTGTATTATTTTTCAAATTTTAGCATGATTTTCCTAAAAGTCCAGTTCATTAAGGTATATGTGAACACGCCAATTGCACTTGGGAGAAGAATAAAAGAACTGGAGCAAGACCCTTCGGAAAGGGTGGTCTCTGTGCGGTACCAAGTCAACCTTGGAACAGTTCACTTTAGATATGAATGTGGGACAGATCTAACTACAAGATACTATATACTTTGAATTATGGGTGAAAATGTCTAGGCAGCAGTAGTCATGCTAAGCGTCTGCTGTCGGTAGTTGTCAAATTTCATTCATACCACAGTCGAGTGTTAACATGGAGCGTTGCAAACAATTAGATGGTAAAAATAAATATGCACAATTTGCATGAAAAAATTCGAACAATTACCAGTGAATCAGAGCAAGCCAAGCACCTGATACATACAAAGAAAATAAAAAGGTGTAAACTCACTTGTGATAGGGTCAATCAAAACACATAAAAAGGTGGCAAAAAATGAACAGCAGTGCCTTGTGAGCCCGACAATTAACCCCCCTAATCTCACACCATGATACACAAAGGTCCTCTCAATGCGATCACTTTTGGGGGCATGAGGTAAATACAGAGGCAAGGTAGCTTTAACATATGTAGTAAATGATAAACATTCCAAAGTTAACATTATTAACAAATATTTATAGGATTTACAACAGAAGACATGTGATTTGATATTGAGTTTAGGTTTATATGGTGGTACTGAGGAATGAAAACCTAACATCATACAATAAATTAAACTCACCTGACATATCTACTGGCATAAATTGAAGCATTTCAGGGTGTTCTCTTGGCAGAACTTGCTTTCTTTTTTACAGTCAGCTATTTGAAATGTACTCTTTTTGTACCATGCACAACTGTTTTTGACCCGCTTTGGGGAAAAAAATATTTCCATAAAATGAAAGAAGACCACAATACAGCAACGAAGTGTTCTCTGGTAAGCTTAGTTCACTTGAAACTTTTCAGTGTGAAACTCACCCAAAATAACTGGAAATTGCAACAAAGTAACAAATCTCCCCATGATTTGGAAAAAAGCAAACAGACTAGGAGTGTTAAAATGCACTAAATAAAAAATTCTATATTTAAGGACTCTATTCTTCTTAATTATATTTATGAAAATGTGTATTTGTTGATTTTTGTATACTATTTATGTATTATTATTCTTATCTAATTTTAAATTGTTTTTCTTTTCATGTATTTCTTTGACATCTTATAAAGCACTTTTTGTGAAAATGTGCTGTAGAAATAAATGTTGGATATATAGCAAGTAGTTGGACTGAACACCTAAAACTAAATTAGTCCTTACTAAGTATTAATTAAATACCTACATGAAGTCTTGGACTGTTTCAGAAGCAGCTGTCAAACTGATTCAATTTATACTAGAGGGCATACTAGAGTTACCAGCTTGGTTGGAGTGGAGTGAAAAAGCACTTGCTGTCATGAGCCGTCTTTAAGAAAATCTAATTTTATTGTATTTCATAATATACTCCTAATTAGATAAATGTGCAGCTCTGGCAACTGCCACACTTATTATTATGATTGTCATTTCCAATTCCATTAACTTACAGTCATGTAATCACAACACACAATTTTCTTTTACTAATAATAATAATAACACATTTTATTTATATATACTGCAGGTAAACCAATGGTTAATATTGCACTCTCACAGCTCTAGAGTCATGGCTTCAAATCCCATGTTCAGTTACTCTTTTTGAGGAATTTGCAAATCTTTCCCATGTCTACGTGGTGTTTTCCCTGCTAATCTGGTATTCCTGACATATCCCAAAGATGGGAACATCTGATTATTTCCAGCTATTCCATATCCCGTTTTAAAGAAAGCCAAAAAAATTAATGTATATTTTTTAAAATAAAGTTAGAAAATGCAATGTAGACTCCCAGAATTATGCGTAAAGAAGACATTTATTATTTGAAATTAATCTGACAAGGAGCCTGCATTTTACTCAAGAGAAAATGAACCCAGAGATCCCAGAGGGCAATGCTTTTCTGTCTTGGCCTTGGCAACCCCTTTCGGTGTTTGGGATTCGTTCAATTTAAGAATAATTCAGTACAGAAATAGGAATATTTAAAACAGGTCTTTCAGTTATTATTTTTTAATTCAGCTTGAGCAATTGCTGATATCACCTTCTGATTGACAGCTAAATGGAATGCCCCTGCAGGGCATTGCAGGTTTGATTGATAACATGCTGTCTTTGAGGACTGAGAGAGAATTCCTATGGAGAAGGTTGTAGAGAATCATTAAAACAAGCCACCAGGCAAACACAGAGAACCTGTGCTAGGCTTTGTAAGACATCAAAAACATTAGTATCACCGTGTTCAGTGAGAAATTAACTTCCCCTGTTAGCTGATAATGATTTCTTTATATTACCTCAATTTTCTATTGCACTTCTTCATAAAGCAAATCTTATAAAAGAAGACTGCCTGTTACACCTACATTTATCAGCATTGTAGCTGCAGTCCTTTAAGAAGGCAAGTGACACAAACCTCTCTTGTTTTTTTTTTAATTAAGTTTAGGTAGACATTATTATCGCAGATGAAAATTTATGCAAAATAGTTTCATTGAAACACTAAACCAAGTTGAAGAAAGAAAGGTATTCAAAAAAGAATTACTGGGACTTGACAAATATTTCAGGGAATGACCAGGGGGACTTGATATTCCAGATTGTCATGTGCAGCTCCCTACTTTGCAAGAGACTAAATAAGTAAGAATTCTGAAACTAGTATTATTATCAAATTTGCTACATTGCTTGCAAAATGTATAATTTTTTGTCATGCTTAGTATCTAAAAATTGTTCAACCCACTTAATCCAATTTAGGCTTGTGTGGTCCAAATCCTATCTAGTAGGAATTCAGGTATGAATGATGGACTGGGTGCCAGTACATCACAAGGCCAATCATGGATACGTTAAAATGGAGATGTAAGAGTAAGAGGGATAGCAACCTACAAAAGGCACTGTAGAACTTTCACAGGACTCTATGAGGCCCTGAAAGCAAAGCCCAGACAGCTTTATATCATGTGGCCATATCAACAGAGAGCTCTAAAGAAATTAATAGTATTGATGACTCTCTGAATTACTCTCCTAGGTGAGTAAAAGTAAGAGAGAACAACTTCGTGTTAGCCAGGAGTTTATAGCTCATAGTCCATCCTGAGTATTGGGAAGAAAGTTCACCTGGAGGATGGGTCACAGAAGTGCAGGAATACCATTTATAACATTTAAAGTAGTTACTTGAAAAATAGTCACTATATAGGGCCCCCATCATTGGAGTCAGGAGTTGAGTCAGACAGAAGGACTTAACTATTGGGAAGAAAAAGTGTCACCCAGATGTTGCAGCACGTGAGGTCATTGAGTCACTAGTTGTAGTGCTTCAGGTTAGAAGGCTGACAGCTTAGAGCAAGGGTTTCCGATGAAGATTCTGGGACAGCATTTTGGAGGTATTGTATATTAAGTGCAGGACTCCTGCCTTCTCTAGTTTTTATTGCTGTCTCATTTCCCAGTCCTAATACCATTTTAAAACTCTGGCACAACATTTTTTTACCAGACCGGTCTGAACTCTAGGTGGCGCTTTTGTGCCATTAACAATGTGAAATGAATCAAGGAGGTTTAAAGTATAAACATAAAGGGTTTTATAATGAAGGGTAAGCAGTAATGCACAACAGGACAACTGCATTTCAAAGCCATTAAGTTCTACAATGGTTTAATTTTTCAAAAAAAAATTTCAAATAAGGGAATAGTAAATTTAATCTGCAAGCTTACAAAGAAGGCAATAAAATGTAGAAGATTTGATGCAAGCAATCCTATACAAGCTTATCAAGTGTAAAATAGAAAAGTGTTTTTTTGCATCTCTTAAGATTTCTTCTTCTGTCAGTTTCACCAGTTTGTTTAGCATTTTCCATATTCGGTTCTGAATTCTTTATCAGAAAATGCAAATTTATCTTTCCTCTTTTATACAGTATGTCAAATTATTTCACAAAAGCCTATGTTAAGAATTGAAAAAAACATTTTGGTCTATTAGATAGATAACTCTTTAAATAAATAAATAAGCACATAGATACATATACACACACTTTGGTCTGAAAACACACCAGAACAAATATAAAGCAAGAAAATTGAAAAGAAACAAAACTTTTGACTTGGCAGTCACAGTCACAGTACAACACTATGCAGACATATTGCTGTCGGTATAAAGGAGCCCCAGTAGCGTTTCTTGATGCACTTCTGAATAATTTGTTGTCTAAAAGTAATGTGTTAGTGTGTCACAGAGAGAATGTGCAACAATTTTCATAATGACACACAGTTTTGTTTTAATTCTCTCCTTTGCTACTTCTTCTAGGGGGTCCAGATTGCAATCCATAACTGAACTTGCCCTTTTAATTAGCTTGTTAATTTGGTGGGCCTCTCTTGAATTGATGTTACCACTCTAGCACACCACAGCATCGAAAATCATGTTGATCATCACAGAGTTATGTGAAGGTTGTTACTTCCCATATTAAAGGAACACAGTCTTCTAAAGAAGAACAGCCTGCTCTGCTCTTTCGTATACTGTTCCTTTCTGTTCTGTGCTTACAAAATTTATTTTTGCTTTAGATAATTTTTTGATAATATTTTGAAAGGTGAATTTTTGAAGTTTATTTTCATGTGTGTGATGGAATTTTATTTATTTGCCTGAGATAGATATTTGTTATCCACCTGCAGAGATTCTAAAATGGTGGTGTTGTGCCACTAAAAATTAAATGAAAAAAAAAAAAATTACGGATCACCACCCAAGAAGCACCACAATTTGCATAACAAAGACTTACTTCTAAATTCCAGTGCAGCACTTTGTCCAAGATTCTGGATTTTATCTGTGAGCAAGTGTGGTTTAGTGATTTAGGTTCTGTCATTCTAGTTTATGATTCATGTCTTTCTGGTTTTGGCTCAATTCGCTGCCTAAACGTCTTGGCTCCAGTTGAATACAAGTTTTTCAGTAAATAACGCCTTACACTTTTTGTCCAACTGCGGTAACAATTTAGCCCTCTGGTTTTCACAGACGATAACAGTCTCTTGGGAAACCTGTTTTGTTTTTAGTTTGTTTGTTAAACGACGTGTTTACCCTGGTCTGTTGCTAATTACACGTTAGCAGTTGCTTTCACTCTCATTTTCAACAGGCTATTTGAAGGGACCATCTGGAAATAAAAAGGCAGGTGGTTATCATCAGTGCTGCACTTCAGCATTGCCACTTGGAGTTTTTGTGACTCTCATAAAACCTAACATATACAGTCTTTAAAGTTTCAGATTTGAAGATTTGAATATTTTGTATTTGAAAATAAATGAATTACATTGAAAACAGTCTTATGTATGGTGTAGTGAGAGGTTTGCAGCATTTCTGATCCATTTTCAAGTGAACAGCTCATCAACCTAGCATACATATGAAACAGATTAATTCACCAACAGGAATGTTCAGGTTGCTCTTATGGATGGCTAATTTTATTAATTTCTTGGATACACATCTGTGTGAACTTACCTATGTAAGGATTTATACAGTAACATCTACTGGCATGCAATGGAATATAATTTAATTGACTGCCAAAGGTACAGTTAATCCAAAAACTTTGTGACAATCAAGAAAAAACTGGAGTTTTTGAGGAAAAGCAAAAGTCAGAACCTAAGACAAAAGAGAGGATCATCAAAAACAAAATGCAAAGTGAAAATCAAAGTCTAAAAGCAGAACTTGTTTCTAAAACTAGTAATCAAAATTGCTAAAAGGAAATTCAATATATTTGGTCCTATCTTGGATAATGAATGACTGCTTGGGAGACCATATGAGCAGCACAGACATGGAGATGGGAGAGGCAAAGCTTGCAAAATGTGACGCCTATCGGCAAAACAAATATAACATCAGAAAAGACAGTACAAAAATAATAAACATCAAAATGAAAAGTCTAATTAAAATTCTGAATTCAGAATTAGAGTCCTTGGATGTAAAACCTCCCAACACCAAATTATGTTTGTAGCTCCAGGAAAGTCCAGGAAAGGAAGTGTAATAAGATGTGAAATTATAACAATGCTCAAAACGTCAAGCAGCATGCTCTTTACTTTTGGCACTTTGTTGTAATTAAAGGATAGACTTGTAGGCAAGAGAAGCCTAGTTTCTCGAGCAATTGAATTTTTGGTGATTAGTTTTGGTTTTGACTTTTTCCCCGCTTATCAATTGTGAATTAAATTTTCTCTTTTGTTTTTGACACTGGTCAAGTGTTTTGTGTTAAGAACTCTACTACATTTGACAGCTGTTTTTCCAGTGACCATTAAAAATTCTCCACTAATCACACTACACATCTGTATCAATCCCTTTTCTTTTGTGGAAATAGAAAAAGGAGGCAAAAAGTCACCCCGTTAAACTCATTTAATTAAAGTGCAGTGTAGTACTAGAAAACCAATGCAAATAAATAAGATAGTATCAGTTTTCCAGTCTTAATGATAGATTGACCCTAATATTTAAGATTTTACAACTCTAGCACTCAAGCCCTGGATTCACTCACTGTTTTAACAAGGTGCTAACCTGTTAAGATGTTTGATTTCACACCACATTTTACAAATGTGGGTTAACTGAACTGCTACAGCTAAGGCTCCAAAAGGAATATAAACTGCTAGAGGAGTGCATGATGCACCTTGTAAATAAGCAATGCAGAAACAAACACTTCAACACATCAAAGTTTTAACAAAAAGTCTTCCTTTTGTGTTTGTCCAGTAATTGATGCTTCAGTCATTTCAGGCAAAATGCGTAACAAATCATGAGTAAAAGAGTCTTGGCAGGATTATAATCTCTCCATAGCTACACAGCCCTAGAGGCTTTGTTATTAAGGTTGTAACATGCTGAAAAAACAGCTGAAACATTCTGACAAGGAACAAAATTATAACATTCTGACAAGGAAAAAATGTATTAAGCTTGTTCACATGGGTCTAGTGTACAATGAAGGCAATTCTTTTCGTTTAATTTCAGTGTTATGACTAAAACCTATACGATTTAACGCAATGCTGAGTTTTCCGAAGTGTCAGAGATGTTTTTCAGTTTTGTCAGATTATATCTATAACTATGAGGCACCTGCTTTTTTCTGATTTAGGTTGCGTTGGTCTAGTGTTTGGTTTTTGTAGGGAACTGTGCTTTGACTTTACATTTTTAAGGTGGGCAATATATTACTGCAGCTTATCCTTTAACTAACAAAGCAAGTTTGAGATGTCTTCTTATATGAATAGAATGTCTTATGTTCTAATTAAATTAATCTTTCTCCTTGTAAAGCAGAAAACAGGTGACACTGTTCAGTTGATGCAAGTAGCCCAAGACTTATAGCTGTGCCTCTAAATCCTGGTTAAGCCCTGGATCTAAATTCAAGCATAATATTAAGTCCATATTAGAAATGGGGCTTATAGGTGACTCGGCTGGAAAAATAAGGTGCTAATTTTGATCAATATAAGAGCTTTTCTTATCCCTATGGGAAAAAACTCACATTTGAAAAAAACTGAATTGCGCATATTGGTCCCGTGGTCAGTTATAACATCCTTACTACAGCTCTAGAACACAGAGCTTGACTATTTGCCTGATTGTTGTCTCTATATTGGTGTTTCTTCAGGTGCATATTCCAAAGCTATGTATGTTACCATACAACTTCTTTTGGGGCATACATTGAGGTTTTCAGCTATTAGCTGATGGGTGATAGGTGTTAGCCTGAATTTAGACTGCTGAATAGGAATGTAGCATAGTCTGGGATTTGTTTTGCATACAGATTTTGCATCTTTTAAAACCAATGGAAATCCTGAGCAAGGCCCTTAACCTGAAAATTGCTCCAGGGGTACTGTACAATGGCTGACCCTGAGCTCTGGTCTCCAAAGGTCACACAAAAAGACAGTTTTCATTTGGGGAGTAATAAAGTATATGAAATTAAAAAAAAAAAATCAAAAGTAACCTTGAGATTGTGATAATGATTCTGTAACATTGTCTGCAGATACTTTCAATGTATTTTGAGAAAACTCTCAAATGTCAGTGCACTCATCTAAGGGAGATGAAAAGAAGTAAGCCAGGTGTTTCATGTGTGTGCTTTTCATGGGCAGGAAGAGATGGGGGCTAATTTTGTTTTTTTATTGAAAAAAAGGACAACTCCTTCTCTGTCGCTGCGTGGTGAAAAAATTGACATTTTTTGCAAAGAGCTATTTCTCTAACATTTTCTTTTCATTTTTTGATTGGGGATATGTAATCTGTAAATAACAAAATAGGCAACATGGATTATTCACCAGCATCTTGCTGTTGCTGATGGGATTGCATGAAGATTTTTAACCCACCAAGGATGTATGAGTCTTTGCATCACTTGAGACATACTACAATTGGTTTTGATTTAAATAAACAGCTTTTGAGTGATAGTCTTCATCAGTGAGCAGCCTGCTGTACAGTTATTGTTATGATTGGTATATTTTATTATTTTTTTCTTCTTTTTACAGACTGCTTTTTGTACTAATATGCATCTTCACTGGGATGTTTGACCTTAGGTATTCAATTGTAATTGTGACACTTATTTCTTACTATATTGATTCCTGAAAGACTTGTGATTTTTTTGTCTTCCTGCAATGCAATGTTGAATTCTTGTGAGCAATGGCGTTTTGGAGGTCTCGCATCAGACTTGCTTTCCTAGGATACCCTGGGAGTGCCTGGCACGTGATGTCATCACCGTCATTGCTTAAAGGGTCACCACAGGCATTACTTTCTATCTGAGTCTGGATTGAATTAATGTGTTTCCCTTAATGTTTTTTTGACTCATGCTCTGACTAGCAACCTCTGATTTTTATTGTTTTCTGGTTAATTTGAAAGATCTTTTTTCCTTTCTGGCATCTACTGTCATGTGTAGTTTTGGCCTTTTTTGATCTCCTGGAGCCTCATGTATAAACCGTGCGTATGTACAAAAATGTTGCATATGCCCGTTTCTACCCTCAAATCACGATGTATAAAAACTAAACTTGGCATAAAGGCCACACACATTTTCACGCCAGGTCAATCCCTGGCATACGCAAATTCTCCACTCAGTTTTGCAAACTGGCGGCACCCAGCATCAAAGCAGTGCTATTGTTCCAGTGTGGATTCCTTTTCTTTTTTAGATCCAAATCTCTGAAGCGTCTTTATCAAATACAGTGAAATTAACCGCATATCGTTTATTAGTTTAAGGCATCTGATTGTAACTAACCTGTAACAATATAACGGTCCATGGAATGGCTAAACTATTCCAAATACCATGGCTGCTTTAGTGTTGTTACTCTCACTGCACCACTCTGAGTATTTATCTCACTGTATCTGAGTGAGGTATCACAGCTCTAGAGCAGCTGATCGGAAAGAGGATTATCGGTATACAGCATCAAGCACATGCTTGCTCAGCCTTGCGCACAGTCTATTTGAAACACTTCCATACAGCAAACGCTTCAGAGCCTTTCCTGTAGGGACCTTACAGATTCAGAAACAGTTTCATCCCAAGAACTTTAAATGCACTTAATCAGTCCATCAAGTGCTCCAGGTAGAACCGTTTTCACTTGTAAGTACAATACCTCACTTTAAACTTGCAATACAGTTATAATATTGAACAACCTGAGCCACTTTATAAAGTGCGTATTTACATATGATGACGACTGGCTTCTAAGTCGATTTAGATTTCCAAGCACTATCTTCTTGGAGCTCTTGATATAATTTTTATGATGAAATGTAGCAAAGTATGTTAATTACATTATACAGATAAAATTTTAACATCAATTTAAATAATCTAGATTGTTTATAATTAAACACGTGAGGACACAGTGGAAAGCATTAGCGATGAGCTGGCGCCCCTTTCAGGGATTGTTCCTGCCTTGCGCTGTATGTTTGTTGGGATTAGCGCAACCCCGGATGGATAGATGAGTAGAATAATTAAACATGTACTACAAAAATATTTTAATGTTCCTTATAAGTTTTGAAGGATAGGCGTTCTCAGCTTACAGATGGCTTTACATCTATTACAGAGCTGATTGTGTGGTGATTAGATACTTGGAGAAAGAAAAATAAGGACAGGAATTGAGGGTTGTGGACAGGGCACCAGTCATTACCACTATCACTGCTCCACCTGGTTCCCATGTTTAATACATGCTTTAATTCTTATCATCATGAAAATGATATCAAGTATACATCTTAGTATTAGAATTGTTCAGCAAGCCGTGATATCATGAATTAATGTATTCTGTGTCCTGTCAGAGGAAGAGAAAGCCAGTTTAAGAAGCACATAATGATTCACACACGTAGGGCACATAGAAGAACACATACAAAACAAAGAATTTAACGTGCTACTTTAGTTACAATGGGATTTGAGAAACTAGTAAATTAAATGATTTTATGATGAAGTTTATGAAATTCTACTTTTATGACAAAATAAACTACATGATCAAAGTGGAAATTTTGAGATTAAAGTTGACATTTCAAGCTTTTTTCCCACTGTGTCCCTATTTTTTTTCTTTTCTCTGTACCCTAATAAGCTTCCATAAGGCACTCATACGATGGGCTACAACTCGCCTTTTCACCACGACTTTGATATCTGACCACTTCTTATTTATTTCGGGCACTGTGCAGCTTTGTGAACTTTCTCTGACACTCTTATGTCACTCGATCAACTTTCTTTTGTTGTTTATACCACTATTTAAACCAACAAATAGTATGTTTTTCCTTGCCGCCACTTGGTATTCGCTGAAATTCTTTTCCCTCTGCTTTTGCCACTGTCTTTTCACAGAACACTGAACTTAAGGGCTATTTATATTAATTTGCATATTCAAGGAGGCGAAATTCTGGGAGGAGATGGGGTGGGATGGCAGGCGCGTGCACGTGCGTTACTGTTCATGCTGACTGGGATTTATGGAGCGGAAGAATGTGGAAGTTGCCGTACACACAGATTTATGCATCTGGATTTTTTTGTGCATATGCATATTTCCGCTTTTGTCCGTACGCCATGTTTTAATGTGAATTCTGCGCACGCCATTATGCATGAGGCCCCTGGTCCCATTAACTAAAAATTTTTCTTTGACTTTTGCTAAATTAGAACAGTTACCATAGGTGAAATATGTGATGTACCACACGATCAGTGAGAAAAGTAATCCTATGCATGCAGCACACAAAATAGCCAAAGTGGTGTGAGGTCTCCAAAATATTACCACAAAGCAGGCCAGAATCCAAGCAAGAATGTCCATAAAAGGTTCACTTCTCTGCAGTTGTTCCTAAACTGGCTGGCTTCATCCTGTATACCAAGCAAAATGGGCTTTGGCTCAACAATATGTAAGCAAAGTCCAAAAGTATAATCAAAATGTCTCAGAAGGGCTGGATTACCATCACCCCCTGCATTGTAAAGAGATAGGCAATAAAATAATCATTATAAAAGGAGGGTTTGTTTTAAAAAATAAGAAAATATAACAGAATGCTCAAGAGGGCAAAAAGAGGCAAAAGGAGTTGCCAAACAAGCAATCCAAAAACAAGCAAGCCCCAATACAATATACTAAATCAAAATCATGAAAAAGAAAGCAAAACAGCCCAAAAAACAAACAATCCAATGAGAATATCAATACTCAAAAACTAAAATCCTATCTTCACCAAAGTGCATTAAATGAACTGCCAGGGACTACACACCACAGCCTTCGTTTTATTAAGTATTAGTAATACAAGAAGCAGCATGATTCCATGATAAATGAACAGAGCAATATTAACGGAAATTATTCAAACAAAAATCAATGAAAAGGGCATGAAGAAGGAAAATAAGCACAAGCAAGGGAAGGAACCCTGGCTAAAACTTAACTGGTAAGAGGTTCCAGATAACTATAGTATAGCTAGCTTTGAGTTTTCTTCCTATCCCTAATTTGGAAAAGAACCTAAGGGGTTTGTTGGTAACTTTTGTGCTAGGTGCATGTTGTAGGTAACATTATAACACAATCAGGAACAGCTTGAAATGAGATTTTAATGATTGAATGTCCCCTGTGATTAAAAGGTACCCCATCCTGTTTCCCAGAATCCTTCTGTGAAGTTTAGCAGATTAAAAAATAAAATGAAGGATTAAAAGGTGGCAGGAAGAAAGGTGGATGAAAAAATGTTCAGCTTTTTAGTCAGTCAGCGTTTTCTACAGAAATTTGTCTTAATCATGCTGTTTCAAGTATCATTTTAAAACACTCGACTGTACATAAAACTTCAGGTATGGTCATCATTAACTTTTTTTCTAAGTCTGTTTCTTCTGTGTCAGGGTGATGAGAAGCTAAAACCTCATCTTAGTAACAGTGGACAAGGTGCATTAACCTGATGAACAACATTATCCATCCTAGAATTTTATTCCCAAAGATTTGTATACTATTTCCACTCTGTATATTGTATGTACTGGGATGGACTTTCTTTTAAAGCACATTAAAACAAATTCAGAGGTGAATATACAAAGAGGAGCCTTCTTCTTTTTTTGTTAACTTCCTACTGGGTTCATTCAAATCCAGACAGGGAGTGAACCAATGAATCTGCAAGCCGGTGATAAAAAAGCATTATTCATCTTCATGACTCTGTGCCCTGCCGCACACGACTCATTCACAAGATGCCACTGGCTGTTACTTGATATACTAGAGACAACTGATTTTAATATTCCCTACAGCCAGCCCACCCACAAGCATGCTGCTTAGCTGATCTCTGCTCAACACAAAAGCATCTGAGTGTCTTCAGGCCAGCATCATGCACTATTATACATCTTGGGGGATTACACTTATTTCCTGTTTCTTTAGTAAGACTTGGCAAGCATTTCCCAATATTGTGAGCTGTGACTCCTTCTTTTAGATTGAAAGCATTTCATTGTCCATGACAGATGTCTTTGTGAGGACTCGTGGCTTTCTTTTAATGTTTTCTTCTCTCTTTACTGCTGATAATTTAAGTTTGATTTCATAGCTGTGCTTCTTAGTGTTTTGGAGAATATATTTAGATATGTGTTTCACAGAAGGATGATTTGCATACTTTATATTGAGCACAAAAATTTATGACTGGATGTGGATTTTATTTTTTCATGCTCCCTATACTGAGACATAGCTGAAAATGTAATACAATGAATGCCAAGGAAAAGAAGGCTTTATGTATATTTTACTTGCACTTTTTCTTAATATCTGTGGTCGAGTAGTTAAATTAGCTAAATCCAAACCCCAGCACACTTGTGACCTTGAGCAAGCCACTATTTCTCCAGTGACAGGTTACAAATTAGTTTCTGAAAGAGATTTAACAGATATTGCTTTGAATTGTTGTGTTGACTGGCACTGCTATCTTTTTTTCTTTTGGGTGGGAGTTGAGTTTTGGTTTTGTTAAGTTTGATTTGATTGTATGGATTGTTATTTGCTTTTAAATAAAATTAAACAATATAAAAATGAGATTTAACAGATATTTATGGCTTTACAATAAAATTGTAAGTAGTTATTGTGGTAAATGTGCTTATCTGCTACAAGTTTGTGCTCCGGCGTTTGGTTCCCCTTGTTGTCACTTGCTCTCTGGAGGCCTATTCGTCAATTGCACAATTTGGGGTTTGAGTGGACCGATGCCAGGCAATAGTGAAGCGCTAAAGGGGAAAGAAGCAAAGTGTTAGCTTAGCTGCCAGCATATGCGTATAGACAAGAATAGAGTCATCTGTATAGTTGAGAAGGTTCAGTGAACTACTTACGAGTGGGAGGAAGCAAGAAACATTAAAGTGCATACCTGCTTGCATGCGTGAATGAAGGTTTATGAGAATGTACAAACTGTATTTGCCTAATCAGTGAGTTGTGTATGGTGGACATCTCTAATCCTTCAGTGACTGGATTAACCAGGTATAAGTATGAGAAGCCTGGCCTGGCAGGAACAATTTACTGTATGAAACAGATGAGCATACCACCAGAGGTCATCTTTGGCCATCTTCACATCCCTTTGCGATTACTAAGCTGCTAAGCAGAGGAGCAGTGAGGGGTATAGTGCATGCTTTTCTATACAGACAAAGACATCTCTGACATTTTAGGATTTTTGTGTGAAGGTAATCTGGGTTTTGGTGGTGCACTTTATTATTTGTGCCTGATATTTGTTGTTTGTTTTTTTTTGCATCCCTTTCGAACTGTGTAACTGTAAGAGGAAGAAGATCCTTTTTTGTTTTTTTTTCTTTTTCTTCACCGCTAGATTTAGAGCCACTTTATACTGTATATTGTGTATACTCACTTTCACCTAATTTTGCCTATTTTTGAATCTTTGAAGTGAACTGTGCTTAATAATTGCAATACTTAGCACTTGTTGGAATAAACCAGAAGTTCTGTTTTTACAAACAACAGTTTTGGTCTGTGTCACATTCTCTGACCAACTCTTCCATTTGGTTACAAGTTCAGATGCCTGGTGTCTTAAGTCTGTATAAGGGTTCCATTGTTCAGGGCATCACACCTTCATAACATTGTTCCTTCTTCATTTTCCTTTATCCACATCAGTGCCACATTGCGGAGGGCATGGGGGTGCAAGGGTTACTGCTAGAACATCACAATCCCCAGAGTTCTGGTTTTGAGTCCAGCCACTGTGGGAAGTTTCAACATTATATTGTTTCTTTATGGAGTTTCATTCTAGGAAGTCAAGACCTCACAAAATCATACATTGTAGGAGGTTAACTGGAGAATCTGAATCAGTTAAGGTGTAATTATGAGTGTGCCCGAGCACCATCTCAAACACTTCCAGCCTTGCTCTCAATGCTGTCAGGGTAAGTGGTGGCTGTTTGTAACTTGAAACAGGACGGAGTGGTGGCTCTGAGGCTTAGGATCTGTGCTGGTATCCCGAAGGTTGCCGGTTCGAATCCTCATCACTGCCAAAAGAGATCCTACTCTGCTGGGCCCTTGCGCAAGGCCCTTAATCTTCAATTGCTCCCAGGGGCGCTGTACAATGGCTGATCCTGCGCTCTGACCCCAAGGGGTATGCGAAAACTAACAAATTCTTAATACAAGAAATTGTATAAGGCGAAATAAAGAACAAAAGATTAAGTGGGACCATCTCTGAATGGATTAAGGCCAGTAGGGAAGGAGAAACTACTCAACCAAACACATCAGGATGCTCTGTCATCACAACATACAGTAAAAATGCACAAGAGAAATTCAGAGGTATCAAAAAACATGATTGATACCACCATGGATTCACGCAGTCCTGAAATGAACTTAATTTATATTAACAACCAATACACAATATTCCTGAGTCTGATTCTTTCATTAAATTTCGTAATTGGAATATCTTTGAAGATGACTGATCAAGCCAAATGATTGGGGATACAAAGTAATTGCTTCCAACTGAATTTCAGAAGGATGGAAAAACTTTACATATTCATTTTTTTTTTCATTTTATTGAATTTGTTAAAATCAAATAACATTCCATACAAGCAAGTCAAATTTTACAAAACTAGGTTTGAATCAAATCATATTCAGTTTGAGATATTTGAAGTTCTGATAGAATGCTCATAAATTTTAGGAAGCAACACCATTATGGGTCCTGAAATTTGTACGCTTATTGTTAAAGTGAGTCCTGACGGATCAGTCTGGACTCCACTTGACAGAAGGTGCTATGAACGAAGTCAGAAACATAAAGTCTCTCATCCTACAAATGACAGCACCCAGGAATTAGAAATAATAAATAAGTTTGCATGCTAAAGAACCAAACATGCAATACCTGGAGAAGAAAATTCTTTCAATCGCTCTCTGGATGTGGTGCATTTACAGGAAGTGGTAGTAGCTGGAAGGCTTCATCCTCTTGGGTTAAAAGCATGAGTACTGGGGAAACCACTAGTTGAGAAGCGTGACACACAACACAAAGGAGTCACTTGGTTTATATTTCCTTTAAAGTCAGATACCAGTGGTGAGTGCTGGACACTAGAAGTATGAAAAGAGCTTTTTTGTGAGTCCTTTAATGTTATCCTGGTGGAAGCCAAGCCAGCAGAGAACAAGCTGGTAGTCAGCTAGTAGCTGCAAACACACAGCTCTGCAGGTACTTCCTCACATACATAGCTTCTCCTTATCATTGCCACTTCCTTGAGCACTCTGTTTCATGCCTCCTGCAAAAGGATTTATTCTACTGAGAGAAAATGGCAACTAATGGAGTGAGGACTTAACCTAAAAATGTTATGTCATCTGACTAAACTTGATTATATGTGCTGAACTATGACTGAGGCATGAATTCCATGCTGCAAGTCAGTTAATTTCTTGGACATAAACTCCATCACAACTATTTTGTTCTCTCTGAATAGTGTGAAAAACATGCTTAGATCCTACTGAGATGAAGAAACATTCCAGTAACACCACTCATGTATCATGTTTGTAAACTGTAAACAATAATGTTATTTCCATGTGAGCCCTGTTGCACTCCCACCTCCCTGGTGAAAGGATATCTGATGATCAGATGCCATGAATTTGTAGAATCCAGCTCCATCCATCCATCAATCCATCTGGTTCCAGAATTGTGGGGAACCTGGAACCTATCCAAGCAAGAACTGGAAGCAAGGCAAGAACAATCCCTGGACAGGTTGCCAGCCATCACAGGGTGAACATACACACACATCAGAGGACAATTTAGCATCACTAATCTAGCTGACTTGCATGTCTTTGGAGTGTGGGGAGAAATTGTAGTACCTGGAGGTCATGGGACCTATATTTGAGGCTCCAACCCAGCTATTTCCTATCTGTGGCATCAGTATCCGTTTTCCTACTGATACAGAAAGCTCATTTAAAACAAAATCTTGTCTACTGCAGCTAAATTAATATCTCCTTCCCTCAAGTCGAGTGGGACATCACTTGTAACATTTACAGCTGAGCACTTTAACACTTGGAATACTGCACACTTGATCCTCAGGTGTACTACTCTAAGGGCTTAACTCTTATTGTGAACCCACATTTCAGATAACAGCTGCACACAATAGATAAACCACCCTCTAGAGACTTAGGCTGGATGCCAGGCCCTAGCCACCGCCTACCCTTAGTGTTCTAACACAATGCGCACAAAGACTGTGGCAGACTGCTTCTCTGCTTCACTGCATAATTATATTATATTATAATATAATTATATTCAGGCCCTTCCATTTTCTGTACACTTTATTGTCTTCTAGATTTAATTTTAAAAGGATAATTTGCCATTTTTACCCATTGATCTACACTGAATAATCTGTACTGACAAAGTATAAACATGTTTTCAGAAAGGTTTGCAAATTTATTAAAAATCAAAAGTTCAGGTAAGTATTCAGAACCTTCCTGTTCAGCCAGGGCAGGAAGTCTGCTCAGAAATGGATGAGCATAAATGCAGGCTAATACAGAAAGGTCTTTGAAGAAAACCTGCTCCAGAGTGGGCACAACCACAGTTTGGTTTACATTCCAGCATACAGCCAAGACAATGCTAGAGTGTCTTTGGGACAAGTTAACTTTCCTGGAGTGGTCCGGCCAAAGCCAGACAGATACGATCGATACTATTGGTAATCTCAAATCATTATGAGGTATGAGTCAGCTTTGGGTTGGTGACTACTCAGCCTGACCCCAAAAAGTACCAGAGATCAAAAATCAGACTACTGGACCTTAAGAAATGACACAGGAACAATGTATGTCAGGTGTAATGGTGGGATTATGCTTACAATGGTAAATGTCAATAAATAATTCAGGAAACATATGTATATGACCCCACCAGGGGTGGCTTGGGGCTGTGATGAAATTGACAGAAATACTTAATTAAAGAAAAAGTTAATAATGGTTGGAATCAAACCTGAATTGTCTTGGTTAAAATTCAAATCTGCTAGCTATTACACAACTACCAAAACTTGTGTGGTGGTGTTTTCATTGATGATACTTCATACTATACTATTTTAAATTCCTTTTTTAAACTACAATATTTTTCCCAGCTTTGCCTGGAATTTTATCCAAAATGTTAAAGCCGTGTATATTTATAGTGAGAAAAACTATTGTGTTTAAATTAAATATGATTGGTGATCCCAATGTTTTTGATTTTTCAGTGAAGTTACGAGCACTTGCTGCAGCCTGGGACTCCCTTTGGGGAATAAGGCCAAAAGTTATATGAGAAGAACCAGCGTGTTAAATGTCAAGTTAATGGCATGAGAAACAAATCTATACACAAAGAACTAATAAATAGAGAATGTATACAAATAGGGAATTTTGTTCAGACAAATATTATTTAGGTCTTATTCAACTGATGATGCAACAATGTGAAACATATTTTTGTTCATACATCACCCTTCTAATAATTTTCATGTTTTATTTTCATTGACTGATTCCGTATATATTAAATGTTCAGTCATTTTCTAAGGATTACAGATTCCTTTCTATTTCTGAATTATTTTGTATTTCATTGCGTAGTGAATTGCTAAATACCCCATGTGTTACGAACGACAGTGAATGAAGTGCAGGTTAAAAGTCCCCTTATTTAGATAGATAGATACCCATTGGGATTAATAAAGTATCTATCTATCTATCTAAGGGGACTTTTAACCTGCACTTCATTCACTGTCGTTCGTAACACATGGGGTATTATCTAAGATAACTTGAAGCAACATTATTCCACAGATGCTAGAAAGCAAGCTCCATTTTCCATGAATGCTGTAAAACTATAAACAGATTTTTAAGGCACCTGTATTTTCTTAATATCTGTTGAATGTTTTGCTTTCAATTTTTGACAAAAACAGACCTTACAGTTATGAATATGATGACTGAGGTTTAGGGCAACTTGAAAAGTCAATTGGCTGCCAGGCATTGTTGCATGTGCTGTAAAGTAATGTCAGAAGGTTAAACTGATACTCAGTCTTCTTACCTGCTCCAGTCAGTATTAAATGTGCTAGATATGGGCATTTTAACACTTTTTAGTATTGGGCTATTAAAAAATGAAAACAAAAGCTATATGAAAATCTGACATCATTGCTAGTCATTGCGTTTTCCTTCTTTTAGACCATATTATGCTTATGACTAACCAATGAGGAGAAAACTATGTTACTGACACGTGCTGCTGATGTTTGTTTGTCACTTTGCATGTTTCAAGAGCAGCTCATTAAGATATGATCTAGTGAATTAGGAAGCATGAATATTACTTCACCTACTTTAAAACTTTCATAGCATGAAGATGTTAAAACCTGCAAAGCATTGCTGCCTTTTCGCCGTCTACTGGTGCCAAGAAACCAACTGCAGAGTCAGCAGCAAGGAGCCACCCTTCCCAGAGGTTTTACCCCTTTAACCCCATGACATCTCAGAAAGGTGAGGTAGTGGTTGTATCATCTTTTTTTAATTATGCATTAATGCTGTCATGCTTCAATTACTGAAATAGGACAATGTCACATGAGTTATTGTCATGTTAAATATATAATTTATTGTATATAACTAATGTATGGATTATTAAATTATATAAGCACATTGGGATAAAGAATACTCAAAAATAACAAACTGTTAATTAAAACTCATATAGACTAAAACTAGATCAAAAATACTTTTAGAAAAACAGGAAAAGCACCATGAGAACCACCTTTTTCCACCCTCTCAAACGTATGCAGTTTTTAATGTCTGGAAAACATTCAGGATTAAATCACTTGGAGATCTGTACATAGACAACATCTTCGCATCCTACGAACAATGACACTGCAAATGTAACTTTTCAACACATTTCTTTCACTACCTTCAAATTAGAAACTTTGTTAAACAAAACCTGTCCAATTTTCCTTACCTCCCACCTACCTCTATTCTGGAAAAAATATTGATCAGTCTTGAGTCAGGACTCAGACAGCATCTCAGTAATATATGAAACCATTTTACAGTCCCTCGCTTTCAAAGATCCAAGAGGACAATGAGAAAAGGATCACTCACTCAAAATATCGGAAAAGGAATGGAAGGTAGCAATGCAGAGAATTCACTTGAGCTCCATTCGCACAAAGCATACAATTATTCAACTTAAAATTATAATTATCGAGCACATCTGCCTTGTTTAAAATTGTCCAAAATGTTTCCAGGGCAAGATCCAACCTGTGAACATTGCAATCAAGTTCCAGCCTCATTGGGCCATATGTTTTGAGTGTGAACCAAATTAACATCATTTTGGACTAAAATCTTTAAATGCCTTTCAGACAGCCTTGGTGTCACAATCCCTCCTAACACATTAACAGCTGTGTTTGGTGTACTTCCAGATGGGCTTAAAATGGACAAGGGCAAACAAACTGTAATTGCCTTTACTACACGATTGGCACGTAGACTTATCTTTCTCAACTGGAAGAATTCTAACTCACCTATTCTAAGTCAGGGCATAACTGATGTTATATACTATTTGAAAATGGAAAAAATCAAATTCGCACTTAGAGGATCTGTACAAAACTTTTTCACAACCTGGCAGGATCTAATCAATAATATTTTAGAATAAGCATTTAAATTGAGGAAGCAGACTCTCTCCCCTCTTTTTTATTCTATTTATTTTTATTAATTTATTAATTTATCTATTTACTTATTTTTACTAGTTTAAAGTTTTACTTTGTTGGCCTAGCTCTCTTTCTCATGGATGGGGGTTGTTTCAAACCTAGTTTTGTTAAACTTGACTTGCTTGTATGGAATGTCATTTGGTGTTAATAAAATCAATAAAATGCTTTAAAAAAGGAAAATAATTTCTAAATCTTATAGCTACCAAAATTCAATACTAAAATATGACCAACTAAAATCCAACTAAAAATATGACCTAGTTGAAACAGAAATTTAAAAAACAAATTGATACTAAACCCACATTTATAGAGAATGGCCATTACACGGTGTAGTTCCTAAGGTCTGAAAAGTCCATCAGGTGACTTTAGTTGGCAAAACACCTGAAGCATCAGCATTGATTAGCAGTCTCACCATACTCAAACTTTAATTGAAGAAGATTAACAAATAAAAGAAACGTAGGAAGGTCCATCTTAATCATGACCTTCTCCCCTGCCCATATTCCCCCAGTCATCATTGGTGGTATCCAGATTCCTCAAGACTTTGCATTGAAAAGATTTGGTACAAAAGATGACCCACATAATGCTCTTGGAATTAAATGAAATGCTCAAACACTCCTTCCCAGAGGGGCAGCCATAACCTGATAGTTCTGGAAAAATCCTCATCTAGGCTATACATATTTGCAATCTGATAACCTGTTTTTAGATTCATTCAATCCAGTCACTAAAGGAATAGGGAGGTTGAATCCAGAATAATTACATTTTTTTCTGCCATAAAGAGAAAAATTCAAATGGTGCATTTTTATAAAGCTATATAAATAATAAGACAACAAAATGTGAGAATGATTAAGGAAGCAAGTGTAATCCCATTTAATAGCCGATAGCAACTGCTATAAGATAATTAATAAAAATAATAATACTTCATTTTATTTATATAGCGTCTTTCCCATGCTCTACAAATGAAGTAGCTCAAAAATATGGCATCTTGGTTTAATGAAAATGTCCTGACTGCATAGAGTGGCAGTAGTATAATGAAAGAGATAATAGTAATAAAATATTTTATGTAAGCTTAGCCAAAATGCAAGACATAAAACAAAATGTAAAAATATTGAGGAAAAGACAAAAACAAAATGGAGCTGTAAAAAAAGATATTTCAAAAATAAATTCTTGAATAGTGTCCTAAACAAAATCTGACCATTAACTTCTTTAACTTCAAAAACCACCTCAACGATATATCCATTTTTATTAGAGGGCTGGGGAAAGGCTGTATACATCTAAAACAAAGTCCAGATCCTGACAGAAAAGTTAATCTAATGACTTCCCTTTTAGGTAGTGTTTTTATACTATAGGAGTGAATGGGAAGAGACATAGGTGGGCCTAGAGGTGTTGTTACAGCCTTTGTGGGGTTTAAAATCATATAACACCCTCAACAAATGACAGGCTCACTGGAAATTCATCCTCACATTTCTGAAACAAAATCACAAGATGCAAATCTTAAAAATATCCACAAGATTAGCTTAATATGTAAAAATAACAAATTTATATTCTGTTGTTCACCCAGCCTTCAATTCATTATCTAAAATTACAGGATGCCACAGACTGTCCCTAAAACAACAGGCTCAAAGCAAGAATCAACCGTTGATGTGACACCAGTCCATCGCAGGGCATATTTACTTATACATTCATACCCAGTCGTTAACAGGCCAATTTAAATTTGCCAATAAACCTACCTTGCATGCCTCTGTGATGCAGTAGAAAACTAATGGTTGTTCGACATGTGACCTTCAAAAGTGTTTGACGGGTTCTTGCCAGGGTAATAATAGAGGTAAAGTTAAGAAGGGTGTGACACTGGAAATAACCACTTGTCTATTTCCTAGTTTAGAATGAAAGAACACCAACTAGAAGTCATATAATGTCACTTCCAGGAGAATGATCTTGATTCTTCTTTCTCCAGCCCATCTATATAACCTGGAAAAGGACCAGAAGTCAGCACTCAGAGTGAATCCTTTTACCAAAGTGATGAACCACGCGGCAGCTATTACTGAACCTGGCAACTAGCTGCCTGTACTTTTCTGATGTGGTGCTTTGGCACACTGTTTCTTTGACTGTTCATTGACATTAAACAGGGCATACCCTGTATATCCAGAACCCCAGTGTTTAATCTTCTTTTTTAGCCAGAGAAAAAACACATTGATGTGGAGATAACAAGTAAATTTTAAATGATTCCAAGACTCTGGATGCAGAAGCTGTACTTTTAATAGAACATTTTATAAAATTAATTTTGATTAAATGAGTTCAAAAAATTAATGAGTACACAAGTAGCAAATAATTTTTTCTTGGGTCTTCATGTAAGACATAGAAGCTTTGATGAATTTCCACTATAACTTATTAATTGGCTTTATCTTTTTTTTTTCTGATCAAGGTAAGAACAGAAATCCTGGCCTAATTAAATCAATAATAACTAGATGACCCCTTGATAGAAATATTTATATTCGAATGCTGCGGCATCTTTGGGTAAAAGTTTCTAAGAACTTTTAAATAGTACACAGTAACTTATGTCACTGGCATTGCTTAAACAGGGAGTTGATCCACATTTTCTAATGCATACATGACATTTAGGGGAACAGGGAGCTGCTGCCTTTTCTGGCCTGTTGATTAATAATATTAGAAGTCAATGTTAATTATAAGTTTTGTTCTTTCTGCACAGTATAACAGTGGTGGGGCATCTTTGGTTTTGCTTCAGTGCAGTGTACTTTCTCCCTTGAGGTACTGGTTTCACTTTATGCCAGTTCACAGTAACCTAATTAGTCTAATTATTTGATTAACTTGGTCAAAGTAAGGTTTCCGAAGGCTCATTTTTTACTACATTTTATTAATGTTATCATTAACAACTATTTTCCTTTTATTATATATCCCATAGGCAGAGAGCTTTTTATCAAATGCATTTTAATGCCACTATTATAAAGCCTGACCTTTAAGAGCAGTCTCGAATTTCTCCAGGAATTACCCTGGAAGTGCTGTTTTACTAAAATTACATGCTGTACTTACACTTTTGAGTATATCATTTCCTAGAATTACATATGTTATAATTTGCATTTCAGCACAGGCAGAGGTTTATACACCATTCTAGCATGTAGGAATAATGCTTTTTTCTCATTTTTTTCACCTGCATATCAATCAACAGTAAATGCTTAAGATGGGCATGAGATGCCGTTCCCTAGAGACCCACCGAACAGTTTATCTGTTGACAGTTTTGGGATTTCTTTTTATTTGCTGATTCTCCTTCATGAACCATACCAATCATACTGTGGAGAGTAAGATTCAAGTCTATTTCTTGGAGCTTATTCACCTATAAGTAAAGGCTGAGCATTTTTTGTAGAGGGAACTTGGAGCTGAGAGATTTATTAATTCTTCTGTGAGGGATTTTAACTTTACTCTGCTTTGCCATCTGACATTATTGCTCTAGTTTGTTACTACTGTTATTTTGATTCAAATAAATGTTCTTTGTAATCCTGGATTATGTTTGTATGGTACTTTTGGTTTTTAACCTTGTATTTTATAATGCAGAATTTCTAGTAGCAATTACCTTCTAAAGGGAGACTATCTAAAATATTCAGTGCATGGCTGACTAATACAAAATTATTGTGAATAATTATGATGGCATTCATTTTTCTAGGAATTTGCAAATGATTCAATCAATGAGACCCACTTTTTCATACAGTTTCTTAAAGTGACTTAGTCCGTTACAAGATTGCAAGGCACATAAGCTTTTCCATAAAGCATATAGGTACCAACTAGGGAGAAACTCAGAATGTTATACCAGTCCATAACCAGCGTGAAGGACGGCAGGCGTTTCAGCCTGGCTTGGATGTCCCTCATCAGAGGAAAGGAAGAAAAGCAGCATGTTCAGGACACTACATCCCCCGGGACGCTAGATGGCAGCTCCCCTGGACGGAAATGGTTCCTCGGATTCCTACAGGGCAACCTGGGACATGGAGTCAGTCTCTTCAGCCCTGTTGGGTGCTGTGGGTCCCACCAGGAGGAGCTCACCAAGAACCTGGGGACTATTACAGTTACGTCAACCCGGAAGTACTTCGGGGTCACGTGGACGGAAGCCCGCAGTACTTCCGGGATACTAGAAGAAGGCATTTGACCCGGACAAGGAATACTTCTGGGTCATGGACTTTAAAAGGACTCTGGGAAACCCCAGAAGATTGAGCTGGAGTTGGGTGGGAGTGTGACGGAGCAGCTGGGAGTTGGAGGAGTATGTATTATTATTGATTTGTATTATTGATTATTGATTGGAGAAGTGTGGAGAGTGCAGTGCTCTGTGCACTTTATAGAAGAATATTAAAGGAAGTATTCTTGGTGCTTTTAAACGTGTGTCCTGGACGTCTGTCTGGTGGGTTCAAGGGGTGCTATAGAGCCCATTTTCCACACCTGATTAAACTCACATGCTAACTTCGACACTTGGACAATTATCAATTATCATATGAAATTGAATTTGCAGTGAAACTCAGCGTTCAGCATCACCAAAAAAAAGAAGTAAAATAAATTGTGTTTTGCTCTCAACAAAATTCTTGCCATTCACACTAGGTGATTACTGGAACTAGGGTAGCTGGTGAATTTCCCATCGGGATTAATAAAGTATCTATCTATCTATCTATCTATCTATCTATCTGGAAGCGTTGTCATGCATTCATTTCACACGTGTCTGTCTGTCATTTAGTATTTAAATAAAGATATCTAGTGAAAAAAAAGCCATGGAAAGTGTGCATATCCTCATCTAGGAAAAGGTGGTTGCTAGGTAACTGCATGGGGGGGGGGGGGGGGGGTTGGTAGTGGCT
Source organism: Erpetoichthys calabaricus (assembly GCF_900747795.2). Lineage (NCBI taxonomy): Eukaryota > Metazoa > Chordata > Cladistia > Polypteriformes > Polypteridae > Erpetoichthys > Erpetoichthys calabaricus. Next base: position 151,433,731 of record NC_041402.2, on the reverse strand, counting down.
TTCTGTGCAGTGAAATCGTCCAGTAATGTGCATGATGGTGCTTTTATGCACGTCTTCATGTGGACAATTTGCAGCACACCTCTGTGGAAATATGATCGAGAGACATAAATAGAATGATATTACGAGTGAGGTACAAATGATATGCTTTGCTCAAGACTTTGGGGATCGGTATTCCCTACTATCAACCCCAAACAAATTCCTTTAAAACCCCTAAAAATGTTTTAGTGAGCTTCACATTTTGCAATTGCGAAATTGCCTGCAAAATAAATGTCTCAGAAATATGCAGAAATTGAAATTTGTTTGTTTTGCTCATTACTAGCATTTACCAGGTAACCAAACATGAAAATGTTTGGGAAGATACTGGAGTACCCAGACAAAAGACAAATTGAGAATATTCAACTACACACAGTTGATGACCATTCCAAGATTTGAGTCTAGAAATGTGGTTACCCAGTTGAGCTGATACATTCTTAGTAGGTAACATAACACAGCATAACTCATCCGTTATCAAACCTCCTTCAATATTGGAAACCTTGGTGTCAAAGCTGGCAGCATCAGGCAGGAACCAACTCTGTATTTTATGTCCATTCATTGCAGGGCACACTCATACTCTCTCATAAGCAGCCAGCTTCAGAGTCATCAAATTACATAGCAAGCATATGTTTGAGATGAGGGTAAAAAAGACAGGTAGTCAGATGGGCAAACAGTGACCAGACCTGGATTTGAAATCTAGCTGCTCTTCTAATTGGACTCTTTAGAGTATTTCAATCTGAAGAGAGCAGGTGACACACACAGTAACCCTACAACATTTATAGGAGGTTATTCACAGTATGAGAATGTTTCTTTTTTTATTAGGGCTCATTCAAGTCATCTTCAGAATCAGTCTCAGAGATTTTAGTTGGCTGGCCTTCCTCACAACCCACTGAGATCTGAAAGAGCGAAATCGGCCAAGACACATTTTGTTCTTTGGTACAGCAACTGCGGCATTCTTACAGACAAAGAAGGTAAATTTCAGACAAACATTGCAAAGTCTTTTAGAGCCATAGTCACATGGAATAAATTACAAAGTAGGACTTTAAAAACCTACTGATGTTGTTTTGGAGAAATTAGGTGCAAAGGCTTGGCAGACTCTTTTGGGGGTAAATCGCCTGTTGTCATCAAAATATTTCTAATATTCTAATTTCCAGTTGTAACTTTTAAGAGAGTTGTTTTCTTGTAGCTTCAGTTATGCTTAAAAATGGGAACGAATAAGCAAAGCTGTCATATTTTACAACTTCTTTCTCAAAATTTCTGATAAAACAAGCAGTGAGCCAACTGGTAAGAAGGCATGTGCTCCAAAGCTGAGCCTCCGTGGCTTTACCAGACAAACTGATCACCTTTTTCTTTGCACCCTCCTGGCTGGCTTTGTCCACTTATTCACTCATTGCTCTTGGGTTGCTACTGAACCTAGAATAATACAGTGGAACCTCGGTTCACGAACGTCTCGGTACACGTACAACTCGGTTTACGACCTAAAAGTTCGCCAAGCTTTTGCCTCGGTTCATGACCACACACTCGGTATACGAACAAGCCAGGTTCCCTTTCGGTTTGTACATGTTCAGTCTCTCCCTGTGCATTTCCTGTGCAGCGAGAGCGAGAGAGCGCGACACACACACGCACGCACGCACACACACACACACACACAGACAGCGAGAGAGAGGCAGCGAGAGTGACAGAGGCACACACACAGGCAGCGCGAGACAGAGAGAGCCGCGCACACGCAAGAGAGGCGCGCACACACACAGGAGCGCTCTAGAGAGACACACACACAGGCGCTCCAGGCTCGCAAAAGAGAGACGCACGCACACACACACACAGGCGCGGGAGAGAGAGGCGCGCACACACACAGGAGCACGCTAGAGAGACACACACACACAGGCGCTCCAGGCTTGCAAAAGAGAGACGCATGCACACACACACACAGGCGCGGGAGAGAGAGGCGGGCACACACACACACAGGAGCGCGCTAGAGAGACACACACACACAGGCGCTCCAGGCTCGCAAAAGAGATATGCACGCACACACACACAGGCGCGGGAGAGAGAGGCACGCACACACACACACACACACACACACAGGAGCGCGCTAGAGAGACACACACACACAGGTGCTCCAGGCTTGCAAAAGAGAGACGCACACACACACACACAGGCACGAGTGAGAGAGAGCGAGGGAGAGAGAGAGCGAGCGAGAGAGAGAGCGAGCGAGAGAGAGAGAGAGCGAGCGAGGGACACATAAGGTAGAGAAGGCTTGTTTTTGTTTTCAGTTCTATTTACAGTGATCGGTTCATAGCCTGCATTGTTGCAATGTTACTTTTCTTGGTGGTTTATTAAATTACGTATTTTTCAAATGTTCATTTTTTCCCCTGTGCTTAAAACTCATTAAAAAAAGTGTTTTTAGCGAGCAATTCCTAGCACTATAGCGCGGACTATTGCAGTGTTAGTTTTCTCTGTTGTTCAAGGTTTTCTCAGTGTTATTCAATGTTTTTACATTTAGTTTACCATTACACTGTGCATTCTGTGGTATAATTAACTATATTTGTGCTTAAAAACTAAAATATATATATATATATACATACAGTTCGTACGGTCTGGAACGGATTAATTGTATTTACATACAATCCTATGGGAGAAATTGCTTCAGTTCACGACCAACTCGGTTTACGACCAGAGTTTTGGAACGAATTATGGTCGTGAACCAAGGTTCCACTGTACCAGCAAAGTCAAACATGAACAAGTGGAATTATTAATTAAGTTAATAATACAGGGAAGGAGTAGGAAATAAGTAACAAAATAACAAAAAAAAATCACAAACATGAATATTTCTAAGTTTCATATGAACATAAATCTCGCATAACAGAACAAACAAAGGCTATCTAATTAGAGGGAAATGTCTAACTGATTATTAAAATAGTTGGGACTGGAAACTACTGGGTAAATCTATCGCTTTCCAGGAACAGCAGGTCAGAGCTCCACATAGTGGTGACCGTGAACTTCATCACTCCATAGAATATGTCTGTAACAAGTAACAGGAGCCAGTAGGGGCCTGCGGTGGATGTACTGTATATGTGCTACAGTAGCTTGTTGTTTTTATCCCCCCTCATTCTCATTCTTAACCTTTCATATCCTTGACATTAGTATATTCTAAGTCACTGCTTATATCTTAAGGTGTCAAGATGCAATCTGTGTGGAGAGGGTCACATTCTGAAGTTTCAATTCTCAGGAAGAAGTCTCTATATATTGAGGTCAGTAATACTGTTGGATCAATATGGACATGTTATTCGAGAGCATGAAACAATTTGTAGTAGAACAACTTGCTGTCATGCATGACTCCATTCAGCATTTCAAGTCAAGTTTTTTTTGTCAGGCACTGTTATATTATTGTTAATAATTTATCTGCTGTTGTGATCTGTAAAGCTCATGTTTTACTTATTTATTTTTTATACAAAAAGCACTTAACCTATTAATTAAAATAAAAAATTCAGCTACAGAAATGTTATAAGAAAGAACATTAGAAAACAACATGAGTGCTTAACATGCTAAAACGAGGGACATTTTCTGGGAAGCAGCTTTAGTTTGTAAATGTAAACTGCTGTATGAGGGGTTTGTATGTCTAATAAACAAAGAGATCATAACACCCGAGTCCCCTTTACTATATTCATATACTGTACTGTATATATATTCTTATATTCATCCTTTTGCTGATTTAAAATTAAAGCCTTGATTTGTGAATCTGAAAACTTGGTGGAAAACTAAGAAGTATGTTGGCCCCTGTGCAGTTTGGAACACACACACACACCCACACACACACACACACACACACACACACCTTAATCTTTCATAATCTAGTTCTTTGAATTGGTGGTCATCCTATTGCCCTTCTGACTTGCATACATCAAGGTTTTATAACACTCTAGGAGGTTTTTGATGATACTGGGCATTCTAATCAGTGAAGTCTAGTTTGTGTTCCTGTGATTCCTCTCTAGATTTAGGCAGATCCAGTGAGGGTATTAGAGTATTTTGAAACTTCAATGTTATGCATAACTCTGCCAACAAGTGTAATCGAATGTTTGCAATAGTTTTTAGATGAAAAGCACACTGCTGTTCTTTTTCCATCCATCCATCCATTGTCTCCCGCTTATCCGAGGTCGGGTCGCGGGGGCAGCAGCTTGAGCAGAGATGCCCAGACTTCCCTCTCCCCGGCCACTTCTTCTAGCTCTTCCGGGAGAATCCCAAGGCGTTCCCAGGCCAGTCGAGAGACATAGTCCCTCCAACGTGTCCTGGGTCTTCCCTGGGGCCTCCTCCCGGTTGGACGTGCCCGGAACACCTCACCAGGGAGGCGTCCAGGAGGCATCCTGATCAGATGCCCAAGCCACCTCATCTGACTCCTCTCGATGCGGAGGAGCAGCGGCTCTACTCTGAGCCCCTCCCGGATGTCTGAGCTTCTCACCCTATCTTTAAGGGAAAGCCCAGACACCCTGCGGAGGAAACTCATTTCAGCCGCTTGTATTCGCGATCTCGTTCTTTCGGTCACTACCCATAGCTCATGACCATAGGTGAGGGTAGGAACATAGATCGACTGGTAAATTGAGAGCTTCGCCTTGCGGCTCAGCTCCTTTTTCACCACGACAGACCGATGCAGCGCCCGCATTACTGCGGATGCCGCACCGATCCGCCTGTCGATCTCACGCTCCATTCTTCCCTCACTCGTGAACAAGATCCCAAGATACTTGAACTCCTCCACTTGAGGCAGGATCTCGCTCCCAACCCTGAGAGGGCACTCCACCCTTTTCCGGCTGAGGACCATGGTCTCGGATTTGGAAGTGCTGATTCTCATCCCAGCTGCTTCACACTCAGCTGCGAACCGATCCAGAGAGAGCTGAAGATCACGGCCTGATGAAGCAAACAGGACAACATCATCTGCGAAAAGCAGTGACCCAATCCTGAGCCCACCAAACCGGACCCCCTCAATGCTCTGGCTGCGCCTAGAAATTCTGTCCATAAAAGTTATGAACAGAATCGGTGACAAAGGGCAGCCCTGGCGGAGTCCAACTCTCACTGGAAACGGGTTCGACTTACTGCCGGCAATGCGGACCAAGCTCTGGCACCGATCGTACAGGGACCGAACAGCCCTTATCAGGGGGGCCGGTACCCCATACTCTCGGAGTACCCCCCACAGGATTCCCCGAGGGACACGGTCGAATGCCTTTTCCAAGTCCACAAAACACATGTAGACTGGTTGGGCAAACTCCCATGCACCCTCCAGGACCCTGCTAAGGGTATAGAGCTGGTCCACTGTTCCGCGACCAGGACGAAAACCACACTGTTCCTCCTGAATCCGAGGCTTGACTATCCGACGGACCCTCCTCTCCAGGACCCCTGAATAGACTTTTCCAGGGAGGCTGAGGAGTGTGATCCCTCTGTAGTTGGAACACACCCTCCGATCCCCCTTCTTAAAGAGGGGGATCACCACCCCGGTCTGCCAATCCAGAGGCACTGTCCCTGATGTCCATGCGATGTTGCAGAGGTGTGTCAACCAAGACAGTCCTACAACATCCAGAGCCTTGAGGAACTCCGGGCGTATCTCATCCACCCCCGGGGCCCTGCCACCAAGGAGTTTTTTGACCACCTCGGTGACCTCAGTCCCAGAGATGGGGGAGCCCACCTCTGAGTCCCCAGGCTCTGCTTCCTCATTGGAAGGCATGTTAATGGGATTGAGGAGGTCTTCGAAGTACTCCCCCCACCGACCCACAACGTCCCGAGTCGAGGTCAGCAGCGCACCATCCCCACCATATACAGTGTTGACACTGCACTGCTTCCCCTTCCTGAGACGCCGGATGGTGGACCAGAATCTCCTCGAAGCCGTCCGAAAGTCGTTCTCCATGGCCTCACCAAACTCCTCCCACGCCCGAGTTTTTGCCTCAGCAACCACCAAAGCCGCATTCCGCTTGGCCTGCCGGTACCTATCAGCTGCCTCCAGGGTCCCACAGGACAAAAGGGTCCTGTAGGACTCCTTCTTCAGCTTGACGGCATCCTTCACCACCGGTGTCCACCAACGGGTTCGGGGATTGCCGCCACGACAGGCACCGACCACCTTACGGCCACAGCTCCGGTCAGCCGCCTCAACAATAGAGGCACGGAACATGGCCCATTCGGACTCAATGTCCCCCACCTCCCTCGGGACATGGTCGAAGTTCTGCCGGAGGTGGGAGTTGAAGCTACTTCTGACAGGGGGCTCTGCCAGACGTTCCCAGCAGACCCTCACAACACGTTTGGGCCTACCACGCCTGACCGGCATCCTCCCCCACCATCGAAGCCAACTCACCACCAGGTGGTGATCAGTTGACAGCTCCGCCCCTCTCTTCACCCGAGTGTCCAAGACATGTGGCCGCAAGTCCGACGACACGACCACAAAGTCGATCATCGAACTGAGGCCTAGGGTGTCCTGGTGCCAAGTGCACATATGAACACCCCTATGCTTGAACATGGTGTTCGTTATGGACAATCCGTGACGAGCACAGAAGTCCAATAGCAAAACACCGCTCGGGTTCAGATCGGGGGGGCCATTCCTCCCAATCACGCCCTTCCAGGTCTCACTGTCATTGCCCACGTGAGCATTGAAGTCTCCCAGCAGAACGAGGGAGTCCCCAGAAGGTATGCCCTCTAGCACCCCCTCCAGGGACTCCAAAAAGGGTGGGTACTCCGAACTGCTGTTCGGTGCATACGCACAAACAACAGTTAGGACCCGTCCCCCCACCCGAAGGCGAAGGGAGGCTACCCTCTCATCCACCGGGGTAAACCCCAATGTACAGGCTCCAAGTCGGGGGGCAATAAGTATACCCACACCCGCTCGGCGCCTCTCACCGGGGGCAACTCCAGAGTGGTACAGAGTTCAGCCCCTCTCAAGGAGATTGGTTCCAGAGTCCAAGCTGTGCGTCGAGGTGAGTCCGACTATATCTAGCCGGAACCTCTCAACTTCGCGCACTAGCTCAGGCTCCTTCCCCTTCAGAGAGGTGACATTCCACGTCCCAAGAGCCAGCTTCTGTAGCCGAGGATCGGACCGCCAAGGTCCCCGCCTTCGGCCACCACCCAACTCACACTGCACCCGACCTCCTTGGCCCCTCCCATAGGTGGTGAGCCCATGGGAAGGGGGACCCACGTTGCCTCTTCGGGCTGTGCCCGGCCGAGCCCCATGGGTGCAGGCCCGGCCACCAGGCGCTCGCCATCGAGCCCCACCTCCAGGCCTGGCTCCAGAGTGGGGCCCCGGTGACCCGCGTCCGGGCAAGGGAAAACGGCGTCCAAAGTTTTCATTCATCATAGAAGGTTTGAATTGGAAAAAATGCCTTTGCACTACACAATATACTAAACAGATTTTTTTCTGGTATTCTATAATTAAAAACAGAATGCAGAGTGATAATTTCACTATGCCATATAAACCTAAAGTGTATTTGTTTATCAGTTTTCAGAGGATAACTTTCCATTGTGAACCAGAAGCAAAAGTTTCATGTTCAACCTCTTTTAAAACTTTAAATGGATTTACATTATTCTGAGACGACAAACATCCTTATATTAAACAGCTCTTCTCTATAATGAGCACCCATGGATCTGTACATTCACATGAACTGTATATATATATATATATATATATATATATATTTGCATATACTGTATATATTATTGATAAATGTGCTATATAGCACCCGACCCGGCACAGACTCACTCAGAGGCACGTGTAAAAACACACAAGACTTTTATTTTTCTTCACCTGTGGGGCACGTCTTCCCCGTGAACCCCACATGCAATACACACTCCCAAAAGCACTAAAGGCAACACAAAACACTTATCCTTTGGCACCACCACTCCTCCCAGGTAACCTCGTCCTCTTCCTCCCAATTCTGGCTCTGAGTGGTGGATGCTGGCCCTTTTTATAGCCCACCCGGAAGTGCTCCAGGTGCTTGATCACCTGTTGCTAATTGCACTTCCGGGCAGGGATGTAAAGGAGTCCAGGTTGGCTCCGGGATCCATGCAGCACCCCCTGGTGGCCACATCAGATCCCCACAGGGTTGTGGAGCACTCCATCTCCTATGGAACCCAGTGAGGCAGCCACCAAGCGTCCCAGGGGAGGTACTGAGGAGCCCATGGCTGCTCCCCAGGAACATATGCAGCAGGGTGTCCCGGCCAACACAATATATATATCCATCCATTTTCCAACCTGCTGAATACGAACACAGGGTCACGGGGGTCTGCTGGAGCCAATCCCAGCCAACACAGGGCACAAGGCAGGAACCAATCCTGGGTAGGGTGCCAACCCACTGCAGCAATATATATATATATATTTTTTTTTTTTCAGATGGAGAATAGGCGTGTTAATTGACTTCCTCTTACTCACATAGTGACTCAGAGCTGATGATTTAGATTGTGACTGAGTAAGCAGCCATCTGGTTCAAAGGGTAGCATCTAATCCATTATGCCAGCATTACACTTTCCTCAGACCTATGAGCTAAAGATTAATAATTTAAGCACACCTTTGAAATGCTGACAGTTCTGTGTTTTTAGCTGTTCTGTATTTGAAGTTTACAATTCCAAGCTTTCCTACAATCTAGTATACTTGACTATTTACAATATGTTTTTATAAATCACAATTATAATTATAAACACACACACACATATATATATACTGTATATATATATATATATTTAATATATATACATATATTAAAAGCACACAAAGCCCAAAGCCTCCTTTAAAGGAGGTCACCTCCTAAGCACTCTTCCAGATGATTGATCCATAAGGTTCTAATTATGGAATATCAATTTAGCACAATTAAGAATATAGGTGCTTTGGTAAGATTTTGGCCTGGAAAACTTCCATACAACCATTTTCATGAGTGAAAGTCATATTTTGTCTGATTCTGGCAGCTCTGAAAAATGGTATACTTATTTATTTAATTTTATAAGTGGTAGCCTCAAATGAGGTAAAATGTAGTTTTTCCTGTTCATTTCCATGCAAAGGAAAAGGTCTTTCACTGTCATTTCTTTGGCTTCAGAAAAATTATAGAACTGTAACTGTAACACACGGGGCCAATTTAGAATCATTAATTAATCTAACATTCACGTCTTAGGAATGTGGGAAGAAAACCGCAGTACCCATAAGAATTTCCACGAGCACACTGGGAGAAACTACAGTGTAAGCTTTAGTGCCTTTCATTTTATTAACAACAAAAAAAAACTTATCAGTATTTGCACAAAGTTTTTAACAGCTTTAGCGTTAACAAGAGCAGTAATTAAATGGAAAGTGAAACAGAATAAATACAAAATGATGAAGAAAATGTGCAGTTTAAAGTTTATGCTTTTTTCCTTGTTTACAAAAATGTAAATACTTTAATGAAAAATAGCATTTTTGTGAATTCATGTTTACTGCTTCCCCTTCTTCAGTTGTTTATAGTGTCAAACAAATAAGAAATTAATGGAAATGTTTTATTTGTTTTTTTGAATGAGAAAAAAACACAAATGGGTGCCAGATTGTTAAAATTTACCATTAAAAACAGATGTATTGTACCCTAACTAATTATTTCAAAAGGAAAATAATAAAATTAATATATCAGCAAAATTTAAGCTAAAACAACACGCATGATAAATATCTGTGATGGCTACATACTGTACAGAAATGATTACATTCGTATTGAGCATGACATAAACAAGCAACAGCAGGAAAAATCTGGATCACAAAGACCTTGGGACACTGTTTACTATGGAAGATTATTTCAAATGAAAATTGCATGGCATAGTGAAAAGCAATTGATCATTTGCTACATTTTTTTTTTAATATGACAAGGTAAAACCATGACAAAATTAAATGCACCGTGTACATATGTTATATTTCAATCTAGTTAACACATTGATTTCATTTAATTTTGCACAAAAAATCTTCCATAATTTACACACTATAACAGAATGAAAATGCCTCAACAACATGTTCCTAAACTCCATTTGAAATGGAGTATTGAAGTGAATTGCTGCAAAATGGGTTTCATTATAGAAGAGACCTGAGTGAAAGTTTAACTTAGTTCCAAGCATTTTGAGGTAGCAGTAATATATGATGCCCACAGAATTTTTGAAGTATGGATTGAGATAATCATTGCACCAATATTGTTTATTATACTCTGTTATTCTTATTTTTGGGTTCTTTTAATATATCTTGCCTCTGAATGTCTGCTTCCTTCATCCCATTTTAACTTCACAAAAGCATGATCTACTGCGTCCTGTGGTGGGTTACCGCCCTGCCCAGGATTGGTTCCCTGCCTTGCACCCTGTGTTGGCTGGGATTGGCTTCAGCAGACCCCCGTGACCCTGTGTTCGGATTCAGTGGATTGGATAATGGATGGATGGATGATCTACTGCAATGTAAGTTGACCCCATTTGCATTAAAGCATGGGTTGTAAAATATGGGGTATACAACTTTTAAATCACTCTTTGCTTACTGGAACATTTTTCTTTTTGTCTGCTTATATCCGTACGGACATGAATGAAGCATAAATCAGCAGCATCTTGCAAACAAATGTCATAATTAGCCTCCTTTTTCCGAAGCCACTTCACCACTAATGCATGCTGGTTTGACATCGCTGGTCAGCTTACTATGGTGCTATTTTTTGGTTGTTTCTGTAGAGATTTCTTACTTGTAAAAGTTGCCAATAAGTTAATGACACTGTGCTATAACAGGCAGCTGTCTAAGCTTTTGGTGAACTAGCACAAGACCACCGTAGTGCCCTTCCCTGCCCATCTTTATTTACATGATAAAAATAATTGCAGTAAATTTGCCATCCAGGTAATCCATTATCAGTTCAACTCCGTCTTCTTAAATTTTGCTTTCATTTTGCCACTTCCAATACCTGCAGCAGTATATGAGTAGGAAAAGATGAAAGACTCTGAGTACCATGTTAAAGGACAGAAAAGCCATTGCCTACTGAATTATACAATATCATAAGACAGTCTATCAGTATTAAAGCCACACAGATATTCAAGGATAACAGAACTCACTACTAACTATGCCTTTGTAAAGTTAAAAAAAAAAACCTGAGAAATCCATCTTGTCTCTTTGGAGCTCTGGTGTACAATAAATGCTAATGACTGGTCAGAATTCCCTATTTAGATACAGTACATAGTATTACCCTTCAGATATTTTTGAACAGTCTTAACCTTTTTAAAAGGTGAAGTACAGTATAATAGAAAGTACACCTCTGCCCAGTTCCATCCACATCTTTTTTAATTTTCCCAGAGATCTGCTGTGATGGTAGGGTGTAACCTATTTTGTATATTTACCCCAAACCCTTTTTACTATAAAATGTTTGGTTTTCAAAAGAATGCTGGTGACTCCTACACAACTTTATCTTAAATGATATTTTTGGTATTTTTCAAGCCAAAGTTATTTCTTCACAAACATTGCATATACGGTGTGTTTTTGCCATGGAAAATTGTATTATAAGGTATCGTTTTCTATAAATTTTTAAAATAATCTCATTGGTGCTCTACATTCGAGGAAAATGGGTCATGGGGCATCCAAATCAGTTGTCAAATATTGATCCACATCTTGCAACTGCACATTCATTGTTAAATAGTTTATACATGGCATAAACACCAATATTATGAGATTCATCCATTTTTAAAGAAAACCAGCCATGCATGCCATCTCAGCATTTGTCTTCTTCCACAATAATCTTTCACAACCTCAGAGGGCATAATTTCCCTTTGAAATCACAGTAAACGTTTTGTGCCACATGGTTGGTTTTGTTTTGATTTACTTCCATATTTATGTGAGAATGTGCACAAGCAAATAGAAAACATATCCTTAACAAAGAACAATATACCAGGTAAATGCAATAAAATTATTATTTCCAAATTCCTTCTGTTGTCACAGATATGCATTAGAAACATGAAAGGCATGTTTTTTTATATATTGAAACTTTTTCTGCTTCATCTGTAAGTTTTTAGGCTTTTCTTTTCCGGTGGTGCCCATACCCCATAAGCCTCCATTGTAAAGCGCTAGTGAGGGCAAGAAATTTTTAAAAATTCCTGAAAAATGCTTAACTTCAGAACACAATTTTGCAATGCAAATGCATATGGGATACACTATGGACTCCCTAGAGGTCGTAGCACAGATCAAAATGAAAACATTATGAACAATACTGCATATCCACTCTCTGAAACATTAACGCTGAGGACTCTTATCCAACAAGTTATTCAGAAGAATTTTGTCAAGAATCGCAAACAGGGCTCCTTTATCCCAACAGCAAAACGCCTGCATAATGCCTCACTTTGACGGTGACAGCCAAGTCAGAAGTTTTCTGTCTTTTTAATTTTCTTGCTTTTTAGTCGATCTGCTGTGTGTTCAGACCAAAGTCTGTGTATATATTTATTTAAAGAGCTTCAGTAAATAGCCAACTTTTCCCCTGGGGACAAATAAAGTTCTAGCTATCTATCTATATTAGTGAAGAAATAACTTTGAATTGAGGAATATCAGACTTATACTTTAAATATCACAACTGGATATGGAAAAGACAACAAAATTTCTCTTGGCAGACATCTCTAAATTTGGAGCAAGAAGGCAAGATGAAATATTTCAATATTGTATTTAATTAGGCCTTGGAATCAACAGATGAAAAGATTCTGTCATCAGATTGGTGGTCCAGCACAGACTTTACTATAGAATGCCCAGGATTGGGTGGGTAGCCAGTTGGCTCAGGTCTCTAGGACTCTGACTGTGTCTAAATTTGTCTACTATAACTGACTTTTGACTCCCCTATATATATATATATATATATATATATATATATATATATATAAATATATGGTCTCTCTACAACCTCCTGTGTTTCTGCACAAATCTGTGACCCAAGCATGACAATATAAAAATAACCATATAAACATATGGTTTCTACTTCTCGGATTTTCTTATTTCGCGGGTGGCTCTGGAACGCAACCCCCGCGATGGAGGAGGGATTACTGTATATATGTATCTATATTGTAACCACAAGGGGAGCCAGAGAGCCCCAGACCACAGACACAGTAGCACAGCACACATTTATACAATAAAATGAAGGACTGTTATTCTCTTCACAAGTACCTCTTTGACGAGTTGGACAAGTACTGTACAATGAAAACACACAATTAAAGAATAAATCTTCTTCCTTTTCACCTCTGTTGAGTGTTATCCGCCACCTCCCAACTCTGATCCCCTGATGTGTGGCAGCGACCTCCTTTTATGTCAGACCCAGGAATGTTTCCGGTGCCACTACATGCCTTCCAGGTTATAAAGAAATTAGGGAATCCTCCCTGACAGTACTCTCTAACGAGATCCAGAGACTCTGACAGGGCTACGCCTCCGGACTCCAATTCCTAAGAACCCCTGCAGGTGACCTCACTAGGTTGCCATATGAGGACCACAGCCACCTGGTGTACTGGGGCTAGAACCTCTCCCGAATCTCAGCTTCCACTGGTCCATCCATTATTTCCTGCCGGCTGGATACAAAGCTATTTTTCCAATCCGCTGGGCAATTTGCTTTTGTTGTTGTGCAGACGTCCTGTCCAGGTAATGTATTTTTCCCTATCTTATCCAGGATGTCCATTCTCCTCCTGTTTTTTATACACATGTATATTGCATACAATATCTGCCCTTATTGGGGCTTGTCAGGCATATGCACTTTTGTATCCCCTTATGAGGATCGAGCCCTAAATATAGGTTTCAGAGGGCATACCATGTTTTTGCTTTCTCAGTGTATCAGACTGAATGTGAATGAGGACCAGCATGGCTAACAGTTTCCATGAATTTTGGTAATTCAGTATACATCAGTCTTGCACTTCCTCTCTGCTGTCTCCAGGATCATATTTGCAGCTCGATTACTGTTTTCCCTCTCTTCCACTCTGATACCCTTTGTTCAGTGTACAAAACAATTGACTATGAAACATTTTTGCGGTCCAGAAATGGGCTCATTAATATCAGGTAAAACAAGATAGATAGATAGATAGATAGATAGATAGATAGATAGATAGATAGATAGATAGATAGATAGATAGATAGATAGATAGATAGATAGATAGATAGATAGATAGATAGATAGATAGATAGATGATAATCCCAAGGGGATATTCACATACTCCAGCAGCAGCATACTGATACAAAAAACAATATTAAATTAAAGAGTAATAAAAATGTAGGTAAAAACAGACAATAACTTTGAATAATGTTAACGTTTACCCCCCCTGGTGGAATTGAAGAGTTGCATAGTTTGGGGGAGGAACGATCTCCTCAGTCTGTCAGTGGAGCAGGACAGTGACAGCAGTCTGTCGCTGAAGCTGCTCCTCTGTCTGGAAATGATCCTGTTTAGTGGATGCAGTGAATTCTCCATAATTGATAGGAGCCTGCTGAGCACCCGTCGCTCTGCCACGGATGTCAAACTGCCCAGCTCCATGCCTACAATAGAGCCTGCTTTCCTCACCAGTTTGTCCAGGTGTGAGGCGTCCTTCTTCTTAATGCTGCCTCCCCAGCACACCACCGCGTAGAAGAGGGCGCTCACCACAACCGTCTGATAGAACATCTGCAGCATCTTATTGCAGGTGTTGAAGGACGCCAGTCTTCTAAGGAAGTATAGTCGGCTCTGTCCTCTCTTGCACAGAGACTCAGTATTGGCAGTCCAGTCCAATTTATCATCCAAGTACACTCCCAGGTATTTATAGGTCTGTACCCTCTGCACACAGTCACCTCTGATAATCACGGGGTCCAGGAGGGGCCAGGTGTAGGTGGTTTGAGTCGCCCCATTTAACAAAGTCCTTGATGAGGTTCCTATACTCCTCCTCCTTCCCAACTCCTGATGCAGCCCACGATAGCAGTGTCGTCAGCGAACTTTTGCACGTGGCAGGACTCCGAGTTATATTGGAAGTCCGATGTATATAGGCTGAACAGGACCGGAGAAAGTACAGACCCCTGCAGCACTCCTGTGTTGCTGACCACAATGTCAGACCTGCAGTTCAAGTATAGTTATAAATATATATATATATATATATATATAACAAGTAGAGTTTGCTCTAAAATCACCCATATGTTGAGGCTTAGTGTCCTACCAAGATTGAACACTTCCCCATGGCACCTCCAGCACTGTGCAGCTGCTCCTTCAGGGAGGCAATGGTAATCAGGTGTATCAGAGACATGGCTGGACAGGAAATGATGCTTTCTTACTTCCCTTAGTTCATCCAGATAACATTTAGCACCCTACAGTCCAAAGAGTGGATCTGTTAGACTCGTTAAATGGACGGATGGCTACACGCATTCCCAGAAAATTACAGAGAAGTACATGCACTGTAGGCAGAAACACAGACATCTTGTTAAATTAACTCTTCTCTAGTTTTAAATTTCTTTTAACTGCATGAGACTGATTAGAATAACATGTGAGTGTAGCATGAGTGGCAGGAGTTTGCACCTGCCTGAGGCTGGGCTATATTAACATATGTATTACTGAATGCAGTCATTTGTAATGAACTGATGGTGTGGGGTATTATGTTGTACAGGTGATAATCTGAATTACAACCTATTAAATGTTTCATTTGTTTTCTTGTTTTACTGGGGGACAGTTTGAGTAACATTTGCATGTTTCATATGGCATTATACAAATAAAGCAATTATCAAAACTAACATTTCAAAATGAAGCCTTAAGTCTTGGCTACCATTATCAACTTTATTACGACAAAACACCTTCCCTTATATTTCAGGATGATTGTTGAAGTTAAGGTTAACTTTTTACTGGCTGATATCATTTTTAAGAAAAACATCCACAGAGTGCTTGATGTACACCATTGAGCAAAGGTTTGCCAGCCTTATGCAAATGTACTGAATAAATTGTAAAATAAATGATGTTGACTAATAGTATTTGGAAAAGAGAAAGGAAATCAATTACCTCATACATCCTAACAATGATTTGTGTTAAATACTACTGAAAGTGCACAAACCTGACTTGGCATGCTAAATCAGAAAGCCAATCAATCACTCAATACTTCTGCAGCTGTACAGTGTGAGATATTAGCTGTCTAAATGCCAATTCAGAAGGCAGATGGACAAGGAATCAGCAATCAGAGATGTTCACATGTGATTGGATTACATGAAGAGGGAATTGCAGCCTTTAACAGCTTAACCACCCTAATGTATGACATCAATGGAACTCTTTTAGTTTTTTATCTTTAGGAAACGAGTCATTAAAATAATCCTGGCTATAACTGTAGATGTGAGTAGCCTTATAAAGAGAACTTTATTTGGTGGGAAAAAAAACATGTAACCCACAAGATGCAGCATCTGTCATGTGGATTGCTAGAAAAATGAGGCAGCCATGTCGACAAAGTGCATTACAAGCACAAAAAGCAACAAAATAAGTATTGATTTTATTCCAATGTAGCCAAGGTCCAAAAAGAAGAAAACTGCACTGCATTGGAGACCACGTGAACCCCTGAGAGTGAAAAGGCTGTGTGCTATAATAGTTATATTGGGATATCACTTTTTCCTCTTTTTTCCTGCATTATTTCTCCACAACTTCCTACATAATTGTATTATCTCTACTTACATCAGTAAATTCTCATTCTTCTAAAAGATACCTAGCTGATGGAGGCAGCTCTAAAATGGCCATCTTCAAAGAGTACATGAAGAAGTAGTGGTTAAGGCTTTGAACTTCAAACCTAGACGTTGTGAGTTCAAATCCCACTACTGACACCGTGTGACCATGAGCAAGTCACGTAACCTAATTGTGCTGCAACTGGAAAACCAAAAGAAATGTAACCAATTGTATCATAATTATTGTAAGTCACCTTGGATAAAGGTGTCAACCAAATAAATACATGTAAATGTAAGAAGTACATAAAGCTCATTTTTCTTGAAGAGCGTAGCATACTTTAATGCCAACTGAATGAGGTGATAGATAAGTAACGGATGGTTACGAATTACTTTGAGGTGTTAGGCAAATGTTTCAGTTGAAGTGAAATTCTCTTACGACTGAATCGTCTTTAAATATCTATTACACATTTAATGGATTTTTGCAAAACCCTCCCTTTGTAACTTCATAGATTGTTTGTTCCATCATTATTTCATTGCTACATTGTTTTCTGCTAACTTTTTTTACATTTTTATTTATGCACTTTTGTCTGTTATGACAGGATCTTCTGTTTACTATGAGACTCCTATTACTATAATATTATGCTGGGTTACTGAGGGGCCTGCTTTTAGAGGCTTCAGATGTGACATCATTGGGATGACATTTTACAAACCACCACCGTGGGGGAAGAAAATCACCTGAGTTTGTAGATAACTTAAAAACATCTCTGTATTTAAAGTGAATTTAGACGTTCAATCCCTTTGCAGTTCCTTTTGACTTTAGTATTAGTTACTGTTTTGGCCTTGACAACAGTTAATTCTGTCTACTGAATATTTTTTAGCTTTAAGCTTTTTTTTTTCATCTCTCATTTCATTTGCAAATTCGCTGGCAGAACAAATTCCTTCTTGCATTGTTTCCACATACTAGTAGCAGTAATATAATACCAAAAAAAAGACAACAAATACGATACAAGTAAAACCCAAATTATTCATCCTCATCAGTGCTTTGTGGTCCTGAGCAGGTCAGGTGCCATACTAGGATATTATCCATCCAT
This sequence comes from Erpetoichthys calabaricus, assembly GCF_900747795.2. Taxonomy (NCBI): domain Eukaryota; kingdom Metazoa; phylum Chordata; class Cladistia; order Polypteriformes; family Polypteridae; genus Erpetoichthys; species Erpetoichthys calabaricus. The sequence continues at coordinate 151,416,013 of NC_041402.2, read as the reverse complement.
CCATCCATCATCTTCTGCTTATCCGAGATCGGGTCTCAGGGGCAGCAGCTTGAGCAGAGATGCCCAGACTTCCCTCTCCCCGGCCATTTCTTCTAGCTCTTCTGGGAGAATCCTGAGGCGTTCCCAGGCCAGCCTGGAGACATAGTCCCTCCAGCGTGTCCTGGGTCTTTCCCAGGTCCTCCTCCCGGTTAGACGTGCCTGGAACACCTCACCAGGGAGGCATCCAGGAGGCATCCTGATCAGATGCCCGAGCCACCTCATCTGACTCCTCTCGATGCGGAGGAGCAGCGGCTCTACTCTGAGCCCCTCTCGGATGACTGAGTTTTTCACCCTATCTTTAAGGGAAAGCCCAGACACCCTGCGGAGAAAACTCATTTCAGCCGCTTGTATTCGCAATCTCGTTCTTTCGGTCACTACCCATAGCTCATGACCATAGGTGAGGGTAGGAACATAGATCGACTGATAAATTGAGAGCTTTGCCTTGCGGCTCAGCTCCTTTTTCACCACGACAGACCAATGCAGAGCCCTCATCACTGCGGACGCCGCACCGATCCGCCTGTCGATCTCACGCTCCATTCTTCCCTCACTCGTGAACAAGACCCCGAGATACTTGAACTCCTCCACTTGGGGCAGGATCTTGCTCCCAACCCTGAGAGGGCACTCCACCCTTTTTCGGCTGAGGACCATGGTCTTGGATTTGGAGGTGCTGATTCCCATCCCAGCCGCTTCACACTCAGCTGTGAACTGATCCAGAGAGAGCTGAAGATCACGGCCTGATGAAGCAAACAGGACAACATCATCTGCAAAAAGCAGTGACCCAATCCTGAGCCCACCAAACCAGACCCCCTCAACGCCATGGCTGTGCCTAGAAATTCTGTCCATAAAAGTTTGAACAGAATCAGTGACAAAGGGCAGCCTTGACGGATAGGATATTAGGATATAGTAGGATATTATGTACCTGTTAAAGTAAATGAGCATACATATTGATATCTGGGTTTTCTAGAGCTCCATATTCTGTCCTACATTTCCAAATTAAAAGATCTAGGGAGGAGAAAGTGAACGGATGATGTTCGTATTATAGTTATTAAAGAAAATGCAGAGAATGGTAGCACCATAACATAACATTTTTTAAAAAGCTCTGTCCAGTTCAACTAGCAGGATCCTTCCCCAGTAACCAAAAAATGATTTAGATTTTAGATTTTATTTGTCACACATGCACACATGGGTATATATATATAGGGAATGCAGCTCAGTGAGCCTGTACTGTGTAATATAATTAAAAAGTATACCTTAAAAATATTAAATATTAAAAGGTACAGATTAAGAATACTCAAGTATTGTACAATAACATATATACACATTAGAGGTACACACATTTTAAAAAAAATTATTAAATAATCAATAGTTCACTATAAATAATAGATTAATTTTTTTTACAATTTCAAGGCATGCCTGAAATGATGACCATTTGTTAATTTTATCACCTGGGAAGTGAAGTTCTTTCTCAGTGTTTCTGTTCTTGATATGAGGCAATGCAGGCACTTTAGCCATTTAAACTGGCTGTACAAAGGGTGGAAGGGGTCCTTCATGGTTCTGGCTACATTGGTAATTCACCTTTCTGTATATAGGTCCTATAAGGATGTTAGTGATATGCCCATTATACCCTCCGCCAAGCACATAATTTTCTGCAGTGCTGTATGGTCCTTTTCTGAGCCTTTTCTATACCACGAAGTGATGCATTCTGACTGTATGCTCTCAATGGCCGTATGGTAGAAAGTGGACACTGAATTTTTGGACACTGAATTTCTTCAGTTGTATGAGATGATGAAGGCACTGCCTTTTCTTTCTTACCAGAATGTCTGGGTGTGGGGCCCATGTTAAGTCACTCCTGATATTGATTCCTAGATGTTTGAAATACTCAACCTTCTTCACTGAAGTACAAGTAATGAACAGAGGTGTGGACCCAATACTTCTCTTCTAGTTCTCCCTGCAGAAAATCCACTATGAGCTTGTTTTATTGACATTAACAGATAGACTGTTTTTATGACACCATAGTGACAGGCCAACTAATTTATCTAGCTAGGGCTTCTCATTGTTGTTGCTGATGAGGCCTATCACACCTGTGTTACCTGCAAATTTTACAATGGTATTTGAGCTGTGCCTGGCTACACAATCAAGGGTATAGCAAATACAGCAGGGGAGTAAGAATACCCCTTCGGTGGCTGATGAGGCTCAGGGTAATGGTGTTGGAGGTGTACTTCAGTATCTAATCCCTCGGAGTCTGGCAGATAAAAAGTAATGCATAGATGTGCATAGGGTGGCACTGAGACCCAGATTCTGTAATTTTGTTGCAAGTCTTGTGAGGACAATTGTGGTGAAGGCTATGCTAAAGTCAATAGAAAACAGTCTCGCATAGCCTAGATGTCATGGAGTATGTTGCCCCAATAGAAATGTGTTGCAGTTAGGGACCTTATTAATGAAGTTACTTAACTACACTAACTGTTATAGAGTTTCTCAAGAGGCTTACTAATGTATTGTTTTTTAGGGCCAGCACATTTATATATTTCCTGATTTTAGTCCATCAACGACTCAAGGCAGGAAGGTACCTGTTACCATCTTGTGAGATGGGGGTTTCTTTTATGTACAACTCCTCTCATGACCTTGTAAAATATGATATATGATGACCCAAAGCAAGCTATAACACTACTGACAATTTCTAAGTCATGAGCCACATTATGACTTTTATAGTTCTTTCTCCCATACTGCACCTCGACCTCTTTGACTCTTCCAGTATTTGCTATTTTCTACTAAACCTGTTTGTCCTACTTAGCTTCTCGTTTACCTTCTCTCCCCTTTGTCCTCACAGACTTATTTTCTGTCCATCTACAACAAGATATACATTTGTATTATTCCTGTAGTTGTTGACTGGTTCAGGACTGGGGTGGGTTTATATGCGGCATGCTATTGAGTGATACTCTTACAGATACGGGAAATGAGCAAATATCCAATATGAAGGAGAACTGACTGAGTAACATCAGCAAAAATAAACGCAAGCTGAAACAAGGCTATAGACAAACAAAAGGTTGTTAGTCCCAGAAATGAATACATCCAAGAAGCCAAATCGAAAACCCAAAGCCAGAAATGAAGTAGGAGAAAACAGAACAGAGGGCTTAACACTAAATCTGTTTTGAAGACATATTATAGCATCCTTGTACACTAGAAAGAGTTGCACGTAGCCTTCTTAAATAACAGTGGTATGATGATTATTGTGCAATCAGATCACCTTTGACATGCACCTAACACAAAAGATACCAACTATCCTCATTTCTTAATAGGGGACAGTAAGAAATCTGAAAACTAGCTATAAACGTGTTACCTGTACACTCTTACCTTACGTGTCTCATTGTCCATATTGTACCACAGGTGTTCAACCCTAGGGAAATCTAATGGCAGGCTTCTCACTGACACAGACTGCCTTCAATTTGCACTTTTTACTGCAGCCCAGTTTCCCACCAAGAGAGTCTTCATTTGAGCCCTTAAGGGACGGCAGTTCAACAAGGAATAATCAATCTTAGCACTCAGTTCACTAGAAATCAGTTAGATAAAGACACTGATTTAAGCTTTTGCTTATACATATGTATTTATTTGCATAATAACCAGTAACAGCAAATATTAGCGATACAAAAAATTAAAACCTGGGTGGGTTAATGCATTTTTAAGTCTTTTTTCAGTTCCATGTGACAATTTCCAAATGGCTCATTTTTAGGGAAAATACTTTCTGTATAAAGTCTTTCTGAACATGCCTGCTTGTTTAACTAAGACATTCTATACCAGTCATTTACTGCACATTACTAAGGTAACAATGAGATAATGTCAATTATTACTTTTTATTTTTGTTCTCAGTAAGAATTTATAGCTAAGAAATGGCTCTTTAAATATATGGTAAATGTATGCCAAAGACTTTTAATCTGGATATCTATTTTGGGACCTTTAGATATACAAATGATACAGGTATCCAAAAGGCTATACCATTTATCTGTATGCTGACTGGTGCAAACTGATGTGCTTCATAACTCTGTTATACAAGTGAACCTAATTTATTTAAGATCGTTGCTTTGTTATATTGTCTAGTCTTGCCATGGTGAACTGACCAATGCACATGGCGGTCTCCTTCAACCTTGTTGTAATAAAGGACATCCAGCTAATAGAGACATTTATAACGATAGATAGATAGATAGATAGATAGATAGATAGATAGATAGATAGATAGATAGATAGATAGATAGATAGATAGATAGATAGATAGATAGATAGATAGATAGATAGATAGATAGATAGATAGATAGATAGATAGATACTTTATTAATCCCAAGGGGAAATTCACATACTCCAGCAGCAGCATATAGATAAAAAAACAATATTATATTAAAGAGTGATAGAAATGCAGGTATAACAGACAATAACTTTGTATAATGTTAACGTTTACCCCCCATACCACGGGTGGAATTGAAGAGTCACATAGCGTGGGGGAGGAACGATCTCCTCAGTCTGTCAGTGGAGAAGAGTGACAGCAGTCTGTTGCTGAAGCTGCTCCTCTGTCTGGAGATGATACTGTTCAGTGGATGCAGTGGATTCTCCATGATTGATAGGAGCCTGCTGAGCGCCCGTCGCTCTGCCACAGATGTCAAACTGTCCAGCTCTGTGCCTACAATAGAGCCTACCTTCCTCACCAGATTGTCCAGGTGTGAGGCGTCCCTCTTCTTTATGCTGCCTCCCCAGCACACCACCACGTAGAAGATAAATAAAGATAAAAAAATAAATAAATAAAGATCTTGACTATTCTTTATTTAAAATATTAATTTACCTGACGCCCAGTTCCCTAGTTCCAGATTATATATTGTGATGTGGGAGTCACTGTTTTGAACCCGAGAGAAGATGCTGATTCCAAAGGCTTCAGGCAAACAAACTTTATTCCAATCAAAACAGGAACAGTCAGGGTATTTTTTTCAAATGGGAGCTGCCACTGCAATACACACAGGTACAACAAACGAGCAATGACGGGGCCAGGTCAGTGGCTAGGTTAGAATGTTCCCCGCATCACCCATCTGGTGACAGACATGTTATGCAGGGAAGTTGTGAACTTGTAGTTGCCTTGGTGATGCTGCAAACCTGCGGTTGCCTTGGTGACAGACAAGCAACCCTCGACAGATACGTCAATCACACTTCTGCGTGCAGCACCGTTGGAAAGGGTCTCAAAAGACCTAAAAAATCTCACAATATCCTTATTGAAAAATTAACAGAAAGATTTCTTGCTACTTTTCAAATGACCAGGAAAGTGTCTGTGGCTCCTTTCAAAATGTCCATTCGGCAACTGAGCTGAGTTCTTTACAAACATGCCAGAAAAGATACTGAAAACTCAATTTTTGCAATAAAGCACAAACTGTACTGAGATAACTCTTATTTTAAAAAGTGAAATATAAAGCAGCCACTCCACCTTTGTTTCTGCTAGCAGAACAAAAAGTTCACTAAGACATTATCACCAAGTCAAGGCCAATTCCCATGGGAATCAAAAGCTACTTGAAGCTGCAAACAAATTTAGCTTTACAAAACATTTCACTTTGTCCTGTTTCACTTTGTAACTGTCTCCAAATCCCAAGAATACTCAAAACATTCAGTCAGGAGTCTAATATTCAATTCCAAAGGGCGGTCCGAATGGGACTTCTGTGCCCTGTTTATGATGAGCACTGATTTTTCCTATTTAAAAATATTTTAGCAAAAATGTAATGCATTTTAAATGTTTTGAGCATATGGCTGGATAACTGAAATTATGGATTATGTGGCATGAGTAAAGTGAGATTATTTTTTGTTTTATCTTTGGACATTTTTCATATTGTTAGCCGTTGTACAGCAATGTCTATCTCCGATCTAGATGAAAAAAAAAATCTCTGTTATAACAAATTTTCTGAGATTAATTTTTATCAATCATCACTACAAACTGCAGGGGGTAAATAACATATATGTTTTTTTGAGTGGAGTATTCTTTTAACCCTTTGCTTTTATTTTTAAGATAATTATTAAGGATTTTGGACTTGACACTTTTTCTTTGCCAAATATTATTTTTGTAATAGTTTTAGCATTTAATTCAAGGTCTCCTTTTGTATTTCTTTACTTTGTTATCTTGAGATATTTTTTTTTTTACTTTTGGATTTTGTAAAACGTTTCAAATTTTTGATCTTTTTTAATTAGTTAATAAATTTAATTAAAATGTTTCAAGTCAAAGCTTTGTTGTTTTTGGCCAGGGATCTTTATGGCTCCCCTCTCCCCTGTTATATTTTGTAGGCTTCAGGCTTTTCTTTGTTGTATTCAATCCTGTTTTTAAACTTGTTATTCCCAAATCCCATTTAATGAACCCCTCCATTAAAGAGTATTATTTTCTACCTATAAATCGGCCTACTATGCATGAATTTGGGTGTGTGACTATATGTGTAATGAACATGAACCCATTTCTTCCCTGTTACCGCTTTGTACCTGACACTGCCTCAATATTGTCAGCCCATCATGGGACATATTCACACACACCAGTTCTGAAGATCTTTAGTAACCAAGTGAACTAAAAGGTGCACCTTTGGGAATGGTAGGACAAGCAAAGTATATGAATAACCCCCAAAAACATGTTGTTTGTTTTGGAGGACCTATATAAAAGTAAAGTTTGTAAGTTACAACAACTGCTGGGTAAGTCCTTAAGCCAAAAATAATTTTGAAAGTTGTAAAAACATAAAAAGATGTAATTGAACAAAATGTATGTGTGTATAGAAAATAGGACAGAGTGATGAAACTTGTTTGTGTTTTGCGTACGTGACAAGAAGCATGTATACTTTCTAGAAGTTTCTTTTGATGATGTGTGTGACAAGAAAATATACCTTTAGGGTAATGACTTTACAAAATTGGAAAAGTACAATGAGTCAGGACGCTATTTTTTGCTTACGTGGTCAACGATCAGGAGATTAGAAAGGTATAAAAGAACAAGGACATCTGCGCTCGAGGCAGATGAAGCGCGGTGTCCTAGGACTGTGTTTCTCTGACATTTTACCCTTGCCTGGTATGTATTAATAAAAGGTTTTGACTAATTTTAATTTTCTTCTCTGTCTTCAGTCACAAAAAGTGTCCACAGTTTTTGGCGCCCGGACGTGGGGCAAGAGACGGCCGGTCGACTCCTCCAGCAAGACCATTTCAGTGATCCGTCTTACCAGCGGACTGCCGTCAACTTGAGCTCCGGCAGCAGAGCATGCAGCTCCGGCAAAAGTTAGGACTGCCCTGTCCTGAAACAGTTCTTGCGTGAGGAGCCCCTGGTCTCCTCTTTGCTACATCCACGGTGACTGAACGGATTTCCAGACAGAGCTTGCACACTTCCAGGCTGGGGTAAGCACCGGGGGATTTCCGAACATTTTTTATTTTTTAAATAACGGGAGGGCGAGTTTCCTGTTGACCGTCTAGTCATACTCATATCTCAACGGGTTGCTTAAGGTGATGGAGACTTGACCCAAGCAGTTTGACGCATACGAAAGGTCTGACGAAAGGATACTGGCCTCACCCATATCCTAGACTCGGCTGGACGTATTGATGTAGTATTCTGCTGAACCGAATCGGACACGAAGTCACCTGAGCTGGAATCCGGGGATGTGAGCGGACAGGCTAACGGGACGAGTAACGGGGTGGTATGGAAATATAAACCGAAAAGAGCATAGATTGCAGGATTGCTGTTAGGAACGGAATGACACGTAGCGCTATGGAAGATATGTAGCTATGGAAGATATGTAGCGCTATGGAAAAATAAATAAATCTACATACGGAATAAGCAACAAAACCGTGTTCTCCTGGGAAATTGGATCAGTACCGATAGTTGGAGGTGTCTCCCCTTGAAACTAAGAAGGGAACAGTTAGGTTTAGTGAGTGGCACACTTAATGCCTCGCTGATTCATACGTACAAGGGATTAGGCGAATCAGTATATAGTTGGAAAATTAAATACAGAACCCGGGAGGGCAAGGGAACATAATGGGAACTTATAACAGTAAGCCTGTTAATCGCCGCACAGGGGGATCAAAATCATTAATGCTGGAAGAATTATTTTCGGAGGATCAACAGACGCCCCGTAAAAATGGGTCTCCTAGAAAATTTATAGAAAAGAAGACAGGTTTAGATTTATCCTATTATTTTTTTCCCCTCCTCAGAACCAACCTCAGACACCTCTATTATCCCCTCCTCTATTCCCCATTCCGACTGTCCCCCCCTGCACTACAACTAGCAGAAGTTTCCCCTGATGATTCCCCAGGCACAGATCACTATGACCCACCCTGTACTAGACAAACCCCCGTCTCCAAATGCACTCGAAGTCAAACCTCCACTCACAAACCAGCTCCAACTTTTTACTCTTCTGATCTTTCACATTCACTTACTTGCCCTTTAATAGAAGTTCCCAATCCCCATTATAACCCTGCCCATCCAGCTGGACCCCAAAATCCCACAACAGTTATGATAAATCGGAATTGGGACATCCAAGAACTAAAAGATGTCGTGAATGCACTTCCAGATCCAAAGGAAGTAGGAGGACTAAAATTTGTTGAACAACTTGATCAGTTAGATAGCATGTATAAGCCTAATGCTGCTGAATGGACCCAGGTACTTCGTCGAAAGCTTGGGACCACATGGGCCACTGTTAGCAGGGGTGTCCGCAATGACGTTCCATGGGTATGGGACCCAGCTTTAACTCGAGGACAGGGGATAGGTGGAGAAGGCGAATTTAACCCACAATGGGAGGCGTTGAGACAAAATATTGCAGAAAAATATAAAAAAGGAACGGACTGGTCCCTTATTTCTGCTGCAAAACAAAAGAGAGACGAAACGGTTGATGAATGGGCACATAGGATTCAAGACCTTATGGCTAATCACTCGGGCTTGGGAAATGCTGATGACCGCACCCGAGCTGCAGTTCCACCTTTTGTTTCCGGTTTGCACTTTGATATACAAAACAAGGTCCGCACTTCCTGTACTGAGTGGGAAAGTGCCACGTTTGATGAAGTCAAACGACATGCTGAACATGCCGAATCGAACTCTCATGCCAAATTATTGGCAGCACAGATGAACTATTATACCAGGAATGCTCCTGACCAAGGTCGAGGATATGGCTTTAAGAGGAAGGGGAAGAGGACGAGGAAAAGAGGACGAGGTGGTTTTAGAGCTCCTCCTGTTGACCACACTAAGAATCCTTTTATTCCCTCTCCCTTTAATCCCAATGTTAATTCCTACTCTTGCTACGCTTGTGGTGAAACTGGACATTTTCGTCGGGAGTGCCCTCACAGACAGCAACAGCCCCCACCTCCCCTTATTCCACCTATTTTCTCTGACACCTCTGACTAACAATACTGGCCATGGGAAAACGCTGGGACCTCCAGCCACTCTTTTCAACTACCTTTGCTCACCCATAATTCAGAGACTGATCCTTTACTGACATTGTTCGTTGATGGCACTGAGACTGTTTTCTTAATCGACACTGGTGCCACTCGCTCGCTGGCAAAGGTCCCTACCTCGAACGAAACTGTTACTGTGCTTACTGCTTCTGGACAACCTCACCTTCTTCAAGTATCAAAACCTCTTCAAGTCCAGTCACGTCCTGGCGGACATACCTTGTTCAACCCCCAACTTGTTGTGTCAAATTACCCCTTATCCCAAACCCTCTTTTGCAGCATGGACTTTAGATATTTCCCCACACACCATTCTCCTCAAAGCCCTACACTCTTTTTCCCCTTGTCTTTTTCCCAATTTACAGGCCCCTGACATTTTACACTGTACTGCCCAATACTTCCCTATAGAAGTAGACACCACCTGGCTAGAATCTTTCCTTACTTCTGGTACTTGCCCCGAAACCCTTCACATCTACTGTGTTTTTATTTCATCCACAAAGGCAGCTGCTTCTGTTCATTTTACATGCTCACAGCACATATATTATCTTGGCAAAATAGTGCCTCATATTTTTCCTTAGCTGAATCACACACTGTTAAATGGGAGAAAATAGGACCATGGGTGGAAAAATGCCTTGAAAGAACAGACTGGTTACAAGTTACTCCAGGTATTTTTGATACTCCTGACCATTTAATAACTAAAGTAGTGTTTCAAAGGATAGCCCACTGTGAGCCTCTGGTGATCCACCCGAAATCCTCCTTCCGCCCGCACCGTGCCCAATATCCTCTGTCTCCCGAAGCAGAGGCTGGCATCTCCGCCGTACATCCCGATCTCGTCAAACGCGGTACCGCCGATGGACATGGACCGTCATGCCTCAGGGATACAGAGAAGCCCTTTGTGTTTATGGACAAGCTCTTGCCCAAAATTTGGACGGCTTTTGGCCGGAAAGAGGTAGTACATTGATACAGTATGTAGATGACTAGCGCGACGGAAGAAAATTGTACAATTCATACTCAGAAATTGTTGCTGTTTCTGGAGGAAAAATGGCCATAAAGTTTCTAAGGTTAAGCTGCAGCTAAACAAAACAACAGGTTATGTCTGTTTTAGGTATTCTGGGCTACTGCAGACAGTGGGTTCTAAATTTTACTGAAAGAGCACAGCCGTTGCAACAACTGGCTGAGAAGGCTCTCTGTAACCTCAAAGCTGCTCTTCTATCTGCGCCCGCGCTAGGTTTGCCTGATCATTCTCGTCCATTCACTTTGTTCGTGGACGAAAAGCAGGGATTTATGAATGCAGTACTGACGCAACAACATGGAGATAAACAAAGACCGGTGACTTATTTTTTCTAAAAAACTGGATCCAGTGGCCGCAGCATTTCCTCCGTGTCTTCGTGCTGTGGCTGCAACAACAGAAGCTGTATTAGCAAGCACGGATGTAGTTCTCATGAGCCCCCTAACAGTTAAAGTGCCTCACGCTGTACATTCTATCCTAGTACAAGCCAAAACTTCACATCTCAACTAGTTACGCAGTGGTCCAAGGGGACCGCCTGCTGGAAGCAAATCGAATTTCATCAAGCTAAGTGCACAAACAGCTGAACTCGTAGCACTCACTCAAGCATGTCAGCTGTCCGAAGGGAAGATCGTAACAATTTATACAGATTCCAGGTATGCTTTTGGAGTCTGCCATGATCATGGAGCACTATGGAAACTAAGGGGATTTAAGACCAGTACTGGAGAGCTCTAACTAAAAAAACTGAAAAAGATAATTATCAATTTGTGTAATTGGTTTAACGCAAATGAATGTCTCCACTTTCGTTTAAGGCTTGTAAATATACAAAATATTTTTCCTTTTAAACCCTGATCAAGTTTGAAGGAAAAATACTCTTTTAATAATATTACATGAGAAGGGAGACAAGTTTTTTGGCGATAAGCGGAATGTGTCTAATTGTGATATGAATGGAAATTGTGTATTTTAGGTACTATAAAGGAAGAGCATGGTGACGCAGTGGTCAGCACACTTGATACGAATAAAGGTTCAAGCACGTGTGTTTTCCTTGTTAAGTCAGAATGTTCTTTGTAATAATAAGCATGAAGGAAAAGACGCGTTTAAGTATGTTGCATAGATAACCTTTAAGCACAACCTCGCGTGAGAGATTTCTGTGAATAAAGTACAATTGAAAGAAAACTTTATTCTATGAATGAAATGCAATTGTAAAAGAGATGTTAAAAAACATTGGGAAGCTGTAGGTTTCTCTACATATGCAGAGCAATTTTGCAGATGCTGTGCAATATGTCAAAAGTTTAATGTGGGAAAAGGTACCCAGGTAAGTCCCGCCGTTACCCCTAATCCAATGGGTCCGTTTGAACACCTCCAAATGGATTTCATTGAACTAACCCCGTCTAAAGGGTACCGATATTGTCTTGTGATTGTCGATGTGTTCTCCCGATAAATAGAGGCTTTCCCTTCAAAACACAACGATGCCAAAACAGTAGCTAAAAGCACTAATTAAAGAGATTATTCCAAGATGGGGTATCCCTCAAAGGTTACAAACAGATAATGGCACTCATTTTGTGAACTCCATTATAAATGAATTAACCACCTGGCTATTGTGAATACCATCCCCAAAGCGGAGGCATCATAGAACGATGCAATGGCACTTTAAAAGCTAAACTCGCAAAAATTTGTGAACAAACTAATTTATCATGGCCGGATGCACTACCCTTAGCTTTAATGGGACTAAGGGGACGGACACACCGACAACTGGGACTATCGCCGTTTGAGATTCTTACCGGACGTCCCATGCCCGTTGGCATCGTTGTAATGTGAATTTGCATACTGTGGACAATGATCTTCTCTCTAGTCTTGCAGGTTTGCGAACCTCGTTGAAGGAAATCCACCAGCAGGTTAATCAAGCCTGGAGGACCAGCCCCCTTTCCAAGGATTTACCAATTCCTTTGGGCACCTGGATCCTGGTTCGAGATACTCGGAGGAAACACTGGCATCAGCCTAGGTGGAGAGGATCATTTCCAAATTCTTCTATCCACACCACACGCCGTGAAAGTTGAAGGACTGCCTGCCTGGATTCACGCCTCACATTGCAAGAAATGGCACCCTTGATTGCTGTGCTACTATGTTTTTCCTTTCCCTTGTCTACTGCCCTGGTCACCTTGACTTTCCCGTTGGGAATTACCACATCAGTGCAGTTTGATTTCTGCTCTATTATCAACTGTGGGACTGGTCGACAAGCCCAGTGGACCGGATCTGACAAATACGTGTGTATGAGGGGAAGTGACTGCGACAACTGGCAATGGGTTTTTGCTAACACTGGAACTGAGGACTGGGGTTATCAACCTTTTGAGGCCCAAAAATACGGTTTGAAAAATCGGTTTTCTATCATAAAAGGACATGCCTCTCATGAATGTGCTGACAACCATTGTAACCCCTTGATCATTACTTTGAAGAACCCCTCTTTACATGACTCAGGTATTTATGTATTAGGGGCATATGTATCTGGAACAGACCCTTTGGGGAGATTTCTAATTAAGATTGACAATCCTGTTACTAACACCCCTCATTCTCTGGCACACACACCCATCTCCCCAACTTTTGGTTCAGATTTTTCTCCTGTTAAGATTATGAATATTTCCACCCTTTCATCCACTTTTTCAGTAGAAACTGGTTATGGAGATCAGAATAGATGGTTGCAGTGGGTTCTCTATTCAGCTAAGCAAGTTAATCGTTCTCATTGTTATGCGTGCGCTGCAGCCCGTCCCCATTTAGCTACAGTCCCTTTCCCATTATCTAACATTTCTGACCCCGTGGGGTTGCCCTGCCTTCTGTACTTATTCACTACTTCCAAGAAACCCCTCTCTGGTTCAAAGTGTTCTAATCTATCTATTCTTTTTCCCCCCACCCGTCACATGGATACCCCTATGTTTCAAACTCACGAAGGAAATTATACATGTTTCAAATCTTATGGAACGACATGGGTAGGAGAATTACCATTTTCTTTCTGTTCTCAAAACTTTTCAGGTTAACTTTTCTCTGAACACCGTTCTGTCTTCCTTTCTTCTCTCCCAAACCACTCCTAGATCAGATATTTGGTGGATGTGCAGTAGGTCCAAATTATTTGCCACCCTTCCCCCTAACTGGTCTGGTACCTGTGCTCCAATCCAATTAGTTATGCCTTTTAGACTTCTATCCTTACCTCCCTCTCACTCCCCATATTATTCCACACCTCCTTTTTATTTCCGACATACCCGCTCCCTTTTCCATACGCCTACTAATATCTCCTTACATGGCCCTGGAGTATACATAGATGCTATTGGAGTCCCTAGGGGTGTCCCAGACAGATTTAAAGCTAGGGATCAAGTCGCAGCCGGTTTTGAATCTATCATACCCCAAATTACTATTAATAAGAATGTAGACTGGATTAATTACCTTTATTATAACCAACAACGTTTCCTTAACTTCACCAAAGATGCTATTGAAGGCACACATGAACAGCTTGATCGTACTTCTCTGATGACTTGGCAAAATCGTCTAGCCCTGGACATGTTACTTGCGGAAAAGGGAGGTGTCTGTGCTATGTTTGGTGATGCTTGTTGTACATATATTCCAAATAATACCGCGCCAGATGGATCAATAACTCGTGCATTGGCAGGCCTCACTGCTCTCTCTAAAGAACTTTCCACTAATTCTGGCATTACAAATCCTTGGGATCAGTGGTTTACATCCTCCTTCGGATCCTGGGGACAATGGATAAGATCTGTTTTCATTTCTTTGGTTGTGACATTTTGTCTCCTCCTCCTGGTTGGTTGTTGTATTATTCCTTTGGTTCGCTATATAATATCTAAGTACTTTACCGCCTCTATGGAAAGGGCATATATGCTACATGAGGAGCGCATGTCTCGTATAGCTTCTTCCACTTCTTTTTCCCCTTCCCCTTCATCAACCATTTCAAAATAGAATTGTATAGGCCCACATCATTTTTGTTCAAAAAGGGAGGAGTGTAAAAACATAAAAAGATGTAATTGAACAAAATGTATGTGTGTATAGAAAATAGGACAGAGTGATGAAACTTGTTTGTGTTTTGCGTACGTGACAAGAAGCATGTATACTTTCTAGAAGTTTCTTTTGATGATGTGTGTGACAAGAAAATATACCTTTAGGGTAATGACTTTACAAAATTGGAAAAGTACAATGAGTCAGGACGCTATTTTTTGCTTACGTGGTCAACGATCAGGAGATTAGAAAGGTATAAAAGAACAAGGACATCTGCGCTCGAGGCAGATGAAGCGCGGTGTCCTAGGACTGTGTTTCTCTGACATTTTACCCTTGCCTGGTATGTATTAATAAAAGGTTTTGACTAATTTTAATTTTCTTCTCTGTCTTCAGTCACAAAAAGTGTCCACAAAGTGTACTTATGCAGTGAAAGCCACAACTGCCAACTTCTTCCACCAATTAACAACTTATGTGGGTTTGTGGTCATACAAAGAATGTTATGTACAGAGAATTTCATAGAGCATTGTTTGTTCGTTCTGGACACATCATTCACACCTACCCTAAACTTTATGCAGCTATGATTTCAGTAATCAAATGTAATCAAATATAAGAACTGTTCAATTGCAGTTTCTTTTTAACATTCAAAAGTAAGAAAAGGTATATTCATTTACATTTTGTAGGCACTAGAAGCATAAAGGTTTAAAACTGCATAATTCCTCAATTTTGAGAGCTTGCAGTGCTGCTCTGCTAAGATGTTTTTCTTTTGATTGACATTAAGCCAAATACATATTTCTTTTTTTTAAATTGTATGCATATTTATTAATGCAACAGAAACAATTACCAAAGACTCTAAAGAGAAGCCAGGTTCTGCATTTACTTTGATTGGTATGACTAAACATCACTTGCAATGCATAAAAGGGCTTTATGTCCTTTTGTTGTTTTTTCTTTTTTTCACAAATTTGGAATTTTAATTATTTCCCTTCTCTTGAATGAAGTGTCTTTATGTCACAATGCCATCTAGAAAAGCCATTAATGGGAGTGAAATTTCATTATAATTTATATGCACAAGTGCTTCTGCAGTCCAACAATATCTAGTAGAATATGCTTTGATTTTTTTATTAATCCAGAAAAACAAAAGATTCTTGACTGGATTGCACTTTAAAGTACACCATCTAGCAGACTTGAATAAATTGTAAAAACCATGGAAGTATAATTTTCAATAAATTTCCTGGTGTTTTATATGGACCCTATAATTTAAAGTACATATTAATGTTAAATGCTTGGTATGCCTGAAATAACTAAAGTACAGGGTCATACTAATTTGCAATTTAAATATGTATAATACTTTCAGCATGCAGCTTTGTCATTTCCATCTGAATACACCTGTTAAACTAAATATGAATAGGCTGTATATTAATATAGAAGGAGAAATCAAGACTACTAGTTATCAGTAATAGCTTTCTTTAATGATGAAGCATATTATTTATTGATACGGGGAACAATAAATTACTGGGATTTCACTTTCCTGTCATGCACTTAGTTTGACTGATGCCTATAAATTTAACTGGTGTGAAATTAGTAGGGGCTTGTGTATAAGTAACTCAAAATGGTCTGATGTCCTTCGTAGAGATGAAATCTGTCCTGCTTTACTACTAGCTCTCTGCAGCCATGTGCCAGAGGGTTCCAGAAATGGATGGATGGGTGAATAATACAATTTTTTCTAGGAGGAGGTGTAATACTATATTGCCTTTTTCTGAACCAAAATCTATTTAGAAAATCTTACGAACTGCTGCACTACTCTCAGTAGACAGCACCAATTTGTTGGTGAAAAATATACCATAAACCTGCACAGTTTTAATTAAAATTAATACTCAAATCTTTCACAAGGAAATATGTCTGCCCAGGTTTCAATGGATTATAAAAATGACAATGTAACAGACAGAATCCGCACTTCTGTAAAATACAGTAGATAACATTTATTAACTAGCTCATGAAGTTCTCTCAGGAGATTTGATTTATAATAAAGACATCCTGTGCTGGCTGGGATTGGCTCCAGCAGACCCCCGTGACCCTGTGTTAGGATATAGCAGGTTGGAAAATGACTGAATGACTGAATGACTTTGAAAGTGCTCTTCACTGAGTGCAGACTCAGAGTAAGTATGTCAAGTTCATAGGTATATAAAATTATTGACATTACAAATTATTAATT
Source organism: Erpetoichthys calabaricus (assembly GCF_900747795.2). NCBI lineage: Eukaryota > Metazoa > Chordata > Cladistia > Polypteriformes > Polypteridae > Erpetoichthys > Erpetoichthys calabaricus. The sequence continues at coordinate 151,399,343 of NC_041402.2, read as the reverse complement.
ACATACACATAGAGACACAGATTTGTTTAGGAAACACAGTGGTTTAAAACTGGTTAACATAAATGAAATCTTACAATACTCTCCATTAATTAAGTTGCTGAGCTTTGGCAAATTGACAACCAAGGAGACTAAAACAAGTAACTCCAGTTAGCAGCATCTCTGAAAAAAATAAACCTCTAAGGGGATCCATGGTCAACTATAATAGACAAAGTCTCAAAGATAAATTTGGATACAGCCACAGTCTTGGAGACTTTGGCCAACTAGCCAACCCACCCTTTCCATGCATTCTACAGTAAAGTCTGTGCCGGGCCATCAAATCTGATTTAACTTGATTGCAAGGCTCCCGGTATCCAACATGTCTTTCCATGGGCAGGAAACAGCTTGGAAGGAGAGCAGTGACACAGCAGGATCCTGATAAAAGAACAGAATAGACCAGGGTTAGCAATGGTTCATAATTATTGTATTACTTATATTTATGTAGAAATGACTACCAAACGGAGGTGGAATAAATAGGCACAGCTAATCAGCAACTCTAATCAGGGTATTCCAGACTAAAGTAGGTGGCCGCCCACCTCCTCCTGGGCATTCTAGAGTAGAGCCTGTGCTGGGCTGTCCAATGTGACAACAGAATCTCTCCATCCATTGGTTTCAAGGTTCCCAGTCTCTGAGATGTGTTTCTGTAGACAGCAAAGGCCAAAGCAGGATCTTGGCTGCTGGAATAGCTTCTGAGAATGGGGCATTGCATTCATTTGGGAATAATAAATTACAAGTCAGTCTTTTCTGACAGTAGTAGCCATTGAAAACACTAGTAATGTCTTGGATAAATTTTAAAATCAGTTTAATGATATCTTGATCTTCTTCTTCTTCTTTTGGCTACACCCATTAAGGGTTGCCACAGCGGATCATCTTTTTCCATATGTTTCAGTCCTTTACATCTTGTTCTGTGACACCTGCATGTCCTCTCTCACCACATCCATAAACCTCCTTTTAGGCCTTCCTCTTTTCCTCTTATAAAAAGTCTTTAATTTCAATCAAAAACATGTCAATCTGATAACAGACTTTTGGCTGGTAATGTATATACTGTATAGTACCATAAAAGAAACAAGGGGCTTACCATTTGAAGGTGTAGTAGTTAGCACAGTTTCTGGCAACAGTGGTCCTGGGCTGGTTCGCCAATCACTTAAAGTGTTTTAAAAAGTTTGATTTTAGAAATGGCTGTGCAGGAGAGGTTGGAGAGGAGATAGACTTAAGGAAACATTATGGGATGGAAATGAAAAAGCCTCCAACCCAACCCACAAGTTGCAGTGAAACCTAAAAAACCTTCTTCTATGTGCTTTTATCTGTCCTTACAAAAGACTAAGAAACCTCATGTTATTGACTATAAAGTTAGATATTTTTATATACATATATTGGTTGAAATATATTGCTGAATGTATACATTCAAATACATATACTATCTATCTATCTATCTATCTATCTATCTATCTATCTATCTATCTATCTATCTATCTATCTATCTATCTATCTCCTTACCTACTGTACATAGTTTTAAAGGAATAAACTATATTAGATAGATAGATAGATACTTTATTAATCCCAATGGGAAATTCACATTCTCCAGCAGCAGCATACTGATAAAATAAATAATATTAAATTAAAGAATGATAATAATGCAGGTGAAAAACAGACAATAACTTTGTATAATGTTAAATGTTAGCGTTTACCCCCATGGGTGGAATTGAAGAGTCTCATAGTTATACTTATATAACTTTAAAGTTTAAATATGTATTCTTTAAGTAAATAATATAAAATGTCATGGATTTGATCTAGTTGAGATAGCACCTACAGTTTATATATTATAAACAATAAACCTTAGTTTATTAAAATTATCTTTGGACTGATGTTTTATTCCTTAACAACTATTAATCCTTTGTTCATTTATATACATCAGTAATGTTAAACTGTTGGTTTGGAAGCACAATTGCTAAAAATGCTATTAATGTAATTAAATGTAATTGTTTAATACAATTTTATGCTACTGTATGTCTGTATTTTCAATAATTATCAAGTTCTCTACCTCAAAACAGTTATTTCCTTTCAGGTTTTGCCAATAAAGCCATCCTTAGTTTATGGCTGTTAATTAATTCCTTAATTCACTCTTAATAATTATAAAAAGACAACCAGTCTACAAAGGAAAATATAATGTCTGCTTAATTAAAGGTATTGCCAAGCATGTTTCTGTCTCTTTAATATCCAAATTCTGGATTGCTGGATATATAAAACCCCCAGTTAAATGTAAGTAATTGAACAGTATTTTTTAATATTATAAGAATATCTTAAAAAGTTCCTAATGGCTAGGCATTGTAAGCTGACTTTTGTATTCATAAGCTAAAGCGTAGAAATGAAAAAATAATCATTCTTGTAAAAGGTTTTTTAATTAAAGGGAAGCCTTAAATAAGTGGACTGAATGATAGAACAGCTCTTATATAAATGTAATTATTATTATATTATTAAAGATACCCAGTAGCTGATGTGGCCCATCATAAGCTGACACTTGCACACCAAATTTAAATAAAAACTTGTTTCTTAGGTTTAGGTAAGAAATTAGTTAGAGAGTTGCATTACCTGTTTTAACTTCCTCAGCTCTGTTATAATATAGAAAAAGCCTCTCCAAATGGAAAAAGTGGAAAATGCTTCCTCCCCCAAACCGATGAAGTGCAACCAGCTTCAGAAGAAAATGTTAATTTCTGTCCAACACCTCCGGACAGAAAAATAACATATCCTAACTAAATTCCAGATAACTGTATTTCTGGAAGCTTCTGTAAATTGATCAGGGCTGAAGGGAAAATCCATATGCATAGATGATTTGCCATCCAAATCCACTTCATTACCAAACAAATCCCCATTTGTCTTTTATAAGGTATTTGGGCCCAAAATGAAGAATCTCATAACAACAATAAACACAGTTGTGACAATTGTAAAAACTACAATAGTTCAATAAACAGTACACAGGCCAACTTTTGGCAACTGGACAAATAAGGCCTTTGCACCCTGAACTGCTGATGTCCCTTCCCTCCCCTCAGATCCCATAGGACTGGCACGCTGCATACAGCTCATTGTAGTGCTGCCAAATCTCTGCTTCAGGGATGTATCTGTGAAAAGAGGATTTGTTGATAAGATAGGTTTCCAGCTGTACAAAAAATGTAATGTCTCAATGTTGGCAGGGTAAGTAGTTGACATCTTTTTAGGAGAATTGCTGTGTGTAAATCCCTTTTTCAAATGTTTATTCCTTTCTTTTGGAGGGGGGGGCATTATGTTTTTAATTAATAACCTTTGTATCTTGAAATAGGGTAGGCACGGTGGTGCAGTGGTAGCGCTGCTGCCTCGCAGTTAGGAGACCTGGGTTCGCTTCCCGGGTCCTCCCTGTGTCTGCGTGGGTTTCCTCCACCGATGTGCAGGTTAGGTGCATTGGCGATTCTAAATTGTCCCTAGTGTGTGCTTGGTGTGTGTGTGTGCCCTGTGGTGGGCTGGTGCCCTGCCCAGGGTTTGTTGCCCAGCTTATATTCAGATTTTACTGCCTTTTAGGATTTCATCAGCACTAGGTTTGCTACAGTATATACAGAAACTATGGAATGGGAAAGGTATGGAAGAGAAGGCCTAGTTTGGCTAGCAAATACACTTACAATTACACTTTTTTAAGTTTCTGCATCACCAGCACTGACAGCGAATACATTTAATTGTGCTGTAAGTTATGATCACGATAAATTGAATTGAACTAAAATTTTGACCTTGTCGAAATCTAAAAGGAAAGAGCTGGAGCAAGTGGCAAAATACGAGAAACAAGTAAAAGATCAAGCAGCAGACTTCCTTTGCCACTATTTCTCTGTCTAATGCCCTTTGTTACAAAACAAGATGGATGATCTGATTGCACTCATAAAATGTGACATTGCTTTTGAGGGGCGTATTCTTTTGTGTTTTATGGACACTTGGCTTCTAAGACAAACAAGAGTTATTGATTTGGATGCTTTTATTTTTATCTTTTACATGCTTTGATTGTGACGCAAAGAGCATTCACATGCAGTTTGGTTGGTCGGCTTGATATGCTTATAAACAGAGGCTGATCAATAAATATTAAACTCCATGGAAGGAAGAGATTAAAATTCAATGCAATAATGATTTTTTTCTCTAGACTCCTCTTTATACCTTAGGAAGGTAGACAGATAATATTCATAATTGTGTAACTGCTTGGTCTGGAGTGTTTGTTAGTATAAAGTGAGGTCAGCTTCATTTTTTATTTTTATATGAAAAGACTTTTATTAGTTATATACTACATTATTATCATCACTCAAATTTACACCAGCAAGTCTCATGTCCAACTACACAGAATAAGTTGTTGGACTATGGAATGCTTTGGAATTCAGGGAATGCAAGCAATGACTAAAGCTCTGAAATGAGGCGCTTCACCCAAAGGGGTTGGTTGGAATACAGTAGAATGTATTCATGCCAAGGCATAGACTTTTTAGAATTTGAACAACTGCTTGTCATTTTTTCTGGTATTCTTGTAGTGACAACATATGTCTTAAAAAATGTTCTAGAAAAAACTTTTCACTGTAATTTTTCAGTTAGTCTATAATAAAAACTTGTTTGGTTGATCTGCTTACTGCATAACAGGTTAGAACCAGATATAGGAGGAATTTGTGTTCATCTGAACAAGCACATTAACTACAGGTTGGGGTCTACAAGGACAAAAGCCACGTTTGTTTAAGCCCAAGGCCAAGGGTAAAGCACTGATTGGTAGAAGGTTTGAGAACACAGGCTGTGCCTAGCCAGGATTGGTTCTAGGACACAAGGCCTTCACATGAGAGGAGAGCTAGCTCTTAAATTACGACACCCCATTTGTCCCAGGACCTTTTGGGCATGGGGCAAATATGAACCCTGGCTGTCCAAGAACCCATTCCTGTATACATCTTAATGTGGTCAATTTAAATGTGTTAATTAGCTCATGTCTTTTGGAGAAAGAGAAAAAAGTACCCACATAAGAGCTCATAAAGACACATGAAGAAAATTCACAAAGACAGCAATCAGGCACCGAATTTGTACCCAGGATGAGATATGAGACATGCGATTCCTATGAAATATTTTACAACGAAATAATGCAATGAGGTGAAAAAATTGTGATCCAAAACTGAAGTCTACCTACCTATAGACTCTTCACCAACTTCACCATACTAAAAATTTACCACTGTTTCTACAATGCATCAGTAAGATACTCTCTTAATCCAAAAAGGAGATAACATGAGGATGAGAAGCTACTGCAGCCCAGTACACTTATGAACTTGAGTCTGGCTCAAAAGAATACATTTTTAACATAGATTATATATACTACAATCTGCCTTGGTTGCCTTGAAACTACTGCAATTATTATGTTTTACTCCTCTAGCCTCTTTTGCTTTTTTAGAGTGGAGAGGGCTAATAACTCTCTGTCACTGTTAATATGGGATAAAAGTTTGAATAGAGGAGAGAACTTCATGAGGTACTAATCTGTTGGTTACTTTATTTATGCCTCTTAGTTAATTGCCTATTGATTAAGAAAACATAATTAAGAGCATAAAAAATACTTAATAAATTAAATTTAAAATTAAGGAAAACAAATTGGGATACAAATCTTGTTGTGATGGAATTGTTGTGTTAGAAAAGTGATGCATTAATAAATGTTCAGTACTTTAAGAATGGTGTTCACTCAATTGTTTACAAAGAAATATTTATACTTTAGGCTAATGGGGAGCCAGAAACGATATTAGCAGTGTTGGGTGTGAGACAGAAATCAACACTGGATGTGACGCCGGTCTGTCAATGGTGATGTGAACTCGACAATATACTCTGTAACAGACGTTCACAAACATTTTTAAGCTGAGGCTCCCTAAAATGTTGTACCACCTGGTCAGGCCCTTCCACTAATAGAAATCCAGTGCTATGAAGTAAAGCATGATCTTAGATTCTTGGTTAATGCTATCAGTATTCAAACTGCGTGATTTTGGATAACAGCAAACCTGTTAATCAAAGTAATTGTTTAAATACAGTAAACCACTGGCACATAGTTTATGTGATCACATTTTGTATGTCATTACGCCAGGCGTTATCTACCTTTTTTCTTGGCAAACCCCCCCTTTAGGAATTGAATGTTTTGAAATGCCTGAATTTGTTTGATCTGAAATTGTTACATTTTTCCCATCGGCCATCCTTATATTGTATTTTGGAATTTTAACAAGTGTTTATTGATAGTGTTCTTGACAATACTACTTAATATTAGAAAGTTCTGGAAACTTTCACTTACTACTAGAATGTTCTGAGACCTCCATCTTCATACTTGAATCTTCTATTTTTTTATTGTTTACTAATCATTTAGCCAGTTAAAAATCCCATGCAAACGTATTTATGTAGTAACAATGCAAATAAAAAGTTTAGAAAGGAGTGAACTCTAAATGTTTTACAAACTGGCCAGAATTTCATAGGTAAGCAAGCTATTCCTAATGAACAAAAATAAGCTTTTCATATTAATGATTCTACAAACATCAACTATTTGCACTGGTTTGTGGAGCACCTTACTGTGAAAGCCATACACAAAACTTTCATTCATGTGTACTGTAAGAGTATTCCAGCTCTGCACATTTTACATCATTCCCCGATCTGCTTCACGCATGCACGATGTCACTACCCATGTGCTACTCCTGCTATATTTGTATCCCGCATGCATTAGAAAAGAAAAAAAAAAACAAACTTGCATTATTTTTATTTGAGGGTTATATTACCTGACTATAATGAGAATATTATGAGTACTGCTGCCAGATATATAATGCTGAACTCCCATCACTACATGATTGATTTTTTGTGTCGGCTGAATGTGTATACAATTAGCCATGTGGCTAGCCGAACAAACCCTAAAGAAGCCCTTCCGCCCCTGCTCCTCAAGTCAGAAAATACATTAGGCCCTGTGAAATAATAATAATAATAATGCAAGATTTATTGTTATTTACAAGACGTTTCAATCTTCTTGATGGAAGAAAAAAGTGCAAAGCATCTGCACAGATAAGTTGGAAACAAAAAAGACATGCCAGCTGCTTGGATGCCACCACTCCACATGACTAATGCTAGTCGAAATACAATGGCAAAAAATGCTCTATGGCATGGACTAAAAGTGCCCCAAAGATTGAAACTCTGTGAGCGCAATGATATATATATATATATTTTTTGTTTTGCTTATTGCTGGTTTGTAGCTATTTCTTATATGCTGTTTGTGCTTATAGTTCCATAAGTGTCTGTGTTGTTTTAGGCAATATGACAAAGTGGTTGGCACTGCTGCTTCACAGCTCAGGTGACACTTTTTGGCTGCAGTAATTGGTCTGACATAGTTGTAGAGTCTTCCCTGGTCCCCAGGAGCACTTTAAAGACTATTGCTCCATTATATTCCCATCAATACTAGTTCAATTCATCCTTCCCGTAAATGCATAATAGGGTGTTTGGTGAAATTCCTCAATATTTTTGCAATTTAGGCGAACTCACAGCAAAGCAAACTACATGGGGTTTGCCTATCACTACTCAAAAAGCACTCTTAAAAACACAGGAAAACAATCAATGAACAGCAAAGGGACTTGCTTCCCACCCTGCCTTTATAGGAAGGAGGTAGTTACTTAGCAGTGATGTACGTGTGGACCCACCTCTTGGGGATCCATCCACAAAATGCAAGGAATGAAGGAGAACACTACTCAATACATGGATATAATGAAAACATAAATTACATAAATAAAATAAATACTTGAAAAGTAATACTTTACAATGAACAAAAAAGAAACAAGAAAAGAAAATAAGCATAAGTCAAGGAACACACTGATTGACACATGACAGGGCACACTCATGCCCATACCCATATGGAATAATTTTGATTTACTATTTAACGTAACATACACAAAGTGTCAAGTAAAAATTCATATGGGCATGCACAAACAATACATGAGCAGAAAGTTATAAAACAGAAAAAAACATTGCACCACACTCTCTGAAAGGCGATACATCAAATAAACATTTCTTGTTTTTGATCAAGATGAGTTTTTTTCTTTAGCAAAGTGGTGTGTTAATTACATTACCTTTCAAACTGAATTTGTATATTAAAAAAATAAAAGGTCCTGGCATACTTTGAAAGGGATTCACTTTTCAACACAAAGATACGGAGACTGATTACATTTTGGTGATAATTAATCCAGGTCTCCTGGTCTGAATATATTCTACAGCATAAGGCATGTTACAGTATATATTCCTTTGTACCGCAAAGGACACTCACACATGTGCACAATTGCACAGAGGTTGTGACACCGCTTATATCATAGGGTGAGTGGGTGCAACACACATACTAGTAGTGGCATTCACTGAAGACCACAGAAGCGAAGTGAACCTTAAAAGCCTGACCTCTCATGTGCAGCAAGAGGCAGTTCGTGACCACAACTGATAGGAGACCTTTTATGTTTCTCAGGGGACCAACTTGACAATTACCTTATGTAAATGAGTTAGCTATACCATTCTCCACAACATATATTTTTTCCCTATTTATTTCTCTCTTAGTACCATTTTGGAGTATAAAAATCCCAAGGAGTGTCTATAGTGTTCTTAATAACTAAACAAAATAAGTAGCAAAATCTTCTATCATTTTTCTCTCACAGTTGGACTTCATTTAATATCATTCTTTTGTTGTCAATCTGAAAACATTCATTGTGCACAATGTGCAATAATTGAGAAAAATCAGACAGGTGGCAAATTCCGTTTACTGTGCTTCAGCTTGCTCAACTAATAAAGATTTCTTGAAACAGAGATTTTTGTATCACTGACGATCCTGCATTTTCACTCTAAAATGCACTTTAAATTTTCCGTTTGACCTTAGCACTTAAATATAAATGGAACCTTTATTCATTCTTTCAGAGCAGGCTCACTGTAACAAAAAATTTAAGTAAACTACTCTAGAAGTAAACATTTAAATGGATTTTTCAGAATGTGATATGTGCTTTTGTCAGTTATGTTATCATTTGAAACAAATATTTTCTTTTAAAGGCAAGTCAACAAAAAAGTCAATAAGTGAGAGAAGTCTGTGTAGAGACACAAGATTGTTTTCCAGGCGCATTGGTTTAGAGGATAGGAACGTGAAGATAAGAGACAAAAACACAATGTAAAGATGTAGCAGTCCAAACCTTGTGGACCGGCTCGATATAATAGCCATCACTAGGCCTTGGTATTTGTCATGTCTACAGCCACTGACAAGAGTTTACCTCACCTCAGCAATTGATAAGTCTAAGGAGCCTGTAAAAGTTCTTCAATTCTGTTCTCAATATTAAGTAGGATTACAACAACAAATACAACCCCATCATATAAATGAATTACACATTAAAAAGGGGAGCTAAAAACACACATGATTGGGATACATACAGTATATAGGGTGTAGATTCGAATACACAATGGGAGGTCTGAAACTTGAAAGTATACCTTTTAAAGAAGGACCTAGGAATCATAGTGGACTTATCACCATTTATATCCAGACAGTGTTCAGAAATGATCAAGAAAGCTAAAAGAGTGTTAGGTTATGTAGCACAAGTACAAGTCAAGGGAGGTTATGCTTATATAACATACTAGTGAGGTCTCACCTGAAGTACTGTGTTTGATTTTGGCCTCCATATTAGACATAACAGCAGTAGAGAAAGTCCAGAGCAGAGCAACTAGGCAGATACCAGAACTAAGTGGTATGAGCTTTGAGGAGAGACTGGAGGAACTGAATCTTTTTAGTGTAGGCAAGCAGATTTAGAGGTGACATGATTGAAGTGTTTAAAATTATTACGGAAATTAGTACAGTGGTTCCCAGTTGTTATTTTAAAATAAATTTTGTGTCACTAAAACATGGACATAATTGGAAACTCGTGAAGGGCAGATTTCTCACAAATATTACAAAACTTTTTCTTCACACAGAGAACCACAGACACATGGTGGTGAAGGGTAGGATTTTAGGGACTTGATTTTATGTTGGACAATCTAACCGAATGGGATGGATGAGTTTGTTAGGCTGAATGACCTGTTTTTATCTCCGTTTTTCCAGTGTTGTAATGTTCTAGATTGTAGCTATCCCTGAGCTCAAAAAATAACCAAGGAAACAAAAAGAGTAAAACAAGTAGGTATTTTACTATAAATAAATATTAACAGATCAGGGTTAATGAAGAAGACAACAAGCGTGTAAAAAGCAGCAAACAACCTATGCTCAATAGGCCTGTATAAACAAATCGAGCTCCAAGTATCATATGGAGTGGCTTGAGCCCTTACCAGCAATGCTCCATTAAACACTCCCTGTTCCTTATACAATAGCAAATGCGTTCTCTAAACTCTCCCAGTTCTGCCAGTTGAGCCTACCAGAGTGCAAACAATGTTCAGGAACATGGTGAAGAATGACTATGCTCGATCACAGGGCGAACCCTGGACACAGTGGAAGCTATTGTGGAAAAGAGGATGGTAGCAAATTTAGATGCTGTCATGAAAAATCCCCTCCATCCCCTCACAGAGACGTTCTCTTGGAGCACTTATAGCTACAGGCTCATTCCACCACAGTGTGCTAAGAAGCACCTCTGGGGGTCTTTACTACCTACTGCTGTCAGGAAATTGAATGCTTTCACCCAACATGCTCTACGTTCATTTTGAAATATCTGCAGAATATACATTTATTTATTCATCTATCAATTGATTAATTGATTGGATGTATTTTTGTGCCGTTAGTCTGTATTCTTGTTTTTTACATTTCTGCTGTTGTAAGCATCTAAATGTTCCTGTGGGTTTAATAAAGGTCCTCTAATCTAATCTAATTACTTTTTAAAATGAACTAAGTTACATTACTCATTACTTTCAAAAAAGTAACTAAAAGTATTAAATATTACTTATAAAATGTAATTAGTTACAAACAGTCCATTACAATTACATTACTTTTTGTTTTTTTGTAAAAAAAAATGCACATTTTACTGGCCAGCATTTGTTATTAAATCCTAAATCCATTTATGAACTTTCATGAAACTAACCAGAAAAACAGATGGCAATTGTCCTGTGTTTAATAAATTATTTCAGTTTTTCATGTGCTGTGAAGTAAATAACCTCCATCCACTTTTTCCATCACCCTAGCAAGCCCCCAAAGATTTGTGGTAGGAACACTGGCTGCTGTGCCACTTGATCACACTGTTTCAACATATCAATAGCAAACAGCTGGATTTAAACTAAACTGACAGTTTATTTATAGTTTATCTGTTACTTTATTACGCGTAAAACACTCTTTTCTGCTTGGAGGTACACATGTGTCCTACAAATGAACGGTGTACCATCCACCACGTTTGCTTCTTGCATTACACCCAGTGGTGCTGCAATATTCAGTGTCTCCTTGTGACCCTAACCTCTCAGCACATGCAGAATAACTTTTGTTCAGTTCTCATCCCTTGACTGCATGCTGTGCACAGGCTTAACCTCTTTCTCGCTAGCTGTCACCAGATGGCCAGAACACAATGTTATTGAAAAATGCAATACGTTTGTGAAATAACACAGAAATTACTGATGCGGTAATGCATATCTGTTGTTTTTTAGTGACACGGGCATTTTTACTTCAATAAAATGTGTATTGCGATACTCCAAAAATTAATCTGACTACTTAATGCACATTATTTTAACGTGTTACCCCCAACCCGGTTTATCAGTTTATTACTTAGTTATTATTTGGCTGATGCCTTTATCCAGGGCAACTTATAATATTAGGAATTGGCTACATTTCTTTTTTCCCCCATTGGAACACAGGCAGGTGAAATGACTTACTCAGAGTCACACATTGTCAATAATGGGATTTGAAGTCCAAAGCCTTAATCAGTACACCACATTTCCTACTTTGCCCTCTAAACTTACTCTTTAGTTTTATAATGTAATGGCACTTCATTTGTATAGCTCCTTTTGATTGGTGAAATCTGCCATATATTCAAGTGTCTTTTATCATCTTTCAGTGCTGCATTTTTTGCAGTTGTATTTTATTGTACTGCTCAGTATGTATATTTAATGCCTTGTTGTAATCCTGTTTGCTCTGTCAAGGGCCTTGTGACAGCACACGCTGTTAAAGTAAAATAAATAGTTGCTAAATGATAGATGCACATACCATTTTCCAATATTTTAAGTGGTATAAGATGTTTACATGCCTACTATTTTCAGGCTGCATTATCCAAAAAGATTTAGAGAACTGTATGATGGATTTCTCTTACCTACAACACTATAAAACAATATCTGCACACCATTTGAAAAATATCATTGGAAAAAACTGCTGTTTGTAACAAAGAAAGGAAATACAGAACATCGTTTAAGAAGAAGAATGTCACAAATCTGCATATGAGGAATATATACCACATTATGACAAGAAATTTAGAAAAACTGTGAATTTGCATCCAGTAGAAGTATTTGACATATAATTTAAAGTAGAAAAATGACACTTAATGCCAACAATATTAAACAGAGAGAAATAAAGAGAGCGGGGGCGAGACAGAGAGACCGCGACATAATCATTTTTTTGCCCTGACTTCTGCCTGCACCCATCACTTCCATTTGATTTGATATCTTGACTAATGTACCACCAACCCTTCACTCATGACAACTGTCATAGGACAAATAAATTCTAAGATGCCTGCCTGAAAATTGATATCCACGTAGTCTATTGTTAAATTTCAACAGCTTCTAAATTCCACCTATAGTGGATTCAGAAAGTATTCAGAGTATTCTTCTATGCTTTACTTTTTGCAGTCCTTGTTGTGTTGTGGATTTAATTTTAAATGTATAAATTTGACATTTTTGACCATCAATTTAAACTCAATAACCCCTAATGCCTAAGTCCAAACATGTTTTCAGATAGGTTTGCACATATATTACAATCAAAAGCTGAAATTTGTACTTCATACAAGTATTCAGACCTTTAATTCAGTATTGTTAGAAGCCCCTTTTGGAAGCAATTACAACTTTGAGTCTTCTTGGATAAGCCTCTACAAGCTTTGCACATTTGGGTTGGAGCAGTTTATCCCAATCTTCAGGGCAGATCATCACAAGCTCTTTTGGACTGGAACGTGTCTTTAAACTGTCATCTTCAGGTCTCTCCACACATGTTCTATGGGGTTAATGTCTGGGCTTTGTCTGGGCCACTCAAGGACATTCAGAGACATGCCCTGAAGGCACTACAGCATTGTCTTGACTGAACGCTTTGGGTCATTGTCATTCTAAAAGGTGAACTGTCACCCCAGTCTGAGGTTGCTTGCAGGTTTTCTCTCTGTATTTAGCTGTATTGAGCTTCTCCTCAATTCTGACCAGCCTCCCTTTCCTTACTACTGAGAAGTACCCCCATAGTGTGATGCTGCCATCACCATGCTTCACCACAGGGATGGTATTAGGCAGGTAATGAACAGTGTCTGCTCTCTGACATATTGCTTGGGGCTCCCCACAAACAGTTCAATTTTAGTGTCATCAGACCAAAGAATCTTTTACCATATGATCTCGTAGTCATTTAAATGCTGTTTGGCAAAATCCAAACATGCTGTCCTAAGCCTTATAGTCTAGAGTGCTGCTGATATGGTCGTCCATCCAACAAGTTCTCCCAACTCAGCAGAAGACTTCTGAAACTCTGTTATGTCTTGGCCAGTTCACAATTATTGAGAGCACTGTGCTCCTGGGAACACTCAAATCTTTTTAAAATGGTTGTATACTCCTGCCCTGGTCTGTGGCTCACCACAAATTGATCACTGAGGTCTACAGAGGGTCCCTTGGACTTTATGGGTTGGTTTTTGTCCTGGTGCTGCAGTGTGAACTGTGTGACCCTTCTAACTGATGTCCAGTCAATTCAATTTGTTACAAGTGGACTCAAGGATAATTAAAAGAAACAGGCTGCACTTAAAACCAATTTAGAGTGCCACAGCAAAAGGTCTGAATACTTACATGAGTAAGATATTTCTGTTTTTGATTTTTAATAAATTTGCAAACATTTTTGAAAATATTTTTTCACTTTGTTATTAGGGATTATGAAGTGTTGACTGATGGGCAAAAGTGTCAATTTTACCAATTTAAAATTAAACCTACAACACAATTAAGTGTGCATAAAGTGAAAAGGTTTGAAAACTTTTTGAATTCACAGTATTGGTTTAATTAAAAAGACCCCAATTCCAATGAAGATGGGACGTTGTGTAAAACATAAATAAAAACAGAATACAATGATTTGCAAATCCTTTTCAACCTATATTCAATTGAATACAATACAAAGACAAGATATCGAATGTTCAAACTGATAAACTTTATTGTTGTTTTGCAAATCTTCACTCATTTTGAATTTGATGCCTCCAACACGTTCCAAAAAAGCTGGGACAGGGGCAGCTAAAGACTGGGAAAGTTGAGAAATGTTCAAAAAACACCTGTCTTGAACATTCCACAGGTGAACAGGTTAATTGGAAACAGGTGTTTGTCATGATTGGGTATAAAAGGAGCATTTCCAAAAGGCTCAGTCGTTCACAAGCAAGGATGGGGCAAGGTTCACCACTTTGTGAACAGCTGCGTGGGCAAATAGTCCAGCAGTTTAAGAACAACGTTTTTCAATGTACAAGTGCAAGGAATCTAGTGTGATAATTGCCCGGACACCACCAGTCGGAGACCACATCTTTATCCAAATTACACTCTTTATTGTCTTCCACACAACACAACTCACAGTCCCGCTCAACAACACAGTGCCTCTAGCCCCAGTCTCCCTTCTCCTGGGCCTTCTCTCTCCTTGTCCCTGGGGCCTCCTGTACACTCTCTCCAGGAGCTTCGTCCTGCTCCTGCTCCCGACTCCAGCTCAATGACAGGAGGGAGGCGGCCCCCTTTATCCTCACCCGGATGAGCTCCAGGTGCTCTCCATGACGTCACGTCCTGGTGTGGCGGAAGCATCAGGAGAGCACCCGGAAGCACTCCGGGTGACCCTGGAAGGATTGTCCTCCATGGGTGTGGCGGAAGTGAATAAGTCCCGGACTCCATGAGGCTCAGGGCACCCCCTGGCAGAGGCCCCAACGGTCTTGAGCCTCCCTGCTCCCCTTCCGTGGGCCTCTTCTATTCCAGGGCGGTTGCCCCCCTCGTGGCCCGGAGGACAAATATGCCAGCACCAAGTCCTTCCAGGCGTCCCGGCCGGGTCTGACGCCCAGCCGTGTACGACACTAGGGATTTCATCATCTACTGTCCATAATATCATCAAAAGATTCAGAGAATCTGGAGAAATATCTGCACGTAAGCGGCAAGGCCGAATACCAACACTGGATGCCCATGACCTTTGATCCCTCAGGCGGCACTGCATTAAGTAATCGACATCATTCTGTAAAGAATATTACCACGTGGGCTCAGGAATATTTCAGAAAACCATTGTCAGTTAACATAGTTCGTCACTACATCTACAAGTGCAAGTTAAAACTCTACCATGCAAAGCGAAAGCCATATATCAACAACACCCAGAAACGTAGCCGACTTCTCTGTGCCCGAGCTCATCTGAGATGGACTGACGCAAAGTGGAAAATTGTGCTGTGGTCTGACGAGTCCACATTTCAAATAGTTTTTTGGAAATCATGGACGTCGTGTCCTCCGGGCCAAAGAGGAAAAGGACCATCCGGATTATTATCAGCACAAAGTTCAAAAGCCAGCATCTGTGATGGTATGGGGGTGTGTTAGTGCCCATGGCATGAGTAACTTGCAATCTGTGAAGGCACCATTAATGCTGAAAGGTACATACAGGTTTTGGAGCAACATATGCTGCCATCCAAGTGACGTCTTTTTTTCAGGGACGTCCCTACTTATTTCAGCAGGACAATGCGAAGCCACATTCTGCATGTGTTACAACAGCGTGGCTTCATAGTAAAAAAGTGCGGGTACTAGACTGGCCTGTCTGCAGTCCAGACCTGTCCCCCATTGAAAATGTGTGGCGCATTATGAAGCGCAAAATACGACAACGGAGACCCCGGACTGTTGAGCAACTGAAGTTATACATCAAGCAAGAATGGGAAAGAATTCCACCTACACAGCTTCAACAATTAGTGTCCTCAGTTCCCAAACGCTTATTGAATGTTGTTAAAAGGAAAGGTGATATAACACAGTGGTAAACATGCCCCTGTCCCAGCTTTTTTGGAACATGTTGCAGGCATCAAATTCAAAATGAGTGAAGATTAGCAATACAACAATAAAGTTTATCAGTTTGAACATTCGATATCTTGTCTTTGTATTGTATTCAATTGAATATAGGTTGAAAATGATTTGCAAATCATTGTATTCTGTTTTTATTTACGTTTTACACAACGTCCCAACTTCATTGGAATTGGGGTTGTATGTCCT
This sequence comes from Erpetoichthys calabaricus, assembly GCF_900747795.2. Taxonomy (NCBI): domain Eukaryota; kingdom Metazoa; phylum Chordata; class Cladistia; order Polypteriformes; family Polypteridae; genus Erpetoichthys; species Erpetoichthys calabaricus. The sequence continues at coordinate 151,382,921 of NC_041402.2, read as the reverse complement.
GTTTAATTTCTAAATTTGTTTTGCTGGCATAGTCTAAGTTGACAATCTTCCTGTTATTCACAGCTCTTCAAGCTGTGCCTTTCTTTTCCCTTCTAGAGATAAGCACTAACAGTTTCAAAGTAATATGCTTACAAGAAACACAATTCTTTGAATATTCCCAGAAGGCAAAGCCCAGCCTTTTTTTAGGCATGAACTACAAGCTCTGGTATCTGAGTGACAGGTTCAATATGTCACAATTCCTGCCAGATTAGACTCATGTCATATGCAGACTGCATCTTGATCTTGGCTCTTCACACGAGACAAATCAATTACTAAATTGATGGGCCTTGTTGCCTGCATCACATAAATCTACAGCTACTTTATTAATTGGGACATCTTCCAAAATTTCTGTGTTCTCTTTCTGTCTGTTTTGGAAGGCACATTCCCAGCAGGAGTTATGAATGGTGACCGTAAGGAAATAAATACAGAGTAAGCACAAAGAGGCATATGGAAGATGTTAAATCTGTCTCTCAAAAGCAAAATAAGCAACATTCTTCTATGCTGAAACATCAAAAAGTAGCTAATTTGTGCAATAGTCACTTGACAGAAATGTTGGCATTATTTTAGGAAAACATCTTATCCAAGACACAATACATCTGACATGCAGTGGATAATCTTGAACAAACTGTATTTTAATTTGTCTACATTTTAAAGCACATTTCCCAGTTGAGGACACAGGGGGAGTTAGAGTAGGTTCCAACAGCAATGGGCGCAGGTTCAGCTGCTGGAAAATAAAACAGTATTTTCAACAACCACAAACGTATTTTAAAAATATTAATTAGACACATGACCTACTGTGCAATATATTCACTGCAGTTTCATCCAAACAGTAACAAATGGGTACAGTACATCTCTGGATCAAGGAATTCTTCTTTTTTCAGGCGGCTGCATTTTATGCTTAGTTTCTGCTAGTCAGTACACCTTATTTCTCACACAAGCTTGAGGGCAATAATATAATAATGTTATTTACAGACCTCCTGCAGCATTAGAACATTTTATGAGTTGGACATTCACCTATTATTATTTCTTTTGAGTCATCCATTTCATTTTGACCTACAGACTCTAATGGCAACACTTTCACTCTCACTTTCCTAAGTACCAAATGTATTACAAATATTGCCATTATTATTACCTCAAAAGCCAGAAATACTGACTATTTGAAAAATTATTATGCTTAACACTGTACTTCAAAAGTATGAAAATCCTTTTCAAAAAATTTGTGTTCATACACCTACAAAAGGCCAGAAAAGTGACCCAGTGATTAATGCTGCTGCCTAACAGCTCCAGAACCATGGGTCTGAATCCTTTAAATTCACTTAATTTCCACCATGCATTCAACAGCCATTCCAACTGCACTTCAGAACAGGTAATATACCTGAAGCTAAGCATGTCTGGGCCTGGCCAGTATTTGGATGGGAGACCAGCCAGGAAAGGTCAGGTTACTGCTGAAGGAGTTGCTGAGGAGAACATTGGGCATATCCTGTGGTCTGTGTTTGGATTCCAATGCCCCAGTGTAGTAACATGGACACTGTGCTAAAAAAAACAGTGCTGTCCTTCATGAAACATAAAACCAATGTTCTGACTCTCTGTGGTCATAAAAGATCCCTGGGCATCTCTCAAAAACAGTAGGGTGTACCCCAATGTCCTGGCCAAATTGAGCATCACTGCCGTGTCCATTCCGGTCACCTAATCATCCCCTGGCCATCTCTCTCACCCCTTCAACACATAATTGGTAACTACTGAGTGTGATGAGTGTACTGACAAAAGAATGGCTGCCATCGCGTCATCCATGTGGAAGCTGCACATTGGTGATACTTGAAGTGGTGTGTATGTAAGGTGCTTAGTGTAGCTAGAAAGTTACTATGTTAGTGCAATTAATTATTATTATTATTCATAATAAGTGAATATGAGTGTGTGAGCTGGTTCCTGCATTATATCCGGGGATTGCTGGATAGACGCTGTCTCACTGTGATCTTAAACAAAGTGAGCAAGTAATAAAATGAATGAATGAATACCACAGTTATTGGCAGTCATTTTCTTTGAAGTTTATTTGGTATATTTCAAAAATATTACATAGTCATACTGAAAGCATACTATCCTTGAAAAGCACCAAACATGTTTAGGGTTTATGGCAATATTTCTCTAAGATAAAAGAAAACTGCTGCCCAGAAGAGGAAATTCATTTGGTATCTACTACAAAAGAACATATTCTTAGAAATAACATATTTGTTATGTGTCTACCAGTTCAGCTTCTGTATTTTCTGTTTATGTTTCTTTTTTATGTCCTTTTTGTTTAACTTAAAGTGATTTTTATATGTTTACAAGCTGTACTCCATGGCTTCGCCCACATAGTAATGAAACAGGACAAACTTTAAAAATCAATAGACGTTGGCACTATATCTGATCGTGTTCAGCTCTGACGGGAAAGCGTTCCCCGCATGGGGACAAAGGCACATGGCCGTGATGTCTCTGGCAATCAGCAGCTACCCTATAAAACACATTTAGCTCTGATCTCTCTCTCAAAAACATCAAACGTTACTCCTTAACAATCTGTAGATGATAATGTCTGTTGAATAAACAGGTATCACTAGCTAAGCGGAGGCAAGGTGCACTCTACATGTGGCGAGACGTAGACCAACTCGAACAGAGGCTGGTGAGTGAATGAGGAAGGCCACTCCCCCTGTTCTCAGCCCACAGCCACCAGTACTGCAAGCGAACTATGGCACTAGTGCGATGAGAGAAGTCACAAAATCAACTGGAAAGTTCAAGCAAATTAGAGAAAACAACCAGATCTAAATCCATTAAGTAATTCTCTCATGAAGAGTAGACAGACATACAGACAGAACACTCTCGGACCATGAAATTTTTAAAATCGTTTCTTAGCGAGCTCCTATAGGCCAAGGGTAATGGGAGATTTCATGATGAGTGAGTCAGTGGTATTTGGCTTTTATATATATAGATAATAGTTGTTTATTTTAAGTGCCTAATATTTTAGTTCTGCGTATTATGTTTCTATGTGGAAATATGTGTTCCGTTTCTTGTGTTTTGTGGATGGTTCCCCAAGAGGCGGGGCCAACTGTCCATCTCCATTTAAGAACTGACCCCAGCCTGATAAATAATTGGGATATCATAAATAAATGGGATACATTGCTAAAGCTTGATGTTGGTAAGTTCACTCTTGTATTTTGCATTTACTTTACCTTATGATTACTGGATTTCAACCCTTTTGCTCTAATTTTTTACTACTCTCTTTCGATTACTGTATTGGCAGTAACTCAAAGTTTCACAGTCATCCTTCCATTTGTGGTATTTTTTGAAACATTACTATTGTTTTTGCTAGCTCTCCTTGTCTAGGACTTTCTAGGCCAAAGTCTAGTGAAAGTAGAAAGTAGTAAGAAGTTGAAAAAGGCCTCCATGGGCCTGTTAGGCTTTTCACCTGCTCACTAGCTGCTTCTGGTGGCCTCACCATATTATGCCTGGAGGAATCTTTCCAGATGAGGACAGTTTTTATCCATTCACTTATGCATTCATTTTTATGGATAAATACAGTATATTCTAATGTAAGGTTTATAATTTACAGACTCTATTCTCGAAGCATTAGGGATAGTGAAAGAAAGAACCCTGAACAAAGTGCCAGTCCATCGCCATGTATACACACATACTCATCTACATTGGACCAGTTTAGAGTAGCTGACGACATGTGGGAAGTAATGAGGCCACTTAAAGATAGGTTTAGTGAACTGGTGACACAAATATGGTAAAAAGGGTGAAAGACCTCTAAAAAGATCCACAAACCAAATCAAAGTCTTCCCTGGCTTGCCTAGATACAGGCTTCATCCCAGACACCCTTCTCCCAACTGCACAGACAGGCCTCGGTCTGCAAAGGCTCAAAATGAGGAACTGGCTTATCAAGTTCAAAAAATACTCTAAATGTTCAAAATGCACAAAAATGTCATTCAGAGGATATAGTAAAACATAAAATTTCTGGCTTAAGAGACAAAGTAAATGATTAATCTTTAGAAATATAGAATTTATATAAACAAAAAAAGCACAAAAACAATTTGCTTAAACAGGCCACCCAAGGCTAGCAAGTCCAATCCTTTTTCCTATACTCTAAATCAGTGTTTCATAAACTGTGGATGCAAACCCAAATAAGCCTGAGGACATATTGGATCACCATATAAATGTGTAGTATAACTGGCCCGTTCATCCAAGTGTGAATTCTGGGTCAAATGATATATACACTGCGGTGGGTTGGCACCCTGCCCAGGATTGTTTCCTGCCTTGTGCCCTGTGTTGGCTGGGATTGGCTCCAGCAGACCCCCATGACCCTGTGTTCGGATTCAGCGGGTTGGATAATGGATGGATGGATGATATATACAGTGCATGTAAAAGGCAGCAACTTCATTTTAACATATTTTATACCTTATGGAAACAGCAACATTTCAGTTGTGAAATATTTGTTGTTGGACCAACAGAACCAATTTAATGTGCATTTAAACAAAATTAGGCAGGTGCATAAATTTGGGCACCACAAAGGAATAATCCCATCAATATTTAGTATAGGCTCCTTTTCCTGAAATAACAGCCTGTAGATGCCTCCTATAGCCACTGACAAGTCCCTGAATTCTGGCCGGTGGTATTCTGGACCATTCTCTATACAAAATGCCTCCAGTAAAGGTTCAGGTTTGATGGCTTCGAGCATGGTCAGCCTTCTTCAAATCAATCTACACATTTTCAATGATGTTCATGTCTGGGGAATGGGATGGCCATTCTAGAACATTGTACTTATGCCACTGCATGAATTCCTTGGTAGGTTTTGAACGGTGCTTTGGATCATTGTCATGCTGAAACGTCTAACCCTGATGTTAACTTCAACTTTGTGACTGACTCTTGAACATTCTTGTCAAGGATCTCCTGATACTGGGAGTAATTCATGTGGACCTCAACTTTAACTAGGTTTCCATTACCTGTGCTAGCCACACAGCCCCATAACAGTATGGACCCTCCACCAAATTTTACAGTAGGCAGCAAGTTCTTCTCATGGAATGCTGTGTGTTTTTTTTTGTTTTTTTTTGCCATACATAGCGCCTCTGGTTGTGACCAAATAACTCTACCTTAGTCTGTCCACAGTATTTTTTTCCAAAATGTTTCTGGCTTGTCCAGATGCGATTTTGCATACCTCATGTGACTCTTCTTGTGGTGAGTACTCAGAAAAGGATTTTTGCGCATCACCTTTCCACCGAGCTGTTCCCAGTGCAAAGTGCACTGGACTGTGGAATGATGTACAAGGACACCATCAGCAGCCAGATGTTCTTGTAGCTCTCTGAAGGTGCTCTGTTGTTTGTCTGTGATCATTCTAACCAGCTTTTGGCTGTGCCTTTCAGATATTTTTCTTGGCCTACCACATCTTTCCTAGACAAGGACTGTTCCCGCTATTTATCCATCCATCCATCCTCTTCTGCTTATCTGAGGTCAGGTCGCGGGGGCAGCAGCTTAAGCAGAGACTTCTTCTAGCTCTTCCGGGAGAATCCCAAGGCGTTCCTAGGCCAGCCAGGAGACATAGTCCCTCCAGCATGTCCTGGGTCTTCCCCGGGGCCTCCTCCCGGTTGGACGTGCCTAGATAGATAGATAGATAGATAGATAGATAGATAGATAGATACTTTATTAATCCCAATGGGAAATTCACATTTTTCAGCAGCAGCATACTGATACAATAAATAATATTAAATTAAAGAATGATAATAATACAGGTGAAAAAAACAGACAATAACTATGTATAATGTTAAATATTAACGTTTACCCCCCCTGGTGGAATTAAAGAGTCGCATAGTTTGGGGGAGGAACGATCTCCTCAGTCTGTCAGTGGAGCAGGACAGTGACAGCAGTCTGTCGCTGAAGCTGCTCTTCTGTCTGGAGATGACATTATTTAATGGATGCAGTGGATTCTCCATAATTGATAGGAGCCTGCTGAGCGCCCTTCGCTCTGCCACAGATGTTAAACTGTCCAGCTCCATGCCAACAATAGAGCCTGCCTTCCTCACCAGTTTTGTCCAGGCGTGAGGCGTCTTTCCTCTTAATGCTGCCTCCCCAGCACACCACTGCGTAGAAGAGGGCGCTCGCCACAACTGTTCGATAGAACATCTGCAGCATCTTATTGCAGATGTTGAAGGAAGCCAGCCTTCTGAGGAAGTATAACCGGCTTTGTCCTTTCTTGCACAGAGCATCAGTATTGGCAGTCCAGTCTAATTTATCATCCAGCTGCACTCCCAGATATTTATAGGTCTGCACCATCTGCACACAGTCACCTTTGATGATCACTGGGTCTATGAGGGGTCTGGGCCTCCTAAAATCCACCACCAGCTCCTTGGTTTTGCTGGTGTTCAGGTGTAGGTGGTTTGAGTCGGACCATTTAACAAAGTCATTGATTAGGTCCCTATACTCCTCCTCCAGCCCATTCCTGATACAGCCCACGATAGCAGTGTCATCAGCGAACTTTTGCACATGGCAGGACTCCGAGTTGTATTGGAAGTCCGATGTATATAGGCTGAACAGGACCGGAGAAAGTACAGTCCCTTGTGGCGCTCCTGTGTTGCTGACCACAATGTCAGATGTGCAGTTCCCAAGACGCACATACTGAGGTCTGTCTTTAAGATAGTCCACGATCCATGCCACTAGGTATGAATCTAATCCCATCTCTGTCAGCTTGTCCCTAAGGAGCAGAGGTTGGATTGTGTTGAAGGCGCTAGAGAAGTCTAGAAACATAATTCTTACAGCACCACTGCCTCTGTCCAAGTGAGAGAGGGATCGGTGTAGCATATAGATGATGGCATCTTCCGCTCCCACCTTCTCCTGATATGCAAACTGCAGAGGGTCAAGGGCGTGTTGAACCTGTGGCCTAAGGTGGTGAAGCAGCAGCCTCTCCATGGTCTTCATCACATGTGATGTCAGAGCAACAGGCCTAGAACACCTCACCAGGGAGGCTTCCAGGAGGCATCCTGATCAGATGCACGAGCCACCTCATCTGACTCCTCTCAATGCGGAGGAGCAGTGGCTCTACTCTGAGCCCCTCCCGGATGACTGAGCTTCTCACCCTATCTTTAAGGGAGAGCCCAGACACCCTGCGGAGGAAACTCATTTCAGCCGCTTGTATTCGCGATCTCGTTCTTTAGGTCACTACCCATAGCTCATGACCATAGGTGAGGGTAGGAACATAGATCGACTGGTAAATTGAGAGCTTTGCCTTATGGCTCAACTCCTTTTTCACCACGACAGACCGATGCAGAGCCTGCATCACTGCGGACACAGATCCGCCTGTCGATCTCACGCTCCATTCTTCCCTCACTCGTGAACAAGACCCCGAGATACTTGAACTCCTCCACTTGAGGCAGGATCTCGCTCCCAACCCTGAGAGGGCACTCCACCCTTTTCCGGCTGAGGACCATGGTCTCGGATTTGGAGGTGCTCTTTCCCATCCCAGCCGATTCACACTCAGCTGCGAACCAATCCAGAGAGAGCTGAAGATCACTGCCTGATGAAGCAAACAGGACAACATCATCTGCAAAAAGCAGTGACCCAATCCTGAGTCCACCAAACCGGACCCCCTCAACACCCTGGCTGCGCCTAGAAATTCTGTCCATAAAAGTTATGAACAGAATCGGTGACAAAGGGCAGCCCTGGCGGAGTCCAACTCTCACTGAAAACGGGTTTGACTTACTGCCTGCAATGTGGACCAAGCTCTGACACTGGTTGTACAGGGACCGAACAGCCCTTATCAGGGGGTCCGGTACCCCATACTCCCGGAGCAACCGAGGGACATGGTCAAACGCCTTTTCCAAGTCCACAAAACACATGTAGACTGGTTGGGCAAACTCCCATGCACCCTCCAGGACTCTGCTAAGGGTGTAGAGCTGGTCCACTGTTCCACGAACAGGACGAAAACCACACTGTTCCTCCTGAATCCGAGGTTCGACTATCCGACGGACCCTCCTCTCCAGAACCCCAGAATAGACTTTTCCAGGGAGGCTGAGGAGTGTGATCCCTCTGTAGTTGGAACACACCCTCCGGTCACCCTTCTGAAAGAGGGGGACAACCATCCCGGTCTGCCAATCCAGAGGCACTGTCCTTGATGTCCATGCGATGTTGCAGAAACGTGTCAACCAAGACAGCCCTACAACATCCAGAGCCTTGAGGAACTCCAGCCGTATCTCATCCACCCCCGGGGCCCTGCCACCAAGGAGTTTTTTGACCACCTCGGTGACCTCAGTCCCAGAGATGGGGGAGCCCACCTCCAAGTCCCCAGGCTCTGCTTCCTCATTGGAAGGCACGTTAGTGGGATTGAGGAGGTCTTCGAAGTACTCCCCCCACCGACCCACAACGTCCCGAGTCGAGGTCAGCAGTGCACCATCCCCACCATATACAGTGTTGACACTGCACTGCTTCCCCCTCCTGAGACACCGGACGATGGACTAGAATCTCCTCGAAGCCGTCCGAAAGTCGTTCTCCATGGCCTCCCCAAACTCCTCCCATGCCCGAGTTTTTGCCTCAGCAACCACTGAAGCCGCATTCCACTTGGCCTGCCGGTACCTATTAGCTGCCTCCAGAGTCCCACAGGACAAAAGGGACCGGTAGGACTCCTTCTTCAGCTTGACAGCATCCCTCACCACCGGTGTCCACCAATGGGTTCGGGGATTGCCGCCACAACAGGCACCGACTACCTTACGGCCACAGCTCCGGTCAGCCGCCTCAACAATAGAGGCACGGAACATGGCTCATTCGGACTCAATGTCCCCCACCTCCCTTGGGACGTGGTCGAAGTTCTGCCGGAGGTGGGAATTGAAGCTACTTCTGACAGGAGGCTCTGCCAGACGTTCCCAGCAGACCCTCACAACACGTTTGGGCCTACCAGGCCTGACCGGCATCCTCCCCCACCATCGAAGCCAACTCACCACCAGGTGGTGATCAGTTGACAGCTCCGCCCCTCTCTTCACCCGAGTGTCTAAGACATGTGGCCGCAGGTCCGATGACATGACCACAAAGTCGATCATCGAACTGAGGCCTAGGGTGTCCTGGTGCCAAGTGCACATATGAACACCCTTATGCTTGAACATGGTGTTCGTTATGGACAATCCGTGACAAGTACAGAAGTCCAATAACAAAACACCACTCAGGTTCAGATCGGGGGGGCCATTCCTCCCAATCACACCCTTCCAGGTCTCACTGCCATTGCCCACGTGAGCATTGAAGTCTCCCAGCAGTACGAGGGGTCCCCAGAAGGTATGCCCTTTAGCACCCCCTCCAGGGACTCCAAAAAGGGTGGGTACTCCGAACTGCTGTTCGGTGCATACGCACAAACAACAGTTAGCACCCGTCCCCCCACCCGAAGGTGGAGGGAGGCTACCCTCTCATCCACCGGGGTAAACCCCAATGTACAGGCTCCAATAAATATGCCCACACCTGCTTGGAGACCTCTCACCGGGGGCAACTCCAGAGTGGTAGTGAGTCCAGCCCCTCTCAAGGAGATTGGTTCCAGAGTCCAAGCTGTGCGTCGAGGTGAGCCCGACTATATCTAGGCAGAGCCTCTCAACCTCGTGCACTAGCTCAGGCTCCTTCCCCTTCAGAGAGGTGACATTCCACATCCCAAGAGCCAGCTTCTGTAGCCGAGGATCGGACCGCCAAGGTCCCCACCTTCGGCCACCACCCAACTCACACTGCACCCGACCTCCTTGGCCACTCCCATAGGTGGTGAGCCCATGGGAAGGGGGTCCCGCTATTTAGTGTACTATTAATTGTGGTAGTATGTGAGACAATCCCATTGACACTTTGTGGAGAGCTTTAGTTTCTGTGGCACGAAAATATATGTATTTCCCCCATCTAATTCTAAATGAAAACACAGACAGCAAAGACATGTAAAAGAAAGAGGAGGGAGGAGAGTTTGACAGACAAGCTTGTGAGGTAAACAGACCCCAACACTAGATTGAAATGTGGCATGATCAATATAAAAATTGGCAATTATTAAATTATACACTATGTCCTAAACAGTTACCGATTGAACTACAGGGATGTCTTTGGTAGGCCTTGTTATTTGAAGCTGTACACTTTCACATTATAAAATCTGTGAGTGCTTTAAATCTTTCACACCATCTGGCTCTTATATTAAATGGCCTAGCTTCAAAACCTTTTATTTTAACAACATGTAAGTGTTGTGTGCCTTTGTTTGAATTGCTTTCTTGGTTTTTATGATGAATCTCTAGGAGAAGCACTCATCTAAAAATCAGTTTACGATGGGATTAAGAGCAATCCTCCTAGAAAGCTGCTGTCACAGTATTGTACATTAATACACTGAATCTGACCACACTAAAGCTGAATATTCCTTAACAGTATATGCTCATATTAAGCATCTACCATATATTATTCCATGTATAAAATATTTTCAATGACATTAAAAAATGACATAACATTTATAAAGAAGCTTACTACAATTTAGGGTCATAGTAGCCCTGAGTGTAAGGCTGGAACCAACCTTGAATCCAATCTCACACAGGTCCAGTTTGGAAATGCCTGACACCCTATCTTACACGTCTTTGGGCTATGGGAGCAATATCAGAGTACTTGTATTGATATTGAAAAATGTACAGACTTCACACAGCCTACTACAGTCCTAGTCATGGGGTTCAAAACACAATCCACTGCACCAGCATGATCCCCTCTATATGTATGCATGTGTTTATGATTCTGTAAGTATAAAAAATGTTGCCTTGTCTTGAAGTTTTCTCCCTGAGAAGAACAAAATTGAATTTTAAATCATGCTAAGATGACAGATGCAAAAGAAGGCAACATGTAGCCTCAGAGACTTTACTTGGGCAATGTATGCAAGTTGAGTTTTTCTTGTTTTCCCAGCTTTTTTTGATTCAGCTTGCTCAGTATATCCACACAGGGTAGCCTTCTCACAAACTTAAGAGAAACGCTTATGGCCTGCACAGGCCCAGAAATTGGGTCAAAGACTAAAAGTCACAAATAGCCAAATGAAGAGAGAGAAACATCATTAAAAAAAAACCTTTGGCCCAAGAAAACAAAACAAACACTCTTTAATAAATACATATATTTTTAGAAATTAAAAAAAATGATTATACATAAACTAAAGCAGGTTCTGAAAAAGAAAGCAAAAAATATGTTTACCAACCTAAAAGCAAACAAATCCTAGAAGCAAAAAACAGAAACAGTACCTTAAATTAAGAGACTGGTGATGAAAACCAGTAAATATAATCCCAAAAAGAAAAGCACAAACAAAAAGTCAGGAAACAATCTGAGTGCCTAAGCTTCCATGGTAAATGCTACATCATCTGCAACGTTAGGTGGCCCTGCCCTCTAAGGCACCACATCAGGAAGGCAGGTCAGAAGACAGAGAATGCTAACACATATATTAAATGCAAAATAGTTAATAAATAATACAATATTCAATCAACAAAACCAAAAACAATCAATAACACAACATAAAAACAATAATTCAAAACAACAAAAATATTAAATACAAGAAAAACACTCTTGAGCCAGGGATAAAACCTTGGCTGAGTCATGGCATACATTCAGTGTATCTCCAGAGAAGCAAACTAAATTAATCAGTGTTTATTGTACAAAACTCCTGTCTTGGTGAACACCCAAAAATAAAACAACATGAACTGTAAAAAATATTCTAATGGCACAAAATGATTTAGTGACTTTTTGGAATCACCAAAAAAACTTAAGGTAGAACATGCATGTCCAAATGTATAGTTTCATGTTCAACTTTAATTTATAAACCCATTTTACTTATTCAACCAACCAGGCTACTTGTTCAGTTAACACAGACATCAGGGGGCCCAACAGGGCCTCGGCTACTTTTAGCCTGATGTTACTGATTAGCCAGCAATTTGAGCAAAATTGAATTTGTTTTGTTTTGTTTTGCTTTGCAAAAAGAATTGTGATACAATGTTGTTAAATGACCAAATCTGCACCATTGAGCTAGGAAGAATGTTGTTTAATACAACTAAAGTCTTTTTACCTCCCTATAATTTTGGTTGATCTGCAACATTGTAGCTGATGACAGGGCTACACTTCCCATCAGGCAGCAGGAGTGCACTGTGGCTGATGGGAGGCAAGCTGCACACATAGTTTGAATGGGAAGACTGAGAGTAGTCTTTTTTCCGTTAGCTACTTTCTACAACAACTTCATTTTCTGACTGTATTACAGCTTTTGTTTAACTGAATGTTGTTTTGTCTCATTGTGGGTTGTCTTTAGCCATATCGCATTAACAAAACACGTCTTTTCCCCATTTAGTTTCATCTGAAACTATCCATCCATCCATCCATTTTCCAACCCGCTGAATCCGAACACAGGGTCACGGGGGTCTGCTGGAGCCAATCCCAGCCAACACAGGGCACAAGGCAGGGAATCAATCCTGGGCAGGGTGCCAACCCACCACAGGACACACACAAACACACCCACACACCAAGCACACACTAGGGCCAATTTAGAATCACCAATCCACCTAACCAGCATGTCTTTGGACTGTGGGAGGAAACCGGAGCGCCCGGAGGAAACCCACGCAGACACGGGGAGAACATGCAAACTCCACGCAGGGAGGACCCGGGAAGCGAACCCAGGTCCCCAGGTCTCCCAACTGCGAGGCAGCAGCGCTACCCACTGCGCCACCGTGCCGCATCTGAAACTATTTTCTGTGAAATTGACAGGTTCAACATTTGAGTACAGCATTGCCAAACCCATAAGGAGCAATGTTTCTTTGTTTCCACTATCCAAAATTCATATATAAACGCCAAAAAACTCTTTTTAGTGTTTTTTGTGAAAAAATTGCATCTGAAACAAATTGTACATCCCAGATTTGCAAAATTGCATGCAAAGTGAAAATTGGCTCATTTGCTCATTACTGCCTATTATAGTATAGCACAGCGTTACTGCGGTGCTTCCCAGTGGTGAATGCCAATATTAATTCTTTGCTGTTTTCAATGCTGTTTCAGTTAACTCGTTGTCTTTAAAAGGACTATTGAACCAGTAGTTGGAATTCTTATGTGATTCTGGAAGAATTGCCATTTTTCAAGCCTCTCCTGCAGCTGGTTCTGAAGCTGATCATTTATATGATGAAATGTAAGCTTATACTGATGGTAACCGATCCCCAGGCTGATACAACTTGCCAGTGCTATTACAAAATTTTGTAATTTTATATTTCACATAATCTATGGAGCGAGACTCAGTGCCATACAAGAAGAGTGACAGCATGGTGGTTCTTGCAAGCAAACAGAAATGTCATTGTAGTGAGTACTCAAGATAATAAATTTAAAATAAAATGAAGACATAAATTTTTTTTAATTAAAACAGCGCCTTACATTTTTTTTAAAAGCCAATTCTTCTGTATACTTGCTCATCAAATATGCATAACAGGACCAGGCCTTGGCCCAGTGAAGTACACCCTACATTTCTACACTACCATTCCCAAACATCTGTTCATCATCCAGTAAAGAAACTCAGACAGGATAGTCTGTCAGATAGCAAACAGAAAGACAGACAGACAGACAGATAGAAATTGGACAGCACAGAAACTTGCAAACCAGAAAACACCAAGATACAATGCTTATTAGATATGCCCAGACTAGGGGAGGGGTCACTCGTAAAAAGTCACTTTTTGCGGATGGAACTTCTCCAGGATGGTGGCACTCATAGGGGAAAAAAAACAGCAAGCGTACTGGAAAGCTAGAAAAGGTGGTTGAAAGAAGAAAACAAAAAAGAAAGACAGGAGAAAGAAATGGGTCTTAGCAATTCACTGAAATCAAACCTCATTTGCATAAGCTTATTAAAATGATCTGTGATTGGCTAAAACTGGCAGTGACTTAAAGTGATCTGTGATTGGCCAACACTGTTTTGCAATTGAAAATAATCTGTGATTTGCTGGGACTGGGAGTGATATCTGTGATTGGCCACCAGTGCTAGTGATTACCATTTCTTCATACTTTCCTACCTTTTCCATAGCTAATGAAGAGTGGGGAAATCTTTATATAAAACTACTCCTGTGAGCTCTGTAAAACTAAAATCAGGCACTGGCTTATTGAAGCACACCCCACATATCTAGAACACCATTCTCAAACATCTGTTCATCATTCAACATAAGAAACACACAGCTCACACAAACCTCCCATTGAGAAAGTCTGTCAAATATCAAATATAAAGAAATAACACACCATGATGCAACGCTGGTCACTCGTAAAAAGTCACTTCTCGTGAATGGGACTTCTTCTGGTTGGAGGCACTCATAGGGGAATAAAAGCAGCAAGCGTACTGGAAAGCCAGCAAAGGTGTCTGAATGAAGAAACAAAAGAAAGACAGGAGAAAGAAATAGTTCTTAAAAATTCACTAAAGGCAACACCTTATTTGCATAAACTTATTAAAGTGATCTCTGATTGCCTGGAACTGGCAGTGACTTAAAGTGATTGGCCAACACTTTTAGCAATTGAAAATGATTTATTATTGGCTGGCACTGGGAGTGATATCTGTGATTGGACACCAGTGTTAGTGATTACCATGTCTACCTTCCTAGCTACCTTTTCCTTAGTTAATGTAGAGTAGGGAAATCTTTACTTAGCACTACTCCTGGAAGCTCTGCAATACCAGGATCACCCCTTGGCCCATTGAAGACCACCATTCCCAAACACCTGTTCATCATTCCACAGACAACCTCCAATGAGGAAATCTGTCAGATATAAAACAGACAGGAACAAATCCCCAAACAAAACTGCATCACAGCAAACACTGAGATGTAAAACTTATTAAATACGGCTGGACTGGGGTGGTCAATCCTAAAAAGTTGCTTCTCGTGAATGGGACATCTCCAGTTTGGTGCCACTCCTAGAGGGAAAAAACAGCAAGCGTACTGGAAACCTAGCAAAGATAGTTGAAAGAATAAAAAAAGAAAGGAGAAAGAAATTGGTCTTAAAAGTTCATGCATGATAAGAAAAGTACAGAAGAAATGGCGGAAAAAGGCAAAATATGCTATAGGCAAGTTGCCATGAAAATGAACATGGTTGAAACAGAATAACTTGCACTTATGAAGTTTATAATTGCACAAGTAAAATTTTTATAATTCTCATTTCTAAGTTATACAAGCATGCCTCACTATAGCCTATTGATGGTATATCAGACGCTTTTGAGCTCCAATGTGGCTGAATTTCGAAATTGGTAACAGAATTGTGCCTAGGTGCAGTTATATAAGATTTGATAAATGAGCTAATCAGAGAAGAGGAGAGAGGGTGGGGGGGCGCCGTCAAACTAGGAATGCCTTGAATTACTACCATAGTTTTTAAACAGCTGAAGCTGAACACATGTACCACCTAGATAGGTGTGTTACTGACTTTTGCCTTCTTAAAGAACTATAGGACAATCTAGGTTGTATCGTGAATTGCCACACTGTACTTGCTTTTGTTTATAAAACTAGGTTTTTGAATAATATGATTAAAGTTTGTTAACTTTATTTTCCTGCCTGCACATTTGTTGTATTCTATTCGATTTCCTTTCTCAGCTAGGTCAATCAGGAGTGAGGCCCAATAGGAACGCTACAAGAACTCTCACACCTTGGTGAAATCTGGTAGAGCTATTAACAGAAGGTAGATGACCTTAGTCCTGGGTGCAAGTGCATTGCAACTGTGATCTGCAGTATGTACCCAAAATCTGGCAAGTTTAACAATATGCAAAGTAAAGTAGTGACAGAAAATTACACATTATATTGTGGGTCAATATTAAAAAGAATTTGCTGTTTTTGAAAAGGGGTTTATACTTTAAGGAGAAATGTTCCCAAAAGTCAAAAATTCATATACAGTATATGAGGTGCCATATTTACAAGAATTGCAGAGGATGCTCTAAATCATTTTATTATAATGCTATGGCTATAAATTCTAGGCAAGGAATATAAAAATAAAATGTATAAAACTCAGCAACCAGCATGTACAAACAGACATAAATTCAGACATGTGGTATTATGCTTACACCAATAGTGCAACCTCTATTTAAACAAAGGAGATAACAATTAATCAAGAAAGCATATTTTTGTCAGTTTTTGTTTCACCTCTGTACATAAAGCTACTTGACTGTATTCAAATACAGTCTCATTTCTGTAACAAGCACTTTGCCTATGCCTTTCATGACTGAAATTGAATATCACATATCCACATAGCCTTAGCGACATTAATTTTCAAATCTCATTCATTGTTGCTTGCATTAGAGATACAGTACAGCTCAAGGAGATGATGCTAACTATATCAAGCAGAGATAGACTTTGAATAAAAACATTTTAGCTTTCAGAATCAGATTTGAAAACTTCACACAGGTAGGATTTGAAGACTCATAATTAAACTAAAAGTGAGATTTACCTACCATTGAGTAGTTCAATTTTGATTGAAGTATCCTGTTTCGTTTGGGCTGTTTACATAGAAGAGAAAATTCTGAAATGTGTATATTATGCAAAAAAATCTCATATTGATTACTTGTGCATTTTAAGATATCAAAAGGGTATTTCGAGATGTTCCTGTTCCTTAAGTAAACACTTAATCATCACAGTCTAACACCAAGTCAGCTAAGCTTCAGAGATGTCCAGTTAGGAAGCATAAGAGATTGTGAATCAAATTCACCTACTTTGGTGCAAATGAAAGTGACAACAGGTGCACTGGAGAGGCAACAGCAAGACAACCCCCAAAAAGGAAATAATTCTACAGGTGGTGTCCACAGACAGTTGCTCTCTCCTTATCCTTCTTCACTGATTCTTCTCTACTTTTGTTTTTTGCCAGTGTCCTTGTTACTACTTGTAGCATGAGGAGGTAGCTGCAGACAATTCAGGTTACACAGGTAGTCCAGCTTCTCCACCACCACAGGAAGGTTGGCTGTGTCTCCCAGCACAGTCCCAAGATCATGGAGGAAATACCAGGAGATGGGTCATTACATGAGAAGAGCTGAGCAGGGCTGTAGAAGGGCACCACCCAGTATCTGCTCCTTTGTGCAAGGAAGACCAGGAGGAGCACTGCCAGAGCCATGCAAAATTACCAGCTGGTTACTAGTGTGTATGTTTCTGACCAAACTGTCAGAAATAGACTCCATGATGGAGGCATAAGGGCTTGACATTATCTAGTGGGACCTGTGTTCACAGCCCATCACCGTGCTGATCAATTGGCATTTGCCAGACAGTACCGCAATTAGCAGCTCCACCACTGACACACCATTTTCTTCACAGATGACAGCAAGTTCAAACTAATCACATGTGACAGATGCAAAAGAGTTTGGAGATGCTGTGGTGAATGTTATGCAGCTTTCAACATCATCCAGCTTGACTGGTTTGATGGTGGGTCAGTGATGGTCTGGGGAGGCATATACTTGAAAGGTCATGTAGACCTCCACATGTTAAGCAATGGTACCCTGACTGTTGCTGTTAGGTAAAGGGATGAAACACTCAGAACCATTGTCAGACCTTACTTTGGTGCAGTAGGCGCTGGGTTTCTCCTGGTGTAGGAGAATGCCTAGCCTCATGTCAGAGTGTGTAGGAAGTTCCTGGATGATGAAGGAATTGATGCCATTGACTGTCCCACACAGTGTATTAGTGCATCAAATGCCACCAGGTAGCACCATAGACTGTCCAGGAGCTCACTGATGCCCTGATCCAGGTCTGGGAGGATATCTCATATGATACCATCCGCCTTCTCATCAGGAGCATAACCAGGCCATACATGCTACTGAGTCACGTTATGAGTGGCCTTGATGAAATTCAAACAAGTTGGATCAGCTGGTGTTTTCAGTTTTTGTCTTTGATATTCGGTGTGATGTTGAATCCAGCTATCAATGGGTTGGTGATTTTGGTTTCCACTGACCGTTGTTACATCATTTTTATTGTGAACGAATTGCACAGTATTACTCACTAAAGATTTAACACTTGATTAATTCGTTCATCAAGATCCAATGTGTATTTCTTTGATTTTTTTTTTGAGCAGTGTAGTTCAAAGTATTTAAATTACAGACAGTAACAGTTGAAAAACTTTGTATCAATCATCAAGCATCAAAACGTTAAAGTAGAAGTCCATCTTAATACAGTAGCTTTTTCTGAGATGCCAGATGTCGGGCTAGCAACTTGTCAACTAAAGTCTCAAAGAAATGGAGCTTGAGAAGAAGGTAACCACTAAAGTGGAATCACTTATGTTTTTTGGGACCAGCATTCCCTTCTTCAACAAGTTTTTGTTAATTTTTAAAGAACAGAAAAAGGAACAACCAAAAAAGAGCAAAGAGAGTAAAGTCGTCAACCCACTAGCATACACCCCACGCCACACAGAGATAACTAAAGAAAGAAATAGAGAAAATAGAAAAAAAAAATGCTGTTCTAGTAGCAGGCTTCCCTATTCATCCTGAGTAAGAGCCAATCTGTGAAAGTAATGCTTTAGGTTAAGTTAAAGCTTAATTTCAATAGAATATAAATTTCTTTCATAGCCATAGAAATGGTCTTTTCTCCCTGTAAATTAGTAAGAGATAGAACTTTATTGCAATAATTAAGATACAGCGTGACAATTGAGTCAGTTGTTGTTTAGAACAGGTTCCAGTACTCAGGGACTTAAAAGACCCATTTTCAACATAGAAATGGGATAGGCATACAGTTTTCTGACAAAAATGTAGCTGCGTTTTCCCAAACTTACCAAAGTTCAGCAGTTCTAACATAAAAAATGGGATTCACACAAAAAATATGCAAAAAAGAAAAAATGAAAATAGCAAAAATAGGAAAAGTTCTTATTTAAGAGAAGTTTTGTCTTATCAGATTTGCAAGTCTGTGGTCTCAATGATGATGAATATATTGATTTGCCAAAGGTCTTCATGCAGGTCTCCATTCCAGTGAACAGAGAAAGTAATTGAGGATATGTTGCTGAAATGGTTCAGAAACATTTAGAAGTGACTTTGTAATGATTAGAAATGTAACAAGATTTAAGCTTTGAACAGAACTTCTCTTAAATAAGAACTTTTCTTGTGTTTGCTATTTAAATGTTTTCTTTTTTGTGTGAACTGTTTTACTTTGAATTTTAACTAAAACTTTTAAAAATTAAGATATTTTATCTGTGGAATCATTTCGGCATGTCAGGCTTTTGGTGAATCCCATTTTTTATGTTAGAGCTGCTGAACTTTGGTAATTTTGGTAAAATGCAGCTGCATCCTGATTAATCAAAATAAAGATTTAACAAAGGAGCTTCCACACCCTCTTTCAACAAAACAATCAAGTGTCCCCATACAGAAATAACAAAGTCAGCAGGGATTAGTGATGGAGTGTTCGTGTGACAAAATCAAGAGTGGGAACAGGCATGCAACCTGAAACAACTGGGAGTCCATACACTGAAATAAATTGTAATTTCAACTCTCTGTTGGAGGGTTCTATTTATGAAATCATTCAGGGACCTGTGGAGGTCTTAGTTCGATATTATTTCTAAAGATGAAATAGTAGATGGACTAGAGAAAATAATGGCAGCAGATATAAGGTGTAAAAGAATTAAGTTATAAAATAAGTTCCCACAGGTGTTTATAGAACATTAGTCTTAGTTTTTCCATCAAAATACCAGGAGAATCGTAGCAGCAAAAGAACTTAGTGAAATCAATTTCTTAGTAATGGACGAGAAGAAGTACAAGGAATATAAATTTCCAAAATGAGTGTGAGAAGTAGAAATGGAGGACCACAATGATGAAGCAGGAGGACAGGACCAAAAATATAAAAATAGGATCCACGCACTTAAAGAGAGCATAAATTACAATCTGGGTCAGTTGCTAAAACACATAAATCCTTAAGACAATTTTATAATGAATAAATTGGTGATTAGAAGTTTAGAGCAATTTTTGACTTCTTTAAAAATGGAATCCCAGCTTAAGGCAGAAGAGGGGTACAGATACCATGGAGATGAGACCGGTTTGAATTGAAAACTGATTGAAGAAATAAATCAAGGATGAGATAAGAGGGGAGGAATATGAATATCCAAAGCAGACAAACATGAAAAAGAAATGGGATGCCAACCAACATTAAGAGCCTTATTATGAAAGACAACGGTCTGCTAACACCATGTCTGTGCAAAATGCAATTGTGCCTTAACATTCCTAAAAATGTGAGGTGTATATGAAATAGTAAAATGTTATTTGTTTTAGCTAGACTTCATTGGGTGGGGACTAAAAAAAATTAAACAGACAAGGAGACAGCTAGACTGGATTTGGAGGAAAACCATGACAGGATGAGATAAGGGATACAAAATAAAGGTTTAATGTAACCCTAGCCCTGATGAGAACCTAATGGTTAATCCTTGGGTTATGTGAAGTCCATAAAAAAGTAAATCGGTCCAAAATCAGGATGAGTGAGAAGCAGCTAGCATTGCACTCACTTAACTCAAACACAGTAAGATTTTCATCTTAATTATAGATAGATTTGACTAAAATGAAAGGGCAAGATTATTCCAAGAAACAAGTGTTTGTTTAACATCTTCCAAAACTCAGAGAAAATTTAATATAGTGATATCTTTTAACATGGGGTTCATAGTGACATCAAGATATCTAAAAGACCTTACAACAGGGACTGGAGTGGATAGATAATGATTCCTTGGAAAAATTTAAGGGAAGAAAGGCTGATTTACTCCAGTTAATTTTATATCTGGACAATTCCTCATATGTAAGAAAAATAAATGGTAAATCCATCCATCCATCCATCCATTGTCCAACCCGCTGAATCCGAACACAGGGTCACGGGGGTCTGCTGGAGCCAATCCCAGCCAACACAGGGCACAAGGCAGGGAACCAATCCTGGGCAGGGTGCCAACCAACCGTAGGACACACACAAACACACCTACACACCAAGCACACACTAGGGCCAATTTAGAATCACCAATCCAGCTAACCTGCATGTCTTTGGACTGTGGGAGGAAACCGGAGCGCCCGGAGGAAACCCACGCAGACACGGGGAGAACATGCAAACACCACGCAGGGAGGACCCAGGAAGCGAACCCAGGTCCCCAGGTGTCCCAACTGCGAGGCAGCAGTGCTACCCACTGCGCCACCGTGCCGGCCAAATGGTAAATCCTCTAAGACATTTCTAACCAACAGAAGAATATCACTGACATAAAAGCCAAGAAGTGTGATGCTCCAAATCAATAAACAACCAAGTAAAAATATAAAAGATTTAAAAAAGGCTAAATGATGAATAATACTTTTAAAATCTATAATATTGACTTTCATCATAATTTGTCTTGTTTTTCATACCTTTATTGAACAAAAACGATTGCTAGAATCACTGGAAATACCACATTTAGAGGTGTATAAACACCTGCAAATAAACAAATAGATTTAAGTCCAATAACCGGATAACAATAGAAGCTAAAGTGAAGGAGAGTACTACCTCAAGTAATATTGAAAAAACATCGCTAAAGGCAAGACAAGATGTTCTGTGAACTGAATCATCATCATATACAGAGCATCAGCTGCTTTTTCAACCTATTTAAAAGTAACAGGCTAATTCATGGGTCTCATTAAGGCCTTGGCGCGTTGATGTATTACACTTGAAGATCCAGGCTTCAATTTGTAATAAATGAGTATCAAAGTCACCTCCCCTATGCAGATACTACAATTCTTTGTCTTTTCTCCAAAATACATAATTCTCTAGGTAGACCTACGATATTGTTTAAGGTAATGGTTTTATTTCCAAGTCTCTTTTCCAGTTTGTTGATTTACATTTGCACAGTTATGTCAATAGCAGCCATTCATTCATTAGAGCTTTAGCTGATTTTATTAAAAAACTAAAATCAACCTTTGTACATGAGGGATTTCTGTTAGATCAATATTTCTAGTGATTCAAGTTCTGTTTTACAAGAAAAATATGGTAAGATAAATTGTGAAAAAAGAATGTTTCAACTATGATTCATGATTATAAATTAAATTAGTTATTTATTGTTTAATCTTTTTTTTCTAACTATCTCAGAACATATCACAAAATGGACATCTACTAAATCTGCATCACTACAGCACTGGACACTAGACATACTTTTTCTACTGTATTTATGTTGAAATTTTGGTATTTACATGTTTCCGTTACACATAAAATTCTTTCTTGTTGAAAGAAATTCAATGTTTTGAATTTTAAGGTAAGCATATCGCTATGGAGGCCACATATTACATGTAGAGATCCCTATATTTATAATGTATTCACTTTCTTTGTTATGATACAAGTTTAATCTTTCAGCTACACAATTTTTCTTCTATATACCATTTAGAAACTTAATCAAAAGCAACCTTATCCAGACTAACTAAGCTTTCACATCTACTGTATATGTATGCATCCCTGAGGGGATAATGGCTAGTTTGAAAGAAGATCTAGATACCATGTCTACAGTATGTCAACACATTTCAAGGAATTTACCTCTTCATGGTCCCAGGGAACAATGGCAAATAGGTCTTTCAATGAAAAATTCAATAAAGGGATGCCATTCACAAAATACAGTTTTGTTTAATATGTGGAAAACATGCCATGATTCAACTAAAATTGTTCATCATTCATTTTTAAATAATTGTTTAAACTTGTTAAAATGTGCTCTGGGAAGATTCAGCCTTTCAGTAATGTTCATCTGCTACTCTACATGTTTTGGAAATGATCTACACTCGAACCACTTTGGGGAAAATATTTATATCTCTCTTAAATACCCTAGATCAAAATTCACTGCTAACAGTTTACCAGCTGAATGTGGAATAATACCAGTTGGGACACCACTATACTAAGAAAAATCCATTGTAACATACTGTGCATCCGGAAAGTATTCACAGCGCATCACTTTTTCCACATTTTTTTATGTTACAGCCTTATTCCAAAATGGATTAAATTCATTTTTTTCTTCAGAATTCTACACACAACACCCCATAATGACAACATGAAAAAAGTTTACTTGAGATTCTTGCAAATTTATTAAAAATAAAAAAATTGAGAAAGCACATGTACATAAGTATTCACAGCCTTTGCCGTGAAGCTCGAAATTGAGCTCAGGTGCATCCTGTTTCCCCTGATCATCCTTGAGATGTTTCTGCAGCTTAATTGGAGTCCACCTGTGGTAAATTCAGTTGACTGGACCTGATTTGGAAAGGCACACACCTGTCTATATAAGGTCCCTCTGTTGACAGTTCATGTCAGAGCACAAACCAAGCATGAAGTCAAAGGAATTGTCTGTAGACCTCCGAGACAGGATTGTCTCGAGGCACAAATCTGAGGAAGGTTACAGAAAAATTTCTGCTGCTTTGTAGGTCCCAATGAGCACAATGGCCTCCATCATCCGTAAGTGGAAGAAGTTCGAAACCACCAGGGCTCTTCCTAGAGCTGGCCGGCCAACTAAACTGAGCGATCGGGGGAGAAGGGCCTTAGTCAGGGAGGTGACCAAGAACCCAATGGTCACTGTCAGAGCTCCAGAGGTCCTCTGTGGAGAGAGGAGAACCTTCCAGAAGGATAACCATCTCTGCAGCAATCCACAAATCAGGCCTGTATGGTAGAGTGGCCAGAAGGAAGCCACTCCTTAGTAAAAGGCACATGGCAGCCCGCCTGGAGTTTGCCAAAAGGCACCTGAAGGACTCTCAGACCATGAGAAAGAAAATTCTCTGGTCTGATGAGACAAAGATTGAACTCTTTGGTGTGAATGCCAGGCGTCACGTTTGGAGGAAACCTGGCACCATCCCTACAGTGCAGCATGATGGTGGCAGCATCATGCTGTGGGGATGTTTTTCAGCAGCAGGAACTGGAAGACTAGTCGGGATAAAGGGAAAGATGACTGCAACAATGTACAGAGACATCCTGGATGAAAACCTGCTCCAGAGCGCTCTTGACCTCAGACTGGGGCGACAGTTCATCTTTCAGCAGGACAACGACCCTAAGCACACAGCCAAGATATCAAAGGAGTGGCTTCAGGACAACTCTGTGAATGTCCTTGAGTGGCCCAGCCAGAGCCCAGACTTGAATCCGATTGAACATCTCTAGAGAGATCTTAAAATGGCTGTGCACCGACTCTTCCCATCCAACCTGATGGAGCTTGAGAGGTGCTGCAAAGAGGAATGGGCGAAACTGGCCAAGGATAGGTGTGCCAAGCTTGTGGCATCATATTCAAAAAGACTTGAGGCTGTAATTGCTGCCAAAGGTGCATCGACAAAGTATTGAGCAAAGGCTGTGAATACTTATGTACATGCGATTTCTCAGTTTTTTTTATTTTTAATAAATTTGCAAAAACCTCAAGTAAACTTTTTTCACGTTGTCATTATGGGGTGTTGAGTGTAGAATTCTGAGGAAAAAAATGAATTTAATCCTTTTTGGAATAAGGCTGTAACATAACAAAATGTGGAAAAAGTGATGCGCTGTGAATACTTTCCGGATGCACTGTATATCACACTACTTAGAATCAGAATCAGAATTCACTAGTGCACTAGGAATTTGTTTTGATATTATTGGTGCAACATATAAGAATACAAAAGAATACAAAATACAATAGTAACAGAATTCAAAAGATAAATATTATAAGATAAAATATAAAATGATAAAATATCATGCAACATACAAGGCCAATACAAAAAAATAAAGAAATAGTAGGATGGAACTGTCCAGGCAGTCTAGTGAAGAGGTATACATAAATACTGAGAAGAAGCTCAGACCTGATTAGTAAGGATAATTGCACATGGAAAAAAACTGTCTAGGTGACGTGTTGTTTTAAATTGCACTGCACGAAGATATCTGCCAGAGGGAAGTCTTTGGAGCAGATGATGCCCTAGGTGAGCTGGATCAGCAATGCAGGCTTTTTCCTTACCCTGGACTCATGTAGAACTTCAATGTGCAGTAAGTTATGATCCTTTCACAGGCTTTGAAAATGCATTGCAGATGGCCTGAGCCTGAACAGAAGAAGCACCAAACTAGATAGTTATAGATGAGGTCAGAATGGACTTGATGATAGCTGTGTAGAAATGGACCAGTATTGCTTGAGGGAGATTGAATTTCCTCAGCTGACACTTTTCTTTAATAATGCATGTGATGTTATTGTCCCACTTAAGGTTTTGAGCCCAGAAACTTGAATGATTCAGTCATCCCAGAACTCAATGAGACTGTTTTGTTCTGTGCTTTCTTATACCGGAAATAATCACATTTTCAGTCACCCTTTAGGCAGCCATTATAAATTACAGTAGCTATTAACAGGCTATAAACATTTTACCGATTATGTAATTAACAATATATCATCGTTTAGAAAAATAGGTCTCTGGAAGTATGTTATTGCTATTTTTCATTGTTTTTCAACATTCAGAGTGTTAATGAATAATAGATACCTATAATGCTGTGGTAGAGTATAAAAATGGAAATAATATCACTGGTCAACAAGCTTTTTACTACTGGGATTTTTTTCACTTGTACTTTAACAAATTTCACTTTCTGACTCCAAATCTGAAAACCAGCATGTCCCATTTTTTTAGTTATGATGTTCCAGGTCTTGGACAACTAGGGTGACTGGACAGTAAAGGCGATGCATTTCAGCATTTAAGAAAAAAGTTTCGTCTCAAGAAAAGTGAAGCCAAAATTAAGGAAGGTGTTTTTGTTGGCCCTGAAATCCGTGAACTGATTTTTGACGATGAGCTCAAAAGGAAACTGAAGCCAACTGACTCAGCACCCTCATTCGTGCAGGTTGTCCAGAATTTTCTTGACAGTCACAGAGCAGAGAATAATGCTGAGCTTGTGGAGAATATGCTGAAAGTATATTAGCTTACTGGAGCCAGAATGTCACTGAAGATGCATTTTTGACATTCTCATCTTGACTTTTTTCCACCAAATCTAAGCGATGTCAGAGATGAGAATGGGGAAATATTTCATCAAGATATAAAGGTGATGTAAAACTGATATTGTGGAAAATTCACTCCGAGCTTGATGGGTGACTACTGTTGGTTTTTGCAAAGAGAGACGAATGTGCAGTATAAGCGCAAAAGTGAGTGCCTCCAACATTTTTGGGCATGCTGACCTCACTTTTATATTGAGGTAAATTGACATAAACATGCTTTAATGTGTCTCTGGTATTGTCTTCTGGTCTGTTTTAAGAACAAACACATTAAAACAATTTTGGTGGGACAGAGTCCAAACTCCAGATATCGTGTTGATATATTATATTGATATTCAAAAGTGTCAAAACATCAATGATGTGTATTTCAAAAACCTGATGTGCTAGCTTAATTCCCATTTCATATATGAAATCAGTGTAAAAAACTTAATAAAGAGCTGCTCTGAAGTTCCCAGTAGCAAACAAAAAATATATTTTGTAGACCAGTGATCTAGCATATAGGTTGATAAATATTGTCCATGCCTTTATTTGTAAAACGTCTTATACTTGTATAATATTTAAAAAGGAAGAAAGTGTTTAACCAGTTTTGTCTTTAACACATTTATGACCTTACCAGATCAGGTAACATTTTGTTGAGTTAACCAAAGTGGACCAGGTGTGTGTAGTGGCAATTTATATTCTTTTAGTTTGAATAAGGTTACAAATGTATCGTCCCTGAGGGAAGCCTAGATTGGCGGGCAGGTTTGAAAAAGCAGTTTGTGCACCTTTTCGAAGAAGTTCTCAATAGGATTGGATGAAACAAGAGAGTTGTTTTGAACCGATTTGTCCTTGTCATGCTGAAACAGGGTTGGATGAACCAGGGGAGTCACTTTACACCAACTGGTCCAGAGGTATACCAAGGAATCTGGACCATTATAAAGACAAGGCTCACCCTCAGTCTTGTTTCTCATCTGTCTTCCCTCTCAGTATCACCAATGTAGAAGAGATATAATTTCTGCCACTCCATGCAGAGGAAAAATAAGATGAGACAGCATGCCACCTGATAATATTTAATCCAGGTCGTATTAATATTAATTTATCAACAATCATTTATAATCTGCTTCCTTATATTGTGGGCAAATTATTTATAATACATAAATAAAACACTGTATGTAATTTTCCCTCATCTGTTGTCTGAGGGCATAGGTACTGTATAAAAGGTTGTGTAACATATAAGGACTTTGGAATTTGTGTTTTCTGGTAAAGTTTACATAATCTACTATATAATAACACACTAAGATCTGTGTGTCCAGTCTGTCAGAGCAATCTGATTGGTCAGTTTGGCTTTGGTGACACGATGAAAGAGGAAGTGCGAATTTCAGACGCACAAGGAGGAGTATAGGCGTAGGAGGCATTCTGAGAGGGCTGTCTTCAAAAACAGACTAGTATCAAAGTAGACAGGAAGTGAAAAAGGCACCTCAAAAATAATAAATAAAAATAAATAAATAAAAATTTTAAAAATAATAATAATAATAAAGGTGCAAGCATTACAGGAATGAGCTCGAGAGAGGGAGTGCCTTTGCAGAGAGGTTCATACACATGTGAACACAAAGGAAAGGCACGCAAAGTACACATAGGGAAAGAGCTAGAAAATATTTTTTAATTCTTCTATTACCTGTCTTTGACAGACACCATGGCTAGTAAAGAGTAAAAAATGGGAAAATAGGGTCACCTCCGACTCTATCATGACAAACAAATGCATATAGTAGACACCTAAAATGATACCAAATTTTCCTTACCAAAATCAGATCTTTCTTACAATTTGGCAACAACTCATTTATGTTATAGTAAAGTAAGAATGTAAAATCTTGGCATGAATCTCCCAGTTTTATTTGCTATTTAATTTTATATGTGAAAGCAGTTTAGATGTGGCTCTGTTATTGTATAGCACTCTGATTTGGGTGATGGTGTCATGCTGCTTATTATTTTATGGAATGTCTTCAGAACATATTATTGTACTTGCTATGTTTTTCTTTCTTAATTGTGTTTAGTTATCATATGTTGTTATTTAAATAAAAAATTGCAAAACATTATTTTAAATGAATAATGTAAAAATGATAAATTTTACAGCTACATTTTATTTGAGATATTAAAGCTAAATTCTCTGTGTCAATATGGGATAGCCTCTGAATATGTGTCATGGGGAAAATGTAAATATCAATATGCGCGGATGTCTCATTTTCTCCTCAGTATCAGTTACACTTTCTTACATGGCTGAGGTGGTGTGTGGACAGGGTTGATATAGTGTTTGCTGAGTGGAGTTATTCCTATTGCTTATTATTATTGCTATTACAACTGTTTCATTTTGCTTCTATTCAGAATCAAATGTGGCTATGTTTTCTGATGCTGTTGCTCTTTATCAATAAAAATGTTTGATTAAAAAATGACAATATGTAATATATCACTTTCTGTCATTCTTTTAAGCTATGGGCAAAAGAGAAAATAGCATTTTTCCAGTCTACTGTGACTAATACATCTGAACATAAAAAGACAAAAGGTCTGAAGCAACTAAAAGCGTTCTTTTATAAAGATAATATAAGCTGTTCAAGTCATGGATGGCTATGTGTGACAAACAACAGGAGACTATGAATAAAGTAAGATGCATAGCTCAAACAATTTCTCAAATAACATAGGTTAATGTGGCAGTGACACCCTGGGGTATATGAAAGACAGGATTTTTCTGAACTTGCGGATATTCCAATATAATGAGAGAAAATAATGCATTCCTAAGTAGGCAAAACATCTTCTGAAATATGGTTTATTTTCTTTGGAAGTTATTTGCTTTTCTTGTATAGTAATAAAGGGTTTGTTCCTGAGGGGGAAAATGGTCTTAAAATATCTAGTTTGAATCCACTCTAAAATCATTTTGAAGAGTTTTAGAGTCAAATATAAAAACCACAGCTAGATTGAAAATATGGATTTAATTTAAAAACTTGAAATGAGTAGGTTAGCTAAAAAAATTCATAAAAGTCTTTTGAAGTTTTTGCTTATAAAATAACACATTGTTTTTCCTATTATCCCCTTTAACAATCACCTATTCAATGCAAATTAACAGATTTTGAAAACTTAATAAAAACAAATGTGACATTGTGCCAGAGTGGTTAGCACTGTTTCCTTGCATTTCCAGGGGTCTAGATTTAGATCCTGTTTTTGTATCTTTGGTTACTCGGATATTCTCGCATGATGTGAAAGTTTCTTTGATTGGCAATTATAAATTGTGTAACTTGTCCCTGCAATAAACTAGCAAACCCACCCATGAATGATTCTTATTGTAACTCCTCACTCAACTTGTAATTGAATATCTACAGTATATTTCCAAAATGTATGGAATTATGCCAAAAAGACACATATTACGAGGGATACAAAAATTGCTGGAACAGGTAAATAGCATGGGCATAGGGTATAGTTATCGAGTGTGCCGCTAGGTAATATATGCCTACAATCTGGTTAATCAGTCTGCCGAATGGCATCATACTGAATTGATTGAGTGTGGATTTCTGGTGCTTATTCTACAGTATTCAGGAGACTTCAGCAATTGTTTATCTGCATGGAAGATTTTCAAGGAACAATGATGAATTCATTTTTAACATTGACAAACTTATTCACATAGAGTTTGTTTCTTGTGGACAAACTGTTAGTCAATGACAAAATAATATATAATTTTGCTGCATTACAATGCATTTGCAAATTACAAAAAAGTTTTGACAGAAAACAATATGGTTGTTGCTTTGCACAACCACCCAAAATTAAAATTGTTCCTGAGATTAAAACTGAGAGTGAGTGAATAAGATTTGCTACTGTGAAAGAAATCCAAGAAAAAACACAAGGGTTGCACCAAAAGAGGACTACAGTAATCCCTCCTCCATCGTGGGGGTTGCGTTCCAGAGCCACCCGCGAAATAAGAAAATCCGCGAAGTAGAAACCATATGTTTATATGGTTATTTTTATATTGTCATGCTTGGGTCACAGATTTGCGCAGAAACACAGGAGGTTGTAGAGAGACAGGAGCTTTATTCAAACACTGCAAACAAACATTTGTCTCTTTTTCAAAAGTTTAAACTGTGCTCCATGACAAGACAGAGATGACAGTTCTGTCTCACAATTAAAAGAATGCAAACATATCTTCCTCTTCAAAGGAGTGCGCGTCAGGAGCACAGACTGTCAGAGAGATAGAGAAAAGCAAACAAATCAATAGGGCTGTTTGGCTTTTAAGTATGCGAAGCACCGCGGCACAAAGCTGTTGAAGGTGGCAGCTCACACCCCCTCCGTCAGGAGCAGAGAAAGAGAGAGAGAGATAGAGAGAGAGAGAGAGACAGAGAAAAACAAAGAAGCACAAATCAATACGTGCCCTTCGAGCTTTTAAGTATGCGAAGCACCGTGCAGCATGTCGCTTCAGGAAGCAGCTGCACAGAAGGTAGCAACGTGAAGATAATCTTTCAGCATTTTTAGATGAGCGTCCGTATCGTCTAGGTGTGCGAACAGCCCCCCTGCTCAATCCCCCTACGTCAGGATCAGAGAAAGTCAGCGCAAGAGAGAGAGAAAAGTAAGTTGGGTAGCTTCTCAGCCATCTGCCAATAGCGTCCCTTGTATGAAATCAACTGGGCAAACCAACTGAGGAAGCATGTACCAGAAATTAAAAGACCCATTGTCCGCAGAAATCCGCGAACCAGCAAAACATCCGCGATATATATTTAAATATGCTTACATATAAAATGGAGTGAAGCACGATATAGCGAGGGATACGCTATATAAATGTAATGAATTATTATTATTATTATTACTGTACAGGAAATGTTCACAGGAATGGAAGAATGCTTGGACAAGTATATTACATTTCAAGGCGAGTAGTTTGAAGGTGACTAAAATGATATTGCTGTAAGTTTTATCATTTTTTTTTTATTCTGGAAAACTTTGCTCCTCCCATACAAGCTTTTAGTCTTTTTTATCTTTGTTCTCTGCCTTCACATGCCCAACATATTACTTCCAATAAATATCTGCTCTACTGTTTCCAATGAGTAGGTTTAACATAAAAAATGTATTCACTAATGTATAATGGATACTTTAACCTTTTCAGCTGACATACTGTATGTCAGGTGATAGGCCTTTAATTTGGTTAAGCTGAATAGGAGTACAGTGTATTCTGGGAGAGATATGAATGCAAAGTAGGAATTCAGAGTGTTTTTTGTGTAGTTAGGTTATTTATGAGCTTTAAATCCCAGGGAACTAACCTTAAGCTGGGTGTGGGATGAGTTTTTTGCTTACAAACTTGAATGATAATGATGTTTGTAACATTTTCCTTCATTTTGTTTTTTCACATACTTTACATGCATTTTGAGGAACTGTAAAATGTCAGCATGCCCTTCTAGCAAATATGAGAACATGTGAGCCATGCTGTCCTGTTTTATGTGCTTATTGTGCAAAATGTGTGTGTGTGTGTGTGTGTGTGTGTGTGTGTGTGTGTGTGTGTGTGTGTGTGAGTGTGCGTGTGTGTGTGTGTGTGATAGTAATGTCTTTTGCTTTGTTTGAGAACACATAATCTTCAAAGAATCTACCTGGGAATGTTTACCACTGTCTTGCTGTTATTAATGGGATGGACTTTTAACCCACCCAGGCTGTATGATTCTAAGTTTCACTTTAAACTTACTGTTATTGGTTTTGACACAAATAAATTAGTTTTGTGAGTGAAAGCTTAAAGTCAGTCTCTTGGACTATTAGTTACTAATTGGCCAGGAGGTTAGATTGTTCATTTGTTGCCTAAAATGGAGATGCACATGGGGATGCATTTGTGAAGTCCTCTAGTGATAATATACTAGGCTGAAGAAAAGTTTTGAAAATAAAGAGAGGCCCAGTTAGCAATCAGCATGCCATAGCAGTCCTGAGGGGGATACAGCATGGACAGTGAGACAGATAAGAGGTTACAGGTAACAGTCAGACAGATGGTTTTGACATTTCTTCCTATCTCTCATCTAAAATGACCCTAAGAGGTTAGTTGGTATGTTTTGTGTTAGGTGCATGTCACAGGTGATCTGATTATACAATAAAATAACTAATAAGAAAGCTAAAAGGCAGGGATTTGAAATTGCCAAACCAAAAATCAGAAATGTAAAACAGTCAGGGGAATTTTTCTTGAAAGCGTAAACCAAAAATCAGATTTAGAAACCAACTAAGCTAGAAACCTGAAATTTTTTTTTTTAAATACCAAGATGTACCATTTTTAAAGTCTGATTAATCCTGAGGAAGGTCACTGGAAGCTGGAGCTGACCCCAGCAAACACTGGGTGCAAGGCAAGAGTAATTCCCTGGACAGGGTTCCAGTCCACTGCAGGGGAACACATACGCATAATATAGGGCCAATTTAGCATTGACAATCTACCTGACCTGCATGTCTTTTGACTGTGTGCAGAAATTTAAGCATCTGTAGCAAACCCACACAGAGATGGGGAGAAAATACAAATTCCACTCAGTGATAACCAAGGACATGAACCTTGATCTCCTTACTGTGAGGCAGAACTGCTTACCAATATGCCGATGTGCTGCCCTTGTCTTCTCTTGAATGTTACTTAAAGCGCTGTGGAGCATCCACAAATACTCATCATTAAATAACATTATGTCTACAATTTAAACACCGTGCAGTAAAATGGTACCACTGAATAACACCATGAAGGGTACAACCAAAATAACATGAAAAAGTTTTAAAAAATTATTTTCAAGAAAACATAACAAGAAAAAAAATTCAAATGACCTTAAAGAGCAGAAGATCCTCATATCTACTACATGACTCTCTCTCAGTAGGGCATGCCAATAGCAGAAACATTGTTCAGTCATCAGGGTCCCAGCTTCTAACTCTGCTTCTGCTAAGAATGGTCTGGTTCACTTCCTGCTAGTGCTTTCCATATATTGACAATTTTCTAAAGCTGAAACTGGTTCTGTAACTAGCTATTTCAATCATCTGTCTGTCCAAATGACTCATCATAACATTCACCGTATATTTTTTCCTCTACTTTGGACTCATTAACAATCTACTAAGTAATTCATGATATGTTCAGATTCACTTTATTGTAAGCAGTTTCAGGAATCTTGATCTTGAGAAGAAGCCAAAATTAGTGATTAATAAAAAAAAAAGTTAAACCCATTAGATTAGGTATACTTTGATTTGGTATACCGAGAGGAAAATTTGTCTTTTTGCATGACCTTTGGGGATCAGAGCGCAGGGTCAGCCATTGTACAATGCCCCTGCAGCAATTTTCATATTAAGATCACTTGCACTACCAATCATGCTGGGGTGGGCTCCAGATTTATTGTGACCCTTACTTGTATTAAGATGGTTCAGAATAATGATGGATACATTACATTCTGTCCTGCAGCTAGACTACCTTGCATTTTCTCTTAAACTACACTAGTTTATTAATCTCCCCAAAGAGTTGGATCCTTTTTATGTGTTTCTCTTTATCCAGTGGAAGAGAGTAAGATTGAATATCTCTAGTACATTGCCCTTTACATAAAATATATTTAACACATAATATGTGATGTGAATTTCCCCTTGGGATTAATAAAGTATCTATCTATCTATCTATCTATCTATCTATCTATCTATCTATCTATCTATCTATCTATCTATCTATCTATCTATCTATCTATCTATCTATCTATCTATCTATCTATCTATCTATCTATCTATCTATCTATCTATCTATCTAATAGAATGGATATAATTAGCTAACTGCAAGCTAAATGTTGATCAAAGAGCCCATCACAAATTAAAGTTGTATGTGGATGAACATACTGTAGTTATTTTCTGTTTTTTATATTTTTATTTGATATACTAGTAATACAGTAATTTCAATGACTCTGTATAAATGTTATTCTGAATTTCAGCTTTTAGCAGTTTTTTTGTCAAGGCAGACAATCTAGATTAAATATATAAGGAAACCAGACAAGATATATCAAAATAAAATAGATTATTTCTATCCAATTCTATTTTATTATCTATTTTCAAAAGGAGAATATATAGTAGCTTTTATTAGACTGCATTTGTCTCTTCATCTTTTCCTGTCAATATGCTCCTGCACATTAGTAATCTTTAATATACAAAACACTGAAGTGCAACATGTTTCAGTCTGGTAGAATCTCTGTATAATGAATAGAAATACACTACAGGCAATTTATTACTATGAAAAATCATTAGAGCCAGACACACCTCTAACACCTCCTTCACATTTCCAAACTGAATCAATAATAACTTGCAGGTTCCATCTAAAATAACGTGCTCACAGATAAGGATAAGGTGTCTGCTCCTGTAACATCACAGAACAGTGGAATTTAACAGTTAACAGTTTACACTTTAGTGCTATATTTTGCACATTGATATTCATTATTTCATACGTTGTAACCATTATAAAGATTTATTTTGTTGAGTGTTCCAATTAAAGCATGATGTTCAGATATACTTTTGGTTCCTGACATGATTATGTCAAGTCTTATTCTGCCAGAAAATGCTTTACCAAAGCACTTTTTGGAAAATGGTGCTCTTATCTAAAATGTCTACCTGTTATACACCCTAAAAAAGACTGATCTCTTTTATAAACCATTGATTGAGAAGTTTCCTTTAGTAAAAGTCAAGCGTGCAATTTTAGAAATGTGCAATTGTAAAAAGAACAGAATCCACAGCATTTTTTTCAATCCAGAGCTGATTACGTTTTCTAAATCTATGACATTTAAACAAATATGGCAACAAGACTGTTTTCCCCGACATTAAAATGCATTTGTCAGAGTTGAAATTTTTTTTAAGAATCCTCATGTGCATCACAGGGTAAAGGAAAAAAAAAACATTTCTCTAGTGGTTTAACCTGGGACCAGCAGGCAACGGCTCAGTGCACCAATAATGGGAAACGCAGGTGGGAAAACAGATAGTGCCTTTGACTATTGCATCAGCCTCACAGTTGCTACTCAGTTTTTGCTTGATGTTGCATGTCTTCTTTACCCTGTGGTGCTGTCCAAACTGCATGGGGAGCCGAAATTTAACAAATTGTTGGTAAGACTTCCTAAAAAAAAGGTATACAGATCAAACTGATTTAGTTATGTCAATGTTCAGTAAATTTCTTACTGGGTACGTTCTGTACTTCTGTTATATCATAAATATTAAAATGCACAAGCAGCCCTTCTAAACTTGTAATACACTATAGATACATAATTTCTGTAATTGTTTGCCATTCATTTAAGGTATTTAAAACAATAATATATCTGTAATTTCTTATTAACTAAAACTCTGTTACTTGCAATAACATTTTCAGTTATTTTTGAAATCCACTCATTTCAATACAGTGTTGTAGGTTAGCCAGAGCCTATCCCATCATTACAGAGGACAAGACAGCCTATTACAGAGCCCACTCATTACCACATCATTAACTTGGCACGACTAGGCAAATTTTGACTTAACACTCAAACTAACCTGCCTATATATGTTATGTGAAAAGAAATTGATATTCTATTGTGAAATAAGACCCATCCAAGCCTGGCGAGATTATGCAAACTCCACATGAATTGTGAAAGATTTGAAATCATCTTGACATAGCCGTGTTAACCACTGTGCAAATATGGCAGCCATATCTGGCAGCATCCTAAATAAAAATACTGTAGTTACTCTAATTGAGAATAGCCATAGAGAACACAAATGCTGCTTTATTCCAGTTTAGTTAGAGTTGTTTCTTGAGCTATCTTGGTGGAATAAAACTGGGAAAGAGTAAATTGGCTGAACAAGTTCCTTACATTGTTTGATTACTGTATATGTGGTCACTCTACTTTTTGTGGTTTACCTGTAGCTTTTAAATATCTTTATAGCTGAATTCAACAACATGATTTTATATTCAGTCTTTACAAGTGGCAATATACAGTAGTTATACTGTATGAGCATTATGCAAGCATGCATATAATGGACTGTTTCCTAAACCTAACGACTTTGCTTCTAAGAGCCAGTGGGATTTTACCTGAAGTGATAAAAATATTATTTATAAAATTTACCGAACATCTTTGGGCAGTTGGGAGGGGTGTGTGATGTTCAAAAACTGACAATGTGATACCTGCACACAAGAAGAGAGAAAAATACATCCCCAATAATAACAGGCAGTGGCGGGGTCAGCAGGGAGTGCTTGCCCCCAGCAAAATGAAGGGCCTACAAATGTGGCAAACAAAATTCAAGATTACTCTTCCTAGTTCAAAATCCATGCTGCACCAATAAATCAAAGCTCTTTACTGTTCAGAATTGTACAAAATCTAATCTCTGTTTTAACGGGAGGAAGATCATGCCAAACACATCTGTTTGACTTTGACCATTGATTGACCAAGATTAATTTTGAAACTAAAAACTTTTCCCTTTTCCAATACTAGATTTTAAGTTGGTTAATTGATCAGGGGAAAGGAGTACAGATAAGAGGAAAACTCTCTGGTGGAAAAAATAGCACAAGGTTGAAGTCATCTAAAACACCAAAAGGACCATCAGTACCAAGAATTTTGCACAAATCCCTAACCCTAGCTTGGCTTATTTTCCCCTAACTTGCACTATTAATTGTAAATTCTTGAATTCAATCCAATACTCAGAGCATCAAGTCACATGATCTTCAAGTAACAGGACTGACAATGTGACATAGCAACAATAAATAATATGGCCGTGGCCATACAAAAATAGGTACAAAATACCATCAATCCATAGTACATGACCACCCCACATGACTTTTCCCAGTTTGCACATTTTGCACTTTGATAACTCACAATGGTCAGCCATGAACCTGCAATGTCTGGATTACAAAGTTCCTGAGAAGTAGCTCCTTGGCTCCTGTCCTCAGGTGTGCAGGGTTTGCCTGTATGAGCTGCAACTGGAGCACTTTCTGGTGAAGTCTGCTGAACTCACTCTCACTCATCCCACACCTTCTGCTCAGCACGGCCACTACACTGAACAATGATATATGTGTTTTTCAGTGATCATGCTTTTATTTTGAGAACTGACACCAGAATTTCATCGGTACTCTGCTGTCATCAGTTCCTAGCTAATGAGATTTCACAGTTTCCAGCTCATTTTGTGATGGTATTTTTGCATTATCCTACCAACTCTTCAATGAAACATTGTTCTGACCCTAGACTCTAAAGTTTTGTTCATTTTGGAGTGACTATGACTCACAGTAAGATTCTGCTTTCACCCAGATTCTCAACTCCATCAGACAAGGTTGCCTTTAGTGGACCTCCTAAGACAGTAGAGTTAGGGTAAAGAATGTGCTTACCAACTAGAATGACAAATGCGAATCCCACGCTGCTTTCCCAAATACACCCTGATGATGCCTTGACACAGACAGAGTAAACACAGAACTTTTGTACCTGGCAGAGATCCAGCAAAAATGTGAAAGTCATGTGTAGGGGCCAAGTAGTAACAGAACAAACCTGAACTGCCTGTCTCATTAATGGAAAAATTCACTCCTGGACTCCCTGTGTTTAATGGCCCACTTAATAGCCCTGAATGACCTTGGGAAGAATTATATACAGTAGTCTTCCACATTGATAATATTTTCTTAATATAGCCTATAAACTGCACTTCATGTCCTTTGGAAAACTTTCCTGCTTGCCAGTAGTTGTCAACAAATTTTCCTAATGTTAATGGTTCACATTTTATCTGAACTCGACGGAACTCATTTTCAAAAGTAGGGGTGTCTGTCACAACAGTACAGTATTGTAGCAATTTCAGGTTAATGTGGGTACAGAATACATAAATCAAAATTAAAAAATGTATAAAGTCATAACTAACATATACATGTATAGTACATTCTTAGCCTTTCTCTTATTTCTGTTGCACAAACAATTCCAGTGTAGTCCTTGTGAACTTACTATGAACAACTAACTCTCTGCTCTATTCCATAACAGACTCTCAACAATATTCCCAGAAGGGACCGATCAATGAAACAGAACTTTGGCATTTTAGGACTGAAAATAGCCATTATTGTTATTTTGGTCTCAAATTCTATACAGGTCTATTGGCCCTATCAAGGTTATAGGCTGAAGTCTTTCTGGTACTTTTTCTAACCAGTTGGAGCCAGTCACATTCCACCTAGCTGAAGGCTGTTAGTGATATGCCAGTAGTTTCCTCAAACTGCTGTATTATTATTTCTTACCATGGACATATGGAATATTTCAACAAATTTAGCTTAATACAGGGTGTCCATAAGGTCCATGTGCAATTTAAAATAGTTGTAACTTTGTACGTATATGTGATAGAAATAATCTGTAAAAAGGATTAGAAAGAAGAAACACATTTTTTATTGTTCTTGTTAACAATTAAATTGTTAATTTTCAACAAACAAATTATAGAAAAAAAACCCATCTAAATCCATTAAATAGTTTTCTTGTGAAAAGCGGACAGACATACAGACAGACAGACACATGTTGGATTTTATATATAGAGATAAATTGTTGAACCCACCAAAACATTTCCATTCTTGATTCCAAGGGAGCAACCCCAGCATTTTGAAAAGGCATACTCAGCATATCCAGGGTGAATTATACAAGCTACCTGGAGACTTATGAAAAACTTGCCTATATCCATTTTAAATTTGATATTTATCAGTCAGCAAAGATGCTTCACAGATACGGTGTAATTAACAAATTAAAGCATTGTTGTTTTAAACATGAACTTTTTTACAAAATATATCCCATTTATCCTCATCTTACAT
This sequence comes from Erpetoichthys calabaricus, assembly GCF_900747795.2. NCBI lineage: Eukaryota > Metazoa > Chordata > Cladistia > Polypteriformes > Polypteridae > Erpetoichthys > Erpetoichthys calabaricus. The sequence goes on along the minus strand of NC_041402.2, from coordinate 151,344,265 downwards.
CATTAAAATTAGAAAAGAATAAAGCAAAATAATTCTGGCATATAGAATGTGTTCAACTACACTTACTGCTCTTCACTGTCTAGGCAATGGCACAGGATATCATTTTATGCCAGTTGATGAAGGGGAGCAGACAACCGAGTTAGGGTTTGCCCTTAAGACCCTTGAGATGTTACATTACTGGCTTCTGATGGCTCCAGCTAACACTTCATTTATGGTTTATGATTTTTATAAGAAGTCCAACTAGTTGTCAAAACCTTTCCTCAGTAACCAGATCTCTTTTGCTCTTAGTTCCTCTGCAAGTAGTTCCACTGGTCTTTTTTTAAAACGGTACATCACCTTCATATGGTGCTACATGATGGAAAAATTTGCATCTGCTTAGCTCTCCAACAGTTTTGCTCGGGCCATATGCAGGAACAAGAGAACTTTTTGGTTAGACAATACCTGAGAACAAACTATTATATATTTTTAAAAGTGCATATAGAGTATATTTATAGAGTGAGACTTCTGCTTCTGCACTCTTTTGAGTCTCTCCCTAATGGATTGACATGCAGAAGCGCGTCTGCCGCATCTGTTGAGGGTTACTTGTCTGTCTCTGAGGCAAATGCAGATTTACAGCTCCACAGAAACAACTATAAGCTGACTGCCACCACATGCAAAGCGCCGGTCGCTTGATGGGTGATGCAAGGATCATTATAACTTGGCCGCTGACCTGGCCCTAACCCTGCCTGTTTGCTGTGTCTGTATATAGTAGGATGGTAGATCTCGCTACAATAAATAACCTAGCTGTTCATGTTTTGAGTGGAATAAAGTTGGTTTTGCTAATGTACTGAAACTCATCCTCGTGTTTGGGGTGCAAGACAACAACTCATGTATTGCAACAGATACATAGATGCATAGACTAAATCTTCCAATCCAATCTTTGTCCTATAGGCAAACTGCAGTGGGTCCAAGTGGTCTTTCACAAGAGAACTCATATAGTTCAGGAACAGACTCTCGAAGGTCTTAATGATGTGAGATGTACAACTAGTGAGTATTCGTTAGGTGAAGAGGCATCTGCCTTTTTTGATCTAGAACAATACAGGTTCTTTTCCATAAGCACAGTACTTTCTGAAGCCTTAGTGATAGGCTAAAGAAGTGACAGAGGATGACAGAAAGTTGTTCAGCACAGGGTTTAAGAACTCAAGGACTAACTCCATCCATCCACCCAAATGGAATATTGCCAATTGTTTGTTTTGTAGTTCAAGGTTAGCCTGCTTTAAAGAATCACAAAATCTATTGTTGCCATTGAAATCTTAAGTAACCATATTTAGGGTATGAGTAAAATTGTACTGCTGATAATGTTGTCATAAATGTAGAATTTAACTTTGGGAGAAGCATAAGGCTGTGCCAAGGAGCTTATCAGACATGACTTGGGGCTCCATTTATTATTTTTTGGAGCAGCTGTTAAATAAGCTTTGAATTAATTATAAGATGTGCAGCTGTTTTTATTTTTTAGTAAGCATGTTGCTGAGGACACTATTGCTTTTCTTTTAATCTCTTTTCAAAGTCTTTATCAAAGTTAGAATAATTAAAAATGTAGATTGTCATCATAAGGTCCTATATTATCTTTGCCCGATTTTGTATTTTAATTTTTTGATTTAGTGTTCTGCACATTCTACTAATATGTACACTTTAGTTCTTTTGTAATTCCATTTTTCATTGTGTAAAGAGAGATGATCTTTATTCTGATTTTATGGGAACTAAATTTCTAAATTCTAAGTGATGAAATATGGAGCTGAATCTGGTCGCCAGTTTGCTTCCTCTAAAGAGAAACAGGAGCCATTAGCTCATGAGAGCACTAAACCCTAAGCTACGAGTCTGCTTGTAAATTGGTTCACCTGACATAGTGCAGTAGTCACAGAAAGTATGACACACAGCCTGTCCAACCAAAAGCAAGAAAACTAGGAGAGGAAGAACCAACAACAGGATTTTCAGCAGGTGCCAGAGAGTGGCCAATGGTATAAAAATAAATCAGGAGCCAGATAGTTCCTGAACTTTTTTCTTTGTTTTATTCAAAGCTTAGAGGCAGTGTTCATGATTCAATTCAATAAGTAAAGATCTCTAGACACAAAATGCAACAAACTATAACATTTTACACAACACTAAAAACAATGTGAGCTCTTGTCTAAAATGGATTTTAAATGTGTGAATCTGCAGGTGCCACACCTGAGGCAAGAACAGATTGCATGTCTACAACATGCCAGTGTGGCTTTTATTCTCCTACTATAATTAGGAAATCCATTATTAAGGCATAGGTATATGATAATTATCACTATATTTACTTTTTATTTATGAAAAATTTGTCATTTGCTCTTGACTTTTTAGTTATTTATATCCATCTATTTGTATATTTATCATGCTTGCTGTATGTACTATTTTTGGAATGGATTCATTGATTACACAACAACTTGGAGGTATTTAGTCGGGCAATCTAAAGGTAAAGGTAAGCTGATTTGTGTTTCCTAGTAAATAAAGTGAAAGTATGTATTTTAATACATTTGTGTTTATCATGGCACTAGAGGGTGGTGACAGATTTAAAGTTTGTTGGACATGCAAGTAAGAATTCGACTGTACGGTACTTTGAATACAGTAACTTTCATAATGTTTGGGACAAATTGATTTACCTCTCTGCTCCACAGTTTAAAATTACAAATCAAACAAATCGGACGTGATTGAAGTGTACATTGTAGACTTTAAGGGTATTTTTCATACATTTTGAACAAAGCATGATGATATTACAACACTTTATCTACATGGTCCTCCATTTCAGGGAACCAAAATGTTTGGGACATAGCAATGGCAGGCCTGTTAAAGCAGTCATATTTAGTCCTTTGTCACATATCCCTTGCATGCAATGACTGCTTAAAGTCTGCAATTCATAGACATCACTAAGTACTGAGTATCCTCTCTGGTGATGTTCCGCCACAGGAAAACCCGCAGCATGGAAAATCACCATTGATAATCTAGGAACTGCCTATTTCTAGTTGAAGACATTTATACTTGTGTTGACTCCTTTTTTTTTCTAATAGAGAACTTTATTTAAATACTAAATAACAGACAGACATATGCAAAATGAATGCATGGACATATTTCCGGACAGGAACTAAATGCCTTTCTTTGTTTGTGAATGGCATGAATTTCATTTGAAAGCAAAATTCAATTTATTTTGTGAGTTGTTTTGCAAAACGAAGGCCTGAGTTTATCTGCAAATTCAATTTCACGTAAATTGCTTGACTCATCACTAATGGAGAGTGATCTGTTGCAGAATTAAGATTTACAAAGGAGATATGCATTTGGCTGCGGTGGGCTGGCACCCTGCCTGGGATTGGTTCCTGCCTTGTGCCCTGTGTTGGCTGGGATTGGCTCCAGCAGACCCCCGTGACCCTGTGTTCGGATTCAGCGGGTTGGAAAATGGATGGATGGATATGCATTTGGCTTGAACTTGGTCTATAGTTTGCTGAACTGGATGTGATTTGGATGTGATTTACAAGAATGCTACTAATTATTGTGATTTTATCTCTGTTTTTATCTTGCTTTGCCTTTATTTAAACTTTTTTATGTAGCACTTTGAGATTTACTATTAATGTAAAGTGCCCTATAAATAAAATGCATTATTATTATATTATTATTATTATTATTAATATTATATTATTATTATTTCAAAAGCAGAAAATGAAAGTGGAGCTTAACGTCTTCATTTCAATTGAGTATGTTCTCCTAATGAAACTAGGTACTCCTGTCAAATACAGTATGCATGATATATTTCAAATCTTGATTTTTCTTACAGATGAACCATCTTAACAGCCAGTATTTCTCTGAATCAAAACTACCTGCCATTTGTCTTGCAAGTACAACAAAGCATGCAAAAACCTTGATGACTTTTACTAAATAACTTGGGGCCAATGGTCACCATATCATCTCTGTTATTCTCTAAGCTAGGGTTGGATTTCTGAAAGTTCACATGGGACTCATCTTCTTCGACCTGTTGAATATTTTTTACAATATATGATGTAAAAATTAAAGGGAAAAGCATTCTCCATTTACAATCATTATTTGTGATTTTTTAACTTATTTTATCACTATTACTGTCTCTTCTAATATTTCCCTGGCAAAATGGTGAGCCAATGTACATCTAGAAATGGAAATATATTCAGATAATTCAATAGGGGTCCTGGAAATCGCACTGAGTAGATTTTTGATCGTGGAGTCTCTTTACAAGGATAAGAGATCACTTTCATCTATGATTTTGTCAACTAATAATAATATTTTTGCTCAGCAGTACTTCTGTTCCAGCCTTTAAGATAAAATATTCCAGATAATGTATTCCTTTTTTATATTTGCAGAGTGATATACTGTATATATACACTATATGATGGACACTCCTTGTTAAACTCTCAAAAGTGGCTGCAGGCTTTGGATTATCTGGCACAAATGGTACAGCTATTTATGTACTCTTTCATTGTTAGGTAGACAATAGCATAAAATATGCAAGAAATGTCATTTGCAAATCATGCTGGTGTTTCTAGACCTAGCAATGCTCTCAATCATAAACTGGCAGTGTCAATACTGTTTGAAAACGTATTGTCCACTGTGACCTTCAGCTGTCATCACTTGGAAAGTGAGTATCATTAGCACACAGATATGCAGGTAAAATCCATCCATCCATCCATCCATTTTCCAACCCGCTGAATCCGAACACAGGGTCACAGGGGTCTGCTGGAGCCAATCCCAGCCAACACAGGAACCAATCCTGGGCAGGGTGCCAACCCACCGCAGGACACACACAAACACACCAAGCACACACTAGGGCCAATTTAGTATCGCCAATCCACCTAACCTGCATGTCTTTGGACTGTGGGAGGAAACCCACGCAGACATAGGGAGAACATGCAAACTCCACACAGGGAGGTCCCGGGAAGTGAACCCAGGTCCCCAGATCTCCCAACTGCGAGGCAGCAGCGCTACCCACTGCGCCACCGTGCCGCCCCGCAGGTAAAATCCCTACAATCAAATCTGATTGAAAGAGGTGCCATTAATTAGAGTTTGCCATCAGCAAGTAGCAATTAGAATTTTTGACACTTGTCAAAGTTTTGTATTTTTACCTTTAAATATGTGTGGGTTTAAACTTTTGGGAGCGCATCTTGCACATCCCTACAACTATTAAACAACACCTGACTACTGAGCAGAAAAAAGGTTCTGTACTGATTTGATCTCACAACTGTAAGTTGGGCAACCAATCCAATGGTTCCTTCAATCCATGTGCCTGTGCATGCACATTAACATATAGTAAGAATACGAAATAATTCAGTGTGTTCTTCATAAGACTGGCACTCCATTTATCATTGGTTACTATCTTGTATCCAGTGCTTTCAGGATTTACATGGACTCCCCATCATACGGTAATGGAAAAGTGAATGACTTGATCGATAGTTACTGATAGTGTACATATTATTCTAATTGTATGGTAGTGGTTTCAGGCAGATGAATGAAGAAAAGGGATCCGAGAAAATGCATTAAATACTACAATGAAACTAATGAAGCCTAGCCAACTGCCTTGTGTGAACTTGTCAGGATATGTACAATACAGTATATCAATGGAACTGTTTTATCTCTTTCACCTTCTGTAAGCCACCTTGGCTGCTTTTCTTGTCAACCATACATGTAACAGACATGTACCTGTTTTTTTATAATTGAGTATATTTCAAAAATTTCAACAGCTTCTGGCCCCTACAGCATATTCTACAAGCCATATTTAAAGTGAAAGAATAAACTTTACACTAGAACAGTTTAAATCATTATTGCACTCACACATATGTGGAGTGGTAATGAAGAGACCATCTGTGGGCTCTCCTCATCAGACCCACTATTGTAGGGCTTGGATTGTCCATCCTCTAATGGCTCCAACCTTACACATTTACAGAAGTAGCTCCCAAACTTAAAACATTAGAGCACTTGAACAATTTTGACAAGAGGAAGCAAATCATCCTAACAAAGTGAATCCTAATGACCTAATTTTTCTATAATAACAATACATGTTTTAAAGACCCCAAAGTATTACTACCATTCACAATGCATGGTAACTTATTCCATGTGTTTGTGGCCCCTGTGTAATGAAGAACTTTCTAATATTTGGGATATGTTTCCTCTTAACAAGTCTCCATCTGTGTACCCTTGTTCTCATTGATCAGCCCTTTTTAACATAACATACTAATCCTCTTTATAAGTTTAAACACTTCAGTCATGTCCTCTCTGTAAAGATTCAACTCCTTCACTCTTTTCTCATAGTTAATACATTGTATTCCCGGCATCAGCTTAGTTGCTGATCTCAGGAATTTCTATGGTGCTACCATGTCCTTTTTTGTAATATGGAGACCTGCACAGATCCATGATGGTCTTCACTTTTGACACTACCTAATTCTGAAAAGGTTCCTCTCACCATAATCCTTTGCTTCCTGTGTTTCAGCCAATTTTGCACTCGACTTGATGTTTTTTTGGAAGAAATAAGTGGATAGGACTGGCGAGCTTTGTTGGGCCGAATGGCCTGTTCTCGTCTAGAGTGTTCTAATGTTCTCCGCCTCCAGCAGCACTTTCTTTGTGCTGCTGCCCTTCTCTGGCCACACCCTTCAGGTGGCTCTGTATATCGAGAGAATGTTCCATGCAGTTGGGCAAAGTCAGGACCCCAGCTTGCTTTGCCAATTTCAGGAACAGCTTATGAGCTCATATTCTGGTGGCACCAATAACTGTCTATAGTCTAAACGTACAACTAAGAAACCACCAAAGCCTGAGTAAGGGCAAAGATTTCTGTTTTCTTTGGGACTCAAAAGACATAATGGCAAGTTAGTCCCAAAGTTGTTTTAGGTATTCTTTGTTACTGGGTCCTGACTGATAATGCTATCAATTCCAAAAGGCTATACTTGAAGGAAATAGTGCACATATTTAAGCAGGAATTGAAAAGAATATTACTAGAGTATTTATGATGACATCCTTAAGAGACTTGATGCCTGTTATTGTGTAAAAACTGGCTTTTTATGTATCAAAATGAAGATTTAAGGGAAGATGAAATTCATGAAAAAAAGCAGAAATACCAAAAATAAACACTTATTTTCACACAACAGGCTTATGATCTACCTAGGAGAATACTTTGCCAAGTTTTCCAGAGAAAGGTGTTAAACTGTGCATTCTATGAACACTAAAATAAAGCTTCTTCAGTCTCTCCAGTGTGATAACATACTAGTCATCTTGTATTTCGTTAGTCTTGTTCTCTCAGCCCAGAGCTGACCATTTATGTGTGGACCCTCTAATCACAGCCCATATAGCTAACTAGACACATACTACATCAAGGATTTAGCTACCAGATCAAAGTGCTTCAATTTATTGGCCCCAAGTGGAAATACAACCTCAACATACACCTCCAATTACACAGATGAGGACAACAACATACAAGGGCCTATTTTTGGCAGAATCATCAAGGAAAATATGTGTTCCATGGTGTATTCGTGACATGATAATCTCCAATATAACAAGGGGTCAATGACTATTTAAATGTAATGTTGTTCATAACCCCTGGCAGCTGGCTTCCTGTGGTGCTATTTGTTTGTTCTTTCATAAGTAGGATGCTATGGAAACATAGCCCACCTATAGTCTTATCTTTTTTTTTTACCCTAATTGCATACTTTTGTTCACAGTTTCCTACTAGAACATCGTATCATGCATACAGTTAAGCTAAGTGTACTGCCATAGCAAAAAGGTGGGAATGGAATAAAGAATGTGATAACTAATACATGTCAGACCAAAGACCTAACAGATCAGCCGAATGGCAACATAGGCAAGCCCATCTGCTTTGTTAACCCTACTTTTCACTGTTAGAAAACAGCTGACAAGAAGAAATCAGGAGATGGATTTTAAGTGAAAATTGTCAAAAAAAAGAATCACAACCAGACATTCATTAAGAGAATCACTAAAGCCAAAATGCTAAACAGAAATCTTTAGTACCAAAAATCAACAATGACAGAGGGCAGTACATGCTTCCAGGTGGAAGAATTGGGATCTTGCTTCTGTTTTAGAGGTGGCATCTGAGAATACCAGAAAAATGCCATTTATAACCTCCAGTAAATTAGGTGCCAGTGCACGGTCCCTCATTCAAAGAAGTGGACCATATTGCCCTTTTAAGGAAGGAAAACTAGTCTATTATTGACTCCTGAACATTCGGAGGATCAGTGAAACCATAAGAACACAGGGGGATTTATAGCCATGCTTCCACTTATTCAAAGAGGTATCACCACAGATTCTAAAAGAGGTTCTGTATTCTGTCTTTAAGTAATTCCATATAATTTCCTAAAGCTCCTTCAGAGCAAAGGTTAGGGTCACTAGTGCTGTGGTTCAGTCAGGGTTATTGCCCTATCCTAAGTTTATATCTTTTTTGTTTAAAAATATGGTTTCATCTTTTGATATTAATTATTTTTTGGTTTTGTTTCGTCATTGTTTATCTTTGACATTGCTATTTGTAATTATCATGTTTATACAGTTTTGAATATGTTCCTTGTGTTCTCTCAGCAGATCCACCCTGATGTCACTTCTAAGGGACCAAATTCAGCCTTTAAACTGAGTCTGAGGAGGTTGGTTCCATCATTTCTAGTTTTAGGTTATGGATTGTCGTTGTATTTTCTTGGATTTTTGTGGTTTGTGGTTAATGTTTGCTTTGTTCTTGGATTCTGATTACTGGATTGCAGATTTTGTTTTATTAGTCTTGGAAGAATTTTTAGGCAAACCCTTTTTGCCTAGTTTTGTTTTTTGTTCCCCTTGGTTGTCATTCTGTGACTTTAGCTTATCTAAATACATTTTTTTTATTTCTAAAGGTTATTCAGTCACTTTTAACTTCTCAAGTCAGAGGTTTAGGATTATCCTCTCCCATAAAAGAAGACTTTTTGTGTATTTGGGCCATTTAAAATATTTTTGAACTTATAAAATCTGTGCCTCATTTTATATATGTAACGAACAATAGTCTATGAATAATTTTGAACGCTTTGACATTATTCCATTTGTGGAAGTACACGAGGAAAGCACTGTCTATTGTTACACGTTGTAGATCCCCCTATTATCTCCCGCCATTAATCACTTAACATATTATACACAGTGCAAGAACTGAAATGGAAAGAGTAACATAGAGAAAATGAAAAGAAGAGAACTAATAAGAGAAAAGGCAAATGTGCCTTTTAAAGGACTGAATTTAGCCTGTTAGCCTTTGTATTAAATTCTTAGTCTACGTAGTTTGGATATTTCCATACAATATGTTCTATGCAGTCAATGAAATGTTTAGATTAGATGTCATTTTGTATACATTTTCAGATAAGCAGCATTTAGTCTGTTACTTAGAATGATTAATGACCATGTTCAGTGATAGTTATTTTGATGATGATGCAGAAACAAGCAATAACATCTTTTTCATACGCTGTTTCCTACAATAAATTAATTATAACAAAGTCACCTTGTGTTTGGTGATTCTTGCCATAAAAAAAGAATTTACCTATTATATTAGAAAAGGAGCTGTGGAGGTCAGGAAGCAAAAATTGTTTTTCATACTGAAACTAATCTTCAATCATGGCAATTATATAAAGTGAAGTTGGGTTAGTGTTATCAAATGTAGATATTTATGCAGATTCATTGCAATGCGCTGGCGTAGTCTGTCAGATGGCCCTGTTGTGTGTGGAAAAATATTTAGATTTAGGTGGAATGAAAATTGATTTTATGGTTCAATGTCTTTTATGCCTCCTGTAACATCTCTCTCAAATACACACATGCACTTTGCATTTATTAACATATTGTTATTCTGATCATGAAAATATATTGGAATGGATTTGATGCACATTATCAGCCAACATTATCAACACTTTACATTTTATGTTACTCCTTAGGGTAGCACAGTGCCACAGTGGTAGCGCTGCTGCATAGAACAAGGAGACTGGGGTTCACATCCTGGGTGTGTCCTGTGTGGAGTTTGCATATTCTCCCTGTGTCCACAAGGGTTTCCTCCCACAGTCCAAAGACATGCAGGTTAGCTGAATTGGTGTAGCTAGTGAGTATTTGTGTGCGAGTGAGTTAACTCTGTGATGGACTGGCCTGTTATCCAGAGATTGTTCCTGCCATGTGCCCGATTAATGCTGAATGAGTCTCCATCTTCCCTCTAAAACTGCTCTGAATAAGTATGCTTAGAGAATGCATGGTGGTTACTCCTTAGTTCACACATAAAGCTCTCAAAAGATTATCATCCAATTTGCTAATATTTTCTCAGTCAGTCAGTATTTATATTTAACACCAGAATTCCTTAAGCCTACGAAAAAAGTTGTAATGCCGGACCACCTTAAATTCCTTCGCACCACTTCATCGTCGTCTTTGTTTTGCAAATGTGTCAATCAGCACAAGCTTCAAGCAACCTGCTATCCCATCCACCACCGACACTGCTGATGTTCTCCCAGATGGTCTGTTTATCTGGGTGTGCCTGGAGTTTTATAGGGTAAAAAATATGGCATTATTTGGAATACATACATTTCATATGTGTTCCATGTCTACAATGATCTGGGGAAATGTAGAATGACAGGAAATGCGATGCAAAAATGTTGAACACATAACTAAAACAGAAGCTTTTTCATGTTATAGAAATAAATAAAATGTTGGCGTGAAGTGTATAATGTGTGAAGACAAAAGGTATAATAAAACAAGTACACCTTTATTCAAGAATATAACCAAAGAAAAGGAAATTGTTCAATTTACATTATGCTGTCAATGAGTAAAAACCGAATCCCATTTGTCAATTGCATGGCTAGGTTAGAGGTAAGAACAGCTGCTTTCAAATCAAAAGGTTGTTGGTTCGATTCCAGGTCTTCCCCACATTTTCCTTTGAGTAGTGAGATATTGTTATTATTACTACTATATAATAAAAACATACATTTGATTTGAGTCTGTAACATCCATCCATCCATCCATCCTCTTCCGCTTATCCGAGGTCGGGTCGCGGGGGCAGCAGCTTGAGCAGAGATGCCCAGACTTCCCTCTCCCCGGCCACTTCTTCTAGCTCTTCCGGGAGAATCCTGAGGCGTTCCTAGGCCAGCCGGGAGACATAGTCCCTCCAGCGTGTCCTGGGTCTTCCCCTGGGCCTCCTCCTGGTTAGATGAGCCCGGAAGACATCACCAAGGAGGCGTCCAGGAGGCATCCTGATCAGATGCCCGAGCCACCTCATCTGACTCTTCTCGATGCGGAGGAGCAGCGGCTCTACTCTGAGCCCCTCACGGATGACTGAGCTTCTCACCCTATGTTTAAGGGAAAGCCCAGACACCCTGCAGAGGAAACTCAATTCAGCCGCTTGTATTTGCAATCTCGTTCTTTCGGTCACTACCCATAGCTCATGACCATAGGTGAGGGTAGGAACATATATCGACTGGTAAACTGAGAGCTTTGCCTTACGGCTCAACTCCTTTTTCACCACGACAGACCAATGCAGAGCCCGCATCACTGTGGACGCTGCACCCATCCGCCTGTCGATCTCACGCTCCATTCTTCCCTCACTCATGAACAAGACCCGAGATACTTGAACTCCTCCACCTGGGGCAGGATCTCGCTCCCAACCCTGAGAGGGCACTCCACCCTTTTCCGGCTGAGGACCATGGTCTCGGATTTGGAGGTGCTGATTCCCATCCCAGCCGATTCACACTCAGCTGCGAACCGATCCAGAGAGAGCTGAAGATCATGGCCTGATGAAGCAAACAGGACAACATCATCTGCAAAAAGCAGTGACCCAATCCTGAGTCCACCAAACCGGACCCCCTCAACACCCTGGCTGCACCTAGAAATTCTGTCCATAAAAGTTATGAACAGAATCGGTGACAAAGGGCAGCCCTGGCGGAGTCCAACTCTCACTGGAAGCGGGTTCAACTTACTCCGATCGTACAGGGACCGAACAGCTCTTATCAGGGGTCCGGTACCCCATACTCTCGGAGCACCCCCCACAGGATTCCCCGAGGGTCACTTTCAAACACCTTTTCCAAGTCCACAAAACACATGTAGACTGGTTGGGTGAACTCCCATGCACCCTCTAGGACCCTGCTAAGGGTGTAGAGCTGGTCCACCGTTCTGCAACCAGGACGAAAACCACACTGTTCCTCCTGAATCCGAGGTTCAACTATCCGACGGACCCTCCTCTCCAGAACCCCCTAATAGACTTTTCCAGGGAGGCTGAGGAGTGTGATCCCTCTGTAGTTGGAACACACCCTCTGGTCCCCTTCTTAAAGAGGGGGACCACCACCCCGGTCTGCCAATCCAAAGGCACTGTCCCTGATGTCCATGCGATGTTGCAGAGACGTGTCAACCAAGACAGTCCTACAACATCCAGAGCCTTGAGGAACTCCGGGCGTATCTCATCCACCCCCGGGGCCCTGCCACCAAGGAGTTTTTTGACCACCTCAGTGACCTCAGTCCCAGAGATGGGGGAGCCCACCTCCGAGTCCCCAGGCTCTGCTTCCTCATTGGAAGGCATGTCAGTGGGATTGAAGAGGTCTTCGAAGTACTCCCCCCACCAACCCACAACGTCCCGAGTCGATGTCAGCAGCGCACCATCCCCACCATACACAGTGTTGACACTGCACTGCTTCTCCCTCCTGAGACGCCGGACGGTGGACCAGAATCTCCTCCGAAAGTCTTTCTCCATGGCCTCCCCAAACTCCTCCCATGCCCGAGTTTTTGCCTCAGCAACCACCAAAGCCGCATTCCGCTTGGCCTGCTGGTACCTATCAGCTGCCTCCAGAGTCCCACAGGACAAAAGGGACCGGTAGGACTCCTTCTTCAGCTTGACAGCATCCCTCACCGCCGGTGTCCACCAACGGGTTAGAGGATTGCTGCCACGACAGGCACCGACTACCTTACGGCCACAGCTCTGGTCAGCCGCCTCAACAATAGAGGTACGGAACATGGCCCATTCGGACTCAATGTCCCCCACCTCCCTCGGGACATGGTCGAAGTTCTGCTGGAGGTGGGAGTTGAAGCTACTTCTGACAGGGGGCTCTGCCAGACGTTCCCAGCAGACCCTCACAACACGTTTGGGCCTACCAGGCTTGACCGGCATCCTCCTCCACCATCGGAGCCAACTCACCACCAGGTGGTGATCAGTTGACAGCTCCGCCCCTCTCTTCACCCGAGTGTCCAAGACATGTGGCCGCAAGTCCGACGACACGACCACAAAGTCGATCATCGAACTGAGGCCTAGGGTGTCCTGGTGCTAAGTGCACATATGAACACCCCTATGCTTGAACATGGTGTTTTTTATGGACAATCCGTGACAAGCACAGAAGTCCAATCAGAGTCTGTAACACCCTTTGTAAATTTTTGGTCTTCTTGATACCATTTTTTGTTACCTCTGCATGGTATCAAATCTCAATCCAGACTTTTTTCATGTGTCTCTCCTTGGAGGTGGAACAAGTTACTCGCTTCCATTCGAACCTCTGAATTGCTCAATTTGTTTAAGGCTTATCTTATTTGATAAATGTATGCTTGATAATGGCTTTTCTAGGTTTTTGTAACCAATAACTAGCGTTGATCAGTGAATACACCAAAGTAAATATGATTTATTTGCTATTGACCTTGTTTACCAAATATTTTCCTGGAAATTTGCAGTGTGACCAAGTTACCATTTTCTCCCCAAAGCCCCATGATTCTTTGCAAGGCCAGGGTGACATCACAAAACTGTAGCAGCCAATGTTGGATGGGACCCTGCCTCCTCCTAAAGAGTATATAATGCTGATCCTAGTCATGGGCCAAAAATTACTGCAAATCTTTCAAATATGTTTAAACAGAAAACATGCAAACAGAAGGAAATTGAAAATATGTCCTAAAGGTGAAGTATTTTTGTATGGACTTTATGTGACCTGTATTTAATATGTATTGGGGAGAAAAAATAAACTGTTCTTTTCGGTTTGACAGAGGTGGGTACCTGCTATCGAATCTGTGGGGAGCAAGTATCTGCGAATTCATATTCCTGTCTGCTATTATTTGCAAGAAATTGTACTGTTCTGATATTTAATTCTATTAATTTTATCTCAAGGAGGAATAGTGGCACAGTGGTTAGAGTTAGGGCCACATTTGTGGCCACAATACACTGGTCTACAAAATATATTTTTTGTTTGCTACTGGGAACTTCAGAGCAGCTCTTTATTAAGTTTTTTACACTGATTTGATATATGAAATTGGAATTAAGCTAGCACATCAGGTTTTTGAAATCCACATCATTGACGTTTTGACACTTTTGAATATCAATGTAATACATCAACACGATATCTGGAGTTTGGACTCTGTCCCACCAAAATTGTTTTGATGTGTTTATTCTGAAAACAAACCAGAAGAGGATACCAGAGACACGTTAAAGCATATTTATGTCAATTTACCTCAATATAAAAGTGAGGTCAGTGTGCCCAAAAATGTTGGAGGCACTCGCTTTTGCACTTGTACTGCACATCTGTCACTCTTTGCAAGAACTAACAGCAGTCACCCATCATGCTCGGAGTGAATTTTCCCCAATATCAGTTTTTCATCACCTTTATATCTCGATGAAATCTTTCCCCATGCTCATCTCTGACATTGCTTAGATTTGGTGGAAAAAAGTCAAGATGAGAATGTAAAAAAATGCATCTTCACTGACATTCTGGCTCCCGTAAGCTAATATACTTTCAACATATTCTCCACAAGCTCAGCATTATTCTCTTCTCTGTGACTGTCAAGGAAATTCTGGACAACCTGCATGAATGAGGGTGCTGAGTCAGTTGGCTTCAGTTTCCTTTTGAACTCCTCGTCAAGCATCAGTTCACGGATTTCAGGGCCAACAAAAACACCTTCCTTAATTTTGGCTTCACTTTTCTCGACACCAAACTTATTTCTTAAATGCTGAAATGCATCGCCTTTACTGTCCAGTCACCCTAGTTGTTCAAGACCTGGAACATCATAACTAAAAAACGGGACATGCTGGATGAAAACGGTTTTCAGATTTGGAGTCAGCAAGTGAAATTTGTTAAAGTAAAGGTAAAAGAATCCCAGTAGCAAAATGCTTGTTAACTAGTGAATCAGTCCAGCATAGTTCACAAACATTTCTCTAGCACATGAGGGGAACTTAAAAGACTATTGCACCATTTTAATCCACTCAGAACTAGTTTAGTTTATCTTTTCCCATTGACTTCAATACATTTTGCGGAGTTTGGCAACGTTCCTGAACAGCACAGAGAATTTGCTAAACTTGAGGTGAAGGAAATTCAGCCAGTTTTGTTCTACAACTTCAATAAATAATATTAATATTATTATATTAAGAAAGCCTGTTTTTGATGGTCCTTAAAAATATGTCTAGAAATTGGGAAAAAAATTGTGAAAAACAAGCTCCTATAAATCAGAATGTAAATGAATCTGAACTTGAACTTGAACTAAGAAGGAGATTTTATGGGAGTTCTAGGAACCACAAAAGATGATGTAGTATCTTATCGAAATACACTACATACTGTGACGTGTGAGTTCCTGTCTTGCACACTAAAACACGAGGCTGAGTCTCAACTTTATTCAGCTTGAAACAGGAACAACACAGTTATTTATTCTAGCGGGATCTGCCACTCTCCTATACACAGACACAGCAATTAGGCAGGGTCGTGGTCATGTTAGTGGCCAAGTAATACCGTTCCCTGTATTTATAATGTTCCTTGCATCACCCATCGACGGCAGATGCTCATAGCTCGACCAAGATCTTTTCGAATTTGTTTTCACAGCGAACTGTTCCAGCGCTGGGAGCCGTGTTTGCCCCAGCAACCAATAGGTTGTCTTCCATAGACGCGGTGATTGCACTTTGGGACGCTCTTTAACATGTCGTCCCATTGTGGGGAGCCCCAAAAGAGTTTTGAAACCTTACAATACATACTACAGTGAGACAAAAGCTCTTGCAAACAATCTGTTATTTGAGTTAATTGCTTAAAAATTGATTTGTGTTGAGTATAAATGTAGCATTTCAGTATTGTTGCCTCCCAGCTATTTTTCATTTTTTTAAATAGAAACATAAACAGTAACATCAATGAGTGATAACTTTATACGCAGCATCAAGAATACTTAGCCACTTATTTTCAACTGTAATGTGTTTGAATTCTATTAACCTGGAAAATGAATGGGTCACTGTGGTAATTGCGAATGAGCATATCCAGCAAAATTCCTTATATAATATAGTTAACCCAGTGTTTTATTGTGAAAAGTGTTTACAACAGGCAGTTTAACCTATGAGGTTCTTTTTATATTGGTGGACAAGTCAATACTGGAAATGCCTAAATTGTTAACCTTTATTCACATGGATGTCCTGCAATACGTGTCTATTTTACACTTAATCAGCACAGACAACCTCAAATACAAAGCAAAGCAGCATTGACACCTTAGCAGGGGCAAGAAGCAGCTTGCTCATGAGGGGTGCCTACTAGAATTTGTAGATGTGTCAGTCCGTCTTCTCATTACTTCCTCCAAAACAGTTACACTCTAGAATATCATAGCAAAAGCAAGGAGCCGCTGCAAAGGCTACTTCTGCTGAGCTTTTCTTTGAAAGGGGCTACACCATCTTATCTGAAACCAAGAGCTTGTTTGAAAGCCTTCACTTGTTGGGTCACATCACTACTTCTGAAAGAACTTACCATGAATAAACATGGCTTTATATTACCAGTCATCAGTTATTGCTAGACGTCAGTAAACAACGAGACAACTTCAGAGAGGTGATACCCAGACTTTTATTCTAATCATTGCTTATATTTATTTGCAGAAAAACCAGGCATAAATGTTAGATATGAAGACATACAACTTGCAAGATTCAAATCGGATGGCCACTTTAGCTTTTATAGTATTTGACTTCTTCAGCTGTGATGCTGGTAAGCGTTGGGACAGTAGATAGCAAAAACAACAGATGTCTTCTCTCTTCCTGGCAGTTATAATGCCTTTTAAAGTCTTTTGAATTTATAGTGTCTTGCTAATCACCTTATGTAAGTTATTGCATCAGACAAAACTTTGGGACAACCAATAAGTTCCCATGGTCTGGTTGATTTTTAATTAAGTTACTTTTGGCTAAATATCAAACGTGTTATTCTTAAAGTCCCAAGCCTCCATTTCACATATTCTTACAAGCATACAAATACTGGTTACTTTATCTAAACTAAATCATATACATTCTAATAAACAATCACAATCCTTAACAATTTATATTTACTATAATTCTTGTCTATGTCTATTTTGCATACACCCTAGAATTTTTTCTACTTCCAAAATTCAACACTCCTGAAAAACAACCTTATGGATAGTAGTAATCAAACAAGGTCATGTGTATGTGCTCGCTATTTCCGTTACAGAACATATTGATTACAGAATATCAGATTATGAGCTCTAAGACATAGTTTTAGTCATGTTGGAACACACCCTCTGGTCCCCTTCTTAAAGAGGGGGACCACCACCCCGGTCTGCCAATCCAAAGGCACTGTCCCTGATGTCCATGCGATGTTGCAGAGACGTGTCAACCAAGACAGTCCTACAACATCCAGAGCCTTGAGGAACTCCGGGCGTATCTCATCCACCCCCGGGGCCCTGCCACCAAGGAGTTTTTTGACCACCTCAGTGACCTCAGTCCCAGAGATGGGGGAGCCCACCTCCGAGTCCCCAGGCTCTGCTTCCTCATTGGAAGGCATGTCAGTGGGATTGAAGAGGTCTTCGAAGTACTCCCCCCACCAACCCACAACGTCCCGAGTCGATGTCAGCAGCGCACCATCCCCACCATACACAGTGTTGACACTGCACTGCTTCTCCCTCCTGAGACGCCGGACGGTGGACCAGAATCTCCTCCGAAAGTCTTTCTCCATGGCCTCCCCAAACTCCTCCCATGCCCGAGTTTTTGCCTCAGCAACCACCAAAGCCGCATTCCGCTTGGCCTGCTGGTACCTATCAGCTGCCTCCAGAGTCCCACAGGACAAAAGGGACCGGTAGGACTCCTTCTTCAGCTTGACAGCATCCCTCACCGCCGGTGTCCACCAACGGGTTAGAGGATTGCTGCCACGACAGGCACCGACTACCTTACGGCCACAGCTCTGGTCAGCCGCCTCAACAATAGAGGTACGGAACATGGCCCATTCGGACTCAATGTCCCCCACCTCCCTCGGGACATGGTCGAAGTTCTGCTGGAGGTGGGAGTTGAAGCTACTTCTGACAGGGGGCTCTGCCAGACGTTCCCAGCAGACCCTCACAACACGTTTGGGCCTACCAGGCTTGACCGGCATCCTCCTCCACCATCGGAGCCAACTCACCACCAGGTGGTGATCAGTTGACAGCTCCGCCCCTCTCTTCACCCGAGTGTCCAAGACATGTGGCCGCAAGTCCGACGACACGACCACAAAGTCGATCATCGAACTGAGGCCTAGGGTGTCCTGGTGCTAAGTGCACATATGAACACCCCTATGCTTGAACATGGTGTTTTTTATGGACAATCCGTGACAAGCACAGAAGTCCAATCAGAGTCTGTAACACCCTTTGTAAATTTTTGGTCTTCTTGATACCATTTTTTGTTACCTCTGCATGGTATCAAATCTCAATCCAGACTTTTTTCATGTGTCTCTCCTTGGAGGTGGAACAAGTTACTCGCTTCCATTCGAACCTCTGAATTGCTCAATTTGTTTAAGGCTTATCTTATTTGATAAATGTATGCTTGATAATGGCTTTTCTAGGTTTTTGTAACCAATAACTAGCGTTGATCAGTGAATACACCAAAGTAAATATGATTTATTTGCTATTGACCTTGTTTACCAAATATTTTCCTGGAAATTTGCAGTGTGACCAAGTTACCATTTTCTCCCCAAAGCCCCATGATTCTTTGCAAGGCCAGGGTGACATCACAAAACTGTAGCAGCCAATGTTGGATGGGACCCTGCCTCCTCCTAAAGAGTATATAATGCTGATCCTAGTCATGGGCCAAAAATTACTGCAAATCTTTCAAATATGTTTAAACAGAAAACATGCAAACAGAAGGAAATTGAAAATATGTCCTAAAGGTGAAGTATTTTTGTATGGACTTTATGTGACCTGTATTTAATATGTATTGGGGAGAAAAAATAAACTGTTCTTTTCGGTTTGACAGAGGTGGGTACCTGCTATCGAATCTGTGGGGAGCAAGTATCTGCGAATTCATATTCCTGTCTGCTATTATTTGCAAGAAATTGTACTGTTCTGATATTTAATTCTATTAATTTTATCTCAAGGAGGAATAGTGGCACAGTGGTTAGAGTTAGGGCCACATTTGTGGCCACAATACACTGGTCTACAAAATATATTTTTTGTTTGCTACTGGGAACTTCAGAGCAGCTCTTTATTAAGTTTTTTACACTGATTTGATATATGAAATTGGAATTAAGCTAGCACATCAGGTTTTTGAAATCCACATCATTGACGTTTTGACACTTTTGAATATCAATGTAATACATCAACACGATATCTGGAGTTTGGACTCTGTCCCACCAAAATTGTTTTGATGTGTTTATTCTGAAAACAAACCAGAAGAGGATACCAGAGACACGTTAAAGCATATTTATGTCAATTTACCTCAATATAAAAGTGAGGTCAGTGTGCCCAAAAATGTTGGAGGCACTCGCTTTTGCACTTGTACTGCACATCTGTCACTCTTTGCAAGAACTAACAGCAGTCACCCATCATGCTCGGAGTGAATTTTCCCCAATATCAGTTTTTCATCACCTTTATATCTCGATGAAATCTTTCCCCATGCTCATCTCTGACATTGCTTAGATTTGGTGGAAAAAAGTCAAGATGAGAATGTAAAAAAATGCATCTTCACTGACATTCTGGCTCCCGTAAGCTAATATACTTTCAACATATTCTCCACAAGCTCAGCATTATTCTCTTCTCTGTGACTGTCAAGGAAATTCTGGACAACCTGCATGAATGAGGGTGCTGAGTCAGTTGGCTTCAGTTTCCTTTTGAACTCCTCGTCAAGCATCAGTTCACGGATTTCAGGGCCAACAAAAACACCTTCCTTAATTTTGGCTTCACTTTTCTCGACACCAAACTTATTTCTTAAATGCTGAAATGCATCGCCTTTACTGTCCAGTCACCCTAGTTGTTCAAGACCTGGAACATCATAACTAAAAAACGGGACATGCTGGATGAAAACGGTTTTCAGATTTGGAGTCAGCAAGTGAAATTTGTTAAAGTAAAGGTAAAAGAATCCCAGTAGCAAAATGCTTGTTAACTAGTGAATCAGTCCAGCATAGTTCACAAACATTTCTCTAGCACATGAGGGGAACTTAAAAGACTATTGCACCATTTTAATCCACTCAGAACTAGTTTAGTTTATCTTTTCCCATTGACTTCAATACATTTTGCGGAGTTTGGCAACGTTCCTGAACAGCACAGAGAATTTGCTAAACTTGAGGTGAAGGAAATTCAGCCAGTTTTGTTCTACAACTTCAATAAATAATATTAATATTATTATATTAAGAAAGCCTGTTTTTGATGGTCCTTAAAAATATGTCTAGAAATTGGGAAAAAAATTGTGAAAAACAAGCTCCTATAAATCAGAATGTAAATGAATCTGAACTTGAACTTGAACTAAGAAGGAGATTTTATGGGAGTTCTAGGAACCACAAAAGATGATGTAGTATCTTATCGAAATACACTACATACTGTGACGTGTGAGTTCCTGTCTTGCACACTAAAACACGAGGCTGAGTCTCAACTTTATTCAGCTTGAAACAGGAACAACACAGTTATTTATTCTAGCGGGATCTGCCACTCTCCTATACACAGACACAGCAATTAGGCAGGGTCGTGGTCATGTTAGTGGCCAAGTAATACCGTTCCCTGTATTTATAATGTTCCTTGCATCACCCATCGACGGCAGATGCTCATAGCTCGACCAAGATCTTTTCGAATTTGTTTTCACAGCGAACTGTTCCAGCGCTGGGAGCCGTGTTTGCCCCAGCAACCAATAGGTTGTCTTCCATAGACGCGGTGATTGCACTTTGGGACGCTCTTTAACATGTCGTCCCATTGTGGGGAGCCCCAAAAGAGTTTTGAAACCTTACAATACATACTACAGTGAGACAAAAGCTCTTGCAAACAATCTGTTATTTGAGTTAATTGCTTAAAAATTGATTTGTGTTGAGTATAAATGTAGCATTTCAGTATTGTTGCCTCCCAGCTATTTTTCATTTTTTTAAATAGAAACATAAACAGTAACATCAATGAGTGATAACTTTATACGCAGCATCAAGAATACTTAGCCACTTATTTTCAACTGTAATGTGTTTGAATTCTATTAACCTGGAAAATGAATGGGTCACTGTGGTAATTGCGAATGAGCATATCCAGCAAAATTCCTTATATAATATAGTTAACCCAGTGTTTTATTGTGAAAAGTGTTTACAACAGGCAGTTTAACCTATGAGGTTCTTTTTATATTGGTGGACAAGTCAATACTGGAAATGCCTAAATTGTTAACCTTTATTCACATGGATGTCCTGCAATACGTGTCTATTTTACACTTAATCAGCACAGACAACCTCAAATACAAAGCAAAGCAGCATTGACACCTTAGCAGGGGCAAGAAGCAGCTTGCTCATGAGGGGTGCCTACTAGAATTTGTAGATGTGTCAGTCCGTCTTCTCATTACTTCCTCCAAAACAGTTACACTCTAGAATATCATAGCAAAAGCAAGGAGCCGCTGCAAAGGCTACTTCTGCTGAGCTTTTCTTTGAAAGGGGCTACACCATCTTATCTGAAACCAAGAGCTTGTTTGAAAGCCTTCACTTGTTGGGTCACATCACTACTTCTGAAAGAACTTACCATGAATAAACATGGCTTTATATTACCAGTCATCAGTTATTGCTAGACGTCAGTAAACAACGAGACAACTTCAGAGAGGTGATACCCAGACTTTTATTCTAATCATTGCTTATATTTATTTGCAGAAAAACCAGGCATAAATGTTAGATATGAAGACATACAACTTGCAAGATTCAAATCGGATGGCCACTTTAGCTTTTATAGTATTTGACTTCTTCAGCTGTGATGCTGGTAAGCGTTGGGACAGTAGATAGCAAAAACAACAGATGTCTTCTCTCTTCCTGGCAGTTATAATGCCTTTTAAAGTCTTTTGAATTTATAGTGTCTTGCTAATCACCTTATGTAAGTTATTGCATCAGACAAAACTTTGGGACAACCAATAAGTTCCCATGGTCTGGTTGATTTTTAATTAAGTTACTTTTGGCTAAATATCAAACGTGTTATTCTTAAAGTCCCAAGCCTCCATTTCACATATTCTTACAAGCATACAAATACTGGTTACTTTATCTAAACTAAATCATATACATTCTAATAAACAATCACAATCCTTAACAATTTATATTTACTATAATTCTTGTCTATGTCTATTTTGCATACACCCTAGAATTTTTTCTACTTCCAAAATTCAACACTCCTGAAAAACAACCTTATGGATAGTAGTAATCAAACAAGGTCATGTGTATGTGCTCGCTATTTCCGTTACAGAACATATTGATTACAGAATATCAGATTATGAGCTCTAAGACATAGTTTTAGTCATGGTCATATAGTTTAAGAGCCATTATTTAATAATACTAAAATAAACTATAATAAAACAAGATGCACAAATATTTAGCATACTGCAAAAGCACAATTCTCCTATAGCATTACACCCAGTAATTTCATACTTTCCATTTATATTGGAAGCTTATACCAGAAAATCAGGTTATAGTACTTGATGAGGTGACTGCTGTGGTGGATTGCCGGCTTTCGATTCCGGTTCTCACCCCCAGGCCGCCAGGAGGAGCTCTCCCAACAGCGTGAACGTCCCCCGAGTTCCAGCAGGGCCTCATGGACTATGTAGTTTTTATACGCAGCCCTGCTGGATACCTTGGGGGCCACCAGGAGTCGCTGTAGGAGGACTCAGAGGCTCTTATGTGCCCTATAACCCGGGAGTACGTCATGGTCACGTGACAGGAAGATACGATGTGCTCCCGGGTTGAAGAAAAGGACTGTTTGCCCTGACCCGGAAGGAATAAGGAACTGTGGACTGATTGGGCAGAAACTCTTCTGGGTCAGGGAATATAAAAGGACGATGGGAAATCCCAGACGCTGAGCTGAGCTGGGTGGAAGGGTGGCAACGCGTCTGGGAGTGTGGAGGATTATTGTTTATTGTTGTTATTATTATTATTATTATTGAGTATTGTGGAGAGGAGGGTGCTTTGTGCACAATTATTATTATTATTATTATTATTATTATTAATAAACCATTATTTGGACTTTTACCTGGTGTCTGACGTCTAGTCTGAGGGTTCAAGGGGTCACGGAGACCTCAATCTGTCACAGTTGGCGTAGTCGGCAGGAGTCTCTGGCCGTCGATTTTGGCAGAGGACCTGTACATAAATAAATTTTACTGTGGGCAGAGAACCCGGAGAAGGCAGCGTCCAGACACGCAGAAAAATCGCCAAACCTCACCTTTACCAGGGACGTCATGGGAAAGAAGAAGACAAAGCAGAGCGCCAGCAACAGCGGAGGTCTAAGGCTCAACATTGCCTGCTTTCATGATGAGCCACGGAGCGGCTACGTGCTTCGGGAGAAGCATACGGAAGAGGATGATGGAAATGAGGTATGTGCCGGGAGCGAATTTGAAAACTTATTTAAAATAACGCATTTTGTCCCGTGCGCATACCTCCCAAGGGTCCATCCGGAGGTTCTGCGGGAGGCAGGAGAGAATGCAGAAGGCAGTAGTGCACTCACATCAGTGGAGCAGTCGAGCGAGAAAGACTTCCGCATGTCGGGTGCTGGCAACGGACACGTGACCCACCCCGAAGGAGAAGGTCCGTGTCCAGCTGTTTACGTCTTCAACCCGGAAAAGACGGACTTGGTTTTTCCGAAAAGGAAGGGGGAGGCGAGCGAAGCACCGCTCAACCCGCAAGAAGGTAAGGAGGGCCGGGATGTAGCTGATCGATCTGTCGACAAATTAATAAAGACAGACGGCAGTTTGCCAAAGAAGGCAACCCGGCCCTCAGACGAAAAAAACTCCAAATCCCAGAAGCCTCCACAAAGCCCGTCAGAGCATGTGCCGACAGCGGGCGTGCTCATTGGCTCCCAGCCGGAGGGTAAGGCTAGTGATCTCTTGAGCATGCCTCCGGCTGAATTAAATAACTTTTTTGATGTGCGCGAGCTGGAGAAGTTGCTTCAGCCCGTGCACAGTTTCTTACAGATTGTGGCAACAATACAGAAGATTGTTGGAGAGTTGGGAGCAGCAGCTGAAGCGCGTTAAAAAAGCTGGATGAATACCTACTGCGGTTTGGTCGAGAGCGTCCCGTGTTATATGATTTGGCGGTACAGGTGGGAAATGCCGGTACCGTATATAATGAAATAGGGACGCAGTATGAAATGGGTCCGCGTTTGATAAGTAGCGGGTGCCAAACCACTGCGAGCCCTACACGAGAGTGTGGGATAATGACAGAAGGGGCAGGGGAAGCGCCAATCAAACCGGAGCAGTTGGAAGGTACTGTCTCTCGGGGCGATAAGGTGCTGAAGACGCCGCCTCCTTCTAATAAAAAATCAAAGGGTGTTCAGACAGAAAAAGGGCTCTCTTTTACTAATAGAGAGACCCAAACTGTGGATATACCCCAGATTAAAAGGGCGGTTCAGGGAAATAAAATCTGTGCCGTACAGCATAAAGGGACACAGTGTGATCCGGCACCGCGTTTAATTAGTAGCGGGTGTCAAAGCACTGTGAACCCGACAATAGATTGTGGAATGGTGACTGAGTGGTCAGGTGAAGGTCCGATCGAACTGGGACAGCGGTATGAGACGGCTTCCCGGAGCGATACGGACCTCGAGACCCCGACCCGCGTGATGAGGGAGTTGTCGCTCGTTACTGGAGGGGCGGAGGAAGTGCCAATCAAACCGGGGCAGCTGAAAAGTGCTGTTACCCGGGACGAGGTGGTACTAATGACGCCGCCTCCTATAATGCGTAGAACAACGGGCGTGCAAACAGCAAAGAGGCTCTCTCTTCTCCACAGAGAACCTCACGCTGTGCACAAGCCCCATAATAAGCAGGAGATCCACAAACTGAAACACGGGTCCCCTGACAAGACAGAGAGAAGGGCTGAGAGCAGCAAAGTGGCCGTAAAACCCTCCTTGGCGGAGGAAAGGGCGGAGCAAACATTGACGGAGTTCCCGAGATGTTTCTGGTCTCGCAGAGGGGGACAACCAGGAGGACATCGTCGGTGTTACAACTGTCGTCGGCCGGGCCACGTGTGGCGAAGTTGTCCCCAGAGGACAGGGGAGCGGTGGGACAGAAGATACACCGTTCCCCCAAGGTTCGCTGGGGAGCCTAGACAACGTAGCCAAGGTCCGGCTAACGCGTCCTCCTGGAGGAGGACGTCCCTCGCGGGGCTGGTCGCTTCGCCCCAGTTGGCTTCGCTAAGGGGGGGGGGGAATTGTGGTGGATTGCCGGTTTTCAATTCCGGTTCTCACCCCCAGGCCGCCAGGAGGAGCTCTCCCAACAGCGTGAACGTCCCCCGAGTTCCAGCAGGGCCTCATTGACTATGTAGTTTTTATACGCAGCCCTACTGGATACCTTGGGGGCCACCAGGAGTCGCTGTAGGAGGACTCGGAGGCTCTTATGTGCCCTATAACCCGGGAGTACATCATGGTCACGTGACAGGAAGATACGATGTGCTCCCGGGTTGAAGAAAAGGACTGTCTGCCCTGAGCCGGAAGGAATAAGGAACTGTGGACTGATTGGGCAGAAACTCTTCCGGGTCAGGGAATATAAAAGGACGATGGGAAATCCCAGACGCTGAGCTGAGCTGGGTGGAAGGGTGGCAACGCGTCTGGGAGTGTGGAGGATTATTGTTTATTGTTGTTATTATTATTATTATTATTGAGTATTGTGGAGAGGAGGGTGCTTTGTGCACAATTATTATTATTATTATTATTATTATTATTAATAAACCATTATTTGGACTTTTACCTGGTGTCTGACGTCTAGTCTGAGGGTTCAAGGGGTCATGGAGACCTCAATCTGTCACACTGCATAAACAGCAAGTTGAAGTCTGCCTTCACTTTAATGAAGAACATACATTTCATGTAAATGATGACACTCATGTAACAGTTATTTTTAACTACTTGCATTTGAGACACTAATTGTTTTTGCAAAAATGTGCCCTTTCAGCAGTGCCTGACTGGTGTTACTTTACTATCTGATTTTCAGTGAATAAGATTTTTAAGGAAGAGCAATCTCCTGTCTCAGAGCAGCTGATGAACTTGCAGTGTTTCATTTTGGAAAGTCATAATTTAGTCGGGGGCGGCATGGTGGCGCAGTGGGTAGTGCTGCTGCCTCGCAGTTAGGTGACCCAGGTTCGCTTCCTGGGTCCTCCCTGCGTGGAGTTTGCATGTTCTCCCTGTGTCTGCGTGGGTTTCTTCTGGGTACTCCGGTTTTCTCCCACAGTCCAATGACATGCAGGTTAGGTGCATTGGCGATCCTAACTTGTCCGTAGTGTGTGTGTGTGCCCTGCGGTGGGCTGGTCCCCTGCCCAGGGTTTGTTTCCTGCCTTGCGCCCTGGGATTGGCTCCAGCAGACCCCCATGACCCTGTAGTTAGGATATAGCAGGTTGGATAATGGATGGATAGATAATTTAGTCGGGCCATTTCTAAGTCAATCTAATTCCTGTAATGACCTTTTTCATTTTTTTTTTTCTGAAATGCTGTTGCAGCTCATCGTAAGCTTGGCATTTAGCAAAATGAAACCCTGACCCATTGGCATGGTTCTTTTCAGTGATCACAGGCATCCAAGGGTATCTAATAGTATCTAACTATTTTACGTCACTTTATATACTTCATAATAAACACAGCTGCTATGTGGCTTCTGCTTCCATTTACAGTGGTGTGAAAAACTTTTTGCCCCCTTCCTGATTTCTTATTCTTTTGCATGTTTGTCACACAAAATGTTTCTGATCATCAAACATATTTAACCATTAGTCAAATATAACACAAGTAAACACAAAATGCAGTTTGTAAATGGTGGTTTTTATTATTTAGGGAGAAAAAAAAATCCAAACCTACACGGTCCTGTGTGAAAAAGTAATTTTGTGAAAAGATCGCTTCAGCTTGAGTTGACGAACAGATGGCCGGACATTCTCCTTCAGGATTTTTTGGTAGACAGTAGAATTCATGGTTCCATCTATCACAGCAAGCCTTCCAGGTCCTGAAGCAGCAAAACAACCCCAGACCATCACACTACCACCACCATATTTTACTGTTGGTATGATGTTCTTTTTCTGAAATGCTGTGTTCCTTTTACGCCAGATGTAACGGGACATTTGCCTTCCAAAAAGTTCAACTTTTGTCTCATCAGTCCACAAGGTATTTTCCCAAAAGTCTTGGCAATCATTGAGATGTTTCTTAGCAAAATTGAGACGAGCCCTAATGTTCTTTTTGCTTAACAGTGGTTTGCGTCTTGGAAATCTGCCATGCAGGCCGTTTTTGCCCAGTCTCTTTCTTATGGTGGAGTCATGAACACTGACCTTAATTGAGGCAAGTGAGGCCTGCAGTTCTTTAGACGTTGTCCTGGGGTCTTTTGTGATCTCTCGGATGAGTCGTCTCTGCGCTCTTGGGGTAATTTTGGTCGGCCGGCCACTCCTGGGAAGGTTCACCACTGTTCCATGTTTTTGCCATTTGTGGATAATGGCTCTCACTGTGGTTCGCTGGAGTCCCAAAGCTTTAGAAATGGCTTTATAACCTTTACCAGACTGATAGATCTCAATTACTTCTGTTCTCATTTGTTCCTGAATTTCTTTGGATCTTGGCATGATGTCTAGCTTTTGAGGTGCTTTTGGTCTACTTCTCTGTGTCAGGCAGCTCCTATTTAAGTGATTTCTTGATTGAAACAGGTGTGGCAGTAATCAGGCCTGGGGGTGGCTACGGAAATTGAACTCAGGTGTGATACACCACAGTTAGGTTATTTTTTAACAAGGGGGCAATTACTTTTTCACACAGGGCCATGTAGGTTTGGATTTTTTTTCTCCCTAAATAATAAAAACCATCATTTAAAAACTGCATTTTGTGTTTACTTGTGTTATATTTGACTAATGGTTAAATGTGTTTGATGATCAGAAACATTTTGTGTGACAAACATGCAAAAGAATAAGAAATCAGGAAGGGGGCAAATAGTTTTTCACACCACTGTATGTCAACAGAGGTGCCCACTTGCACCAGCCTAACAAGGTCAAAGTGTCAGTGACCCATATTACATATTTAAAAGTTGCCAGAATCCATCTGTTTGATTAACTACAGCCATTTACTGCATCACCACTTGGTGTATCTGCATTTTTGAGACAATTTCTATTTTAGGCATGCACTAGACTGGTTACCTACAACTATGCGAGTATGACCAAATCCAAATTACTGTTGGTAACAGATCTGTGGCCAAGTAAATAAGCCACCCTACTATTTAGGCAAGTACTTCCAGCTATAATGCAGGAAAAATAAGGGCACATTTGTTTGCTGCAAAACACATTCTACAATGAAACAGCAGTTTTAAAGAAGACTTGCCATTTATGATCCTAATTACATGGATGTAGTGACTTACATTATTGGATGATTATTGGAGGTGTTTATTTTAATGAGTTTGTTTTTCAGTTCCTTTGTAGCAATTATGTTGCCCGACAATAAATTCAAAGTTTATGTTCAAGTTTGGGCGGCATGGTGGCGCAGTGGGTAGCGCTGCTGCCTCGCAGTTGGGAGATCTGGGGACCTGGGTTCGCTTCCCGGGTCCTCCCTGCGAGGAGTTTGCATGTTCTCCCCGTGTCTGCGTGGGTTTCCTCCGGGCGCTCCGGTTTCCTCCCACAGTCCAAAGACATGCAGGTTAGGTGGATTGGTGATTCTAAATTGGCCTTGGTGTGTGGGTGTGTTTGTGTGTGTCCTGCGGTGGGTTGGCACCCTGCCCAGGATTGGTTCCCTGCCTTGTGCCCTGTGTTGGCTGGGATTGGCTCCAGCAGACCCCCGTGACCCTGTGTTCGGATTCAGCGGGTTGGAAAATGGATGGATGGATGGATGTTCAAGTTTTTATTTTTATTTGTTTTTTCAGGAGTACTCATATTTTGGACACATTGTATATACAGTTGGGTTTGCTTCCCGGGTCCTCCCTGCATGGAGTTTGCATGTTCTCCCCGTGTCTGCGTGGGTTTCCTCCGGGCGCTCCGGTTTCCTCCCACAGTCCAAAGACATGCAGGTTAGGTGGATTGGCGATTCTAAATTGGCCGTAGTGTATGCTTGGTGTGTGTGTGTGTTTGTGTGTGTCCTGCGGTGGGTTGGCACCCTGCCCGGGATTGGTTCCTGCCTTATGCCCTGTGTTGGCTGGGATTGGCTCCAGCAGACTCCCGTGAGCCTGTGTTCGGATTCAGCGGGTTGGAAAATGGCTGGATGGATGTATATACAGTGTCCGGTTCTAATATGGGGCATGAAGCTGTAGAGGTGATTAAACTTGGGTGGCACCAGGAAGGGGCAGTAGAGGTATGTGGTGCTTAGTAGGGTCAATGCATGAACCTTTGGCTGCAGGTTCTTTATGTTTAGTCAATAATGAATTGATGATTCATTTCAAGTATAATTTAATTTAGAGGGATCTTAAACTATGTTCCCTGTACCAATTGCATTGTTTTCATACAGGAATTGTATTCTAGATGTTTTTTCCAATCAGTTATTTAAAGTATTATTTTGTCATGAAAGGTGTTGATGATGAACAGAGCACTAG
Source organism: Erpetoichthys calabaricus (assembly GCF_900747795.2). Taxonomy (NCBI): domain Eukaryota; kingdom Metazoa; phylum Chordata; class Cladistia; order Polypteriformes; family Polypteridae; genus Erpetoichthys; species Erpetoichthys calabaricus. Next base: position 151,314,378 of record NC_041402.2, on the reverse strand, counting down.
ACTTCTTTTTCTCTCCTTTACATAGATTAGGCCACCATACTGACTCATGTTGGACCTTCCAGATAAGATGCATTTAAACTATGATCAACTGAAACCCCTTGACTACAGACAGGAGGACTCCATTAAACTAATTCTTTGACTTTGAAAATCAATTGGCTACACCAGTGATTGATTTAGGGGTGTTATATTAATGCGGGTAAACACTTATGCGATTAATTTTTTTTGTGTTTTACATTTGTAACTAATTTAGACCACTATGAAGAGAACTGTTTTCAGATTAGTATTAAGGTGTGTTTTTCTGTTGATCAGCATCAAAAAAGTAGGATTAAATACACTGTAAATCAGTGTTGTATAGCAAGAAAGTGTGAAAACTTCCAAGAAGTAAGTAAACATTTTAGAAGAATGAGTATTCTGAGTATTGATGCCTAAATTGGAGCTCATAGAGAGGGCTGTTTCAGAAAATCCTGTTTGACTGTCACTCAAATTATATGCTGTAATAACATCGAGCATCCTTTGTTGGTCACACACCTGATCATTGTATTTGTAATTTGTTTTTCTTCCACACCCCAAAGATTTGCAGATTAGCAGGTTATGTTAAGTGGGAACTGCAAATTAGATTAGATTAGATAATATTTTGTTTGCCCAAAAGGAGAAATTAAAATTTTCAAAAGCTCATATATATTGTGACGTGTGAGTCCCTGTCTTGCACCCCAAAACACGAGGCTGAGGCTCAGTACTTTAGCAAAACCAGCTTTATTCAACATGAAACAGGAACAGCATGGTTATTAGATCAGCTTGCACTTCTTAGGGTTGCCCGTCAACCCCGCCAGCCATAATCTGTCAAGCACCGCCCGAAGGTGGATGAGATGAGATTCCCAGTCATTACTGAAAATGACCACATCGTCAAGATAGGCACCCGCGTAAGCAGATTGGAGACGCAGGATCTGGTCCATCATTCGCTGAAAGGTCAGCGGTGTGCCATGGAGACCAAAAGGGAGTGCTGTAAACTCAAACAACCCATGTGGAGTGGTGAATACGGTCTTTTCATAAGTAGTCTCCTCAAAGGGGACCTGCCAATAGCCCTTCATGAGATCAAGGGTGGAGATATGTGAAGCCTGCCCAAGCTTTTTTAACAGTTCATCTACATGCGGCATTGGGTATGCATCAAACTTGGAAATCTTATTCAAATGCCTAAAATCAGCACAGAACTGAACCATTGGACTTTGAGACAAGTTTGATTGGGCTTCACCATTCACTTTTGCTCGGCCGAATAACGCCTACTTGGAGCATCTGTTGGACTTCCTTGTGTATCACCTTCCTTGTTGCCTCTGGTAGGTGATACGGGGGCACCTGTATAGTAACACTTGGTGGAGTGGCAATCTTGTGTTCTGAAATCATCGTCCGGCCAGGTGTTGCCAAGAAGACGTCCGAGTTCCCCTTGATCAGCAATAGCAATTCCACTTTCTAGGTGTCAGTTAAATCATCCCCAATAGTGACCTCAGTCTGGGGGACCGCTGCGGCCATGACTAGGACTTTGTGACGGTCGTGCTACTCCTTTAAAAGATTAACATCCAAAATTTGTATGGGTGTTTGCCGCCGAGGAATTATGACTTTATAATTCACTGGGGACATATGCTCTTCTATAACTGCCAGCCCTTGCCATTCAGCAACACCAGCACGCGATCCGCCTTCTTAAACACGTGGACTTTATTCATTTTGTCATAATTACGTTTTTGTGCCTCCTGCTCGCGCTTCTAATGTTCCACCACAATAGAGGACAATCTGGCAACCTGCTCTTGCAGCGAAATGACTTGGTCAACAGACCTTCCCCAGGGGGTGTTTCGTGAGTCCTCCCAAAATGTCCAATGCTCCGTGTGGTTGTCAGCCAAATTATAGTTTGAAAGGACTCATCCAAATGGGCGCTTGTGAACAGCCAACAGGAGGAAAGTTACCATAGTATCCCATGAAGTTGGATCATCATGGGCTACCTGCCAAATCATCTGTTTTAGGGTTTTATTAAATTGTTCAGTCAGGCCATTCATTTGTGGATGATAAACTGTGGAGTGTAACTGCTTAATTCTGAAACTTATGCATAACTGCTTCATGATGTGAGACATAAAGGCTGTAACCTGATCAGTGAGAACCTTGCGAGGGATACCAATATGTGTAAACATATCCGAAAGTGCTTCTGCAATAGTCCGGGCGTCTGCCCGTCATAGCACTGCTACTTCTGGGTATCTTGTAGCGTAATCAATTAACATGAGCATATACTGAAAACCATTTTTACTCTTTGGAAGCGGACCAACAATATCTAATCCCACCCTCTCAAAGGGGACATCTAAAATAGGAATCGATACCAGGGGCACCCTGGCAGGTCTGTGAGCGGAAACTATTTGACAGTCGAGACAGGCCTTACAAAATCATTCCACATCCCGGCCTATATTCACCCAATAAAAGCATTTTGAAATGCGTTCCCATATCTTTTCTGTGCCAAGGTGAACCCCCAAAATGTGACTGTGAGCAATTTTTAAAACCTTCTCTGTCTGACTTGGTACTACCAACTGCTATTTTAGGCATACGTCCATACGTCCATCACCCATGCAATCAGAAATCACCTGATACAGAAAACCATCCTTAAGTAAAAAAATGTGGTGTTTTAAAATTCAGGTCCTCTCTCTGCAGATAGTAAGAGTCAGGTGAGACGTGGGCTTGTCTGAATGCAAAATCCAAGTTGTTATAGGCTCGTTGTTGGTGAGCAAACTCCATCTGGATGCCAGTCTCTGCTTCCTCCATGTCTGATGCAGAGTCACCTTCGCCTCCCACTGCTACCATGACTGATGCAGCATTGCACTCACTTTCCATTGCTATTTCAATTTTGCCTGTGTCCATATTGAGTCTCTGGTCTGTGGAGGCTGTTGATGTGTGTGATAGTGCGGAAAAGTTTGCCAGCTGTCCTAGGACTTCACTTGAGGATTCGTCCCCCACCTCGCTGTACAACTCCGGTTCAATTTCAAATCTGTTTCCTTGACTGATATTGTCAGTGGCGTGCTCCACACTATCCAATATGGGGGTAGGTGTTCTTCAGGTGGCCAAGACCTTAAAGTTCCAAACCTTAAAGTTCTTCCCTTTAAATTTCAGGGGGAGTAATATAGTCTCATATGTTTTAATGTCCCCATGGACGCAGCGTATGTTCACCTTGTCTGTGACTTTATAAGGGATCTGCCGGAGCAAGTTATGGTGGACTATGCAGAAGTTGCTACCAGAGTCGAATAGCACTGAGAATTCCTGTCAACATAAAAGAGACCTTAAAATTGGCTTCCTTTAGCATCCTGGGGGAAGATTGTCAGCCACATACTTGGGCCAGACCGATAGCCAGTGTTAGCACCGAAACTGGAGACTCTTGACCACCAGACTCACAGCCATGCGGAGGAGGATCTGTTGCTTCAGGTAGTTACAATCATCAAGCCTTTCAGGATGGTTAAAAATGGAGCTAAAATAGCTGCCTAGGCTCCCCTGTCCAAATGCATCAATGTAGAATACACTCATGGTTGTCTGAGGAAGACATCTTCAGCAGCACATCTTATGGCAGCGCCAAGGCAGCGACGGCCGCCAGAGCCTCATCTTGATCTGGGTTTTGCTGTATTTCTTGTGGATCCATAGGACCCCACTTATGGTACCATGTGACATGTGAGTCTCTGTCTTGCACCCAAAACCACGAGGCTGAGGCTAAGTACTTTAGCAAAACAGCTTTATTCAACTTGAAACAAGAACAGCACAGTTATTTATTGTAGCAGGATCTACCACTCTCCTATACATAGACACAGCAATCAGTCAGGGTCATGACCAGGTTAATGGTTAAGTAATACTGTTCCCTGCATTTACTGTACAATATTCCTTGCATCACCCATCAATGGCAGGCACTCATACTGCAACAGTGCTACAGTGCTGGGAGCCTGCGTTGCCCTGGCAACCGATATGCTGTCTTCCGCAGACAGATTGTGTTTCAGGATGTTGTTCGGCGTGTCATCATGTTGGGGGGAGTTTAGAAACCTTACAATATATATAGGTGGAGCGGCCACATCTTCTAGGGGTGCGTTCAGCCCGCCTCTTCACAATATATATATATATATATATATATATATATATATATATATATACTGTACATACAGTAGTAGAGTATTGTCATACAGTATACAGCTTAAAGGTGGTTGCTTAAGGGCTCTGGTGATCATAATTTCCCACCGAACTAGTCACCACATAACCCGGAACTGCCCATGTTTGTTTTAGTTCTATTTGGTACTGAGGAATAATTCTGTCTTTTTGGCTCTGCAGAACAGAAAACTGACTGTCACGCCACCTCTGGTGTCAATTCTGTTTTTTGCCCTCCTGGATCCGCCCTTTCATGCCAAGTCACCACATAACCCACAACTGCCCATGTTTGCTTCAGTTCTATTTTGAGCTTTCATTTGAAAAGACAAAACCGCAACTTGTTGCGTGTATGCTTTGTGCTTTCAACTTTTGAAATTATACAGGGTAAACAAAGTGGTGCCCCAATGCTTTGATGTTGTTTTGTCTCCTCTTTACTACATATATATATATATATATATATATATTGTCACGCACGCGCGCATAGGGAGCCGCAGAATGACCGAGGAAGTAGCGCGAAACCTAAAGCCAAAAGGGAATTGACGGGCAACTAACCTCTCTCTCTCTGTTTTCCCAGAAAGAAGGAAACGCTGACACCATGAATCTTCTTCCATCTTACCATTTCCGCATTCTCCTTCCCTCTGATGACGTCAGGACCCCAGCATGCAATGCAACTCCCTACCCAGCATTCCTCTGATTGTTCCAGTCTCCACTATAAATGTTCCCCCATCACGCCATCTTGTTGTTCAGTTTGTAATCTCTTGATGATACTCTGGACTGTATTTCTTAATATTTGCAATCTGTACAGTATATGGGGCTGGAAAACCCCAAACCTTTATGTGAATTTTTTGTCTTTATTTACAGTATATATATATATATATATATATATATATATATATATATATATATATATATATATATATATATATATATATATACATATACACACACTGTGGCAAGCGGCTGGGGGTGGTACCCAGCCGAGACGCCCAGAAGGACCGGAGGAGGGCTTACGCCTCCTCCAGACCACGAGGAGGCGACCGCCCTGGTGGCTTTGGGGACCACGGGAACAGAGCTTAGAAGCTCAACCCTATAGGGGCCCATGGTCACCTCCAGGTGGCGCCCAGACGCCTGAGGAGCCCTGGTCCTCAGCACATCCGCCACACCCGGAAGTGCTGGGGGGAAGTAGACCAGGGACACCCGGAGTGCTTCCGGAAGCACAGCCGGGAGTGCCGGCAGTTGCTCATTGGGAGGCACCTGGGGCACATCCGGGTGGGTATAAGAGGGGCTGCCTCCCTCCATTCGATGGCTGGAGTCGGGTGGAAGAGGACGGAGTTCGGAGGAGAGGAGAGGAGTGGAGGCGGTCAGGAAGAGAGAGAAAGACATTAAGCGAGGCCTGGACTGAGGGTGTTTGGTGCTGAGGCACTGGGGTGTGCTGTGTCAATTGTATATAATAGTTGTAAATAAACGTGTGTGGTGAATCAAATGATGTCTGTCTGTCTGTGTCCAGGCTGTTCCCCACTATATACACTGTATATATATATATATATATATATATATATATATATATATATATATATATATATATATATATACAGTACTGTATATTGTGAGAAATTAATTCAGAGATAATGATAGTTAAGTATTTTGGTTTGCAGTGGACACTGAAATATTTAAAAACTGGTTTTGGAAAACTACTGAGATGGTCAAGTAAACAAGGGATGTGCCAGAAAGCTGATGTAATACACAAAATGTACTAAAAGATGACTAAGAGATCAGCTTATGTCCTGTAAACAATAAGACTGGGCAGTTGTTATAGACACAGAAATTGCAAGGGTGATGGCTAAACACAGAGGATATGAGAAAAACAAGACTATGATAAAATATACTTTTATTTTTCATAAGTCATTTGGGTGTAGACCAATGAACCAACCAGAGTAAATGTATGCATTGATTGACACTGTTATTTACATTCAGTTCTTTATAAATTGGACCTCTGCTCTCTGTTTTTTGATCATTCTGTAAAATACTGCTGTCATGAAGTGGTATTAAAAACGCGTAGAACAAATTTCCTCCTGCCTGGTAACTCACTGTAAGAAGTTCTAATTTAAAGACAAGATTTCTTTCTTTAATATTGTGTCTTGCACCTGAGAGAAGACACTGAGTCCAAAGGCTTCAAGAAAACTGACTTTATTCTACTCAAAACAGGAACAGTCTGGGTATTTACTGTATTTAAATGGGAGTTACCACTTGAATACCCACAGACAAAGCAAACAAGCATTGACGGGCCTGGTCAGTGGCTGGATTAGAATGTTCCCCGCATCAACATCAGACATATTACCTGGGAGGCTGCAAACTTGCAGTTGCCTCGGTGGTGCTGTGAACCTGCGATTGCCTCAGCGACAGACAAGCAACCCTCAACAGACATGTAAACTGCGTTTTGGTGTGGAGCACGAAACTTATTTCTACTGTAGTGTTAAATGTTTAATCCTCATAAATACAACAATCTGAAGAATTTTTTGCTGATTACCTTTGTTACATTTTAATTGTTACTTTCGCAGTAATAATTCAAAATTGTTTCAAACATTGAGTTCATCAGGCACTGCATGAATCATCCTTTATATATTTAAATGTGTGTCTTTAAATAATGAAATAAAAAAAAAATCCAGTTGCCTCTTTGTGTATGTTTTCTTTTTTGTAGAATTCAAATCTTCCTTACAAATATCTGTTGACATTCAATCAGCTGCATTTCTTTTACATCAATGCCAAAAGAATATGGGTAATTGGACTTATCTGATGTAACATTTGGCAAAGCACTTCAGAAATAAGAGAAATTTAAAATGAATATAAAGTATGGTGGAATGAATCCCTTGAACTTAGAATGAACAGACTTGTGGTTAAATTTTACTAAACACTTCTAAATCCATGTAATGTAAATGCAAAGCAAATGTCTGTGTGCAGTATGCTATGTGGGCTTTAGATATCAATCAAACTTCAATAAAACAAAGTCAGATGAATAGCAGCAAGTCAGTACATTTGGATCCTAAGCTGTACACCTTCATACTCTCCTTCAGCTATGACAGTTATTTTCTCTAGGGTTTTTGTATTTTGTAAAAGTGACTTTCAGTGCAAACATTTTATTTTTGCTTTGTGTCCCTATCTGCGATGATTGAGTGAACTCCAAAGGCAAGAAATCCTGAATATGAATCTATCTCTATAAGGCTTCCCCTCTAATCAAGCCTTTGAACTATACCATAACCCTGATATGACAAAACTGGGGTCAGTTTCACTGTTCCAAGTTTGCCATCCCTTGCTCAGGCATCATGAAGATGTGTGAAGGTAATTAAACAGAAGGAAGCTGACCCAAAAACATGACATATCTTAACGCTACCTGAGCAATTATGTATTATCTGCACTGTCTGGACTGCTCTTGATTCACATGTGTATATTCACAGTAGGCAGAACTAACTATACACAAAATAAAAGAAAAGAAAAAGGAAAAATGTTTATTCCATGCCAAGATAGATAGATAGATAGATAGATAGATAGATAGATAGATAGATAGATAGATAGATAGATAGATAGATAGATAGATAGATAGATAGATAGATAGATAGATAGATAGATAGATAGATAGATATGAAAGGCACTATATGATAGATAAATAGATAGATATGAAAGACACTATATGATACTGCTAGGGATTCTGGGCCTTCAGGGACCAAACAGCCCAAGGCAAAGAAGTGACAATTCTAACCACAGAAATGATTGACATTTGGGGAAATGACCCCAGGACACCCAATTGATGGACTGGTGTTCTTTCTGGAGATGTTGCAGTCATCTACCAATATAGCTTCATATTTTTACATAGTTAGGTTTAGAGGTGACCTGCTGGGATTTAGCAATCCTACCTGCCAACACACAGTTTCAGTAATGGTGCTCACTAAGCTTTGTCCCAACAACCCTAATTCAGATTAAGTAGTAGATTTAAACATGGATGGATGAACTTCAGTTTGGTCAGTTGCTGTTTTGACAGTGTGTATTTCCTGCTCTATTCTTACACCTGACAATCAACTACTGCAACGGAAGTCTCAGATAGGGTTCTTCCCCTGGCTGGGATTCATGTTTATGTTTTACTTCTGTTTTATCTATTCTTGATTCCATTACTTATCTTGATTATTGTCATCCTTCTTTCTTTTTGATTCTGTCTATGTATATAAGCTGCTATTGTTATGTTCCATGTGTTTTGGGAGTGGACCACCAAGAGGCAGGACCACCTGCTAATCATCGGCAGGAACCATACTCCATCCTATGAATCCAGTGGGTCTTCTGCAGTTCCTGGTGGTTCATTTTGAATATGCTTAATATTGTTTAGTGAGTTGTTGCGATTTTTCTTGTGCTTGTGATTTTTTGGATATTTCAAACCTGTGCTCTGTTTTCTGACCACACCTTCGATTCTGTATTGACACTTGGTTTTCTTGTTGGATTGCCCTGCGTTGCTGGCAACTTTTTTTATGTCTTTTGTGTTCTTTGGAGCTTCACAGAGTAACAGACCATTTTGTGAAAATAAACTTTAGATTTTATTAAGATCCTGTGTTTGCTCTCATTACTAGCAAGGCTTTGATGGTAAATCCCCACTTCCCCAGTGGGTATTTTTGGAAGCATTTTTGTGACTTACATGCTGTTGGACTCGTAGTTTATGACAACCTCATTTTAATTTAGGGGTGCACAGTATTTCCCAAATAGGCATATAGGCAGCTGTCACAACTTCTGTATTGTAATGAAGGATGGCACTTGTCTTTACAAGTATGCATAACGCTGTGTGTTAGAATTCACACTAAAACATGGCGTACAGACAAAAGCAGAAATGTGCGTACAAATGTACCTGTTGTGTAACAGAAACCACAGCATAGAGAAAGTGTGTGCATTTCAACAAGTACACACATCGTAAATGTGGAAGGACGGTTCTTGCAGCACTGAGAAAAAAAAAGAAAGAGACAAATATATGGGACATTGGGTATAAATTTATGGCACTTGTAAAAGTTAGCTTTTTTCAGTTTTATTCTCTCAATGATGGTCATGCTCTAAACCCCCCCCCCCCCTCCCCCGCCTTTGCTGATCTGACTATAAGTAACAGCACCAGCGTAAATTCACACCCGATCTGACGCTGTTCATTTTCAAATAATATTGCATTAGTGCGATGATGTTTTCTGATTGGTACTATTTTTTTTTTTGACATCATACACCATAAGGTGCATACTAATTCTGCGTGAGCAGGAAAACTCAATAAAACTGAATAAAAAAAATCAAGTGACGGTGAGATACGAAGAAGGCAGATTCACCAGCGTTTGTGTGTCAGCTTTTATCCCTCCAGATCAGAGAATGTCCAGTTCCATTGCCTCAAAACACTAATCACATCTACAGTTATTCCCAGTTTCAAATAAAAACTAACAGCGTCAGATCTCCAGGGCGGTAGTATGTATTGTGATCATGAGTGAGAGAATATAAGTGAAAAAAAAAGGTAACTTTTACAAGTACAGTACTACAAATGTACACGGTCTGTTACAGACGCAAACCAAATGTATGTGTGTACTGTATAATATTAACAATAAGAGCAGCTCACTACTGAAAACAGCAAATATAGGAGGAAGTGGGGATCGAACCGGGGACTCTTGATTACAAGTCAGCAAATCTTACCGCTATGCCACAGAAGCTGTTGTAGCATCCTTGAACCTTTTGTGAAAGTGTTTATTTGATCCTAGAAAATTGATTCTGTTCATCTGGACAAAGTTTTTAAGTGGGAGAAATATTTCGAGACTTATCCAAGTCTCTTCCTCAGTCTCAATTGACTGCAGGTTTCCCCAACCTTATAAACAGTACCTTTGCTTAATCACAGAGACTAGCACCATTGACAAAGGGCCAGTTGATCAGTGATATGCAAATTGTCCACTGATTAGTAGACGTGTGAACCATTCATAGAGGGTTGAGGAATGGCTGCAATCACAGCATTGTAAGATGGCGACAGATGTACCCTTAGGCCCCCTCCTCTGTTCAGAGATGGTCGTTCCTTTTTCACGTAAATGGCCTCCTTGATTCCTCTCTCAAACCAGCGCTCCTTCCTGTCCAGGATGTGCACCTCTTCATCTTTAAAGGAGTGACCTCTATCCTGTAGATGTAAATAGACTGCGGAGTCCTGGCCTGACGAGGAAGCTCTTCTGTGTTGTGACATGTGCTTAGCCAGTGGCTGCTTGGTTTCCCCGATGTACAATTCACGGCACTCCTCCTGGCACTTAACTGCGTAAACTATGCTACTCTGTTTGTGCCATGGGACCCGATCCTTGGGATGGACCAATCTTTGGCGTAGCGTGTTTTGGGGTTTGAAAGCCACTGAGACCTGGTGTTTCAAGAAAATGCGCCTCAGCTGTTCCGATACTCCTGACACATACGGATCACTAAGGGTTTTCGCTTAGGCAGTGGATGTCCTTCCTCTCTCATGAATCGCTTGGAGTGTTCTTTAGGTGTCCTCCCTGCTTTGACAAAGGACCAGCTGGGATATCCACATTTACTCAGGGCCTTTTTGACGTGGTGTTCTTCTGCTTCCCTGGCCTCTGAGTCTGTGGGAATGGTGTTAGCTCTGTGTTGTAGAGTCCTAATGACACCTAGTTTGTGCTCTAGTGGATGGTGAGAGTCAAGCCTTAGATACTGGTCCGTATGTGTGGGTTTACGGTACACATCCACTTTCAAATGTCCCCCGTTGACGATGGAAATTTCACAGTCTAAGAAGGCTAGCTTGTTATTTTTCATATCCTCTCTGGTGAACTTGATGTGTTTGTCCACCCCGTTGATGTGGTCTGTGAACTGTGGTACCTCCTGAGATCTGATTTTCACCCAGGTGTCATCCACATATCTGAACCAATGGCTCGGTGGTGTTCCAGGATAGGATGATAGAGCCCTCTTTTCCACTTCTTCCATATATAGATTGGCTACTATAGGTGAAACAGGGGAACCCATGGCACACCCGTGCTTCTGCCTGTAGTACTGGCTTTTGTATATGAAATATGTTGATTGAAGACACAGTTCCAAAAGCAGGCACACTTGGTCTGCGTTGAGAGAGGTTCTTTTACTGGGAGTGGGGTCATTCTGTAATCTCTTACGTACTACCTCCACTGCTTCAGTCACTGGGACACAAGTGAATAGAGATGTAACATCAAAAGAGACCAGGGTTTCTTCTGCCTCCATAATGACCTCTCTCACTTTCTCCATGAAATTCAATGTGTTCTGAATGTGGTGTTTTGAGCTGCCTACCACCGGGTTAAGAACAGCGGCCAGGAACTTGGAGATGTTATACGTGACTGAATTGATCATGCAGACAATGGGTCTTAAAGGAGCACCCTGTTTGTGTATTTTTGGTAGACCATACAGACTTGGTGTAGATTCCCCTGGGTATAATCTGTGGTATGTGGTCCGGTCAATAGCATTGTCCTGAACTAACTGCTTAAGACAATATATCACCTTTTTCTTGTAACCACTACCTGGATCTCGCTTTAAGGGCTCATAAGTATTTTTGTCACTGAGCAGAGATAAAATTTTCTCATGGTAGTCTGTCTGGTTTAGCACAACTGTGCATCTCCCCTTGTCCGCTGGAAGGATGATGATGTTGTTGTCCTTGCTGAGTGCCGTGAGGGCCTTCCTCTCCTCAATGCTGATATTGGATGCAGGGGGTTTTGCATTGCTGAGACATGCCGAAACTTTTATCCGCAGTTGTTCTGCTTCCAAATCAGCAATGTTGTTGTTTCTGATAGCAGATTCTGTGGCTGTAATCAGTTCCACTAGCGGGATTTGTTTCGGTGTGACCGCAAAATTTAACCCTTTAGAAAGGACGTTTTTCTCTGCTTGGGTGAGTTGTTTGTCAGACAAGTTCTTCACCCATTTGTCCACATCTTTAGTTTCTGTCTGGCATCCTTCTCTCTGCTGGTTGTGGAGGACACTCCTCATAGTGTGCTGGTGTTTGTGGCGCACAGCAAGTAGATCAAACTTCCTCTTTTGCCTGGTTTTAGACTTTTCATGCTGTGCTAGACGAGCCTTCTCGGTGAACTCAAGCACCTGCTGAAGTGTTTTCTCATCTAGAAGTGAAGAAAGTCTTTGGTGGATCTGCTCCTCTTTGGATTTTAAAACATCAATAGTGAAGTTAGTTTGTCTCACCCGTTCGTTTAGCAGCTGACTCTGTGCCTTCTGGAGGATTTTGATAGCTCGCAGGCCTTTTACTGACGATTTCATCTGTAGATTTTTAGGAGTGATCCCGCTCTGTCTACATCTGAGGCTGAATCTCAGATGGTTCCTGTAGTCTGCCATTTTGTGTGCTGTTTGCTCATACTCACGTACAAGCTTTAGGCCGTCCTTGCCAAAGTGGCTCTCGATGTCTCGATGCATGCTCAATAATCCAGGTAAGGAAATCCTAGAAATTTGATTCTGTTCATCTGGACAAAGTTTTTAAGTGGGAGAAATATTTCGAGACTTATCCAAGTCTCTTCCTCAGTCTCAATTGACTGCAGGTTTCCCCAACCTTATAAACAGTACCTTTGCTTAATCACAGAGACTAGCACCATTGACAAAGGGCCAGTTGATCAGTGATATGCAAATTGTCCACTGATTAGTAGACGTGTGAACCATTCATAGAGGGTTGAGGAATGGCTGCAATCACAGCATTGTAAGATGGCGACAGATGTTTATTTGATCTTTGGACTTCAGGCTTCGCACATTCTATAGTTTATGCCTACATTTTGTAATGTTTATTACTAAAATATGAAAAAGTTTCTGTTTTAACAATGTGTTTACACAGATTACTATAGAAACGGATCACACATGAAATGCATGTGTTCCAAATAACGATCTATTATTTCCACTCTAAAACTCCAGCAGTTCACTCCCAGATAATCAAACAAGGCATGAGCTGGGAGAACTTACTGAACATTCTGCGATGGTGGGGGATGGAATAGCAGGCTGCTTGCTGCTTGTCTTAATCGGCATATTTACAGGACAAAAGACGCTGACGGAGAGGTGCGAACGGATTTAAGGTGGGCCGGATTTACGAGTTTTCTCGTAGGCTCTGGTAATTCTAGTGCTAAACTAATAAACAATATGCGGTTAATTTCAGTGTATTTGATAAAGCCATGTCAGGGATGTGGATCTAAAAAAGGAAGGGAAACCACACTGGAACAAAAGCATTGCTTTGACGCTGGGTGCCACCAGTTTGCAAAACTGAGCGGAGAACTTACGTATGCCAAGCATTTAACTGGCGTGAAAATGTGCGTGGCTTTACGCCAAGTTTAGGTTTTATACATCGCGATGTGAGTGTGGAAACGGGCTTACGCAACATTTTTGTGTGTACACACCGTTTATACATGAGGTCCCTGGTGACCTTGGTAAAAAAGATGACATGACTCAAAGATTTATTCTTAAAGCACGCATCCACAAATTTGAAAATTCACCCAACCAAACGTGGCCATATTGTTGTAGGAAAACTATTTTTTAATGTTATTGTAGTAACTTAAAGTTAGAAATCACACAATGGCACTTTAATGTATCTCTTTTAATAACTAAGGAATGCTTGCTAGCTTCAAGAATAATGTGAGTGTAACTCATAACACATCCACTTCCACTTCTTGTATTTAATAGAGTGGCCATCATCCATCCATCCATCTATCCATCCTCTATTTATGTTATAACCCACTTTATTATCCAACTGTCCATTATTTAATTAACGTTCTTTTTCCATGTCAAGGTATTAGTAGGAAAACTATTCCAGGAACATCATGGACAAAGGAGAAGTCCATTTAAGTGCTCTCATACACATAGGCACTGGGAAAATTTAAAGACATTAATAAATGTATTTTTCACCTTTTTTTGGATTTGGGAGCAAACTAGGATACCAGGGAACGTTAATGTAAAATTCTGCACAGACAGTGACCAGGGCCAAGCATCTAGAGGTATTAGTTGACAAGATTTACCCCTGTGCAACCATGCCATCACTTTTTTTTTGTTAAGCTTTTCAAAATAAAATGAAGGAATATACTTGGCTCCCTGTACAACATGAGTAGTGCTTTTCTGTGTGCCTCTATCTATAAGCACATTAAACTTTGACACCTCTCAGTCTTCATCCACTTATTGCCTCTGTCTACAGCATTATAAAATTTTACAATCCTTCATCCGGGCATGATTTGCTATGCACTTCAATCAATTGAAATTTCAGCAGCTCTAGGCCCTTGCCTAACTAGCTTCTCTCTATTTGAATCTTCCAAGTATACAGAAAGTCCCCAATTATGTCCAGATTCAAGCTCATTGTCACATACAGTGGATTCAGAAAGTATTCAGACCCGTACACTTTGATGTAGATTTAATTTTAAATGGATACATTTGACATTTTTGTCTATGTGAAAACATGTTTCAGAAAAGTTTGCAAATATATTAAAAATCTAAAACTGAAATCTCATATTTATATAAGTACTCAGGCCTTTTGAGTTGGCGCTGCAGATGGTGGTTAGCTACTTCCCATGTGCTTTAGTTCTCCTTGATATGTGTCTAGAACTTGAATGGAGTCCACCTGTGTCAAGCTGAAAGGATTAGACATCATTTACAAAGGCACACCCTGTGTATAGAAGGTCCCAAAATTCGTACTGCATGTCAGGTCAAAAACTAAACCATGAACTCCAAGGAACTCCCTGTAGACTACTGGGATCAAATTGTAGTGAGGCACAGATAAGAGTAAAGGTATAAAACCATTTCTACAGCTTTAAGTGTTCCCAGAAGCAAAGTGGCCTTAACAATTGTGAAGTGACGTGGAAAGAGTTTGAAACCACCAGGACTCTTCCTAGAGTTGGCCATCTTGCCAAATAAAGTAATCCGACAAGAAAACTATGATTACAGAGCTTCAGAAGTCCTCTCCTCAGATAGGAGAACCTGTCCAAAAGATGACCATTTCCACAACATTCCATCAATCAGGTGTTCATGGTAGAGTGGCTAAATGGAAGCCACCCATGTGTAAAAGGCATTTGACAGTTTTAAGGTCTGTTTGGTCTGACGAGGCAGAAAATTGCACTCTTTGGGCAGAACTGCAAGCACAGTGTCTGGTGAAGACCAGGACCTGCTTATCACCTGCCTGATACCATACCTACAGTGAAGCATGGTGCTATCAGCATCATGTTATGGAAATGGAAAGGAAGACTGGTTGGAATCGAGGGAAGGATGAATTCAGCCAAATACTGAGAGCGTCTTCAAGAAAACCTGCTTCAGCGTGCACACAACTTCAAACTTGGGTGACGGTTCACGTTTCAGTATGACAATGACCCAAAGCATACAGTCTAGACAATGTTGGAGTGTCTTTAAGACAAGTCTTTGGCTGTCCTTAAGAGGCCCAGATAAAGCTCAGACTTAAACCTTGTATAACATTGGTGGAGAAACCTGAAGATGGCAGTTTACAGACACATCACATCAATTCTAACAGAGATTTAGAGGGACTTCCCAGGAAGAGTGTAATAAACTTCCCAAATCAAGTTGTACAAATTTTGTACAGGCTTAAACAAGATCAAGGCAACGGTATAAAACTATATCTAAAATTTTGAGATTTACCTGGAGAACAGTGAGTGGCCTCAATAACTGTGAAGTGGAGGAAATCTGAGACTGCCTGTCCAAACTAAGTAACTGGGCAAGAGTGGCCTTGGTCAGAGTGGTGACCAAAAATCCAATAGTAATAGATCGTCAGAAGTCCTCTGCTGAAATGGGAGAAACTTTCAGAAGGACCACCATCTCAGCACCATGCCTTCAATCAGTAAAGTGTCTAACTTCTGCTTGGAAGGTAAGTATTCTGAGAGCATGAGAAAAACGATTCTCTGGTCTGATGAGACAAAAATTGTATTCTTTGGGCAGAACTCCACGCACTGTGTCTGGGGAAGACCAGCACTGCTCATCACCTGACTATAATACTATCCCTAAGGTGAAGCAAGTTGGTGCCTGCATCATGCTATGGGGGTCCTTCTTAGCAGCAAGGATGGAGAGACTGGTCAGATTAGAGGGAAGTATGAATGGAGCCAAATAAAGAAAGACCCTTGAAGATGACTTCAGACTGGGGTGAATGTTCACCTTTAAGCACATCCATGACTGGAAACATACAGCCAAGTCAAACCTGGAGCTGCTTTGGGAAGGCTCACTGAGTGTCATTAAGCCAAAACCCCAACTTAAGCCTCATAAAACATCAATAGAGAGACCTGAAGATGGCAGTTTCCAGACACTTCCTATGCAATCCAATGGGCATTCAGAAGACCTCCCAGGAAGAATGGGATCAGCAGTCAAAATTCAGGTGTGCAAAGTAAGAAGACTTGAAGCTGTAATTTCTGCCAAAGGGACTACTACAAAGCACTGAATTAAGGGTCTGACTACTTACGTGAATGAGAGATATCAGCATTTGAGTTTTAATAAATTTGCATACCTTTTTGAAACCATGTTTTCACTTTGTCATTATGGGATAATGAGTGTAGATTGAAGGGCAAAACAGTCAAATTTATTCATATAAAGTTAAGCCTTCAACAGAATAAAGTATACAGAAGGTGAAGGAGTCTGAATAGTTTCTGAATTCACTGTCAGTCAGTCATTATCCAACCCGCTATATCCTAACACAGGGTCACGGGGGTCTGCTGGAGCCAATCCCAGCCAACACAGGCCACAAGGCAGGAACAAAGCCCACCGCAGTGAATCCACTGCTTGTATACAATATTTCTTGAACTGCGCCGGCATTCACTGGAGAATTTACCTCTTCAGAGAACTGTGAATGTTTCTTGCACACAAACATTTCTTACAACATCCTGATACTGTTCTGACCCGCTTATTTAGAAAGGCTGACCCACCGCTGTCTCAAACAAAAGACCGGAGGTTACAACAATCCCCACTAAACATCATTACCCACAATGTATTAATCTACACTTGCATTTCTCCTGTTCATTTTCCCCTCTGCTCGTCTCTTCTGTTTTGTTCTGTTGGTGACAAGTAGACTAGGCTTACAATTTTTATCTCCTCCATTGTCAACTGGCCATTGTTCAACAATGAATTAATGGACAGATATTGTTGGTTTCCATTTATGTTCATCAATTTGTATTTTGCTTTCTATATGTTTTAGCAAATCTGTATATTTGTATGTACTAATTTTGAATTTAGTAATTTGTATAATATATGCTTGCATTTTACTTGAGAATTTGCCACAGCACAGTTTGACTGCAGTCATTTTTATTATGTACATTGTAATAAGTTTTCTGAAGGAATAAAAAGGCTTCCACAAAGAAAAAGATTCGGGGACTGTCCCCGTATAATGTCCATTGGACAAAGAAAACGTAAAGACTTTTTGCAGTGATCAAAAACATGTATAACATTTGATCCAGTTACAACATAAAATGGCGTTTTTATACAGAGGACAAAATGGAGACAGGAAGTAAGTTGGCAGGAGATGACGTCAAAACTGTGGGACGGATACAACATCATCAATGATGGACCGGAAGTGATGAGGCAACAGTAGTGATGTCATTAGAAGGAGCTGGTAGTAGTGTCATAAGGAGGTGACATCATCTGGCGGTGCCGGACATGACGTTTTTGGCAGCCATCTTTGGAACCTGAAAGTAAGTAATCATTTTTCTTCTTTTTGTCTAACGAAAAGAAAGAGAGAGAGAGAGAGAGACACTATTACCACACATGAACCTCTCGTCTTGTGACAACATGAACACTCGCTTTGCATTGTATTTTTGGCTGTAGCCATTTAGTTTGAAGTTGCTACAATATGATTGAACGTTGTCACGGCATGATGTCACACCTCATTTCCTGTTTAGGGTAGAGACACACTATCAGTAGAGCTCAATTTTCTGGATGGATGAACTTAATAAAACTTTGTGAAGCATTTAGCGGATTCAAAAATTTAATACGAAGTCAGGGCCAGGACTTTCCCTGTTACTTAAACCATGAATTCTGGTTTGTATTTTGGACTTGGCTGCTGGATTTATGCTTGACCTTCTGACTTTCACCTTGCCATTTAAACTTGTTTTACCAGGTCTGTTTATCTATCTCTTGGTCTACTATTCCAGTTTTTTTTCCTATAGGCAGTGAGAATGAGGCAGTTTCCTTGAAGTTTAGGGGGGCTTACGGAGCCTATGATGGTTGCATGGTTATTATTTTGTAAGCCTTTATTATTAACATGTTTGCATTCTTGTAAACAGAATGAAAAGAGAAACAGTACTGTCATTATAAAGCTTGATTATGACGATTGCCTTTTTATGCAGCTTATTTTTTTGATGTATCTAAATGATGGTGATCATTTCTTTCATTGAATTCAATTTTAATTCATATAAGGGGGCCTAATTTTTGCACTAGGTATTCTAATTATACAACTGCGTCACTGACAGTGCCTCTCTCTACATTGTCGTATATCTCTTCACTGCATTAATTGCTACTTATATAGATAACTACTTGTAATTTTCTTTCTTTGCATCTCAGATCACCCTTCTCTGCATGTGTCACCCTCTGTTGTGTGTGTCTTCAGAGAAAATTGAGTACCAATTTGATAGCCATCTCACAGACACAGTGGCTTCCAAAGCAGAAACATAACTGACTGGTTCTCAACCAGCTACTTCAGGGCTCTTCACTGCAGGCCTGTTATCGTAATGGCATCATACACCACAGCTGTAGACACTTTACATTTTCATTTGAATTACTTGGATTTGTGCATCTTCATTCAAGAAATGGATGCTTGCAACCATTAGTACTTTCTCCTATTATTTTTCATTCACAGCAGAAATTTCAAAATTAAATATTGTTTGTAGATATTAACTGATACACAGGCCAACATGCCCACAAGTGGAATACTGGCACTTACATATTGTGAATAAAATCATACAGCAGTATAAAAAAGGGTTGGGGCATGGCAGCAACTTCATTTAATAAGTTATAGTGGGCTTTTAAAGGGTAGAGTTTTATAACTCTAGTGCAGTATATCTTGCGTCTGAGCTTGTCTGTGTTATCCTTGCATAGAGCAGAAAACAATTTTATTGAGGACCAGTGGATAAAACATAGTCTAAATATAAGACTAGTTTCATAAAATCAATGTTTTGTCAAAAATACAATCCTAAATTCATAGTTGTTTCAACCATGCCAATAATTTGTTCACTGGAAAATTGCTTATTCCAATGCACACATAGACTCTCACAACAATGATTCAATCTTAGATGGCCAGGAACTGCACAGCTTTCATGTACCATACACTTCTGGTCCGATTTCCAAAGCAACAAACAAGTGAATGCATACAAAACAGCAGCATCCATAATAAACAAAATGGTGTCAGGAAAAGATACAAAAATATTTTAACCAAAAAAAAAAAATAATATCAGAAATTAATTGAGTTCAAAACCATAATAACTATATATATTTTTCAAAAAGTCTGTTCCAAAACTGAGTAAAAAATGAGTAATAGGACAAAATCCTAACATTTTGATTATTACAGTGACTTCCTGGATAGGTGCCATTTTACAGCTGATGGACTGGAGGAGGGTAAGGGAGGGACCAGGACGGGGTTTATGGTAATTTCACAATTCCTCTGATTGGTCAGAATTTTTTTGATTAAGGGAAGAAATGGAGACTATGTAAGCTGTTATATTTCTGTTAAATCTTTCCCCATGCCACCTTCAAATTAGTTCATGTAAGTTACAAACCAACTTAATGCATGTATATATTGTCAAACATGGGTTACTAAGTTGCACAGGAGACTAGAAAGGAGAACAGGTTTCCAAGGAATAATGTCTTTATTGTTGAAATGGCACAAACACAAGATTTTTTCCAAACTGGGTTTGTCAACAGCAGAAAAGCACACACGAAGCAGCTGTCAAACGTGGCACTTCAGATCTTGTCTCCAGGTCAAAAGAACACCTCCTCATCAAGCAGGTTCAATGGCTCGGAGGCAGAGACTGGGAATGAGAAAGAGAATGATCCCTTAGGTTGGCTAGGACTTGATCATTTAAATGTTCCAAACCTTCTGTGAGAAGCACATCGCATGGAGAGCCTACAAACCTGCAGCTGATCTTGCAAAGGGGATGGGTAAGAGTGTGTTTCTTTCCCAATGAAATACTGTTTAAGAGGGAGTTTCTGAAGGGCAGCTGTGTTTCTTTTCCATAGTTTTACTGTTCAGGGCGGTGACACCAGTCACGATATATATATATATATATATATATGTATATATATTTATATATATTGTGAAAAACAAAGCACAAAGACTTGTATAAATGTTTGGGACACCAGTCCATATACTGTAGGTCACTTTGATTTGTCTCTCTGTAACACAAAATGAGCACATAACAGACTTCAGTAGAGCTTGATTTAGTAAACCAGGGGGACTTTTATAGCAGACGGACAGGAAATGACATTTGTAATGGAGGAAAAGGGCCGGAGATGATGACACACAGAAAAGGCGGAAGTGAGGTCATCGGGCGTGGACTGGAAATAAAGTCATCCAGTGGCGTCATGTCTTCGAAAGCCAGAAGTGGATTATGTGTTGTGGATGTGAATAACTGCATTCGAGTTCCATAAGGTACATTTAATTGTCTTCCTTTCTCCTGGAGAATGAGAAAGAGAGGCATAAGCATTCCTTGTCCATTCCCTTCAATTCGTATTTTCCCGCAGCGTCTGCCCCGTTGGCTCCCCCCTATTCACGCGTGTGTGACGTGCTATATATATATATACATATACATTCTGTATACATATCTGCCTCTTTGCAAATGTGTGTGTGTATCTGTATGTAGAATGTGAGTGTGCATACAAGATCTGTGAAAAAAATGAATGAAGCTTGGCAGTTATTAGCATTGCAAAATGATCCAAGCCTATACATTTTTAACCAAAATCACTGTAGCAGATTTTATGTCATGAAGAAAATATTTTTTTTGCACATATTTCTATGTCATATGCATGACCTATAAGAAAGAAGAATGCATTTTTAACAAGATATGATTCTTCCATTTCATTTCCACATAATGAAATATTGTCCTGCTGGTAAAATTAAGGGAAAGTCATGTGCTATACATGTGATATATGTATTTTTTAAATAAGTATTTGATAATTGGTTTATTGAGTACATCCCCAAAAGATGCAATTTAAAATAAAGATAGATTGAGTACGTGCTGATTCCCCTTTGTAAAAAAAGATGCTTCATACAGTTTAATGAGCATCAGTGTCAAGACCTGTTCGATCAACAATCATGTGCATGTGGGTGAAATTCAATTCAATTTATTCTGGATAGATCCAGGGCTGAAATATTCAGATTCTTTTGCCTTTACAGTGTTCTGAAATATGAAAAGCTACGTGAAATCAGTTTTTCTGTAGTTTAACAAAAGTTTGAGCTCAGCAGGAATTATCTATCCCTGATTGTTTTTTGCTGCAGTAGAACCATTTGTTATTTTTTTTCTTTTAACTGAAAATCATTAAGCTATCTGCAGGGCAAAAGTAAGGTACAATAGGAAAAAGAAGATTGTGGGTTAGAATAATATCCACATGTGTATTACGGGGTTGAATTGAACACACAGGGTCTTGTAGCAACAGGATAACTGTTTCATTCATTTTCTAACTTGTTTTTTCAGTTCAGGATAATGGGGGGCAGCACTGGATGCTAGGCTGGAATAGTCACTGGATGGGGTGCCAGTGCTTTACAAAGCACACTCACATGCATACCCCCAAAACCAGCTTTACTGGGCCAGTCTGGATTCCCTGATTAACTTAATTATACACATCTTGAATTTTCCTTGAAATCAATGAAGTATCTATCTATCTATCTATCTATATCTATCTATCTATCTATCTATCTATCTATCTATCTATCTATCTATCTATCTATCTATCTATCTATCTATCTATCTATCTATCTATCTATCTATCTATCTATCTATCTATCTATCTATCTATCTATCTAGGTGTTTGTGATGTGAGAGGAAAACCAAAGTATCAGCAGAAAAATCCACACAGATATCAAAAGAATACACAGACTCCACCATTGGCAAAGGACCTACAGTATACTGTTAGATTTCATTTACAGTGAATGCAGGAAGTATTCAGACCCCTTCACTTTTTACACATTTCACTGTGTTGTAGATTTATTTTTAAATAACCCATAATAACAAAATGAAAACATGTTTTCAGAAAGGTTTGCAAATTTAATTAAAATTAAATTAGTTAAAAACTGAAAGCTCTCATTCATGTTATTTTGCAGAGGTTTTATTGGGTAAGACACTACATGCATTGCACACCTGGATTTGGGAAGTTTATCACATTGTTCTTGTAGATCCTCTCAACCTCTTTTAGACTGAATCAAAAGTGTAAATGGCCATTTTCAGGTTTCTCCACACATGTATTGTGAAGTTTAAGTCTGAGCCTTGGCGGGTCCACTCAAAGACAGTCAGAAACTTGTCCAAAGCCACTCCAGCATTGCCTTGGCTGTATATTTTGGGTCATTATCATGATAAAAGCTGAACAAGTGCCCCAGTCTGAGGTTGTGTTTGCTCTACTGCAGAGTTTCTTCAAAGGCTTCTCAGTATTTGGATGCATTCATCCTTCCCTCACTTCTGACCAATCTCCCTGTCACTGAGAAGCACCCCAATAGCATGATGCTGCCATCACCATCCTTCACTTTAGGGATGGTGTTAGCCATGTGAGGAGCAGTGCCTAGTCTTTGCCAGACTTAGCACTTCGAGTTCTGCCCAAAGACTTTAACATTTGTCTTATCATGTCCTGATAGACTTTTTTCTCATGCTATCAGTGTGCAAGTGGGCTGTCATATGTCCTTTATTCAAAAATGGCTTCCGTCTAGGTACTCCACCATAAACGTTTGACTAATTAAATGCTTCTGAGATGGTTGTTCTTCCAAAAGGTTCTCTAATCTAAGCATAGAACTTCTGAAGCACTGTTAGAGTGACCATTATATTCTTCGTCACCTCCTCGATCAAGGCTGTTTTTTGCGTGGTGTAACGGTCGGTTGGGACCCTTGCCTAGCCAGCACGTCCAGAGAGTGGAAGGGCCGGGAGACGAGCAGTATCTCCCCTGGAACATGAGAGGGCAACTGCCCTGGTGAGTGTCGGGGCCATGGGAACAGAGCTTGGAAGCTCAACCCTGTGGAGGCTCGTGGCCACTGCCAGGGTGCACCAGGACATTTGCTAAGCCCTGGACTGCAGCACTTCCGCCTCAACAGAAAAGCTTTTATCTTTTGCACCTCTACATAGCAACCACATTTTTCCACCCTCTCATACATATACATTATTCAGTGTCTGGAAAATGTCCAGAATTAAAACACTTTGAGACTTGTATGTAGATAATGTCTTTGCATCCTACAAACAATTACGCTTCAAATACATTTTCTCATCAATACAATTTCTCCACTACTTTCAAGCTAGAAACTTTGCTAAACAGAACCTGCCCAATTATGTTTTAGTTTATCCCAACGGCCACTGTCCTACGCTCGTGAGTCTTTACTAAACATATTTTCTGGCTTGCTTTCCTCTCAATTTTCATCTCCTGATTGGATTTCTTGTGAACCTCCACCTTTGTTTTATTCATCTCCTGACTTCTTCACCTGGACACTAGTGTTCACCTGTATCAGTGAGTTGAATGCCCCTCGGAGACGCAAACGCACCCACCGCCGTCGTGGGAAAAGAGCTGGAATTGCTGTTAAACAACGCCGACTCAAGTCCCAGAGCTTTGTTTCCCGATGCCTGTGAGTCGTCTATGACCCATCTTCTCCTGCTCAGGATTCCAATTCTTAAAACACATCCTAAGCATTGTTTGTTTTGGTTATGACACTTGGTCTGAAATTTCTGAATAAGCAACATCTCTTGGTTACAGTTCCTCTAAAAGCTGCTGCTGCAATCAGTACACTCATGGCATTTAAATGTAAAGTGAGTCCAGGTTTCTGGCAAAATCTGCTTTATTGTTGTCTTAAAGTTATCCATACGGGAAATGTCTCTACAGTTCACACAAAAACGCAGCCTGCAGGCAATGACACTGATGTCATCCTGCATCCACTCTCTTCTCAGATTAAAAGTATAGACAGACATCCAGCACAAGTGAGAAGACAGACAGTGAGTGCACAGCCAAGTTAACAGCCAGTTTTAACAATGTTCCCCACATCAAGCATCGGGCGACAGACCTGTTATGCAGTGAGCCTGTGAACTTACAGTTACAGCAGCGGTGGACAAGCAATCCCTGCCTACATTAACAGAAATTTGTCACTCAGCACAGTTGGGGGGTTGTCGGTGTCTGAAAAATCTCACACTGTATATAAAATGCTAGGGTTGTGACTGTCTGTTGCATGAATACTCACAAACCACTGGGGCTACAGCCTTGATTTTAGTCTTAATCCAAAGCTTATTATATCATGTGTGCTGACGAAGCAAAAAAATATGCATAATGGCAAACTCTGCAATGTTACCAAGGTTTTCATCTTTCTTACAACCAATAGCATCGACAAACAGATTGAGGTGTTGACATGGCAGAAAGAATAAGACGAGCAGTGACATCTGCTGAGCATGTATCAAACTGCAGAAGCCCATTATGTAATAGTAAGAATAGGTTCTTGATCTTAATCAAAAGCTTATGACATGATGTGCGCTGGTGAATCAAAATATGTTACAATTGGCATCCTCTATGAAGTTTTCAGGGTTTCTGTCTTTCTGCAGAGGCAAACTGATCAAGAAGGTGACACAGCAGAAAAGAAAAGAAGAGCTGCGGCATCTTCTGAGCATGAAGCAAATTGCAAAAGCTAATTACGTGATAGGAAGAAAAATGACCGTTCTGGCATCTCCTACCTATCAAGGACAGGTGGCATGGCAACCCGTTTGTGCTCGTGCACTGCTGAGGCCATAATCGTGATCTTGGGAGGACCAGAGCTCCACAAGTTTTTTGTAAGGTATAAAAATGCTTAATTTTCCAAGTTTTTTTTTATCTACATTTAATTTTTACAGTGTTTTGCTTCTCTAAAATGTCAATAATGTAAGTGTACTTTCAAATTGCAAATGCTGAAGGTAGAAAATATGTGAAAGAATGAAAAGCTTTTCAGATACATCCTTCTGAATTCAAACAAAAAAGCACATAACCATATATTTGACAACATTATATTAAGATGTAATTGACATGCATATAATTACTGTTATGCTTTCTTGGAGATAAGTGCTACTATTTCTAGATATTCGCCATTACAAGTCACCTCTGTAATTATACAATATTAAGGCAGCTAATAGTAGTTTTATAACTCAATTATCATTACAACAATGGCACTTTCTGGTAAACACTATATTGAAATGACAAAAAAGCCCTTACTGCTTACACCCACCAGAATTTTTAACTATATGAAGAGTGTTTATTATATTAATTATATTCTATTAATAACAACAAAATACAGATCACAATAATATTTTTTATTCTGGTTTAGTTTGGAAAATAAATGTTAACTATTTATTAAAGCAAATACTCTGTATCATAACAGTACCTAAATCTAAAAAATAATTTTCCTTCAATTTTGTTCTAGTTCACTGAAGCATACCATGCATTCAGAAACCTCTGTTGTCCACACAAACCCAGTATTCAATATTTATTTGGTTTTTAATGCTGAATATTGACAGCAGTGTTTTACTCCTTTTTAGTTTCTGTTTATTTATTTTATGTTGTTTCTAAATTTAAAAATTACCTGATGACCCATGAAATATCTGTGGGAAATTGCTCCCCACTGACATGGATGCCTTTAGGGAAATCCCTTAGAGATGTTCTTGATTTCATGGTAAGATGAACAGGTGATATGTTTTTGGTTTCTGCTTGAAAGTTAGAAAATGGAAATTCCCCATTTTTTCTCTCTCATAAAACCTTTATAGAGATGTGAATTGTGTCTAAACACACAAATTATGCCTCAACCACCTTATGCTTGGATGGAGGCCAAATTACTGCAATATTAGTAGTGCAGCACAGCTACTGCATAGCTATGAACTCTTTCTGATATTACCTGCAAATAAACTATCCGCCAAATAATTAACCAATTTCTGAAATATCTATAAATATACTGTGATGTAATGGGTGGAAAACTCTGCCCTTTTGCTTTCTAGACAGGGTTTACTTTAAAAGAAAAAACACTTTCATGTATACATTAGTCAGAGAAAAGCGATTCCAACTGTAGCGTGTCTGCCATAATACGCAACCTTCATATATCACAGTAATAAAATCCTTTAAAAGTGTCAGTCTTGCTAATGCAATTAGACTTTCCCTGGCTGGGGCACTTTGGTTTTTCACATCCGTCTCAAAGCTAATGGTCCCATCCCTTTCCAGGAGAGCAGCTCTAAGGAATTCTGTTAATTTCAGGAAGACAGAACTTAAGTTCTGTTGGATTTGTTTGGATTTACTTGCTACTAATAGACTTCAAACTTTGTTCCTCTAACTCCAAGAATAAAGTGTGCTTTAAAGAGAACTTTCTTAAAGTTCTTTTTGTGTAACTCAGAGCCTAAAATGAGATAACACATAAAATATATTTCTTTGTGCCCCTTGAGTGAAGTTTTTGCATTCAACATTATGCATTCGAGTGTTTTGTTTAACTATACAGTGCTATTTTTATAAATGTGTTCCAAGAATAAATTGAATCAGCAGAAATGACCTGAACTAGCACTGCTGTCTCATAGGTTCAGGACAATCCCTTTGAGTACTGGCCTGGTTATAGAATTTGCACATTCAGGCTCCATTTCTGTGAGTACTTTGTTTTCCCTCTCACATCCCAAAGATGTGCATGTTTTGTTAAATATCCAAATCTGGCCTTGTATAAGTGAGTGGTGGCCTTCTGGTGAGTACATTTTGCAGCCCATCTGGAGCTGGTCCCTGTCCTGCTCCCAATGCATGCCAGGATGAGTGCCTGCCCTTCATGATTCTGAATAGGCTTTAGATGGTTTGAGGGTATCACATTATGTTATAAATCAGGCCTGTACTACTGCCTCATACCTCCAGGTGAATAAATTTGAATTCTGGCCTGATTTCTTTTCAATATACAGTTTGCACATCCTCTTCAACTCTGTGTTTTTCTCCAGGTACACCAGTTTTCGTCTCATATTCCAAAAACATGTGTTGGTGTAATTAATTTTGTCCTGTATGACCAAGTGTTGGTGTGTGGGTGAGTTTGTTTTGTGATAGTTCTGGAATGTATGGATGAATATATGAACTGGGCTGACATTTCTGCCTCCCAGATCCATAACACAAGCTATTCCCAGTGTGGAGTTTGCATGGTCTTCAGTTTTCATCTCACATCCCAAGATCATGTTACATTGATCTGTAGCTTTAAATTGGTTTGAGCACTACATCATTAAATGCGCTCCATTATAGAATTGCACCTGGTCTATGAAGGGTTCAGGAGCTGTACTCAAAGCTGCTTTAACTATAAAGGTGCCATAGCACAGTGTCTGTATCAGAATACATATGTCAAAACGTCACCGTTTGACTGGAAGAACTCCATCAAAATGGCATCAGTCCTCCAATAAAACATCCCTGCAGCAAAACTCCATCCTCCCTCCTGACTCTTTCAAAATGGGATCCATACTCTGACTTCTGACAAATTACTATCCTCATTCCACCATTTAACAAAACTCTACCTCCATTCCTACCTTATTTAAAATGACATCTGGTCTCTGTCCTTGGACAAAATCACATCCTTCTTCTTGCCTCCAACATCATTGTTTTATACTTTAAATCATTTATGATTTGCAATTAGCAGGGTATAAAAGTGCAGATTTCAAATAATGAAGCTGCAGTTTGTACGATAGAATGAACGTGATTGGCTGTCTAAAATGAATTCCTGGTGTAATGGGCTAGAATTCAGTGTTTTAAAGAAAATAACATTTCTGTGTGTTGCTTAGTGTGATGGGCTATAAACCAGTGTTTTAAAGAAAAGGCAAAATTCCTGGAAAATACTACTATAGGTTATTGTTGATAACTATGTGCAGGACATAAATATTTACCTGTCTTTCAAAAGAGTCACCTGCTTTGAATAGTCAGACTGCTTTGATTTAGTATCTCATCCACATACAATGTGATGATACAGAACTGCCTGCTTCCTTGGAAAATTAACGAGTTCTGGGACATTGGTTTCTAATCAGGTACTTCTTGATAGCTGACAACAATACTATTGTTGAACCAAACTAAATGTTTTTATACTATTGATCTGCAGAGGAAATTGACAAATACCATTGTTTAACTGATCATCATGTTAATCTATGCAGAGATTGAAGCATTTATATGTTTTTGGGTAAATGAGAATAAAGTAGAACAGAGAAGTATGATCTGAGACTCGTGACTGCTGCCTGCTTCTTTTATGCTTTTCACCATATCGCTGTGGCTACACCCTGTAGCAACAGTGGCTTGTACCTGGCCCAAGTTCCCCTACGCCTGAGGCCGGTAACACTGACCATCTTATATATAAACATCTACATGTGGAAGTGTGTGTGTCTATCCAGCCCTGAAGTGAGAGGTGGAGTCGGGGTAAGGGCTCCACATCTGAGAATACACAAGCGAGGCCAGCACATCAGCAAAACGAATCATCCAAAAAAAGACAGCTGCTAATACACAAGCAATGCAAGCATGTTGGCAAAACAAAACCTCCTAGGAGAGAGATGCCCAGAGAAGTTCCTTTCAATTACCTGACATCTCTACATTTCAATTTTTTTGTGACGATTTCAGTAGTTTCTAGTACCCCGTGCTCTTTACAGCACAGGCTTACACAGCTAGTATAAAAACAGAAAGAGAATTTGTTAACACGTGTATCTCCTTTCTAGTGATTGTCTGGTAGTACATTCATTGTAAAAGTGACTGATGACTACCATGCTCCCTTCTGAAGCATCCAGAGAGAGGAGAGAGAGCTTTGGCAGAGGTAGTAAGCAGGGAGGAGGATGGGGTTTCGTCACCCAGTGTAATAATGCAAATGGCATTTGTCTAGAGAATTAATGTGATTTTGAAGGAGGGAGAATGGGCATTTGTCAGAGGAAGAATGGTGTTTTGTTGGAAGGAGGAGGATGTTCTAAATTGGACACCATAGTACAGTTAGTACTGCAGTCTTACAATTCCAGAGACTTGGGTTTAAATTGTAGCTAATGTCTATGTGGACTCTGTAGATTATCCCTTTAACTTTAGTATCTCTGGCTTTTCTGTTTCCTGGAAACATTCTAGAAACAAGTGGGATGGTTTAGCTGATGTAATATGAATGCTCCAAAACTGCCTGCCTCGCCTAGTAATGTATGGTCAATTATTTCATAGCCAATGCTCAGCAGGTGTGCAGAAGAAACGGTTTAAAAATCTAATAAAGGATTTCCTTGAAAAGGGGTGGAATATGAACAGACAAACTGGAAACAGCTGCTTCTGACCATAATTCCTGGTGGCAACTCATTGTGGTTGGAATTCGACAGTGGACGAGACTAAGACAGCCAGGAGACAAAAACAGAGATCTAGGAGGAACACACCCATGGAGACTGCCATCAACACTTCAACCCATACATATTCTGTCTGCAATAAAATCTGTGGTTCCAGAATTGGATTGTTTAGGCATGAATGTCATCATTGGATACGATGAATGGCAAAAAAAAGTAAGCAAAAGCTGGTCGTGTGTTTGAGGTTTGCTCTGTGCTAAACATGCCTCTTGCAATCTATACAATCACTTAACAGCTCATACTCTGCCATAGCTCAGCACCTGACCTGGCATAGAAATGGATGCAGTGAAAGCTGTAACAGGTAATAAGAAATCTTTCTTTGTTCAATGACAGTTCTTTATGAAAGACAATATATAAAAATGATAAGGTATATGTACAACTGTGCATATATTTTAGATGTTTATCTTTTAAAAATGTCAAATAAGTTTACAATAGAAAACTATGTAGTGATGCTAATGGTGGGTACTGGTTTGACTTTAAGCTAAATTGCACAATAAGAGCCTAACATCTGTCTGCTTTAATTGAAAAGGAGAAGCTGCGCAAAGTGCCTATAGATTTTCCTGGGAGACTCCATTCATTATGATTAAACACTGGAAGCAGAATAATGTCTACTACAGACTGATGATTTCAGTATTAGCCAATAGGAGATGATAAAGGTTGACCTTATAAAACTAAGTAAACTTCTGGCAATACTTTATCTTGTCTCCAATTACAGTGTGCCTACACTGTAATTACTCAGTAATTATTTATGTGAGTACAGTGCAATTAAGTGTTCTTGCCACATGTTTAATGTTTAACCTGAATAATAGCATAGGAACAGTTTTCTCTGTTTTATTTCACACCTGAAAGTGTGCTGATCTTCACTGTCACTTGCAGTGGTGGAGAAATGCATTTAAAGGTGGGACAATCTCTTTAGTGGGTTCCCCCTTAATGCACACACATTGCAAAAAGCACACAAAGATTAGAAGATGATACATTAAACACATCTGCTTTAGGTACAGTATGTATTTGCTTAGCTTGTATGTGATACACTTTCCCTATTGAAATATGGAAAAAGTATTTCCTTTCTAATAAATGGGGGGGTTTACTTCCGTCATTGGAAAAATGATTTACCATGCTCCCTTCAGAAACACCCAGTTTGAATTTTTTCATGTCCAAAATAGAAGAGTGGAGGAAGGAATGAGGATGGTGTTTTGTTGCCTCGTGAAACATGAATGCCATGTTTTAGGAGGTTGGAGGACAAATGCAATTTTGGAACTTTTAGGATGGAGGATGGAGTTTTGTTGACTGGCGAAATGTGAATACTATGTGGGGTGAGGTTAGAGGATGAATGCAATTATGGAACAGGTAGAAGGAACTATGGAGTTTTGTTGGCTGACGAAACGTGAATACAGTTATGTGAGAGGTTGCAGGGCAAATGCCACTTTGGAACAGGTAGGAAGGAAGATGGAGTTTTGTTGGCTGGCAAAACGTGAATGCTACTTTGTGGGATGTTGAAAGATGAATGTGATTTTGGTGCAGGTAGGAGGGAGGCTGGAGTTTTACAAAAAGAAGAATGGCATTTCGGTGGAAGGAGAATGATTTCTTAAAATGGACACTGTTAGCATGTGTGTGAGTGGAATCAATGTTTAAATAAAGAGAGCTCTTTCTCATTGTTCATTTGTGCTCCAATGTGGCATTTTACCCATTTTTAGAGGGACAATATGTGTGGGAATCATCTTGCCATGACATGATGTAGTTACAGAATGCAATCTGTAGTGCACATTATATTATTAATTAGGATTTCTATTAGGATGCACCAGAATGATGCTAAGTAGAGTAGATTTTTATTTTTATTTTTTTGTGCCATGTTCATGGGACCACATTAAGATGAGCCTTCATCCCCTTGTAAAAAAAGACAAACTCAGCATAAAGGTTTGGGGTTTCCGGCCCCATATACTGTACAGTTTGCAAATAAACAGTCCAAAGAAATTATACAATTCTCATCAGACAACAAGATGATGTGGTGGGGAACATTTATAGAGAGGGACCGGAATTGATCAGAGGAACGCTGGGAAGGGACCGAAATGGAAGCTGGGAGTCAGGAAGTCATCAGAGGGAAGGGAAAGAATGCGGAAGTGGCGATGCGTGATCAGAGACTTGGAGCAGATTCATGGCGGTGGTGCTTCCTTCTTTCTGCAGGAACAAAGAGAGAGCGGTTAGAGCCCCGCCATTCCCTTTTGGCATGAGATTTCACGCTACGTTTTGGGTCCTTCTGCGGCTCCCTATGCGCGCGTACATGACACCCTACTTAGTCCACTACCGGTTACTTGGGTTAAACAGTAAGCAGTACTAATAATGCCTAATTACACTGTAATTACATAACCAATTACTGTGTAATTACAGTGTTGATACATTACAATAAGACATTTAGTGTAAAGTATTGGTAAAGTTTTCCAAGTTTATTTAATATAACACCTTGTTAAAAAATATTAATATTAGAATTTGAATTAAAAAATTAAGTAAAGTGGACTATGTGGTAAAGTTCTGTAGAATAAACACAATATCAGAGGTGCAGGAATGTGTTTGCAAGTCCAAATAGTCACATAAGAAAGTTGCAGTGGCCATGCTATCCCTAGTAGCTTCCACCATCTACGAGAATTCCCAGATGCCTCGAGGCTGCTTGAGCTATATATTGTCTTCAGTGTGTCCCGAATCACCACTTCAGTCTTCTTCCGGTAGGACTGCGCCTGGCACACCTCCTGTTGGAGCTGCCCAGTGTTTAGCCTAACTACATGTCCAAACCTTCTCAACTGGCTCCTTGCAAAGCAGGACTCTACTTCAAAGTTCTCCTGTTTCTCTAAGCTCCTAAGCCTATCACATAGGAATATTCATGCGGCAGTGCTTTACATGTTGATCAACATATGCAAGTAAAAATTTCACTGTACTCTGTAAAAGTGACAACAATAACATATAACCGATATCGGAGGAAGGACAGCAAAAAGAATGGCATCAAAATATCACAGATGTTGTACAAGTTTTTAAGGAAAGCTCCAGAAATTTGTAGAGGAGTGTGGGTATTCATTAGGTGTTAAATTATCTAAGAATGAGAAACAGTATGAAAATATAATCCTCAGTTTTTAAAATTAGCATTATAATTGACCACACAAATGTATTCTTTTATTTAAAACTACAACAAAAACCATAAATTAAATAATAATTTGTCACTTTTGGGTCCTTTATTTTAATTTCAAGTAATATGCCATAGCTTCATATACTGTACTTGATGAAGTGTGACAAGGTGACGTAATAGTGAATGCTACTGTCAAACAGCTTCAGGGTTCAGTCCTCAACCCAGTCACCATTTGTGTCGTGTTTATTTTGTTTCTCCCCAAGTCAAGATATATTTTTGCTGGTTTTCATTCTTTATCCTAAAGATTTGTTGGCTGTGATAATTTGCAATTATAAAATGTCCAAGTGAGCATGAATATTTTGTGTCAATGATCTTGCTCTGAGATGGACTAGTATCTCATCCAGGTCTGTTTCCTGCTTTGCTCCCAATGCAAACATTATAGACTCCATCTTCATTTCACTGAGTACTGGAAAGAGTGGGTTTGGAAAATAAATGAATTCATCCATATGTCAAGTCTAAACAGTCTAACTGTCCCTGCCATTGAGAAACATCACCATAGGAAGATGCGGTCACCATCATGCTTCACTATAGGGATGCTATTGGGTGGGAGATGAGCAGTGCCTGGTCTTCACCAAACATAGTGCTTTGCCGAAAAAGTTCTGTATTTGTCTCACCAGACCAGTGAATCTTTTCCTTCATGTTCTTAGGGTCCTTTAAACTGTCATTGGTCTTTTACTCAAGAGTGGCTTGCATCTAATCATTCTATCATAAACACCTAATTGATGGAGTGCAGCTGAGATGGCTGTTCATCTGACAGGTTCTTCTATCTCAGCAGAAGATTCTGAAGCGCTGTTAGGATGACTATTGGGTTCTAGGTAACCTAATCAAGGTTGTTCGTACCCGGTTACTCAATTTGGCCAAATAGCCAATTCTAGGAAAGCTCTTATGGTTCAAAATTTGTACAGAGAGTTCTTTGGACTTCATGGCTTGATGTTTGTCCTGACATGCAGTGTGAATTGTGGGACCTTATATACACAAATTTCTAGTTTCTACACACATCTCAAGGATAATTAATGCAAACAAATGAACTTGACCATAATGAGGAGTGCCACAGAAAGGATTGTAGACTCCATTCATCCATCCATCCTCTTCCGCTTATCCGAGATCGGGTCGCAGGGGCAGCAGCTTGAGCAGAGATACTCAGACTTCACTCTCCCCGGCCACTTCTTCTAGCTCTTCCGGGGGAATCCCGAGGCATTCCCAGGCCAGCCGGGAGACATAGTCCCTCCAGCATGTCCTGGGTCTTCCCCGGGGCCTCCTCCCAGTTAGACGTGCCCGGAACACCTCACCAGGGAGGCGTCCAGGAGGCATCCTGATCAGATGCCTGAGCCACCTCATCTGACTCCTCTCGATGCGGAGGAGCAGCAGCTCTACTCTGAGCCCCTCCCGGATGACCGATCCAGAGAGAGCTGAAAATCACGGCCTGATGAAGCAAACAGGACAACATCATCTGCAAAAAGCAGTGACCCAATCCTGAGTCCACCAAACCAGACCCCCTCAACGCCCTGGCTGCGCCTAGAAATTCTGTCCATAAAAGTTATGAACAGAATTGGTGACAAAGGGCAGCCCTGGCAGAGTCCAACTCTCACTGGAAACGGGTTCGACTTACTGCCGTCAATGCGGACCAAGCTCTGACACCGGTTGTACAGGGACCAAACAGCCCTTATCACTGGGTCCGGTACCCCATACTTGATTTAGAATAGTAGGATTGTAGACTGATGGTCAAAAATGGCAAATGTATCCATTTAAAATTAAATATACAACATAGTAAAGTGTGCAGAAAGTGAAGGAGTCTGAATACTTTTTGAATCCATTGTATCAAAAATGGTTAATCTGGCATTCCACACATCCCAAGAAAAACTACTGTAAATATTAATCCATCCATCCATCCTCTTCCGCTTATCCAAGGTCGGGTCGCGGGGGCAGCAGCTTGAGCAGAGATGCCCAGACTTCCCTCTCTCCGGCCACTTCTTCTAGCTCTTCCGAGGGAATCCCAAGGCGTTCCCAGGCCAGCTGGGAGACATAGTCCCTCCAGCGTGTCCTGGGTCTTCCCTGGGGCCTCCTCCCAGTTAGACGTGCCCGGAACACCTCACCAGGGAGGCGTCCAGGAGGCATCCTGATCAGATGCCCGAGCCACCTCATCTGACTCCTCTCGATGCGGAGGAGCAGCAGCTCTACTCTGAGCCCCTCCCAGATGACTGATCCAGAGAGAGGTGAAAATCATGGCCTGATGAAGCAAATAGGACAACATCAACTGCAAAAAGCAATGACCCAATCCTGAGTCCACCAAGCCGGACCCCCTCAACACCCTGGCTGCGCATAGAAATTCTGTCCATAAAAGTTATGAACAGAATCGGTGACAAAGGGCAGCCCTGGTGGAGTCCAACTCTCACTGGAAACTGGTTCGACTTACTGCCGGCAATGCGGACCAAGCTCTGACACCGATCGTACAGGGACCGAACAGCTCTTATCAGGGGGTCCGGTACACCATACTCTCAGAGCACCCCCCACAGGATTCCCCGAGGGACACGGTCGAACGCCTTTTCCAAGTCCACAAAACACATGTAGACTGGTTGGGCGAACTCCCATGCACCCTCCAGGACCCTGCTAAGGGTGTAGAGCTGGTCCACTGTTCCGCGACCAGGACGAAAACCACACTGTTCCTCCTGAATCCGAGGTTCGACTATCCGACGGACCCTCCTCTCCAGAACCCCCGAATAGACTTTTCCAGGGATGCTGAGGAGTGTGATCCCTCTGTAGTTGGAACACACCCTCAGGTCCCCCTTCTTAAAGAGGGGGACCACCACCCCGGTCTGCCAATCCAGAGGCACTGTCCCCGATGTCCATGCGATGTTGCAGAGACGTGTCAACCAAGACAGCCCTACAACATCCAGAGCCTTCAGGAACTCCGGGCGTATCTCATCCACCCCTGGGGCCCTGCCACCAAGGAGTTTTTTGACCACCTCGGTGACCTCAGTCCCAGAGATGGGGGAGCCCACCTCCGAGTCCCCAGGCTCTGCTTCCTCATTGGAAGGAATATTAGTGGGATTGAGGAGGTTTTCGAAGTACTCCCCCCACCGACCCACAACGTCCCGAGTCGAGGTCAGCAGCACACCATCCCCACCATACACAGTGTTGACACTGCACTGCTTCCCCCTCCTGAGACGCCGGACGGTGGACCAGAATCTCCTCGAAGCCATCCGAAAGTCGTTCTCCATGGCCTCCCCAAACTCCTCCCATGCCCGAGTTTTTGCCTCAGCAACCACCGAAGCCGCATTCCGCTTTGCCTGCCGGTACCTATCAGCTGCCTCCAGAGTCCCACAGGACAAAAGGGACTGGTAGGACTCCTTCTTCAGCTTGACAGCATCCCTCACCACCGGTGTCCACCAACGGGTTCGGGGATTGCTGCCACGACAGGCACCGACTACCTTACGGCCACAGCTCCGGTCAGCCGCCTCAACAATAGAGGCACGGAACATGGCCCACTTGGACTCAATGTCCCCCACCTCCCTCGGGACGTGGTCGAAGTTCTGCCAGAGGTGGGAGTTGAAGCTATTTCTGACAGGGGGCTCTGCCAGACGTTCCCAGCAGACCCTCACAACACGTTTGGGCCTACCAGGCCTGACCAGCATCTTCCCCCACCATCGAAGCCAACTCACCACCAGGTGGTGATAAGTTGACAGCTCCGCCCCTCTCTTCACCCGAGTGTCCAAGACATGTGGCTGCAAGTCCGACGACACGACCACAAAGTCGATCATCAAACTGAGGCCTAGGGTGTCCTGGTGCCAAGTGCACATATGAACACCCCTATGCTTGAACATGGTGTTTGTTATGGACAATCTGTGACGAGCACAGAAGTCCAATAACAAAACGCCATTTGGGTTCAGATCGGGGGGGCCATTCCTCCCAATCATGCCCTTCCAGGTCTCACTGTCATTGCCCACGTGAGCATTGAAGTCTCCCAGCAGTACGAGGGAGTCCCCAGAAGGTATGCCCTCCAGCACCCCCTCCAGGGACTCCAAAAAGGGTGGGTACTCCGAACTGCTGTTCGGTGCATACGCACAAACAACAGTTATTACCTGTCCCCCCACCCGAAGGCGGAGGGAGGCTACCCTCTCGTCCACCGGGGTAAACCCCAATGTATAGGCTCCAAGTTGGGGGGCAATAAGTATGCCCACACCTGCTCTGCGCCTCTCACCAGGGGCAACTCCAGAGTGGCAAAGAGTCCAGCCCCTCTCAAGTAGATTGGTTCCAGAGTCCAAGCTGTGCGTCGAGGTGAGCCCGACTATATCTAGCCGGAACCTCTCGACCTCGCGCACTAGCTCAGGCACCTTCCCCTTCAGAGAGGTGACATTCCACGTCCCAAGAGCCAGCTTCTGTAGCCTAAGATTGGACCGCCAAGGTCCTCGCCTTCGGCCACTATCCAACTCACACCGTTCCCGACCTCCTTGGCCCCTCTCATAGGTGGTGAGCCCATGGGAAGGAGGACCCACGTTGCCTCTTCGGGCTGTGTCCGGCCGAGCCCCATGGGTGCAAACCCGGTCACCAGGCGCTCGCCATTGAGCCCCACCTCCAGGCCTGGCTCCAGAAGGGGGCCCCGGTGACCCGCGTCCAGGCGAGGGAAAACGCTGTCCAAATTTTGTATTTATCATAGAAGGTTTGTTGAACCGCACTTTGTCTCATCCCTCACCTAGGACCAGTTTGCCTTGGGTGGCCCTACCAGGGGCATAAAGCCCCGGACAACAGAGCTCCTAGGATCATTAAATATTAGTTAATGGGAATATTCATTGGGCAAACACATATTGTACTACACTCAGTAGCCATGAGCTCAGTATATGTTTACCCAGCAATGGACTGACTCCTGCTTCTCACCTGATGCTACCTGGATAAGACTGAATCCTTCTGTGAAAAGCCACTCAGAAAATGAAAGGCTGAATGGAATCTTTTTAAAAGCATTCCATCTCTCTTGCACGTTGTGTTCCTTCAATAAAAGCTGTGTACTGCTTTTTAAAGCATTTGTCTGAGTTATAAATACAAATGGATGCAGGGAATGCTTGGAAGAAAACCTTCACCCAGCAGCTGCTGATTATGATTAGCGCTGCCACTGATTATGTATACAAATTTTTTCACCTTTCATCTGTATGAATGTCTAAGCATTCAAACTTTTTACCCCTGTAATGCTTTACTGAAATGGAAAAGGGAGACAGACAGCAGATTGCCTTTTCCATGAGTTTACAACAATAATGTGCAAAACGCCCCTTAACACCTTTGTCTCACATCTGTCATTCCCTTTGCAGATGATACTTAAATTGCATCAACTTTTGTAATTTAGAAGTACGCCTGATCGCTGAGTGCCAGTCTGTCTGAAATTGGCAGAAACATTCTTCTGATGTTTTGTGTTGCTAAGTCTTTGGCTTTGATTTTCCCACTTATTATGTTTATAAAGTGTCACACTTTTCCATATAAGGTGAAATCAAAAAATGTCCGAGGATGAAAAAATATAAATATATATGAATAACAAAAAAACAAAAACAAAAACCTTTGCTATTGTTCTGCTATGCTATTCAGTCCGTTGTGGCTTGTTAATCAAAATCTAGCATTTACATGGCTTGATTAATGAACGCGCTTATTCTAGCCGTTGAGGCATTGATTATCAATGTTACACAGACACACTGTCACAGGTGTTCACAGCAATTGCTGCTGGTAACAAACTTAGTATTGAAAAGATGGGACCTGCAGTTAACTTCTCTAGCGATTTCAGTAAATTCTGCACAGGAAGAAAATGAGTTTTGCCTGGGGCATCAATAGAGAGATGTGTCTCTCATCTGGGGGGCCATAAGTCAAGAGTTAAAGGGTAACAGGTCAGGACTCCATGAACAGTTCTCTCCTACTTGGAGCCACATCTGGCACTCAGTCTAAATATTCACTTTTCTCTCCTGAGAATTCAAAACTGCATTTGCCGCCCATTGTGCTTATTGCTTACAAACTGTAGGCAGACAGTGGATTGTATAGATTTTCACTCTATCGATCATGTGACAGTCAATGCTGTCCCTGGAAAGTGAAATCTCTATTGGAGTGCTTAGATGTAATGATGGCAATAAATACAAACACATATTAATTAACAGTAAACCACTAAACTAAATAAAATCCCATGCTGCTCCAATAACTTTCATGGACATGTGGACATATCCTGGATATTCACATGCAGTAATCCTGATGATACCAATGCTTAATCATAAACATTAGAGATTAAAAGGTCCTGGTTTCAGTCCAAACAGATTTCATATAATAATTAAAAAATTAATTATTAAACACTAAAGAAACAGACTGAAAAAATTAGAACAGATAAGCCAAAGCTGCAGTATGTTGTACATTCATGAAGCTGCCATGTTCGTTACTGCCTTTGCCTCAGAGCACCACGAAATGGGTTTGAATCCTGGCCTGGTCAATGTCTGTGCAGAGTTTTCAAGCTCTCCCAGTACTATAGTTTTCCTATAATGTTCCAGACTGGCTCCTGCCTTGAACCAAAAGTTACCAGGATAAGCTTTAGCTATTTGTAATGTAAAAGTGGACTAACCTGGAACAATCAACTACCACTGAGAAATATGAGTTACTGGTTGCGTGTGGTTTTTGGGTCAAAAAACAACCCGAAAACTCCCTAACAGTTTTATTATATTTGTGAATTTGGAAAGACATCAGCTAGCTCTTAAGAATTACTCATTGCAGAGGACACGGGTCCATCTGTGCTTGTTGCCCCACTGGCTTTCATAAGAAGACACTGGCAATAAAATATCTTAGCCATATTGCTGGCATATGAGTCCCATTAATCTTTGTCTCGAGAAAATACATTCAGATAGACAATGTTTTAGTGAAAACCTCAAGCCTTGTTCTCCATTGCTGAGGTGTTTCACTTGCATGCTGTTGAGCCACAGTATTTGCTTCCATTCAACATTGTGTTTCTTCATCTGTGTCATTAGCATGATGTCATTGTTGGGCAGCGACTTTTGCTGCACACAGGTTTTTCATAGTTTAAAGTGAGGTACATACACACTCCAAAAAAATGTAAAGGTGCATGCATGCGCCATATAGTGGCTGTGGTTGCACGTGAGCTGAGCCGACTGTTACCCACACACACACACGCACACACACACACCCACACGCACACACACACACACAGGTTTTTCGTTTATATGTATAAAATACAAAAAAAGACAGAAAAACAGTTGGGGATCCATTCTGTACATTGTACAGAATTGCAAGCAAAATTATTAGCTCCAGAGTACTGTCTGGGTCAGGGTTCAAATAGAGAAAGGATAGGAAGGGAAGGTGCTTGGCTTTTATAGTTGCAGGGGAGGAAGAGGAGGGTCCATGAGGGTTTAAGCCGGAAGTGAGATCAGAAGGAGGCGTGGCTAGGAAGGGAGCACAGGAACTGGTGAAGCTTTATGCGGGTGATCTGCAGAAGAGGGAGAAGAAAGGTTAGTGCATTTCGTCAATCCCTGCTCTTGTTTTCTGCCCTCGGTTAAGCCCTTAGCCTGCCTCCCAAGCGCACATGTGTGACAATGTCTAATACATAGATTTTGGCCAGAAAATAACTTCTTAATCTGCCCTTACTTAAGGTACACTGGTATTTTATCACATACCATAGCAAACCATTTTTAGACAGTTTATTGTATAGTAAGAGGAATAGTCAAGCTTAAAATGACCTGATAAGGTAGAGTACCGTTAAATAAAGATGGTGCTAGGTTAATAGTATTAGTTTACTCTGCTGTAGAATCTAAATCAGCACAGCACCATACAGTACAGGTTAAAAAATGTAGATACAGAGGACACAATTACTGGTATACTCCATTCAAACAAAATGTTAAAAAGTTGTCTAGTCCTCTGAACAACTACAAGTACGGCCAATTTAAATCCAAAAGTGAAAAGCTGAAGAACATACGCCTAACTGACAGTGTTAGGATGAGCACTCAAATGAGAAGGAGGCATAAACTTTAACAGCTGGAAAAGGGATGAGGTCACCATCCAATATCTCAAGCATTATTTTTCAAAATAATGCCATTTGATAAATAAAACTGGTTTGACATTAATATATATATAGAACGAGATAGAACTGGACAGATTGATGTTTAATTGAGATTTGGAAAATTGTTAAGTATATGCTGTCCTTTTTAGTGGTTCTATTCAATAAGGGCACGCACAAAAAGGCGAGCTTCAAAAGGGCGACCTCAATTGGGCGCAGCGAATAAAGGCAAACGCAACAAAATTATTACAGAAAATTTATTAGATAAAGGCAATGATTGAATGTGTAAAAAGGCGAAAGCAAGAATATTAAAACATCCAATTAATTAATGCATGAACTTCTAACAAACTATTTCTAAAGCGCTCTATATTTCGTTGTTTTCTGCTCTTACTCATTGTTGTGTTACACTTGAGCTGTAGATTATGTGCAATGCCACGTAGATATTTTATTATTATCTACTATTATTATCTATCTATTATTATCTAAATTATCTACGAACGCCTTTATTCGCCGCGCCCAATTGAGGTTGCCCTTTTGAAGCTCGCCTTTTTGTGCGCGCCCTTATTGAAGGATACCTTTTTTAGTTATGTAATACATAATGGAATGGAATGTTGCAATTAATATCTTTGTGAGTCAGTAATAGATTTTTTCACGTATGTATCAATTATTTTGTGTTTTATATTTATTCTTATTTTATTTTTGAAAACCAGAACGTTACATTGGCATGCTATTCTTATAAAAATAAAATAACAGATACTACCATTTACTTCAAAAAGAATACAGAGAAAATGTAGAAAAAATAGAAGCACAAAGGAAAAACAAAATAAAAAAAAAACAAGATCCAACTCCCACCCAAGAGAGAGAGAAAAATAGAGAGACACGAGCAAAAACACCTATTTCACTTTTTAAATGTATAAGAACAATTAATAGCATTTGAGAGTCAATCTCAAGCACAGTGTGCTTATTCTAAAATACAATTAATTAGTTTTTGCCATGTTCTAAAAAGTTTTGAACATGTATTCTAAGAGACTTTTTTTTTATTTGATATAATATGAAATGTTGCTTACCAACTGAGTTATAGAAGATGGGATTCTTCAAGTTGAGCATGCAAGTAGTGCAGTGCAGGATATTACAATTGATGTATTCCTATGCACATTAATAACATCTGGGAGTACAATAAATATCTTCTTTAATGGATTAGAAGTATTGTGATGCCAACGTTGTTTGAAAAGTATGTAAAGATTTTTCTCCAAAATGATGTTAATTTAGAGCATTCCCCAAACATATGGCCTAATGATTTTGGTGCTTAATGGCAACACTTGCAGGCTGGATTTTGCCTTGGGTACATTTTAGACAGATTTCAAGTAGATAAATATGATTAATGAAAGACCTTTTCTTAAATTATAGAGTACTTTTTGAATATAGAACAAGGGTTTATTGAATGTATAGCTAAGTTTCACTCCTTTTCTGAGATGTCAATTGAGAAGTGGCCAACATCGCCATTAAAAACTTCAAAAGACATTGTTGGGCAGTTATCTAATCTTGTGTGATGATGTGGGTTCTACTGTATGCTCCCATCATTCTTTTGGGAGCTCTTGAACCCAACACCATTGGTAATGTAACCGAATGAGCCGGACAGTGAAAAAATCACAATGAAGCAAGGGGATGGTGCAAAAAGGTGCAAAAGTGCTTATATTAAAAACAAACCAAAAACAGTGTTCAAAATAAATAGTGTAGGGTTTCTGAAATGTCAAATAAATAAATAATCTGTTAAAACCAGTGAAAAAGTGGAGGTTAAAATAAATAAATAGATCCTTTAAAAACCAAGGTTGAAACAATGGCTGGAAGCAGTCCTTTTAAAAACAAAACCTGGTGCCTTCTTTCTACTGGTGACTCCCCTGTTTCTCCCATCCAGGCTTTGCACCAGGGGAGTCGCCCTACCTGCAGCTGTCCTTCACGTCTAGTTGTCTTTCCGTCCCTGGCTCAGTCAGACCAAGACTTAGGTTCCACAACGGCCAGGGTGCTCACGCTGGGTTTCACTCTCCTAAGTCTTCCTGACTCCCGCTGCCTACCGTGGCCTTATGTGGTGAACCAACCACCTTCCGGGTCACTCCAGCTCCTTGATCGCTCATCTGTAGCGACCGCTTCCTTCAGCGCCAAAGTGTCAACCAAACACCCTTTCCAGGGGCTCTCCTTCCGGCTGCCTGCAAAACATCAGCAAGTATGCTCTTGATCGTTCACTCTCTCTCTATCTTGCACCAGCTCTTTACTTCTCCAGC
Source organism: Erpetoichthys calabaricus (assembly GCF_900747795.2). NCBI lineage: Eukaryota > Metazoa > Chordata > Cladistia > Polypteriformes > Polypteridae > Erpetoichthys > Erpetoichthys calabaricus. Next base: position 151,271,259 of record NC_041402.2, on the reverse strand, counting down.
CTTGCCCATCTTCTTCCTCTAAACTCCGTTCTTTTGATCTTTTTTTTTCTTCCCCCTCCGCACTCGCGCTCAAACTATATATAATGGGGACGTGGCTTGGGTGTGGCGATTACCAGTTCCCCGCATCAATTACAAATGTGGACGATTCCTCACCTGTGCACTTAAGCAAGGAAATGCCCGCATCACAAAGCGCCCGAGAACCGTTCTGGCCACACTACCACGCCCCCTCTATAAGTCGCGAGTGCAGCGATTATTTATTTAAAAACTGTCCTTTTCTTCTGAGCCGTGGACCCGCTATACCACATCTTGATCATACATCACTGCCCTCTCTTGCTAAATGAATTGTAGTATGGGGCAGTCTGTTAATATTTCACAATAAAGATGTCTCACATAAGGGTTTTAGCATCATATTTCTTTCCTAGTGTGTACTGTATATAAACACATGTAACTCCAATATTTGCACTACATTTTTCCTAAAGAATGTCCCACATATTGTAATCAGCTTACTTAGCCAATAAAACTTGCCATTTTCCTTCACTTGTCATTGTATTCGTAAATGGCTAACATGGTACATCACTCTCTACTGAGATGTCAATTGAAAGGTCCCTTTCCTTTGTAATTAAGTAAGATCACCTTGTAGAAATCTGCTTTCACTTTGACATAAAAGCCTTTTTCTGTTAATCAGTGTAAAAGAAGCCAAATTAAATCCAATCAGGGCTGGAGCAATCATAGTAGCATTGGACAGACAAAGCATTGGGAACAGACCCTTGTCAAGGAACCAACACACTCACTAGCATATGACAAATTCAGACTTGCCAATTAACTCATCTGTGGAATGTGACAGGAAAATCCAGCAAAAAAATCATATGGCCTCCATTTCCACTTTGGCATAGTTCTTTAGGGGTGTAGCATGGTCCTGAGTCATGAAATTAAAGTGGACGAGGGTGATCATGCACAATATAAGAAGAGTGGGTAACTTGGGAGATAATGAAAGAAAATGCTCTTTGTAGAAGATCAAAGAGGACGTAATAACAGACATGTAACTGTGTAATGTTGCTTTCTTATAAAAAAAAAATACATACAGTACGTATGCGGCCTAAAATTAATCTTAACCTTTTGACTAATTTGCCTTATGATGGAACATTTTGTATACACAATTGATGAATGAAACAGAAAGAGAAGTAAGTGAAGTGAAATCTGCAGGAGGTTATAAATTGAAAATATGTCAAGGGGCAGTGTGTGCCCTTCAAACCACATCACTTATACTTCTTTTTTTAATAAAAGTCACCCTTTCACATTTTACATTTTTAAGACAAAACATCCACAAACATCAAGAGGTCAACATTTCTTTTCAGAAGCACTCAGTGCTCCTCATATTCCTTTTAAGTATGTGTTGCCAAGTGTAAGTCGACAGAAAGATGTGCGCATTTGCCACTTTATTACAGATTTTTCAACACATAACTGCCTGACAAAGTCATTTAATGGAATCTGAATTCCTGCTCTGTACCCCTCAATTATCAATCCATCATTTTGCCTATTCCAAGTTTGAAATAGAGCTGTCATTGTGAAGGAAGCATGATTGGGGCTTAATAATCATAGAAATATACAACAAAGAGCTCTATTAACAGCTCCAGCATCAAGCATGTGGGGGAGACCTTTACTGTGCCTTTAAAACATCATCTGTATTGAAGGCAAATCCGCCTCACTCTTCAAGACAAGAGTAATCTGCAGTAGATTGGCTTCCCTTATCAATTAAATGCTTGCTTTGCCTCTGGTGGAAAGATTGAATTAAAGCAGTTATTAAGTCATTAACGATCCTTCTTATGAGGGATAAGTAGTTCTGTTTGCTTTTTCAAGCAAATGTATACAGGTTCAATCTGCCAACCAATCAATCACAATTTAATTTATATAGTGTTGTTCATGGGGCCCTCTGCAAAACAAGTTACAAAGAGGCAGTGAATTGATTGGAATTTACCTTAAACTTGTCTTGTTAAATTTAGCACACTGTGTGATCAACTGGGGCCAGAGCCTATCCATGCAGCGTCAGGCAGAAGGCGAGAACCAGCCTTTAGTCTGGAAGCCAGTTTAGCATATAAATACTCACTCATACTGGCTCAATTTAGAGCTACCTCTACTTATATACCTAGCCTGCACCATTCATTGATAGGAAAAGAAAAGAAGAGTACCTGGTGAAGAAAACATTCAAAGTCTACACAGTCACTGACCAGGCCAATGTTTAATTCCACTTTGAGGCACCAGTGCTTATCACTGATCCACTAACACACTCTCAGTTCACATAAATATTACAAGCTATATATCCATTCATCCTTTTCTTGAACATGTACACTCCACCACCAAGGGCCTTAGGGAGTATGATAGAAAGGCATAAAAAAAAAACATGAACTAGACACCAATGCCTTATGTGGTCACTTAGGAACTCGCACCCCTTCTAGAACTACAAATGGGCGGCACTGGTTAGGGAATTGGTGTAACTGAAGAAAACCCACACTACCATTAGGAGAACATGCACAGTCTACAGAGATAAAACATCAGTCGGGAATCGATCCAAGGTCCCTGAAGCTTGATTAGATTCCTGGTTGACTATGTCAGAGTGTTGAACACATTTATAAATAGAATGCAAAAACAAACAAACACAATAATTAATCATTTGTATGATTGATCTTGTGAGGGTTATGGTAGTAACATGCTGAATATGTCAAATCAGACTGCTAATAGGTTTGTTAAATTGATTTTTTGATTATTCTTGCTGTCCTAAAAACAAAGGAAGAGACACCTCAGTATAAAGTCGATGTGGCTAATAAAGTGGAAAGTCAGTGCCATGGCCTCTCTGCCAGTAGTATATCACATTACTGTATAACATAAAGGAAATGACACAGTGGTTTGTGCTAAATCCTAACACTTAAGAGTTCTAGTTTATTATACAGTCCCGCAATAATGTCCCTTGATTCTTAGTCACTAGTTTTTACAATTTAACCTAACTTTTGTTGTCCTTTTCATTCAATTCCGCGCATTGCCTATAGAAGTCAAGTCAAGTGGCTTTATTGTCATACTATCCACACAGAGGTTTGCAGCATACAGTGGTTTGAATAAGTTCCCGAGGACTGCAGTGCAACATACACCTACACATAGGACAAGGGCGAGACAAGTAAAGAACTATATTATATTATTCTATACTATAATAGATAAATACCGTATCTACTCGTGGATAAGTCGGGACTTGATTTTACAGTATAATTTCTGGAACTTTATAATGTCGGTCGTATAAGTTGAATACGGAAAACTCACGCTATTGGTACAAGGGACTTTGCTAATGCTAACGCCCACCTGACAGAGTAACCACGGAGCACACTGCCTTTTTTTCTATGTGGGTGCGGCAATGCACTGTATCAGAGCGTGCTCCTAACCTCTCTTTCTCTCTCTCTCTCTATTGTACCTACGTGACCACACGGTAATACCCAAACTATTCCGAAGCCATGCTTGCACTGTTTTGTGTTTTTTGTAACTCACACCCTCATACACCTTTATCGTAAGAGTATCCATTATCTACAATGGAGCGTTCGATCGGAAGAAAATATGAAGCTGGTTTTATATTAAACGTTGTTGAAGTAGCAAAAGGAATTGGTAACTGCACTGCTGCAGCAAAATTCGATGTGTCTGAGAAACTGATGTGCTCACCAGTGCTCAGCATGATATTGCTGAAGATATTTTATTTTGATGTGCATTACCTGGGGTCACTCTTTCAGGAAGGCTAGGATTCAGTTGCATAGGGGAGCATTGTAAGCCAGCAGACTCAACTTCCCTACGAGCTTCTCAGGAATACAACATGTAGTATAAGTATTTATAATAAGTATTTATAATTAAAGTTTCTTTTGCCTATGTGTAGAACTTCGCACTTTTCTATATTAAACTTCACTTCCAAGAGTTTGCCAAGTCCAGGTCTTTCTGTAATGTTGTTGTCTCCTCAGTTTCCACTGTCTCTCCAATTTTAGTGATATCTGAGAATTTCAAGTTACTAACTAAACCAGAATCGATATAATTAGAGAAAGTAACAGTTGTACCAACAAATTAAAAGATAAGATGAATACTTGTCTTTGATTACAGAAATAATAATGGTATCAATTATACACAAAAACAATGTCTTGTTACATTTAGTATACTGATTCATTGCACAGTTTAGACATTATCTTTGACAGCTGTCTATTTGTCACCAAACACACTACAACACTATCAAGTTCAGCTTACATTCTGGAAAATCAAGACATGCAGATTCAAACCTTTTTCTAGCAGAATTAACTACTGCTATGCATTAGTCTTAGGCTATTCAAATTGTTCTATTTGTACCTTTCAATTAATTCAAAATGCTGCTGAAAGGAACATTACTTGAACTAGGAAGTTCAACCACATAATTTATAAATACATAACAACCACAATGTAAATTATTATCTACGAAAGATCTCAAGGATTAAAAACAAACAATTGTGGAAGTTAAAGCGTTGCCTCTACAGATATAGTCCCTACCTTATGAGATCAGAGGCTAAGATTAAAGCCGATTGTTTGAAGTGATTGTTCTAGAGCAGCAACTTGCATATTGTTCCAGGAAGGAAAGAAACCAAATGATATGAGAGTAACCAATAATAACCTAAAGACATACAGTTTTTAAGTTTGCACCAGTGTGCTCTGTCATGGCATCCTATGCAATGTTGGTTCCTGTCTATCATCTGTGAATTTTGTGACTATACTATTTACTGAAGTAGCAATTGCTCACCAGCATTATTAAAAATTCCTTTTGTATTTCCAAGTAGTACTAGGGTGCTGTACCATGTTAGCCATTATGAATGTAGAGAAAAGCCAAGCAAAATGACACCTTTTATTGGCTAACTAGAAAGATTACAATATGCAAGCTTTCGAGGCAACTCAGGCCCCTTCTTCAGGCAAGATGTAACATTTTGCTTGGCTTTTCTCTATTTCCAAGTAGATAAAGTTTGACCTATTCTATGTTAAATGCTCACTGAAATTCTTTCTAAATCACCTAAAGTGGCTAAGTTTGAGAGGTATAAACACATATTTCAGTCAGTATTGCTCTGTCATGTACAATTTGAGCTCCTTAACACAGTCCTCTTCATGAAAGAACTTTTTATTAAAACGAATCTCTTTATTTGTTAAAAACTGTTTTCATGAAATACTGAGAAATAACAGCTAATCAAAAGGAGTTATACTTTAATTTCTTTTCCAAGTATTATTGTAATTAAATGCGTTTAGCTACCGTGTGTTCTTCAAGTTTGAGAGCCACTGTTCCGTGAATTTGTTAAAATGAATTTGCTGTGAAAATAAACACAGCTCTCAATTTAAAAATATCAACCACTTTCAATTATTCTGTCCAGTTCAGTAGGGGGCAGAGACAAACAATTAATCAGATCCCTTTCAAGGCACAGAAAAGCAGCATTTAAATCAGAAGAAAATTATAGACAGGACGTCCAAGCTGAGGACCCCCCGGCATCCTTGCAATCGTAAAGTAAACATAGCTTGTAATTTTAACCTCTATAATTACTGGATACTCAATTATTCTTCTCTTTTGACTGAAAATAACCCTAGAGCAGTCTATGAAGCTCATAGAATGAAAGAAGTTTAAATGTGCCATTCATTCAAACAAAAAAATAAATAATGAAAGTATTAAGTGTATAATGATGGAGGATTTCCAGCCTAAAACACAACCATGAATTGTTGCAATCAGATGTCTTCTGTTATTATAAATATAAATTTTAAATTTGCACATCCCACTGCTACTTTTATTTTTGAAATCTTTACATGTTTTACAAGGTAACTTTCTTTGTTCAGGTAGTCAGATGGACTAGTAGTTTTTTACAGAAAGTACTGCTGCTGTAGCTCAATTCAAAGCTAATTTGTGGACCTTATCTCGATTTTTTCCTCCTTTCAACTCTTTACCTTTGTTGATTGTGATCTTAAAATTGCTGTCATTTATATGTTGTGTTGTTCTCCTTGATGCATACACACATAGTCAAACCCACTTAGTATAATTTAGGGTCACATAAGAATGAGCCTACCATAGCAGCACTGGGTGCAAGCCAATCCATCGTAGGACTCACTTGTGTACTTACACAGACATAAGACCAAGTCAGTCACTAATTAAACTAACCTGAACATGTTCAGGAAATGAGGAAGGAAAACCATACAGACTCTGACAATGACCAGGCTAGCTTTTCAAACCCAAGACACTGGATGTGTGAAGCAGCAGTGATACAGTAACTACTGTGCTTTGAGCATGGGAAATGTACTATAGAAACAGAATGTACTACCAACATTATTACTGTGCGATCCTCCATTTATGCATTGCAAACCTGCAAAAAACTGCGTGCTGAAATAATGTTATAAATGGTTCTAGTCTTGAATATGAATAGTGGTAGAAAAGATTCTCAATTTTCCCTCCATAGTACATTCTTAGAACAGTTTATGCTTGTAGAAAGATTGTAAGAAAGAGGAGAGGAATTTATCAAAAAATGTTAATAAATCAATTTACTAATTATTAGTTTTAATTTTTGGGAATACCAATACTTATTTTGATCCTTTTGGGAGGTTCTATCTTTATCTTCTTTGTCTTTCTGTGCAGATGGCAGCTCCCAGCTGTTAGACTTGTTTCTGTTAAGGCATAACTTGTGTTTATGTATTTTATTGCTGTTTTTGAATGATTGTGTACCTTATTTTTACAAATTTTCCGTTTTGTTTATTTTGTTCTGTTCTTTTACATGTTTTCCTATGTTCCATGACTTTTGTGGATGAAGCTACGAGAGGCTGGACCACCCTAATGTCACATGGGCACTCCATCTGGCTATTTAAGTCAGCTCAGAAGGTCTAGAGATGGGAACCATTCATCTGTTGTGGAGTTATAGTAAGTATTGTGCTTTTTGCCTTGCATTTACTGGCTTTCTTGATTTTTTCTGACTGTATTTAATGGATACTGATTTTTGGATTTCGCATTTGGACTGTGTTTATTTAGAACTGATGAGTTGACATCTCCTTTGTGCCTCTTCGTGTTCTTTTGAGCTTTTCTTAGAATTTTTTGCAAACAAATCCTCAATCTATAAAGATTTATCATTTTCCCTTTTATATAAGCCAAAGGTTTGACAGTTACCCTTCCTCTTGTGGTGCTTCACCCATAGCTTGAGACTTTTATAGTTGTTTTTCCAGCTCCTCATTGAGTCCAGCCGGTGTTTTAGAAGCCTGGCTAAAGTCTGGTGAACCTCTGGTGGGCAGATCAGGTAAGGTTCAGGCCTGTTCCTTAGCTTGTGTTGAAGGCCTCATCCATTTTGCCTTGGATGAAACTATATATCACAATATTATCATGGTAATTTATACTGAATCGTGGCTCCACATTTAAGCAATCAACTTTTCTCACAGCAGAGTGCAGCATTTGTCTTTCCACATGGTCCTTTGTCCTAGTCGGTGGTGTTGTCTTCCTCAGCTTGCTTTTAGGATCTTTGATGTGTTATATTCTGCTTCATAGGGAGTGTAGGTGCTAAAATTTCCATTTTGATGTTATTTCTTCATCTCCAGGACAGGATTTAGTTACTGACACTAAAGCCTGGAGGAGTGGATCTTAAGGCTAGCTCATCATGTCCAACTCCAAGGCTCTAAGGAGAGCAGTTTCCAGACAATAAGGACATGTTTTATTTCTCCAAAAAAGAGTGGCTCAGCATCCTACTCCAATGAAACAGAGCACCCATTTTTATGGGAAAGCTTCTGGTGATTGATTAATAACATTTGCTATAAGCTGAAATTCAGATGGTAAATGTTGCTAAGAGCTACAAGGTAGTCCAACATCTTAGAAGAAATGAAGGTGGGATAAGGTCAACTGGCTTTTCATATTTATGTTATGTCTGTTCTCTGTGTGTTGTGATGCTAGCGAAAAGGTGTGAATAAGTCTCAAACTAAACAAAGCAGCATTTCACTGGTCTGCCCCAGAAGCATGTTATGATTCTGCCAGGGTTTATTCACTGGCTTAACTATATTATAATTTTGTGTTATGTTTTTGTTTCTGATATAATTTTACTTAATATTGTTTTATTATTATGTATTGTATATTTGAGTTTCAAAGCTGCATTTCTTTTTTTTAAAGGGAGGAACTCTAAGAACCTTCTGAGGGACCACTCTCTGGTTTTATAAATCATTCTGAGCAGAGGTACATTGCGGTTTGTGAAAGAAGAATTATTTATGATTATTTGTGATTTTTCTTGCTTCTGTCTTTGGATTTAGTCTTTATACTGCTTTTGATTGCTTGTTTAGGCAAATCCCTTTTCCTCATATTTGCATTGTGTTACTTTGTCCTTGTTTTTCTTTCATTTTTGATTAACTTCTTGAATAACCTATTTATGTTTGAGGAACATCATTTTGCTTTATACTTTAAGCCAAAGGTTTTATGCTACTCCATTTTAGAATTTTTTGGAGCATTAAAAGGTATTTTTGAAACTTTTAAAGCCAGGTCCTCATTTAAGGCCTATTCAGGCTAGAAATTTGTCTCTTGAGTTGAGGTCTATCTGCCTGGGGTGAGGTCTGTTTCTGAGGCTGACCAGTGAAGTCTTGGTCTGGTATTCATTTATTCTGATGCTTGTTCACCCCTTTATGCTATTTTATGTTGCTGTATCACAACACCCAGGTAGTCAGAACATAAATTCAACAGACAGACTTTTAGGACTGTATAGGCCCAAAATGCACTAGCCCTAAAATACCCATTAAAGCAGAGGAAACCATAAAACCTCACGTCTGAAAACATAAAGCAAAACAATGTTTCTCAAATATACAAAACATATTAAGATAATCAAATAAAGAAGAAGAAACATAAAGGAAGGCGAAACAAGACATAAATGAGGCAAGGCAATCCAAAGCAAACAAGTCCAAATCCTCTATCAAGTACCAGCTGCATAATATTTCAAAGTGGCTTAGTCCCAGCTAAATGACCCCCCTGAGCCGACCCTGTCCAATACACAGAATCCAAAGATAAAAGCAATAAATCCACAAAAAACAGAAAGAATCTGTATTTACTCACAACACAATCTTTACTCCTCAAGATCCAATGACACGTAAGAAATACATTCAAATAACTGACATAGCCAATGATTCCATAGCCTCAGCATTCCCCCAGACCCATAGGGCCCCCTTACTAGCCCTCCACCAAACCAGCCAAAAACATATACCTGTATACTTAATTTCTGAAAACAGAAACAAATTGTGCATTTTTGGCTTAAATGAAACAGTGAGAGGCTTGTGTGCCTCATCATGTGATGTTACAGGCAACAGGCAGGCAAGAACAATAATAGTTAAAATCTGCAAAAGATAACTAGTAGACAAGGAATTGATCCATCATAGTAAGAAAACAAAAACATCTAAGCACTGCCCTAATCAAACAAATGGCAGAATAAGCCATTGCCTTACTACAACGGATAACATCTATGTTTAAAGCATCAGTGGAAGAGGGAAGTGTCAAAATGCTACCCGTCATAGGCTGTATCACAGGACTTTGGGAAGGCTTCAGGAGCTGTGGTGGTGGTACGCCATGAGTGGAAATGTTGTTGGCAGTTTTGACGTGGTTGAGGAGGCCTGTCATTCATGTCAATACACAAGTCGTGGCACGCCAACATCCCAGCTTTACTTCATACCATAACAAGTAAAGGACATCCATTTGGATGAGTAGCAGCAGAGTAACTGGCTAAAATTGGAGACATGTAAGCTGGGTGTGCAGAGTAGCCATACGATTAAAAATAGTCCCAAGAGAACAGGAAAAAACAACTTTAGGAAGCAGCCTGAAGTTGGGAAGTGCATACACATGAGAGTGTGTGTCTGTGCTGGCAGCCACACACTAGCAAGCAAACAACACACCCGAAATATAGGGAGACATCTGCCTAGATCAAGGTTATGGGGGTGGAAGGTCACAAGCAGCATCACTGACAGGTTGGTGTCAGGCCGGACTTAATGATTGGCCAAGTAGTTTGGCTCGGCAGATAGAACAGAGGAGTTCCCAGCAGGGGTCATCTTTTGACCACGTGGCATAGGAGAGAGAAGGTAGCTGAGTGATTGTGATAGAGCGATCCTTATCTAGCGTTCCTGTATATAGAGCATTATTTGATTTTCTTCACTGACATTTCTGTATTTTGTGCTTGTGACATTTTTTTTTTTTTACTTTTAGAGTTTGATGACTGTTTTTTTCTGTCGTTTTGATTTTTGTCTTTGAGAAGGAGAAAGAAGAAGAGCTGTCTAGTTGTGTGTTTTTGTTATTTTTTCATCACCTTTATTTTTGAGCCATGTAAATACTGTACAAATTCACCTTCACTTATTTTTGTTTATTGTTGTATATATACTCAAACAGTGTCATTGCAGATGACTGCATCTAATTTAAGTGCATAAAACTAGAATTTTTGTTTTCTTACCGGTACTTTAATAAAGATTTTCTTTTGAATATTTTTCTTTCTGTTCCTCCAAATACACCACTGATCCATTCAGTTACGTTACAGATGCCCAGAACCCAAGTGTGTGCGGAGGTGCAAGTGCACAGGCCTCACACTACCAGCGACTGTCATAAATGGAGCAGATTACTGTACTGTACATCAGGTGAATTAAGTATCATGGTTAGCATGATAGAAAAAGTTTCTTCTCTGTTGAATTATTATTGTGATTTGTGTTGTTTCAGATTGTTATTCCTTTTCATGAAAGTCTTTGTGGTCTTGGTGGCAACTGCACTATTGCTAAACCTTCACTTACAAACCTGCATCTGATCTCTGAAAGGCTCCATTTACACTTCAGTTCCATTCTCATTTTTTTAGTCATATGTGACACAGATCTGATTTTTTAAATAAGTATGAGTAGCCAAAAATAATATGGACTCAAAACCTTCAGAGATGATTTACACTACTCGCTAACAAAAGTTTTATATCCAACCCATTCACATTGCTCTCACTAGTCCTGTCTTGCTCATACCAATAGCACTGATCTTTCATTTCTTGGTCCTCATCCTTGACATCATGTGCTTCCGTATTTGTAGATGTCCTGCCCTGAATTAAAGTGATGTAGAGGAGCAACCAGAATCTTTTAGTCTGCATCTGTGACAAACCTGCTTTATTCATTGTGTACATACAAAGCACATTCAGGATAGACTCATCAAATATGGATCAACTGCAAAATTTATCTGAGCTTTCAAAAAAAAAAATCAGGACACAATCAGTTTTAGCTACCATGTGCAATTCTTTGGACAAGAGCTTTGTAATGTCAACAAAAGCATCCAAAAAATGTTAAAGGTGTGAAAACATTAAATACAGACATTTTAAATGGGGTTTCCATTGTAAATACACTTTTTCAGGAAGGGGCTCCCCCTTCCACTATTATGGAGGTCCCGCAAATTGTGAACTACAGCAGTGATTCAAATAACTTAAAGACATTAAACATAAGTAGTAATTAATAAACATAACAATATTAAGCAGAAATTACAAAAAAAAACCACAAAAGAAAATAACATTAAAATAACAATAAAACAGAAACCCTGGCTGTAACAGAACACTGTGTGCCACAAGCATAAAGCACTTTCTTGGATATTAAAAAGAAATATTTACAATTAGATGGTGAGCAGAACTGTTAAAATCTGATAAAATAAATATGCAGACCTCATACATCAGGCACCCCAGTCTAAGATTTTAAAGAGAGAAGGCGGATTAACTGTAAAGCACACAGCATCCTAATGTGCAGGCTGCCTTCTGGTTTTGTAATTTAGGAATCCATAAATACAGTATATTAACACCAGAATCCCTGATGCCTACGAAAAAAAGTCGTAATTCTGGGTAACCTTAAATTCCTTTGCACCTCTCCATCAGCATCTTTGTTTTCCAAATGTGTTGATCAGCACAAGCAGCAACCAGCCTGCTATTCCATCCCCCACCAACGCAGCTGAAGTTCTCCCAGCTCAAGTCTCTTTATTGTGGTGTGAGGTGCCTGGAATTGTATAAGGTAAATAATATATCTCTATTTGGAATACATACATTTCATGTGTGTTCCGTGTCTGCAACGATCTGGGTAAATGTTGGATGACAGGTAATGCGAGGCAAGAAATGCTGAACACATAACTAAAACAGAAACTTTCTCCATGTTATAGTAATAATGACATGAAGTGTATAATCTGTGAAGACGTTAGTCCATATATCAAATAAACATGTGCGCTTTTATTTAAGAATATAGTCAAAGAAAAAAAATCATTCAATTTACATATTGCTGATTACTCATGATTGATTACTCATGGACTGTTAAATTATGTATCATTCCAGTGTACGTAATGTGTACCAGAAGCAGGGAACCAGGTAATAAATAATCTGGTAAGAAATAAAAAAAATATGTTTAGATACAGAAGACATACTGGATAAAGCATCAGATTTTTGACTCTCAGGTCGTTACTCTTCATTCACTGTATAAACCTGAGTAAGTGACTTAATCTGTCTGTGATACTACGGTACAATGGCATTGCAAGCTCCTGATAGGTCTCCCTCTTCAGGTGTTTTCTAGCAATGATGTCTACTTCATCCAAGATCCTGAATCTCTCTCTCTCTCTCTTGCGTGAGTGAAAATCTTACAGAAGCAGCTTTCATATTTAAAAATACTTTCTGCAGTTCACACAATTACCTCCTTGGTGTTGGGCACTTATTGTCTGTGTGGATGTTTTTTAATACAGTAAAGACAATTGTTTCTGTGACTACTGATCGATCCTCCTATTGCATTTAACGAAAAAACTAATCTGCTCTTTACAAATGGATAGTTAGAACTAGTTTAAGTTTTTAAAATGAGTGCCAAACAAAAACATCTGTCCACCATTTGCCTGCTTATGTTGGATTGGCACATTGTTGTCCTTTAACAGAGACATTTTTACATTCTACATATTTCTTTGTGGATTGTCAAGGGGTTATTTGGTTTAAAGTCTCCTTGACCATTTCAAAAGTCCACTCCAAGTAGGCATCAATCAAGTATTTGGTCCAAATTCTGTCTATTGCTCTGCTGCCAACTGGCACCGAAAGCTATAAACGTGGAAGAAAATAAACCCCTGGAGGATTGCACATGTGGTGGATTTAAACTGGTTTATCATTTATGGTTTTCAAAAACCAAAAGAAGTAGAAAAAACATGCACTAAAATTCCTTACATAGTATGCCTCTGGTATAATCCCTTTATTATTTTGTTTTCTGCATAACATAAAATTACAGTAACTTTAATAGAGTTAAAAGGATGGAAGCCTATTAAGTCAGCAGCATCACATCAACAACAACATTAACATTTTTTATATAGCGCTCTTCACTGAGTGTAGGTGCATAGCACTGTGAACAATTCTCAGTTAAAAAGCAAGTATAGATTATAATAATTACCAAATACAGAACTGGTACATATATAAATGCAGATTTTTTAAAACAATGAGAACAAGGTATAAACTGATTAAACATAAAATGGAAACCAACCATATCTGTCCATTAATTAACAGATAAATTATGGACAGTTGACAACAGAGGAGATTAAATTGTAGCTACAGAGAAGTCTTCATGTCTGCTCAAATGAACACACAACTACTGTAAATAATTTAGATTGGCCACTGTTCAGACACAAATGTGCAGTACTGATATTGGGGATAAACAGCGGAGTCTTTCTGGAGCTGTGCATTAGCAACAATTGCTGGTTCTCAGATTTCACGTTTGAAGTTAAACAATCAAAAGGAAATAAAACCCCTCTTGTGATCAACACACGGAGTATTTTGCTGCCAATTTGAAGAACCAATGTGGAAACAGCTGTTAGAAAACACTGCACATACCATATCTGACATTCCATATGCTTGCTTAGTATCCTTTGTATGCCCATATTTGTAAGCATCCTTCATCTATCCAAAGCGAATTGTTTAATCTTGAATTACAGTGTGCATGCTGTTTTATAAAGGTGTATATTGTTGAAGGGATTATATTAAATTATGGCTTTTAGTGGTAGATTGCTATCAAATTAAAGATGGAAAATAACAATACACATTTCTGAGCTCCTGACACTTCTTTGTTATTTGTTATACAGTATATTTCACTGTCAGGAGAGAATCTTAGCAGTTCAGAGAAATGCCAGTACTCCTCTCAATCTACAAGATGCAGAAGGGGCGGTTCGGTTATTTGGGACAGGCTCCCGACTGGAGACATTTGAGGAGGTTCTCGGATTAATTCAAAGATAGCCCCAGGGTCTTCCTGAAAGTATATTTCACCATTGGCCTGCAAATCTTCAAGAAACTTTTTTGAGAAAGATGTTTGGCCTATGCTGCTTAGCTCTAAACCAGAACAAGTCATTAAAAAAATGAAAAAATGTTAATTATTTGCTGATATATATGATTGTATGAGGATTGTCCAGGAAATGTGTAAGTGAGTTAGGACTTGGATTAAAAGCAGTGTTGGGGTAACAGACAAGGTACCAGTTAGAGTAGGTCTGCATCAGGGATCTTCTTTAAGTCCTTACCATTTTGCCGTGGTTACGGATGTGTTGGCTTGTGGAATAAAAGACTAAACCCCTGGTGAATGCTTTTTGTTGATGTTCTGTTGCACCAGGATGGAGGAAGTGGAAAGGAAGTTGGAAGGAAGGAGAAGGGTTTAGGATTATATAGGGTTGAAGATAAATATGAAGAAGACAGAATATATGTGTTTTAATGACAATAAGGATTAAGACGTTAACCTGCAGGGAAAGTTATTGAAAAGAGTGCAAAAATTGAAATATCTAGGATTAGTGGTATCCCGAGATGGAAAATTAGATGCAGAGATAATCCATCAAATACAGTGTGGATGGAACAATTGGAAGAAGGTATCAGGAGTATTGTGTGACCAAAGAATTAAGGCAAAGATTAAAGGTAAGGTTTTTAAGACAGTGGTAACACCAGCAATGATGGATGGAATTGAGATTTGAGCAGTAAAGGGAAAAAGGAGAAGAAGCTGGATGTGGCAGAAATAAGAATTGTTGAGATGGATGTGGGGACTTACAAAAAAATGACAGAATAAGAAACGAGACAATCAGAGGAATCACAAAAGTAGGTCACCCAGTTACAAGAGTTGCCAGAGAAGATGGGAAGGCAAAGGACAGGAAAAGTTATAAGAAATGAGAGAAACCCACAGTGGCAGTGAAGATGTGATGTGGCATGTCATTGTTGGAAGGCTAAATGGTAACAAGTCCTTCACATCTTCTAGGCATCTATCCATCCATCCATCCATTTTCTAACCCGCTGAATCCGAACACAGGGTCACGGGGGTCTGCTGCAGCCAATCCCAGCCAACACAGGGCACAAGGCAGGAAACAATCCTGGGCATCTAACAAAAGCAAAATGTTGGAAAACAACTACAGGTCAGAGACACAGCTGAGACCTCTAAGAAAATGTGTAATGTTCCTCCAGAGAACAGGAGACCCAGAACATGACTAAGACAGAAGTATCACAGAGTTCAGTGCATGCTTTCAAGTGGGATAATTGGAACCAGGTTGTTTTTGTTCTTTTACTTTTTATGAAGGTGTAATCTGTGAGAATTGGAAGAAGGCCAGTTATAACCCTCCAAGTAAATCACAGTTTCTGAGCATGTTGACTTTCTAAACGAGAGAGATCTGCTATATTAAGTGCTCCTGAAGCCTCTGAGTGTTATGGTTTAGCAAGGGTTTTGGCCCTAGCTCAAGTAAAGTATTCTTTAATTTATTACTTTTTTTTGCTTGTTAAATATATTTTTTTATACTTTGTTATTGATAATCTGTTTGATCCTCTTGTGTGTTCTGGACTTGAATATTATTTTGTTTATAAATTATTTGTTATGCATGTTTTATGTTCATGTGTGCGCATTTATGTATACTTACAGTATATGCCCTGCCCGCTTAAATTAGAATATCAGAGGCAGCGCCACTGTGACAATCAGCTGGAGGACCGCCCTCTGCCTATTTAGTCAGGTCCTCTAGACTGGTACTGAAGTTTGTCAAGTAATGTGTTATTGAGAGTAATATTGGATTTTTGTAAATTTCTGCTACTGTACTGGACTGCCTCAGACTGTCCTTTTAGGCATACTCATTTTCCCTAAAAAAGTTAAAATATTTATGGATTCCTCTCCCTTGAAGAGCATTTTTGAAACATTTAGGATGTTTATTCTATTTTCAAATCTTTAAAAACCTTTTTCCCATGTTTGGGGCTTAGACAGGCTGAAGCCAGCCGGTTGAGTTTGGGGTCTGACTGCCTGGGGTGAGACTTATTTTGGACGGTAGATTCTGAGAGTTCCTGGTCTGGCTTGTGTATTTTGAAACCTTGACACCCTTTTCACCATTTTGTGTTGCTGTGTCCCTAGAATGTTAATGATAAAAGCATAAAAAAATCTGATCCAACGGAGAACAGCCACTGACTCTGAAAAAGATTCTGCAGTTAGGCAGTGAGTAAACCCAGCAACGATTTAAAGTTCTTCCTTGGCAGAGGGCTTACAGAGGTTAGAGTCACTAGAAGAGCTTGTGCAATACTTAATTGAAGCAGCAAAGGTCATGAGCAACAGAAAGACAGGCCACAACACAAAGCATACTTGCCTTTGAAAAATATCATAAAATTTCATGTTGGCCTCTAAATCCATAGACAATGTGCAGCAACACACAATTACAAAAAGGAGTTATAGGCCCTGAGCAAAACCAGAACAAGACCTTCACTGGACTGCCAAGTGTCAGACCCCAAACTCATCCAGCAGGCTTTAAGGCCTGCCCAGGCCCAAAAAGGGACACTGGTTTTAAATAAATCGAAAAAACTTTTAAATGTCCCTAACACACAAAAATGCCCTTCAAGGGAGAAGTAAACTGTAATAATTCTGATTTGAGAAGACAAAAATGAACAAAGAATCTTTATTAATGAAGGGTTTATTTATATAAACAAAAACAAAACAGGTAAAAAGTAAAAAAAAAAAGGACAAAACGCATATGCCAAAAAAGGCAACCCAAGGCAAACAAATGCAAATTGCTACACAAAGATAAAATCCAGAATCCAGAAGGGAAAATGCAATAAACCAGAAAAATCCAAATTAAACAATACTGATTAGATAAAATGCATTTCATAACAATCCATGAACCTCTGCTGGGACCACCTCCTCAACCTCAATGTAAAATACGAGGAGTAGTCCAACAAAGTGATGTTATGGTAGATCCTGTTCTTGAGGTTCCACCCAAAAAACACAAAGAACAAAAGAGAAAAGTGTAAATCAACAATTTATATGAATACTAAATCATAAATAAATCTAAATATTAACAAAATTACATAATAACAAAAACTACATGGCAAATAATAATTCAAAACCAAACAAATCACAATAGAGCAGAAAGTAAACAAAGGTAGGGCACAAACCCTGGCTGTAACCTAACAAGTAAATGCAGGTTGTCCGTCTTAATAACTCCTATTACCGAGACTTAATAAAGTCAAGAGAGGAATTTCCTTTTTTTTAAATTAGATTGCTCAGTATAACCTTTATCAGGTAGAGAAACTATGTTTTCAGTAAAATATCCAAGCACAGAGTGGAGTTCATGAGGATTACAATGGCTGCATATGCTGTGCAGAAGTAACTCAGAAGCTGTCAACCTTAGTACGATCCTATGAACTACACACTATACTAGTGGTATTTTTTTTTGTTGTTTGTTGTGCATTTTTTCATTTAATTTGTTTCTTTTTAAGTAGTTTGTGTGCATATATATCTATACTGTGTGTTTTATGCTTTTGTTCAGGTTTTCTCTTAACAGTTTTTAGTTGATTTGAGTTATATGAGCTTGTTGCATAACCAGGTACTCAAATCAGACTACAAAGGACTTGTACAAACCAAGTCCTGGATTAGCTGTTTTCACTACATTGTCTTTAATTGCTCCTGGGTGACATAACTGTGCCACCTTATATATATATATATATATATATATATATATATATATATATATATATATATATATATATATATATATATATATATATTGTGGGATATGGCCGGCCTGTCATCCCAGCCAACACCCCCAGGCCGCCAGATGGAGCGCTCCCTGTGGCATGGAAGTGCCCCGAATACCAGCAGGGAATCATGGACGATGGAGTTTTCCTTTACAACCCTGCTGGATAACACAGGAGCCAACAGATGCTGCTGCAGGGAGGCCCAGAGAGTTGTTTGTGCCCTATAACCCGGAACTACGTCGTAGGCAAGTGAGACAAGGGAAATGACGTGCTTCCGGGATGAAGAAAAAGACTTTTTATCTGACCCGGAAGTGATAAGGAATCACATGGACTGTAGGGCTGGAACCACTTCCGGGTCAGGGAATATAAAAAGACGATGGGAAATCCCAGACGCTGAGCTGAGCTGGGTGGAAGGGTGGCAACACATCTGGGAGGGAGGAGGATTATTGTTATTGATTAGTAATTGTTTATTGTGTATTTATTTGTGGAGAAGAGGGTGCTTTGTGCACGTTTTGTCTAAATAAATATAATATTTGGACTTTTACCTGGTGTCTGACTGTGGTCTGAGGGTTCAAGGGGTCACGGGGACCCTAAATCTGTCACAATATATAATATATATATATACACAGTATATACATATATATATGGTTGAGATACTTTACTGTCAAATAATGCAAAGAGTACGCGACACGTGTTTCGCCCTAATTCTGGGCTCATCAGGCGTACACACTCTACTGCACTCCCTCTCGGGAATCGAACCTCGGATGTCAGCGCTAGAGGCAAAGCCCCTAACGTTGCGCCACGGCGTGTGGTTCGTTTATTTGACAGCATGTAGATCGGGGTAATTACATTCACAGCATTCGTAGTCTGAATCACAATCTGATTGTATGGGTGGTTACCTACCAGGTAACGCTTGTGGTCGGTCAGCAAGTCGGCTAACATCCGCCACGATGCCCTCAGTTGTGAGAAGCAGATCATAGAATGGTTGAGATAGTTTACTGTCAAATAATGCAAAGAGTACGCGACACGTGTTTCGCCCTAATTCTGGGCTCATCAGGCGTACACACTCTACTGCACTCCCTCTCGGGAATCGAGGGCATCGTGGCGGATGTTAGCCGACTTGCTGACCAACCACAACCGTTACCTGGTAGGTAACCACCCATACAATCAGATTGTGATTCAGACTACGAATGCCGTGAACATATATATATATATTTTTTAATTTTCTGCCAATTGAGCCTATCATGAAGTTAGCAAGTATAATGGTAAAGTCCTCTAAAGGTAAATTATATTTTTCTTTTGATTCTTTTGATACCAGGCATTGTGAAATTCCTAAATAAACATTTGCACAGAATCACATTCACATGTCTTCTAGTCACTTGTATCGTTACATCAATGTTTCAAAGATTTTTCACTTGTTCCTCTATCCACATGGCTTACCTAATTTGTAACTATTTATGGTTTCCAAATCTTAAGCTTGGACATTCCCATTTTTTAGCATCATCCTGGCAGCAAAACACTTAAAAGTAATTTAATTCAATGTTCTTTGTGATGAGTCATTTTAAGATGTTTGTCTCTGTACATTCTACATTTAATTAAATTCTGGTTTAGCACATGATTTTTGCCTTAACTGCTGCTAGCTTCCTTCTTCTTTTGCTCAAAATTTGCTTTTTCCATTCAAGCTTATCCTCCCTAATTTCATAATTCTACATGTATGACTGGAGTTAAGAGTAAAGTCTAACTCTGCATCTATACACACGGGCAAACTCAAAGCCAAAGTCAATGGAGCTTGCAGAGAGTGTGAAACTGTATTCTGTCATGCAGAGTATTTTTATTGGTTAACACTCTTAATTACAGGATTTGTTTGAAGTGGAACCTATCCTAATAGACAGTAATGAGTCTCAAGGCAGGAAATAATGTCTAATGGCATATTAGTCCAGCCACAAGGACACTCATTCACAACAACCTACCATGCACATCTTTGAGAAGTGGATGGAAACAACATGAATTTAGGAAGAATATGCACAGACATATCCTTACAGACAGTAATCTAGCTGGGAGTACAATCCTACAGCTTTGAGGGAGAAGTGGTAACTACTACATTTTTGTTCTTTTACTTAACAGCTTAGGTAAAATAATTATTTAAGTGAAGCTTTAGAGTACAGAGTGCTCTTCTTTAATTAACTAAAAAGCCCCATCTCTTGAGCTGCTCTTTTGCCTTGGGAGAGGATATCTGATGCATCTAGTGAATCAGACAGCTTGTTTGATTTTTATATTGGCACCATTCAAGCTACTGCAAGCCATTTAGATATCTGAACATAAGACTGTCCCATTTGACACATTTGAAGATGATGTTGCTGTTGTTATGGTTTTGTAAAAGTATCTATGTTATGTAATTTTCTGAACAGGGTCACGGGGGTCTGCTGAAGCCAATCCCAGCCAACACAGGGTGCAAGGCAGGGAACCAGTCCCGGGCAGGGCACCAACCCACCGCAGGACACACACACACACCCACACACCAAGCACACACTAGGGCCAATTTAGAATCACCAATCAACCTAACCTGCATGTCTTTGGACTGTGGGAGGAAACCGGAGCACCCGGAGGAAACCCACGCAGACACGGGGAGAACATGCAAACTCCACGCAGGGAGGACCCAGGAAGCGAACCCAGGTCTCCTGAAGGCAATACAAAGAAAGCAATTTAGTTATACCATGTGTTGGGATTTTGATGCTTAGTTTGGTTATTTCTTATATTTTTGACCTCAGTCAGTGCAGTTGTCTACTCCTTTGTATCTTTTATTTCCTACAAAAACTAACTACCTCTTTTAGAGATCACAGCAATGCTTAAATATGTATTAATTCTGGGCCAGTAGAACATATAGCAACTATTGGATCTGCAAACAAGTTACACCTTGGAAAAATTATGAATAAAAAAGTTTACTTATTGTTAACTCAACTACCTGGCTGTGTTCAGAAGCCCTAAAGAAGGTTAACAGACTGTTAAGTTATACAAAACAATGTGTTGAGAGCAAGTCCAAGGAAGCTATGCTAAAGTTTTGTAACATACTGGTTAGACCTCATCTGGAGTACTGTGTGCAGATTTGATGTCCAGGCTACAAAAAGAACATAGCACTACAGAAATGAGCAATTAGGCTGATTCCAGGGCTACAGGGGATGAGTTATGGAGAATGATTTAAAAAGCCTTTTATTTTTAAGCTAAAGGAGATTAAGAGGTGACATGACTGAAGTGTTTCAAATTATAAAGGGAATTAGTAAGTGGATCAAGACTGTTGCTTTAAAATGAGTTTGTCAAGAACATAGGGACACAGATGGAAACATGTTAAGGGTAAAGTTTTGCACAAACATTAGGAAGTTTTTCTTCCCTCACAAAACCATAGACAGATGGAATAAGTGACCAAGTAGCGTGGTTGACAATAGGACTTCAGGGGCTTTGAAAACTAGACTTGATATTGTTTTGAAAGAATTAAGACGATAGTACTGGTGAGCTTTGTTGGGCTGAACAGCCTGTTCTCGTCTAGATTGTTCGAATGAAAAGTGCTATATAAAACACAATATATTCATATATTTTCTAATGAACTCACTCTGTTCTTTTTAAAGTATAATCTTTAATATTGTTAATCAACAGAAAGAAGTTTGCATCCTCACTGGAACTATGATTATGTTGTTGAACTTTTGCTTTTTTGCCTTTTACTTTCACTTTATCATTGTCTCATTAGTAAAAATGCATAGAAAAAAATATCTTTCTGAAAAATCATTTTCTTAGGGTGCCTATTTCTACAGTGAGGAGTAGAAATTCACTCATTTGCAAGAGCAATTAACCTCTTGTTTTAATTTTTCAATTTTTTGGAACAAATAAGCTAGAAATAAAGGTTTTACTATAATGGGTTCATATATTGTAAAATAATTAGAGAAGATTAATCAAAGACAACCTTTGCCATTATCTTTACCTAGCCATGCTTTTTGGGTTTTCTTTTGTAAATAATGTTTAAATTTTCTTAATAATACAGTTGTTTTTTCTGTCCTCGTGTACTTTAACTTGCTCATTCATTTAACACTTTTTTTCTTTGTGAACTGTAGCTGCAGCTTGTTCAGGTGGATGCTACATAAGAAGACATCAGAATGGTGGAGGTTACATTCATTATAAATTCCTTATTCATCAACTGTAAACATTTGCCACATCCAGGTGAATATTTTTAAAGCTTTAGATATCAGGACCATCATCGGAGGCAAACAATGTTTTTAACCCGGGAAAGAAAGAAAGGAAAACTTCAGAAACTGAAAGTACAGACACAGTGCTCCACTGATGGGCTAGCAAAAGTGAAAAATAAAACGAAAAGGTGGAAGGAGCAAGTAGGGGGAGATTGCCAGAGGTACCGCTATGAAAGAGCAAATGGACTAGCCAACCGAGGAGGTATGAATCAAACCCTTGTAAAGGAAGGACCAGAGAGACTAACAGTTTGCTGTGTTTCCAGTATTTTTTGTATATTGTAATGTCTAATACCTGTTTCCTTCTTTGTGTTGTTATTTTGTAATTAAACACTTCTTTTTATTTAATTTGGCCTTCTTATTGGGTTTGGTGTCTTCGAAAGTGCAGCCTCCTCAGTACACAGTACATGCTTTAAAATGAAAACCAACCTAACTATAGAAGGAACTTGCAAGCACCATGCACTCAGTGAGCAGGACAAGAGTTAAGTTATCCACAGTTCATCTACCAATATGAGAGACTCATATATATACAGTACATCCGGAAAGTATTCACAGCGCATCACTTTTTTCACATTTTGTTATGTTACAGCCTTATTCCAAAATGGTTTAAATTCATTTTTTTCCTCAGAATTCTACACACAACACCCCATAATGACAACATGAAAAAAGTTTACTTGAGATTTTTGCAAATTTATTAAAAATAAAAAAATTGAGAAAGCACGTGTACATAAGTATTCACAGCCTTTGTCCTGAAGCTCAAAATTGAGCTCAGGTGCATCCTGTTTCCTCTGATCATCCTTGAGATGTTTCTGCAGCTTAATTGGAGTCCACCTGTGGTAAATTCAGTTGATTGGACATGATTTGGAAAGGCACACACCTGTCTATATAAGGTCCCAGAGTTGACAGTTCATGTCAGAGCACAAACCAAGCATGAAGTCAAAGGAATTGTCTGTAGACCCCCGAGACAGGATTGTCTCGAGGCACAAATCTGGGGAAGGTTACAGAAAAATTTCTGTTGCTTTGTAGGTCCCAATGAATACAGTGGCCTCCATCATCCGTAAGTGGAAGAAGTTCGAAACATGGCAGCCCGCCGGGAGTTTGCCAAAAGGCTCCTGAAGGACTCTCGAAAGAAAATTCTCTGGTCTGATGAGACAAAGATTGAACTCTTTGGTGTGAATTCCAGGCGTCACATTTGGAGGAAACCAGGCACCGCTCATCACCAGGCCAATACCATCCCTACAGTGAAGCATGGTGGTGGCAGCATCATGCTGTGGGGATGTTTTTCAGCGGCAGGGACTGGGAGACTAGTCAGGATAAAGGAAAAGATGACTGCAGCAATGTACAGAGACATCCTGGATGAAAACCTGCTCCAGAGCGCTCTTGACCTCTGACGACTGTTGATCTTTCAGCAGGACAACGACCCTAAGCACACAGCCAAGATATCAAAGGAGTGGCTTCAGGACAACTCTGTGAATGTCCTTGAGTGGCCCAGCCACAGCCCAGACTTGCATCCGATTGAACATCTCTGGAGAGATCATAAAATGGCTGTGTACCGACGCTTCCCATCCAACCTGATGGAGCTTGAGAGGTGCTGCAAAGAGGAATGGGCGAAACTGGCCAAGGATAGGTGTGCCAAGCTTGTGGCATCATATTCAAAAAGACTTGAGGCTGTAATTGCTGCCAAAGGCGCATCAACAAAGTATTGAGCAAAGGCTGTGAATACTTATGTACATGTGATTTCTCAGTTTTTTTTTATTTTTAATAAATTTGCAAAAACCTCAAGTAAACTTTTTTCATGTTGTCATTATGGGGTGTTGTGTGTAGAATTCTGTGGAAGAAAATGAATTTAATCCATTTTAGGAATAAGGCTGTAACATAACAAAATGTAGAAAAAGTGATGCGCTGTGAATACTTTCCGAATGCACTGTATATATTAGCCTACATTTTTTCCACAACAACTTAGAAATCACAACTACATAGTGTAACTGACAACCCTGTGTGTTAGAGTCTAACACTGTTTCCACTAGACTGGAGTGTTTGACCCTTTTCTGTAATGTACATGATGAAGGCGCACCTAAAATTTGTGTTTACAGTTTTCTTATTTCAGCAGAAAAGTAACAAACAATTGATTTTAAATATGCCTAAACAGGACTAGTATTCTTGTCTGTATATATTTAAAAAAAAAAAATATCTCAAAAATTAACTCTCAAATATGTAAACAATTCATGCTCAATCAATTTATCAGTCCTTACTTTAAGCAGCTCCCATAAAACAAGAACATTACTATGAAAAGAGACTTAAGATCAATTTATGTTTGAGTAATATGAAACAATGCATTGCA
This sequence comes from Erpetoichthys calabaricus, assembly GCF_900747795.2. NCBI lineage: Eukaryota > Metazoa > Chordata > Cladistia > Polypteriformes > Polypteridae > Erpetoichthys > Erpetoichthys calabaricus. Next base: position 151,246,693 of record NC_041402.2, on the reverse strand, counting down.
TGTTGGCAGACTCTCTAAATCAGCTTAGTATAGCCTAGTGTCAGCAAAATATAAAAATATGCGATACAAAACATATGGGGTAATAAAAAATGTCAATGATTTTGCAAAAACTAATAGGTCCCAAAAAAGGCAAGGCGATCTGCTCTCCTCACATGTGCATTACAGCATCCACTGAAGAATTCCGTCCAATGCTTCTGATTTTACAGATGACTGAGCAGGCGATCACAACACACTGAGTGGATTTACGCGAAACAAAATGAGTCTTTGCCATGGCCCTCCATTCTCACACATTCTGTTGTAATTAGGAACAACAATCTCTTCTGATTTATTTTAATTACCTTCCTGTCAGAGTTAGTTGTTTTCAAAGAAGTTGAAGTCTTGTTATCCTATGTCACTTTTACTCAGTTCCACATACTCACTTCTAAAGTCTGACAGCAGTCCTTTAAACATTCCATTGAAGCCACTCTGATATTTAAATGTTTCTTTTTAACTGGAAAACTGGCAATGTACACTACATCATTAATAACTGACTGTTTAAGTAAAGAGAAACAAGTAATAAAATTATGTTATTTTAAAATAAAAAGAGTGTTAATTACAGAGTCATTATTGTCACTTGTAAAAAAAGTTCAGTGAAATTCTTACTTGCATGTGCTATTCCACAGTTTGTGTTATGCCACTGGAAGTTTTTGTTTATTTTTTTTATTGATTTAAGTCAAATAACATGCCATACAAATAACTCAAGTATTACAAAAATAGGTTTGAAGCAAATCAACCCTCACACCTTGCCACTGGAAGTTTTTAAAGGCAATTTGTCATTTTTATTAATTTTATGAGAAAAATAATGGTGCATTCATATTTAAATACGTAAGTCAACTCATATTGTACAAAACAATAATCCCTACTATAATGAGGACTGGTATGTTCTGTATATACCTATAGACGTCTAATATAATGTGTAGTACATGAAGAAATAATAATCAAATATCTATCCATTGTGGTTGGATGCAGCAATGACAGGGTGCAAAAAGACAAATTTGGGGTGCCAACCAGATCGTCCCATTTAACATACAATTAAGACAAAAGATACTCTCTTTGACATATTTGTCCAATGGGTTTCGGGTTACAAAAAGAAAACAAAAGACATCCGGCTTCCAGCCACAAGGTAAGGTCAGTCTGCTTAGGAGCTCCATCCAGCAGAGTCACTCTTGCCAAAATGAACCCCACTTTTTATGTATCGTGGTCTGAAAAGGGCGGAGTCAGTTGCCCTCACTGGATAGGTTCTCAGCAGAACAAGCAAGTTTCTATTTGGTTTCTATATGGTTTCACAAAACTGGCACTAAAATTCATTTTGCAATCTCACAATTTCAAAACAAAAAAAAAATCACTAAAGAGAATTTAGAGTTTTTTGGAGTGTGGAAAACAAGGAATAATGCTTTCTAAAGCATTGGTCACACTTCTGTGTTTACCTGTGTTCTTTTCTGCAGCTGCGTAAAGCAGGTAATCCATTCCACTCTGTGAAATGAATTCTATTTATGCGTTTTGTTCACATCACTACAGAGGAGTGCAGTACGTCTTTTAAAAATGTGACATGATGCATATTTTCTACGCAAACACACACCAAAACATGACATCATGCCCATCACATGCACATTGTGTTTTCTCCAAAGAAAAATTTCACTACATAGAAAGCTGCTGCTGCCAACACCCAAAATTCCTTAACAACCGTCATAATTTAGTTAAGTTCCACACTTCCTGTGATTTTTTTTTTCCTTTCAATAGAGATCTTTATTAAAGTACTAAATGACAGGCAGATGCATGTGGAATTTATTCATGTAAACACTTCCAGACAGGAGATAAATACTGCTCTGCTTGTGTCAATTGCATGATTTTCACTGCAAGTGAAACACAGTTTGTGTCGCAAATTGTTTTGCAAAATAAATACATTTGCAACTTTAATTTCACAGGCAACATTTCCCCCAGACCTTAGATAACTGTATACTTACTCTCTCATTAGATAATAAGTTTACTAGAAAGTCAGTTGTTCTCTTTTAGGTATTATATTCTTGCTAAAATTTTTACTGCTATTTCGGACATGCAAGATGCCCCTTTCTGCCAGCTCCTTTGGAATTCCTTGGCCATAGAGCTTTCTTATAGACTAAAGTTTAGAAATTGCACTGACAACATGTCCTTAAATGTTGTCAATTTTGCATAAAAGGAAGACGTTGCGCAAATCAGAGGAAATCCAAACAACTAATGCAATTGTTTAAAAATGACGCTCAGTAAACTTTTGGTATAGGCCTGTCATCTGTGTGACAACACTGGTTGTAACCAGTTAGTAAACAAAGCATCACCATTCAGGTACCAGTGTGCAGAAACCAAGACAGTACATTTCAGTGTCCACAAAATGTTGTTATCCACCAGAATGTCTTCTAGCAAGCACCTAGACAAGTTCAGTACAGTACCTATCATCTGCCGAAGTTAGTCTGAGGATTGCCTCACAGTTGCTTTCAGCTCACAAAGTGCTTCAGTACATGGTACTTAGAAAGTAGGATCAATGATAGGGAAGCTAAATTTTCACATCTAATACTCCATATAATGTACATAGCAAGCAACTTTTCTTTGACTCTTAAGTCATTCCAATTGAATCCCACAATCCTTTGATGAGACTATAATAAAGAATTTAGCCTAGAACCCAATGAGTCTTTTCTCTGTACAACAAAAGAGGAATAACGAGAATCCTAAAAACACAAAGCTTCATCCACCTGCTTTGATTAGAGCAGCACCAAATATTGTACTTGAGTAAGTCCGTTATCTCGTTGGCCAGTCCAAGATGTCTTGACATTCTGAGCCCCTATCACTACAGATAACACTATCAAGGGCAGTGAAACTCTCCAGCACTTCCATATTCTAATTACACGCGTGGACTGACTGCACAACCCCATCTAAAGACTTGTGAAAAGCCTTGAAGACTTGAAATCTTAAGAGTTTTGTCCCCACATCCAAGTACTTGAGACAACAGCAGGACATCCAGTGACTCTGAAAGGATCACAAAATCATGTGGACAATAACCTTCATCAACTGATGCACCTCCATTGCTGCTTTTTGTGAACCAAACCAAGTTCCCAGTTCTTGCAAGTATTGAAAAGTGCAGGAGCAAACATGCTTCCCTGCCTCACCCCAGATGTCACTGAAAAAAAGTCAGAGGTAGTCCCACCATACATGATAGCATTCTCAGCTCCAAATTAAAGGACAATCTGAAGAAATTCTATTACTCAAAAGCCTTCTCTTCAACAAAAGCTGCAAGTAGGGTTTCTCTAAACTCACAAAGGCACTCAACAAGACACAAAACATTAAGATTTGGTTAACTATTGACATTTTGGGTGTGAAACCAAACTGTTTGTTGCAACTGTTTTGACAGGAGTTGAGTGTGTTTCCTTACTACTGCCAGGTTGGTACAGATTCCAAATGCAAAGAAAGAACCAACAATAATGCAAAATAGTTTGAAAAGCAGTCCAAACAATTTAATGAGAAAAAAAGATGTAATTGAAAACTGGTTTCTGGTTTCCAGTGGGAAAAAGTTTGAACATTGTCTACTCGACTCTATATTATAAGTATTTGTAGAAGCTACTTTATTTGGCTGCTAAATTCAGAATCGGCTGGCAATGTTTTGTAATACATTACCTCTTTGTCTAATTAGTGTTCCTTTAGTGATGTTTTTAGCAGAGCGACAGTGTCTTAAGAGGATGTGCTGCCAAAATAAAGTAACTTAGCACCATCATTACATGTTTTCATTAATAGCAGACATGTGTTGTAGATATACATGTCACAGATTATGTGCTTATTCTGCAAATGATTTACAGTACCATGTTTTATAAATCTTGTCACACAGAGAATTAGCTACAATGGCAAGCTGTACTACAAGATCATTTATTAGTTAAGATGTTTCCCCAAGAACAAACATCTGAAACAATGGTAGCCACTTTGTAAAAGTATGTGTTGAACTGCAGGTTTAAGCAGCATCAAAAATTTAGAAAAAAAATAACACAAAATAGAAACATTAGACAAAGAAGCATCTTTCAGTCACACACATTTTTGTAGTATACAATCTTACAGAAAGGTAAAAGATAAAAAGAAACTGATTTAGTTTCTAATGGGCTCTACAATGTCACAGTTGCACTAGCAACCTGCTCGATTTCTGAAAATACTGTACATGATATGCTCAGCACATCACTGCTTTACACCCAGTGCTGTTGGGTTAGGTTGGTGCCTTGGTGTCCTAAAATGGATTAAGCAGATTCAAATGGTTTTATAAATTGATTAAATTATTTGTTAAACAATGTACAATATACAGTATTACTGTCCAGAAGCTATTGGTACTTGTCAAGTAAAGGATGCTTGATTCAATGTCAATAGAAAGACTTAATTGGCTGTTACTCCTATGTGTTGTATATATCCTCTCAGCAAATTATTTTATATAAACATGAAGTCTCCCCGCTGTCATGGATTAACAAGTATTTATGTATTTTATTGTTACTTTTGATGTTTTTGTTGTCATTTTATTATTATACTTCATGTTTTATGTTATTTTTGTCAATTGCGGCTTTTGCTTATTGCTTTTATTTATTGTGTACTGTCTCTTTTAATGTGCCTGTGTTCCCTGTTCCTTTCGGTGGATCCCTAGGAGGCAGGGCCACCCTGATGTCATTATTCCTGATTCTTCCTACTGGCTATATAAGTCCATTGGGAAGCTGGAGATCATTTGTTTATATTGGAGTTTCATGTAAGTATTGTGTTTGGTTTGGATGTATTGGTTTTTAGATTATCGTTTGCTTTGAATCTTATTGGATTCTTCTTCAGGTTTGTGGATTCAAACCGCTTGCTGTGAATTGCATTTCAGGCAAAGCCTTTTTTGACCTGTTCTTGCTGTTTTTAATTTTTGATTTTGTGTGTTTTATTTTTTTAATTAAATGCTTCATTCATCAGGATTATTTGCCCTTTTTTATACCAGTGTAGGGTTTATAGCCATCCCTACTCTTTTGAGACATTTAACTCAATTTTTAAGAAGTAAGAAGAAATTTTTTTAATAAGTTTTAGAAGATATAAGTGGATAGGAATGGTGAGCTTTGTTGGGCTAAATGGCCTTGTCTCATCTAGAGTGTTCTAACGTAATCCCCTTTTTGTGTGTCTGCAAAACCTGAGGTAGGCCTGTAGAGCAGGAATTAAGACCAGTGGGATGGGGCTTTTTCCAGGCAGGCAAAAGAGGACTAACCTGACCAATGAAGCATTTAGGAGTCATAGGGAAGACTCCACATCATAACAAGTTCTCTAAAACTGAAAGATGAAAACAGTCATATATACAAAAATGCTAGAAAATAAAATACATCTGCACATATACTTGCTGGATACCTTTATTTATTTTTTAATGAAACAAACGACTTCTACTCAAAACACAATTAAAACAGCATGACACAGACAAGAAAAAAATGCTTTGTCTATGTTATACTTATTTTGAGTATTGTATGAGAGTAAAATGTTTAAACTGGCCATTGACCATGATGTCTACATGTACGTAACTGAAATCCAAAAATTTTAGAAGTATTGATTTTTAAGAAAATCATTTCATAAAAAACTTTAGAGGATAATGAATATGTCTCTAATTTTTTAATGTAAGTATAAAATTCTCCTTTTCAAGAAAATGTGTCTGATGAATGTTACAGAAAATTAGAAGTTTTTGAATATTTGAAATTGTTTCCAGCCAGACGTCATTTTAGGTTTAACACAAAGAAAGATATTGCAGTCTATGATGCCATGTTGTTTTATGTTTTCTCCAACTTAAAGTAGTTGGAAATTTAAAAAAAAAATGTAAACAGTAGGAGAAAGCATGAAATCCCAGACTTGACATGTCCTCTTGGAATTTAACACTTTAATTCTTTTCAGCTTAATGGAATTTTAGACTGTCTTCACTTCTTTCAAGTTATCAGTGGTACTAGTTTTATTTATTAATTTAAACCTTGAAGCATAGATGTACCACCAAAGAGACTTAACAGAGTATGGGCAAGACAGATTTGTAAGGTAGATTTTTAAGACTGCAGTTATAACAGTAAAAGGAAATACTGGGTGTGAGTGATAAAGTCAGTCGAATTAGGCTCTAAGAGAAAGACCAGCCACGTCCGTGGCCTCCAAAATCAAAGTGGATTATTCCAACTGAAATGTCATCCTTAATGCTAGATTCATTTCCACAATGCATTTGTAAGTACTATAGTGACATCTGTTTCCTTTTGTTCTTGCTAGTGGTTCATGATCAACCTGATAGTGAATCCCTTCTACCCTCTCCCACTAGTAATGGGTAGCCCAATACTAGATATCAATAACTTGAGTATATGTAAAAATAAATCAATTATACACAGTTTCCTTTTTGCATATAATTTCAATTAAAATGTTAGCATATGTTTTCAAATTAAAAAAGTTTCCAAAGTTGCAATGCTGCTGCTTGGTATGTCAGCTGATCATAAGATGGTGCGAAATAGTGGACCATACTGATTCTCTAAATCTTTTGTGATTAGCTCTCTGACACATAGATTTTTAAGTAACTGAAATAACTCAAGCACTAAGAGTTTTTCACATTTGTTTAAGATCATTTTGTTCAACATATTGAAAATATACTGTATGTCTAGTGAGTAACTCAGAGTTAGACAACAAAGGTTTTTAATGATAAGGACCAGGAAATAAAACATAATAAGTGAAGTCATCAAGTTTAAATTGCTCACCAAAAAATGCAAAGTTCTAAAGCCAGGAAGTTAATTGTCACCAAAAGAACTTCACACTAACACAAGGATTATCTGGAGACTTTGATGAGACTTAGATGCTATTGTTGACCTTTAAACATCACATTAATAACATCAAATATCGTGACCTCCTCTACCATGAGACTGGTAAGCAGAAGCCACTTCTTAGCGACAGGACTCACAAAATAGTGGTTGCGGCATAACATTTTACATATTTTACAAGACAATCAGTAGGAAGAAATACATGTAATTTTCAAAATCCTTGGGTTCCAAACCCCCTAAGTAAAAGTATATTTTATTTAAAACAGTTCAGCAGAACCCACAGTGATTACTGTCTAGATGTTGCAGGAAAATAATTAGAAATTCAGACCTGGGTAGCGAAATTCAAGGTAAAAAGAATGTGCACAATTAGTTAAGTGTGATCCAAAGGAGAGAGAAGCAGCGATTCAAACCTTAGTACTAGTGTTCAGTAATGTTGCTTGTGGTGGTAATGTAAAAAAATAAAGAAAATATCCCCACCTTTTTTTTCTTAAAAGAAATTTTGAACTGAAATAACATAAAAATTAACAGTGCAGTTCTTTAGGAAAAATCAAGGAAGGACAAGGAGCTTGACATGCACAATGAAATCATAAACACAATGCCTTTTGGCATAATAAATGACCCTTCTAATGGAATGAAAATAACTACTTAGTATAATGTGTATGATACTCAAATCAACATTTTCATATAGCAAAGTATTTATTTTTCTGACTTGCTTAGTGCCTAGCATGGCTCAGAAGTCTTCATGCATCTTTTATAGGAGTTAAAGATGGAGATTGCATATTCAGTCCATATGAACATGTATTTTACTCTGGCTATGCTGAATTTCTTCTGAAATCCCATAGATATGCAGTTTAGACTCACTAATTAATATAAAGATCCTCAGTAAGTGTAGATATTGATGTATAGTTGTCTTCTGTGGTATACTGTTGTCCTATTAAACCTTGTTTTCTCCCTTGTGCCCGATTCTGCTGGGCTGGCAGCTCCCTCAAGTAAAACTGTATTAGACCAACAGTGGATGGATGGCTGTAAATTATCCTGTCACACATTGTGCATTTGGGAGACAACCCCAGGGCTCATTTAATAACTGTTTTACTCAGAGCCAGAGGGTGGCCCTGTTATCTAATGCCTTCTCTCTTCTGTGAAAAGGATGATTCAGCAGAAGTGTGTCAAAAAACAGAAACGTAACTGGAGCTCCTTTATACCAACAGCAATACACCTGCATAACGCCTCACTGTGACGGTGACTGCGAAGTAAGAAGTTTTGTTCTTTTGAATTTGCTTGCTTTATAGTCATCCCAGTGTGTGTTCAGACCAAAGTGTGTGTTTATTTATTTATCTGTTTATTTAAAGAGCTTCTGTAAAAAGCCAAATTTCTCCCTTGAGGCAAATAAATGTTCTATCTATCTATCTATCTATCTATCTATCTATCTATCTATCTATCTATCTATCTATCTATCTATCTATCTATCTATCTATCTATCTATCTATCTATCTATCTATCCTGTTCACACATCTTGTGATTTATTGTTTGCAGCTCCATGCAGCTCTGCCACACCTCATGCTCACACAGCTATGAGAGTGAGATGTTATCTGCCAGGGTGCAATGTTGATTAGTTAGATGGCAGCCTTCTGTTCATAATTCTTTTTCTCATGAAATAAAAAAATCCTTATCATTTGTTGAGCCTATATCTGCACGAGAATTCATTCTTCATAATGGCATGAGCTTCCATTTCATCAGCTCATTAATTTTACTCTCAAGAAGATCGGATATAAAAAAGCAAAATGTACTTGAACTTATAATTTTCAGTGTATGCATTTATCTTATTTTTAGTTCATCTGCTTTGCTTCACTTGTCATGCACTGTAAGCAGCAGACACAGTAATTAATTTTGGAGTATTCTGGTTGTCTGCTAAATACACAGTTTAAATATATGTGGACATTAGCAGAAAACAGTTTCATGGTTTGCTTAAATCAATGAATGGAGTAAAGTGCTTCTTTAAAGGCGAAGATTACTAAATATAAAGAATACCCATGGTGCATTCAGCTGCACAATCTGGACCCTGAAACCTTGAATATGGGGGCATCCAAATGCTTTGCAAATGTTTTCTTTAATACTAAAGTCTAATATATTGCGATAGATTTACTTATTTATATTACGTGTTGTTTTGGTCCTAATATTATAAATATATATATATATATAGAAATTCAGGGAACACTGATTAAACTGAATTAATTGATTTTCCTTTCCATTTAAGCAATGAAAGATTTAAAGGTAAAATGGAAGAAGTGTTTAAAATTATGAAGGGTTTGTTAGAGTGCATGCCACCTCATACTTTAAAATTAATTCCTCAATAAGAATGTGTGGGCACAGAATGAAGTGGATTAAGACAAAATTTCACACTATATTTTATAAAGTTACTAAGCAGCATTGTAGACACTGGTATTATTTTAATCTAAGTGACCATAACAGTCCCCTTTCCAAGAAAATGTCTCAGATGAAAACTGTGTAAACTTGACAAGTCTACAAATTTTCTGCAAAGCATTTTCAGTGTTCCCAAAAATTTCCCGCTTGACTTCACCCTGTAAAAACATTTTTAAAAAAGTAAAATGAAAACTGATGCTCTGTACAGGTGGAATCATGTTATAACGAAACTAACGGGACCTTAAAAATATTTTGTTATAACAAATATGGGGAAAATACATACACTATTGTGACTGGTGTTGCCGATGATTCACTATCTCTTAATGGCAGCAGCGCAAGGACAGCTCTGCAGCTGCTCTTTTACAACTGGAAAAACAGTAAACCAAGGGAAAAGTTATTGGTTCTGCTCTGTAGGATCAGGCTTACCATATAACCTGCTTGTGGCACAATGTTTAGGACATTTAACACCAGGCTTTGACCTGCTCTTCCTCGCACTCTCCTGATCTCTCTTCTCCAGACCACATCTTCCACAGCGGTGATTCTGAGCCACTGGTGTTCTTGTAATCTGAACATGGGAGCTAAAACAGGAAGACTGCCCCTGTGCCACAGCCCCTAACAGCTCTTATTTTGAATGAAGTCTTGAGACTGTACCTGTATTTTCCTTGACAACCTGGACTCACCTTCCTGTCTCTTGTGTCTCTTGTACAACTCTGTGACCCAAGCTTGACAATTCCTGTATAAAAGAATGTGCTTCTTAAATGCAAAAAATATTTTATTTGAAAATGAGAAATTAGATGCAACTTTTTTAAGTAGAAATACAGGTATGAATACAGAAAAGTTTTTTTTTCTCAAAAAAGAAATTTCATAACAGGTCCTCTCTTTCTTTGAGACAGCCTGTTGCAGGGTTCCCGAGACATGGCTCAGAAGCTTAGCCACGGAATTAAGCATTTTTTGCATCACATTATTATCTTCAGTGGCCATTTTTAGGCCAAAAAACATTTACTATATGGAAATTTACATTTCGCTATAACGAAATTCATTTAACATGATGTTATATGAATATTTGTCCAAGCCCACATAAAGTATTTGTTATTCTGAAAATGTTGTCACTTCGGTATTTGCTATAATGGGATTTGACCTGTATATGAGAGGATTGACTACTGCAATGCGTTATTCACTGGCTGTTCAAATGGTTCTTTATGTAGCTAGTCAGTTAATTTAAAACATTGCTGAAAGAATCATTACAAGAACTAGAACATACAGCCTAATAACTCCAGTTCTTATGTCTGTACACTGGCTTTCAGTTATTTTTAGAACTGATTTCAAAATCCTTCTTCTTAAATGACTAAGGCCCTGCTTACGTATTTGAAATTACAGAATTGTTACTTACAAACCAGACCGTGCATAATATCTCAAGATGGCAACCTACTAATGATTGCAAGGATTAACCAAAAACAGTAACAGGGTTTCAAACTGTAGCATGATCTGCCTGCTTATTTGAGTCATGCCCCTTCAGTCTCAGCTTTAATTTGAAGACTCACTACTTTAATCTTTTTTGATTAGCTCTGCGTATTGCATCTTTGCTTGTTAGTCATTTCTACAAAAATTACTATCTCTCCTCCATTCTTTTTCTTTTCTCTGTGTCCTGCTGTGGCTCTTGGTACCACTGTTCCAAGTCCAAGGTGTTTTCCTGTCCATGCAAAGACTTCTGTGATACTGGGAGACATGGAACCATTTGATGGAAAGATTCTGTTGTCATATTAGATAAGCCAGTCTAATGTTGAATGCCCATGAGGGAGTGGGTGGCCAGTTGGCCTAATATAGGTCTTCAGGACTGTGATTGTGTGTGACTTTTGTCTGTTACAATTTACCGTGAACACCCAAAAGGTTTATTTTCTCCAGGGATGCTACTGACTGGATTTTTTGTTTTTGTTTTTGTCTCCTACATTATATTAAAGGCCAGATATTGTTAGGTTCCATTTGCAGTAAGTTTGTACTGCTTTCTCTTAGTACCATGAAATGTTACTCTGTAGCTCTAAGCCTGCACTTATTGAAGAGTGCTATGCAAAAATAAAAAGAATTTAATTGAATTGAAAGTCTGACTGCAAGGCAAGATAAAAACATGGAGGAAGAATTGTACAAATTCTGCAGAATGATGCAATTAGCGTATCAAGGTTCTATAAACATTGTCAGACTGATTAAAATGTCACTCAGTTTGTATAAGTGTCTTGTAAAAATGCAAAGTAAACATCCTTATGACTATTTGCTCCTTTATTTAATGAACTTTTCTGTATTTATATGTTGTATTTTTAATTCTGGCAATGATATTTTCTGCCTTATTTTCTGTATGGGCACTTGCCATTTTTTATTTATTTTTAATAGGTGTGGTCAAGCGATTTACAGTTGTTATGCCCATTGCATAGCATGTTGTGTCATGTGACATGGAAATGATGTAACATGATGTGTCATCACACACTACTTTTTTAAAAGGCAGCACCCAGCTGCATACATCCAAATACAGCATTTAAGGTTTACAAACAATGAAACAAACTAGAAAACATAGCGTGAGAGAGACCCTGAAGAATCCAAGTTATTCAAATTATTATTTTGACTACAATTTACTAGTTTTAGCTATTTGGGCGATTTTTGTTTTGGGAATTTCTACACTGGCATGCACGTTGAATTTGATTTTGTTTGCTCCTAAACCTTTTTCCATGTCTTGGATTTTCCAGGCTCAGTTGCTACACTAGATACTTGTTTGCACTTAAGCGTTCATTATAAAATGCTACAATTATTCCAGTTCTACAGAATTTTAGTCAAAAAATCATTTGTTATGAATGCAGTTTTGCAGTTATAATTGTTCTTACTGCTAATAATTTGAAATTTTTTTGTTATGTCATCATGTTGGCTTTTTGTTTTTTGTTTTATCTTGCAGTGGTTTTTATTTTACCCTGGATTTTCATGGCCACATCAATGTTGTTGATATCAATAATTTCCATTGCAGATCATATGTTTTGCCAGTGTCACTCCATGTGGCATCATCACATCATCCTCATATAAGATGGCATTATTCTGGCACAGATGTACAAGCCTTGGATTCATAAAACAAATTTTGTTTCATCAAATAAATTTGAATTTTTGTTACAACGCCTTTATTGATGAATCTTTGACTACAATGTTTGATCTCCACTTTGATTTTTGACCATTGTTTTAATGTGATGAATCCCAATTTTTTGCTTCTGTCCATTTTCTGACTACTCTTTGGGATAGCCTTTAACAATATGTTTTTATCTTTCTGGGCACTAACCTTCAAAAATTCCTGTTGGAATGAACAAATTCCATCTTGTCATAACGCCTTCTGATTCATGTGTTTTCTCATCTCCTTGTCCTCACAAAATGCTGTAAGCAACAAGAAACCTTAACAACCACTGTAGTCAATGTTGGCATTCTGGTTCTGTTCCCTGTCTGATAGCTAATTATGCTCTGTTAACCAGCACAACAGTTGAATTGATTCTTTATTAACCCTATAAGTAAACCAGAGCTACAGTCATTATATCTATTAAAGTCTAATCAAGTTACCATATACTATTTTATGGATTTAATTCAATAGATTTATTGGACATCCCACACAGTCTCTGTACTTCAGAGTCCAGACTCTTTGATTTTTAGCTAAACTAAATGCTTCTACTTTTTTCATGTGTAACCTTATATTTACTTATATTTAATACCATTCCCCAACCCCATTTATTGTCAGACAGCACATATTCTGAAAAATAATATCATAACCATCTGTGGCACACCCAAGCTTACCATCAGTGTAGGTTAATTCCTTAGGCCTAAAAATCCTTCCCTTAAATAATTAAATGAATATGGGGCATGAGGGTGTTTCCTGATCTTGTCTAATTCATTATAATTTTTTTATATTCCAAAAAATTATATGTGAGTGGTAATCCTCAGTAATATTCACAACAAACTCTTCTCTGGGTAAGGCGAGAAGCTTACCTAGGAGGAGATGTTGCTTTAATTGTGTTTTTTATTTTGCTAGCTGCACTACTTCACTTGCTCAAAGAAAATCTTCTGGTTGGAGTCCACCAACAATGGATTGCCAGAGGTATCTGATGATTGTGAGATCCGAAAGGATATTTCTTCAGGTGTTGGTGCAACATGGAATTTTTTTTTCATAATGCCTAACAGTTTATAGTGCATTTAGTTTAATTAGTGATTCTTACCTTCTCCAATATCCAAAGCTGAAAACAGATAACATGCTATGATGTCTCAAGGAACTATGGATACATCATTAACATTGTGCAAAATATCCTTCATATTAAGTGAGATGTATGAGCACTTTGTTCTTCTTGGAAACAAGCTCTGTAAGTATTGAGGTTATGATCATCCACTGTGAGCTTTATTGAACAGACAATGATGTCCAAGCTTTATACACCATAATCACTTATGCTGACATCAACTCTTAGAAGATTATCACTCCACTTGTATAATTTAGCTGATGATTGGAAACTTAACCATCAAGATAGCATGTCCTGTGAATTTTCTTGACAAACTGAACAGTATAAAATCCTTATTGTGGAGCCCATAAGGACTTGCTTCACTCACCTGGCCCAAAAACACAAGGGTGAGTACCTGACTAGTTAAGTTAGCTCCCAAATGAACTAACCATCAAGATAGTTCGTTTGGTGCAAAATTTCTTAAAATAATGAACAGTGGAACTCATATTATAACCTTTTTGTAGAGCCTGCAAGGAATTGTTTCACTCACCTGTCCCCAGAAAACCATTGTAAGTGCCTGGCTAATTAAGCTATGCTCCAAATGACACCATACTGTTAAATGATTAAACAAAAAGGAGAAAATGCACCAAAAAGATAAAGCTATTAGGTGCCAAAATATAAGCTAGTAAAGGCACTAATATACCACATTGGTTTAAAAAAAATTGCAAAGAAAAGGAAGTTACACTAACAGAATTCAACTTTACAAATATACAATTAGAGTCAGAAGAACTAACATCTTACTATTCTTCCAGGCCTGTTTTCTATTGGGAGGAAAATAAGCACCTTGACATTACATTAGCTTTTGTGACCTCAAAACAATGCAGCCATTTTGGATCCCCACAGACAACAGGAGATTGTCAGTCAACAAAAATAAATTTAAAATAAATTTTGTTTGGCAGCCACGTCTTATATCTGTTTTGTGTCTTTCAGCACTTCAAAGCAGAACAGCGAAGATATATGTAATAGCATGTTTGAGTATATTACCCATATAATTTAATCTAATCTAACATGCCAGTATAAGAAAGCTTACAACTCTCATTCAATTAAACAAAAACTATTTAAACTGTGGCAAGATCTATGGATATTATATCAGTGTCATATCATTTATTTGAAGACAACTGTTTTCAGATACAAGGATACTATGGTGGGCGGCACGGTGGTGCAGTGGGTAGCGCTGCTGCCTTGCAGTTGGGAGACCTGGGGACCCGGGTTCGCTTCCTGGGTCCTCCCTGCGTGGAGTTTGCATGTTCTCCCCGTGTCTGTGTGGGTTTCCTCCGGGCGCTCCGGTTTCCTCCCACAGTCCAAAGACATGCAGGTTAGGTGGATTGGCGATTCTATATTGGCCCTAGTGTGTGCTTGGTGTGTGGGTGTGTTTGTGTGTGTCCTGCGGTGGGTTGGCACCCTGCCCGGGATTGGTTCCTGCCTTGTGCCCTGTGTTGGCTAGGATTGGCTCCAGCAGACCCCCGTGACCCTGTGTTCGGATTCAGCGGGTTGGAAGATGGATGGATGGATACTATGCTTTGTACTGAAAATTGAAAAGCACATTGCATTTATTAAGATCATCTTATTTAAAAACTTTCCTTACTGTGATTTGTATATATGAATATATTTATTTTTCATTTTGTTGTTGTCTGTATTCAGTCCATTCAGTTTAAATGTTTCCAATAAATCAGACTTTCTGATAAGCACATACTAGAATAAATGTAAGGTATTGTTTCCTGTCATTCACTCCATGCTTATTGGAGGCTTTTTACCGTTAAGCAAATCAGGCTGTCACAAAGACTGGTAAATACATGGCTCTGACCACTAAAATCATTAAAGATCTGAACACTGATATATGAGAGCAAGACAACATTTACCTTGTCTTGCTCATTCCAGAGCTGTTATTGGAAACTAGCAGTAAAATCGGGCAAATGTTTTAATGACGGGGCAAAGTAAATGCTCTTGCCAATTAAAGCACAATGTACATTTACAGCTACTATAGTCATGCAGCATAGTAGATAGTTGTTGGATGTGGATCTTGCAATCTTTGTGAAAATAAATTGCAGCAGGACTAATATAAACTGTTCAGTGTTTTGGTTATAATAACTATTCACCTTTTAATTCAAGTGTTCAATTTTAAAAGTTATTTTAGACTATGCCATGAAAGTAATTAAAATGAAAGCTTGATTGATTAATTAATTGGTACTTAAATTGATCCCAGTTTGAACTTTTGTGCTTTAAAGACTGGAAAACTATTATTTGTGCTGAACCAACCTCTTTTCAAAGGCAGAATCCAGCATGCTTCCGTGAATACCTGTAAAACCGTTTTCAGAAAATGACTAACCAGAATCCCACTGTGTTTTCTTTTGAGTTCAGTCTTGTTTATTCTGTATATAAATGACTTTCCTTAGGTGCCCCCTGGAGCTGGTTAGCAGATGTACACTGATGATACACTTAAATATGAATTTGACATTATGTGCAAGTGAGTGTGTAATATATGTATGTATATTATATATATATATACAGTACACACACACACAATTCCCAGATGGAAAAGCATATGGAGAATGCATGGACTAAATTCTCCATTTGACTGAAATAGTGCAAAGAACAATAGATGAGTTGCAATTTTAATGTCAAAATCGAAATGGACGTCATTCAGGAAGTCTCTGAAACAAAAAATATCCTGAAGTAATTTATATATTTATAGAACAAACATGAAAAAAAAAACACAAGTGCACTTTTGAGTGTTTGGAAATATTAATTTTTCAAATATTTAAACATATAATACTGGTGCTTGAACTATTACTAGTAATTAGTTAAATGTTCTATTGTGGTTTTGATTCCAATCAGATACAGTAAGCTACTATTACTTTTACTAAGCATACATGCAGTATTTCCAATAAAAAAGGTAAACATTAACCTTTTCATTTGTTACTTTTACTTTAGTAATTTGATTTTTAAAACATAGCCTCCTAACAGACAGTTGAATGTTCTTCTCAAAATTCTTTTTCTTATACACAGTATAATATACTGTTACAGAGCGCTCCAACCACAAGGGAGAAGGCATGCTCCACAACTGGGCCATTTCATCTACACAAATATTTATTTACAAGTTCTGCAAGTTTTTAGCAGTTGAAGATGGTCTCTTAGGCTTGTTCAAGTGCCTCCTTCAGTCTATTACTAGCCAGTGTTTTCCATATTTTGTCTTTCTCTTTCTCGCTGAGAGTCTGAGCACACATCAAGCCATTAGTGTACCCACATAAGCTGCTATCCCTCTGCTTCAGCTTTTCAATGTGAACTCTCCTTACCAGTCCTCATATGAGAAAAAGGCAGAACATACTTTGTAGTATCCAAGGCCCCTCTACTCTTCCCT
The DNA here is from genome assembly GCF_900747795.2 of Erpetoichthys calabaricus. Classification (NCBI taxonomy): domain Eukaryota; kingdom Metazoa; phylum Chordata; class Cladistia; order Polypteriformes; family Polypteridae; genus Erpetoichthys; species Erpetoichthys calabaricus. The sequence continues at coordinate 151,229,804 of NC_041402.2, read as the reverse complement.
AGGATATTCTTTATACTCCCATGTCAGACGTTACAGTATGACAGAGACCATTTTGAATATACAGGGTGAGCCAAAATGAAGTACCACATTTCTCAAGGTCATTGCATGCGGTAGAGGCAGCTGAGTGGGTTGGAGTGGGGGTCGTTTGATCGGCGATCCCTTGTAGTTTTCAGTTGGCAACCTGCCTTAGTCCAGTGCTCACCATGCTTTTGCTGTCAAAGCGTTCTACAAAATCAACGAATCCATCATCACTACACAACGCACCTTCAGAACGCACTTCAGCAATCCCACATAATGGTGGCTAAATGTAGACAGACGGGTGAACAGAAAATCTCCAGGCCATCCTTGGATTATATGAACGCCTGATAACATCCAAGCTGTAAGGACATCAATTTTGCAGTCTCCTAGATGTTCAGCGCGCAAACATGCTTCTGCCTTAGGCATTTCCAACACGTCTTTGAGAAGGATTTTGCATGAGGACCTTAATTTCCATCCATACAAAATGATGGTAGCGCAGGAACTCACTGAGAGAGACTGGGAGAGCCATAGGGAGCTGTGCGTGAGCATTCTGAAAAATGTTCATCGAGATGCCATTGTCACGTACAGCGACGAGGCACATTTCCATTTGAACAGTTGGGTAAATAAGCGAAACTTTCTCTATTGGGCTGAAACCAACCCTTGTGAACTTCATCAGAGACCCCTGCACAGTGAGCGTGTTACAGTTGAGTGCACCGTTGTAGAATTTGGCATTGTAGGTCATTAATTTTTTGAGGAGGGGGGAGCACTTCAGAATGTTACATTGAAATGCTAGAGAACTTTTTGTGGTCCCAGCTGGAAGAATTGTCTGATTTCAACAGGAAAGAGCAGCACCTCATATAGTACAGAAATCCATGGATGTTTCTGAGGAAGCTGATCTCCCTGCACGGCAGTGTCAGGTGGCCTTCACAATTGCCTAATCTCATTCTGTGAGATTTCGTCTTGTGGGGCTATCCCAAGTCGAAGGTATACACACACTGACCTCAAAACCTTGAAGTCCTCAAGAATGCTATTCGCCACGAAATCGCAGCTATTCCCCTTGAAATGGCCAAACAAGTCATGCAAGCTTTCAGAAATCATCCCAAACAGTGTATCGCTAATGATGGCCACCACCTTGAATACATCATTTTTAAAACACAATGAAAAAATCTACTTTGTACAGTGTACCCTTTCTGATGTCATAATGAAATGTATTTTATCTTGTACCGTTTTTGTAGAATAAATGTTTGAAATGTGGTACTTTTTGCCTCACCCTGTATATACTGCATATATATTTACTGTATGTGAATATAGCTGAATTGCTATTTGTATATACAATGGATTCAGAACATATTCAAACTCCTTCACTTTCTGCACACTTTATTGTGTTGTAGATTTAACATTAGAATCCCTGAAGCCTATGAAAAAACCTGTAATCCCGGACCACCTTAAATTCCTTTGCACCTCTCCTCATCAGTGTCTTTTGTTTTGCAAATGTGTCAATCAGCACAAGCAGCAAGCAGTCTGCTATCCCATCCACCGGACGGAGTTGAAGTTCTCCCAGCTCAAGTCTTTTTATTGTGGTGTGAGGTGCCTGGAGTTGTATAGGGTAAATAATATATCGTTATTTGGAATACATACATTTCATGTGTATTCCATGTTTACAAAGATCCGTGTAAGTGTAAGATGACACAAAATGCGAGGCAAGAAATGCTGAGCACATAAATAGAAACTTTTTCCATGTTAAACTAATAATGACGTGAAGTATGTGTGAAGATTTTAGTCCAAATATCACATAAACACGTGCGCTTTTATTTAAGAACTAGCAAAATACCCGCGCTTCGCAGTGGAGAAGTAGTGTGTTAAAGAGGTTATGAAAAAAAAAAAAGGAAACATTTTAAAAGTAACGTAACATGATTGTCAATGTAATTGTGTTGTCATTGTTATGAGTGTTGCTGTCTTTTATATATACACATCCACATAAACATATATATACATATACAAATTTACATATCTACATATATATATATATATATATATATATATATATATACTGTATATATATATATATATATATATATATATATATATATATATATATATATATATACTGTATATATACATATGTACTTATTGGCTCCTGTATTTAGGATATGGCAGGTTGGATAATGGACGGATGGACATCTGTATGCATAGCCGTATTTGCCCGTTTTCGTTTTTTTTCTTTCTTCAGTAATATTTCAGTAAACCCGGAGCTTGTCAGTTCAAATCCTGGTACTGACACCACTGTGTGACCCTGAGGAAGTCACTTCACCTGCCTGTGCTGCAAAAAACAAAAGTAATCTAACAAATTGTACCTCAGATGTTGTAAGTTGGTGGAATAAAGGCATAAGTAAAATAGATAAATATGTATTATACACATAGGAACTATTCATTTATTTTCAGTTAAGTCATCTGCAGCAAACTTTTATAAATGAGGGTTTCTGATTTTTAGATAGTGCAAACTGTTTCTTCTTCATTGACGTTTTCTCTTGGAGAGCTTTTTTCATTTCATTGAAAATGAAAGCAGCAGCTGCCAAAATATGTAGCTTTCTTATTAATTTTTCAACATTGTGTAAAATAAATGTATAAAGTAACATAAAAGGTTTAAATACTGGTTATTCTTTTACACTAAAATATTACTAAAGAGATACAAAAAAAGTAAAATGGATATGTTCTTTTTCTTTAAGGAGATTAAATATTACTGAAGAAAGAAAAAAAAAAAATTAAACAGCCAAATGGGGCTATGCATACGAACTTAAAAGGTTTAAATAAAACAGAAATATATATTTTATTTTTACTTGCTTAACTTGTGGAGGGTGTATCCTGTAGCAAAGCTCTAACTTTTTTCGTGAAAGCCCGTTTCAGTAAATAAGTGTTAAAAACAGGTGTAAAGATATTGACAATAAGCTAAGCAAACCCAGGAAGACATGGAATCGTTTAAATCAAGTATCATTACATCTTCCTTTCTTAAAGAGAAGTAAGGCAGTACTTATAAGCTTACATATTTATATATAGACATACATATATATATATATATATCTATATCCGAAGCCGTGCAAGCACACTCTTGAGAATGCAACATATAGTTGTACAGAAGAAAAGCAATCTTGCCTCAAATGAATGGCAACCTTTTGTAGGTCTATGAACTTAATTTAAACTTTAGGTTTACACGGTGCTTTCTTTCCGAAGTACCTGCACTCATGAATATGTCTGTATGTGTCAGTCGGTCAAATCCACGCGCTTCGCACCGGCGAAGTACCGCTTTTAAATTTTTATTAAGAAGAAAATAAAACGTTTTTAAATTGAGGGAAAATATACTAATAACAGTTTGTTAAGGATCTGTTTTTTTGTGAAGCTGCCTTTACTCGAGTGATCACTTCGGCCTGACTTGGTGGCCAAGTATAAGCGTTACCTGGTAGGTAACCACCCATACAATCAGATTGTGAATCAGACTACGAATGCCGTGAATGTAATTACACACTCACTGCACTTGCTTACGGTAATCGAACCTGGGACGTCAGCGCTAGAGGGGCTTAGCAGCGGTGAAGTATTGCTTTTAAATTTTAATTAAGAACAAAAGAAAACCTCAGAGGTTCGATTCCCGAAAGGGAGTGAAGAGAGTGTCCGGTTACCTACCAGGTAACGCTTATGGTTGGACAGCAAGTGACGTAACATCAGCCACGGTGCCTTCAGTTGTGAGAAGCAGATCATAGAATGATTGAAAATAGTTTTGCATTTACCTTTTTAGTAAAAGGCGAGCTTTTAAGCCTGAGAAATCACCCCGTAAATGCACACGTTTAATTGCACATGTGTTAATATGTATGGTTACACAGTATTAAAAGACAGTGAAGAACGTGATTTACCTTTGTTCCCGCGTTTGATAAAAGGCGAGCTTTTAAGCCTGAGAAATCACCCCGTAAATGCACACGTTTAATTGCACGTGTTAATATGTATGCTTACACAGTATTAAAAGACACTCAAAAATTAACGTCATTTACCATCAGCCACGGTGCCTTCAGTTGTGAGAAGCAGATCATAGAATGATTGAAAATAGTTTTGCATTTACCTTTTTAGTAAAAGGCGAGCTTTTAAGCCTGAGAAATCACCCCGTAAATGCACACGTTTAATTGCACATGTGTTAATATGTATGCTTACACAGTATTAAAAGACAGTCAAAAATTAACATCATTTACTTTCGTTCCCGCGTTTGACTCGTGCTGTAAATCTCTTCCTTGTTTTTAGTTCACGTGATTACGTAGGAGGCGTGATGACGCGATACGTGACTCCGCCTCCTCCATTAGAGTATATGGACAAAAAATATGTTCCAGTTATGACCATTACGCGTAGAATTTCGAAATGAAACCTGCCTAACTTTTGTAAGTAAGCTGTAAGGAATGAGCCTGCCAAATTTCAGCCTTCCACCTACACTGGAAGTTCGAGAATTAGTGATGAGTGAGTCAGTCAGTCAGTCAGTCAGTCAGTGAGTCAGTGAGGGCTTTGCCTTTTATTAATATGTATAGATATAACCAAAGAAAATAAACATTCAATTTACATGTTGCTTTCAATGAGTTAAAAACCCAAGCTCAACTGTCAATTAACAGAAAGTTGATATGCATTATTGGATGAAGCACAGGTAAGTACTGCTGCCTTATAACCAAAAGGTTCTGGGTTCAAGTCTGAGAGCTCTGCGTTTTGAGTAGTGAGCTGCTATTATTATTACTATAATACAGTATAATAAAAACATGCATTTGATTTGAGTCTGTAACACCCATTTTACATTTTGTCTGCTTGTAAAAGTTAGTGCTTTTTTATTATTCAGTTTTATTCTTTCAGTGACGTTTGCTTGGTACAACTAACATGCCTCTCCCTTTCTGAGTTGATGGCATTTATCTCCATTCTTTTCACAAGAGCAGTGATGACCACCATAACAACAGACAGCTTCTTCCAAGTGCTTTCGCTTGCCAATAGACAGCTACACCACAATATACCTCTGCTTGGCACCATAATTAAAATGTGATTTCCACCTGCATCTAAAGTCACTTTAGTACGTGGGTGATTCACCACGCTAGTGTTAAAATCTGTCAGTGCCATCCTGACAGGGACAAAACATCCCCTGTTTTGTTAGCAAAACAGAAACATACATAGGCATCACAAACATCACGGGCCCCTATGTTCTTGGGGTCCCTGGCCAGTGCTCATACGTTAAAATGGCCCTGTGAATTATGGTTATATAGATGAGAAATGTCAGTTTTAGATTAATAATAAATTCACAAACCTTTCTGAAAACATGTTTCACTTGTCATTGTAAGTCATATATACCAGTATGCGAGCCCTTTAGTGGCCTGGTGTTCCTTCTAGAGTTTTTTCCTGTCTTACACTCAATGCAAAGACATCCATGTAGGCACAAGGACAATATTAAAGAAGAAGTTAGACAAGAGTTCCAAGTCTGTATCTTTGCTGTAACCACATACAAGAGTTAGACGAGAGAGGTTGAAATAGAGTGTGCATATTACCAACTCTCAGGTTATGGTGGTGTACCACTGAATATTAAAGATGCATCCATGCTAAAGTGCAAATATAAGCAAACAGAAAGATTAATGGGCTTCTATGTTTTAGATGCTTCCGCTCTTCCACTACAAAGTTTAAAAGCACACTAGTGTTATCTCCAGCGAAAACAGACAATGAAACAAACTAGACTTTATCAATACTTAATGATATCATAGCTGTGCCAGCTTCAAAGTACTACTTGAGTGTCACAAATGTTAGATCAGGACACTGGGAAATCAAGCTCGCAGAGATGACTATATTGATTGCAATAGTTTTTGCAGTTAAAATGCTTGTTGCATAGAATCTGACGTGATAAAAGTCACACAAGTAAAAAATGAATGTAAAAACATACCATGAGAACACCATTAATTATCACTGAACACTTCAAAACATTTAATATAACAAAATACCTCAACACACGCATGAAACCTACACCCCTTCTAAACTCCAAAGCAAATAAAAGAGAAATAACATCCAAAAGACTCTTAATGCACCTCACATCTTGCAGTGCCATTTTACAATCTAGAAGTCCTTGATAGACCTGAGCAGTTTACTAAATGTAAAAAAGTACTTCTATCAATTTTATCTGTCTAACTTTTCCCATAATATTACCAACATGTGAGTTCTTCTAAAAAACATGAGAGAAGTATGAAAGCCTTGATGTAGGTATTGAAATTATGGTTAACTTTTTAGTCTGTAGAGTGTGCTCCCCTTGACTTTCTCATATACTGAGACAGAGGAAAAGGTCATCAGAACCACTTCCAGTTGGACAATATTTCTCAAATATCGTATCTCTTTGTTTCTCATCATAACTAATTGATAATATCGACACACAATCATTTATTTCTTTTTATAATCAAACTCTATATTAATATAACATTTTCGCACTTAGAGAGGTCGAAAACGGTGAAATTTTTTCATTTTTGCATGTGCATCACCTAGATTACGTGCAAAGTAAAAATAGTCGCCTAAAAATACAGAAAAAGTGTTAGTATTATATAATATTTGTTGCAATAAATTGTTATAGGTAAAACTGCATTTAGCTACATTTAATTATGATAATGATGGCAGAAATAAAAAAAAAATCATAAAATTAAAAGTATTACCAGTAACACAATGGGGATGTAGCAGCTTATTGTTCCCATTACATCTTTATATTTACATGGCATGTTCAATGTTTACATTTTACTGTTAAACTAAATTTAAATGAAATTAATAATAGTTTTTGAAAGAATATACGTTATATTGAATACAGTTTTTAATACTGTGTACTCATTTATATTTGCATGATACAAAAAATTCAGATGGTTGTTTAAATAAAATACTACTTCTGGTTGAGTAGATTTCTCAAATTTCATATTTGTTTGCTGTTTATCATTATAAATATCTTCTATATAAAAAATTTGAATCATCTATCTGTAATTATAACCATAGTTTACCTGAAAATTAGCGAAAGTATTCTGTTAAAGTACCATTTCCATTGCCAGAAGTGGCCCAAAACTTGATAGGATTCCTTATTTTTGATATGTGTACAAAATATCATTGACCTATGTCGAAGCATTTTTAAGTTATTGTGTTTACACACAGACAGACATAATTTCAAAAATAGTATTTTCGGAGGAAGGTCTAAAACGTCTGGATTCATCAAAATCTTGAGGTTGAATTGTTTCACAATTCCTGTACTTTTATTATGTATACGAGAAAGTAAAAAGAGCAAAAAATACATTTGCAGTATATTAAAGGAATCCACTAAAATGTCATACCTGCCCTCAAAAAGAGTGCCACCTGCACCACTTAGGTCTGCTAATGTGAATTAATTCAAATCCAGCCAAGACTGTCATTCATCTTGAAAGAAAAAAAAAGAAAGCTTGGTGAATGTGACGGGTTGTGTCACAGCATTAGTATGTTTGTAACTTAAAGCTATTTAAAGTCTTTTCTTTTATAAAGGCAGTTATCATTAGTCAAAAGGAAGAGGGTGAGGGAAAATGACAGGGAGGGGTGAGCTGGGGGCTTCATAGCTGCATGGTGGCACACATCTCGGGCAGGCCAAGCTAGTAGCCCACATAATGCTGCAACTGTGGATAGATGTAATTCTAATTTAGAAGCTTCAGTATGCTGTAGGAAAGTGCATAGCCTGAGTGGAAAGGGTTGTAGTACTGACAGGAGGGAGAATGAAGAATGTCCATTTACGGACAGGCATGTAAACTCGGTTATATGCAACTTTCCATCTAAAGGGAATGTGGCGCATGGCTAATATCATGTTGTGCTCCCTCATTGAAGGGAAAATGACTGGCAATGGGCAGGATTGGTCATGAAACCCCGTTGCCTTATAACACAGGTTGAAAGATGTCATCTTTTTGCTTTTAGCCTGCTGCTTAGTAGTACAGACCAGAAAGTAGTTGTGTGTGAGAGGACCAGCACCCACGAACTATACGGTGGGACAGATTTAGTAAACTGTATGTTTGTTTTTGTAAATAGAAGTGAAGGTCCCTGTTATTGCCATAAATTTTTGTTTAGAAGAACGAAGGAAGAAAAGGATCTGTTTTTTAATCTTAAGTAATTTTTCCATTTTGCCATGTGTGTCTCTTCCGGGTGTTTCATTTACCTTTTCTTTCTTTTTTTTTTGATGACACAACACTGATATTCTTTTGTGTTCTTTACATATCTGTAAATGAAAACTCACAGGTTTTTGTTCTTATTTCAGGTTAAGTCTCGTTTTTCTTCACCACTGATCCTCAGTTATGAACTACAGGATTCCCAAGGTGTGATTGTGCTGGGGTTTAAGGAAGAAGGAAAGAATCAAAGGAAAAGAAAAAATGATTTCATCGACATAACCATTTACTTATTATTAAGCTGCTACTAAACTGACAAAATGTAGTAAGAGCGGGAGAAAGTTGGTTTAGAAAAATCATGATTTAACATCATAAAAATAGAAATTAAAAATATATTCATATTGCATACGGCTCACTCTGTCTCCTTGAATGACCTCCCTGAGGAACAAGACCACCAAAACACATGCTGGGAACTCTAGATGCCTCAGGGACTATCCTGTTTCCACTGCAGGGAGACATCACAAATGTGAGCACCAGGAGACTCCTAAGAAGTAAACTTGAAACCTGGAGAATGAGAATACCGTATGGCCCAGGAAGATTTCCAAGTATATTTTTATGACCACCATGCCCAGTTACAGTCCTTTTATAGGGATATAAAAGGCCATAAACCAAGAAAGATGGATGCTAACTTGATCATCTAAAAAGACAGGGAGAAACAATGAACAGTCTAGAGAGACAGAGAAGGGAAACTGTCCTTTTTTTTTCTATTATTGCATAAAAGAGCCTTTGTACCTATTCTCAAACACTACTGGAAAGTGTCGTTTTGGTTTAATGGGTGCTCCCAATCAGTTACTATATATGCATACATATATTATCAACCCTTTTTAATCCAATTCAGCATAATGAGTGGCTAGAATCTTTGCTGGAAGCACTGGGTGCAAGGTAGGTTACAACCCTGATCACCATTTTCAGTCATCAAGTGCTTTCATGTGCATGTGTCAGCGAATGTAATGAGAAGCATGCAGTCAAACAGGTAAGCAGCTTGTAAATGTCAGCATCCTAAGAATGTGTCCATCCATGTTGTGTCTGGAAGTACAGTACAGCTGCTAGTGATGCCACAGCAAAGTCAGCACGTCTGATGGATTAATTCTCAGTGATGGGTTTTTCATTATGCCTTTTACAACTCTGATAGGTACTGTGTCTTTTTTAAAAATGTAGGATGTTTAAGCACATCCTGTACATACCTGTATTGCATTTTAATACCCCAAATCAGAAAAAGTATTGACGGTTTGGAAAATGCAAAAAATAAAGCATGCATCAATTCTTAAATTTACTTTGACTTTTATTTCAACACAGACAGTATGAACCCAAGATATTTCATGTTTGGTCAGGTAAACTTCACTTCATTTGTTAATATACATCCATTCCTGCATTTCAGGCCTGCAATACATTCCAAAAACAGTTGGGATGGTAAAGCATTCACCATTTTGTAATGGCGTCATTCCTTCTCACAACACTTAAAAGGCCTTTTGTCCCATTCTTCCTGCAAACACTTCTTATGGTGTGCAAAGGTACCGATTTACCATCCTGTCTGTTCACTACCCAGCTGAGTTCTCTTTCTTGCAGATCATTCTCGGAATACATTCGGGCAGATGGAGAACCCTGTGAATTCTTTTAATTTCCAGGAAGAGATAACTGAAATCTAACAAGTTAAGAAATATATCCTGATTGCAGTGTGCCTTTAAAAGACTCAAATATTGCTCTTTCATGTTCAGGGATAAACCATATTTTACAAGAATATTACTGAGTGTTCTTTGTGCAACTCTGGACCTGAAATGAATAGATAGATAGATAGATAGATAGATAGATAGATAGATAGATAGATAGATAGATAGATAGATAGATAGATAGATAGATAGATAGATAGATAGATAGATAGATAGATAGATAGATAGATAGATACTTTATTAATCCCCAAGGGAAAATTCACAATACTACAATATATTCAAAATTCATTCAGTAAGTAGCAGGATTCACTAGCAGGTTTAACTTTGTATATTTAAACTTCAGGTCATACATTTTAAATTTAACTTTATTCACTCAAATTTGATATTATATATTCAAAGTTAACTTTGGATTTGACTTTATGTAGTATATTTAAATCTGTTTTTAGAAATTCTGAATTAACTCTATATATTTTGGATTTGACAGTATATATTTATTCAGATATTAACTCCAGGTAATTTGTTGAAATGATATAGACAGCAACAAGGTCTTGTCCTATTAAATAAAACACTGAATAGTCCTTAACGTTTGCCTTGTATCGGCAAACAACTTAGCTTTTCTCTTTGATACCTGTCTTAGCTTTTAAAACATATATTACCACACTCTATAATCTGTTTTGTCCAGCTTAAAATAATTCAAAATTCTGTAAAAATGAAGACACTGAGAAGTTAATACATGCACTTATTTCTAATAGAACTGACTACTATAATTCATTATTCAAAGGCTGTTTAATTTATTAGCAGCATTCAGTTAATTAAAAATGCTGCTGAAACAATCACTACTAGAAGTAGAAATAGGACCACATCACACCTCTCCTTATGTTTTTCCATTTCCTTCCAGTTAAGCATGGGGTTAATTTCAAAATCTTTTTTCTTACATATAAGCTTTATATGGCCTAATGTATACTAACCAGAGTGTACATTATCATTTAAAGATGTCAATATATAATGGGTGTCCAAGAACTTTTAAAATGTGGGAGGTCAAGCTTTTGTTTACAGTGCCCCAGAGCTAAATACTGTGCCTGTTACAGTTGACAGTGAAAGCCAGAGGTTTAGCTTCACCCAGAATGCTTCTGACTACATTTTTTGCTTTCCTTTCTACTTTGTCAATTGGTCATATCACATTTAAAATTTTAATAGATTTTAAATTATTGTACATATTTATTTATGATAATCAATATGAAATTGTTCTTTTTTACCGTGTGTTGGACCCTATTTTTTTGGGTACATTATGTAATTTGTATTATAGTTGAAGCCTCTTACAGTACTCTAAGCCTTCCCCTAATGAAGATTGCAACACAAAAGTAAATGGAATTGATTTCATGCCTTCCAGTATGCACAGTGCCAAGCATATTCTCTATTGCTGAAACAATGTAGCTCAGCAATATGTTGTGTTTCCTGCAATAATCACATGCTGGGACTGCAGTGTAGCAAAATGTCTGACTAGTATATACCTCCTCGCCTATTGTAAAGTGTGTATGGGAGTCTGTCTAGTATATACCTTGAGGTGTGCAAGTTGTGGAATAGCATATGTGTTATAAAAAGTTGATGTCTTTGTGTTTCCTAATGATTTTGCAATTTCAGCCTCACCATCTGTATCTCAACTTATGGTCATTGTCAGGGTTGACTTCTGCTGTGGTTAAATGTCACCCCCCCACCCCACCCCCTTATATGTAGTACAGTGAAACCATAATTCGTTCCAAAGCTCTGGTCGTAAACTGATTTGGTCATGAACCAAAGCAATTTCCCCCGTAGGATTGTATGTAAATACAATTAATCTGTTCCAGACCATACGAACTGTATGTAAATATATATTGTTTTTAAGCACAAATATAGTTAATTAAACCATAGAATGCAGAGCGTAATAGTAAACTAAATGTAAAAACATTGAACAACACTGAGAAAATCTTGAACAACAGAGAACACTAACACTGCAATAGTTTGTGCTATAGCGCTACCAACCGCTGGCTAAAAACACTTTTTTTTAATGAGTTTTAAGCACAGGGAAAAAAATTAACATTTGAAAAAATCCGTAATTTAATAAACAACCAAGAAAAGTAACATTGCAACAATTCACGCTACGAACCGATTGCTGTAAACAGAAGTGAAAACAAAATCAAGCCCAGTGCATTCTTTAACTGCCTACCTACCTTATGCGTCCAGCTCTCTCGCTCACACTGCCTGTGTGTGTGTGCGCGCGTCTCTCTCTCGCGCGCGCTGCCTGTGTGTGTGCGCGTCTCTCTCTCTTGCGCTGCCTGTGTGTGTGTGTCTGGCTCTCCCTCGCGCTGCCTGTGTTAGTGTGTGTTTGTGTGTGTGTGTGTGTGTCGCACTATCTCGCTCTCTCTCTCTTGCTCGCTGCACAGGAAATGCACAGGGAGAGACTGAACATGTACAAACCGAAAGGGAAGCTGGCTTGTTCGTATACCGAGTGTGTGGTCATGAACCGAGGCAAAATTTTGATGAACTTTTTGGTCATAAACCGATTTGTACGTGTACCGAGACGTTCGTGAACCAAGGTTCCACTGTATTCTCACTGACAGGATAGACCACCAAAGCAAACAAGAGATCAGGTTTACATTTTTACACATGCATTCTCTAACTTAAAGCTTCTAATATGCATAAAACAGAAGCAAAGTAAAATAAGTGCAACGGATCATACCATCGTAACCTGGATAGATAGCAGCTCTTCTCACTAGTGGACTTCATATAAGTTGTCGCTCTCCTGAACCAGCGTGGTCTTTGAATGGAATGAAATTTGGGACCTTGACCTTTGGTTTTAGGTCTGAACTCATGCCAGTCTTGTGCTTCCTTGATACATCTTTTGAAATCAATGGGGCATCATAGTGTAGGGGCCAATTCTCCTCTGATGTTCAGGCATTGTACCGTTTAATCAATCCTGTCTAGGCATAACTTACATTCTTGAATCTTCTACCAACTTGGTATTTCAGTCAGTGATTTCACTTTAGGAAAAACTTGTCTTTCTCCTCACAAACTGTGAGGATTTGCATGTAGAGGCCTGTAGTTCTTAGTTTATGCTACTTCTGGCCTGGTATTCTCTCACCAGATAAGGCTTATAAGAGTATGTTTTCTTCTTACTTGGGAAAGTTTTTCAAAATACATGCATTATCACTATTTTCATTTTATGTGTAAAATATGAAAGCATATCACACCGAACAATTGTTTAAAAGTCCATCTTCATGCCACAGTGATACTGGTATACCATATATACTTACGTATAAGTCGGGTCTTGAAACCCTAGAAATTGATCATAAAATCAGACCCAGACTCATATCCCCGTATAAAATGCGACACTTCATTTTTTTTTTACATCTTCTTGCCTCCTCCAGTCTCGCATCAGTTTCTCAAACGCATAGAATTTTGTTCCAGCAGCACAGTTACCAATTTCTTTCGCTACTTCAACAACATTTAATTTAAAATCAGCTTCATATTTTCTTCTGATCGAACACTCCATCATAGATAAGGGATGCTGTTACAATAAAGGTATATGAGTGTGTGAGATACAAAAAACACAAAACAGTGCAAATGTCGCTTCGGAATAGTTCGGGTATTACCATGTGGTCATGTAGGCACAATAGAGAGAGAGAGAGAGGGAGGTTAGGAGCACACGGTGATACAGCGCATTGCCGCACCCAAAAGGCAGTGTGCTCCGAGGTTACTCTCTCAGGTGGGCGTTAGCATATCATAATCTCTTGGACCAATAACATGAGTTTTCCACATTCGACTTATATAAACGACAATTTAAAATACCAGAAATCACAAGGTAAAATCAAGTCCTGACTTATCTGCATGAGAACTTATTCGCGAGTATATACGGTAGTCACATATTGCTCCTTCAAGATTGCACATAAGAAGCAATTCTTCACTTAATGGTACCCCACACGATGATTTCTTGTCTTTTCTGACTGAACATTATGTTGCACCTCAAACACAAGCATAAGGAGAATGACAATTTTACTCTAAATATGCATATAAATTGAAGGAGGACACCTGAGTGGTATTCTGTAGCAATGTCACATCAGAGGCATTTTATATGACTACTTTGATCTCAATAGGCAGTGAATATACTTTAGGACAAAAGTTTTACATTAAGAATAACACAGAGGGTGTCCATACAGGTAAATGAAAAGCACCCTAGATTTGAGTCATGCTTCACTATTAAAATACCTGAAGACAATGCACAGACACACACACACACACAAGCATATCGGCTAAAACCTACAACCTCATTCATCTTCTGTGATCTCCTACAAAAGTCATGTCAATCCATCCTCTTGTAACAGTTTTACGTTGTCCTTAGCTAATGTTTTTTCTGTTCTGAATGAAGGATTTGCTGTTTTCAACTCTGTTGTGACTGGTTTGTGCCTCCACTTTCAGCACCCCAGCCTATGACATTACACTTTACCACCATCCTGTTCAGTAGTAAAGCAAGTGATACAGGTTGCAGGTCTAGAGGTGCATTCCTCTAGGATTTAAATATTTGTTGCTCTTCTGCAATTCAAGGTCAATGCTTCAGCCAATTATCTGATGGGTTCACTTGTTCAATCTGTTACATTATACATGAAAAGGTAAACAAAAAAATAAAGAAAATATGCCCATTTTCATATTAAGGTGACAAGCCATTATGAGCTCCTGAATAGTGTGTAATTTGTATTGATTCTTCACGTGTGTGAGATGGTAATTTAGAGAAGGAACAACATTTTTCCTTGAGAAACTCTATCGTTTGGTGTTTTGACGATGGTACTAAAAAAACACTAGTTACTGTAATCAAAGCTCTCAATAGCCCATAAATGATTAACCTGCATGAGGTCTGGTGATTGGAAAAGATATATAGTTTACATTGCTGTCCTATACTTCATACCTTTCATTTATTACTAATGCCTAGTGGATTGGTCACATTGCCCTCATGAGAGACTTCATTAGAGTGAAAAAAAGAAAAGCAGACACCATAAATTAATGCAGTTGGTGAAAATCCCATTGCATTTATTGACATGTATCTTGTTTAATATGAAAATACAAGGATTTGAAGAAAAAGCACCCACAACAGAGTCTGCAGAACACCACCGGGGGAAACCGGCATGTAGTTAATATGCATACAAGAGATGATGAAATGTTTACAGCCTGAAAATAAAGGCAGTATTCTACAACATTGATTTTATACATGACTAGAGATGAGTTCCTATGCAGCAAAAAATGTGAATTACAGGTAGCTCTTACTTGTAGTTTATAGTGCATGTGTCTTGTCTCTGGACAAAGTTAATACAAATGCTGAAAACTGCAAAATCAAGTATCATGCTGGATTTCCAAAGCTAGAGAACAATACAACTTAAGATGTTCTTTCATAATCATTTTATATACCAGGGGACCCCAACCTGGGGTACGACAAAGAGGAAGGCTGTGTTTGCCAAAATCGAGTAAGGGGCCTCGTCCAACTTTATTGTGTTGCATTTGGTATTTTACAGTGTGCTGTCATTGTTAGATCATTTATTAGTTTGAGTTACCGTTCTATGATAGGAAAAGAATTAAGTATTGTGCGCACATTTGTTACTTGTGAATGAGTCACAGAAGTGCACGTTCTTATAGAATCCTTGTTGTGGGCAGAATGTTCGTTAAGGGGAATAACTTTTTTAAGAGAATGGAATTTGGGCCTTGCAATGATCCATAGAGTAGGGTGAGGTCTAGTATTGATTTTGGTGCAAGCCCTGATCTTGAAATGTGACTGATTTCAAGGATTGATTGACATTTTTGCCATATGAGAACAAGGTGTACAGAATTGGTTGCAACACCTGCTGCTTACACTCAGCCTATCTCTCCTGCTGGCAGTCATGGCAGTAGCACAGCAATTTTAACAGTGCATCGCATCTGGTTTTGAACTGCATTGCAGGTGTTATCAGGGGACAAAGCTTGTTGACTGTGCTTCATTGCTTAGCAGCACACTGGCATCCATTGCTTCATGTGGTTCATCAATCCACCAAACCCCTCAATCATTGATCACATTGTTTACTCATGGTGCTTGATGCTTCGTGGGACAACCCAAGCCCTGGATCATCAATTGAGTGTCTAAGCTACAACAGAGAAGCATTTACAAGATTATGGATATTTATAAAGGTTGATTGCTCAGTTTATATTTTAATTTTATGCATTGAGTTAAAAGGTTATTTTTGAGTCCAATTTGTTCACCAGGAGTACTGTATGTGGTTCAAAAATTTGAAATTTGACTTCTTCGTCTTCAAATTTGATGTTACTTTTGTAGGGGGTGCAAATATAAACAAAATATTTTCTAGGGGTGTGCAGAATAGTAAAGATTGGGACCACTGGCATACACATTGAAGAGGTGGCCTGCACAATTCTTTTGGGGCATGATGTCTTAAGAAGAAAGCTGATGGTCTGGCCTTCGAAACTGACAAAAAATAAAATGTGTATGGTGTAATGGGAGCTCAATGAGTGAGATAACAGGGATTCGTAATGGGTCAATGGAATTCATTCTTCATGAATTAAAATGTGAGCAAAGTCTGTATATGTTAGGTACCCAGAATGTTGACTCCTTAAATGATACATTACCTTAACCAATGTTCCAAAGCAGTATTTGAACCGGGTGAAATTCACAGAATATTTCATTGAAAAGGGTCAAAAGCAAGTTAGGCTAATCAGGCAAAGCTTGTGTGTTTTACTCTAAGACTAAAGCTTCCCAGATTCAATGCAATAAGCCTGCACATACTGTATCTAGCTATCTAAGGATGATCACTTTCTTTTCCAGTTAACCTGGCTAACTGCAAAATGCAATGTGATTAATTTTTTTTTGCTTATAGAATATATACACAAGCTGCTTATTGCACAGTTTTTAGAATTGACTGTTACACAATTAACCTTTCATTTTCCTTTTTTAATTTAATATGATACACTGCAATTATATACTAGTTGCTTTAGGTTAATAGTGCTGTACCATAGCTATTAAGGATACATTTGCCTACATTTGGAAAGAAAAAATAAGTTCTGCTTGGTTGGGCTTAGCAGATATATAGTTTGCCAATATTCCACATAATGTTTCAGCTTGCATAAAATACATATGGTATCATATAACGCTGGAATGCTCACTGTTTAACATTATTTGAGCTCTCTGATATTGTTAGCACACATGCCGAGCAGTACTCCAAGAATGCCAGAGCTAATTGCCAATTAAAGCATTTTGCTATTTCCTTCACATTGTAAAAACTGTGGTTGTTACTAAGCGAGGGCTTGATTATCACAAAAATGTTCCACTTTTTTATGCGTTTTATGTCTTGGCATTTTTTGTTAGCAAAATGCCAGCCTTCTCAATATGTCACTTTATTTGTGTGTCCTTCTCTTTGGTACTGCCGCTCTATCCCCATCTGCTTTAATACGCAGGGTCTTGAACTTGCCATTCAAAAGCAGTTTCCTACTTTGCATCTCACTGCTGTTACAGTCTATCTTTGATTTCAGTGTGTAAAGTTCAAGTAAGTTATTTATATATTTAACATTTTTGAATATGTAAATTATATTAAAATACCAGAATGAAACCTGAAGTAATAAGAAGAACGAGCAAAAATTGAACATCACATCTCTCCTTCATACCGAATTCTAATTTGGAGCCAAGTAAGACAGGCACTGTAAGCCATTTCCTAAAATTAGGAAGTTGTCAGCATCACTGACTGAGGGCAAGCAGCTTGAGAAAACCTGAATATGCACTTTCATTCAACTAAGGTTTTCTTATATATTGCCCTTGACTCAAGAAGGGCTCAGAGCTCTTTCGTGAGCAACAAATATGATGAATAATTATTTTGTCACCATAATTTACACTTCATTAATTATATAAACATATATGTAATTTTTGTTATATTTATGATATTTTACAACTTAGATTCTTATATTTATTCATAATTTAAGCTTGTACCAAGGACACAAGGCACTATATGAGATGTAGAAAATGGCTTTTTGAAATGTAAACATCTTGAAAGAAACTAGAGAGGAAGATTAGAGCTAAGGTTAGTCAGGTCTTGCTGAAAGAAAGAGGGTTGTACTATATATGGAGTGGTATCACTTACTGGGCAAATGTAATCAATAAACACATATACTGTAAGGTAATAAGAGTGAATGTTGAAATACTCTGTCGCTGCATTTTATTGTATCTTTATAACTTTGTCATAGCTTCATGTGGGTCTCACTCTGGAGTGTTGACCAGGAAAGACGGTTAACCAAGAATGAGATGTGAGCAGGCAAAGCAAGGGGTCAAAACTGTGAGATCAGAAGTAATCAAAATCTAAAAAAGGAGCAAGATGTTGAGCAAAATAATTTTAAAATCAGAAGCACAACCCTAGGACCTACTTGAGTTCAGAAGTTAATGTCACTAAGGAACACATTGTCAATAGTTGTATCCACTGAAGGTTAGTGTATTAAGTGACTGATGCATTTATATGTCGTCACTTCTGTGATGTCAACAGTATGATGATTGCGCTCAAGGTATGCCTCTAAATGAGATTGCATAAACAAAGAAAACAAGATGTGAGCAAAATGAAACTTTGCCAAATTAAGTTAAAACAAAACATGTTGACAAAGTATATGTGCAATGCTACTTCAGTACGTGAGTGACTTTAGCTGCAGTTGGAAGCTCTTGTTACACTTTATACAACTGTTGTTATGGTTCTGCCTTTGTCCAGAAACAGCTCCATAAGCTTTATGACCTTAATCTCGGAAAGTCTTTCTCCCGTGGGATGACTGGGATCTTTTCCTGAATAAGAAGTGGCATTGCACATGTACTTTGTCAGCATGCCTGTGTTGATCAAACAAAGGAAGCTCTGCAGTCCACTTGTGACTTTACGCTGTAGGAAGATAAGTAAATAAATCAAGGTATTCGATTCAATCTGGCTTTTATATAAGTAATATATAAAAGTTTTTTATATTAAGACCACCACAAAACATAACCACAAACAGGATTTCACACGATACCTTGACGAGCTCTGTAGGCCCTGCTGTTTCGTTGAAGAACAAGAGTGTGGTAGATTAACTGGCAGGATGACGCCCAACCTTTTGCTGCATCCAAACGGTGCCATCTTTCGCGTTTACGCCTAGTGCAGCTGCATTGTTCTTCTGTGTGATTGGATGTTTCTTTCAGGGAGGTCTTCTGTTCTCTTTCTCGGATGTAGAACCCTCGTCCTCATCTGACTTCACCTCTGTTATAGCATGTCTTTATTTGAAAACTAACAGTGTCAGATCGAGGGGACCGTGAATGTGATTGAGAGAATAAAAGTGAATATTAACTTTTACAAGTATCATAAATTTATACTGGCTGTTACAGACTCAAATAAATGAAATGTATATTTTTATTCTATAGTAGTAATAATAATAGCCACTCACTGCTCAAAACAGTTAAAGCATGAAGGACCCGGGATCAAACCCACAATCTCTCAACTTAGGGACAGCAGTTCTTACCTCTGCACCAACATATATACAGACGTATATGTGTGTGTGTGTGTCATACCATATCCCAATTTCCTTTACTTTGGTTAAATTCTAGAAAAAAAATTTACTTGTTTTACTATATCTGTATCTTTTGTGAAAGTGTTTATTTGATATTTGGACTTCAGTCTTCACACATTATACACTTCACATCAGCATTTTGCCAATTATTAGTAGAATATGAAAAAAATTTCTGTTCTAGTTATGTGTTCAACGTTTCTTGCCTCGGATTTCCTGTCATCCTACATTTACACAGATCATTATTGTTTTGTCTTGGTAGAGTAATATATATTGCTCTACTTTCCCCTATTGTATTATTAATATGTAGCCTTAGAATGCCTAATCTCACAAACTTACCACTGTTTATAAGGTATTATTGTATATAACTTATCCCCACCTTCCCTTCTATATCTATAACCTTAGGCAATTAGATGTAGTAAAAAGACAAGCAGAAGTTAAGTTACAGTTTAAACAATGTATTAGTATTATTGATAATATTCATAAATAATAACAAAATGCAAAGTACATTTGAATATTGGCAACCATACAACCTGATTAAATGATGATATGTAGTTCAGGTGGCACACAGTCTTCTGGTTACTTAAATGTCTCTAGTTAAGGCATCATTGATGCTCAGCTTTCAGCCACATGTCTGTTCAAAATGGCTGCTGAGCTGTGCTGTTCATTGTGTTCTCTTCATCATCACAGGTTAGCAAGAGAGATGCTTCTTCATCATATGTTGGTTGGTAAGAGAGAGATACTGAGGTTAAACACATACATTTATAGATGTTCTGTCCAACCCCAAGAGCCAATAGGACATCATGGTACTTAAAGGCCTCTGAACCAAGCCAATTCCAAACAGTCATACTTCAGACCAATGGGGGAAATAAAACATCTTAACACCTGCCCCCAAACCATATGTTAAAGTACACCTTAGCCCATTTGTGGGGGTAGAAATGACTTTAGCAAAGAAACACTTGCCAAACTGGTTTAAAACACACATCCCCCAAATCCAGTAGTAAAATTCAAACAGACCCATTCCTAAAGGGGGGGGGGGGGGGTAAACACTAAATTACATTACTATGCCTAAATTACAAATTAAGACATACAAAATATTCATCAAATTATATGTAAAATCTCACATCACAACAATTATAGACACAGAACACATATGAAATGTACTGTATGTGTTCCAAATAACAATATATTATTTACCCTATATAATTCAAGGCACCTCACATCTAAATAAACAGACTTGAGCTGTGAGAACTTTTTGTCTGACTTGAGCTGCGTTTGTGGGGGATGTGATAGCAGGCTGCTTGCTGCCAGTGCTGATCGACACATTTGCAAAACAAAAGACGGTGATGAGGAGGTGCGAGGGAATTTAAGGTGGCCCAGCATTATGAGTTTTTTCAAAGGCTTCAGGGATTCGTTAAATTTGTTGATTCCATGGCTCCCAGTATCTCAAATGACTTTTCCATGGCCAGTAAAACAGCTTGGACATAGAGCTTGGGCTGTGTCACCGAGCAGGTTATCAAGAAGAGACAGAATAGGGTTACGTAACAGAGTCTAATTATTGTCATAATTATGATTGTGTACAAATGGCTGACAAACATACATTAATCAGCAGCTTTTACAATATACAAAAATGCTCTATAAGGGTAGAGGGACCATAAAAACCTCTCACTTGAATGAGAATCTTTATCCATAAAGATTTATTTGGAAAGCTTAAAAAGAGGAACACACATGGCACAGCATAAAGAACTGTCCTGACTTGGCAGGAAACAGATAACTAATTTTTGAGTTGAACAGAGATATGTGTGCAAAAGGCTAAACAAAAAAAATAAATTATATACAAGCGACCAAAACCCAGACAAGAGGGAAGAATCACAGTCAAAATTCAGGCAAGAAGACAAAAACCAGGCAAAACACAAAAATTAATCACAAAGAAAAAATTTCTATAAGTGTTCTGAAAGATATTTCCGCAGATCAGATAAAGCTTTGTGTAACCGCTGGCCTTTTATCCCATCTTTCTGATGAACTCGAGGTCACAACCCAGGAGACCATGCCCCTAGAAATGCAGGATGTGACCCTAACAAAGGTTACACAAAATGATGTCTACTATAAAGGATATAAAGGCTATAACAGCCCAAAATTCAGCCCTGATCGTGATAATAACGAAGAAAGGTCTGCCTAAAAAGGTAACTCATAGCTAATAAATCGAATCTGAGCTCCCAATTACTGAAAACCAAAACTTCACTTCACTTTCCTCCTGGTGCATAGCCCACCATAAAGGGATCTCTGTCTTGGGCTGTCTTCTCCAACTGGTTCCAAGTGAATCCCATTTTCTTGATGTCTGCCCCAATGCCATGGCACCAGGTGTTTTTGGGTTAACCTCTTTTCCCTTTCCCTTGAGGGGAATATGTTCAATCTAGCCCTATCTTCTCTTCCTTATCTCATCTACTGCAGGAAGCCGATTTCTTTTCCTTCTGAGGTCGTCATTGCTAATTGTGTCAGGCCAGCATATCTGGATGATCTTCCTTAGGCAATCGTTGATGAAAACTTGTACTTTCTTGACCATTGTCCTAGTTATTCTCCAAGTCTCTGCTTCATAAAGTAGGACTGTCTTGACGTTGGGGTTGAATCTCCTGAGTTTGGTGTGTACTGACAGTTCCTTGGAACTCCAGATGTTCTTTAGTTACAGAAATGCAGCTCTTGCCTTACAGATCCCAACTTTCACATCAGCATCCGTTCTACCTTGCTTGTTGATAACAGTGCCCAGATAGGCTTCCACATCTTATAATGCTTCACTGTACAATGTAATTGAGTAGAACTATTTGTATTTGCTTTGAGGATTTTGCGCTTTCCTTTTTGCATTTTGAGCCCAGTTTGAGCAGAGGTCGGTGCCACATTGTTTGTCTTTTCCTGCAACTGCTGCTGTGTGTGAGACAGTAGGGGCAAGTCGCCAGCACAGTCAAGGTCATCCAGCTTTGCCCAAAGTATCCACTAGATCCCGTTCCTTCTCTGAGCAATGGGTCTCTTCATAATCCTACCAATTGTAAGCAGGAAGAGGAAAGGTGACAACAAACATCCTTGCCTGACACTTGTTTTCACTTCAAACGCATCTGTCAATTGCCCTCCATGAAATACTTTGCATGTCAGTCCCTTGTATGAGTTCCTAATGATGTTGACAAGCTTGGTTGCTATGCTGTGATGCTGGAGGAGTTTCCAGATGGTCTCTCAATCCACACTATAGATGGCCTTCTCATAATCAACAAAGTTGACATACAGGAAAGAGTTCCATTCCATCGACTGCTCAGCTATGATGCGCAGCGTTGCCATCTGGTCCATTTAGTATCCATCCTTGCGAAAGTAAGCTTGCTGGTCACGTAGTTGTGTATCAACTTGGTTCTCCATCCTGTTCAAAATAAATTTGTTTAGGACCTTTGCAGGTTTGGAGAGAATGATGATCTCTCTGTAAATGGTGCAATTGTTGAGGTCACCTTTCTTCGGATGTTTGATGATGTATCCTACTTTCCAATCTGCCAAAAACAGAAGCAAAATTCAGAAATAAGAAATATATAATATATCAGTAACGGCACACTGCACAATAATGTGCAGTGAATATACTTGACTTGAGAATTCATAGTTTTCATTCTCTTACTCTGTACATTTAGCATTCATTTGCTCAGAGGTTGATGCACTTGCTTCTTCCAGAGCAGCTCTTCTTTTCTCCACCCCAGTGGCCCGCTTCTTCTCTTCTTTCGTCGGCATCTTTTTGCAATAAAACTGATTAAGTCAGTGTTTGTGTTGCAATTAAGTCTTCAATCTGCCTCAAGAATGATTTAAGATATGAAGAGGTAGGGGAAGTGACGGTGAAGGTGGTAGGGATGAGAACGCACGGCCACCTTGCTGAGAGTTGATTCCACAATAAAATAAAAAGAGAAATAACCTTGGAGGTCAATCATCACCCTGAAAGTGGATAGTAGACGTCACGTAGTATATGTGTACCAAATCTCAGGTCAATAATTCAAATGGTTTGTGAGCTACAGTTGATTTAAAATCCTGGACACACAAATGGACAGCCACGGTAGCGTATTATATAAGAAGAAAACTGCACTTTTAGATATGACAATCAATGAACCACTGCTGAGATCATTTCTGTCAAACTCTCTTTAAAAGCTGAGGGTGGTCCCAGCAGAAGTGATGCCAGGTTGGACCTAGCTCTAGAAGTTCCACTCACAAAACCCAAGAAATAGTAAATAATAAATAAACAGAACAATTGTAATAAAAATACATAAATACAATAGGCACATGAAAAATAATACTTTAAAAAATAAATAAAGAAGACACAGAACAGATAAATAAACTGAAGCCAGGGAACACAACCTGACTATAACATAATAGCCCGAGCCTCGGACAAGAAAAATGTCCTTGTTTCTGTTACAGTGACTCATATTTGATGTTGCTTTACAACTATTTGTTTCAAGTTAAATCAATATTATAAGCCAACTTAAGTTTTTTGTTATTGCATTGATTTTAGGCCTTCCAAGTATACACAGTGTCATTTGCATTGTCTATTATTGAAAAAATTTAGCTCAGTAATATGATGTTGGGACTACAGTGTCATAAAATCTGTGTCTAATGTATACATAGTATATACAGTACCTCACTGTCTATTCTGAGGTGTGTATAAGAGTTTTTGGGCTAGCATAGCAAGATATAAAATAACCTATTTTTTAGAAAGTGTTTACAACCTTGCAGAATATAAGAATTTATAAAAGATGATAAATACAAAAGGAAAAAAAAACAAAATTTCAAAGAGCCTTTTAACCTTCATAGTGTTACATTTTTTCTCGACAAAACATGTAAAACGCAATGCATTTTTTGGCTTGAAAAATGACATTTATTAAATCTGATCTTTCTACTGTAAAACATGCAAAATACTAAAAGTACAAAATCAGAAGTAATAACAATAATGAATAACAATAATAAAAATAATGCTAATGCCGTATATACTGTCAAAATGTGTCATTTCTGTGGAATATTTTGAAGCATAATAAAATACACAATCCAGTGTCATTGTTTCATAGATGGGACAACAGTAGAGTAACTCCTTGCGGATTTTCTTTTGAGACTGATTGGCTTTTGAACAGCACACTGCACGTGTGCGATTGACACAAGCGTCACTTTCAGATTCATTAGAATCACTTTCAATTTCATTGTCCATTTCAATTTCACTTCCTGAAGACAGAGTCACTTTGTCATCACTGCTCATATCACTGTCAAGAGAGTGCAACACCTGCCCTGCTGAAAAATGTTTCTTACAAGATGTCATTATGAGCCTAGGAGAAGACATGTCTGCACCTTTGCT
This sequence comes from Erpetoichthys calabaricus, assembly GCF_900747795.2. Classification (NCBI taxonomy): domain Eukaryota; kingdom Metazoa; phylum Chordata; class Cladistia; order Polypteriformes; family Polypteridae; genus Erpetoichthys; species Erpetoichthys calabaricus. The sequence continues at coordinate 151,204,998 of NC_041402.2, read as the reverse complement.
GGGGTAACACTAGGGCCTGTCATTTACGCAAAACACATCAACTGTATATCGTTTCCTGAGTATCACATGGCACTAACGCTGTTGGCACTTTTACAGCCTGAGTAATCATAACACTTATGAGAGACGTATCTACACAGTTGCCTGAGTGACGCTCAGAACTAATACTTTTAGCACTATTTTTACAGCCCAAGTGATGCTTGGGCGTAACGCTAAGGAGGTTAATATAATATAATATAATATAATATAATATAATATAATATAATATAATATAATATAATATAATATAATCCACTCTTTTCATGGGGTGACTTGCCAAGGCCAAATACTGGTTCAGGTACCCCCAGTGTGTTTCTTCCACATTTACATATGAGTCCATACAGGGTAAAATTTATTCAATAATTAGATGGATGGACCCTTCTTAGAGTTTACAATCTCAGCATTCTCTGCAAATTACTTCACTAGGCTGAGAAAAAGCACTTACATATACTGTACATCCCTGCAGATTTCTGTACAAGCAATGAGTAGCTAGGTTTTTCTGGCACCAAGGCTAGTGATGATTGTCTTTCAATTTGCAGGTCTCAAATGGTAGATTATGGATATCAAAAGTTTACCTTCAGACTTGGCAAGATTTTATAGGGTCATCATTGAGGTTTCAGTGATAATTTTTAAATGTGCTCATTACTACAAATGTTTTGCATGCAGATGATAAAAAGTACTAAATAAAATATGTTCAGTTTGACACACATTACTTAATTTCTCTCACAGCTATGAAAATGACATCCATTCAACAATGCACTAAGTGCACAACAGAGCAAATGAATAAAAATCAGATGTCACAAGTGATGATAGTTTTAAAATCCTACTGAGAAATACTGCAGTTGCAGAGTGTCTTCATTTATATACTGACCACTTGTCCAGATGTATTGTTTGGGCATTGTGAAGCAAAAACAACCCTTGGAGGCCATCAGTACTAATGCATAACAATAATGAGTATTTATAATTAGACATAGTGTACTAATTATCAATTCTCTTTCTGCATTACATGGTCTCAGGCAGCCAAAACCAAACTTGGCAGAGTGAGATGAGGTACTGTGTATAAGACCATAAGTGGAACATACACACGGGAGATTGGTTCTCAATTAGCAAACAGAAAGCAGATAATGAATGTTGGTGTGATTGTGCTGTGGAGGGTCAAGCACAAGAGCTTTAAGAGTCCCTCGATGATGAATCATAGAATTCATGCTCAGAAATGACTTCTTTGCATAAAATACTTGCTGTTATGCAGGCAGACTCAAAGGAATGAGAGTTCTTTGCAACTTATCATATTTATTCATCCATTTACTAAACTCTTTTATTTTTCTATCTATTGTAGAAATCCTTTTAGTCAAATGCTTGGGTTGCAAAGGAGTGAACCTAATCCTGACAACCTCTGTAGAACAAATCTTTGACAAAGTACCAGTTCACCTCAGGACACATTTATACTTAATTCTAGATTGAGTCATTTTTTAGATCCAAATCTACTTAACCTGCATAAGCAAGGAGAAAATGTTACTGTCCTGAGGAAAACTCACAGAGCTGCAGTATGAGCATTCAAGCAGTAGCCAGGCTGAGATCTGAAGCAAGATATCTGAAACTTTGAGGCTGTAAGAATAACCAGCATCCCACTGTGCCTGTCACTGTATCACATACCAAGTGATGCACAGAAAAGCAACCCACAAATCATAGGGTCCACTCACACCTGAGCACTTTTCTAGCATTTTAGCACTAGACTAGAATGCTCCTAAATGGTGTGAAGTTATTTGCCGTTGTTTTCAATTACTCTATTCACACCTAAGCGTTTTAGTAGCAAAGAGTCCCTTCCTGAATGATCCAGTAAAGAAGCAGCTCAATGAATGAGTAAAAGAAAAAAAAATGCCAGCATCATCATGCACATGTGTGCCTTAGTCATCTAGTGACAGCTATTCAGGTCAAGGTCAGGTATACTCATTGCTTGCAATCAAGTGAAAAGAATTTAACTAAAGTTAAAGGTATTTATTTAGTTTTAATCAGCTTAAAGTTTAATAGTAGCACAGAGCTGTCATTCCTGACTCGCAATGCCAACTGTATGGGATTCACATGTTCTTCCTGTGGATTTCTGGATCGATTGGTATCAGTGTGTGCGCTTAACTGCTGACGACAACCTGTTTTAACACTGAATACTGGAAATGTGTCATTAAAACTTCTCAATTAAGAAAAAATGTTTAAAACTTCATGTGCTGTGAAGTAAAAAATATTCTACCCCATTTTCCATCTCCAGTCCAAGTCCTCAGGTATGAACACCATCCACTATGCCACCAGATCAGATTCTTTCAAAATACCTTTATCAAATAAATGAATTAAAACAGAACAGATACTTTAATAATATGTTTCTATTACTGAATTGAACACAGCACTCTTTTCTAGTTTTGTGTACAATTGGGTCCTAAAAAGAATCAACGCACCATCCAACACATTTGCTTCTTGCCTTACACCCTGTACTGCTGCAATAATTACTCGCTCCCTGTGACCTTAAACTGGTGTGAACACTAGGGGATGCCACCGAACCCTGAACTCCAGACACAACTCTTCCAGTACCACAACAGGTCTTATATTCAGCCTGGCACAACACAATGATATAAATCATAGAATTAGTGACTCTCCTGTCTCCTTCCACTCCAGTTCTGTGAGCATCATCTTCTTTTTACCAATTGACCACTAGAGGCAAACAAGGCATCTTCTTTTATCTGAGACACAGGAGTACTTTCCAGTGTCAGAAAATTGCCTATCAAAAGCACTTCCAGGCTAGATGAAAGTCCCTCAAAGTAGTTATAGTATTCACATGCAGCTCTCCCTGGCAGCACCCAAGTACCCCAACATGGCCACCCATCAGGACTACAACTCCCAACATGCCCTGTGGGAGTTGACACATGGGAACTGCACCAGAGGGATACCACCACCCTATGTAGAGGGAAAAAACTTGACCACAGAAAGCAGACTCCCTTTGTCCTTCCATTATGGCCGCCTGACTGGGAAAGGCACCAACAACCAACACAGCTAGGGTTGCCTGTCCATCTGTTATAGCGTTCACACTGGCCAAAGTAAATTTACTCATTAGTACAAGCAGGATAAATTGATTTGATGGTATGGCTTAAGCATTTCTAATTTGAGGTGCCTGTGACCAGAAGTATTTCGGATATTTTTGAATTTTGGAATATTTCCATATACATAATGACATATATTAGAGGTTGGACTCAAGTCTAAATGTAGTCTTGTATTTATGTTTCATGTACACCTTATACACTTAGCCTGAAAGTAGTTTTATACAATATTATCAGTAATTTTGTGCATGAAACAAACCATCAGCAAAATACCTATAACAGCTGTTAAATAATGGCAACAACAAACGATGGCCAGCATTCAGTCTTTACCTATGATGCTGTGTTTTAATTAAAAAGTTGTGATACATAGAGGATGAGCATTAAACAGTGTGAATAATTCATGTAGGTCTTTCGGTGATGATGGGTGATAACAAACTGGTGCCAACAGAGCTTTAGTGGCTATACCCTCTAAACTGTATAAGTGCCACACAGCACTTTTGAACCGCCATGCAGATGTTACTGCACCTCTCACTCTCTCTCCCATGCAGCAGTTTGAAAGTCCAGCTTGTACCGTGCCCTTCATCCTTTGCCACCACTCAAAATTCAAAGAAGGATTGAATAAATCAGCCATAAATGTTAAGTACCAGTTCATGTGTTATTCACATTTGCTTATCAGTACAAAAATATAGAGGAAACACTGGTCATAGCCCCACAAGGGCAAGTGAGGTCAGGTGTGGAATGTTCCACTTGTGGCATCATGCTAGTGCTCCAAAGGAATTTGGGATTAGGGATACTCAACCTGTTCTTTTTCCGACTTTTGCAGTGCTTGGATGTATTTACATCGGGTAACCTTATTTCTGTTACATTGCCTTTTTGTATTCATTTTCAGTTTCTTAATAAAATCTTTAAATTTTTGGACCACAGCTTTTTTTTTTTAATACGTTTCCCCTCCCCTCTCATAAAAGAACATTCTTGACCTTTAAAAGCCTTAACCCAATTTTTAAGCCTGTGCAGGCTTGAAGCCTAACTTTTGAGTTGGGGCTAGGCTGCCTGGAGTTATGGTTAATCTAGTGAGCTCTGGCTTGAAAATAGGACAGATATGGTTTTTTTAGGCCTGCATCCCCTGTTGTATGACTTTTCTGAAGTGTAAGAAATATACCAGGGTTAATTTTTCTAAATCCATGAATCAGTTGCATTGCTTGACAACATTAATTATGTATAAGTCATAAGAAAGATATGATGAGATATAAACAATTCCCACGCATGTTTCATGGGTGCTCAAGCAATTTTCATCTTAGCCTAGAAAAACCTTTTTTGACATTTTTTTTTCATTTGGTACATTTTGGATTCTGTGCCTGATTGACTTATTATTTGCTTTGTAGAATAATAAAGTTTTAATTGTTATTTTTATTAGCAAACTCACTGTCTACTTATGGATCCTCTTCTTTCGGTATCCCAATAAGCATAACTAAATTTACCCACAACATGTAATCTGTAATATTTAGAGTGGTCTTAGTTTTCCATCCTCAGATTTGGCAACAGCTGTCTACTGAAGGCCAGATGGACTGCATGTAAAAAATTACTGTAATTCTACTGCATAGAATGCAAAGGATTATGGTTTTTAAATAATCTTCAGAAAATCAATTAGAAATGCACCTGATACTTGACACCTAAACACAAGAGAAAGCAAAAACAACTGACAACCAAACAAATTTCTGGTGCCTTTTGTCATAAGAACAATACTATATAACAACATTACATCAAAAATTAATTGAACCTGATGCTTAAAATTATCCACATCCAGTATTGCAGTATATAAATGACTCCAGAGGCACTTGGTTTGCTGCTAAAAAGGATATTAGTATTACTTTATGATAAATATGGAGTAGTAAGAGTCCCCTTGAGATAGGTGATACTGTATTAAATATTGTAACATGATATATGCCACAGCCCTCTTAAGCTTGTGTGAAATTTGATTTGAGTGCCTAAACCTGAATGTTGCTAATATAAAAAAAGATTTCTTTTAATGCGCTGAGGCAAAAGTAAGTGTGTGCTGACAGAAATTTGTGGGCAGTGGAATGGTGAGCTACAGAGTCCTAAATTTGAATCTTACTTGGGACTCTTCCTATGTACACCTTGAATGTTCTCCTTACGCGTGTGTGGTTTTTCTTCCCATTTCCAACTGATGTACATGTTGGATAATTGAATCAAATATGGTTCACTAGGAAATAATGCCCTTTGCTGGACTGGACTCATGTCCAAACCATGTTCCTATCTAATATCTGATGCTACTGTAATAATCTCTGACCCTTTCAACACTTAATCGGGTGAATGCGCCTAAAAATAACACTTTTAAAAAAAATATTAGTTATGTATTGTGTTGTATATGGTTGAATGAATCATAAAGACTTGGACACTGTTCCCAATACATTATTGAACTGCAAATTTCTTTTCGGGGCAGGAAAAAAGATTAGCATTCATTACAAAATTTGACGCATCCAAAGTTCCTGCTGATGCCGTTGAATCCACTGCAGCCCTTTGTAGCACATATATAACGATTAAAGGCTATGGAAGATGATGGAACAATATAATTTTAATTACTTTATATATTTTGTTCTCTATATTTGTATTACATTTATTCAATTAGAAGATCCTTTAATCCAAAGTAACTTATGAAACAGGTCACCATAATTGAGTAAACATCAGTTTGGGGGTTTGTTTTGGAACAAGTGTTACAGGACAAGGTGGCAAAATTGAGCATCACTAGTGAAGAGCTTTAAACACAAGCTAACACAAGACTAGTTACTTACTTACAAAGACCTGTCAAAGCCATTATCAATCAGACAGATAATCATAAAACAAGAAAGTCTTCAAATGCTTCTCAAACACACAGAGAGAGTCAGCAGTTTGGATGGAGGTAGGTAGTGGGTTCCACCAGTTAGGAGTTACAGTACATATGAAGAGTCTTGAGTATTGAGATTTGGTTCCATGAAGACATGGAAACACACAAGTATTTCCATATACTGTACATAGGTGCTAACCCATTGACTACTCTTTAGGCAAGCAGCTTCAAGGATATGAAGTTAATATATACTACTATAAACAGCTACTGTAGCAACCTAAAAGAAGATCTGACATGTATGTGCCCATCTCATCTGGTTAAACACTTTGAATCATCTGTAGCTGCTTGGTAGCACTCAGGTAAATGTCACTTACCAGTAAAGAGCTGCAGTAGTCCAGATGTGACAAGACCAATGCCTGGACCAAGACTTGGGCTGCATACTCAGTCAGATATGGTCTTATGATCTTGTGGATATTAGACAGAGTGAATCTGCATGAATGAGAGACAGTTGCAAGGTGGTCACTGTAGGAATGCTGGTAATCGATCACCACCCTAAGACTGCGTACTGACTGGATGTGTGTTAGCAATAACGAGCCAAGCTTTACAGAGATAAAGTGTTAAACAGATGGGCTGGCTGGAAAAACAAGGATGCTCATCTTTATCAGGTTTAGCTGGAGATGGTGATCCTTTATCCTGGTTAAGGTATCATTGAGATGTACAGAGATTCTAGCTGATACCATGTAGTCCTCTGGAGGTAATGACAGGTATTTCTGCATAACATTAGGATAGGACTGCTTCACACACATGCACATGGGAGGCAGCTAAAGGGCTCAAAAGAGGCTAACTCCATGCCAGACCAGGGGATGGCAGATCACACTGATCCTTTATCTCTTTCCTCTTTAGACCAACCACGGGAAATTCCACCTGGGCACGATGATGTCACTTCCGGTTCCTGTCCTAGTGACGTCACTTCCCCCCATTCAGCTTTAAAACAGCCATGTTTTGTCAGCCGAGTCAGTTCTGTGTTGAACTAAAGACCTGTTTTTCTATTTTGTCTTTTTCAGACATTTTTCAAGTATATGGGGTGGCTTCCCCAAACCTCTTTCTGGTTTCAGTTTGTATCATTTCACAACTTTTATAAGAAACCATGGGACTGTATAACATCTGAATACTTCAAGTAACAAAAAGCACAGTTAGCTCGTTGGACCATCATAGTGGTCAAAGGAAAGAGAAAACTGTAAAATTTTAAATCACTTTCTCAAACTATACTTGATTTTCTCCCATTGAATTTGTAAATACCCTCCCTTATTTCTAACAGAAACTTTCATGTTGTTCTTAGTTCACTGTGTGAAAGGAGAAACACAGAACAGGATATGGGTTGGAGACTTCTGAGCACCCTGTTTCATTAATCCAACAAAAAGAGGCCATTTGTAATAAAATCAAACAGAAGACAGAGAGGATGGCTCCACCAACCAGTATATTACCATCTAGGTTTGGTAAGGTGTGCTTCTGAGCAAAGGTTCCTCTCCTCCAGAGACTTTTCATTGCATGAATGCCGACTTTTGGATTTGACTCCATTGATATAGCCAGTGAAGCAGAACGGATGGGTATTCTGGGTTCATCCTGGAAGTGTTCCAATTACTTCATCTTCTGCTCTGCAACCCTGTGCTCTTGCGCTGTGTTCCTTACCTTCCCATGGCTCTGATGGCACTCTCCTAGCATACATGCTGTACAAATATTACTTATATGCTATGGCTAATAAAGTTTCCTTTGAAAAGTGCCATTTGTTGGGTGGATCTCAATAAAATCAAGAAGGGGAGCTAAAAGAGAAACTGAAGTGAAAATCAGCCAATATTATATAGTGCCCTTTCATTAAAAGTGCTTGGGGTACGTCTTTGCTACCCTAGAACTACACATATCTAAGTAGTTTTTAAAATAAATCTCATAATAGAGTCTTTGTTGTAATATTATACATCCCATTTACTATTTATACATTATTCACTGTGGAATACTGTCTGTAATTGCTGTGAAAAACCTCCAAGGTAACACATATTTCTGTGCAGTTAATGATATTCAAAAAGGAATCTCATGTTTCCATTTTGCACACATGGAAATAACTTCTACAAGGTCATTAAAAATGATGGTGTCTTTCAGCATGGGCCTGCTTAAGAGATTCAATATGAAATATTAATTCTAAAGCAAAAAAGAAAAATTATTACCTATAAGCAAAAAGTGCTTTTGCTTTCAAAATGTCTTTTCCATCATTTTCAAATTAATTACATTGTTCCTTAAGTGCAAAATATGAACAGAGAAAAACCCATTTGTCTGAAAGTGGCATTCATTTATTATGAAATGGCTAACCTCATATAATCAGTGCCTGCTATTCCAACATAAGATAAGGACAGAAGGTTGTGTCCATGGCACAGCTTTTTATGTAGGAGTAGAATGTCATAATGAAACAGATAATCAATTTTTAATTTTCTTTGTTGGAGAAATTGCCATAAAATAATGTACAACACAAACAGGGTCTTACCGTTAACTAGGATAAACATTATAATCAAGATGGAGGTATATGTATCTGTTTTCACCTGTTCTGTATGCTGGTAACACTTCTTTTCAGTTTAGTGAAAACTGGGCAATAAATGCCTACTCACCTTACCAGTCAGTTCACTAGACACCAACAGGAGGTAAAAATGACAGTGTGGACAAGCTAAGGAAGATCTTTTGTGGCTAGAAGTTATACAACATTCTTATCTTTAAATGGATTGTATTTCAAACAATGGTTACAAGTCATAGTGGATTCAGAAAGCTGTGTTGTATGTTTAATTTTAAATGAATACATTTGCCATTTTTCCCATCTATTTACATTTAATAACTCACAATGACAAAGTGAAAACATGGTTTAAACAGGTTTGCAAATTGGGTAACATGGCTAATGACTAGGAATTTATCTATAAATGATATTACACTTTCAGTTTAACTTTACTGAAACTCTCAGAGGCAAGGATCAATGGGGCTCCTGGCACTGACATTGACAAATGGTCTAAACTGATAAAGACAGTGCATGAAGTTGTGCCCTGTGGTCCTCACCACAGTCATGTCCCCTAACTTTTTCCTTAATGGCAGTGGTGCAGTGCTGCTCCTCGTCTGTTGGTTCCTCTCAATTTATTTTTTCTGTCTCTGTCTTATTTTGATGGTGAAAGTGAGTACATAATCATCATGTGTGGACTAATCTTCATAAGACATCTTGCACATATTCTAAGATTATTTCATACTTGCACTGACGATTATGTGTCTTGGTTTTCATTCCCCTCTACAAGAGATGGTATTCTTGCTTTGCACAATCTTTTTAATTTCTATTTTAGTTTCTATTAGCACCCATACAACATTGGTCTGGACAAAATTCAGATATGCAATTTAATTTGATATATAAAACACTATGTAAATATCTGTAAAATTTAACATTTAGGATGATAGATATTGTAAAATTATACAGTGTGCAATATGAAACTAGAAATAGTGCTTCATGAAAAAGACGTGGATCTTCAGTCCTTTTGTGTTATTCTGATGGAAATTTCAATGATTTCTTAGCCATAGTATTGTACAGTGCAGAATACCGGTAGTCAGACTTGCCAACCCAGGATAGTTAGCACTGCTGCCTCATGAATCTAGATGAATGGGTTTGAGTCCTCCAACCGAACTGAGTGGAGTCTTTCTGATTTTCCCATGTCTGTGTGGGTTTTTCTCCAGGATTTATGCTTTTTATCAAGCATTCTAAACATGCATGTTTGAATAACTGACATTTCTGAATTGGCACCTTGTTACCTTGACTATAAGAGTAATGCCCTGTTCAGTCATTTTTCTTGTTGCTGCGAGGACTGTTTGCCATTCTCTAGACCAGGAATAAGTGGCTTGGATAATAAACACTCAAATGTAACTCATGACTACATGGACATTTCCTTACTTATGTAATGTTTCTACGGTACATCTTGCAGTACATGCTGTAGGTTTCAGAGAACAGAAATGCAGCTCTAAACTCCAATTGCATAAATATAACCCAATGTTTTTTCTTAGTGCATTGGGTAAAAATGGCATCTATAAAAAAACTGCAATCTGATTATTTGTCTGTTCATTCCCCAACCATGTAAAAACAGCTAAACTAGTTTTCATAAAATTTTGCACGTTGTACATTGCTATCAGTCCAACTTAAAATAGAGGCTATGCGGCGAATCGCAGACAGGGGTTGAAATTGAGGGGTCAACTCAAACATCAAGGGCGTTACAGTCCCTAGGAGTGTGCTGGGGCTGACTGGACAACAACATTATAAGCATGCACAAAGTTTTGTACCAGCCAAAGCGGAATCTCATCTAAGACCACATATGCAGCCTTTTCTGCTCCCTGTGGTAAGGTGCCTTCTCTAGCATTACCAAATAAAGAAATATCTGCATTGTCAAGAAAAGGAGATCAGAAAAGAAAGTGTGGGATTTACCTTTCTTGTTCAGCAGACGAGAAGGCAAGATGTTGTTTCCGTTAATGTTTACACACTACTTCAGCAGTGCAATGCAGCAGACTGACTACAGGTCGCCATGAAGGCCTGCATGGCTTCGCATGCAGCTTGGTTCCTCGCAGAAAGAAAAGAGGTGCAAAGAGTTTAGTTTACCACAGATAGTAAAAGGTAAAGGTTTAGAAAGAAAGGTATTAACTTACCTGCGATACAGAATCGGAAAGTGTTTGAGCCTGATCACTCTGTGTGCATGCAAAGCTACCTGCATTTTAATAGAGGTGGAAACGTGACATATGAACATGCCTGCATCACCTCTAGTTGGGTCGAGGGTACCGCAGAGCTTCAGGATTGGTAGGCAAAATGATGCTGAGGTGAATAGGTCGGGTCATCGTGTTGAGTGTTTGGAGGAGCTCAGCCTTAAAGTACATCAAGCATAGCAGCTTGTGCCATATGTATATATATAAATTTTGTGTATATATATATATATATATATATATATATATATATATATATATATATATATATACTGTATACTGTATATATATATATATATATATATATATATATATATATATATATATATATATATATATATATACTGTATATATATACAGTGGAAGCGAAGCAATTTGCCCCATAGGATTGTATGTAAATACAATTAATCCGTTCCAGACCATACGAACTGTATGTATGTATATATATATATATATATATATATATATATATATATATATATATATATATATATATATATATATATAAATATTTTAGTTTTTCAGCACAAATATTGTTAATTATACCATAGAATGCACAGCGTAATAGTAAACTAAATGTAAAAACATTGAATAACACTGAGAAAACCTTGAACAACAGAGAAAACTAACACTGCAATAGTTCGCGCTATAGTGGAACTGCTCGCTAAAAACACTTTTTTTTTAATGAGTTTTAAGCACAGGGGAAAAAATGAACATTTGAAAAATCCGTAATTTAATAAACCACCAAGAAAAGTGCAACAATGCAGGCTACGAACCGATCACTGTAAACAGAACTGAAAACAAAAACAAGCCTTCTCTACCTTATGCGTCCCTCCCTCTCTCCCTCGCTCTCTCTCTCTCTCTCTCTCGCGCGCCCCTGTGTGTGTGTGCGTGCGTCTCTCTTTTGCGAGCCTGGAGCGCCTGTGTGTCTCTCTAGCGCGCTGTGTGTGAGCGTCTGTCTCTCTCGCGCTCCTGTGTGTGTGTGCGCGGCTCTCTCTGTCTCACGCTGCCTATGTGTGTACCTCTGTCTCTCGCACTGCAACTCTCTCGCGTTGCCTGTGTGTGTGTGTGTGTGTGTGTTGCGCTATCTCGCTCTCTCTCTTGCTCGCTGCACAGGAAATGCACAGGGAGAGACTGAACATATATAAACCGAAAGGGAAACTGGCTTGTTCGTATACCAAGTGTGTGGTCGTGAACCGAGGCAAAAATTTGGCAAACTTTTTGGTGGTAAACAGATTTGTATGTGAACCGAGGTTCTACTGTATAAATATATATATATATATATATATATACACACACACACATATATATATATACACACATATTGTTATATGATGCTTTAGAAATAAGTCATGATGAAACAGAATCGCTGTTCTGAGTATGGTAGAAAAAGAATGACTGAGGACAGCATTAGTCACTTTTACTGTTTTTTGATGTTAGACATTTATTCAAATGCATTTTATGCTGAGACAATTATAATTTTAGGCCAATATAGTAATATTAAATCAATGTTGAATGAATCAACTTTGAATTATCTTTATAACATTATTGAATACTGCCACTGGTGCTGTCTGTTGTAATAAAATGGAGACATGCATTGATTTCTGTGAGCCCAATTCCCTCTCAGCATCCTCTACTGTGGATGCCTTCTTCAGTCCTTGGATTCAAATATTCAACAAGTCACCTAGTTGATTAATGTGTGATAAAACATCTATTTACCTCTACATTAAACCAGTAAATTCAAAGAAATAGCATTCATAGTTCCAACCCACTAAGGAGGTACAGCTATTACAAATTCCAGTCACACACAGAAACAGCAAATTCTTGACTCATTAGGGCAGATAAATTGATTAGAGAGGTAGTGAAGAAGTATCTGATGGGGGGAACACCTGTATTTTATCCAGCAATGACAAAAGGATTAACATTTAAAAATTACAAACATTTTTGTTTTTTCTTACCTTAACTCATTATATAAATATACCCAAGTAACAGCTGGTACTTTGCCTAGAATAAAATATATAGGGTATCAATACTTTAAAAAAGAAATTTATAATACATGTATTTCTAACTGGGCGGCACGGTGGCGCAGTGGGTAGCACTGCTGCCTCGCAGTTAGGAGACCCGGGTTTGCTTCCCGGGTCCTCCCTGTGTGGAGTTTGCATGTCTCTACCCATGTCTGCGTGGGTTTCCTCCGGGTACTCTGGTTTTCTCCCACAGTCCAAAGACATGCACTTTAGGTGCATTGGCGATCCTAAATTGTCCCTAGTGTGTGCTTGGTGTGTGTGTGTGTGTATGTGTGCCCTGCAGTGGGCTAGCGCCCTGCCTGGGGTTTGTTTCCTGCCTTGCACCCTGTGTTGGCTGGGATTGGCTCCAGCAGACCCCCGTGACCCTGTAGATAGGATATAGCGGGTTGGATGATGGATGGATGGATGTATTTCTAACCAAATATTTTAATTAATGTAGAACATTTTTATACTACACCAATACTTAAATTAATAGGACATTTAGTCATGTAACATATATTATTACAGCCATTTACAAAACAACTAAAATAAGAAATTAATGAATATGAACCATGATCCATTGTTTCCTTTGATGTTGGAAAAATTCAATCTTCCTTATCAGTTATTGTCAGTTTTCCACTGATGAAGTAGTAGGTTTCTACTTAACAAATCACCCAGTTCAATAGTTTTATTACAGGCAGTGTAATGCCCACAAGTGTTAAGATTGAGTAAGCTATTAAATAATGATAAACCACGGCGCTATATTTTTTATTATTTCTTATTGAATTATTGAGTATTATTTATCATAGTGATCAATAGTAATGTACTTTAAAACAAAGTACGCTTTAAAGAAAGTATTACCAATAAGAGTGTCTTTTTTTAACCCAATTAGATAATCTCGATTTCACTGCAGAAAGAAACGTTTATTCTGTTCAGTGAAAAATGACGTTCTAATTGCTGCTATTTACCAAAGGGCATTCATTCACACTTGAGCCATGGAATTATTAGCATCACAGCACACGCAAATCACACCAATCAAAGGTCTCGCTCTTAATGTGCATCACTATTTTTATCACTCATTAAGTTGCTGGTAATAAACCTATTGAACCGCCTAGTAGAATGAGTCGGTACTTACTGCCCAATTCATAATGGATTGATTAGAAGCATACAGAATTCGTAGAAATAGATGCATGTACTTCATTATGTTGCTTTTTATAAGATAATTATAAGTCTGTAAAGGTAAAATACTGTTGAGCTTCTCACTTAACCAGTCATAGCTGTGACCTTTAGCTTATATCCTACAGCAGCCCTATGCTAATGAACATATATATTCTGGTTGACCCTTAAGAAAAGTGCCTTCAAAGGAAAGACTGAAGTTTCAAAAAGACAGCACACGTAAAGGTGGGTAGCACAGAAGTACACTGGTAAAGCAACTGCCCTACCGCTCTAGGAGACTGGGTTTGAATTCTGTCCCGAGTATTGTCTGTGTGAAGTTTGTTTGTTGTTCCGGTACCTGCATAGGTTTTTTTTGTTTTCCTCTTGCATCCTAAAAACATGTATGTAAGGTACATTTCAACTGAAAGAGAAACACCTTTTAACACCTATCGTCGACTGCTAGCAACCACCAGACCTCCGGGGTAATATTGGGGTTCTAAGCAAACAATGGTGTAAAATAGAACAGAAATCAATACAGCCGTCAACTATTATAAACTTACCCAATTAGGTTTGATATTGTTGTTAGACTTCCTTCCTTTTGGGTAGAAAAACAAACAAGATGGTTAGCAAACAAACCCCCCATCCGTGTCCCTGCAGGGTAGTGCTTGCCTTTATGGAGCCGTGAAGGTCAACCCTCTGATGCGTGAGACGTTATTATTTTTCAAAGTAATCCTTAGAAACATTAATATAGGGCCATGTCCTGAGAACAGAGTGGGTATGGCATCTTTTCTCATAACATTCTTTGCAACCCTTGTAGTCTGAGTTGAGGCATTTTTGTGAAAAAAGGTGATGGTCAACAGATTTCTATGCTGTTTTGCCATTGACTTTCAAAAATATCATAGGAATTCAAGGTAATATAGACTGATTACATGGACTTTTTGAGGCATGTTATCAACAAGGATTATACCTTCAATATCATAAAAATTGCCTGCATTGTCTTGCTCCTAGAGTCTTTTTGGTGTTGTTGTTGATTGTTGCTTTGGCTGTGGGTCAAAGTGATATATCTAAGTTTCATTCCCAGTTAGGAAATGTTTCCTAAACTTCTCTTAAAAGAAATCATAAGCTCAAGATTATTTCTGAATATTGGAAGCAACAATGTTTAATTTCAGGACATACTCATGTTTAATCATCCACATTACTAACCGAGAATGCTAAACCGGATGGACGCAGGGACATCCGGCCATGGGCCATAGCCGCAAAAAGACATACTGCGCAGGCGCCCCAAGAAATGAGGCGCCGCAAGAGGCGGCCGCGACCACAGAAAAGCCGCGACCACAGAAAAAAGGATTGAGCACAGAAAAAAGGAGTCAAACGCAGGCGACGCACACAGCGCCGCACGAGGACAACCCCCCCCCCCCCCCCACACACACACACACAAGCAACGGACGGGACACACACAAAGAGGACGATTCAACAAGTTTGATTCAAACGCAGGCGACGCACACAGCGCCGCACGAGCACCCCAGACACACAAGCAACGGACGGGACACACACAAAGAGGACGATTCAACAAGCCCCTGGCACACAAAAAAAAAAGAGCCCGCAACCCCCCCCCCCCCCCACAAGCAACGGACGGGACACACACAAAGAGGAGGATTCAACAAGCCCCTGGCACACAAAAAGAAAGAAGACGCGAGCACCACACAAAGCCCATTGGACACGAAACGGGACAGACTACGGACATAGCACACGAAACGTACACAAAAACGACGATTCAGACCCACGACCACAGTAACATAAATAACAAATGACACACAAAGCCCCATTTCTAAATGAACCGTCCGTATTAAACATACGTCATCTCAACACGTTCACAATATGCAGCATAGGTAGATCTCATTACAATGAGGCACTATTAACCGTTCAACCGCAGAAAAGGCTCCATATTAACAGTGAGTGCGATCCTCCTTATTACTTATCCATATTTCTCACGCTCAAGAACAAACAAGTCATGAATTCACGATCACGGGTACAAAACGATACTGCTCGGATAACGGGACCAAACACAATTCACACTATGCAGCATAGGTGGATCTCATTACAATAAGGCACTATTAACCGTTCAACCGCAGAAAAGGCTCCATATTAACAGTGAGTGCGATCCTCCTTATTACTTATCCATATTTCTAGAAGAAAAAATGTCTCGGCTCCAAAAACGCAAAGCTCAACTAACACAGTTACAAAAACGAACCCAAATGGACAGACACACTGAACGTAGACGCATGCAGGGCGCGTCTCACAGTGCTGCATCGAAACAGGCATGAGTTCAAACCGAAAGACCTCGCGTCTCAGACATACAGAAACGGCAGCGAGGGGACAAAATAAATAAACGCAGAAGTCTACACCGCGCATCTCAAATGCCGGAAAACAAGCAGGCAAGGCTCCAAAAAGAGAAAGCTCAACTGATCGACATACAAAAACAGGCAAGGCTCAATACAAACAATGCACGCCGTACACTACAACGGGGTTCTCACACAGCACAAGCAAATCGATTACAGCTCCAAAACAACACGTCCCAAATACTGGACATACAACGACGTGCCTCTCAAACGGCACAAGCAAAACATACACGTCACGGACATCAACGCCAGACACCTGCTAAACGCTTGCGTTAGCTGACAACGCATTCAATAATGAGTCCACTATTCAGGAAAATTCATTAGGAGTAATGAATGTCATTTGCAATCATTGTCATTCACTTAACTTCCCTAAACAAACAACTAGCAATACAAGTAATGAATTTACACGTTGTTCTCAAATGGGTCAAATTAGACTGCCTCCTTTACATTCATATCCTGAATATCCACAGAAGCTTCTAACTAACGATGTACCTAAAAGTAAAAACTTTATGAACTGTATTAGATCCTACAATAGTTCATTTGCTTTTGCATCTACCGGAGTAAATATCAGGCCACCAAAAGGCAATGGCCCATACTGCTTTCGCATATGTGCACAAATACTGCATCGCATTGGAACAGTGCACCCTGAAACAAATCAACAACGCAAATATGCACAAATCTACATCCTAGATCCGGATGACGCAATCTATCAATCAAAGTGCTGCATCGCAACAGGCACGGATTCAAAACGAAACACCTCCCGTCTCAGACATACGTTAACGGCAGCGAAGGCTACAACGGGCTTCTCACACAGCACAGGCAAATCGATTACAGCTCCAAAACAACACGTCCCAAATACTACACATACAACAACGCGCCTCTCAAACGGCACAAGCAAAACATACACCAGGAAAATTCATTCGGATTAATGAATGTCATTTGCAATCATTGTCATTCAGTTCACTTCCCTGAAGAAACAACTGGCAATACAAGTAATACATTTACACGTTGTTGTCAAAAGGGTCAAATTAGACTGCCTTCTTTACATTCATATACTGAATATCTACAGAAGCTTCTAACTAACGATGTACCTGAAAGTGAAATCTTTATGAACTGCATTAGATCCTACAAATCGGTATCCACTATGAACATTAACGATGGCACTGCACGTGACATCCGTCTTGCAAAACTGTTAATTATTGATGAATGTACAATGGCATCCAGTCACTTACTCAACACCATTCATAAACTTCTACAAACGTTTATGAATAATAATATTCCCTTTGGAGTAAAGGTACTTTTATTAGGAGGAGATTTTAGACAGTGCTTAGCTATTCTTCCACATGCCATGCGCTCAGCTATTGTTCAGTGCACCTTAAAATACGCAGACAATTGTCATTGCTTTCAAAAGATACAGTTAATACAAAATATACGATGTCCAGAACCAGATCATAACAATTGCTTATTACAACTGGGAGATGGTACACTCACCAATACAGATGGACTTCACCCAGATATTATTACAATTCCTCAAGCCTTTATCTGCGACGACTTAGTTACAGACAGATTTGGAACAGCAATCTCATTAGACCAAATGCCCCTTTTAACACAACGCACTATATTATGTCCAAAAAATATTAATGTGGAAAACATAAATACCCAAGTCATTCCATTACTTCCTGGAGAGACACCACTCTTTCTAAGCTCTGACAAACTTGACTCTGATCACGACAATAACCATCTTCATTGACATTACAAGTTCTGACCTGGAATTACCTTTTACATTTAAACGGCATGTACAAAGAAATTCTCCAATAAACCTTTACACTGTGCCACACACTTTATTGTTTGCTTTCTGTTTGCGTCATCTACACCTTCACACTATTCTATATCTCATTCATGCATCACGCTCTTTGTCATTCCCAACACCAGGGGTTGGCGAGCGAAGCGAGCAGGGGGCGGAGCCCCCTAGTTAATGAAGAATGGATTCAACTCACCCACAACTAATCCCTGCAGTGTTTTATATCTCTCAATAGATACTCCATTACAATTAATTCAAAGTGGCAACATTTTCTACTGTGGTCAATTGTAGAAGGAAAGCCAGGCCTTAGGTCATCTTTGAGAGATCTTCTGCATCAAAGAAATTCTGCAGCAAATCATGTGGCATATGTAGGTCGACTGATTTTACAACATGCGGGCAAGATGAGAATAAATCTGAGAATGTATATTGTTTTCGAGTTTTACAAATTCCATGTTAGCACAACAAAGGAACTTTTAATTCATGTTTGTGTTCACAAGAGCTAATCTTCAGCTACTTCCAAAATCAGCACCAAAAGATACCCTTTTTGGGTTCAGCTCAAACCTTTTTGACCACCCAGGTACAATGCCTATAAAAAGTATTCACCACCCACCTTGGCAGTTTTCAAATTTTATGGTCATATAACATTGAATCATGGATTCAATTGGGCTTTTCACTTCCGCGTGCCATTATTTTTTTACAGTTATAAATGTTTTTAATGTTATTAATTGTTACTAATAAGACACGGCCTCTGGATTGTTACTGTAAAATATATATTCTTTTTTACTTAAATTGAATAGATGCTGTGAAAATGGCAAAGTGAAAGCTACTATTAAAAAATGCACATGACATCTCGGTTAGAATATGAAGAAGGCTCTGTGGTCTGATGACACCCACTGCACGCCCAACCTACCTGGAAAGGGGTCTCTCTTTAAACTGCCTTTCCCAAGGTTTCTTCCATTTTTTCCCTACTAGGGTTTCTTTTGGGAGTTTTTCCTTGTCTTCTTAGAGAGTCAAGGCTGGGGGGCGGTCAAGAGGCAGGGCCTGTTAAAGCCCATTGTGGCACTTCCTGTGTGATTTTGGGCTATACATAAATAAACTGTATTGTATTGTATTGATGAGACCAAAATAGAGTTGTTCAAGTTTGAAACACTTCAGGAACACACCACTTCCACCATGAAGCATGGTGATGGCAGTATCATGCTGTAAGGATGCTTCTCTGCATTAGACCCTGGAAGGCTTGTGAAGTTAAGAGGGGAAAATGAATGCAGCAAAATACAAGGAAATCCTGGAGGGAAATCTGATGCCGTCTAGAAGAAACCTGCAACTTGGGGAAAAAATGGTTTTCTTGTAAGAAAACGACCCCAAGCATAAAGCCAAAGCTACACAGGAACAGCTTAAAAGAGAACAATGACAGTGTCCTGGATTGGCAAAGTCAGAGTCCAGAGCTCAGTCCAATGGGAAATGTGTGGCTTGAAAAAGTCTGTGCAATCACAATCTCAATGACACCTGACAGAACGTAAGCAGTTTTCCAAAGAAAAAAAAGGGAAATTGGCAGCATCCAGTCATGCAAAGCTGATAGAACGAGAGACCTGAATAAAGGCTGTCATGGCTGCCAAAGGTACATTTAGTAACTACTGATTTCAAGCGGGTGAATACCTATGTGATCAATTATTTTGAGTTTTATATTTGTTATTAATTTAGATGACTTTGCAGAGGTCTGTTTGACATTAGGGAGTCTTTTCTGTTGATCAAAAAGCCAAATTAAATCCATTGTGATTTAATGTTGTATAATAATAAAACATGAAAATGCCCAAGGGGGTGAATACTTTTTATAGGGACTGTAAGTTCCAGTGTGACTGTGCCCAAGGGGTAATACTCTGCCATTATATGCATTAGTTTAAATGGGTTCAGTATTAGAATGAAGGAATTTCAAGTGGACCAATTTTTGACAGGGTTTCTACTGTAATTTCAATAGTTGATATTGTAATTTTCAGAGAGCAGAGGAGCAGCTTTCAACTACAGCTGTTAAATCTGACCCAGTGCATACTTCTGGTATTTTCAGGAAAATGTCTTAATGAATCAATTTTAAAATGCTTTCATGAAAACAGCACCTGTAGGAGACTTTCTTTGTTGTAATTCAGGGCCAGAAATATGTTACTGTTTTGATGACATAAAATGGGTAGTGTCTGTATGCCACACAGAATGAAGTGGATGATTCTGAGTTCAGTTGGACAAAAAGATGAAAGTGAAACTAAATCAGCAGCCATTAAAATGTAATCCACAATTGTTATAAAGCCTGTATCTGTAGTATGAGGTTGCCTGAAACCTGACTCAAGAGACTCATACAGCCCATTTAACAATAAATGCTCTTGTAATTGACTGGCCACAGCATGCACCACAAGGCAGTTTAGAGAGAAAGCAACAGTGACAGGGCAAGGCAGAACCAATGTGAGCTTGTTGAGCTGGGGTGTAGCAGCTGCAATTTCAAGTGCTGAAGGCACAGTCTCTGCACCTAGACACATATTGATGATCCCACTCAAAAAAGGGCACTGAGTGTGGAAAATGTTGCTCAGAAAGGAGATGTAAAAACAGGATCCAGGGGGCATGCAGTGGGTTTCAATTTGGCTCCTAGTTCAAACGATGCAGAAGAATCAATTTCCAAAATGTCTTAAAAGAGTGACAGAGAACTCTGAAGCCATCTGTGATGGAACAGTTGCTACAGCAGCAGATTCAATTTGCCGTCTGATATTATCAACCTTGGTATTAGAAATTTCAGGAATTTACTGCTTTGTTTCAGCAGTGGCTTGATACTAAGAGTTTAATTGCCAGCTGTAGCATTTGTTCAAATGTGGGAAAATCTGTGGATACTGTTGTGCAGAAAATGGAAGAAGCTTTCGACATTCATAAGATTAAGTATACAAGCACTAAAACAGGGACCCAAATCAGAATCAGTCAGAGCACTTTAAAGTTTTACGTTGAAAACTAACATATTAATGCATGAATCCATCTATTTTTAAAGCTCCTTTATCTAATTCAGAGTTACGAAGACCATAGCCTATCCCAGCAGTATCAGGTAAAAGGCAGGAGCAAACCCTGGACATTTATGACAGCCTACAGCAGGGCAAATTCACACACACACACACCACATCTTACTCATACATGGCAGTACAATGTAATATTTATAAATTATCATTAGGTTACAAAAATCTTAAGTGGTTTAATTCTCCAATTAGGTTATTCTTTCTAAAATTTTCATCTATTATACAAAAGCATATTCTCATGTGTAAAAGAGTAACGGGGATTGTGGAAGAGAGGTGAAAAAGAGAGTGCAGGCAGGGTGGAATAAGTGGAGAAGAGTGTCAGGAGTAATTTGTGACAGACGGGTATCAGCAAGAGAGAAAGGGAAGGTCTATAGGACGGTAGTGAGACCAGCTATGTTATATGAGTTGGAGAGACGGTGGGATTGACCAGAAAGCAGGAAACAGAGCAGGAGGTGGCAGAGTTAAAGATGCTATGATTTGCACTGGGTGTGACGAGGATGGATAGGATTAAAAATGAGTACATTGGAGGGTCAGCTCAGGTTGGAAGGTTGGGAGGCAAAGTCAGAGAGGAGAGATCGCATTGGTTTGGACATGTGCAGAGGAGAGATGCTGAGTATATTGGGAGAAGGATGCTAAGGATAGAGCTGCCAGGCAAGAGAAAAAGAAGAAGGCTTAAGAGAAGGTTTATGGATGTGGTGAGAGAGGACATGGAGGTGATGGGTGTGACAGAACAAGATGTAGAAGACAAGAAGTACGGAACAAGATGATCCACTGTGGCAACCCCTAACGGGAGCAGCCAAATGAAGAAGAAGGAGATACAAAAGCATATTCTCATCAAGATTCTTCATTCATTAGTTCCAAGAATTATTCTATGCATCTGTCTTGTGATATTTTACGCATTACTGAGTCAAATGTGTTCTGAATCCACCTGAGAACTACAGTATTGCCTCAGTTAAACAATTACATGTGTTCCAGGACTTTAGTTTGTTATAAGAAACTTTATTCTCGGAAGTACCATAGGAGGAATATGGATACATATTGTAAGGACCCTTGGGAAAAGTTGGTCTCATGCCTACAATGAAAAGAGCGGTCTTTAAGTTTTTTATTTTATTCAGTAGACAGGAAGCATGAAAATTTGCCAGAAAAGCAAGAACAAAGGAAAGGAATAAATCTTTCACAACAAAACCAAAGATGTTAGGCAGTAATCAAGATTGAAATATACATAGCGAAATAGGTCTGAAGCCGAAGAGAACTGACTAAATATTGCTGTAATGAGACACATAAAACATAGTCAGGAGCAAACAAAACTCATAACCAGTAAATGAGAACTAACATTCTTCAATGTTTGCTAAGAAAGTAGTGTGAATCCGTAAACTTTAACAGTATGGATGTACACTTTACTTCCATCACAGGGATGACATAATAATAATAATACATTTTATTTATATAGCGCCTTTCCCATGCTCAAGGCACTTACATCATACACCGCCCTCTTCAACCGAGCTTCCTAGTGACAACCCAACAAAATTAACATGGTGTCAAGGTGAAGATGAACTTAAATTTTAAATATTTTAAAAATGCACACACTAATGAAATTTAAACATATCCATTGAATCCTCTGGCCTGTAAAACCACCAAAATGCTATCTGACATATTTTTGTAAAGGTCCAGGAACATGGTAAAAAAAACTCTTAAAAGAGAATTCATATAATGGCATTTGGGTGGGGGGTCAAACCGTCTGCTGTCTTCTATCTGATTTTACATGGCTCCTTCCATGAGGCTCCACATGCTCTCATCAGCCATATCAGCTACCCACACATTTACCCAATTAGTTCTGCCTTGCATCTCATTTCAGATCAGAGACTACACCAGCTAGTTAACTTTTTCCAACACCACATATTGATCCAAGCCAGGATCCTAAAGGAGACTCGCTGGTGGTGAAGTACCCAGGCCAATGGACTTTAGCAAAAGAGAAATGCATCTGATGTGCTTCCAGGTAAGTGCTCTCTAACCAAAACCCCTCTACTATGCTCTGCCACTTCCATGAAAAGCTGTTAACCTCAATTATTTTGCTACATGGTATTTTATATCCAGTTTATCCTTTTCTTTATTGACCATGGTATGTCACATCTACAGTACATAGTCCAAAGCAGTGGCATTTCTACATTAAGGGCCAGTGGGACATAGCCCCACCAGATGTTGTGCAATATAGGTAATAAGCTTCCTTCAGTGATTTAACTTACTGTATTATTAAAATATTTATAACAACCCTCAGCTTCATACTCTTAAAGCATTTTCTGAATATTCTATCACATATACTTAATGTAATTACTTATCTAGAAAAAATACTGCTTTTGTGGTATGTGAAATTATCTTTGTGCCAGATATTGCACCATTTTTTTTTCATGCTGATGTTCTGTGTATTTTTGTCTTAGTGTTACTAAGCAATTCTCCAGAATTGTGGGACATATGACATTACCATTGAGATCGGTTTAAAGGTCAGTGTTGCACATTTCCTAACCATCCAAGATAGCAGATAAAAAACATAACTTTTGCATGTGATTTTTATGAATTAAAGACCCTGGTTATTGATTTTGGCTTAGATTTACCTAATTTACAAATTTAGTTTAGTGTTTTGGCT
The DNA here is from genome assembly GCF_900747795.2 of Erpetoichthys calabaricus. Classification (NCBI taxonomy): domain Eukaryota; kingdom Metazoa; phylum Chordata; class Cladistia; order Polypteriformes; family Polypteridae; genus Erpetoichthys; species Erpetoichthys calabaricus. The sequence goes on along the minus strand of NC_041402.2, from coordinate 151,181,242 downwards.
GTATCAAGGTATAACCTTGCCTAGTGTTTGACTATGTCTTATTTCCTGGTTCCTTTCATTATATTACTTTTTGTTTTTCAGGGTCATAATATTTCATGTTAAATTGAAAAAACACCAAGGAAACCAATATTTGCTCATTGCGCTTCGTGGAATAGAACTGTTCTTGTAGCAAACTGAAAAATACACTTTTGAGCAATAACTGTGGTATTTTCAAAAAAAATAAAATAAAACAAAAAAATGATATAAAGTGAACTGAAGCCGAAGCCCAATACAAGAGTCAGTAATCGTGACTTAGAGAACAAGGTGGTCAAAACCAAATGTACACTCAAGAATAGCACACAGTATAAAGATACATCCAAGGATGCGTTGGGACACATCATCAATGATCGGGTGTTTCATGTCTTGCAACATCAGACACCCTCACTCAGGTGACTCAACCATAGATTGTGTCCCAGCAACAATAGCCCACATTTCAGACCTCCTGATCCAATGCCACCTGGAGGCCCTCTCTGCAGCCTCTACAGTGGACTTTATAGCTCTCATTTTTGCAGCTCCTGTGATGCAAAGCAGTGTGTAGACCTTGCAAAAATAGCGGCCAACAAAGCCTCTACACCCCACCTGAATGGGCTCACAACGAATATTCCATCTATTCCTTCGGCGTATACTTCACCAGCTCATGGTACTTGGACTGCTTTTGTTCGTTAGCCACTTCAATGCGGTCCTCCCAAGGGACTGTCAACTGCACTATAAGCACCTGCTTCGCAGAGACAGATTTCAACACCATGTCTGGCCTCAAGAAGTTGGTGTAACGTGGTCCAGGAACCTGAGGTGTCTGCCCAAGTCTACTCACAATTCCCAGTACAGGGCTGAAGTGAGCAGGATAGCTGCTACTGAAGGCTGTGGCCGAGGCTGCTCTTCTGCCCTGACAAAGGTGATGCCCCTTTGGCTGCAAATGATCCTATAATTTGCCATGGCTCTAGAGTTGGCCTCCGCCACTGACTTGAGCACCTGGTCGTGTCGCCAGAGGTAGCGGCCCTCACTGAAGGCTACTGTGCAGCTACTAAGAATGTGCTCCAGTGAGCTAAACTTTGAATACTTTTGAGATTTGGTATCCGCATATTGGATAAGGTTTTGCACTCTTAGCCGTCCTTTTATACCATCATATCGATTACATATGGGTCCCAACCTCCGAGGCCACACCTCCTAGCAACACTGGAAGTTGACCAAATGATGAAAATAAAAACTGGTGGCTTTTGAGGACCCAATATCATACCAAATTATTACAAGAACCAGCAGTATCATCTTTTTGTTTCAAAGCAATTCAGAATACTGTTATGGAAAGAACAGGTATATAATCAGAAAATTGGTTTTGAAATTGTTTGCTGGCCTCACTTTGACCAGCGCACACCTGGTCACAGAATATTTAGCACTGCTATTGGGTATGCAATGTGTACTTTGAGTTGTGTAGTGTGTGTGCAGCCTGCATGTTCTTTCCATGTTATTGTAGCTTAAGATGTTGCAGTTTCAGTTTACACAGTTCACAGCCAATACATTTTACTGAGCAGTGGGGTGGTTGTGATGCTCTCAATTTACTTAGCTTATAAATCAATATGGCAATGTCAAAGGGTATCACAAGTTGAGGCAAACTAGACATGGGCATTCCATTATTTAATTGATTTTTTGAGACATGAAAGTTGCATAACCTTGCATTTTTCATTAGCAACAGATGGTGAGATATTATTAGTTAGGTGAGTTAATGGAACAATTTTAGTCAAAGGCTCATTCCTTCACAATGTGGTAAGAAGTGCCATTGGAAATCTTTTCTGCCCACTTCTATCAGGCATTTCAATGCTTCTTCCCAACGTCACAGACTAAATGCTTATACTCTTTAAATTAATTTTGCTATTTCTGCAAATCTCTTCAGGGAGATTCACTCGAGAGAGGCCTGTATATATATAATATTCTGTAATAATATAGCAATATGCAATTAAACAACGTGTAATGTGTTCCTCAGTATATGGAGCTTTGAATAAGCCAGGATGCCCCTGCGTCAGAGTGATGAGGTAGGCTCCGGACAGCCATCATGACATTTAACATTCGTTTGCAACTTCTGGGTGCATACCGCCCATACCCCTTCACTCAGTCACTCGACTTCTCATCAGGACGGTGGTGTACAGTATTGAGCAGCACATCTTCATGGTGCAAACCTATTGGGTCACCAATTCATTTAAGCGATGTCAGAATCAACTAGATGATTGTGAATTAATGGAAGATTACTTCCAGCAAGATGTCGTGTTAACGATGCAACGTGTCACACATCGGCAAGGAGCATGGCAACAGGGTAGTTTCAAAGGGTTTTTGGCCACCACAGTCGCCGGATCTGACACCACCAGACTTCTTCCTTTGGGTTATGCTCAAAGGAAAAGTCTGTCATAACAAGCCTCGTACAGTGGAGGATTTGAAGGAAAACATCCAAAGTGAAATTGCTGTTATTCCCTCTGACACACTTGCTGATACATTCAGGAACATGGAGTGTGGCGTCGAAATGTGTCTGGCAGAAACACATGGAAACCACTTCCAGCATTGCATGTAATGCAATCAATTACACATATGTCAAAGTATATAGCATATTTTTTTGGTTCAGATTGCTTCATCCTTACAGGAGTTACAACAGAATATTCAGGACCCCTTTCGAGTGAATCTCTCTGTATTTACAGTGATCCCTCTCTATATCGCGCTTCGTCTTTCGCGGCTTCACTCCATCGCGGATTTTAAATGTAAGCATATGTGAATATATATCGCGGATTTTTCACTGCTTCGCGGATGTCTGCGGTCTACAGTACGTGTGCTTCCTCAGTTGATTTGCCCATTTGAATTCAAACAAGGGACGCATTTGAATTCAAACAAGGGACACTATTGGCGGATGGCTGAGAAGCTACCCAATCAGAGCACGCGGTTAAGTTCCTGTGTGCTGCTGATTGGCTCAGCAACGGAGTGCTGCATTAACCAGGAAGTCTAATCTCACTCATTCAGAATTAATGCACATTACTGCTAATGCTTCAGGATTGCAGAAAAGGTAAAAGTTTTGGATATGTTGAAGGAAGGAAACAGCTACACCGCTGCAGATCACAATTACAGCATCAATGAGTCCACAATTCTTTTTATTTAAAAAGGAGGAAAAGCATATAAGATCTATGGCCGCAGTGTCCTTTAATCAGGGCGCAAAATGAGTTGCAAGTGGACGTGATAAGGCAGTAGACTGGATGGAATCTGCTTTAGGGATTTGGATTGAAGAGTGATGGAAGAAGAACAACGGCGGTGCTAAACAGTCGCCTGAAGAGGCTCCTTTAGAAGAGCTGTAACGCTATCCTTTGTTGTGCAGTAAAATTAAACTTATCGTTATCGGACAAGTCGTCGTGTCATTGTTGGTGAGTAACCATAATTAATTATTTACGTACAGTACTTATTACATGTACATAGTTTAGTGTTGCTGTACACACATTTTACTGTATACGATTTTTCTTGTATTGAACGTATTTATTGCTGGTGGCCTGTCTGTTGTAATGGCTGTAACGTATTGATATCGGAGACTCTCGATATCTTTAAAATAATATTTAGATTTTACTGTATGTAAACTGTGTTTACATACATAATTTCAACGAATCTTACCTAATATCTAAGAGAATACAAAGGGTTTATGCTGTATAACTGTGCGTGAAATGTTTATAATAGTGTGGGAGAGTTTATAAGGGCTTAAAATATATAAAAATAACCATTTAAACATATGGTTTCTACTTCACGGATTTTCTTATTTCGCGGGTGGCTCTGGAACGCAACCCCCGCAATGGAGGAGGGATTACTGTATTTATTTATGTATTAATCTGTATCTTGGTTGATTGAATTATTTGTCTTATAAGTCCATGCTTTTGATTTTAATGTTAACTTCTGTTTTATGTATCCAAATTTCCTCTTGGGGATTAAAAAAAAATTATCTAATCTAATCTAATCTAATGTAAATGTTAGAAAAGTATGGACACACATGGCAAAATTGTAAGAATGGCCTCACTAGATTTTGACACCAAAAACACAACTGGTCCCTTGTAAAAAAGAGAATGCCCATCGACTGTATGGTTGAATACAGTTGCACAGCAAAATAAATAAATAAAAATAATAATAATTCATTGTTGGATGGGTAATAATGATGAATAGGAAAGTCTTGCTTTTGAAGAAGTAGATATTATGTTAAACTATAACCTCACTAAAAAAATAATCAAAAAAGTTATTTGTAATTATCTTTTATATTATATTGTCATGTTATTTGTATATGCAAAATGAAGTGATCTGAAATAAATCCTGTGTTTGAAATAAACACACAATTAATTGCGGAGAGGTCTTTGCAGGCACGAGTCCAAAACAGAACTGAAGCAGGTATTCTGTTTCCGGGTTATGAAGGCAGATGGCAGGAAGGGGCAGGTCCAGGAGAACAAACACCGGAGAAGACATCAGTGATGGAAGGAGTCATCAATCACCCAGCATGCAAAGGGAGAAAGAGAGAAAGGGGCAGAAAATAGCGCCACCCCTGTCTCAGCTGGTAAATACATTCAGCTGTGCCCTTAGGCTGCCTCCGATGTGTCATTCCCTAGTTAAATCATTTTAACACATCTCATAAACTGTATTTGGTTTTAGTGTGTACCCCTGACAATGTTTTTGTTTGAAGCTGATGTGTGATACGTGCTCTTGTTTGTATTGTATTATTTTATTGCTGGTTTTATTCCTATTTATTATTTATCATTAATAAAAAATGAAAAAATAGGGCCTTTAGATACTTCTTGTAGGAATCTGCATATATGTGATATCAGAAAGAAAGAATTTTCAAATTTCCCTACCAGGCTGTGAAGAATATTTTTAATTAGTCGAGATGCTTTTTGCATTAAGCCATGCAACACTACGCAATTATTGGATTTGTCCAGATCATTTGCATTCTGTACATAGGTATTTTTCCCTTGAATACTGAGAATGATTTGATAAAGGGACGTCCATCTTTGAGAAAGTAATGCATTTCTTGAGTCTGGCTACTTCTACTCCATAAAACAGAGGAACACATTCACAGTAATCCCATAACAAATTACAATGATATCATTGTGATCAAAAAATGTTGATTTCCTAAAGTGGAATTCACCATTAATTCATGTAAGAGATCTAATTTAAGTAAGCAAAAGTGAAAGTGGCTTTACATTGATACGAGTTTCAATGCCCCTCACTCTTTAGTTTCCTAATACTGTCTCTTTACTATCTTGGCCATTTGAAAGGATAACAAAATTATCTAATTGAAGGCTTTTCAAATTTTGATTTAAAATACATTAATCATCTTCTGTATTACATCGAACTTTGTAAAAACTCTTCATGCGAGTTGGCATCCTCCCTGTTTAGTTTATAGCCTTTCCTTCAGTATTTGGCTAGTGTCATTTCTGTTTTTGCTGCTCTTTGAAGTGTAAAGTTGTATCTTGTATTTCAGCCATCACTCATTTTTCACTTTCATAATATATTGTAGCAAATTAAAGGTAACAAAACCAAACTTACTGAAAATCTCTGCAAAGGGGATCACTTGGCTGACCTCTTTTACAGAGCAGAACAGAGACAGCTTTTTGAAAAAGCCGACAGCCGGGAGTCTTGCCTGCCTATTTTTAAAAACATAGATCTGTCCAGATGTACAGTCATGTGACACTTGGAACTTAATGTGTTCTGTACAGGGCATCTTTAATATTCCCTAATGCGTTTTAAATGAATAATGGATATAAGAGGTTTTAACATGACCCTTTTAAGCAGAATCCTTTTGCCTTGCATTGCTGTTATAATTTCTTTTTAAATATTTTTTGATTTGCTTATTGTTGATCATACCACATTTTTCATTGTGTACTGAGCTGCCCATGCTTTGATTAAATTGGAAACTATCTTGGAAATTGTAATGTATATATTCAGATTTGACTCAATATTTGACTGTAAATACTCAAATATTGCCTTTATATATTCAGAATTTCAGCATATTACACAGGCTTCACCCACTTTACAAAGCTAATCCATTCCTGTAAACATTTTCATAATTACACTTAACTTAATTGGAAATAAAACTTTAAGCATTTTGGCTCAAATGACACCCTGAACTGAGAAAATTGACAAGAATCTTAACAATAGTCATCAAAACAAACACTAAAATGACATTTTTCCTTCATTATATATATTTAGTAAGACTGCTTACCCATGCTTTATCACTTCAGGTTTCAAATTCCAGCGAATGCCCCTTTAATCTTTCTGGATCTTTTCCAGCTCCTTCCAATTTTTTTACTATTTGTAGCCATGATACTAAAGATGTATAAGAAGATACCTGAACAACACGTATCACAAAATGACTGAACCACAGCATGTGAACACAGCATCACCTTCAGGAATGACTGAGCTGCAGGTTGCATGTTAATGCCCAACTGAAACATCCAGCTCCATCACAAAATCCACCCCTGTCCTGTTACACAGGCTGCAGCAAAGTGTAGTTGGAACAACTGCAAAGCTGATCAGGTGTAAACATTGGTGGCATGCATTTGAAAACAGTCCCACACTTGATCTTCATGAAGGCAAAAATTCTGCTTTATTGTGATTCAAAAAATACGAGGGTGTTAAAAAATTTTCCACTTCATAAAGCAATTGTTCTTATTTAGGGAAAGCTTGTACAGTATACAACCTGCATTATAAAACAAGATTAACTCTCTACATTCTATTTTTTATTATATACTGTATACCTGTTTATAAAAAGTCCTATCTCACATGACACAGAAGAAGACTAACAGAAGATTTAAAAAATTACACACTGCTTTCTACTAGTGAACTAGGACCATCAGTATCATTCAATCAGTTATACAATAGTTTACATTAGGCAGTCGCAAAACAAAAGAGAGTACGGAAGACAGAATTTAAAAAATTCTAGTTTGAAATCCTATCTGGTGATCGTCTGTGTAGAGACTGCAGGCCCTCTGTCATGTTTCTGCCAGCGTTTCTCCCCTGGCTGGGGTTCAAAGTCATGCTTCTTGTCTGTTTTGTCCATTTTTGTGCCATTTCTTTATGTTAGTTTCTTTTGTTTATTATATGCATTATTCTTTGTTTTTGACTGTTACTATAAAAAAGCCTTCATTATATCTCATGCGTTTTGTGGATGATCTGTCAAGAGGTGGGGTCATCTGCCAATCACTGCCCTCTATCCTGTAAATCTGGAGGCTCTCCCATAGTTTCTAGTGGTTCATTTTGAAAGTGCTACAGTGTGGAGTGTTTACTTATGTTTTGCTCTGCTTTGCTGTGTGTTGTATCTTTTGTGATTACTGGAGGTTTGTACCTGCGCTCTGTTTTTGATTTAGCTTTGGAATATTTGATTGGGACTGTGTTTTGCCTTGCCTTGGATTGCCTTGCCTTTATGCATATCCTTTCGTGCTCAACAGAGCTTCTCGGGCTACTGAGCTTTTTTTGTTAAAAATAATTCTTTTATATTATTAAGATTTTTTAAGGCCCTTTTTTGTTTTTAGTCAGGGTTTTGATGGTAATCCCCCTAGTAGACAAGTATTCATGAGACTTGTGTGCTTTTGGGACTCCCAGTTCACAACATGCTTCCAATATCTTGTGGGTTTTATTTTATTTTATTTTTTTCTTGGTACTCTGTTTTTTCCACCCACTTTACAATTACCTGAATGTTGGGGTAAAATCATTTCCAGATTAGGGTATGATAGCACACCCTGCAGTGTACTCATCCTTGACTCGTTACTTCTTTTAGCCCAATGTTGCTAGGATAAGCTGTGGCTCATCGTGATCCTAAATTAGATAAAGGGGGTCTGCCAATATTCTGTATTGTATCTACAGTATGTAAAATTGCTTGTGCCCCCTGTTAAATGTCACGCTTCACTGAAGCACTATAGATAAAGTAGTTAACACAATTCTTGCAGGGCTCACACTGCAGGCTTTGTTTATTTATTTTTTATTTTGGATTTTTATTTAAATATAAGTTTTCATATTATGTTATTAATTGCTTTTGTTTTTATCTTTGTATTTATTAATACTGTTTACTAACATTGTTTATTTATTTTGTTTTAAATTTGTACGATATAAAAAATATACTACACATATTAGTGTTATTTGTCTTCGGCCCTGTCCCCTTAAACCTTTAGTTTCAAGGTGTAGTGCCACAAAATGCCTCAGCTGTATAAATGGAGAAGTCGCAGTTGCAGCTGCAGCTTTGGTATTGAAGGTTTTTAACTGCTGAATTTTGATTGATGATTCTTGCTTGGATTTCCTGGTTTTGACCTCTTTGCCAATTATAAGGTACTGATATTGGTTTACTGTTTGTTGGAGAGTTGCCATCATCATTAACTAGTATTATTTACAGTTTTCTGTTCTATGGTTATTTTTGGTTTATTTTTTGGGTTTCTAGCCTTGGATTACAAACTGACTTGTTCATTTTGGGTTGCCTTTTTAGATAAAACTTTTTATCTTATTTTTGCCTGTTTTACCTTTCCTTGCTTTTTTTTATTCTGCTGTTGTTCATATAAATAACATCTTTATATATAAATATCCTTCATTGGTCTTTGTCATTTCAAGTCAGAGGTTTACTGGCACCCTCTTCCTTGGAGAATGTTTTTCTGTATTTTTTGATTTTTTAAAGTATTTTTAACACATGCCCGGGCCTATGCAGGACTCTGGTTTTGAGCTTGGGGTCAGGCTGTCTGGGGCAAGGCCAGTTTCTGAGGCTAACCAGTGAGGTTTTCATTTATTTTGAGGCCTGCTCATCCCTTTTTGCACTCTTATGTTGCTGTGCTCACAATCGCCATACCATATTGCTTCAGATTCAATAACTATCCTTTTATTGGATTTAAATGAATTAAAAAAAAAATCTCTGCAGACAATGCCCACATGGAATAAATCTTTAAATTGTAACATTTGAGTACAGCCATTTACATTTCTTATAAGGTTAAGTGACTAGCTCAGGGTTGCACAGTGAGTAGGTGGTGAGTTTTGAACTTTCAGCCTTAGCCAATACAAATCCATTGTCTAAGAGCACAGCAATTATTTCAGAGCTCCTTGTCCCAGGATTCAAATCTGCAACTGTGCATTGCTTGACTTGAGTCTTCACTTTCATTTTCACTCTACATGGGTTTTTTTGTCCCACATCCAAAAAAGCATGTATGTAGGGTTAATTGGGCAATTAAACTGATGCCATAAAAGTGAGAGTGGGCTGTGCATACCTATGCCAGTCCTTCACAGTGTAGCCTTTGAAAACATGGTGCCTCATCCCAGTAGAATTCCACCTTGAGCCCATCGCTGCCAGGATAGTGTGGTGTACTGGTTAAGGCTTTGGAATTCAAACCCTGAGGTTGTAAGTTCAAATCCTGCTACTGACACTGTGTGACCATGTGCAAGTCACTTGACCTGCCTGTGCTCCAACTGGAAAATGAAAAGTAATGTAACCAATTGTATCATAAAAGTTGTAAGTTGCCTGGGATAAAGGCATCAGCCAAATAAGTAAATGTAAATATGTAACATCACCACTTGACTCTTCACTAGATTAGGATTTTAGTAAATGAATGAATGGACAGTTTGAAGAAGAAAAAAAAAAGTGCGGCACACAATGAGGAAATAGCCAATGACTTTTAAAAATAATAAGTACACTGTGGCAAGGATATAGTCAATGTAATGCACTTCATACTTATGATTTTAAAATTTAATATTGAATGTTATATATGAATTTAATATTTACATATTAAAGTGAATGGTTTGAATTTTCAGTATTGCAAACTCATGCCTAATGTATAGGGAATGCTTTAAACTTTTCAGCAGATGGATGAACAGGAGTGCAATGTATGCTGGAAGAGTTAAAACATCAAGTAGGGTTTTAGAGTGTTTTGCATAGTTAGGATGTTTATGTGCTTCTAGTCCCAGAGAATTAACCCTGACAGGATCTGTTCCAGCGGCTTTGGGGTATCTGTTAGTGAAGAAAGATTCACTGATCTTGACTTTGCCTACGATGCTGTGATCTTCGAGAAGGCAATGGAGGCTCTGATTGGGGCTCTCAAGAGACTGAGTGAGGAGTCTGAGTGCCTGGGCTTGCAAGTGTCCTGAATAAAAAACAACATCCAGGCCTTTAATGACCTTTTGGTCACAGCCACCAGCAGTGTGTCTGTCTACTGATAGAATGTCGACTGTGTCGAAAGGTTTACTTACCTCGACAGTCATATTCGTGTCTCTGGTGACTCTTCCTATGAAGTCAGTAGAAGGATTTGGAGAGCATGGGGGGTCATGAGGTCGCTGGAAAGAGGTGTGTGGCACTCCCGATATCTTTGCAAAAAGATGAAGGTCCAAGTGTTTAGAGTCCTGGGGCCTCATGTATAAACGGTCCGTACGCACAGAAATTTTGCGTAAGAACGTTTCCACGTTCAAATCGCAATGTATAAAACCTACACTTGGCGTAAAGCCACGCACTTTTCCACGATACCTCTTACCCTGTAGTACGCAAGTTCTCCGCTCGGTTTTGCAGACTGGCGGTACCCAGCGTCAAAGCAGTACTACTGTTCCTGTGTGGTTACCCTTTCTTAGATCCACATCCACGACGGCGGCTTTATCAAATACACTGAAATTAACCGCATATCGTTAATAAATTTAATGCATCTGATTGTAATTAACCTGTAACAATATAATGGTCCACAGAATGGTCAAACTATTCCAAATACCATAACTGCTTTAGTGTTGTTACTCTCACTGCACCTTCTTCTTCTTCTTCTTTCAGCTGCTCCCATTAGGTGTTGCCACAGCGGATCATCTTTTTCCATATTACTGCACCACTCGGAGTATTTATATCACTGTATCTGAGTGTGAATCACAGATCTACAGCGATTAGAAAGAGAATTATCGGTATACAGCATCAAGCGCTCGCTGCCTCAGCCATTCGCTATTTGAACTGCTCTCATCCGACCAACGCTTCACAGCCTTTCCTGTTCGGCTGCGCATGGTGCAGCAAGCATCTTGCTGTCAGACATGAACAATCACTGCGCCACCGTGTTCCCATGTTTAATAACATGCTTTAACTTATATCATCATGAAAATGATATCACATATACTTCTCAGTATATTAATTATTCAGAGAGCTGTAATATTATGAACGTAATTGATTCTGTGTCCTGACGGAGGAAGAGCACGTAGTGATTCAGGCACATAGAGCACATATAAGATCAAATACACAACAAAGCCATTAACGTGCTACTTTAGTTACGATGGGATTTGAGAAACTTGTAAATTAAAAGATTTTAAGATGAAGTTTATGATGTTCTACTTTAATGACAAAATAAACTACGTGATTAAAGTGGAAATTCCGAGATTAAAGTTGACATTTCGTGCTTTTTTCACACGTGTGTGCCTATTTTATTTCACCGTACCCTAATAAGCTTTCATATGACACTCAGACGGTGGGCTACGAGTTGCCTTTTCACGGCGACTTTGATATGTGACAACTTTTTTATTTCGGGCACTGTGCGACTTTGTGAACTTGAACTTTCGAGTTTCTCCGACACACTATGTCACTCGATCAACTTCCTTTTGTTGCTTATATAACTGTTTAAACCAACAAATAGTAAGTTTTTCTTTGCCTCCATTTGGTATTCGCTGAAATTCCTCAATTTTTCCTCGTACTTTTGCCATTGCCTTTTCACAGAATGCTGGGCTTAAGGGCTATTTATATTGATTTGCATATTCAAAGAGGCGTAATTCTGGGAGGAGTTGGGGCGGGACAGCAGGCGCATGCACGTACGTTTATTTCCACGCTGAGTGGGATTTATGTAGCGGAAGAACGTGGAAGTTGGCGAACGCACAGATTCCTGCATCTGGATTTTTCTGTGCATAAGCACATTTCGGCTTTTGTGCTTATGTCATGTTATAGTGCGAATTCTACGCACGGCGTTATACCATGAGGCCCCTGGTGTTTTGCTGTATGGTAGCAAGACATGAATATATCCAGTGAACCGAGACGTAAACTGAACTCCTTCGGTACTGTGTCTCTTTGTAGTAGGTGATCTATAGACGGATGCCACCTATGAATTATCTGCTAAACCATCTTTGGAGCTGTAGTGCCAAATACGTGCATATTTGTTAGTAACACATGTAAATAGAGGATGGTGAGTGTCTGAAATAAGAATGAAAAATCAGTGTTGTATTGCAGAAAAGATTATTTCACTTTCAATTAGTTACCTCTTATTAGACATGTTTTATTTTTCACAAAAATAATTTACATATCTAGAATCACAACCATCTGAATATTTAACATTTAGTGTCTCACCACTATGAAGTTTGAATAGAAAGTGCAATATTCGATTGCAACCAATTCTGCTGAGTTATCACACAGCTAGTATTCACAAAGCCGTTTTTGCACAGCTGGCGTGCACAAGGAATTTTTTTGTACTGCACCAACTACAAAGTAACTCAAACAAATTTTCTTAGGGAAAATACAATTTTATTGTCAGTTTTGCTTAATAACATGCTTTTAATTAGTACATTCAATTAAATTTAAAAACATCCTGATCTTACATGGTACAAGGAACAAATGTACCTGTTTTCACTGCGGCAGCCAACATGTTAAGGACACAAGAAGACCTCTAAAAGTGGTAAATTGGGTCGAAGTGAAGCTTTGAAAGTAAAGACAGGCATAGTCAGCGAGCATCCTGCCATAGTGGGCCTGAGGATAAACACGCTGGGTGCGACACAGACAAGAAGACAGCTAAGAGGGTATGCAAAGCTGATTTTGACATTTCTTCCATTCTACCATCTAGAAAAGAACCTAAGAGGTTAGTTAATACCTTTCATATTAGGTGAATGCTATAGGTGATCTGATAATATGATAAAACACAGAATATTTGTTGTATTCATATAAAGTATCCTTAATACTGCATTAACTGAAGGAGCCTCATTTTACTTAACCTTAGATATTTTTAAAAACTCTGTAATATATACAGTATATATATATATATATATATATATATATATATATATATATATATATATATATATATATATATATATATATTGCTATGTGAACCTTTCATCAACATTTTTGATCAACTGAAGGTCACCAGTCTACTCTTGTAGGAGCTAAATAAATGGTTAATCCTTAAATGTCCCCCCCATGTTGCAGTATGAAAACCAAAATGCAGATAGTATATGCTAAATGGAAAACAGAGGGAAAGGTCAGTGAAAAATAAAAGTTTTATTCAACCATGCATTTATCAGTGCTATTTTGGTGTATAATATTTGGCCAGCTGCAAAACAGACTGAAAAGGAGTTTAATTCAGCAACTTCCAGTCCCAATAATTAACCCTATGTGGCATCTTTGAAAGGGAATGATTTGCAAGTACTGTATTTTGTTAAATCTACCTCTAATAAAAAGTGGAATGCTAAAATGTTTTTGTGGCAAATAACTGGTGAGCCGTGTGGAAGAAGTTGTAGTTAAAGGAAAACACATGTGTTTAGTTGTAACTAGTCATTTACATAGTTTAATTTGATGGAGTGAAATATGTTCACAGACAACATTCACATACACCTGGGCGTAAGCCATCATTTTAAAAAAATATGTAACATTCCCAGGACTGATTAAAATTGTACACATAATCTCATTTGGAATTAAAACATTACATTCATTATTTGGCTCAGGAGTTATCTTCCCAGTAAGTCCCCGTTCCACATCAGGGTCTGTTCCCTAGGTGCCCATAGATGGCCAAAGCCCTCAAATAGCTGCTCTTTCTCCAAAGGATCAGATACTTTTTTCCAGGTTTTCAAACCCCTAATCTTTTCAAATAGAGTAAGCCAAGAAATTCTACATGACAAGCAAAGTTTGGCCACTGCTCCCCTCATGCTTTAAAATTTGGTCACTATTCATGTGTTCCCATTCTCACTAGTAAAACTGAGCACTTTGTCCATGATCTTAGCTTCCACTAATTACAATTAATTCTATACTTTTGTGTTATCTTACAATGGTCACTGCCCTTACTTATGAATCAGAATGCAAGGTACTAAATCTCTTCACATTATGGGAACTGCCTCTATACTACCCAATTTCCTCAGAGAGCACCATCATCTCCGATTTATATGTGCTGATTGTCACACAAACTGTTTCACACTCAGTTCCAAGGGATGGCGAAGGGGTGGGGGATCAATGAAGGGGCATGAGTTCCTTTGAAAGGTGTATTCTTTGACAGAAACATTAGCGACCCCTTATTGCCGAAAAATGAACCAGCACACACTGGTACTTGAGCATGCTGACATTATTTTTTGCAGTTTCTCACCATACACGAAAATGTTTCTAACATAGTTATCAGAAAGCTTATGGTTAATACTTCGATATTTGAAATTAAGTTAGCAAAAAGTAGGTTCCACTTAGGTTCCAAATTCCCCACCATGTACCATGGTCCTGTTCAGTTTGACAAGATAAGAAAAAGATTATTATTTGAAAAGCTTAATGTATCTTCTGTAGAGATTCTGTAGAGGCATAGATGATGGAAAAAAACAGTTCAGTTTTTATGGTTATCTGCTGATAGAGAACCACCTTCCATCTCCCTGAATAAACAGAAACAATGACAATGATATGGTTAAGGGCAGCTAAATAAGTAAAAGCTAGGAGAGACAAGAAATGCCAATAAAATATTCGGAGAATGAGCTAGTCAATAGCTGGGCTGGATGCTCTGCATACAAAAAACTATTTTTAAATTTCTCATTTCACATGGTTATATGGCTCAGAAAACCAAGGAATCTACCATGCATGAAGCTCTATCTTTCTGTTTTACAAATAATAAAACAAATACAATAGTAAAAAGGAAAGCAAAAACTCCAGTAGGACGTAAAACCTTTGGAAGGGTTTGGGTCTGAACCTGCAGAAATCCCTTCTGTTTAAAAAGAATGACCTTCAGATCCAGGTAACCTGCTCACCTTAATACCTCTAAGGACACTCATGTGGAGATGGTCCAGATGTGAAAAATATGAAAATGAGAGTCATAGAAAAGAATGCAAATGCAATTAAAGACAATAGAAAATAAAATAATAAAGGAATACAGGGAACCAATAAAATAGGGTATTATTAGATTAGATTATTATATCTTACAGGAAAGCCTATGTGTGACAATTAAACATAAAATAAAATTTAGAACTTACTGTTATATTCTCACTCTACTTTAGAATCCATCCATCCATCCATCCATTATCCAACCCGCTATATCCTAACTACAGGGTCACGGGGGTCTGCTGGAGCCAATCGCAGCCAACACAGGGCACAAGGCAGGAAATAAACCCCGGGCAGGGCGCCAGCCCACTGTAGCTGCTTTAGAATATTAAATCATTAAAGTCTACACTTAGCTAATAAGTAAAACTATTTATTATTTATCTATTTATCCTTACATGCATACCTTTACTTTTACTCTGTGTATATTTGGAACTGTTAATAGTAACTGTGGTTATCATAGTTTAATGTGTACTTAGTTGATTGTCTGCTCTTATGTACTTTTATCTAAGGCATCTATAAGCTTGCTCCAAATGGTATTTAATTGTATTGTGCAGTGACAATAAAAGTATCTTGCATCTTGATAAAGGAGATGTTCAGAAAATAACAATGAGATAACAAACAGTACTGAATGAAGAACAATAAAATGCAATGATGTTTCAAATGCACATAAAACACTTCATTAAAATAGAATAAAAATGAAAAACAATTGGAATGTTTAGAATTTACTATCATTTTCTTCTCAAATGAACTCTTGCCATTTTACATATTGTAACATTTTATGTTTTTATAGTGGCTAATTTGTGCAGGTTATAATGAAATTAGGTACTGACTGACTATTAACTAAATAAATTTTAAAAGCTGATGCATTCCACCAATCTGAACTAAACAGGGATTTTAATTTTTGATGTTTATATTCAGTTTCTTCAGAAACTTCTTACTTCATTTTACAATTGTAGTTATGCACTGACAACATAAGAAGTTTTGACAAATAAGAGGAGACCAATCACTCTTTATTGTATAATAATTTATACTGACCTTATATGAAAAATATAATTATATAAACACTACAAATCGACATAAATCATCCAATGCCAAAAAATTAATCTTAACAGTATGATTAATTTTACAACCCAGGCCATTCATAAGAAGTAACTTACTCAGATTTGAGCTCTTGTGACCTGTTTGCATATTACTAAAGCTTTGTCAGGCCTAAAACTTTCTTATTGAGGAGTCTGTGGTATTTTGTGACAGTTTTTAGGTCAGTGCAGTTAGTACCATTGTCTCTCTGTTCCAAAGCCCCCAAGTCAACGTCAGGCCCAGTCTGTATGTTTGCACCCTCTATCAAAAGAAATGTACCTACTTCTCCTCAAAATTCCCAAAAATATTAAATTGCTTAGTGACTCTAACTTGGCCCTGTATAACTGAGTGAATGCGTATGTGTGTTGTGTATGACCCAAATCCCACCAATGGTTCGTGCTTAACATGTATCCAAACATGTCTAGTTTGATTCTGACATGACATGACCTTGTAATAGAACACGCTGATTCAGAAAATGGTGAATGGATGGATACAAATTTATTTAAAAGCATTTTTTTCATCATCAAACAGCAACACATACATTATGAACATACAGATGTGTTTCCTCAATAATGTTGATTGTGGTGAATTAGCCGAGTTCACTGGTGACATTATTTGCTGAACAGTTTCTTGAAAGTATTTTGTGTGGTCAGCTTTGACAAACTTTTTTTCCCCCTCATACTTTGCGAGGCTAGCATGACATCACAGAGCTGAATCAGCCAATGCTGGATGGGTATAGAACACATAATAGATGGTATGCTGGATCAACCGGTATAGCAGATGAATTTCTTCTTCTGTTATGGATTCAATAATTATTGTTTAACCATGATGTTAAAATTACAGGAGAACTTGTAAACACAGTCATCCCTCTGTTTTCTTGAGGGATTGGTTCCAGTACCATCCGCGGATGCTCAAGTCCCTTATAAAAAATGGCACATAATCTATGCAAATTCTATCTAACACTTTAAATCATTTCTAGATTACTTATAATATCTAATACAATGTAAATGCTATTTAAATAGTTGTTATACTGCATTGTTTTGGGCAGTGTTTTTTTTTTTTGCAACCCAATCCTGTCCTTTTAAGTGTTTTCAAGACCCAGTCCATGAAGATAGTCAATGGTTAATGACAATTGCTTAAACAAACCACTGCACCCCATCGCAAGCTAATTCTCAAACCATCCACGACCCATTCCCATTTAATACAATGGTCAGTCACGACCCTACACAACCCAAAAGGTGGCATAGTTAAGAAACTATGGTTTAGTGAATAACGGCAAGAAAGAAAAGTCTGTACATGTTCATTACAGATGCAGTCATCATAACCTAACTACACAGTACACGTCCATATCAATGTAACATTTTCTTCCTTTCAGTAAATGGTGGTCAGACTCATCCTGGGCAAGGAGGGTGAGCTGGCATACAGGAATGAGGTGGAGTGGCTGTCAGAGTAATGCAGAGTCAATAACCTGCTCCTCAACACCACAAAAACGAAGGAGCTTGTTATTGACTTTAGAAAAAACAAAACTGACATCCAGCCACTCATCATTGGCGGGGCCTCTGTGGAGAGGGTCCCAGTGTTCAGGTTTCTGAGAATTGAGCTGGAGGATGACCTGACCTGGAGCGCCAACACCAAGGAACTGCTGAAGAAGGCGCAGCAGAGACTGTATTTTCTGAGAATCCTCAGAAAGAACCATCTCCCCAAAAATCTTCTCCTTGCCTTTTATCACTGTTCCATCGAGAACGTGCTTACATACGGACTGTGTGTGTGCTACAGCAGCTGCACTTCCTCAGAAAGGAAAGTGCTCCACAGGGTCGTCAGAACAGCAGAGAAAACAATTGGTTGTACCCTCCCCACTCTGGAACAAATCTATATCTCCCGATGCTGCAAAAAAGCAATAGACATTTTACAGGATTCATCACATCCTGGTCATTTGTACATTTAACCAATGCAATTGGTATATATAACAAGTGCAATTTGTATATTTTGTAAAGTACTTTTATTACTATTCGGTTTCTTATTATTTTCTCTCTTCTCGTCTTTTTAACTCTTATGCCTCACACTGAGTCAACTGCACCTTGAATTTCAGTGTTCCTTTGTAAAAGTGACAATGACAATAAAGATCTATCTATCTATCTATCTATCTATCTATCTATCTATCTATCTATCTATCTATCTATCTATCTATCTATCTATCTATCTAAATACAGGTTTCTTTTGTGTAATGGCCTGAATGACAAATACATAGAATAAAACAGAATATTTAAAATACAAGTACATATAAAAATATAATTATAAATTCAGAAAATATAAATTAATTCTCTCACACTCTTTCACTCTCTCTCTCTCTTTCACACACACACACACATGCACACACACACACACACACACACACAGAAACACACTGCACACAACTCAAGTGGTGAACGAACGAGATGTAAAGTGAACAATACACAAACAAAAAAAGTCCTGGAGTGAAACTGTGGATCTGTGAAATGTCAGGAGACTACAGCAGGATACACCTAAACATCACTTCACTTGCTTGGATTCAGTGTAGTGTTTAGAGTGTGGCAAATTCAAGTTCTGCTTTTTGGAACTTTTTATGATTTATCTTTTTATACTATCAGTCTGTAGTTGGTTGAATTCTCAGATGCGGAACCTGTAGATACGTAGGACCAACTGTACATTTAAACACAAAATGCACACAACAAAAGGAAACTGGAAATGTGTTGGTGTATCCTTTTCTTAAAAATAATGTCTTTTACTATGGACTTGTACATGACCTGTGTGTAATATGTGAGCCAACCCTTTTAATAATATTACCCAAAGTGCTGTGCAGTTGTTGCAAATCGCTTAGTGAAGATTCCACATCCTTTACTGTTGTTCGTATTTGGTAGCACTGGCAGTAAGCAAGCAAAAGTGTTAGGGAGAAAACACTTTACATTTTTGTTCAAGACAGGCAAATACCTTCTATTGAATCAGTGTAGGGTAAGCCTTAGTGAATCTGTCTGCAAGAAATTTTACTGTTCTAATTTTTAATTCTATAAATTTTATGTCAAGGAGGCACAGTGATGCAGTGGTTAGTACTAGTGCCACACAACTCAAGTCACGTTTATGGCTACAATAATTAGCCTGGCATAGTTGGCACACACTTTCCTAGTCATCAGGGACACCTAAAAGATCAATACCCCATTATTATCCATGCAAAATGAGTTCAGTTTCTTTCCCAATTGCTTTCAATGTGTTTCACCGAGTTTGTCACAGTAAATTGTGTTAATTTATGGTGAAGCACACACAAACGAATATTGAGTAATAGTGTTGTGTAAACCGCATTGAATTCTCTTCAACTCATATTCTGCAAAATCATGGCAAACATTTCTGTGATTTTGCAGAATGTGAGTTGAAGAGAATTCAATGCGGTTTATTCAACACTATTACTCAATATTCGTTTGTGTGTGCTTCACCATAAACTAACACCATTTACTGCTTAATCTTATAGAATTTTTGTTATCTATATGGACTGAAAGGCATTCAATACTTCACCTATACTAGGTTTTGGAAATTCTCTTAATGTACACGCATCCATCCATCCATTGTCTCCCGCTTATCTGAGGTCGGGTCGCGGGGGAAGCAGCTTGAGCAGAGATGCCCAGACTTCCCTCTCCCCAGCCACTTCTTCTAGCTCTTCTGGGAGAATCCCAAGGCGTTCCCAGGCCAGTCGAGAGACATAGTCCCTCCAGTGTGTCCTGGGTCTTCCCCGGGGCCTCCTCCCGGTTAGTCATGCCCGGAACACCTCACCAGGGAGGCGTCCAGGAGGCATCCTGATCAGATGCCCGAGCCACCTCATCTGACTCCTCTCGATGCGGAGGAGCAGCGGCTCTACTCTGAGCCCCTCCCGGATGACTGAGCTTCTCACCCTATCTTTAAGGGAAAGCCCAGACACCCTGCGGAGGAAACTCATTTCAGCCGCTTCTATTCGCGATCTCGTTCTTTCGGTCACTACCCATAGCTCATGACCATAGGTGAGGGTAGGAACATAGATCGACTGGTAAATTGAGAGCTTCGCCTTGCGGCTCAGCTCCTTTTTCACCACGACAGACCGATGCAGTGCCCGCATTACTGCGGATGCAGCACCGATCCACCTGTCGATCTCACGCTCCATTCTTCCCTCACTCGTGAACAAGACCCCGAGATACTTGAACTCCTCCACTTGGGGCAGGATCTCGCTACCAACCCTGAGAGGGCACTCCACCCTTTTCCGGCCGAGGACCATGGTCTCGGATTTGGAGATGCTGATTCTCATCCCAGCCGCTTCACACTCGGCTACGAACCGATCCAGAGAGAGCTGAAGATCACGGCCTGATGAAGCAAACAGGACAACATCATCTGCAAAAAGCAGTGACCCAATCCTGAGCCCACCAAACCGGACCCCCTCAACGCCCTGGCTGCGCCTAGAAATTCTGTCCATAAAAGTTATGAACAGAATCGGTGACAAAGGGCAGCCCTGGTGGAGTCCAACTCTCACTGGAAACGGGTTCAACTTACTGCCGGCAATGCGGACCAAGCTCTGGCACCGATCGTACAGGGACCGAACAGCCCTTATCAGGGGGGCTGGTACCCCATACTCTCGGAGTACCCCCCACAGGATTCCCCGAGGGACACGGTCGAATGCCTTTTCCAAGTCCACAAAACACATGTAGACTGGTTGGGCAAACTCCCATGCACCCTCCAGGACCCTGCTAAGGGTATAGAGCTGGTCCACTGTTCCGCGACCAGGACGAAAACCACACTGTTCCCCCTGAATCCGTGGCTCGACTATCCGACGGACCCTCCTCTCCAGGACCCCTGAATAGACTTTTCCAGGGAGGCTGAGGAGTGTGATCCCTCTGTAGTTGGAACACACCCTCCGATCCCCCTTCTTAAAGAGGGGGACCACCACCCCGGTCTGCCAATCCAGAGGCACTGTCCCTGATGTCCATGCGATGTTGCAGAGGCGTGTCAACCAAGACAGTCCTACAACATCTAGAGCCTTGAGGAACTGCGGGCGTATCTCATCCACCCCCGGGGCCCTGCCACCAAGGAGTTTTTTGACCACCTCGGTGACCTCAGTCCCAGAGATGGGGGAGCCCACCTCTGAGTCCCCAGGCTCTGCTTCCTCATTGGAAGGCATGTTAATGGGATTGAGGAGGTCTTCGAAGTACTCCCCCCACCGACCCACAACGTCCCGAGTCGAGGTCAGCAGCGCACCATCCCCACCATATACAGTGTTGACACTGCACTGCTTCCCCTTCCTGAGACGCTGAATGGTGGACCAGAATCTCCTCGAAGCCGTCCGAAAATCGTTCTCCATGGTCTCCCCAAACTCCTCCCACGCCCGAGTTTTTGCCTCAGCAACCACCAAAGCCGCATTCCGCTTGGCCTGCCGGTACCTATCAGCTGTCTCCAGGGTCCCACAGGACAAAAGGGTCCTGTAGGACTCCTTCTTCAGCTTGACGGCATCCTTCACTGCCGGTGTCCACCAACGGGTTCGGGGATTGCCGCCACGACAGGCACCGACCACCTTACGGCCACAGCTCCGGTCAGCTGCCTCAACAATAGAGGCACGGAACATGGCCCATTCGGACTCAATGTCCCCCACCTTCCTCGGGATGTGGTCGAAGTTCTGCTGGAGGTGGGAGTTGAAGCTACTTCTGACAGGGGGCTCTGCCAGACGTTCCCAGCAGACCCTCACAACACGTTTGGGCCTACCACGCCTGACCGGCATCCTCCCCCACCATCGAAGCCAACTCACCACCAGGTGGTGATCAGTTGACAGCTCCGCCCCTCTCTTCACCCGAGTGTCCAAGACATGTGGCCGCAAGTCCGACGACACGACCACAAAGTCGATCATCGAACTGAGGCCTAGGGTGTCCTGGTGCCAAGTGCACATATGAACACCCCTATGCTTGAACATGGTGTTCGTTATGGACAATCCGTGACGAGCACAGAAGTCCAATAGCAAAACACTGCTCGGGTTCAGATCGGGGGGGCCATTCCTCCCAATCACGCCCTTCCAGGTCTCACTGTCATTGCCCACGTGAGCATTGAAGTCTCCCAGCAGAACGAGGGAGTCCGCAGAAGGTATGCCCTCTAGCACCCCCTCCAGGGACTCCAAGTCGGGGGGCAATAAGTATACCCACACCCCGCTCGGCGCCTCTCACCGGGGGCAACTCCAGAGTGGTACAGAGTCCAGCCCCTCTCAAGGAGATTGGTTCCAGAGTCCAAGCTGTGCGTCGAGGTGAGTCCGACTATATCTAGCCGGAACCTCTCAACTTCGCGCACTGGCTCAGGCTCCTTCCCCTTCAGAGAGGTGACATTCCACATCCCAAGAGCCAGCTTCTGTAGCCGAGGATCGGACCGCCAAGGTCCCCGCCTTCGGCCACCACCCAACTCACACTGCACCCGACCTCCTTGGCCCCTCCCATAGGTGGTGAGCCCATGGGAAGGGGGACCCACGTTGCCTCTTCGGGCTGTGCCCGGCCGAGTCCCATGGGTGCAAGCCCGGCCACCAGGCGCTCGCCATCGAGCCTGTGGAATGGAAATTTTCAGTTTACAGATAACCGTCCTTTTTATATTTAAGAAAATGTGTACTTGACAGTTTGCATAAACTGTATATGTGACCTTTAACATATATTACTAATGTTGACCTGTGTGAGCAGTTTAAAAGAATCTGACCTCACCAGAAAGCTGCCTTTATCAGAAATGTATTTTTATAACAGAAAGCTGCCTTTACCAGCACTGTATTTTTATAAACTGTTCTTCCTGTTTTACGAATAAGCTAAGCTATGAACTCATCTGTAACCGCCGTCTATTTTAAGCCCTAAAAGGCTCATGCATTAATCTGCCTTTATACGAACTTGTGAAGTTTGCACACAATCAGCTGATATAAAAGAGCTGAACTCTTTCCTGTCAGCATGCATGCTACTGAGACTCCAGTCTAGGTATGCAACAATAAAAGAAAGCTTATGAACATTTCTTCTGGTGTGAGACTCTGACTCCTTCCATTTTACGGGTCAACAATTCTTTCTTCCACAAGCCCCACCTCCAGGCCTGGCTCCAGAGTGGGGCCCCGGTGACCCGCGTCCGGGCAAGGGAAAACGCCGTCCAAAATTGTTTTTTATCATAGGAGGTTTGTTTAACCGCTCTTTGTCTCATCCCTCACCTAGGACCAGTTTGCCTTGGGTGGCCCTACCAGGGGCATAAAGCCCCGGACAACAGAGCTCCTAGGATCATTGGGACATGCAAGCCCCTCCACCACGATAAGGTGGCGGTTAAAGGAGGGGTAATGTACACGCAGCAGTCTTTAAATAAAATTTATAAAAAAATTGACACTTTTAACCTGTTTTAGACTATATTATAAAAACAAATAAACAACCTCACCACACAAGGGGAAAAAATACAGGGAGTTTTGGAAATTTTCTCCTTAATTATAAACTATTAATGACTGTGTGTTTTATATAGAAATGTTCACAAAGAACATCATCTCAATATGCATTCCAAAAAAACACACACACACAATAAGACTCAATCCATCTCTTTATCTGTTTCATCACACTTTTCCCAAAGGCAGCCATGGTAGTAATTACTAAACTACTTCCACAGCCTTGAAGCAATGCTCGGAAATCTGCAGCTGTAAGCAAATCAATGAAATTTAAAAGTGTTTCAAGATGCGGTTTCAAAGAAGATAGTCTAACCATATGTTCCATATGTTAAAAATGTTGATGATGATAACACTGCTTCTATTGTTATTAATGGAAGTAACAGCACTAAAAGAATTATTTATCTCTGGCAGTTTGGGTTACTCAACAGAAATGGGTACAGCAGTATGAACAGTAGTTGTGGAGAGGCTTCTCCATGTAATCAGAGTTGTAATTAATCATGTACCTATATATGTGCTATCCCATTTGAGAGTCATTCCTGTTTTATAACCATTTTCTCAAGCTACAGCTTTGTGTAAATCTCGATTGGATTACAAAGTCAGAAAATTTAAAATATACATCAAGCAGTCTACCAGTTTGCTAATAGATAGATGGATAAATAGATAATGAAGATAAATAGAAATATATTGGTGTCTTTCTGGTTGCACAGTCCACTTCAGTGTGCCCCACATAGCCGGACAGCGGTTTGAGAGGGCAAGTAGGATGGGATATAGTTCTCTGATTTACGTTTGGCTGACCTCCAGACAGTTTTCCAGGAAAGTCCCAAGTCCAGTCCAGTTATGTTTGTGTCTCACCTCGTATATATATATATATATATATATATATATATATATATATATATATATATATATATATATATATATATATATATATACAGTCATCCCTCACCTATCGCAGGGGTTACGTTCCAGAGCCCCACCGTGACAGGTGAAAATCTGCGAAGTAGCAACCTATATTTATTTTATTATTTATACATATTTTAAGGCTTTATAAACCCTTCCCACACTCTTATAAACCTTTCTCACTCTCTTGTTAACCTTTCCCACACTCATATAAACACTTCCTATGCTCTTAAACACTTTCTACATTCTTAAACACAGCAGACCAACACTGCACACTGCATGCAGCGATCAGATTTCGATGTGTCTGCACTCGCTTTGTGAAGTGGGGCAGCTGAACTCACGCTGAGCAGAAATGGACTTTGTGCTGCTTCTGCCAAAATGCCTGCTTATCGCTCTGCGCGTTCGGAAGGAGGAGGAGGAATGGGGGTGTGTGAGGGCTGAACGCACGTTCGCTCAAACCCTCCCCCAACCCCCCCCCCCCCCCGGGAGGCGCAGTACGCTGCCGCCACTTCGCATTATCAAGGGGGTGGGGAGCTGAATGAACGCTAAGGAGAAGTGGACTTTGTGCTGCTTGTCGCTCTGCGTGTCAATAATTTAAAAGCCTGTACAGCACCTATTTTCCTGTCTCACTGTCTTGTCTTGCGTGAAGTTAAAATGTTTTCTAATAGTGAGATGTTACTCATATCCTTAGCCCGACATCCACATATCATATGTGTAAACAAAGTGTGTTTTATAAGTTTACATGTGTTTAAAGCATGTGGGATGGGTATTTTAAGGCTTAAACTATAAAAATGTTTATTTATATGGTCTTTCTATATCGCAGATTTTCTCCTGTTGCTGATGGGTCTGGAACATAACTTCCGCGATAGGCGGGCAATCACTTGTATTTAAAAACCCGCGAAGTCGTGAATCCGCGAAAAGTGAACCGTGAAGTAGCGAGGGATTACTGTATATATATATATATATATATATATATATATATATATATATACTGTATATACATATATATGTGCTGATTGATTAACTACTCTTCAAGCAAGCATCAAGAGTTCGAACTTAATTCATGCTGCTACCAGGAGCCATTGTGAAAAATGGAGTAACATATGCCCGGCTTGGCTGGTTGAACATTAGATGTGCTGCTGCATTTTGAATCATCTGGAAAGACCAAAAAAAAAAAATAATGATAATAATAAAGGCAACAGAATAACAAAGACTATGCCCCTTCTGGGCTTGCTGAAAACCAGTTAGATTAACTAACAAACTACAGCACATAATGTGATCATTATTATTTTTCAGCCTTCTCATTTCTCAATATAATGGCTTCCTCTTCCTTTTCACCAGACAAACTCCTACCTCTGCTCTTCTCCCAACATTGAAACCCTTCCAACTTAAGAGACAAATGCCCTTATATAGCTAACCACTGAATCACTTCTGGTACCCTTTAAGCCTTCTGGTAAGGATTTTTGGATCAACCCCTTTCCTACACAGACTGCACTTCCCAAAAGCCTCTGCAGGAATGTTGAGAATATGTGGTAAGGTATATGTAGTATGTTAAGTCAAGTTGGGGAGCATGCACTGGTACAGTGCGTTGCCGCACCCACTACACAACGAAACAACTCGGGATCCCAGTTTGCAACCCCCCAGGCAGACACGCAGTCCAGTCCCACCCTCCGGAAATGACCCACTATCTGCCGCAGCCAGGTGTTACGTGGGCGACTCCTTGGTCTAGTCCAGCTACTTGGGTCCCCAACAACAAGGATCTTATGAGCCGGATCACCCTCGGGGAAACGCGCCATATGACCATAGTGCCGTAACTGACTCTCCCTCACAATGTAGGTAATGTCCCTCATTCGGGACTTCATGAGCTAACCGCTCATTCAACACAAAGTCAAACCAAGGATTTTCCGGAGAGACACAGTACCAAAGGAGTCCAGTCTTCGTCTCAGGTCACTGGATAGCGTCCACGTCTCACAACCATATAGCAAGACAGGAAGCACCAGGACTCCAAAGTCTTGGACCTTCATCCTTTTGCATAGATATCAGGAGCGCCACACACCCCTTTCCAGCGACCTCATGACCCCCTCATGCTCTCCCAATCCGTCTACTGACTTCATAGGAAGAGTTACCAGAGACATGAACGTCACTGCCCAGGTAAGTAAACCTCTCAACAAGGTCGACACTCTGTCCGCAAACAGACACACTGCTGATGGCTGTGCCCAAGAGGTCATTAAAGGCCTGGATCTTGAATTTTATCCAGGACACTCGCAAGCCCAAACATTCAGACTCCTCGCTCAGTCTCTCGAGCGCCCCAATCAGAGCCTCCATTGACTTTGCGAACATCACAGCATCATCAGCAAAGTCAAGATCCGTGAGCCTTTCTTCACCAACAGATGCCCCACAGCCTCTGGACCCCACGACCTTGCCCAACACCCAGTCCATACAAACATTGAACAGAGTAGGAGCAAGAACACACCCCTGATGAACCCCAGAATCAACTGGGAAATAAATGTAGTATGTAGTATGTCTTATAAGGAATATGTAGTAGTAATAGTAGTTGTGAATTTCATCTTGGGATTAATAAAGTATCTATCTATCTATCTATCTATCTATCTATCTATCTATCTATCTATCTATCTATCTATCTATCTATCTATCTATCTATCTATCTATCTATCTATCTATCTATCTATCTATCTATCTATCTATCTATCTATCTATCTATCTAATATTATTATAAAAGGAATATGCTGTTGTCTTCCTATTAACAGCTTAAGGATTCCCATTCTTTTATAATGAATCAGAAGCCAAGTACAAGCTGATGAGCCATCCAGGCAATAGTTTCCCATTTGGGATATATTGTTTCATGCAGATTAGACTTTTATGCCACTCACCACCTCAACAGACAGACAAACAGATATGTATGGCACTGTGTTTGATACAGCGATTGATATATAAGGGACTATAATAGATAGATAGATAGATAGATAGATAGATAGATAGATAGATAGATAGATAGATAGATAGATAGATAGATAGATAGATACAACAACAACAACAACATTTATTTATATAGCACATTTTCATACAAAAAGTAGCTCAAAGTGCTTTACATAATGAAGAAAAGAAAAATAAAAGACAAAATAAGAAATTAAAATCAGGCAAAATTAGTTAACATAGAAAAGGAGTAAGGTCCGATGGCCAGGGTGGACAGAAAAAACAAAAAAAAAAAACTCCAGAAAGCTGGAGAAATAAATAATCTGTAGGGGTTCCAGGCCACGAGACCGCCGAGTCCCCTCTGGGCATTCTACCTAACATAAATGAAATAGTCCTCTTTGTAGTTAGGGTTCTCACGGAGTCACTTGATGCTGATGGTCATACAGACTTCTGGCTTTTAATCCATCCATCATTTTTGGAACATCATGGTACTTAGAGTAGATGATGGTGGCGCAAGCCACCACCAAAAGGACACCAGAAAAGGAAACAGAAGAGAGAGTAGGGGTTAGTACAGATTTTGAATGAATAGTTATTATAATGAATTGGATATACAGAGTATCAGGATTAAATTACAGTGAAGTTATGAGAAGGCCATGTTAAAGTAATGTGTTTTCAGCAGTTTTTTAAGTGCTCCACTGTATTGGCCTGGCGAATTCCTACTGGCAGGCTATTCCAGATTTTAGGTGCATAACAGTAGAAGGCCGCCTCACCACTTCTTTTAAGTTTTGCTCTTGGAATTCTAAGTAGACACTCAGTTGAGGATCTGAGGTTGTGATTTGGAATATAAGATGTCAGACATTCTGATATATAAGATGGGGCGAGATTATTTAAGGCTTTATAAACCATAAGCAAAATTTTAAAGTCAATCCTGAATGACACAGGTAACCAGTGTAGTGACATCAAAACTGGAGAGATGTGCTCGGATTTTCTTTTCCTAGTTAGGATTCTAGCAGCTGCGTTCTGCACTAGTTGCAAATGATTTATGTCTTTTTTGGGTAGTCCTGAGAGGAGTGCGTTACAGTAATCTAGCCGACTGAAAACAAACGCATGAACTACTGTAATTTCTCCGCATCTTTCAATGATATAAGAGGTCTAACTTTTGCTATGTTTCTTAAGTGAAAAAACGCTGTCCTAGTGATCTGATTAATATGCGATTTAAAATTTAGATTACAGTCAACAGTTACCCCTAAGATTTTTACCTCCGTTTTGACTTTTAATCCTAATGCTTCCAGTTTATTTCTAATAGCCTCATTGTATCCATTATTGCCAATCACTAAGATTTCAGTTTTCTCTTTATTTAACTTGAGAAAGTTACTATTCATCCATTCTGAAATACAAGTCAGACATTGTGTTAGTGAATCAAGAGATTTGGTGTCATCAGTTGCAATTGATATATACAGTTGTGTGTCATCAGCATAGCTGTGGTAGCTCACGTTATGCCCTGAGATAATCTGACCTAATGGATAGATAGATACTATATCAGACAGAGTAGATTAACTAAAGACTCAGAAGGAGACATGAAAGTGAAAATAATATTTATATAGCTGTCTCATGCATTATTAATTATAATTCTATTCAGAAATAAAGAACACAATAACTCATGGAGACATCTCACATTTATCAAGTATTAAAAAGTGAAAAACAACAGGAACAAAATCAAGTGTTCTGCTCTGAATTGATGTGACATTTATTCATGAAGGTTTTTTTCACAATCTCTTTTATAGGCTACAAAAAATTATTTATTATGACTTAGTATAAATATATATTATATTGTACAGTCATTTAGATACACTAGTTGACCTAATCTGCATGTCTTTATTAGAATGTGGTGGATATCAGAGTCCAAGGGGAAAATGCAAGCTGACATGAGAAAGATGTGAATGCCCTGCACAAACATCAAAAAGGCTGAGAATCAAAACCACATATCAATGGAAGGATATCAGTTATGTTTTCTCGCTTTCCTTTATATATTGAATCCAATCAATCCTCATTAAAAATTAGTGTAGCATTATAATAATAACATTTCTACTTAACAGACAGGGCCAGTGCATGGGGTGAGGCGTAGAGGCAGTGGCCTCAGGTGGCATTTGGGTAAGGGTGGCATTTTTCTGTAACAGTGTATTTTTTAGCATTATGACATAACAATACAAAAAATTACAGTAAAGTATAACCCTTAATAATTACACAAATGTCCGGTGCCTTATTTGTATCACCATCTTTAAAAACTAAGAAATATTTTAATTTTAAAAGTTTCAAAGTTCCCATAGCACAATTCGCAATGCCTTACTGCACCATGAAAACAACAACAACAACAACATTTATTTATATAGCACATTTTCATACAAAGAATGTAGCTCAAAGTGCTTTACATAATGGAAGAAAAGAAAAATAAAAGACAAAGTAAGAAATTAAAATAAGACAACATTAATTAACATAGAATAAGAGTAAGGTCCGATGGCCAGGGAGGACAGAAAAAACAAAAAAAAAAAACTCCAGATGGCTGGAGAAAAAAATAAAATCTGCAGGGGTTCCAGGCCATGAGACCACCCAGTCCCCTTTGGGCATTCTACCTAACATAAATGAAATAGTCCTCTGTATTTAGGGTTCTCACGGAAGGACTTGATGATGATGGTCATGCAGACTTCTGGCTTTTAATCCATCAATGTTGGAACATCACGGTGCTTTGAGTAGGTGGTGGTGGCGTAGGCCGCCGCCACCACAAAGAAACCGGAAAAAGAAACACAAAAGAGAGTAGGAGTTAGTACGGATTTTAGAGCCACCATGAATAGTTATTATAATGAATTGAATATACAGAGTATCATGATTAAATTAAAGTTATGAGAAGGCCATGTTAAAATAATGTGTTTTCAGCAGTTTTTTAAAGTGCTCCACTGTATTAGCCTGGCGAATTCCTACTGGCAGGCTATTCCAGATTTTAGGTGCATAACAGCAGAAGGCCGCCTCACCACTTCTTTTAAGTTTTGCTCTTGGAATTCTAAGGAGACACTCAGTTGAGGATCTGAGGTTACGATTTGGAATATAAGGTGTCAGACATTCCGATATATAAGATGGGGCAAGATTATTTAAGGCTTTATAAACCATAAGCAGAATTTTAGAGTCAATTCTGAGTGACACAGGTAACCAGTGTAGTGACATCAAAACTGGAGAAATGTGCTCGGATTTTCTTTTCCTAGTTAGGAGTCTAGCAGCTGCATTCTGCACTAGTTGCAAACGATTGATGTCTTTTTTGGGTGGTCCTGAGAGGAGTGCGTTACAGTAATCTAGCCAACTGAAAACAAACGCGTGAACTAATTTCTCAGCATCTTTCAATGATATAAGAGGTCTAACTTTTGCTATGTTTCTTAAGAGAAAATTTAAGCTCTGGCACATTTTGAAAGTACATGTCAGTGCATGGCCTTAGCTTTCGTTTTCCAGTGTATTGTGTATACAGTATATTGCTTATATCATTTTACGCAATTTTAATCTCTGGAATGTTATTAAAGTGTCAGTCACATGTACAATGCCTGTTAAATGTCACTTAAATTTTCACTGCATGTGTTTAGGTAAAAAAGGTGTTCACCTTTTAGCTTAGACCAGCGGTTTTAAACTTTTTTTTACTTGTGGACCAGCAGACGACTGTGAATATCTTCTCAAACTGAAAAGATAAAAAATATAATAAACTTATTTACTCTGCATTTCTCCAACCAGTGCCTAAACTGGAAATAAATGAGTTCTCTCTTTTTAAGTCGGATTTCTTAATAAAGTGAAGATTCAACTGTTCATATTTACTAAGAAAATATGCAGAAAAATGTCTGACCAGTGCAGTAGTGGAAGGTGCTCAAATGAGTCTGTTTGACTTGCAACACCGGAATGGGTATGACATGTTCTGGGATCATAACATTGGACTTGCAGGGTACCCCCTTTAGCCAGTAAAAAACTTAGGGTGTATAAATTGTTTCTATTTAAGAAGTTTTTTCTCTTGTTCATTTTGATGAAAAATTACAGCTAAAGCACTCTTTTTCAAACCTTCATCCTCTTAGGTGACTTTTCTCTCTAACAATTTAAGTGCATTGCTACAAAATGGTTTTATTGGGTTGTAATATCTAGCTTTTGTGAGTTATCTTTTTCATTTCATAAAATAATATTATTTATTTTTATTTATTGCCTGTTCTGGGGATGTATTGCAAGATCTATGTGGATAAATACACTGTCTCTCACCTAGTAACAATATACAGAAATGGCTGTTGCCTCAGCCAGCCCTATTAAAAGTTATGCTCAGATACTTCTATCCCTACTCTTCAGTACGGAGCACAAATGAAATGGAACTAGCACAAGGTAACTCTTCACAAATAATGACAAAGCCAGAGAGTTATTCATGAAGCAAACACTTATAAAGGCTTTCCTGATTTCAAAATATTTTTGTATTACAACTAGATAGTAAAATATTCCATCTAAACATATTCCCTCTTATTTGAAAGTCAGAGCTTTACAAAAAGAAACCAGGTTACCTTTCCTAATATTTTCCCACTGTGTACAGTGGAATTGTAACTCACTAGTCCAAAATATATCACTGCTTGCAAACCACCAAGGTCCATAGACACTCTAAGGTAGTCTTGGGAACTTAACATTTAATTTAGATTTGCAGATAATGAGTAAGAGTGGAGTTTAAATAAAAACTCTCTTCCCCAGTATGCACCACATGGTCTATTTCAGCTAATAATGGAACATCAGCCTTTCTCTTGAGTTAGTTTGTCAGGACAAAATCCTCTTTAGAGAGATGCTGTCAGGCCTTTGCTTCCATGACCTTTACTTAAACCGCACAGAAATAAAATCTTCAGTAAGATCAAAACCTGTTTCTAATATAAGCTAATTAGAGAAACATTGCTGACTTCCCTAATATTTCCTCTTTATCTACTACCAAAATATCTAATATTTATTTAGTAAAAAAAAGTGTCTTTATGAACCGACAAAAAAATCAGGATTTCCTTTATCTCTGCTGTCAGTAAAGCTGTATGTACAGCAGTTGTAGCGCCAGAATAGGGCCCATATAGGTTTATATCCTGTTTTGTAGCTTAGGTTTTATTAATTATTTCTTTTTCTACAAATGAAAATCTACTTATGCTGCATACATGAATTTAATATATACAAGAGATGTTCAATAAATTATCTACCTAAGTATTAAAGAAAGTAGCAAGCATGTTGAAACAAATCTGGGCGTTCTGTGATGTGTCTCAAGGTTACTCATGCACAGTTGTGGCTCAGTGCGAGTCTAACATTCCAAGAGACAGGATGTCAGAAGAGTCCTTGTGAGAATCAAGTAAGCTTCTTCATAACAATGCGCCGGTTCACGTCACACCAATCACAGGCTGATATCCAAGAATGTGGCTTCCAGCAGTTGAACCATCCACCATACAGTCCTGACCTGACTCCCTCGGATTATTTCCTGTTCCGGTTTTGATGAAGACATCAATGCAGCTGTGACATCCTGGTTTGAAGGTCAAACAGAAGTTTTTTTTTTCAAAGGGGTTAAAGTCATTGCAGGAAAAGTGTTTGAATTGTATGGAGCTATCAGGGGACTATATTGAAAAATGAAAAAAAAAAATTTGAAAACGTATTTCTTTCCTACTGAGGCAGATAAATTATGTAACGTCCCTCGTATCTTTCTTAATCTATTCTATATACAGTATATAAAATCCTAAGCCTAAAAGTGCAACGATTTTGTGCAATGATTTTATGTCATATTTTTATGTCACATTTTTGTCACACTTTAAATTGGGCTTATTTTAAAACCTACATATATATGTTTGGTATCACTCTTTTCAGAATTTATCGAACTTTAATGTGATGTTGTTAGATTTTCAGATTCTTATTCTGTTTTTAGATTATAAATGAAAAAATATCAAGAACTCTTGTCCCACAAGATGAGCCTTTGTGCCAAGAGATTTAAGTCCGGGGCTGGAAATAAAAGACAAAGAGTAGGACAGTTACTGTACAGGCTTTTAAATGTTTGAAGTGCCACATGAGATGCAGATCATGCAGCATGGCAGCAGTAGCAAGCCAGCAGCTGATGGAGCAAAGAGGAGGTAAAAAAAAAACTGGATTTGTTTCCCATTGTATCACTGTTTAATTGGGGGTTTCGGAGGAGTGACCGCGTCTCCTTGGGGTGCGTTCAGCCCCACTCTTCACAACGCAAGCGGCAGAGACGCAAAGTGGTTTGCACATAGCGCAGGCCACGGGGGATGTCAAGCGAAGTGAGCAGTGGGCGAACCCCCTAGTTAAAATATCAATTAATTATAAACCTACACATCAAAATTGCCAGTATTACTTTAAAAAGTATTTGGAAAATATACTCTAGCTAACAAGTTTTGGAAAATAAGATTGGCTTTAAATTTTACATTTTTTTGCAACCACTTGAAACTTCAGATGTTAACAGGATGCAATCAATTAGTAACTTACTGATAATACTGAATTTAATAGATATGTAGGTAAGTTGGAGGGAAATGTGAACAAGGCAAGATAAGCATGAATTATGTCTCGACTAACATCTCTTTTAGGTTTTATTAGCTGTAAGAAAGGCACCCAACCCGACACAGATTTGACACGAGAGGCACATATAAAATAAAGAAACTTTTATTTTTCTTCAGCTGGAGGGCACGTCTTCACCATAATCCCCCTAGCCACAACACAGTCCCAAGCACCAAAACCACACTGCAACACTCCTATCTCTCTTCCTCCACCACTCCTCACCAAGCTTTGTCCTCCTCCTCCCAACTCTGGCTGTTGAGTGGTGGTTGCTGGCTCCTTTGATGGCCCACCTGGAAGTGCTCCAGGTGCTTGACCACCTGTTTCCGGTTGCACTCCCGGGTGGTGCCGAAGATTAGTCCAGCTGGCCTCAGGGACCCATGCCATGCCCCCTGGTGGCCACCCCAGATCCCAACAGGGCTGTGGAGAACTCCATATCCATGAAGCCCTGCGAGAGACTGAGGCACCGCTCCAACCTAGGGGGGCGGCCATCCAGCGTCCAGGGGGAGGTACTGCACTGTCCAGAGCTGCTGAATACTTGAATACCCCTCGAAGGGGTGTCCCGGCCAGGCATGGGACCCGGCCGTCCACCACATAGCGAAAACAAATTAATAACACTACGAAACATTTAAGTTTATGTTGGAACTGAAAATTCTGGTGAATCTCTGCTAACTTTTGCAATGGGTCTGCCACTGAGTGAGCTGTAAAACCTACAACCACTACACCGCCAGTTGTTGAAGGATCAGTAAGGTTTGTCTGATATTCATGAACCACCAAATCCAATAGTATTAAAGTTTCCAATTTCAGTTACAGCCAACAGGATATGCAGGTTTGATGCTCATAGGTGCAATAGATGCAGTATGTGTCTGGAATATGGGGTATCGAAAGATATGATTTAGTCGTTTTTGTGAGAACCTCATTGAGGGCAAATTCACTTGTATTTTCAGAGACTGGAAACACATGCATCAAAACTCATGGGGCAGTGCTTTGTAAATTCACAAATTACAAGGAATGCCAAAAATGATTAGAACATTAGAACACTCTAGACGAGAACAGGCCATTCAGCCCAACAAAGCTTGCCAGTCCTATCTACTTATTCCTTCCAAAAAAACATTAAGTCGAGTTTTTAAAGTCCCAAACGTCTTACTGTCTACTACACTACTTGGTAGCTTATTCCAAATGTCTATCGTTCTTCGTGTAAAGAAAAACTTCCTAATGTTTGTACGAAATTTACCCTTAACAAGTTTCCAACTGTGTCCCCATGTTCTTGATGAACTCATTTTAAAATAACAGTCTCGATCCACTGTACTAATTCCCTTAATAATAATTTTAAACACGTCAATCATGTCACCTCTTAATCTTCTTTTGCTTAAACTGTATAGGCTCAGCCCTTTTAATCTTTCCTCATAATTCAACCCCTATAGCCCTGGAATCAGCCCAGTCGCTCTTCTCTGGACATTTTCTAGTACTGCTATGTCCTTTTTATAGCCTGGAGACCAAAAATGCACACAGTACTCAAGATGAGGCCTCACCAGTGCATTATAAAGGTTGAGCATAACCTCCTTGGACTTGTACTCCACACACCGTGCTATATAACCTAACATTCTGTTAGCCTTCTTAATGGCTTCTGAACACTGTCAATAGCTAGGAAGTCAATAGCTTAGAGTCCACTATGACTCCTAAATCCTTCTCATAAGGTGTACTCTCAATTTTCCGACCACCTATTGTATATTCAAACCTCACATTTTTATTTCCTATGTGTAATACTTCACATTTACTGACAATAAATTTCATCTGCCACAAATGTGCCCAAGCCTGTATGCTATCCAAGTCCTTCTGTAATGATATAACGGATTCCAAATTATCTGCCAATCCTCCTATCTTGGTATCATCTGCAGACTTGACCAGATTGTTACTTATATTCCTGTCTAAATCATTTATATATATTAAAAATAGCAGCGGCCCTGACACTGACCCCTGTGGAACACCACTCTTAACATTGGCCAGTTTTGATGAGGTTCCTCGTACCATCACCCTCTGCTTCCTGTGTCTGAGCCAATTCTGCACCCATCTAAAAACATCACCCTGAACTCTCACTTCTTTTAGTTTGATGCCCAACCTCTCATGTGGCACCTGATCAAATGCTTTCTGAATGTCCAGATAAATAATATCATATGCTCCACTTTGATCGTATCCTTTTGTTGCCTCCTCATAGAATTCCAGCATGTCAGTAAAACACGACCTACCTCTTCTGAACCCATGCTGACTGTTTAGAATAACTCCTGTCCTTGCTAGGTGTTGCTCAATCTTATCCTTAATAATTCCTTCCATTAATTTTCCTGTGATGCATGTTAAGCTTACTGGCCTATAGTTGCTTGGATCTGCCCTGTCACCCTTTTGATATAATTGGATGATATTTGCCATTTTCCAGTCCTTCGGAATCTCTCCAGTGTGCAGTGACTTCCTAAAAATATGTGTTAAGGGTTTATATATGTACTCGCTAGCCTCCTTAACAACTTGAGGGTAAATATTATCTGGTCCTGGTGATTTGTTTGATTTCAGCTTATTTAATCTGAGCAGCACTTCTCCCTCTACAATTTCTAAATCCCTCAGTACCTCCTTAGTAGTCCCTGTTACCTCTGGGAGGTTATCCACTTGCTCACTTGTAAACACCTCAGAAAAGTATAAGTTAAAGGCATCCGCTATTTCACAGTCTGTATCTTTTAATTCCCCTTTACTATTTCTGATGCACTTGACCTCCTCCTTGACTGTTCTTTTACTACTAAAATACTGAAAGAATCTCTTAGGGTCGTCTTTCGCCTTATCTGCTATATTCCTCTCCAACTGTCTTTTAGACTCCCTGATATCCTTTTTAATGGTTGCCCTCATGTTCTCATACGCTCTCCGATTCACTTTGCAGTTATTAGTCTTATATGCCTTATAAAGCAGTTTTTTCCTTTGCAACTTCCTTTTTAAATCTTTATTAATCCACCATGGAGTTTTTTTTAGTTTCCTATAAATTCCAAATTTAGGTATGGATCTGTCCTTCATTACATGTAAAACATTTTTAAACCTGTTCCACTGCTCCTTAACTGTCTCCACACTTAAAAGCTTATCCCAGTGTATCCTACTTAGACTTTGTCGCATCTGCTCAAAATTAGCCCTACCAAAGTTCAACTTAACAATTTTAGTCTTTACATCTGTACTCTTATAAAATACTGAGAATTGTATTACAGTATGGTCACTTGACCCTAGTGGTTCAATCACCTCTACATCCTCAATTCTATCCTGGTTATTACAAAATACTAAATCCAGACAGACTTCACCCCTTGTTGGTGCTTTAACATGCTGTGTTACAAAACAGTCACTGATTACTTCTAAAAAACTTCTGCTCTTGTGTTCCTCCATCTGCAAGGTTATCCCAGTTAATATTTGGATAATTAAAGTCCCCATGACTATAATATCTCCCTGTAAACTTGCCTTTTTGAAATTACTAAAAGATTGTGTGTTGAAATTACTTTCTGAATTGGGTGGTCTATAACACACTCCTAAAATACGACCTCTTTCCCTAATATTCTTCCAGGCGAAGCCACATGTCCTCACTAAGATGGGGCTCATCATCCAACTGAAGAGGACTAACATTTAAATCCTGTTTGGCATAAACAGCAACCCCACCTCCTTTTCTGTTCTGTCTATCCTTCCTAAAAAATGTGTATCCCTCTATGTTACACTCATACCCATCTTTGTTATTTAGCCAGGTTTCCATTATTGCTATAATATTACAATTATGCTCTGCTACATACAACTCCAACTCACTTACCTTATTTTTGATACATCTAGCATTAAGTTAAGCTATTTTTAATGTGTTACTCCTTCTACATTTAAATGTTTGCTTAGAATTTACATTACTATGCATTATTATTTCTACACTATTGTTTGTTCTTCCATGTATAGATCTAAACCTGGCCTGTCCTTCACTCCCTGCCCCCCCATTCCCTAGTTTAAATGATCTTCAACTAGCCTACACATACGCCTCCCCAATACATTGGTGCCCCTCCAGTTCAGATGTAACCCGTCACGGCGGAACAGGTCCCATCTGTTCCAAAAGGAGTCCCAATGCCCCATAAACCTATACCCTTCTACCCTGCACCAAGATTTGAGCCACACGCTAAGCCTTCTAATCTCCTCAATCTTACCTGGACTGGCGCATGGCACAGGCAGAACTTTGGAGAAGACTACATTGTCAGTTCTGCTCCTCAGCTTGGCACCAAACTCCTTGAATTTGGATTGCAGAACTGACAGACTACCCTTATGTATGTCATTTGTTCCAACATGGACAATGACAACTAGATTCACCCCCGCTCTGGCCAAGAGCCTATCCACCCTTCCAGGGAGGTCTCCCACCTGTGCTCCCGGAAGGCAACACACAGTGTGAGACTCTCTCTCTCTGGAGCACACCTGCGCTTCAATCCCCCTAGTGATTGAGTCCCCAACTATCACTACCTCTCTCATTTTGGGAACTGGTTTTGAGGTGGCCAGTTGGGACCAACTCCTCCTCCAGTTCAGCAACCCTGAGCTCAAGGTGCTGGATCAGCTGGCATCTCTTGCAGATGTAGCCCTCATAGACAACTGGCTCTTCCAAACCATCATCTAAAAAGTTCAACATTCAACAGGACTTACATTGCACTGGCTTCATTATTAAAATTTGATTTGAGATTTGTAAACTGCCTTAATTTTTTTTTTTTTTCTTAAAATTAAATTTCTTCTTCTTTCGGCTTTCTTTGTCTTTACTGTTACAAGGTTATTGGTCATAATTATAAAGGATATTACTCAGGCATTTGTGTCTTGTGATGGGTTGGCATCTCATACATATCTTTAATATGCAGGCAATCAGTTTATTTTTCTACCTACTTATTTTCTTCTGCTGCTTCTTGAATTAGACGAAAGTGCGTTTTCAATAGCTCACTCTAGTTACTCACGCTATGCAATGGGATTTTTTGTTGTACTATTCGATGCATCTTTGATAGCACAATAGATGGATCAGCACTACGCCGGCGACAAGTCAGACTGGATAAAGTAGTTTTCACATTAACTGAGTATTTTTTAGTACCTGAATCATAATACAATCAAAGAAGAAAGTTTTTTTGATCAGCAATTGCAGATGAGTTATAAAATTTATATAACTAACATTTGTAATAAATATATCTCTTGCTGAAATGCCAGGTAATGACAGCCTTAAAATATTTGATTTTCTTATTGCAGCCCCTTGCTTGAAATACTTGAACACACCTACGAGAAATTGTAAGATTACATCTTCTGTGGGTGTATGCTTTTCTTAGCAACATTATCTCTGTAGTCGTCATCAACTGTTCAGCTCACTCCAGCAACAATGATTCGCCCCATCAAAGACACCTTTTCTTAAAATAAAACTTACTTTGTCATACAAGACACCTTTCAAAGGATTATTCTTTTCTTGTGACAGAAATGTACAAGGGTGAGTGTTTTGCTTCCTTCGCAGCCTCACAAGTCATATTTGACAGTCGCTGGTGTTTCATGTTTATTTCCAGGTGTTAAAAAATGATGACACAGTTCAAGCACTATAAAGCCTTTCTTCCTCTTTTTACACTGAAGAAGAAAGATGAAAGTTTGATCTGTATTTTTGTGATTACTGTTAAATGAGTTATACAGCTAAAGGATCAGATCTCCGCATGTCTCATGAGTCTAGCTCATGCAATGAAAAATGAGAGATTAGTTTAAGAATACAGAAACTGGAGAAATGGTCACTCTTATAAAATATGTATTTAGGCAACATATTAAGCAATGCATTCCAAATTCGAAAATAAATAAAATCATTTTTTATTCATCCATCCATTATGGAAAAGCTTTAATTTATCAACTTCAAGGCTGCTGGATCCAAATCTTGACTGACATTAACGAAAGCTGAATGGCATTACAGTCAACTACAGGACACACATGCCTTTTTGATGTGAGAGCTAAGCCCATGTAGATACGTGGAGAAATTATTTTTCCTTTAATGTTGTATTATTTGATTTCCTTTTATAGTATACTGAAAAGACTTGTGAACTAGACACCTAAAGTCTCATGGAGAATTGCCAAGTGTAATGACTGCACTGGGCAGCTGCAGTTTTAAGTAGGATGGAATTAAGAAACAAAAGTAATAGTAATAACAAGCCAAAGGTGAAATCAGGAGGACATCACACAAATAAACAATAGCCAGGACATGAGGCAAAATCATAAATCCAAAGACGTAGCAAGAAAATCACAAAGCAGAATATTTCTTGTACCCTAAGCCAAAACACAAGACGAAAATCAAAGTCAAAAACAGAAAGTAACTTGTAGCTGGAGAGATTGTTAACGATGACGTTAGAGATTTAAGTTTTGAATACGTCACAAACTCTTACAGTAAAGGACTGTATGATTCTAACATTTATACTGTTGTGGTAATAATGTCATGCAATGAACACTCTAGGAGTCCTGTCTAACAACTGCCTCACAATCTTCAACTGCAAACAGCAAACATTTGCGCCATCATTCGTTAATACAAAATGGCGCTTCAGGAAGCATATACCATCCATCCATTTTCCAACCCGCTGAATCCGAACACAGGGTCACGGGGGTCTGCTGGAGCCAATCCCAGGGCACAAGGCAGGAACCAATCCCGGGCAGGGTGCCAACCCACCACAGGACACACACAAACACACACTAGGGCCAATTTAGAATCGCCAATCCACCTAACCTGCATGTCTTTGAAAGGAAACCGGAGCACCCGGAGGAAAACCAACCGCAGACACGGGAGAACATGCAAACTCCACACAGGGAGGACCCGGGAAGCGAACCCAGGTCCCCAGGTCTCCCAACTGCGAGGCAGCAGCGCTACCCACTGCACCACTCAGGAAGAATATACAGGATTTCAAAATCAACAAGTATTCAAAAAGTCCTAAATCAAAAAAACAGACCAGACCAATAAATTCCTTGACTTTTAAAACCCCCTAAAGTGCTACCCTCGTTTATATGTAAATATCAAGGGTAAAGGATGTAATGAATAAGTCCAGATCATGACACCGAGTAGCCAAGGACAGAAAGAAGCCAGAGAATGACACTATCATTGCAAGGTATGGTGTCCCTATATCATTGTATCTTGGGGATATGAACATGAAAATAAAATGAGCCACAAAATTAGGCCAGGAACTTCACTGGCCAGCTCAGAAGAGGCTCACCTCAAAGCTACAAGTCCTCAAGCTGATTAGTTGGGAACTTGTTTGAAATACAAACTGTTATAAATATCTCAAATACCCAACAAGTGAGAGGCACAATAAAAACTCTGGATAGTAACTAAAAGTGCAATGATGAATTTTTACAAAATACATTTATTTAACAAAAAAAACAAAAACATGCTCAAAAGAGCAAAACTAAGATTTGTTTAAAAATGCAATGAACAGTTTTCGAAAATCAATACCAGAGCAAAAAAATACTCAAGAAATAAATCAAGAAACAGTGATATTTACA
Source organism: Erpetoichthys calabaricus (assembly GCF_900747795.2). Lineage (NCBI taxonomy): Eukaryota > Metazoa > Chordata > Cladistia > Polypteriformes > Polypteridae > Erpetoichthys > Erpetoichthys calabaricus. The sequence goes on along the minus strand of NC_041402.2, from coordinate 151,139,738 downwards.
CTATAAACTCAATGACCACTAATGGATTCTTTCCTCTGGCCAACTTATACTGCCAGAGGGAGGTTCCAATAGCAATGATGTCAGTGTGGGCCCGCCTCCTGGGGTTCAACCCACAAAGTAAACAGAAGGTCAACAAATTTAAAGAGACAGCACATATTTAATGAATAATAAGAAACAAAAAGAGATGAGTCAATAACTCAAATAATAATTTAAACTCAACAAAAACAGCAATTAAACAGTTAATAAATGCAAGGTAGGTAAAAAAAAACGTACTGTAACATAACAGATATGCCAATTAGTTTGGTTAGAAAACCAATGATGAAAACATTGCAGAAAAGCAGGAGTATGAAGATCTGCAGCAGGTTTCCAAAATAATGACCCTGAAAAATAATTAATGTTGTTCTGTACTTTATTTTACAGACATTTTAAAGCATCCTGTAAACTAAATAGTGAAATAAGGAGATAAAAAATAGTAAACCATTGGCTTGAGCAAGAAAACATAAAAATAAAGTAAACAGAATGTCCAATCACACATTGCAATAGCCCATTCAAACAGTTTTCCAGTTAACAAGGGCATAAAGAAAGTTATTTGTAAATGGTAAATAAGGAGTAAACATTTATGAATTTCAAAGATAAACTACAGCTATTTCAAAAGCCCATTAAGAAAATTCTGAACTTATGTCAAAGAACTCTGGATTTAGAGTTCCTTGGCTACAATTTCCATATTTGGAATTTCAACTTAAACGTCTTTTTGACATTACTGCAAATTCCCCAGTGAAGCTTCAGACTAAAAAATGTAACTTAGTTCAGACAACTGAAACTACAAGCTGTTAATTTTGGAAGTCAATGTAGCAAAGTAGAAAATAAATGTTCTCCTTGGTAGGAGAAGAGGTTTGAGAAGATGAGATGAGATGTTCAGTCTTTGAGTCTCTAACTTTCAGATCTGAACATTTTTCACGCGCAAGCCAAAATGGTGAAAGATAATTATCATTATGTTTTCTTATACAAGTGACAGAGACTGATGTTAAACATTATAAACAAATCCCTAGTCATCTCTAAGTACTGACTTTTATTACCAAAAGATCTCTCGTAGAAATACTCCAAAAGAGGACAAGAAGATCTAAAGTTAAAGTAAAACAATAAGTAATTATTCATTATGCTTTATCCAGTTTTGAAATCTAAAGATTGCATGTGTGTTCATTGTACATGATGTTGTCTTCATGATTTCTTTAATAAAGCATTGCTATTAAACAATTTATTTCTTCTTTTATAACATTTTCCTGACTTTTTAAGGAGTTTTTGAGTGACATCGAAATTCTAAATTTATCGATATCTTTATAAGTAGCTTTTATTTAGTATAATATTTTGTATTTTTTGTAATTCTAGTTATTTCTTGTAGAGCATCACCATTTTGTGGTGCTATTATTCATTGTTTAGGGCAAATCTTACGTTTTTTTTTTGTTTTTTTTTGTGTGGGGTAATGTCACACATGCGCAGTTTTGAAAGCAGGTATTGGCATCCAAGATTGTGGGATGTTCCTTAAAAATCTTTCCCTAAAGTTTCAGCTAACCCAATTGGAAGTTTCCAGTTATTCTGGGGATCTGTTCACGAGTGTTAGTAGATGGTATAGTGAGATTGACAAATCAGTTTTGTGTCTTAGTAGTCTTGCTAACATTTATTTAGATCGTTATGGCAAAGCAAGAGCTAGAATCTCAGAATAATCTTTCAGTTTAAGGGTCAGTTCAGGTCCACATCCTCACTTATGGTCAAAAGCTATGAGTTGTGATGTAAAGAAAGAGATTTCAACTACCCTATGCAGATGCTCCCTTGTTGCCTCAAACATGGGGCGTACCAGTATAGACCACTGCGAGGAGACACAGTAACTGTCTAGGGACATGATGGAGGAATTGTATCCATTAATGGCAGAATGGAGGAATCTGTAGGAATTGGAAAATATTTCTGAGTATAAGGTGACCAAACAAGGAAAAGCAGATAGAAGAAGAAGTGAGGGGTGTCTAACACTAAGATATATAGTTTCTACCTCCAGTAACAACTTAATAAAATGTCTAAAGAGTTACCTTCCATAAATAGAAGCAGTGTTCATGTATGCTATTGAATGGCTAAAGATAAAATATTTAAGGTCTTTTGGAAAACAAGTAACACCGATAAGACTTAAAAAAAGATTTTTACAATGGAGAAGTAAAGTTTAGTTTTTGAGGGATTCAGAAAGAATGGTCCTCCAAACAGGTTTTGAAAATAGGCATTAACTCTTTGGAGACTTCATTTTTTTGTTTTGTTAAACTCCTTATTATACACAGATTGTCACTTTCCCTCCAAACAGCCCAAAATCCTCATCTGACAGTACAGAATCGGAGTCATCGACAATACACAACACATCTCAGGAAGAGGATTTCTTTGACGAGAGCGGCTGCCAGCATTTGACGCCATGCTATAAATAAAATAACTGCCGATTCATCTTTATCTCATGGTCTTTGCTGCCATCAATTGGATAAAACTATATAATACATTCTTGGTGATTTTTCTTGGCGGTTAGCCTTCAATTCTTTATGTGTTGACTGTTGTCAACACCAACCTTGAAAGTGTTAATGGGGAACTAATTACCAAAACCAGAACGTTAACAAGTTTTCAAAGTCAAAATACAATACAGAGATTGTTGCCAAACTAAGCTCTATTTTTTTTATGTAATACTATTCCTTAGAAATCTCAGTCTTTCTTTTGTTTAAACCCAGAATTTGGACACCAGTCTGCATGCATTGCCGTTTTTTTACTAACGTTGGCATGATGATGACCTGCACATGTCTAGTTGTTGCAATCACTAAGATGGAGGTGCCCATGAGAAGCTGTACACATAATGGCTGCGATTTAAAAAAAAAAAGCTTTTAACAAAATGCTAAAATGATAACAGAAAATCTTTAATAAAAAAATTAACAACTAATGCCGGGTCAACGATATAATTCAAAAAGTACAGGCCACTGTATTTCTGATTTGTTATGCTTGGTTTGTATTTACATTTACATTTACATGTATTTGCTTGCAGATGCTTTTATCCAAAGGTAAACATATTTGAGTAACATTATATTAGCTTGGGGCACTGTTTGTTCAGCAAGTTTAGTAGGACAGCTAGTACAAGTTAATTCCACAAGTGAAAAGATGTCATAACTAATAAATTTACAATCACAGATTAACAAACAATAAAGCAATTAAACTAAATGTAACAACAAATAAACCAACAATATGAAAGATCACAGTGCAGAGGTTTTTTTTGGTTGGCTGGCTATTACAAAATTCAAAGTGATAGACTATTTAACTTGGACAAGGTTTAAAATTTAAGGAATCAAATTAATTTGTTGTAGTAAATATGGCCACTGAATTTACTGCCTTAGTCTGTTTGGACTTTTATGGAAGATGCAGATGGGCATGAACAGTCCTCGTCAGGAGGAGACAGCTTTGCTAAAAATATGTACACATTCATTTGTACAGAATAGGAATGGCCTGGATGTGATAATAGAGTGTCAGAATTGAATTTTTAAATTAATCTTACCAAAAAATTTGTTAAGCCAACGAAATTCCAGACCTGTTTCCCTGACATGGATTTTGCCTGTTAATTTGCTTTCTCAGCCTTTTTCACATGTACATGTCAACTTTTCTTATAATATTTTACTTTTTCTCTGCAAGATTAAAAATGGATGGACTGTTATGTTTTGTGATTTTACTACTTTGATATATTCTACTTCATCACATAAACCATTTTTGTAATTTAAAATAATTTGTTTTATTGTCATGTTTGATGAGTCATTGTGCTGCAGCTTTGTTTGGAGAGTTTTAGCAGGCTTCACTGTTTGGTTACCGTGCTTCACTGCCACAACCATATCGTTTACAATGACAGTGTTCCAATTATTATCATGCTTTGGATCTCTTACTGTTACATTTCAGCTAGATCCATACCCAAGCTGGGCGTTAAAAATCTATATATATATATACTGTGTGTATATTTATATATATACAGTATATCTTTTTCTATATGCCTTGTGTTTTGTGGGTGTTTTCCAAGAGCTGGAGCCCCCTTACCATCATCATCAAGGGAATGCCCTCAGTCTTAAAAGACCCACCAGTCCTTTGCGGTTCATTGAATATTGCTGGTTCTGAATTACTGGGGGTTTTGACCTGTGTGATATGTTTTTCAAGTATTCTTTGGATTCGTTTATTATGACCATGTTTTGCCTTGGATTGTCTTTATTGTTTGAGACAACCTCCTTTGGATAAGTGTGCAGCTTGGAGTATATTTTTGTTACTGACCCATTTCTATTCATAATTGATCTTTTATTTATAAAGATTCAGCATTTGCCTGTTTTTGTGACTGAGGTTTGACTCTCTCCAGTAGGTAGCTTTTTGAGATAATTTGAGACTTTTGTGATTAGGAACCCCTCATTCACAACACTTATCTTATCTTGCATTCTTTCTGTAGAATACTGGAAGATAAAATGTGCCCTACAGATGAGAATTTAGCATTACAAATTTTGCTTAGTATTTTGTCTTCAGTTTTTGTATTTTCTTTTTGAGTTTTGTTTAATTTCAATTTCTCTTTCTGTGTCATGCTGCTATAACTCTTGCCAGCCCTTCTGGACTATACTGCTTCTGTTTAGCTTGGGTTTTCTTATCTCTTGGTCATATTCTATATATTTGCAGGGCATTTTCTTTCAAATACTGCCATTAGCAATGTCAAACTTCTATATTTTACTAAATAAACAGTAAATAACAAATATTTAGTAATAATCAACAACCAGACCAAAATGATAAATAACTAAATGGTCAGATAATGTGCATGGAGCAAAATTACACAAACTCCCTTCTGATTATTCTCAGGGATTTTAACAGGGGAAACTCTCAGCCACAAACCACCTAAATTTATCCAGCACATTGATTGTCCTACCAGAGACAAAAAAACCACCATTATACAATATAAAAGAATGCCTATACAGCGGTCCTCCACTCACCCTTTGGGACTCTCTGATCACTGTGTTTGATTAAGGCCTCTATTAAATCAAAAGCTTTTTGAGAGATCCAGTGATCGACAGGCAGTATTTTGAATAGAAGTCTGGTAGTCTTTAAATGTAAACTGTGCAAGCAGACCTTGTGCCTCAAGAGACCTATCCCCATGGTTTTATTGGTATATTTCTTGCAAGAACTCATTTAATGACAGGCACATCTATTCAAAATATTATGCAGAGCCATATACTGACATGCCCAGTGAGGTGTTGTTAGTCTCTGAGGTCTTTCTTGCACCTTCATACACCTTCTGTACTCTAAGTCATTTCTGATGCCCGTAGGACCCTTATGTTAATACATACAGACTTTCTACCAAGGGAAAGAACTGTTGTGCCTCAGGGACAGTTCTGACTGTATCTCATGAAACTATATTCAGACAATGTGCACTGCAATGGATGTAGAATGCATGTTATGCTTTTTCTTTAATGTGAGCTTGGACTACTGTATACTTGCCACTCATGACAGAGGCACCGTCATATGTTTGGGTGACTAAGTTGTCTCTGTATTCAAGACAATAACGTTTCTAGTATGTATACGATTTTGACAGTAAGTCCTGCTGCATCTAGTTGCTCATCTGATTCAAAGTGGATGGGAACTCTCATGGACTGCACCATTAAATAGTTTCCTGAGTACCAGAGATATCTGTTCTTTATTGTAACGTCTTTTGTTTCATCAACATGATGCTAAAGACCTCATTCTCTTCCACTTTTTGTATTATTTGTGTTCTGACCCATGTCTACAAACAGCTCAGCACCTTATTCTCCATTACTTTGCTGATGAATTTTGCATTAAGAATAGAAGTGAACCTCTTTTTCACAGACTTGCCATGCTTAGCCATTGTTTCCAAAATGGCCATTAAGTTTCCATTATTATGTGATTCTGTTGACTCGTCGTGTCCTCATTTGTGCAATGTTTTGTGTGGCTTATAAGTAATAGTACTTTGCTTGTTCTTTTAATATAGTTCATATTTTTCAACCTGTTTGTAATGTTCTTTGTTTAAGGCATTTACAAATGGTACATTCAATTTCACAGCTACTGATCCTTTCATGCAGTCACATTCCCTGTTAATAATGTTCAGATTTTGCAATGCACTGTAGACGCCCTTCTATGAAAGTCACTTTTTTCCAGTTGTTAAATTCTTGATGTTGAGTCAAATACAGTCTCAGAGCTTTTGGGAGAACTAAAGTGCAGAGTCCAAATTTTTTGAGTATTCAAGCCAGGGGGGAATACCGTACCAGACTGCCTTGGAACTTCTTCTCCTGTCTCCTATCAGAGTCTTCTGGTATAGTTGGTGGATCATCTTTACATTTGCTGATATCTGCAGAACACTAAGAAACACAGTATGACAGAGTATCAGAGAACATCTCATCACACACCTGATTCAGGAGTGCTGGTGGATCCTCTGTCTGCATCTCATACTCCACTTCTATGTTACCATCAGCTTCACTCTCAAGACATTCACTGCTCTCTCTGTCTCTGCCACTACACTGCAAACCAATCGTCTCTCCAGCTGACCAGTCCTTCCTACTCTCTATCTCCTGGATCTTTGACTGTCTTTGCACTTGAATCATCTGGCATTGAGTGACCTTTTCTCATCCTCGTCATTCTTTTTTCCAAGAAGTACATTATGCTCTTTTTTCTATCATTTTGGAAAACTAACATTAGAAAGAAAAAACAACTGATAAGCCAAATGTCACAAGACGTTCTCAGTTAACATTACTGTAGCATTACAATTCAAAGCTGATGAAATACATTTTCAATGTATATCTGCTCTGCTTATAATTACACAAATTATTTACAGATAATTGGCTTTGTGTAACATTATGTGTTAATTAAATGGTCAAAGACATTTTACTCATCTGTAATGGTTCATTGTAACTTAGGTGATAGAAATCAACATCTCAGTTAAAGAAAGAAACGTATCCTCTAACAAGACAAGTCTGATAAAAAAACACAGAAAACGTTCAAGTCAGGCTAGGAGAAAAGTTGTTCATTGCACTATTTATTCTCTTGCAGCACCATGCTGAAGAGGGAGCATTCTTCACAACCATCTTTTACAGAATGATCACAAAATAAAAGCAAAAACTCATATTATTGAACGCTGAATTTACATAACAGTGTTGATTAATATTTACATAGCATACTCTGATTGGTTAAAAGACATGAGGAGTTTAGCACAGAGCACAACCAGCCAAAATAAAAGTCTTTCTTCATTGTATCCTTGTTCTTCAATATCTCTTAGTTTAGATATTACCCTTGAAATCTCCATGTAGTGCAAACTGTCCAGTCTTTATTGTTTACAGGATATCTGCTGAGCTGTTAATCATACATTTGGCTGTATTAGGTCAACCTGCTGCTGGTTTCATTCTTGTCTTTGTTGTTAACTTGACATTTATCTGGTTTCCTGATATGCTGAACAGGTTTCGGACACTTTATTAACCCTTTATATACTTCTAAGATGAATGCTATATTTTTAATATGGAAAGTTTTATCAAAACACTTTATCCTAAATGACTATGTGACCCCCTAAATCTAATTTTCTTCCACACCAATGCTTCTATCACAATGCTAGCCGCCAGCTCATGTAACAACCTGCTAAATAATGGGACTTGTTAGAATTATAAAAACACAATAGTTTTTAAATATTCAACTCACTCTTATTTGGTGAGTTGCTTGATGTTTTCATATTGCTTTTCACCAATTTGACTTGACTTATTTGCCCGCCTTTAAGATTCAAACAAGAAGAGGTGTTTTATTTGTGTTTTCTGACTAATCCCAGTGCATAAGAAATTTTGTGTTTTCTTCAGACCCTTGTAGCCTCCTCATTTTGGGGGTACAGGTGGGACCATGCATTGACTCCCCCGGGTCCGCCCCCCAAAAACCGCTACTGGACCTTAAAGCAATAACTTTAAAGTCATCTAGGCCCTGTGATTAACTCTGTGAGGAGGTGGACTACAGAGGCAAAGGTTGAAGCTGCAGGCCGATGCATTGATTGTACTGGATTGGGGTGGTTTCTGACTAAATGCAACTCTGACTTGGACAAGTTGACCAGGCACTGTCAAATCCTGTATCAGCTTATTGTAAGGAGATGTGCAGCTCCACCAATAATTGGTTACAATTTGAAAACAACAGAACACGGTTCTCAGCAAAACTGGAACAGCTATGTCAGTTTAAGGAGGTTGCCTATAGAAGCAGGGAGAGAAATGTTTATTAAGCCTAGGAACAGACTGACCAAAGAAATAAGACTAGCTAAGGGGAACTACTCTGAAAGGCATCCTGCATTGGTGTGGAAAGGTCTTATAGATATCACAAACTACAGAAACAACAAAACTCTGTGAAGAACAATCACCTGGCTGACAACCTAAACTTATTTTATTGCAAGTCTGATAAGCCCAAGATCACACTCCTCACCAGCTTCAGCCCTCCCATTACACAAACAGAATCGACCTTCTACTTCACATCTTTTGCCATTCCAGTTGCCCTAACTGCACTAATCATCAACAGTATGAAGAGAATGTATGCCTGCTCTTTAAGAGATAACACACACTAACAAAACAACAGGCCCAGACAGTGTTTCACCCTCCTCCTTGTAAATTAATTGGCTCCTGCTTTTACACGTGTTTTCAATTAATCATGGTGTGAAGTCCCATTATGCTTCAAACAAGCCACAATCATACCAATACCAAAAAAATCCAAATAATGGGACTGAATGACTACAGGCCTTTCTCTTTGATATCTGTGGAATGGCAGCCTTCCAAAGTCAGTGGATGATGCAGTCAGTATGGGTCTGCGCACATCATGCAACACCTTGACAACCCAAGGACCTACGCAAGGATTCTGTTTGTGGACTTCTATGAAGTATTTTATACAATCACCCAGGAGCTCCTCCACTTTAAACTCACCCAACTTTCCGTCACCCTGACTCCACGTGTCAGTGGAATACTAATTTCCTGAAAATCAGCAGGAGAAAATGAGGGAACTCAACTCTAGCTCATGCGCAATGAACACCGAGGCCCATCAGGGATATGTGCTCTACCCGCTGCTCTTCTTCCTCCTCACTAACGACTGCACCTCTGAAAACTGTCAAAATCCTCACATAGGCTGACAACACAACCATCATTGAGCTCATCAGGAATGGGGATGAGCATCACCAGAGTTTAAGGAGGTCTAGGGGAGCCTGCCCCCCAACGGATTAAGATTACTAAAAATAATCTCTTCCAATAATGGGTTATTTTTTTTTTCTCAAAAGTTTTTATGTTAAAATATTAAATTATCATTGAATACAATCATTTAATTTTTCCTACCTAAGCAACTCTTTCTTGCCACTTGACATACCCTTGAAATAGATAAACATTCTGTATTAAATAAATTGCGGATTAGCTTACTGTTTCAAATATTATGATGAGGGAGGTGACTTTCAACTGGTAGATTTTGTATACAGTATTTTCCTCTTTTACAAGTCACATAGCCACTCTTGGTGGCACAAACAGATCCTCAAGTAGCTATTTAAATGACCACAGAGTCATTCAAATGTTTCTGTGTGCCCACGTTTTATGCTTTAATGTAAATGTAGCAGTGTGGCAGTCTGAGCAAACCTCAACCATGCGTCACAACACACCACTGTGACAAACAAAAATGTCTTGTTGACTGAAGTAAATAAAATATAAAAATGCTCCACCTTTCCATTAATCATCTGTTTTCTAAACCCACTTAGGAAGGCTGGGAAGATGAAGCCTAACTCAAAAAGCATCAGGGCAAGGCAGGATCATCGCAGGGTGAACACACACGCACAACATACACACACACCAGGGGCCAATTTATCATTGGTAAACACATTGTAATAGACCACTGGGGCTTCTTACCTGGCCAGGACCTTGTAGTGATGGAAGGACAGGGGAGAGAGTTTGTTGCGGAGCATTATCTCCCCTGAAAATGGCAGATGGAAGCCCCGCTGGTTTGGTACAATGCATTGTTCTTTGAGCTTGGAAACTCAGCCTTTTCGAATCCGGCGCATGGAGAACTGCTGAACCTGTTTGTTGCAGCACTTCCGCCACACCTGAAGTGCTGACAGAAGGAAATTACAGGACACATGGAGCACTTTCAGGTGCTTTATAAAAGGAGCCACCTCAATCCATTCAGAAGCCAGAGTTGGGAGGGAGGGATAACGCTTGCTGGGAGGAGTGGAGGCAGAAGAGACAGAAAAGAGGAAGAGAAAGAAAGAAGATAAAGCTGTGTTCCCTGGCACTTCGTTGTAATGGAATTTGACCTGTAAATAATCGAGGACAAGTTCAAGACAGGTATATTATTAAATAAATCTAATACATACATACATACATAATAAATTGAAAGAGATAGTAGTAAACAAATAATTTCAACAACTAATTAATAAAAACAACCAAAGTAACAAATGTAAAAAATGTACAGCATATAAAAAGCTAATAGGAAGTGATTTCATAAAACTAATGCATATTTAAATTATTTAACAATCACTTTTTTCCATGATGTTATGGACTGTTGGTCTTGAGAAAATAAACAGTATAAAAATGTGTCTCATTCAAAGTTGCCTGTTCCCAATTTGCATCGACTTTTTCTGACTTAATTAAAATGGAGCAGGTCTAGCAGACAACACTGATCCTGAGAATATTAACTGATGCACCTTACAGTTTTGATTTTAATCTTTAGGATTAATGCACTACCAAACGTCATCTTATCCACCCACACAGGTCTACTTATAAAACAGAGATTTTATAACCAGAAAGATCAAGAAGTCTAGCATCAATAACTGAAGTAAAGAATATAAGCACTACTCATAAAGCCAAACTTTAAACACACACACTTATTCTTTGTTTTGAATCCACAAACTCAGATATTGCAGAAGGTCCAATGGGCTGAAACTTTTTTAGCCCCTTTACCTTTAACAAAATACCTGTAGCAATTCCTTATTCTTAAACATATACACAAAACAGTGACACACAAGAATTGGCATTGCAGAAATATATATCCAAATTTTAAAGTGAAAGAATTCAGAAGTAGTAATAAAAGAAATTTAATCTTGAAACCCAAAAACACCCAATAGAATTAAGATTAAATTTGAAATACTAACACAACAAAGAAAATAAATGCAAATCATAACAGCAGGCTCACAGGTTCACCATCTTGAATTTGAACCCTGTACCCAGTCACAGTCTTTGTGTAATGTACCATGTTCTCTCTTTATTTGTGTGTGTGTATTTTTTTTTGCTTCTGGCCAGTTCGGTTTTCTGCCCATTTCCCAAAGTCTCACTTGCTTTCATTTCATTGGCTATTTTAAATCCTTTGAGTGAATTTCTGTATGGCAGACCTCACATTGGGCTGGTATCCCCATCCATGGCTTTTTTGTTTTAACTTTACATTTAATGTTAGGAAAAAAGCATCTAACCCACCCAACTGAATCTGAATTAGGTGTGTTTGGAAATGCTTTGTTTTATTTAAATTTGTACATATATTAAATCACAGTGATGGAAAGCTACCCTGTCTTTCTTTGGACCCAGTACTGTGCCTGTTCGTCATCGCATTAGATGACAATATGAATTGGTTGATTAGATGGATGGATGGATAGGTGGGATACTAAAAATGCCTGACATTCTATTTTTCTAGGCACATATTTTTTTAAATACATGGCAAACCCCATATATATGGCACAATATCATTTAAGATAATTGTACAAGAACAGATATATAATGTATTTCTTATTTATCGCTCCCAATTTAAGAAGATTCAAGTGGTTTTATTTCTCTCAGGGCCATACAAAAACTCATTAACTGGAACTGAGTTGGCAACCTTTGTGCTTATACCCCATAACAACTCAGCCACATCACTTCTTACATGGGGCACAAAACGCTTCATGTCCTATAAGATCATTTCCTAAAATCAGGTCAGAATCAATGCTTATTAATGCAATTACTCTTCCAAAGATCTGCTCTATATTTAAGGGGGGGGGGGGGGGGGGGGGGTTGTAGGTACAGTAGGCATTTTTAGTGTAGGTTGTGAACACAAAAACAGAACTACAAACAGGAGGATGAAGACTAGGCAGTAATTGGCACCACCTCTAAGAAGCTATTGTTAGAACCAGCTCATCTCAAGAGGTGGCAAACCCTTTAATGAAAGTTTTCATTCTCTATCATAAACATGAAAGAAATCTGACTACACATGAGACAAAACAAGAAAGTTGTCAGTGTGCAAACAGTATTATTAAAGAAGATCAAAGACTCACACTCAGAACTGCAAGTCTATGACCATAGCGGCTGTCTGGCAATTTTCTAACTAGATAAGTATGCTTGTTTGTTAGATGGAGAGACTTTTTTTTTTCTTTCCTTTTGTTTTGTTCTTTTGCTCTTATCTGAATTCGCAGTCTGATATTGTGCTCATCCACAGAATCCGGCTCTCCATATATTTAGACCAAATATCCCATGAGAATTAAATTTCCGTATGTGTCTTTCTTGAAGGCTAGCTGCTTCATTCACTCAGTAACATTCAAGTAGCTATATCTTAGGTGTGTGTCCAAATTTTAAAAGAAAAACACAGGTATGTCTTACTGTGCATATAAATAAACATCATATCACCAAGCAAGTACAATACATGTCGTCTGTAATATTGTAGAAGAAAAGAAATATTATTAAAAATGGTTCTCAGGCATTTGAAGTACAGTAAAAAATAACTATTCTATATTCTATACAGCAAAATACACACTGAATAGTAGAGAGCTGTTAAGGAGATTGTCGGCAGTCCCTTTGCATTTGTGGGGCAGACTGGCATTACCCATTTCGCTGTGCTTTGCCTAAAAAGCAGCTGCCAAACACTGTTAATTTCAGGTCATGTGTCAGGTTTCTCTCTACTGGCCATTTTAGAAATAAAACTTCTGTGCTTTATCTGATCAGACTTCTCCCTCACAGGCAAAACAACAGCCAGAAACGAATCCTCAATACACCATCTAAACACTTATCAGTGAACAAAGAGACATAATTTAATGATGGTCGGTCATAAATCGGCACTTGACTGTATCTTATTTGTCACAAGGGTGAAATTTTTCTTTTTTCAGAAGCTAAAGAAATATTAAAACAAAAAATGATAACAACAACCACTGAAATACACACAAAAATTACCAAAAAGAATGTAATATCTGACCTGCCCAAAGATAAGAGATCAGTCATAGTGAGGTATTATAAAGGTGTGCTGCTGGACATATGAAGGAGCCCAAGCAGCATTTCTTGGCACATTTCTATTGAATAACCCATTGGTTAACACTACTTAATGCTAGTGTATTAAAGAAAGGATGTGCAGCATTGGCACTCAGTTTTGTCTTCATTCTCTCCTTCATTACTTCTATCTCCAACGGATCAAGAGTGTGTCCCATTACCAAGCCTCCCTCCATAATCAGCTGTGACGATGTGGGTTCTGCTCCATGCTCCCATTGGCTGTTAGGGAGCCCTTGAACCCAACACCGTCGGTAATGTTACCGATGAGCTAGACAGTGAGGGCAATAACAATTGAGCAAGGGGATGATGTATTATGAAGTGCTTTTATTAAAATAGAACAAAACAGTGTTCATAATAAAGTGCTGTGCAGTTCAAATGTCTTCATTAAATAAATAAATAATCCTCAAAAAGCAAGTGAAAAACCAAATGTACAAACGTGGAGGTTAAAATCCATTAGGAAAAACTCTTCTAAAAACAACGAGGTAAAATGTCACAAGAAGCAACAATGTTAAAACCAAAAAGCCTGGTGTCTTCTGTTTAGCCTGGCGGCTCCCCTGCTACACCCATCTGGCTGTTCTACCGGAGAGTCGCCCTACATGCAGCTGACCTTCTCTCTGCCTGCTTCAGCTGTTTGGATCGCCTCACCGACCCCTGGCTCCAGTAGGCTCTTCCAGACAGCGACTTGGGTTCCTCAGTGACTGGGGCGCCCACGCTGGGGAATACACACCCCAAGTCACCAACTCCCGCTGCCTTCCGCGGCCTTATGTGGAGAGTCATCCACCTGCCAGTCACTCCCGCCCTTCGGAATCAACTCTGCGGGAGCGACCACTACTGCTACCCTGGGTGTCAGCCCAACACCCAGGCTCACTGTTCAGCTGCACGCGAGCCTGCACTCACTCGATATCCCTCACCGGCTTTCTCTCTCTCTACTACTTCCTGCCTCCTTCTGCAACCTCTGTTTCTTTCTGTCTTTCCTTTTACTTCTCCCCTTTAACCTGCTCGCGCTTCTCTATATATGCGGAGAGGACATGGCAGCTGCAGCCCATTAGCCACAGGAACAACACGGATGCGAGCAGTCTCTCACCTGTGCACTTAGGGTGAGAAACGCCCACACCGCAGATCGCCCTGCAGCTCGCTACAGTCACCACGCCCCCTCGCTAAGCTGTGAGCGCAGTGATTATTTATTTACAAACAAACTGGCTTTTGCTGGAAGAGCTGTGGACCCATAACACCACATCAGCTTGTTGATATGGTGGGCCTCTCTTGAAGTGAGGTAGAACATGTAAGGAAATTCAGAAAAAAAGGTGCAATTCCTTAATTAGTCAGTTTACTCTAACAATAAATTGTTCTGGAATCTTGTTAATCCTGTAAAGTACCTTGTGATGGTGCATTCTGTTAAGTGTGCTATATGAAGCATATGAGTTGCCCTACTGTTGTTTACGGTTTTAGGGTAAAAGTCTTAATTATACAGTAACTGCAATTTCCTAGTGATCATTGTCACAAAATGCTTCATGTTGCAACCAAGAACAGCCTGAGTAGATGGGAAATGCATTAAAAGAGTTTTCTTTTCCAGTACCATAAAGACATTTTTAATTTGAAAATTTCAAACTGTACACTGCATTCCCAAGCTGTAGGTTTTCTTAAATTCTAATAGTACATGAAATGTTCAGTTTTATAGCCTGGCCTCTGGAATGATCTAATTCTCAGTAACAGGGTTTCACTATTTATATCAAAGCTGAAGACGCTCTTATCAGAGCTGCTGGTGAGGCAGATCATTTTTCATTTTTAATAGGTGTGTTAATTGTTGTGATTCACTGTCTCTGTCTTTCCCAGTCTGTGCTGTGCTGGTGCTTACTGCCATTGACACTTCAAACTTGTTATCTCCCATTGCCTTTTGAATGGACTCCAGAATAGATGAGGAACTTTAACATCTTGTATTTCAAACCCAATTCCACATCTTCATTGTATTCCTCCAACATCATATATACTACCTAGCTATGAATCCTTGGATCTTTAAGAGCTCACTTATAGAATGAAAATTTACAAATTGCTTAATTAGAAACCAATCCTTGTCAATAACAGATCTTATTTAATTTTATGGCTTGTTTGTGTTTTTATTCTACCATTTTTTTTTCCTCTCTAAGGATATCATCCAAATGATTTGTAGCCTGAAGGTAGATGAGTAATTGTTTGTAACTTGACTTTTTCCTTCCAAATTTTTTATTAAACCAGATAGTCCATGATGAATACACATCAGTGTAAATGGAAACACGTTTTTATGGAGAACTATTGTTCATTTTCCATTTGTAACTTATTGCTAACCAGTAACGGCGCACTGAACGATAACGTGCAGTGAATCCACTTGACTTGAGCATTCATAGTTTTCATTCTCTTTCTCTGTATGTTTAGCATTTGTTTGCACAGAGGTTGAATGGCTTTCTACTTCCTGAGAAGCTCTTCTTTTCTCCACCCTAGCAGCCCGCTTCTTCTCTTCTTTCGTCGGCATCTTTTTGCGTTAAAACTGATTAAGTCAGTGTTTGTGTTGCAATTACGTTTCCCTTAATTTTTCACTTAAGCTGGCAATTAAGTCTTCAATCTGCCTCAAGAATGATTTAAGATATGAAGAGGTAGGGAAAGTGATGGCGAAGGTGGTAGGAATGAGAACGGTGCCCGTACACATGCGCCACACGGCAGCCCTGCTAGCCAGTGCTGAGAGTTGATTCTATAATAAAATAAAATAAAAATAAAAAGAGGAATAACCTTGGAGGTCAATCATCACCCTGAAAGCAGACAGTAGACGTCACATAGTATATGGGTACCAAATTTCAGGTCAATAGTTCAAATGGTTTGCGAGCTACAGGTGATTTAAAATCTTGGACAGACAAACGGACAGCCATGGTAGCGTATTATATAAGAAGATAAGGAGCATTTAAAATCAGTGAATACAATTATTTAAGAGTAAAATAAGCAATTAAAGTTGGGAAACCTTAACAAGTGAGACAACTAAATAAAATATAAAAATGTTCCTGGAGCATTAAGTGCTTAAACAGCAATAATGGACTTTTCATTAACAAATTAACAAATGGAACAAATACCTGCCGCCACCACAGCCCTCCAGTATGGACTTTGCACTAGATGATGCCAGAGTAGACTCCATTCCTCTGTGATCCTTAATTGGAATTGTAAACTAGGAGGGATGCCTGGTGCTACCCAGGATAGAATAAACAGCAAATGCGGTCACTTACTGAATTCCCAAGAAGTAACATTTTAGCCACAAGCCAAATTTCCCTGATTAAACCTACCATGGGGGGCAACTTTACATACCTGTATGGAAAATGCCACTTACACTCTTAAAAATAAAGCTGCCAATGTGGTTCATCAGGACAAAGCCATGAGGAACATTTTTCATTCTGAAGGTTCCAGAAAGAACCTTTATTTAGATCCATAATAGATTCCACCATTAATATGTTAAAAAGGTTTGTGAAATGACAATGGGTTCCTAAGATTAAAAAGGACTCTTGCTTCATACAATAACACATACTAAATTCAGGTTTTCTTGATCTGTTATTGCCCTGCTAGGTCACCTACTATAAATTAAAGATGTTTGTTTTGTCTATTATTAGAAACCTTGACTACATCTTGCCTGAAGAAGGGGCTTGAGTTGCCTCGAAAGCTTGCATATTGTAATCTTTTTAGTTAGCCAATAAAAGGTGTCATTTTGCTTGACTTTTCTCTAGTCTAAATAGCCAATTTCATATACAAAGAACCTTTCAAAAATTAAAAAATTAAATGGTTCTTTGTTAAGCAATGGTTCTACAAGGAACAACACAACCAGTAAAGTGCCATTTTTCATTTCAATTCAATGTAGCTTTATTGTCCCAAGCAGAAAGTTTAGTTTGTCAGCATGTTAACAGGAGATTATGAGATAACATTAAAGATACATCACAAAGAACACAGTATTAAAAATAAATGTAGTAAAAATAAATATAATATGGCAGTGAGCATAATGCTTGTGGTTAAATATTAGATCAAACATACTAGACATAATAATTAAACCAACATTTAGACCTTACTAATGATTGCTGCAAAGGCTACCTGTTCATTCTATGATTTAAGTCTGTAGTCATTTATTAAAATTGAACTAATTTAGAAGATTAATAGCAGTTGGAATGAAATAGCATTTGAACCAATTGCTTTTTAACCTTGGAACCTCAAAACTCTGACTTGATGGAAACAACAGAAATTGAGAATATAGTGAATGAGTCCTATCTGACAGAATACACTTGGTTTGCTTATTTTACTGCTCCATTTTACAATTTGATTTATTCTGTTTTTGTTGGTGACCTTAATATTTCGAAAGAAGGCAAGCATAAAACAAGTGTAGACAGACTCGGTACAAGATTTGTAAAAGATTGACATAATGGTAGAACTCAGCTTCTTTAAACAGTAGAGGTACTTCTGCCTGTTTTTGCAAATGGATTCTGCATTTCACTTTTGAAAGTATGGTTGACTCCAGGTATTTATAATTGTCAACCATCTTCACTGCCTTGTCTTTGATGAGTGTTTCTTGTTGGTGAATAGTGTTTCTTCTGAAATCAATTGAAAGTTCCATGGTTTTTGTAATATTTAGGTGTAGAAAACTCTCAACACAGCAGTTAACAAAGCCGTCTACCACTGGACCATGACTGGTTTTATTCACATTTAGTAGGCCAACAATCACTGAGTCATCAACAAATTTTAACATGAACCTATTTTTAAATTTACTGTGACAACCATTAGTGTGGAGGATTTATAAAAGAGATGAAAGAACAAAGCCCTGATGGGAACCTGTGGATGAGGGCAGCATGTCAGACAGACTTTCACCCTTTGAGTCTCATCTGTTAAAACATCACTCAGCCTCCCCACCAAATTGAAGTTCAAATTAAAATCTTTTATAAGTCTCTGTGCAAGAAGTGATGGCTGGATGGTATTAGAAGCTGAAGTGAAGTCTACAAACATGAGCTTCACATGAGTCTTGGTGCTCTCCAAGTGGTTATACAGTAAATGAAGTAAAATGACAATGACGTCGTCTGTACCTCTGTTAGATTGGTGAGGCAAACTGAAATGGATATAATAAAACCTGAGTTTTCTCTGTCAGCTTCCACTTTATAAGTTTTTTTTATATTATTTCACAGTCAGTGATGTCATATCCACTGGTCTAAAGTCTGTTAAGTTTTTAGGGTTTTGTTTTTAGCTACTGGAGCTACTAAATTAAATTTTATTTGTCAAATACAAATTATACATACCGTATAATACACAGTGAATTCTTAGTTTCTCAACTCCAATGTATATGCCGTTAGAGGAATATAAATACAACAATAACAATAACAAATCATTAATAGAATTATAAATATGTAATACTGATTGTAATACTGATGTAATAATGATTACATCTTGCCTGAAAAAGGGGCCTGAGTTGCCTCGAAAGCTTGCATATTGGAATCTTTTTAGTTAGCCAATAAAAGGTGTCATTTTGCTTGGCTTTTCCCTACATTCATAATGGCTAACATGGTACAACACCCTAGTACTACAAATATGTAATACATAATAGTAACAAATAATAATAATAAATACTACTAATAACTAAACAGACACCTTAAAAACGGAATGTGAGAGTTAACAATAGGGGATTATGCATTTCTGGACAGTTTTCTTATTTAACTTGTGGATGGACTGAGGGAAAAAGCTCCTCCTTGTTCCCCCTGATTTGGCAGAGGTAGCATTTACCTGACCACAGCACAGAAAAGAGGCCACAGATAATTTTCCTTGCCCTGGTTTGACATTGCTTGATGTCCTGCAGATTAGTGAGTGAACACCTTGTGATGTGGTCAGCTGATCGCAACCCTCTCTTCAGAGACTTGAAGTACCACTGTATGCTGTTCTCAAACTAGTCGATGATGCTTTCTGTCAAAATGCTTTTGACTGTAAATGTATAGAAGTTCTTTAGTATCTAGGAGTGTAGCCCGAAATTTCTGAGATGTAACAGACATTGCCGTACCTTCTTTACCAAGGTGTCAATGTGCCTGGACCAGGTCAGGTTGCATCCCTCTCTTCAGAGACTTGTGGTCCCGCTATGTGCTGTTCTCAAAATAGTCTGTGATACTTCCTGTCAGAATACTTTTGATGGTAAATGTATAATGGTTCTTTAGTATCTAGGAGTACACCCAGAAATTCCAGACATTGCTATGCCTTCTTCACCAAGGTGTTGATGTGCCTGGACCAGGTCAGATCTTCCATGATATGGACACCGAGGTATCTGAAACTGTCCACCCGCTCTACCTCATGCTGTTAATACTATAATCTATTTATACTATAGCCTATTTCCGTAGCTTTGGGACCTTCTACTGTTCTAAAGACAACCTAAAAGTGAAGTAAAAATGGAGATGAGCTGCTCTACACAAGATTGCAAGAGCCTACCACTAAGATTGTCAGGACCAAGACTTTTATTTGTTTTTGATTTTCTTCAAATGTTCTCTACATTTTAGAACCAGTATTTTTAAGTGTGTGGTTACCTTTAACTAATAGTTCCCTGAGGGGAAATGTTCAGAAAGTAACATAGCCTATGGTCTCCCTATATGTAAATGGGGAATCTGTGCAAATGTTGGATGAGATATATTAGATTTTTTTTTAATATAAATATGTAGTTCTTCTTCCTCAGAATTCCAGAGTTTGCAGTTTCATTCCATGTCTCTGTGGGTGTTCCAGTGGTGCTCCAGTTTCCTCCCACATCCCAGAAATATAAAGACTAGGTGTAAATCATTGTAAGGTCCCCTGTGATAGACAAATATAAGCAAGATAAGCTCTCCCTCCTCCATGAGCATATTATGGATGGCATTTGTAATTCTGAGCTTGTATAGGGGAAGGGCACTATGAAAAAATAAATTACCTTGGACTGGATGCAATTATGTTCATGAACTTGCCTTACACTTTAACCCCCATAACCCTATATTAGAATAAACAAATTTGGAAAATTAATGGTAGCTATGGATGTAATTTATTATAACAAGCTCAGTAAGTTTCATTAGTAATTTTGTTAAAAAAAGTCATAAATAATAATTAAAAAAATAAATGGAAAGCATATATTTGGCTGCAGGGAGCTTTGACACAACTTTCTCTTTGTGCCTCCTTGGTGTCAGGTAACGAGAGAATTAGGAGCCCTGGGAGATGTTGTAGAAGGGATACAATAATTTCACATAAATGTGGAGATGCTTTTTATTTACAGCATGTTTAAATGGAAACATATTGCCTCAATTAAGCTGTACCCTTTCATTTAGAGGCAGCAATTTTGTCAGCCATTGAAATGAAAGGCCACATAATTTCTAGCTTTGGCAGGCTGTGTGCAAGATCATTTTTATTTATTTATTTTTGTCTTGCTTTTTTGTTCCTCTCCTCTTGTGCAGCCTCGTAAACAAAGCTGTGTCTTAAACTGGAAATTCCTCCTATGTTGATCTGTTTACTCAATTGGGACACAGGGCTGTGGTATTTTCAAGGCTGAGCGCATGCTTCTCAAGGACCAGCCCTGTTTTGTTGAGAGGCAACAGAGGAATGCTGGAATCACAGACTACTGACAAGACTCTTGCATTGTTCTGACCGCATTTATATCACTTGAACAAAGTGGATGCTTACAGTTGCGAGATTCGAGCGTGCTTGAGTGGATGTTTTTTCTATGCCGTGCTCTGTGGCATATACATGTCAGTGATTACTCAACCAGCTGCCTTCTGGATTTTCAGTCAGTGCTCAATGCCATTGTAGCTGTTGGCAGATCTCAGCACTGCCAGGGGTCAAGTATTAATATTTAGTGGGCAGAGTTTATCTGAATGTACTGTAAAGCACAGGACTACAGCTAAGGTACAGTCAATACAGATTGACTGTATTGTACTGTTCCTTTTTCATTTTTTGAGAGGTGAAGGCTGAAAAGTATTAGTGAATCAAATGTAAAAAAAAAGGTATCAAGTACATTTGTTTAGCAAGGTTTTTCTAATTCACAAAATACTATGTTAAGCAATGTACAACCACATTTCAAAACATAAGAATAAAGCAATTATTAATAAGTACTGCTGAGCATTTACTGTTAAGAGTGATTTCTTAAAGGCATATGTAGAAGTGGGGTCAGTTTTTAGCTCTTCTTTATCCCACTTGTAAGTGTACGTGTAATGGCAGTGGATACTCATAATTGACATGACCAAAGGGCTTTTTCATTTGTTTTACTAGAGCAGTGGTCCTTAAACTTTTTTTTCTTGTGACCCAAGTGTCTTCACGACCCATAATTACTGTAGAACAGTGGACAATCATAATGCCATTCCCCTGAATATCATCCCTCTTGGAGAATCACCAGCAAATGTCATCGGTGGGGTTCCCCCCTAAGAGAACCACCAATATCCAACGTCCAGTGAGGGTGGGGGTCCCCTTGAAGATTCACCGACAAATGGCATTTGGGGGGTTTGTTTCTGCCATGCTAGTGGCAATCCATCACAAGGCTTTCCACACATTGTTTGCGACCTTCTCTCATTCACTTCAGTTGTAATTCAAGACTAAGTGTGACCCAATTAGAGATGTCTTACTACCTAAAATGGACACAGGGTAAAACAAGAACAAGTTTATAAGCACTCTACATTGTTGTTATTTACTGAGGGTCTCATGAGTTTGTGTTGTGGCTTCCCTAGATTCTTTTCATTATATTTGTATGTTTGTTTGTATTGTGATACATATTTATTTTAATATTATGACAATGATGTGTTCTGACATGGGCTCACACACACCTACCATGAGCTTTCTCATGTGGTATATCGGGGGTACCGGCTCAGTATAAAAGGCCAGTTTTAAATAAATGATCGCCGCACTTGTGGCTTAAAGAGGGGGCGTGGTAGTGTAGCCAAAGCGGTTCTTGGACGCAATGTGGTGCGGGCGTTTCCTTGCTTAAGAGCACAGGTGAGGCTAATCGCCACACCTGTGCCACATCCCCATTATAAATAGGAGAAGCATGAGTGCGGAAAGGGAGAGAAAAAGATCGACAAAATGAATGGAGGTTAGTGGAAGAAGAAGAGAAAGCTGGAAGCTGAAAGCTGGTGTGTGAGAGAGAGAGAGCATGTGAGGGCAGGTTTGCTGATAAGAGCAGGCAGCTGCAAGGAGAGCCCCTCAGGAGTGCTAGGCTGACACTCAGGGGCAGCAAGTAGTGGTTGCTTCTGATGAGCTCTTTTGAGGAGCAGGAGTGGCCGGAAGGTGGTTGGCTTGCCACATAAGGCTGCGGAAGGCAGTGGGAGTTGGAGGCTTGGGAGGTGGAAGCCTCAGCGTGAACGCCCTGGTTGCTGGGGAGCCCAATTTTCAATTTTTGATGAGAGCTGAATGAAGCCAGGGATTGGGAAGCAACCAGACCAGCAGAGGAAAAAGGTCAGCTGCAGGTAGGGCGACTCCCCTGGTGCATAGCCCGGATGGGAGAAGCAGGGGAGCTGCCAGTTGAAGAAGGCACCGGGATTTGTTTTTAAAGGACTGCTTCAGGCTATTGTTTTAACCTAACTTTTAATGGAACTATTTATTTAATGATGTTTTGGAGCGCTGCTAATTTATTTGAACACTATATTTTGGTTTTGTTGTTTTCAAATAAAAGCACTTCTCCACTTTGCACCTTTCCCCTTGCTTCATTGGTGTCCTCATTGTACTGGTTCTGGTTACGTTACCGATGGTGTCAGGTTCAAGAGGCTCCCTAAAGGGAAGTGGGAGCCATGGATTAGAACCCACATCATCACATCTCAGTTTGCAGATTTTCACTGTGGTAACTGCCAGCAGCGAGCTGCGAACTCACAACATCTGGATTCCTTTGAATCAGCCTCCTTTTCAGCATTAGCTAAAGAAGTAATTCCATTATATCCAAACACAAGGACAGGTTTTAAACAGAGAGGGGCACTTCCTGGTAATGTCAGCTGGGCTCTCTCTTCCTCTCTCCCTCTCGCTCACTTAGCCACCACTCCACTGTGCAGCTCCGCGCTGGGGCAACAGACACAACCTCAAAACTATTTTGTGATAATTTTACATGGCTATGGACACAGTGTTTGCAGTCACAATGCTCTTTGCTAGTCATGTGACACAGAGGTCATGTCATCTCACCCCGCCTATAAAAGATCCCATCAAAAATTAATCTTAACCTGTCATTGTGTTTTGAAACATTTATTTGACTTTGACTTTTTTATACTGACTGCAAAGGGCAGTGGCGGTTTAAAGTAAGATGTATTATACTTTTTGATATTCTTGTTTTATGTATTTTTTGGCTCACATTTGGTTCAATGTTTTATGCCAATGTTACTTTCATGTATTATATGCCTTGTGTACTATGCCTTTATAACAGGTGTTTAAAATACTAAGTTTAGTTGTTTGGACCTTCACCAAATCCTGAAAACATTCAGTATGTTGTATGTTTTCCTGCTATATTTCCCAATTCTGTTTCTTGTTTTAATGTTACATCATCAGTGTGAGGCTCTCCCAGTGTTCATTGTGTTACTGTGAGAGGAGGCAGAATTGTATCAGTAGATTCCCTGGATCTCATCAGGCTCCCACTTATACACCTGTGAATGCAGCAACCTAATTACCATCTGCGGAGTGCCGATGCAGCACAGCTGATTTAATTTAAACTATTGGCTCGTCTCCGCACCAAACACCCTGTGGCCATACTCACAGATCCCAAGATGCACTGTTTTTTTTGGTTTTTTTTTGCACTGCCACAGACCTCTTTCACCACATTCCACTGAAAATATTTTTGATTAACAGGCTTCTGATTAATGCCCACTAATCTTTCGACACATCCCTATAAATTACTGTAGATCACTTTCGATTTGCCTGTCAATCCATCCATAAATTTGCTTTAGCGAATCTAACGGGTAGTTTGTTTTAAAATGACCTTGACATCCTCATCTTCCCAGCTTTAAGGTCAATTTATTCAGACAAAGGGTGACAATGTTAAACCTCTCCTTGGGTTCATTTTGGAGTTTTTCTCCGGAATCAATTCCGTGATCTGGCTCGACTCTCCAAAGTGAAGAAGATACCAGGACTTTAACACTGCTGTGTCTTGAAATTCCCTTGAAGGGCCAAGCAAACAGGACAGATCTAGGACTGCCTGCTCTTGTACATAGCCCATTGGCTTGACTTTCTTGATTTTGGATAATGGTTCTCAAAGTGTGATCCAATGTTGTGTGTCAAGTAGTCTGCAAAGTCATTGCATCTGAACAAAGTGATATTTAAATCCATCATATAAATTAGTCCATAATGTACAGACATGATTTTAAAAGTTAAACCTTTTGGTAACATAACAGCCTCACTTCCCAACTTGTGTTATAGTATGAGAGATTTTTCATGGATGGTGTTCATGTTGTACTTGATGTCACAGTAAAACATGGTAACAAGCACTGAGATGTGTCAGCACACTGAATTGAAATGTCAGCCTTTCCTTTATGTGCACATATTTCTTACTTTACCAAAATCATTCAGTTCCCCATACATCCATGCATCCATCCATTATCCAACCTGCTATATCCTAACTACAGGGTCACGGGGGTCTGCTGGAGCCAATCCCAGCCAACACAGGGCGCAAGGTAGGGAACAAACCCAGGCAGAGCGCCAGCCCACCGCAGGGCACACCCACACCCACACACCAAGCACACACACTAAGGACAATTTAGAACTGCCAATACACCTTACTTGCATGTCTTTGGACTGTGGGAGGAAACCCATGCAGACACGGGGAGAACATGCAAACTCAACGCAGGGAGGACCCGGGAAGCGAACCCTAACTGCGAGGCAGCAGCGCTACCACTGTGCCACCGTGCCCCCTTCCCCATACACCAAACTCCTGTTTCTACTTTTCCACTAATACAACAAAGGAGAGAAACAAATATGTGAGCTCCTTACTGTTTTGTAACTGATACTGACTGTTTCTTCTCCTGCTCTGCTCCTATTAACTCAAAGACACTGAGTTCATAATGTCTCTTAAGTCTGACAACAGATCTCAGTTTTTTTTGAGGCACCTCCTTTTCAAGCCCTTTCAAAACATTGCAGAGGCCAAATAAAGTCTTTCTGGAAAAGACGACAACAGAAGATCACTACAGCTGCAAACTCATGGTTAAGTCCAGTTTAAATTTTATGAATATACATAAGAATATACATGTTACTACATTTGTTTTTACCTTAATAGTTTGCATCAATCTGCTTCAGTCAAAACTAAACATAATTTTGCAGTTTCTACACTGCCTTAGTGACATCACGTCTAGCAATCTGTTGATCTGCTGTGATTTATTTCATTTTGAAAGTTGTACATTAAAATGCTATTACAATGTCCAAATTTTGGGGAGTGGTGGCATATTGTATGTGGTCAAATCTGCAAGTAAGAATATCATTGTATTCTACACACTGTGAAGATCTCGGACCTGGACACAGACAGGCAGACAGCAAATGTCTCAAATCACACACGTTTATTTTCAACCCCTTTTCCCGACACCATAAACAGTGCAGTAATCACCACTAAAAGTCCTTTAGACCTCCTTCTCTCTCTTCAGCCGCCTCCAAATCCTCACTCACAAGCTCCGTCCTCTTCCATCCGACCTGGAAGGGCCTCTTTTATACATCCCCCGGATGTGCTCCAGGTGCTTCCTGATCTTCTCCCAGCAGCACTTCCTGGTGTGGCGGAAGTACTGCTCTTGCACCCGGAAGCACTCTGGGCGTACCTGGATTCTTCTTCCGGCAGCACTTCCTGGTGTGGAGGAAGTGCTGCCTTCCAGGGCTCCATAATTATCTGGGTGCCCTGGAGGTGACCACGGGCTCCAACCGGGATGAGCTTCCAATCTCTGCTCCCTTGGCCCCCACGCAAACCAAGGCAGCTGCCCTCTCATGGCCTGAGGAAGGTATTGCTCCTCTCCCGGTTCCTCCAGGCGTCCCGGCTGGGCAGGACCCCCAGCCGTCCGCCACAACACATAAGAATTAGGATTGTTTTTGCAACTGTATATTATAATAAACACAAATAAAATACATTGTGAGGTCACCAAAAACTTTCTTTTTAACATTCTGACATTTGACATTTTTCATAACATTCAGTTGCTGCTCTCTTCAACACACCTACATGAATATCCCGTCAGTTACAGCCATGGAGAATGGCTTCACAACAACCAACATGGAGTGCTCCATCTGAATGTCTTGCAGATAATAACAATGGCTAAATTTATTCAGTAACTGCTCCACTACCTGTAGTGATCTCTCCCCTTCTATTTCGACACCTCTTCAAAATCACAGTCTCTCTTCACAGACAAAACAATCTCCATCACTGTGTAAGACATTGACATCGGCCTGGAAAGCCCACACATGGCAAAGAAAATCTCTTAATTCTATGGCACTACAGCTGCCAAAGTGCTTTCTGCCAGCTCCTATATCATCTTCAAGACAAATAAAATCAAGGACTTTAAAATGCAAATCTGACAACATTGTATTTCGTTTTTTTTTCATTTTTGACATAAATAAAAATTGTAAAATAAATGCTGGACTTGTAATATGGAATTTAAGCTAAGAATTTACTGTTGACCTTAGCTGCTCTACCATATGTTTGATTTTACCAAAGTGGTTCTTGCTCCCAAGCTATTAAACTGCAACTGCTCTAAGACACAGAATATAATGTATGGGATTACAACAATCTGGTGGGGTTCCATCTACTGTTATGATTAGTGATTTCCAAAAAAATTGTATTCACTCTCCAGCATGAAATCTGACATTTTATATGTCATGTCTACAGTTTTGGACTTCAGTGATTTTGAATATGAGGTCAGATTTTCTGTTTATAGCTGTTCAGAGGATATCATGATTTATTTACATTTTGCCGTGATGCCATTTTGTTTTTTTATTCGAGCATCATCCCCATGGCAATTTTCCCAGAATTCCATGAAGTGCTTGATGCATCAACGCAATGGTATTTAGGTTGACCCGAGCATTTCTTGGGTATCCAAGCTTGTAAATAAAAATCCATATTTATCAACTTCTACAAAACTTCTTGTTTGATTTCCCAATTCTTGAATCCAATCTCATATTCCTGAACTTTAATTTTTATGTACAGTTTGGATTCAAAGTGAGATTGTTTTGACTCTCAGTTTTGACTTTCGCCTGGTTTGACTACATGTATCACCCTGTCATATCATTCCTACTACTGTCACTTGCAAGTCAATGCAACACACTAACAATTGTTTATTTAGTAAAACACTGTGATTCAGGAACGTTAACAAATTTCTCATTTATATGGTGTGGCGGATGGCCGGGACCCTTGCCTGGCCGGGACACCTCCATGCTGGAAGGACCGGGGGAGCCGTCCTATTCAGAGTTTTACCTTCCCTGGACCTCTAGATGGCAGCCCCCCTGGGTTGCAGCAGTGCCTCAGAATCCCACAGGGCTTCATTGGAGCTGGAGTCGGGTGGAAGAGGACAGAGCTTGTGAGTGGAGGAGTAGAGGCGGCAGAAGACTTGTGAGAAGAGAGGAGAAGAAGGGACTGTGAGCGATATAGCTGATTTAAACATTGTGAGGTGCTGTATATTACAGTTAACATAATTAAATGGTTTTGGACAATTGGTGTATGTCTGTCTGTGTACGGGGGCTGAAACTCCACAATGGACATCATTTTTTCTATCGGTACTAGATAGAATAGATTAAACAATACGTTTTTTACTTTTCAACTTGAAATCATTTCTTCATAATCATTTTGTATTGTGCATTGCCACATGAGATCAGAAGGCAAGTTTTCTTAAATCGAAACTTTTGCTGCTGAAAATGGACAAATTCCGTATGTATTAAGACTTTTGTTTTCATGTTTGCACTTCAGCTCCATCACCTCCATTCTAAAATGCAAGAACAGGCGTAGAATGTTTTAAAATGTTGATCAAATTTTTATGTGGGGTATTAACATAAATCAATGATTGGGAATAAATAACTTTAACTAACAGGCTCTAAATGGAAAAATACCAAACTTATTGTTTAACACTCCCCTGTTATTCAGCACAATGCCATAAAGCACAGACTATAAATTGCAAATGCACTTCCCATTGAATGGGAGTTATGTCTGGTAAAATACTAGAAATTTAATTTCACTCAGTAAGAAGCGTGACAATACAGCATGCCCCATTCCCATTACTTCATAACTCTGGCAAATGAATGTACAGTAGATTTCAGTCTTTCCACAGCACATTCACAACTGGCCAGTCCTTAATTCAGCTTCCTGATCATGAATAGTGTGTAACTTTTGTTCTGTAATGCCAGCCTTTTCACTCCAGGGTTTTGGGGATCTGTCTTCCCTGACATGATGCTTGACACCACCAAGCTGACCTGTTATAGTTCTGTAAAACTCAGGCCACTTAATGCAGACCTCATTCTCCTGAGCAGCCCTCTCCGTCTTTTTACCTTAACTTTCCTGGTCCTCTGGAGCTGGTCTTGTTATACTAGATATTGTATGTCTGCCTCTTCTAGCCTGACACACATCAATACAAAGTGCACCACCATGCAGCACTCCAAGGTTCTGGCCAGTAAAAGGGGACCATTCTTTCAATGCCTTAACTCTGTCTGTGGTGTTTAACTTCTTGTCTGTAAACCCACCCCATGGAATTGCCATTCAACACATGCGTTTATTCATATTAAAATATTGATTGTGGAATTTAACTAAACAATCAGCCAGACCAAAATGCTGAGCAAGTAAGACTAACTGAACAGACAGAACTACTATTAATTATATCATGATTCTGCCATGATTTGAAAATTCCAAATTTAGCAGATTTTCAAGTAAAGATGATAGAAACAATAATTCCCAAAACAATAGAAACACTCTTGCCATTCTATGAATAAGCGATTGTTTTAACATGAAAGAGGATTTGTTTCATACATTTTGTTAAAAGATCCGATTGCTGAAGAGTAAAATGTAGGCTCCAGTTAAATTTGGCCCAAAGGCACTCTTAGCATAGCCTCTTTTTTCATTTTTTGAATGAATAATGCTTTTAGGATTTTTATAGCAGCATTCATTATGAACACTGTTGAAAAGATCTTTGCAAAGCATGTCATAGCAAAATTATATGATTTACTAAAACAGCAGTAAAACAGAGAGTGATTAACTGGGAGCCGTGCAGTTTAAGAAAACATCGACCAATCATTAAAGTATGTAAAATAAATCTAAAGTTTGAAAATATTAAAAGAAAACGATATATATTATGTTATCTATACATCATATAATTATCTTTAAAATAACTGTATTTAAAGAATTCTGTAAGCAATTTTCAAATAATTAGTTTTATTTAGGCGAGAAATTAGAAATAAAGAACAAGCTGAGAATTCATACAACAAGAATCATTAACATCTATAATATTCATATTCACTCTTATCTTGTTCCAGATGTTTTAGCTGTCAAGTAAAAACATGTTGAAGGATGAATGGAAAATGTTGGCTAAATAATTATTTTTCTTCACCACTTCAAAGTGACACTAACTATATTTCATGTTGTAATGTTCCTTTTTGATATACTAAACAGCCATAGCCATTTGAAAATAATATATAGGCAATCTGTGTGAGGTTTACTGCCGGCCTGACTGAATGGTGCTTTTGATTTTTGGCTTATTTGGCTATTAGTAATAAATTGAGCAAGAAGTGTATGCCAGTTTGATTGGCGACTCTAAATTGGCCCCTTCTGAGTGAGTGTTGCCATGTTTATGAGTGCCTTGTGAATGATTTCCAAGATTGTCTCCTGCTTGAATGACCCTGAATTAGAACAAGTGGCTGTAGAGAGTGAATAAATGGATGGATAATTAATGCCTTTATGATCTGCAAGTCTTTATATCCTTAAATCAGTTTTTGGCTTATTGATGTTGAAGTTATTTAGACATGTTTTGCTCTCAATATTTTGATTCACATGATTGGCTCTACACATTAATGTCACTATAGGTGGTGGTCTATGCACATATTAATATTGCAGACACCTTTTTTTTCACAATTTTATCATATTGCGTCCATAAGAATTGCTAACAAATGCTTTGACATAACTTCAGTTTTTTTTGTCCATCGACTTCACCTGCACAAGAAAATCCCCACATACAGTATGATATACAGTAGCATTCAAATTGTCTTGATGTCTAATTATGCAAGATGTCTAGCTTTTTGGGATTCCTATTGTTGGCCCGCTCAGCCCAAACAAACACTAATTTTTAGGCCATTTTAAGACTGTATTTTGTGCAGAAAGTTAATGAGAATAAGAAAAAGAATAACCAATAGGTGTCTTCAGCAAAAATGATCAAAAAGACTTGAAGTAGTGCATCCATCCTCATAAACCAACCGAGAGGGTTCAGTCCCTAATGGGACATGAGAGTTCAAAGTTACTCCTTTTCATAAATGGGAGTCAGTAATATAGCCATGTGTAGTGTCATTCTATGCTATTTAGAGGTTGCTGATCACGGATATGATAAGAGTTTTGATATCTTATTGTGTACTGCTGGCCAAGCCCTGTAAGATCCATTCCCAAAGGGTTAAAATTTCAAGAATAAGCATGTGGAATATCGTTTTAGACCATTTCAAAGCCAGTGATTACAATTATGATGTTATTATTGGCTTTAATCCTCTACTTGGGATCTAGCCCACTATGGACTTCTATCAAGGGATGATAAATGACAAATTTAAATTGCAATTGAAAATATTAAGACTTTAAACATTTGAATTGAACCACATATTTTAATATTTGAAATATTTGATACAACTATTCTTGTTTATTATACGTAGACTACCTCATAAAGTAAATTATTACATTTCTAATTTAATGAACACCTGCCTCGCAGTAAGGAGACCTGGGTTCGCTTCCTGGGTCCTCCCTGCGTGGAGTTTGCATGTTCTCCCCGTGTCTGCGTGGGTTTTCTCCGGGTACTCCGGTTTCCTCCCACAGTCCAAAGACATGCAGGTTAGGTGGATTGGCGATTCTAAATTGGCCCTAGTGTGTGCTTGGTGTGTGTGTGTGTATGTCCTGCGGTGGGTTGGCACCCTGCCCAGGATTGGTTCCTGCCTTGTGCCCTTTGTTGGCTGGGATTGGCTCCAGCAGACCCCCGTGACCCTGTGTTTGGATTCAGCGGGTTGGAAAATGGATGGATGGATGAACACCAAATTAGGGCAGCCTAGGCTAATTCAGACTTTTTTCAGTTCATTTTCAGTGGACATGACAACAGTTTTGGTGATTCAAATCTCTGAAGCTATCTATGTGGAGACTGCATGTACTTTCTGGATCCATGTGGGTGTCCTAAGTATGCATTGGTTTCCGCTTACATCATGAAGGTATGCAGGTTAAGATGGCAATTACATGATTTCCAAAATATCTTGTACTTGTCCCTTTTTATGACAGCCAATAACATACTGCCTGACAGGTCCAGTGCTGTATCATTGCTTCTCAGGTATGGAAGGTTCAGCAGTAATCTCAGCTCATTTTCTCCTTTTCTATTCTGCCATAGTACATTAAATGTGAGACATCAGACAGATGAACCTCTGTTCTGTTTGTGAGGTCCAAAACACTCGTATTCCTTATTCCTAGTAGCTTTTAGGATGAGTGACCACCCAAAATTCAAATATTCAAATAAGAATTTCACTATTCTCATCACACATGGCAATGCTGAAGTGGCTTTGGGGCACTAGAAGTTACAATGATTTTACAAGGAGTTATTTATTTTTTATTAAGGAGCTGGAACCTTACTTAGCCTGGCTTAGCTTGCACACATTCCCACAGTAGTTCAGAGACACACTACACTGAAAGTAAAAGTCCAAAATATTTATTCAAAAAAGTATTTACAAACATCAAAGCAAATCTGCAATTATTTACACAATCACCCTCTACATGCCACAACAACCAACAAACTGCTAACAAACATGAGCACAGTTCAGTTTACCAGATGAAGCTGATGATGAAGACTGGAAAAATGCCCAAGTGAACAGCCCTAAGAAAATGTTCATCTTGTTCTACCAAATTGTGGAATGTCTGGTGATGATTTGATGTAAGGAGTGTGGTCCATGTGATAATGACTACAAACAAACAACTGCACAGAACAATCCAGAAAATGAACAAAAACATAATTCCAGGAAAGAACTGGAGCCCTCAGTGTATTGATTTTATAATCCAAAAAAGGTTAACAGAAAATTTTTTTTTTTTGCAACTTTTTATGTTTTTATATAAGACATCTCTCCTTCAGAAAACTGGCATTCTTTTAAATATTGGGTGTTCCCTAGTTGGCCTGTGGTAGAAATCAAATTGGTTATACATTAAAGAAAGAAATTCTTTGACTCAGAGACCAGGCAGGAGGAGACTTGTCCATTGTGTCTTTTATTTCTCCACAGCAAATGCCGAAGAGGGGGCATTTATCACAGTTGTCTGTTACAGAATAATCAAAGAAACAACAGCAGAAGTCCATTTTATAAACAACTGAATTTACATAACAGCGCTGATTAATGCATACATTTATCCTGATTGGTTCGTTGGCTTACGCCCAAAGAACATGTTCAATAAAAGTCCATTCTACTACACTGTTGTACTTCACATTTCTCTTAGGCTCAGCTACACTTGAAATCTCTGTGCATGCGACAACTGTCCAGTCTTCTTGTTTACAGGACATATGTTGATCTCTTAATCTCCTAGTACATTTTGTGTATTGCCATTCTCCTAGTACATTCTTGTCTTTTATTTACGTAACCATTTCAGTAGTTCTCTTCATAACATTTCTAAAACAGATTCTAATATATTTCAATGGGCAATGCAAACCAAAATACTATTTTTACCTCCAAATTATTCTCTCACAGCCCATGTGCAACAGGTCAAAGTTGTCATTTGGCACAGTTAGTCCACAGTTCAGGTAGAGCAACTACAAATATAACTGCTACTACTACTTATAAGTGAATGTAGTTTTCTTGTGGTCAGTTTTGGTCAAGGTCTACAAGTATTCCACATGTCCTCCCCCATTGTCTGATGACTTTTTCATTCAGTACTCCAGTTTTCCTTTTACATTCCAAATATAAGCATGTTAGGTTAACTAATGATTTTAAACTGACTTGAGCATGGCCTGCAATGGAACTGCACTCAGTTCTGCCAGATGAGGCAATGGCTTTTTGAGTTCTTTTATAGTAAAAGCATCTTTGGAAAAATAAATTAATGAATAAACAATCTTCAATTTTCCATGTGGGCAAAACATTAGCTGCATGTCAAAGTGATATTTCAGTATGATTCTGCTCATTCTATACTAGTAATCCAGAGAGCAGACATCTTCACTGTTCCTCAAAACCTTGATCTTCAAAAGCTGGCAAACATTTTTCATAAAGAAATGTTCTCAAGCCAAATCATAACACATTAAAAGTAAAAGCAGTATAACTTTATCGTGTGAAAGCGCTAAACATAAAGGTAGCTGATATTCTCTGGCCATAAAGCAGAAAAATTAATCTAACTTTTTTCTAATCCACTTCTAACTCAAAAAAAACTGTTTTTACATACGCTAAAGTGCCTACACACATATACTG
This sequence comes from Erpetoichthys calabaricus, assembly GCF_900747795.2. NCBI lineage: Eukaryota > Metazoa > Chordata > Cladistia > Polypteriformes > Polypteridae > Erpetoichthys > Erpetoichthys calabaricus. The sequence continues at coordinate 151,105,872 of NC_041402.2, read as the reverse complement.
TGCAGTTTTTGCAGTTTAACTGAAGAAGTTCAAAATGAACAGTTATATTTCTATATATGAAGCAGTATCTTTACAACATGTAACGATTTTCTCTGTTTTTAAGGAATATCTGTTTTGGACCGTTGTAATACTTTATCATCGTTTACTTTGTGAAGTGTGTGCACCACCATTTTTGTGAATGCTTGCCATGTAGCAATGTCCAGTTACAAGGGACCAGAAGTCATGTCATGTAACATCATCAACGCAACCACATAAAGGCTGGCTTCATGGACAATAGATTGTTCAAGAATCTTGATTTTCTAAAAATACTATTTTGCAGTGTTGGAGGTAGTTTGCTGTAAAGATTTCTGAGAACTATTTGACTCTCTGTGTGTACATTTTGACTTTGGTTTTATTTTACATTTCTGGTGTTATGGTTTAATCAGGGTTTTGTCCCTAGCTCAAGTAAACTTTACTTAGTTTTAGATTTCTGTTGATTATAAGCATAAATTTCTTTTTTTTGTTACTGGGAATGTGTTTGGTCATCTTGAGTGTTGTGTTTTGAATTTTATTTAATTTTTTATTATGTATGTTGTAAGACAAGAGGAAAACACAAAAAAGGTTTGGGGCACGTCCATGAACCAGTATAGTTAAAATTAATGAAAAGGTAAAAACAATGTCTTGTCAGGCATGAGTCCAATACAGAACTGACACAAAGATAATCCAAGCAGGAAGTGACGGGTCCAGAAACACAGACAATGGAAGTGACCTCAGTGGTTGAACAGCCATCAGTCTTCCGTTATATAGAAGGAGGAAAATATAAGGCATTAGTACACATTGCCAACCCTGGTTCCATGGGTAACTACCATCACCCGAGCCCTTAAGCTGCTTCCCAAGCACATGACAGTGTATTGCATTTATGTTTGTGCTAATGTTATGTGCCCTGTATCCCTAAAATAGAATATCGGGGGGAGGGCCTCCATGATCATCAGCTGGAGGACTAACCTTTGCCTATTTAATCAAGACAGAAAGCCAGAGCAGCACTGAGTTAGCGGAATGAAGATGTTTAGAGTGAGCATTGTCCTTGATTTTTCTGGTTTTCTGATATTTTTGCTCTGTTTTTGTGACTTAACAATTTTCATCATGGGCTGGTTTTTGTTTTTTTTTGGGTTGCATTTTTGGCCACATCCTTTTGATCATTGATTGCATTTGATTTGTTTCATTTGATGTCTTTCTTTGTATGAAAATTTGAATAATTTTCAAAGTTCTTTGTTGAATCATTTTTGAACAATTTTTTTATGGTTTCCTCACCTACCTTTTGAATTTTGCTTAAGGATTATTAATGAATGTTTTGAGTCCTGGATTTCCTCTTTTTGTGTCTTATGGGTTAGGGAAATCCCTTTACATTATAGGTCTCATAGTATCTTGTGGCTGGATTTATGAGGAAAGAGCATTTTCTGATTTTGGAACCTGTAGATAGGAGAGTCTAAAGGCTTTATTTCAGGTCTCATTTTGTATTATTTGTACATTTTGGGACAGAATATTGTAACCTCTGGCTTGTCACCGTGTTACATGTTGACTTCCCAGTTTTTCTGACCCTTGTTTTGTCCTTTTGACCATGTTTTTTGTGTTTCCCATCTCCTGGTCAATTGTAACCTATTTCTTTCTGCCATCTTCCTGTCAGTGGCAGAACACAACAACATTTACTGGAGTACCATGACGTTGCAGATAGTATATTAGTAGATTATGCTTAAGGATAAACAGAAAACCTCCAACAGATACTTGAAGCAACAAAATGGCCAGTATGCTGTTTTAATCAGAAGGTGTAACTAGAGTTGAAAAATAACTGCAGTCCTGTGATTTGTGAGCATCGTTTTTGTTTAAAACATGTTTGTTTAGTATGCATACATTTATATTCTGTAGAAAGCAGAAAAAATCTATTGAGGCAGCTAAGGCTGTTAATGAAGGTTAGTGATTGAACAGGTTCATGCTTCCAATCTGACAGAAGAAGGCTGGATAAGCTAAAGGAGGCTAATCCCTGTATGGCTTTGGTCAGTAGAACCTGCAAATAGCTTATTGAATATGCTAAATTTCTACTAATCCATATAAAGTATTGGTCAGTGGAAAGTGTGGGTATAAAAACTGTCAGGAAGACTCAAAGTCAGAAGTCATGCTGGCACAGATGTGGTGTTGATTTTCTGCCAAGGCAAATGCCTCAACGATCCCCAGAAGATGGAAAATGTAATTGTCAAGATCCCACTGAAGAACTGTAAGACAATTGAATTGTTGCAATGCCTTCTCTTTGGCTATGTGTATGTATATGTTTTTTATACAACAATTGGAGTGAATGCTGCATTTTAAAGCAAGTTAAATATATCCCTTCTTTTGTACCATATTTCTTATGTCTTAATATCTTCACCATGGTCACTGGTAAGGGATACTATATGCAAATGACCAAAGTATCATCTGCACAACTAAAACAAATACATTTCCAGGGAGCCTGTGCCCAGATTAGATACAATGGGATACTTCACAACAGCGTGATTAAACTGAAAGGTTCAACTGTCATCCTGGCAGTGATCAAAAGAGTTTCTGAAATTAAATTTAAGTAAATTAAACTGATAGGAGAAAAAGAAAAAGAAATGAAATGACAGTAAAAGGTGTCAATAATAAAAAGACATCACATGTTACTATAACAGTTAGGGGTCCACTTTGTGCAGATTTCCCACAGTATTGGTAGTTAAGCAAACTAAAAACACAATAATAAACTATGTACAGCCAAAAATAAAGGTGAAGAAAATTACACTTTATGATGCTTAAGTGAGAGTGCCCTGCCATGAACTGACATTCAATATGGAGTTACAGTAGTTCCTCCCATGAACTTGATGCTTACAGTATTCCAAATGCCATGCACCTGCACTGTAATAAGTAATATCAGGAAACTACTTAATTAATAAGTATGATGTGGATGGTTGTTCAATTGGCAATGACTTGAAAGGGTCAGAGATGATGCTAAGTGGGCACTGAAGACAGAGCAAAACCAAATATGTCAGTGTGGATCACTGGGGGCCTCCTCAGGCACCTGAACGAGATAGAATGACTGGTGTTCTGGGAGGAAGTGTACAATATTGATCCAGGATTCTAGTGAGCAGGCATTTGGCTAAGATGCTTGACCAAACAGAATGGAAAACAAGGTTGTGGAGTATTGGCAGGAGAACAGAACTACTCCTCCATTCCACAGCCGGGTAATACGCAGACCCTGACTATTTTAAGAAACTCGGGCAAAGCAATAGCAGTCTTGGAGACTGAGAATTTTTTCAGGCTGGGCTGAGCTTGAAAGCTGATAAAGGGAGCTCAGACCTGTCATTACCACCGCCAAAGTAGGACACCTCTGCCACTGAAATTGGGCTTTGTCCAGGCTTATTAGCCACTTTAGACCCCAATAATAGCGTGTCTAAATTTAGGTTGAAATTAGAGACATAGACTCACTGGTGAAAGAAAAAGAGTCCTGACTGAGAAATCAGAAGGGATGTTGTTTTAGTATGCAAGTGAGCAATCCACCATACCTGCTAGGTGGGCCCAGTTCATTTCCTTTATTAGTTTGCGTTCTCCCTGTGTTTGTTTCATTGTATAAGTCCTCTGGTTTTAACAGGTTTTGCCTGTCTGCTTGGCTCCACATCTGCAGAGACACCAAAAAGTCACATTCCTTCAACAGCTCTATGTAAATATAATGTTAAGCCACACAACATTGCATACATTTTAGCCAAACAACTATAAGAACTTTAAGAACTATACAATTTTGTTGCTGGGTCTAGAGTAGTTTTCTGCTGCTAGCTCCCGCAGTCCTTACAGAGGAATCAGATTTAATAATGGATGAATAAACATATTTTCCTCAACTTGTTTACTATATAAACCCTGTAAGTACCTGTGGGCATCACACTGATAGACCCCCTCTCTGCACGTGACAGGAATTTTGTTTATTCTGCAGCTGCTCTAATGGAAAGCATTGTATTCCATGAAAGCACAGCCTGGGACAAAGCTGGGAAAACAAATAGTTTTGATGAAATGTGGTTAAAGGCTGTGTTATCGTTAAGAGAAGCCCCTTCTCATTTTCAGCCTATCCTCATGCTTTTCAGTGATCTCCCCTGATCTTCTTGTTGACATAACAACTTTTTGGCAGCGTCATCCTCCACCCCACCCGTCACTCCAGGTGCCATTGTAGACAAGGAGAGGCTTTAACCGACTTGTTGACCTCTTCTGCAGTTGGGCCACCCAAATCAAATGTTTGTAAGGTGTAAAGCCAAACAGAAATACGCCAGGGAAAGAGCTCTTTCAAAATCTCTATGCTGTTTCATCTGTCCACTAACGCTCATATCGAATGTCTTATTTTAGGATTCCTACTTTAACAAATGAAGCAAAAAATATGTTATTATTTTGCCTTTATTAAGCCTTTTTAATCCATTTTAGGATAGTAGGCATCAGAGCCTATTCATGTATTCATCAGGTGTAAGGTGGAAACTGTTCTGCCTCATAGTAGGAAGGTACAGCAAAAAAAATATATAATTCATTGTAATTGCCAGAACAAAAAGCTAGCAGTGCAGCTAGGTTGCAGGATTGGCAAAGCCCATCTTCTTTTTTTAAACCAAAACATCCCTGCGATAAAAAAAAAATAAAATGATCAAAAAGGGATCAGGAGACTGAAGCCTTAAATGTGATAAAGTCAAAACCAGGAGGTCAAGAAGATTAGCCACTAAAACCAAAAATGCTATGTAAACTCGTAGTCAAAATGCCTGCTATGATTCTTATACCATAAGTCCAACGCACTGAACATTACCCAACGCCAATCTCTGATGTTAGTAAGCAACTAGAGTCAGCTTTTTTTTTTTTTTAATTTTTATTAATTTTATTGTAATCATTCCATACAATATAGATTAATTCATAACAAAAAAGAATTAAAGACAAATCAAACCCCACCCTTGAGGAGAGCTTAACCAAAGGAGAATTGCTTAGGGCTTTTTAATAGGGCAAAAATAAAACAAAAGAAAGGAAGAAATATTTATAGGTAAATAAAAATGAAAAAAAAAAGAAAAAATAATGGAGAAGGGAAATAAAGCGGTAATAGTTATTTCTCTTATTCTAAAATATTATTGATTAGATCCTGCCAGGTTTTGAAATAATTCTATACAGATCCTCTAACTGAGAATTAGATTTTTTCTAATTTAAAATAATATAAAACATTGGTTTCCCATTGACTTATCAGAGGAGAGTTAGGATTCTTCTAATTTAACAAAATAAGTCTGCGTGCCACAAGTGTAGTGAATGCAATCACTGTTTGCTTGTCCTTCTTCACTTCAAGTATGTCTGGAAGAACACCGAACACAGCTGTTAATGGGTTAGGAGGGATTGTGACCCCAAGGCTGTCTGAAAGGCACTTAAAAATTTTGGTCCAAAATGATGTTAGTTTGGTGCAGGCCCAAAACATGTGACCCAATGAGGCAGGAGCTTGGTTGCAGCGTTCGCAGATTGGATCTTGCCCTGGAAACATTTTGGACAGTTTTAAGCGAGACAGATGAGCTCGATATATAATTTTTAGTTGAATAATTCTATGCTTTGCGCATATGGAGCTTGAGTGAATTCTCTGCATTGCTAACTTCCACTCCTTTTCTGATATATTGATTAAGAGATCTTTTTCCCAATGTCCTCTTGGGTCTTTGAAAGGTAGGGACTCTAATAAGATTTTATATAATGCGGAAATGGTGTTTAATTCCTCAAATTTGAGCAGTATTTTTTCCAGCATGGTGGAGGCTACGAGGTGGTGGAGTCAGTTTTTAAAGTGTCCTGCTTATCACTCACACGACTTTCTAGAAACAGCGACTCACATCATAGCAAAGACTACTTAAAGTGGGCAGCCCCCATAAATAAACAAAATGACACAGTGGTAAAACAAACATATAACGATAATAATTATTAGTATATGCCTATAGTCAATAACTTATAAAAATACGAGGAGATTCTCTGATGTCCATAATCTTCCAAATTGTAAAAATGATCCTGAAACAAAATTTATACTAAGATAAACATTTTATTTTTGTCATAACAGGAGACAATGCTGGGTAAGTCAAGAGTTCATTTCTCAACAGACTCCTGAATATTACTACACTCTCTAACTCAGTCACTTATTAAAATAACATCCATGACAAATTAAAAAAAAAATTAAAAACGCAGACACAGAGGGTACTCAACAGTTCTGAATCGAAGGAGCTGTGAAGCAGCACTGAACTTTATAATTCTTAACTGTTATAAATAACTGTTGTTTAGTTTTTACTTTATATTGTTGCACTGTTTAGTCATTATTGGTGTAAAGCACTTGGAGCTTCTTTCATGATCAATATGATCTTCTGTACTGGGATTCACATTGAATCACACAGTCACTGTAAAAAGTAGCATTAATGTGATCTTCTAATTGAACCCGATATTGTATTTTGACACTCTCCCGGGTGTTTATAAATATACTTCACACTGTTTTTAAACAGGGCCAACACTACTTGTGATGCTGTCATTACAGAGCAGCTTCAGAATGTCATTTACTTTGTAAAGTGCAGATGCTGTGGCTGCTTCCTTCAGAGAAAGTGTCTCCTGCTGTTTCACACAGCTGTACCATGGCCCACAGCGTGCCAAACAAAATCTCCTGCGTATTTTTCTTTTTTATTATTGCTTTGGAGCAGGCTTATAAGTGAGGTATGAACTTTATTAAACAGAGTCAGGGCCAATTGGCTGATAAGCAGACAATTAGTACATTTCCTTCAGCCTTGACCATAATACTCACAGCTTAATCTTTCAGCTTGAGATCTTGTTTGTAGTTTTTTTTTTTAAATTTGGATTCTGAGGAGGAATGTCAAAGCAAAAGTATTTTGATCCCGATAAGTTACATGCTGCAACACTGCATTGTGTGACTGTGGTGATTTATAGAGGTTTAATTGATTGTTTGGATTTTTCTATTTAAAAAAAATCTTGCCTATACAAATTATAACTTTAGATGACACTTATTTCCATTTCTCATTTTTAAATCCTGCTATTGCTCTTCTTCACACTCTGTCTGTGGATGATCCCTGATCACTGCAGCATTTGTTGGCACCGGTGTTCCCTCATTCGATGTAAGACTTTTCAGTCAGCGTGTACTGCAACCAGATTAGATCTTCTTTTCCCAAACTAGATGACAGCCCAAATATTTTCCACAGTGCCATCATTTTACACTAAGGCTTGTTATGTATTATATTTTTGCCGTTCTTTATGAAAATTTACATTTCTGAGTGACGTCTGAAAAATAAATCCTGGCCCTTTAATGGGTATTATAAGAAAATCAGAATACATAAATGTCTATATGGATTTTCCTCTGGTTACTGTGTTAAATTAATTAGTTATCAGTATGTGTAAAGGTACCCTGAGATTCCCATGTGCCCCGTCATAATTTGTCTCCCATGCTGCTGGGATCAGTTCCACTTTCTCACAACTATTTCAAAACAAAAACAGCAGGTAGCTTCAAGGTGATGGACCCCTTAACACCATGGATGCTGTATCAACTACACCTTCACTAAATAGGAAGGCTGTGGAAAGTCAATGTGTCACATTGCTCCTCACTAACATCTGCAGATGCACACTAGCAGGTATACTAATTACTGTACCAGCATTAGTCTGTTACGGCAAATGCACAGTGGCAGAAAGAAAGATTCTGGAACAGCTGGTCAAAATGGTCCAATTCATCACTTTAGTTACATTCCCATTATTAAAGGTGTAACACCCAGAGCTCATTTCCTTTAAACGTTTACTCTATACTTCAAAAGGACCGGGTCCTGGGTTCATAATTCTCTTGTTGGCATCTCCACCACAATAACTCAAATGCACTGGTTCCTATTCCTTCATCTAATAGTAAACACCATTAAATTAATCTTTTTCTGGCATTGCCTCCATTCGTAGAAATGTAGCAAGCAGAATGCAGCTTTTCCCTACTAAATATATACTGTATATAAATATTTATAAAAACCTCACCCTTTTTCCTACACATTCACCCAGCACTCAATTTCTTCTCATTCACTGATTAACATTTAAATGACAGAAACCATTCTGCATTAGCTGCTGAACCAACTTTTCACTTTACTCAATCAACTAAACATATAGTATATACATGAGCACCACAAATTGTTTACTTTTAATAAATCCATCCATCCATTATCCAACCCGTTATATCCTAACTACAGTGTCACGGAGGTCTGCTTTAGCCAATCCCATCCAACACAGGGCCCAAGGCAGGAAACAAACCCCACGCAGGGTGCCAGCCCACCGCAGACTTTTAATAAATGCCTAATTAATTATAAATTTCCTTATATAAACTTTATTAGGTACACCTGTTCAACTGCTTGTCAACGCAAATATCTAATCAGCCAATCACATGGCAGCAACTCAATGCATTTAGGCTTGTGGACATTGACAAGACAACCTGTTGAAGTTCAAACTGAGCATCACAATGGGTAAGAAAGGTGATTTAAGTGACTTTGAACGTGCCATGATGGTTGGTCACAATCAAGCTGGTCTGAGTGTTTCAGAAACTGCTGATCTACTGGGATTTTCACACACAACCATCTCTAGGGTTTACAGAGCATAGTCAGAAAAAGGGAAAATATCCAGTGAGTGGCAGTTCTCTGGACAAAATTTCCTTGATGATGCTAGAGGTTAGTGGAGAAAGGCCAGTTTGGTTTGAGCAGATGGAAAGGCAACAATAACTCAAAGAATCACTTGTTATTCTGTATCTCTGAACACACAACACATTGAAACCTGAAGCAGATGGGCTACTGCAGCACAAGACCACACCAGGTGCAATTGAGGCCACAGTTCTGATGGGCTCACCAAAACTTGACAAATGAAGATTGGAAAAACTTTGCCTGGTCTGATGAGCCTTGATTTCTGCTGCGACATATGGATGTTAGGGTCAGAATTTGGAGTCATGAACATGAAAACATGGATCCATCCTCCCTTGTATCAACGGTTCAGGCTGGTGGTGGTGGTGTAGTGGTGTGGAAAATAGATTCTTGACACACATTGGGCTGCTTAGTACCATTTGAACATTGTTTAAAAACCACAGCCTTCCCGAGTGTTGTTGCTGACCATGTCCATCACTTTATGACTGCAGTGTACCCATCTTCTGATGGCTACATCCACCAGGATAAAGCACCATTTTACAAAGCTCAAATCATCTCAAACTGGTTTCTTGAACAGGACAATAAGTTCACTATACTCAGATGGCCTCCACAGTCACCAGATCTCAATCTAATAAAGCAGCTTTGGGATGTGGTAGAATAGGAGGTTTGTATCATGGATGTGCAGCTGACAAATCTGTGGCAATTATGTGATGCTATTATGTCAATATAGACCAAAATCCCTGTGGAATGTTTCCAGCACCTTGTTGACGAAGAATTACAGCAATTCTGAAGGAAAAATGGGTTTCAACCTGGTACTAGCAAGGTATACCTGATAAAGTGGCTGGTGAGTGCATATAAATGATATAAAATATGGCAAAATCTGGATTTAGAAACATATATTGTTTTTTTATTTTTCTGCTGGTGTATGCATCCCATGGGGTTAAAAAAGTGTATCGAATCTAATCTAATATTTACACACATACATCCACCAAAAAACACACATGAACTCTCAGCGTCTATATTCTCTTTTTCACATGAAATATCTTTTAACCAACATTGCAGGCCAGTGTCGTGGCTTGAGCGTGTTGTGGCCCCACAAACAAAACAGCAAATGAATAATGCTGAATGTCTTTTGTCATAGCTCCCTAGGTTTACCAATTAAGCTCCTCAATGATAAGCTGATGCCTATTTCATCCATGTGCAACTCCATGCTGCAAGGAATGACTGCGCAGAATATCAGGTTTGTTCACTCACTGAGTAAACTATATGCTGTTGTCGATCAAGGGAGAACCTCTGTCCAAAATTGAATGCTAAGGTGACAACCGAGTTTCCCCTTTTAATATCTGTAGCCACAAGCCAAAATAAACAGGCGTATGATGGAGCTAACAAGAAGAAAAATGGACAATAAGCAGGCTGTAGAGCCTCAAGGACAGGTTATGGTTGATCTGCAGAGCAGTCAAGTTAGGTTAGAACTCTGTCTGGCGGTCTGGTTTTTCCCAATTGTGATGCCACCTTCCAGCGCATCTGGGTCTTACAGTCCTTGGACTGTAAGGGACAGATTCAGTTGCCCTCATTGGGTGTCTTCTTAGAACTGTGGATGAAAAAAGAAATAACATCAACAACAGTGCCCACTCATGTCACAGAGTGGTGATGCCTAAAATGAGCTCAGAAAGTGCACCTCTGTTGCACAAGCATCCATCCATCCATCCATTATCCAACCCGCTATATATAACTACAGGGTCATGGGGGTCTGCTGGAGCCAATCCCAACCAACACAGGGTGTAAGGCAGGAAACAAACCCCGGGCAGGACACCAGCCCACCACAGGGCGTGCACACACACACACACACCAAGCACACACTAGGGACAATTTAGAATCGCCAATGCACCTAACCTGCATGTCTTTGGACTGTGGGAGGAAACCGGAATACCTGGAGGAAACCCACACAGACACGGGGAGAACATGCAAACTCCACTCAGGGAGGACCTGGGAAGCGAACCTGGGTCTCCTAACTGTGAGGCAGCAGCGCTATCCACTGCACCACCGTGCCGCTTGCATAAGTATGAGAATGCTACATTATCCATGATCAACATCCTTTTGATTGTTTCTGCCATGGTGTGTATACCTGCCGACACACACCATATGGACACCTCTAACACACAATTAACCATCGTGTCACACCTTCATTTCTAGTGTGCCACATTGCAGTTTTTGTTGACCTGATTAATTCAGCTTCGGATGGTTATTCTTTCTTTGACTTCCACCCTTTCGATCCTAGTTCCTCTACCATATCCTTTCTCCTTCACCACAAGTCCCCCCATCCACTCAGTTCCTCATGGGTCCCCCTTCTACCAATTTCCTAGCCTCCTTCCACCCCTTCATGCCACTCGTTATGCAGCACCCTATTTGGACATGTTGCTCAGTTAACAGGGAGGGTAAATGCCAATCTTAGACACTGAGCAGCTATAAGCAAGATAGGGTCTTCTCTTTATGCACTGCACTAATGTATAGTGAAAACAAAACTGTATTTTTTTTTCAGCCAGGCAACACAGAATATTTATGACAAGAGAAATATGAGCAAAATGTTTTCCCAGCCTGACAGACCTCACACACCAAAGCAACAGACTGCAGTGCTGTACAGAGAATCCCAACTATACAGCACTATTTGAGAAAAAATTGAAACATATAGCAAAATTATGTCATTTTCACTCATCCATGCTTGTACCTCAGTAAAAATGTGATCAAACCTCGGTGGGCTCTGTGACACTGTAGACAGTAGATAGATGAATGAATGCTATGCAGTTCATTCACACCTAATGATCAGTAAGTGCGCTTAAGACTCGAAAGCTGTTAGGGGGCTGGAGGTGGCAAAGATATTCTTTTTAGTGTTATTTTTTATGTTGCTATTCTGTACTACATCATATTTGGTACACTTCCTCATTTTCATAGAGTAGCTTGACCAGTTATGGTCTACTGGACCTAATGTGTAGCTTATCTGTTTTCAGCATTAACACTTCCTTAAAATATACAGTATACTCAGGTTTCTCTGCAAAAATAAATAGTGTTCTTGTTCTGTTCAAAAAATGATAGAAGTATTCACTGCTTCTTCTTAAGTACTGGTACCATGAGTTAGTAACATAACACAATATAACATTGTGAAAGCTGCTTAATCTAATGCAAGGCAATGGCAAGATTGCAGTTCTGGACAGGCACCAATTCATTTCAGGGTCCACTCACACATATACTAACACTTATACTCATACAGTATCTGGTGTTATTTAGAATTTGCCAGTTAACCTAACTTACACATTTTTAGGGATGTGGGAAGAAAAGTCACACAGACACATAAAGAATGTGTCAGCTGCATGCGAGCAAAACTTAGATACAGAATTCTAATCCAGGATGCTGTATTTTAAAAGAGCAACACTATGCATTGTGCCATTATGTTGACCTCATGAGTAAGTAGTGAAACATAATTAGGCTTGTATGGTGGTACATTGTGTAAGCAGTAGGGGGCATAGTAGCACCCAAACCAAACCCAGACACAGCTACACATTACCGTCCTGGGATCAAACACAAGATCTTCTTTATTTTCACCTCCACTGTTCTCCAAATTCTCTTCTGGAAATACACAATAATGACACTGGATATTGTCTCTCCTTCCACACCTCCCTTGAAGCCCTGTCCACACTCCTCCTGACTCTGACTGCCCTTGCAGGAAACTCTACTTCTGTTGACTCACGAGTACTTCTTGAGCTTTAGCATTGCACAAGGGATGCACTTCCAGGTCAGGTTGTAAATCTATTAAAGAGGTTATAACATTCCCTTGTAGTTCCCCCTGGCAGCAACGAAGAACCCCAACAGGGCTTTGATATTTCTAAATGGAAGGCCTATACTTCTAAAGGCAACAATGCTCTGTCTCATTTCATTTGTTAGTTTCCGTTTTCTTGCCATTATCACTGGAATATTGTCCAAGTGGTACTTCAGTGGGTGTAGTAACCAGTGGCGGCTCGTAGCTGAAATTAGTGGGGGTGCTGCTCCAGAAAATTTTTAGCCTTTGTTTTAAAATTGTGTAAAAGGAAACAAACATGTATAAAAAGAAAATTTATTCAGAAACTTGATAAAATCCTAAAAGAACAAAATCAAACATTTCTTACTTACTATGTCCTAAATTGTTACAGTTCAAGCTTGATCTATTCATTTAAAAATGAAATCCATTCTTCTTGTTTTAATTTGCGCGAAAAGATCAATAATTTTCTCCTTGATCTCTGGATGACAACTGAGGAAATTTTTCTCCATTGAAAGCAGGGGTCGGCACTGCGGGAGCGACAGTGCTCTCTCTCCCTCGCAGCCTCGCATGCAGCTTCCTATGTGCGCATGCGCACAACAGCCAAACACCACGCCACTGGAACTGTGAAGCACACAGTTCCATACAAAGATTTTTGTATCTTTTTCATAAACTGGGGGATGGCTGCTGACATTAAGCTTAATGATTATATATTGTACAAGTATAAAGAAAGAATTAAAGAAAAAAGGACTCATTATATTAAATGTTATCGATAATATCAAGTGGAAATAGGGGGTGCTGCAGTTCCACAGTGCCTATACGCGAGCCGCCACTGGTAGTAACACAATCTATTCCAGCTCTGCTTTCAGACAGACAGAGGGTCTTTAAGTAATCAACAGAAGTTGTTTACTTTAAGGCTTCATTTACTTCAATTGCTACAGAACATCTGTAGTTTGTAACCTATTAGTTGTTTCCTGAAAAAGGACCATTTGTAATATTTTAATATTTCCCTTTTATCAGTTTCTGTGAACCTAAACTTGGTCAGCGGCTGTTGTATGTAAAGTGCTTTATAAATAAAGTTGACTTGACTTGACTTAAACTTTAAATTTAAACCTCTTGCAGTTTACTTCTTACCTTTTCAACCAATTAAATCTGAAGAAAAACTGGAAAACCAAGAGGTGTTCTAAACCTTTTGACCTGTAGTGTATACTCTAACAGTAAGGTCTGCCCTTCAAAATGATACAATGCCATTGGTCTTCAATAGTGGATGTATATGCTATGGACATTTATTTGAAAACAGTAAAAGCAGAGAAAAACATCTTGGTTTTTTGACCTGCTTCAAAACAGTAAAACTACACATATTACATTATAGATATTTCATTAAAAAATTCTTAGTGATCTTGACACATTCACTGATACTTTTATTGTGTTTGGAAGTTTATTACAACACTGATGGAAATACGATTAACATTCATAATGCATTGTTTGGTAAAAGCTTTACTGAATTTTGCAACTTATTCTGCTACATATGTGTATGACATAACTATATAACTGTTGTAAATATTCTGAAAGAGAAATGTCTGATCTTTATTTTGAGGGGTAGAACATGAATATTGAGTGAAGGATGATGAAGTTACAGCCAGCTGAATCCAAGTGGCAGAAAACAGACAAAAATAAGGATGAGTTTAAAGGGTTAAACAAAAATATGTATTCTTGCCTAAGACATTTCAAATGGAAGAAGTTAAAGACATTCATATGTGTTTATTTGATATTTGATCAGAAAAGTGTTTAAAGCGTCAAGATCTTTTTTCAGGATTTAATGCAGTTTTATTTCTTTGTGTATCATCCCCATAAGTATTTCAGCTCAACAGCTGAATGGATTTTGCCTTGAGAGGACGGTGTGCTAACATCTGAAGCGGAGTTAGGCATGTCTGCTTAATACAAAGTATTTTTATCCTGCATGCTACACTTTTGACTTTGGAGTCTCTTTTTAAGCTGTTGGTCATTGATCTCAAACAGTTTTTCAGCATCTGGCCTATTTGTTAAGTATGACTGCCTTTCAAGAACAGATAAACAAATGGACCATACTACAGTGCAAGTGAAGCAAGGAGTAAAATGAAAATGCACCATTTTTATCTGACAAGATTAAAGTGTGCAAAGAATCTAGAGTTAAAAATCATATCATTTTAAATTGAAAAACTTATCTAGGTTGTACATACTCTGCTTTTATTGATCATTTGCTAAAGTAGCCTTTGCTGCTTTCTTGAACACTGCCTGGCACTGTACTAAAAAAACAGCACAGTAGAATAAAGTATATTGTGTGAGACAGAGGAAGAAAGATCACAGTCAAGAAATGGGGGTCCAAACCATCATCATTTGATATTGAATTTTCGGTTATATTTTCATAACCTATCATTCCATTCTCAAACCCACTTAATCCATTTAAAAGCTATAGTCAGAGTCCTTTCCTGCAGCAACGGGTTATAGGCAGGAACCATCCTTGGACAATGCCCCAAACCATTACTGGGTACACTCATTTACAACCCACATTTATGATTAACCAAACACCTTAAATGAATGAGTAAATAAGAAAAAACTCCACAAGAGCAGTACATGCTAACTTCACACAGATAACCAGCAGGTTCAAGGTTTAAGATCTTGAATATGTGAGGTGGTAGTACTAAACATTGCACCACCATTGCTGCTCTTATTTCAGTTTTTGCATCTGATATAGTCAGGTTGGAATAGTGGCCTTTCAATTCATACTTCCTCACTTTGCAGTCCCACTTACAAACCTATCATTCTTCTACAAAACTAATAGTTTTTGTTGTGATGAAGTGCACACAAAATAACAAAGTCTTGGTTGGAGACCAAAAAGATCCACAAAACCAGGCCACGACCATCATGGCCCTGCCTAGATATATGACTCATCCCAGGCAGCCTGACTTCAAACTCCACATGCAGGCTTTGGCCTGCAAACGCACAAATGGGGAACAAGCTTTAAAGGTTAAAAATAGTTTAAATATCCCCAAATAACGAAAAAATACCCCTCAAGAGAGAAGACCCTTAAACCTCTCACTTGAAAGACAAGCTCAATCAAAGAATATCAATGATAGATTTTTGTTCGACAAAAAATGGTAAACAAAGGAAAATATCAAGGGTAAATCATCGGGATTTTACTAAAAAGGCAACTCAAAGCTAATAAGCCTAAATTGTAATCCAAAAATCCGTATCCAAAAAAATAGAAGCAAAACTTGATAAACCATCAGAAATTCTAACAGTGCTCAGAATAAAACTCTGTTTTCATTGAACCTCTGCTTGGACCTTCTCTTTCACCTGACAATAAATGTGAACAGCGGTACCAACAGCAGTGACATCATGGTGACCTCACCTCTTTGTGTACCACCCACAACACACAAGGAATATAAGAAAAGACATAATACATTACAATACAATACAATACAATTTATTTTTGTATAGCCCAAAATCACACAAGAAGTGCCGCAATGGGCTTTAACAGGCCCTGCCTCTTGACAGCCCCCTAGCCTTGACTCTCTAAGAAGACAAGGCAAAACTCCCAAAAAAACCCTTGTAGGGAAAAAATGGAAGAAACCTTGGGAAAGGCAGTTCAAAAAGAGACCCCTTCCAGGTAGGATGGGCATGCAGTGGTTGTCAAAAAGAAGGTGATCAATACAATACAATACACAGAACAAATCCTCAATACAGTATAAAAAATAAAAAATTTACAAGTATGGAGTAGAATTAAACAGTAGATGATATCCCATAATATGATTTGGATTTGTTTAGAGTCCTGAACACCTCAGCCATCAAGCTGCCTCCCCCATTTGGCCATTCCACAGCTGAGTCAGCGCTGGGCCAGCCAATCCAATGAAAGGACCCCTCTACCCTATGATTCCTGCAATCCTCCATCAGGGATGACTTTACCTTAGGCAGGCAAAACAACTTGGCAGGTGGGCACGTGGCACCAAGTGCCATATTTGAGTATCAAGAAGAGAAACCGAATAGGTGAGGGTTAGTAACAAATTATAACAATCATGTTACTTATGTTTTAGTGCTAATGACTAACAACAGATATGCAGTCTGTACAGTTAATCAGCAGCTCTAGTCAGGATATGCTAAACTGAAGATAATGAGTCTTCAGCCGGGATTTAAAAGTTGAGACTGAAGGGGCATCTCTTACAGTAGCAGGCAGACCATTCCACAGTTTAGGAGCCCTGTGACTAAAAGCTCAACCTCCCACTGTTATTTTAGTAATTCTTGGAATCATTAGCAGACCGTCATCTTGAGATCTTAATGTGCGCTCTGGTTTGTAAGTCATGATAAGTTCAGACAAGTAAGCCGGATCTTGGCCATTTAATGCTTTATATGATAAAAGGAGGATTTTGAAATCTGCCCTAAACTTAACCGGGAGCCAGTGTAAGGATTTAAGAACTGGAGTGATGTGTTTGGACTTTCTTGTTCTTGTAATAATTCTTGCAGCAGCATTTTGGATTAACTGGAAGCTGAATAAAGAACAGTTTGAACATCCAGTGAACACAGCATTGCGGTAGTCAATCCCACTAGAAATAAATGCATGAAGTAATTTCTCAGAATACTTCTTATTTAGAAAACGCCTTAATTTCCCAACATTTTTAAGATGGAAGAAACGTGATTTGGACAACTTTGTAATGTGCACTTTAAATGACATGCTAGAGTCAACGATAACTCCTAGATTGCGGGCTGAATCAATAAAATTAATGGTGATTCCAACTGAGTTAAATGATGACAAAATATTGTTGTTATCAGCGCCATTCCCTCCAACAATTAACATCTCTGTTTTATCGGTGTTTAAAGGTAGGTAGTTCTCATCCATCCACTCCTTTAATTCACTAACACAACTAATTAAAGACAACATCGGAGAAACTTCATTTGATCTAAATGAAAGGTATAACTGGGTGTCATCTGCATATGAGTGAAAATTAACATTATGTTTCCTAAAGACAGATCCAAGTGGAAGCATATAATGGTCCCAGTACTGAGCCCTGCGGGACACCATATCTCACTTCTGTGTATAATGATTTGATATATAAGAACTAAACCAAGCGAGCACAGTGACTGTAAGGCCAACATCATTTTCTAGCCTGTGCAGTAAAATAGAATGGTCAATGGTGTCAAATGCTGCGCTTAAGTCTAACAACATAATTACAGTGGAGTTTCCTTCATCAGAGGATATCAGAATGTCATTTACAACCCGTGTTAGTGCACACCTGTGTTAGTGCACACCCGTGTTAGTGCACAACCCGTGTTAGTAATTGTAATGTGTAAGGTGTGACTGAAGCTGATTGCCGACTATTTTTTCTAGTATTTTAGAGAGAAAGGGTAAATTTGAAATAGGTCTATAATTATTTAGTATGTGTGGGTTTAGGTCTGACTTTTTAAGTAGTGGTTTAATGGCTGACACTTTTAGTGCATCAGGTACTGTGCCATGCAATAATGAAGTTTTGATAATGTTTAGAATAGGCGCTGCAAGAACATGCATTGCACTTTTTACTAGTTTTGTTGGCACTGAATCTATGGAACAAGTAGTGGGTTTCATTTTAGAAATTAAAGTTAAGACTTCCTGCTCAGTTGCAGGATTAAAATTACTAAAGAGCTGAATACAATGTGAAGCAGGTCTGCTAAGCTAGTATGCGGTTTGTACTGTGATACTGAGATCTGGGATCTTATATTTTTAATTTTCTCATTGAAGAAGTTCATAAAGTCTGTACTGCTAATATCTGTTGGTATTTTGCACTGTAGATCTGAATTCCCATTTGTTAATTCAGCCACTGTTTTAAACAGTATCCAAGGATTTTTATTATTGCTATCTATTATTGTAGAATAGTATTCTGAGCGAGCTTTAAAGAGAGCTCTTTTATATTTTTTAACACTCTGTCCAAGCAATTTGAAAGACAGATAGCTTTGTTGTTCTCCATCTGCACTCCAGTTTTCGACACTCTAAGTTAAGAGCTCGAGTGTTTTCATTAAACCAGGGAGAGTTTCAATGTGCTTTGATCACTTTTGTATTAAGGGGAGCCACTGCGTCCAGAGCATCTCTCAAGGTCACATTTTAATGAGATGTTAGCTGATCTAAATTGTTTTCCACATTTACATTTGATGTTAACTGATGTGAATGGTTTTCCACAATTACCTTCAATTTGCTCAAAGTATCTATGAATTTTGAAGCAGTATTACAATCTAGATGTCGCACTGTCTTTGTTTAAATCTGTGAGTGCGTTGGCAAGGGCAGGACTAAATCAATTGTAATTAAGTAGTAAACAGAAATAACTTAATTTGATGGAGTAATATTTAAATTTTGAATTTCAACTTTGTAAGTTATAATTAAATCTAATGTGTGGTTATGATTATGAGTTGGACCTTTGACAATCTGACAAAATCCTACTGAATTTAATAAATAAGTAAAACATTTGCTATAAGTGTCAGTTTCCACATCAATGTGTACATTAAAATCCCCCATCAATACTACGTGATCATAATTTATAGTCAAATCAGATAAAAGGTTGCTAAATTCAGTCATGAACAATGAATATGGCCCTGGTGGTCTGTAGACTAGCACTATAATTATATTGGAATCTGTTTTAATATTTAAAGTGAATGCCTCAAAGGATGTAAAGTCGCCTAAATTTTTAGAAGTGATTTGCATTTTGTTACAATGAATTATTCCAAGGCCTCCTCCTCGACCAGAATCTCTAGACTTATGAAGGAACAAGTATTCATCTGGTGATGCCTCAGACAGTGTCAGATTTGCTAAGCCAGGTTTCAGTGAGAAGACACAGATCAGATTTAGTACTTAATATAATATCATTTACTAAAACAGCTTTACTGCCAAGAGAGTGAATGTTCAATAAGCAGCATCTAAAATTGCATGCTTCTTTCTGAACTGGTGATATAGTTTTGTTTTAATTTGAAGTAAATTTCTATTACAGATGCCCCTGGTGGAGGGTCTGGTTTTATCTCTTGGTCTAATTATACACTTTATTTTTTGGTTATCAAGTAATTTAAGGTTTGCATCAAGACTAAATTTACTGGATGCCCCACAACAGGGATTATGGGTAACAGCTTCAGGATAGTAACAGGTGGGATAAACAACAGCCTGTGATTTAAGATCACATGACTGTGGCCTGGGTGGTGCTCTAATCAGTCAGCCAGGCAGTTTTGCTGCCATATTTTGGGATAATACATAAGATCCCCTCCAGTTAGGATGAAGACCATCTCTTTTGAAAAATCCAGGCCTTTCTCAAAAATCATCCCAATTGTTCACAAACGCTATGCTTTTATTTGCATTCCAGGTTTCTAGCCAGCAGTGAAGGGAATGCAATCTGCTATAAATCACATCCCCTCTATATAATCTTGGTAAGGGGCCAGATACAACTAAATTCCGACATTTTCTTTTAGCTTTGGTGCATAGAGAGATGAAGTTTCTCTTTAATACCTCAGATTGCTGTAAATAAATATTATTAGTGCTGACATGCAGCAATAAGGTAGATACTTCATCGGCAACACAGTCCAATGAGGCCTCTATGTCAAAATTCTTGGCCCCTGTGAGGCATTTAACATTAACTGCTGGTTTAACATAGTTTGGAATTCTAACATTCCGCACTATGGAATCGCCAATTATGAGCACTTTCTTCTTCTCAGTTTCCACAGGCACGCTGCGGAGTGCTGAGAATCTGTTCTGGGTCTGAATTGGTGGCCTGGGTGCTGAGGGACTAAATTTTGACTTCTTAGACCTCCCTCTTACTGTTACCCACTCGTCCTGTGGCTGAATTGGTGCTGCTGACTTCAGCCGCGCACTGACTACAGTGGGACCTGGAGAGACTGAAGCCGAATCAGAAGTAGCCGAATTGTCTAAACAAACCGAATCAATCCAATTTTTGGTTTGCCTAATTGCTATCAGGTTCCTAACACGGTCCCTCCAATTCGCGTATTTTCCTGACCAACTCTAAATTAAGAAACACTTTTGGTCAGGTGAAGCTGTCTACACTGTCAGCTGGAAAACCTGAACTGTACATGCTGCAGGACACACAACGTATAAACATGCCCTCGACAGGCAGAGAACAGATAGAACTTACATTTAGCGCTGATATCATCTTCTTCATTTTTCAGGTTTGGTGATTTCAGTGCTTTCCGCGTTCAGCTGAATCACTAAGAGACCGTCATCTTTAAGTTTCCATCACCTGGTGAGCAATCGACTTGGATTTTAAACTCCTGGTAAATTCTCCTGGTCAGGTGTCGGCTTTACTTCAGTTGAACTTACTTGGGAGTTTGCGAAGGGCTATGTGCCTGAGGGAGACGCCGCTGCTTTGTGCTTCCTCTCGCTGCTGCTCCGAAGAGGTGGGGCATGAAAGAGAGAAAGAGAGAGAATAATACAGTACAAAATAGTAAATAATAAATACACATAATTGCAATGGGATTAAAAGAATGCTCAGAAATTAGAATGTGCAAAGGAAGAGTGAACTGAGTTAAGGACTGCCCAAAGTGTACTTTTTTCTGAAATACTGTTCTTTTTGCAATTATTTATTCATAATATCTATCATTGTTACAATTGTGTTTACAGTACATCCCCAAAATTCACGGGGGTTACGTTTCTAGAGCACCCACGAATTGTGAAAAACTGCGAATTTTGGATGTGGTTAAAAAAAATGCCTATTTTTATAGTTTAAACCCTAAATATGCCCCCAAAACACTTCAATTTAATTTCAAACTCAGCTTAATACATTACCTAAAAATAAAGCATGTAAAGTTAAACCTGTATTCTGTACTGCTATGTCTCCCGGGTGTTTTCATTGCCAGAAGCCTTAAATGGTGCAACTCGTTTTGGCGGCCTCTTGGAGCTTTAACCCTTAAACTGCAACATACTTGGGGGTTAATGCATCCCTGGATGCCAAATACTTTTTTGCTGCACTTTAAGTAAACGTCACAATTAACAAAGAAAAAGTTAGATTTTAATGGAAAACACTTTTTTTCATGCAAAGAGCATCATAATTACTGCAACACTGATAATTTTACACACTGCTAATGAACTGTAAAAAGTATTTAAAAAAACTACTGGAACAATATGTACAAAGTGCATCTGATGCCATGTATGTAAATCACTGAGCCAACTGCGCTTTAACTGACTGCACGCCAGCACACAGAGGTAAGCGCTGACGCTGGCAGGCTAGTCTTAGTGCTGCTGCAGGCTGTCACACTTGGGTCACAGAAACACAGGAGATTGTAGAGACAGGAACTTTATTTAAACACTTCAAACAAACATGTCCCTTTCAGAAGAGAAACAAGCTCTGTATGCATTTAGTTATCGATTAAACAATAGACAAACATCATAGGGGAGCACAATCCCCAACAGAAACAGAGAATGTCTGGGGAGTAGGAGAGAGAAACAAAGCAATCAGCCGGAAAGGACAGGTACTGTTCAGGCTTTTAAGTAAACAGAAAACAGAAGAACACTCAGGTGGAGATGTATCACAGTCAATCAGCAGAAAGGAGAAATGAATAACGCTGTAGCGGTCCGGTGCCGCTAAGATTCATACCGTCGACAAGACAGTGATTTAATTATTTTTATGGTGGAGATTCCACCCAGGGGTGGCACGGTGGCGCAGTGGGTAGTGCTGCTGCCTCGCAGTTAGGAGACCCGGGTTCACTTCACGGGTCCTCCCTGTGTGGAATTTGCATGTTCTCCCCGTGTCTGCGTGGGTTTCCTCCGGGTACTCCGGTTTCCTCTCAAAGTCCAAAGACTTGCAGGTTAGATGCATTGGTGATTCTAAATTGGCCCTAGTGTGTGCTTGGTGTGTGTGTGTGTGTGTGTGTGTGTGTGTGTGCCCTGCGGTGGGCCGGCACCCTGCCTGGGGTTTGTATCCTGCCTTACGCCCTGTGTTGGTTGGGATTGCCTCCAGCAGACCCCCGTGACCCTGTAGTTAGGATATAGCGGGTTGGATAATGGATGGTTGCCATTTAAGCCTTGACTCGACCAGCGTGCACTCACAGACAAAGACATAAAACAAAGCAAACCGGTAATCAAACAGCAAATAAAGAATGTAATGAAAACAAATGAAATAAGAAAACAACGATACCACCCCTGTTCCCCTTACGGCGATTACACATTAAATAAAACAAAGCACAATCAAAACTCACACAGTAAATCATGAAAAAGTTCATGAAAAACGGCAACGGATGAAATGTAATGATGAAAATAGATAGTCCAGAGATCCTCATGTTGAATGGGAATGTAAAAATAGTCCTACCGATAGTTCCTGAAATGGTGAAGACAGGTTCAGGAGCTCTCCTTTCTTTGCAGGATGACCATGAATCCACTTACAGTCCTCATGTACACAGGCAGACTGCAGACAATCCAGACGCACGAAACAATCCAGGACAAAATGAATAAGTACAGGTAACCCAACAGAAGGCAGACAGACAGGAACTTGAAACACAAATTACAAAAACTTTTTTTTTGCTTTTTGTCACCGGCCCCCTTTTTTAAAAGCTGCGCTGACACCCTTTGACCTCAACAGTCCCAGCAGCCTTAGCAGAAGACCAATCAGATCTACTGCAGGGACTGCTGGGAGTTGCAGCTTCAAATTCTATTGACTACTTTCACCATTCCAAGCTGCGGTTCTCTCTACAGTACAGTATTGCCACGAAAAAAGCCATAAAAATTGCGGAGGATATTTGCGGTTTCCGCTAACAATTATTAGTTAGGTTCTAAGGAAAAATCCGCGAATGACTGAGGCCGCGAACTCCCCCCTTTGTGGGGGTCTACTGTAATTTCTTTTAAGAATAAGAAAAGTTTGAAGTGGGTATTTATAAGAAAGAAAATGTATTCTGACAAGTAAACATATAGTTGAAGTGGAAAAGGGTGAAAAGAGGCATTGTTTTCAGATATTACTGATAAGAACAGCTATGTTTCTTTGGTGTTTACTTAACCTCCCCCCTCTCATAAGTTCTTAGGAGATTCTGTTAGGTGCTAATTCAGAATATAAAATTTGTGATTTATGGTGAAGGAGGTGCAAAGCTATGGTTTTAAAAAAACATCTCTGAATGAAGATATTATTTCTGACATGGGTTATATGCACTGTGCTTGAGTACAGAGTACGTTTCTATATTCTATCTGTGACGTCAGAAGTGTGTATGAGCTCTGAATATCAGATAAAAGGGAAACTTTATATTTTATAAGCCCTGTGAGGGGGGACAAGATGAGTTTGGAAGAATGAGTATTCCTTCCCCTTTTAGCAAGAAAGCTTTGGGGATCACAGACAAGTTTAATGAGCCTGAGTGATAAGAGGAAAATAAAAAGTATGGCAATGAGCTGGTGACAGACACAGAGAGAGAGCTAACTAGAAACCAGACAAGATGAAGATCTAGCTACAGGAAAATGATGACTGCACCAGAGACTTTCTGTAACTACTAAGACTATGGGCCGCTTGGAATTGACACACATATTGAAAGTGTTGTTGATCTTCACCTGCTTTCAGAACTACAGGGTGATCCAGGTTGAACTGCTATACATATAAAAAGCCACAGTTCTTTTTGCTTTTGTTTCCTGACACTTGCTATAATATTTATATATTAAAACTTAATAAATCTGCTTTCCAGCTTGTATATTTTGTTCTATTTGTTTTGCTAAAAGCTGAGAAAATGTGTTTTTTTTTTCATTAGCTAGATCAATCAAAGGTGTAAGAAATAAGCTACTGTGACTGAAATACCTGACTGTACATCCCTAAAGGTTCGTATGTGTGTGAGTAGAGAAACGGCAGTAGTGACAGAAATGTAGCATATAACAATAAAATTAAAAAAGTACATAAACACATGAAGAGTAATAATTCAAAAACAACAAAAATAATGAAAAGGAAAATATTCATAAACCAGTGGACAAACCCTGGCTATAACATCTATAAGGACTCGACCAGAGGCCAGTGTTGTGCATGAACTGGTTCAAAAAGAGCACATTTATTGAACAAACTCATTTTTCTAAGAGCAGTGAACTTAGCGTAATGTATTTGCAAGTGAAGAACTTGAAGGTGAGCTAATTTAGTTTTATGTGACATTTTGGATCTGGTTTAGGTCCAGATTAAATGTGTTGCCTTACCTTGTAATATAGGGTGTGGTATAGCGGATCCACAGCTCACGTAAAAATGGCCAGTTTTAAATAAATGATCGCCACCAAGCGGTTCTCGGGGAATTCGTAATGCGTGCGATTCTCACTTAAGTGCACAGGTGAGGAGTTGTTCGCATCCGTAATTGTTACCGGGAGCTTCTAATCACCACAGCTGAACCACGTCCCCGTCATAAATAGAACCGCAAGGTGGCTAGCAAGGGGGGAAAAAGGAAAAAAAAAAAAGGAAGAAACGGAGGTTGTGAGAGTAAGGAAGAAGGCAGGAAGGCGGAGGAGAAAGCCGGTGCGTGAGGAAAGAGAAAGAAAAAGTGAATGAGCTAGCGAATGCTCGTAGGCAGCTGGAAGGTGAGCCCCGAGAAGAGTGTTTGGCCAACACTTGGTGGGGCAGAAGGAAATGGTCGCTCCAGTTGAGCGATCAGGGAGCTGGATTGACCGATGATGATGTATGGCTTGCTGTGGAAGACAGCGGGAGTCGGGAGGCTTGGGTGGTGAATTCCCTGGTGTGAGCGTCCTGGTCATTGGGGAAGCCAAGTCTCGACCTGGAGAGTGCTAGACCAAAGCCAGGGATCGGAAAGCCTCCAGATTAGTTGTGTGGGAAGAAGGTCAGCTGCTGGCAGGGCGACTCTCCTGTTGCAGGGCCCAGATGGGAGAATCAGGGGAGCCGCCAGGTAAAAGAAGACACGGGCTTTGTGTTTTTAAAGGATTGCTTCCAGCCATTGTTTTAATCTCATTTTAAAGGATTGTTTTTTCTAGTATGTTTTTTTTACCCCCACAATTTCACTTCTGTTTTTATGGATTATTTATTTAAGGACTTATTTGAGACACTGCACTTTATTTAATTTGGACACTTTGTTTTTGTTGTTGTTTTTAATAAAAGCACTTTGTACTTTTTTACACCATCCCCTTGCTCCATTTGTTGTGCCTCACTGCCGAGCTCATCAGTGACATTACCGACAGTGCAGGGTTCAAAGACTCCCGAAAGCAAGATGGGAGCGTGGAGCAGAACCACATTGTCACATAAGGATGGAGCCGAATCCAAACACAGTATTCAGATAAGCACAAATAGTGGATTTATACAAATATTTATTTCATACGAATGTTTTGCCATTTATTTGTATTCAGAAAAATAACGTAAAATCAAATAGGTACTGTGTGTGTCTGCCTGCTTGTGCTTAAGCTGCACCCCCGCTGACACAAGCACACAGTGAAGCTCCGCTTTCGCTTTTAGGAAAATGTTGGACTTCGCAAGGCCACTTTATATTTTTCCCAATTGGACATGCAATATGTGACACAGATTTTGGCCAGCAGCGTAATAGGTTAGTTCACCTACATGCTGATTCCACTGTCACCATTTGTGTCACACGGTTGGAAATAGAGCGACAATTTATATGTATACTTGCATCTATTTAATTTCTTTTTTGACCGGGAGGATATTAGCATATAGCATATTGTATTTTATTCAAGAGCACCGTAATGGCCTAATATAAGGCATGCAAAATTGAAAAAAGTAAACTCATGGGTCATTTATTCTCACTCCTTAGAAAATACAAAATGAACTGAACATGAACTAGTTCAAAATTGAAATGGTGAACTATGAACGTGAATTTATTCATTTTAATCTGTGTGAACTGAACTTTGAGCTAGTTCTTGTGAGGTGTGAACTTGCACAACACTGCCAGTGGCTCCAGGTGTCCCCGCAATACTTCAGGCCCATTTAGTATAAAGCACCTATGCATCCCTGCAGGAACCTCAAAAACATAGTAATAGGAAGCACCCAATGTACATGAGCCATATGTTCCACCCTGCTGCCATCTATCCAGCTTAGGCAAACTAGAAGCTATTTAGCTTTGTCCTCATTGTCCCTCCACTAACCAGTCATATCCAGAATCATTATTATCGGGGATTTTTCAATAATTTACAACCCTGGCATCCTTGCCAGAACTAATTAGAATTGGCATCCCCTTCAGGATATTATAATTCTGCCCCTGGCTATGACACATTTTACACATCACTGTGCAGAAGCCTGCCTCACACATTTTGTTTCCAGCATGCTTAAAGGATCTGGTGTTACAAATGTCTTTTATCATTTCCAATAAATTTGGAAAACTAATAGTGGTAATTGATGTCGCCTCACAGATATAGCATCTTAGGTCTGAATCTGCACCTGGTTGCTGTCCATATGCAGTTTGCACATATTCCCTGTGTTTGTACAGGTCTTCCTCCTGTTTTACCCAAAGACATGGGCATAGCCAGAAATTAATAACAGCAGAGGATGGAACATAATTCTGTCTATGGTCAGTTGGAAATATCATAAAATTTATTTCTGGGGACGTTCAAGGGAAGAGATTAGGTTAATTGGTGGTATCACATGTGAATAGGGGAGTATGAATGGGTCCTGCTATTGACCGGCACCCTGTTCTGGGCTGTTTCCTGCCTTGTACCCAATGCTGCCATGATAGGCTGTGGCCCTCAATGACCTTGAATTGGATTTAGTGAGATTGATGAGGTTGAGGTATATAATGTATATACTCACTTTAATATATTTTTTTATCAAGTAACTGGAAGGGGTAGTGGAGAAAGCATTTTTAAAAACATTATTTAGCGTTTAATTTATTTTATAAATATATTTTATAAATATATATTTTATATATATATATATATATATATAAATAATAAATATATATATATTATATATAAATATAAATAGTATATATATTATTATATAAATATTTATATAATAAATATAAATATATATATTTTATATATAAAATATATATATATATATATTTATAAATATTTTATAAATATATTTTATATTTATTTATTTATTTTCTAATGCGGGCTCTGCATCAGTCTGTCATGGTGAAAAAGGAGCTGAGCCGTATGGGTAGTGACCGAAAGAACGAGATCGCGAATACAAGCGGCTGAAATGAGTTTCCTCCGCAGGGTGTCTGGGCTTTCCCTTAAAGATAGGGTGAGAAGCTCAGTCATCCGGGAGGGGCTCAGAGTAGAGCCGCTGCTCCTCCGCATTGAGAGGAGTCAGATGAGGTGGCTCGGGCATCTGATCAGGATGCCTCCTGGATGCCTCCCTGGTGAGGTGTTCCGGGCACGTCCAACCGGGAAGAGGCCCCGGGGAAGACCCAGGACACGCTGGAAGGACTATGTCTCCCGGATGGCCTGGGAACACCTTGGGATTCTCCCGGAAGAGCTAGAAGAAGTGGCTGGAGAGAGGGAAGTCTGGGCATCTCTGCTCAAGCTGCTGCCCCCGCAACCCGACCTCGGATAAGCGGAAAAGGATGGATGGATGGATGGATTACTTGGCGTTTGTCTGTAAATTTTGTCAGCTTCTAATGAAATATTTTGTCAAAGTATAAGTCTATTCTACATTTTCTTACATGAGGAATCTATTGCTGACATTTGTAAACACTAAGGAGGTAACAACAAAAAAATCAAAATGATCTGGAAAGACTTCAGAAATGAAAGAACACATGGAAAATGCAGTTTAAAGTAGAAAAGTTCAAGGTGCTACACATGGGCAGCAGGAACATTAATTATAACATATAGTATGGGAGACACTGTTCTAAGGGATGCAACCACTGAAAAGGATTAAAGGCTTTATGCTATTCCATCATTTAAACAATGTGCAGAAGCAATTAAAAAGACAAGTCAAATGTTAGGTGATATTGTAAAAATCGTCATATATCAATCAAGGGACATCATAGTCAGACTATATAATGCACTAGTGAGACTGCATCTGGAGTACTGTGCACAATTCTGGTCACCAAATTTCAGGCTGCCCAGAGAAGAGCAACCAGTAGACTCCAAGATTTAAGGACATGTTGAAATCTGACACACTCAGAAAATTAAACCTGTTTATTCTCAAACATAGAAGACTGCATGGGAACTTAATCCAGGTCTTCAAAATTCTTAAAGGCTTTGATAAAGCAGGTCAAGCAGAATTCTTTCAACTTAACAGTGAATCATATTCTTAAGGACCCCAATGGAATTTAAGGGTAAGTGAATTTAGGACTTAAGCCAGGAAGCAATTCTTTACGCAAAGAGTTGTGAGAGCATGGAACAAACTACTTAGTCATGTAGTTGAAGCAGACACCTTGACAACCTTTAAGAAGTATCTGGATAAGATATAGTTTAGCTATTATTTAAACAAACAAGCTCTATTGACTGAATTGTCTGCTCTCATTTTTCAAATTGCTTATGTTCTTAACCCACGATTCCATTTTATTTTATAATGGGTACTGCCATTTTCTATTGATAACATCATCTGTTGCAATGATAACTGCTCCAAGGATTCACCAGCAATGAGCAACATGAGATATCCCTGGAGCAACCATATAAATAAGTCAGGGTGTATGATTTCAGATCATCTGTGGTTAGGATTCATTGTGTGATTTCTTTTGAAATCGTATTGCCTTTTTATCTCTACTTTCAATTAAGAAATTTGATTTTTGTTTTGAATATTGGACTCTTCCGCTTGACTGTTTGATGTTTTGGTAACAAACTCTGACCATGTTCTTTCTCCTAGTCTTCTTTAATTAAAAAAATCTCCCTGTCTCTCTGAAAAGCAGTACATAAGCAAGTTTGCTTAATTAAAAATCTGGCTATAATGCTGAACAATAGTTAATGCAGGCTGTTGTTTTCTGGTTTCTTTTTAAAAAATGTTTCTACTATTTTGAATAACATTTTATCAAAACTTCTTTCTTGGATACATTTTTGTTGTTTATTTAATATTTAATTTTGTTTGTTAGCTTTTTTAAAATGTATTTTTCATTTTGAAACATTTTTTATCTTCATTTCTGAGTTATTTTCATTGTATTTATTTAATATACAACATTAAATTATATAATAGGCAATTTGTTTATTTGGGCCAGAGGTTTTGATGTTTACCCTTTCCCCTCTTGTGATTTTTTTAAGCCATAGACTTTTTTGAGAAGAGATTTCAGTCCTTTTCAGAATCTGTTAAGCTTCAGTTGCAATAATATCTCAGACAGAAAATTACACAGTCTGGGGACCTGAGAGCCGTTTCTCTGTTGATTTCAGGTGATGTTTCCTCTTTACCTTCTCAGATTGTTATCACTTGCATACATAAGAGTAGTTGACAGTTAAGGATGCTGCAGTCACGATGACGTTTAGCAGTTCCAAATCTGAGATCATGCAGAGCTCCTGGAAAAAATGGTATGCTTCTAGTGGATAAGTGGAAGCAATTGGCCAAAGTAAAAGATTTCAGTTACTCAGTGTGTAATCAGTCAAAAGCACTCTGAAAAGATAAACTGAAATAAAAATAAATTGAAAGTATCCTAGCATCTTGGTCATGGGCAAGTAAAGAGGTGACCATGAGAATGACAAGATAAATCTCTGAAGCAATAATTGCACTAGACTGTGATGGTAGCTAAGTACTTAGATAGAGGTTTTAATTTACTAGACTAAATTCCCATTCTCACAAGGTAGTTATCAAATGAATGAGATCTTCAGTAGAGGAGGCCAAAATAGGGTTCCTGTGCATGGTTGGTAGACTCAATCATCAGGATAAAGAGAAGAGGGCAACAATACAGCAGGTACTTAAAATAAAATCACTGCTTCTTTAGATCAAGAGGTGTCGATCATATTGGTTTGTAGTTGCAGTGAGGACACGATCCAGACATCTCCAACAGAAAATCAACCACACACTGTCCATTTAGAGAAGGCCCAGAGTTAGACACAGAACGTGATGAAGTGATTATATCTCTTGGCTGGCTTGAGATAAACAAAGAGTTTTCTAGAAGTACTTAAAGACTGAAATTGGGTTAGGATGGCCTAACCCACTTGCCCTGGTATGACACCATGACCCTTATCTGGCAGCACAATGGGGAGTGATAAAGAGACCCTAAAGTGACAAAATAAGCGGAAAGAGTAGGACAAGAAGGAACTCACAAAAAAGTACTAGCAGAAAGTGAGTTATTTACTACCTGAAATGTGTGTGATATTTTAAGGTAAGCATTCAAGGCATGCTAAATCTGCACAGGTACAATAATGTATACACTCTTCTCAACATGCCATTAAATTAAATGAGTCTTTCTTAATCACTAGGCATGTGCTGTACTTGAGTTTGTTCCTCTCTGGGATAAGCCACAATCCTAGCTCTATACGTAAATAGATAAATAGATGATTATACAACTCCCTAGGGGGATGTTTGGCTTTTTACAGAAGATCTGTAGCACATTCCTTAGCGTATGATGCTGTTTTAATGTCATTTTCATGTATATTATCTTTAGTCCCCAAAACTGACTGGATTTCCAGGACTGCTTAAGGTCATGTTACATTCAGCAATTTTAGGCTGTAAACATCATTTACATAATCTTAGTAACTCAGAGGCAGTCACTGCTTGCACACATAACACCCAGTCTAACATACCCAGTGATTCAGGTTAATCCATCTGCAACTTGTTCCAACAAAATCAAGCAGGTTTGATTTTGTCCTAAATCATAGGAGTGGACTTATGTGTAGGTGAGAGCTGAAAAGTAATGAATGTTCACCCAAAAGTACAATGTACAGTATATAATGTAGCCACAAGGAATAAGGAACACAGGTGTTTTGGAACTGCCAAACAGAACAGAGACTCGTCTGTCTGATGTTGCATGGTTTATCTACCACGACAGAATGGAATAAAGCACTTGCTGTACCACTAAAACAGCTACTGTAGATATGTTTTCTTGAAGATGGCACAGTTACTTGGAAGGAGAGCTGCCATTGAATTGTTTGGGCCCAAGTTTAAATATGAGTTGGGTTAATTTCTTTGTGAAGTTCCTAGTCCTCCTTGTGTTCAGATAATTGACTTTTCTGACTACAAATTTTCCCACTCTAATAATATTTGCAAGATTCACAGTGATACAAAATGTAGCACCTTGTAATAAGTATATTTCTGTTGTACACTGGAGTAAAATTCTATTTGGAATGCTTCCTTAGGCTTTCTGGGACAACAACAACAAAAACAATCTATTTTTATATAGCCCAAAATCACAGAATTAAAAGAATGCTTCCATGAGCTTTAACAGGCCCTTTTTAACTGACTGGCCCCTCCAGCCTTGACTGTTTAAGAAGATGGGCAAAAACTCCCAAAAAAACTTTGCAGGAAAAAATGGAAGTGATTCTGGAAATTACAATTCAAAGAGAGACTCCCTACCAGACCTTGCAATGGGTGTCAAAAAATGGGGTAAATACAAGACAGGAAGTAGAATTTGAGTGGACATCTTCTTCGAGCTTGACGGCTGTTACATTAATTGGTCTCATATTTCATGAGTACACCAAGAAACAGTTTATTACTTTGGTGTTGCATTATTTTAATTTTAGGTACGGTTTCCAGGCGGTTTAATAGAATACGTTTGCAGATTTTGGCAATTGCACTGGTCTCTGGCACTCACTCCCTGAAGGACAGGTTGGTATCCTCTGGAAAGATTTCAGGGTGTGATTCCGAAGGATAGCTTTAGAGAATAAAGACAGAGTACCATTTCAGTTGACCATTCATTCCATAATATTATATTTTTCAGAGCAATAGTCGGCTCTGGTATCCCTGGCTAGGACAGCCAAACGGGAGGACAGAAGAAAAATGTCAGCCTAGGTCAAAGGGCTTTCTGTGAGATTGCCAGCTCTCAACAGAAAAGCGACAGAACCAATCTCCCAGTCGGTAAGATTTTTCTATGGCTAAGTCATCAAATTTTCTCTCACCTTGATGTGTTATAAAGGGCTGACAAGCATGTCTTTGTGCAACTATCTCAGTGAAAGTGACATAG
The DNA here is from genome assembly GCF_900747795.2 of Erpetoichthys calabaricus. NCBI lineage: Eukaryota > Metazoa > Chordata > Cladistia > Polypteriformes > Polypteridae > Erpetoichthys > Erpetoichthys calabaricus. The sequence goes on along the minus strand of NC_041402.2, from coordinate 151,073,457 downwards.
ATTAATTAATACTATGTTAGTCTAAATAAATGTGTTTTTAAGCAAGACTTAAATATTGACACAGTGTCTGAGCCGCGAACAATCGCAAAAAGGCTATTCCAGAGCTGGGGCTCTATAAGAAGGTTATGCCCCCTGCTGAGTACTTAATTATTGTTAGTACTACTAGGAGACCAGAATCCTGAGAGCAAAGCTAAAATGCTAGACAGTATTTAAAGTAGCAGGTCATATAAATATTCTGGGGCAAGTCCGTTTACAGCTTTATAGTTTAGAAGCAGGATTTTGTAATCAATACGAAATTTGACATTTAACCAGTGAAGGCCACACAGCACTGGGCTAATGTGATCAAATTTTCTGGTTCTTGTGAGTATATTGGCTGCTGCAATTTGAACTAACTGAAGTGTATTAATAGACGTTACCACACATCCTATTAGTAGTGCATTGTAGCAGCCTATTCTAAACATTATACAGTAAATGAATGCACAAGTTTTTCTGAATTTTGCATAGTCAGCAACTGTGTCAATTATGCAATTTTGCTTAGATGGAAAATGCTGTCTTACAGACATTTATTATATGAGCATTGAAAGACAGGTCAGTATTGATGATAACACCTAAGTCTCTTACCCTAACACATGGTGTGCTTTATAAGCCATTTATGCAAACAGAAAAAGCCTAGTAGCAATATTTTTGTTCTCTTGGAATTTAACATCAGAAAATTATATAGCATAAGTACTCAATTATATTTAGTTGGTAGAGTAACTAAATCAGTTACTAATTGTTGCTATCTTGTTATTATGATCTCCAGGCTTATGAAAATTAAAAAGACTCAAAATTAGCCTAGGACAGGGCCTGAAGAATAACAGGTAGGCCTCACAAATACTAAATAAGCCTGGCTCTCAACAGTCATGAAGTAGGTTGTGCCCTGCAAACCCAAATCCCAAAGCACACACATCTCCAAAAAGTGGGAGGAACCATATAAAACTACTGGCCCAAAACTATGATGGGCCAAACAGGCCAAAAATCATATATGTTTGTACGAAAACTATTGGTTTACGCATGAACATTATTGGTTTATGGATAATTACTTTCAGTTTGCGTGCATACTTAATTGGTTTGCGTGTGAACAATATTGGTTTCATTCATATGAACTATATTGGTTCGTGTCTGTATATTATCGGTTTGTGCGTGAACTATATCCGTTTGTATATGCATAACACTGGTTATATACACTACATATACACTATATTGATTCGCGTGTGTATATCAGTGGTTCCAGTACGTTTGTTATTGGTTTGTGAGTGAACTGCATTGGTTTACGCTCGCATGTTATCGGTTTGCATATGAACTATATTGGTTTGCATTCTGTGCCGGTCTAACAATGGATTTGTGTATGCACTATATTGGTTTCATGCACGTCTTATACTGGTTTCATGTGGGTAACATATCGGTTTTGCGCTTGAACTCTATTGGTTGTATGTGTGTACCATGTCGGTTTCTTGTACGAAACATACTGGTTATGCGTGCACAGCCTAATGCAACTTTGTTTATGAACTATATCGGTTCTGCGTGCGAACTATATCGGTTGTTCACGTGATCTTCAGCGGAAATGGGAGGGGCAAAAAAACAGGAACTCAGGGGCCAGTAGAGTCATGGAGCGTGAAGAGAAGCTGACAGAAGACGGATCTGGGTTTACTTTAAACAGCGCAGTATTTTTTTTCCGTACAATAGGTTTGAGAAAGGACTTGGTGGTAATTATTACTATTTAATAGAATCTGCCATTGAGTGTGTAATGAACACAAAGCTGAAGTTAAGTACATATTTGGTCGTCTTTTTATTCGCTTCCAGCTACATGCTCGCTTACAACTGTACTTTTCCACACAGCTTTTGCAAACTAGTCACTTATTCTAAAGGCAAAATATTCTACATTTACGACTGACGCCTTTATCTAGTATAACATTTAGTTACTACTGGTTACATTTCTTATGCCCAGCGATCCCACACCGTGCCGCCTAGACAGGTGAAGTGACATGCTCATGGTCACACAGTGTCACTATCAGGATTTGAACCGACAAATGTAGGGTTTAGAGGACAAAGCCCTAACCACAATGCCCCATTGCTTGCACATCTGCAACGTGTATATTATTTGACATGATATGATCGTGTCCATTCTTTGAAAAGCTAAATGTTCCATATTTAGGACCAGTATATGTGAGTTGCATCATGTTGGGCCACCTTACCTTTCACAGTTTTGTGACAAGGCATATGTGTTTTTTAAGATGCAGCCGAGTTTTGCCCTGCCCGGTACGAGTACCTGCGTATTTACACTCCAATATCTGATAAATAGGATTTACTGTGATATTTAATGGGCACTGTAAAGTGTTAAATCATGTTGGGCCACCTTAATTTTCACAGTTTTGTGACAAGACAGATTCCTTTGTTAAATTAAAGTTGTGTTTAACATTTTTGACCTGTGCAGAACCAAAATATGGAATATTTATTTTTTCACATAATTGATTAGTTTGCAATGATTCTGATTAATGTGCATGCTGTAGAATATTTTGCCATGCTGTTAAAATAGAATAAGAAGCTGGTGTGCAAAAGCTGTATGAATAAGTAGCTGACTGCAAACATATACTGGATGTAGCTAGGATTGAATAAAAAGTCAGCAGAATGTGCACCTAACGTCAGCCCCGTGATTATTTCAGAATCAACTGTACATACTGTTAAAAATAATAACCACCAAGCCCTTTCACAAACATACAGTGACATGCAAAAGTATTCAATCACTTTAAAAGTCATCCTAATTTTCTGTATGACAAAAGATTTTTCCACGTTTATTCATTCATTCTTTTTAATGTGAACTCTTGTGCTGTAACAATACATTTCCAAAGTCTAAATAAACCATTTTCTGTAGATATTTCACTGAAGAAGAAAAACTCCAAAGTTGGTGTTTGCATTAAGTATTCAAGCCCAACACATTCATACTTTGTCAAGAACCCTTTTGCTGCCGTAACAGCCTTCGTTCTTTTATAAGTAGGCCCCAGTTCTGCACATTGCTCAGGAGTGATTCTGCCCCTTTCTTCTTGGCAGGATTTCTAGAGACCCTCTATGTTGGTGAGATGGCACCTCTGAACAGTAGTTTTCAAATAGTGCCACAGGTTCTCAACAGGGTTAAGCTTAGGGCTTTGACTTGACCACTCCAAAACATTCACCTTTCTTTTTTTGAGCTATCCCAGTGTCACATTGGCCTAATGGCTTAGGGTCATTATCATGTTGAAAGATGAATCTTCTCCCGAGCTTTCATAGCAGACTGGAACAAGTTCTCTTGCAAAATTGTGCAGTATTTGTGTCCATCCATTGTCCCTTTAACTCTGACAAGATTCTCAGTCCCAGCACATGAAAAACATCCCCATAGCATGAGACTGCCACCACCATATTCCACTGTAGGAATGTTGTTTCTTAAGGCCTGGGCAATGTTAGTGTTACGCTTCACATACTTCTTCAGTATGACCAAAAACTACTATTTTGGTCTCATATGACCATAAAACCTTCTCCCACATTTTAACTGGGTCTTTCTTATGCTTTGTAGCAAATGCCATACGATCTTTTATGTGGACCTTCTTAAGGAATGGCTTCTTTCATGCTACCCTCCCATAGAGGCCTGTTTTATGTAGAACTCTTGAAATTGTGGACCCCTGCACCTTTACCCCAGCTAAAGATCATTGCAGATGTCTGAGAGTGACAGTTGGATTTCTACATCCGGCGCCGCCGAGAGTGGCAGCCTTTTCAGCAGCTCCGTGTATGACTGTATGTGTATGTGTATTTTTCTACTTTTATTTTTCTATTTTTATTTATTGATCACTCCTACCACTTTATTTTATGTGGATTTGTTCCCTGGACACACTTACTTTTACAACGTGGGCATGGATTTTTACACGCCGAGACTCGCCTATTCAAGTACTCAACTTCGAGGGCTGAGAACAAATGCCAGTGCCGGTGTGGTTCCCCATTTACCCGACGAGGTAAGAAGGCGGTATCGTGGCAGCAGAGCGGGCACTAAGCTAAAAATGAAGCGGCTTGCGAGAAAGTGGCGTTTTAAGCCTTCGTGCCTTCTGTTATTCTGGGGAATGTGAACTCAATCTCAAATAAGATCGATGAACTGGCTGCGCTGGTGAAAAATGTCAGAACCTACAGAGAATGCAGTTTGTTGTGTTTTTGCGAAACGTGGCTAACTAACACCATCCCAGATGCTAATGTGGAGCTACCCGGGTTTAGCACAGTTAGAGCGGACAGAGATGCAAGTACCTGTGGGAAGCACAAAGGAGGAGGACTCGCTCTCTATGTTAATACACGGTGGTGTAACTCTGGACATGTTAAAGTCAAAATCTCCACTTGCTGCAGGGACATCGAACTGTTGGCCGTAAGTCTGCGTCCCTATTACTTGCCCAGAGAGTTTGGACACGTAATTTTTGTTATTGTATACATTCCTCCTCGGGCGGACGTGGAGATAGTGGGTGACATCATCCATTGTGCTGTTGCTAAGTTACAAACGCAGCACCCCGAGGCACTTGTGCTAATCGCTGGAGACTTTAACCATGTGATGCTGGACAAAACATTACCTGCCTTCTCTCAGTATGTGAACTGTAACACCTGGGGAAATAAGACTATTGATTTACTGCATGCAAACGTTAAAGACGCATACAGCGCCACCCCGCTGCCTGCTCTTGGGAAAGCAGATCATAACCTGGTTCTGCTTCAGCCTCACTACAAACCAAAAGTGAGGGTCCTACCTGCAACCACACGATCATTCAGGAAGTGGACCCCGGAGGCTGAGAATGCTCTGAGAGAATGTTTTGGAACTACAGACTGGGATATCCTGCAGGGATCACATAGTGAGAACATTGAGGAGGTTGTTGACTACACTACTGACTACATCAACTTCAGTATGGACACTGTAGTTCCAGTTTACTGTACGCTGCTATGCTAACAACAAGCCATGGATTACAAGTGACATCAAGGGCCTTTTGAACCAGAAGAAAAGGGCTTTTAAAGACAGTGATCAGCATGAGCTTAAGCACGTGCAGAAGAAACTCTGAGTCCAGCTCAGGGCGGCGAAGGAGCAGTACAGGAGAAAGCTGGAGCAGAAGTTACAGAACAACAGCATAAAGGAAGTGTGGGATGGGATGAAGATCATCACTGGCTGCAGCTCGAAGCGGGGTGCCACCATCGAGAGAGACGTGAAGAGAGCAAACCAAATGAACAACTTCTTTAACAGGTTTGACCACCCTAACCCACTCTCACTCTCACCTCGGAGTACTGCACTCTCTACACATCCTTCTGCTGATACCAGCATAGGAGAGACATCCCCACCCACAATTACAGCAGCGCAAGTGAGCAGAGAGCTGAGGAAACTTCGTGCCAGCAAAACAGCAGGTCCAGATGGAGTATCGCCACGACTGCTGAAGGTCTGTGCATCAGAGCTGGGGGGTCCTCTACAGTGCATCTTCAACCTGAGCCTGGAACAGGGGAGAGTCCCAAGGCTTTGGAAAACATCTTGCATCACCCCAGTCCCAAAGGTATCACGTCCTGGTGAGCTGAATGACTTCCGGCCTGTCGCTCTAACATCACATGTGATGAAGACCATGGAGCGGCTGCTGCTTCACCACCTGAGGCCACAGGTCCAACACGCCCTCGACCCTCTGCAGTTCGCATACCAGGAGAAGGTGGGAGCGGAGGATGCCATCATCTATATGCTACATCGATCCCTCTCCCACTGGGACAGAGGCAGTGGCGCTGTAAGAATTATGTTTCTAGGCTTCTCTAGCACCTTCAACACCATCCAACCTCTGCTCCTTAGGGACAAGCTGACAGAGATGGGAGTAGATTCATACCTGGTGGCATGGATCGTGGACTATCTTACAAACAGACCTCAGTATGTGCGTCTCGGGAATTGCAGATCTGACATTGTGGTCAGCAACACAGGAGCGCCGCAGGGGACTGTACTTTCTCCGGTCCTTTTCAGCCTATATACATCGGACTTCCAATATAACTCTGAGTCCTGCCACGTGCAAAAGTTTGCTGACGACACTGCTATCGTGGGCTGCATCAGGAGTGAGCAGGAGGAGGAGTATAGAAACCTCATCAAGGACTTTGTTAAATGGTGTGACTTAAACCACCTACAACTGAACACCAGCAAAACCAAGGAACTGGTGGTGGATTTTAGGAGACCCAGGTCCCTCATGGACCACGTGATCATCAGAGGTGACTGTGTGCAGAGGGTACAGACCTATAAATACCTGGGAGTGCAGCTGGACGATAAATTGGACTGGACTGCCAATACTGATTCTCTGTGCAAGAAAGGACAGAGCCGCCTGTACTTCCTTAGAAGACTGGCATCCTTCAACATCTGCAGTAAGATGCTGCAGATGTTCTATCAGATGGTTGTGGTGAGTGCCCTCTTCTACGCAGTGGTGTGCTGGGGAGGCAGCATTAAGAAGAAGGATGCCTCACACCTGAACAAACTGGTGAGGAAGGCAGGCTCTATTGTTGGCACAGAGATGGACAGTTTGACATCCGTAGCAGAGCAACGAGCGCTCAGCAGGCTCCTATCAATTATGGAGAATCCACTACATCCATTGAACAGTGTCATCTCCAGACAGAGGAGCAGCTTCAGCAACAGACTGCTGTCACTGTCCTGCTCCACTGACAGACTGAGAAGATCATTCCTCTCCCAAACTATGCGACTCTTCAATTCCACCAGGGGGGGTAAACGTTGAACATTATTCAAGTTATTGTCTGTTTTTTTATATGCATTTTTATTACTCTTTAATTTAATATTTTTTTGCTGCTGGAGTATGTGAATTTCCCCTTGGGATTAATAAAGTATCTATCTATCTATCTATCTATCTATCTATCTATCTATCTATCTATCTATCTATCTATCTATCTATCTATCTATCTATCTATCTATCTAGTCGCCTCTCTCACCAGTTGATGTCTCACTCCAATGTTGAGTTTTGAGGGAGAGCCTGTTCTAGCCAGAGTCTATGTACTTTGATGAACCTTCCACTTTCTGGTGATGAATGTAACAGTACGCAATGGGACATTCAAACTCTTCTGAAATTTTTATAGCCATTCCCAGTCTTATGCATTTTAATAACTTTGTTTCTCACATCAGTAGAATGCTCCTTTGTTTTCATTTTTGCAGTAACTGTCCACCAAAGATTACGGTGTTTACAAAAGGGGCTGTTTATATCCAGAGAGATAGAAAGGACTCACAAGTAGCACCTCATCATGTTTAATTATGACTGTTAAACGACTGTCACCTTTGTAATTAATTTGTCATTGGTGTAAAGATGAAGCTTCCAAAGCACAGAGGTTTAAATACCTATGCAAACATTAACTTTGGAGTTTTTCTTCTTCAGTTAAATGTCTACAGAAAATGGTTTATTTTGTCTTTGGAAATGTTTTATCACAGCATAAGAAAAATATTGAATGAATAAATGTGTATAAATCTTTTGTCTTGCAGAAAATGACTTTCAAGGGGATTGAATGCTTTTGTATGCCACTTAATGTTTCTGAAAGGGCTTGGTGGTGATTAACATTTAACATCTGAAATGATCACGGGACTTAAGTTAGGTACACATTCAGGTGGCTTTTTATTCACTCCTAGCTACACATATGCTTGTAGTCAGCTACGTATTCACAAACCAGCTTCTTCTTCAATGTTAAGAGCAAGGCAAAATATTATACAGCGTGTACATTAATCTGCAAACTGATACATTATTTGAAAGGATAAATATCCCAGATTTAGGACTTGAACGGGTTGAAAATGTTACACTCAACTTTAACAAAGGATTATGTCCCGGACAAGTTTATATTATGTCAAATAATATACACGTTGCAGATGTGCAAGCATTGGGGCATTGTGGTAAGGGCTTTGTCCTCTAAACCCTACATTTGTCGGTTCAAGTCCTTATAGTGACACTGTGTGACCATGAGCATGTCACTTCACCTGTCTAGGTGGCACGGTGCAGGATCACTGGGCATAAGAAATGTAACCAGTAGTAACTAAATGTTATACTGGATAACGGCGTCAGTCGTAAATGTAGAAAATTTTGCCTTTAGAATAAGTAACTAGTTTGCAAAAGCTGTGTGAAAAAGTACAGTCGTGGGTTGCAAGCGAGCATGTAGCTGGGAGCGAATAAAAAGACGACCAAATACATACTTAACTTCAGCTTTGTGTTCATTACACACTCAATAGCAGATTCTATTAACCCTTTAACCGCCAACTCCCTAAATATTCCCCAAGCCAGGCGAAATCTGAACAATTTTTGTTTTTTTACTTTTTTACATTTTTTTTACATTTTTTACATTTATTCAAGCAGTATTGACCACTAAATGTTGTGCAAGTTGCCAGTGTATACACGAAATCTATAAATGTAACCTGAATTCTCAGCTAAGCAAAACATCTTGATACCAAACCGTGCCCTTTTCAATGGTAGATACTGTCGAAACTGTAAGCGGCCCTTCCACGACAATAAACTTTCATCAACTGCAACTGACGGTCCTGGCATGTAGGGCAACTGAAATGCTTCAAATAAATGATCAATCAAAGGACGTAGCTTGAACAAGTGGTCGCGGTTTGGATCTTTCTTATCTGGCTCATTTCTGTTGTCATTCAAATGAAAGAATTTCAGCAGCAAAGAGAATCGGTTACGTGTCATGACAGCTGCAAAAATAGGTGTTGCATACATAGGATCTGTAGACCAGTACATCTCAATATCTGGTTTTCTGATTATTCCCATCAACATCAAAATCCCAATGAATTTTTTCATTTCGTTTTCATCAGTGTCAAACCAAGCACGAACACGGGAATGTGGAGGTAAATTGGGATTTTTCTCAATAAACTGTGCTGCATACAGATTTGTCTGATGAACAAAATGTCTAATCAAATCAGGTGACACAAACAGCTCATAAAACTGCTCAGCAGTGTAATTGTTTACATCAACAATAAAGCCACACGTTCCCTCAAACGAATGCAGAAAAGGTAGTTCACCACGGGCAGCAGCCCAGCTGAGATGCTGGGGATACACCCACTCAGCGCCGTCATCCGATGCGTCTTCATTCACACTATCATGCAGCGCACGTTGCTGCTCATCACTGTCACTAAAATCTTCTTCAGAACTGCTACAATCATGATCAGAACTGTCCAAAATCGCCTGCAAAGCCTCACTTGAAGTCAGTTTACGTTTCGCCATATTCACAGCTGTTGCATGCGAATCACGTCACATGACCGGCCAAAACAACCACAGACCTTGTCGAAATACAACGTAGTAATAATACCCACGCCAAACCGTCAGTTATACTACTTGCCAGGCATTCATATAACCACAGGCAAATGTGCCGGATAATTCCGGCAGTATGGCGTTAGCATTAAAACAATGGTGCCGGATATATCCGGCAGAGGGCGGTGAAGGGGTTAAATAGTAATAATTACCACCAAGTCCTTTCCCAAACCTATTGTGTGGAAAAAAATATGGGGCTGTTTAAAGTAAACCCAGATCCGTCTCCTGTCAGCTTCTCTACACGCTCCATGACTCTACCGGCCCCTGACTTCCTGTTTCTTGCCCCGCCCACTTCTGCTGAAGATCACGTGAACAACCGATATAGTTCGCACGCAGAACCGATATAGTTCATAAACAAAGTTGCGATAGGGTGCGCACGCATAACCAGTATGTTTCGTACGAGAAACCGACATGGAACACACATACAACGAATAGAGTTCAAGCGCAAAACCGATATGTTACCCACATGAAACCAGTATAAGACGTGCATGAAACCAATATAGTGCATACACAAATCCATCGTTAGACCGGCACAGAACGCAAACCAATATAGTTCATATGCAAAACGATAATATGCGAGCGTAAACCAATGTAGTTCACTCACAAACCAATAACAAACATACTGGAACCACTGATATACACACGCAAATCAATATAGTTCATATGCAAACCAGTGCTATGCATATACAAACGGATATAGTTCACGCACAAACCGATAATATACGGACACGAACCAATATAGTTCATACGAATGAAACCAATATTGTACGCACGCAAACCAATTAAGTATACATGCAAAATGATAGTAATTATCCATAAACCAATAATGTTCATGCGTAAACCAATAGTTTTTGTACAAAAATATATGATTTTTTGCCTGTTTGGCCCTTCATACAAAACCACAAAACAGACATTCTAAGAATATAAAAACATACTGGGCAAAGTGTTTTGATCTCCCAGTCTGGGAAAATCAGGACACAAGCAAATTTATGTTTAGATATCTCGAAGTGTATTTAAGATATCTGAAAATGCACTGGTAGTTATTTCAGGATATCTTAAAAAGTACTGTAGATACAGTATCCCAAAGTGACCAGGATTTCTTTTTAAAGTATCTTGAAATCCATCTGAATTTGCTGAAAATGCATGTAAGGCATTTTTGAAACAGAAATCTTATGATATACCAAGAATTCATTGTAATATATCTTACAAGTCTATTTTGAGATATATTAAAAAGCATTCTGAGATACTGGTAAATGTTAACTCAGGTTTTCCATAGTAGCAAAGACCTTTTTAAAGTGCTTCTAAGAAATAAACAAAGAGCCAGACTCATGGAATGTAGCAACATAGTTCTGTTTCATTACTAACATCATCCACCTCAGTGCATCGTAGATATTTAGAAATGACAGTGCCTTCTGAGTGTAATGGCATATGGCATAATCCATGGCATTTTTAATAATGCTTCTGAAGGGACAACAAAATAGTAAATTATGTTTTTTAGACAAGCTGGCCATCCAACAAGTATATACACTATCAATATGCATAAATTTGTATTGCAAGTGACGCCTGCACAGTAGGCTTTTCAACATTTTGACACATCTATTTATTTCACTAAACTCTTTTGACAGTTTGCTACTAGTTTTATACTCACCTGTCAGTCACCACAAAATGAGAATAAAATAAATACATCATCTGATAAATGAATTAATAAATTATGTTATGTTTTCTGCAGACCCAGTGTCTTCGTGAGTTTTTTTTTTCTCAGATATTCCAGTTTTAGCATCTCATACTAAAGACATGTTTGTTAGATTGACTGGTGCATCTCAATTGGCCCCATATATTAGTGTGAGCTTGTGAGTGGGCTGAGAATGGACAGGGTGTCCTGTTCAGGACTGGGTCTGGCCTCACACCTGATGCATTTATTTTTATTATTATATGCAGTATTTGGCTGATGATTTTATCTATGGAGACATACAAGATCAGGATATGTTACAGATATGAGAGTTGGAGTACAAACAGTACACGATAGATTATGTTCTGGGTAACAAGACACAGTAAAAATCCTTGGTTCAAAGCCACTCAGTGAAGCAGAGTTGTGAATTAAAGCGTCAGCCTGATGCTTTAAGGTCTAGTACCTTAATAATAATCAAATCATAATTAATTACATTTATATAGAGCGTTTTAACTTACTTAAAGTGCTTTACATAGACATAAACCACACTTTAGCCATCACCAATGTATAGCATCCCCCTGGACAATGCGACAGCAGCCAATATGCTCACCACACACTAGTTATTCAGTGGTGAAGAGTTAAGACAGATAGGTAGCTAGTTAGAGACAAGGGATGATTAGGGGGCCTGAATGATTAGACTATGGTGGGCAATTTAGCCAGGACATTTGAAAACCACATACTCGTTTTGACCACAGAAAGTTAGGACCTCAGTTTTACGTCTCATCTGAAGGAATGAGACAGTATTGCAGTAGCACAGCGTCCCCATCACTGCACTTATCTTTGGAATCCAAATAGAGATGAAAGGTCAAGCTACCACCAATGGCCTCGCCGACACTTCTTCCAGCAGCCTTTGCCCACTGCACTGCCTGTGACTCAAAATTGGATTAATTGGGTTTGTATTACATGATACACAGGAAATGAAAAAAAAACTAATTTTGAGATAACTTTTTAAAAAATCCTAAGACCAACATATATTGCTCTTAAATGGTTTCAGTATTAAGAAATATTGGTTTTGGGCTGATTTCTGAATAGGATTGGTAGGGTAAATTATTATAATACGAAGAGTAAAAACTTACCCAACTTTTCATTTAGAAAAATTTATTTTCCATTTCCTCAATCCTTTTTAGTAAATGGTCCATACATTCTAAGCATGCTGACTTTAATTCTGTCAGAGGCCCTGCTTTTAAAAAGAGCTTCAGGTAATGTCTCATACTTAGACTTTAAGGATTGTTTGCATCTCAGCCTTGAACATTTTCTTTTAACTTTCTCGTATATGAAGTATAGGGAAAGTATTGTAATCAACCAAATATTCAATGTCAAGATTTTGATGAATCTCAAAGTTTTATAACTCCCTTACTTTCTGGTATACAAAGTATTGGGAAAGTATTGGAATCCTCAAAAAATTCCATCTTAAGATTTTGTTGAATCTCTACGTTTTAGACCTCCCTGAGTCCAAAAATACCATTTTTAGAATTATGTCTGTGTGTCTATCTGTGTGTGTGTATATGTAAACACGATAATCAGAGAACACTTGCATTTTTGCATACAAATATTAGGTACAAAGAGTAGATTTATGTCTATTTTTGGGCTATTTCCACTAATCAGAATAGGTACTTTACCTTTTATTCATGCAGAGTCCAATTTATTCAACTTTACTTTTATAATATTTGTTCAATATATTATTCATTTAATTTAATTTGTTGTTGATGGTTCTTTAATGTACATAATATAAAATATAATCATTGACTTGCGGTTTACTCCTCAAATATCCATCCCCATATCTGAGTATACGAGAACGTCTAGGGGAGACCACTCCCGATTTTTGCTTAAGTAATTTATCTCTTCCCTTATCTGTCAGCTTGTGCTGCACGTTACTGCCAGAACGGATCCTACTCCATTGAGCCCTTGAGCAAGGCCCTTACATTGAAAATCACTCCAGGAGTGCTGTACAATGGCTGACCCTGCACTTTGACCCCCAAAGGTCATGCAAAAAGACAATTTCCCCTTGGAGATTAATACAGCATATCAAATAAAATCAAAAATAAGTAAATTATGCAACAATTTCCTGATCTCTGTTATATTTCCCAATTACTGTCCTTACAAGATACCCCAATCTAGTGAAAGCGAAATTGCCAAATGACCTGAAGCAGTGATGTTACAAAGTGCGTGAAAGAGTTTTGAGACCTTGTGATTGTGAATGTGACTTGGGGATAACTTGTCACTGCTAGATGACATCTTTTCATTGTATATTTAAATTCAACGAGGTCTAAGTCCTGTTACGCTATGATTTTAGGTTATTCTTTGTTCAGTTTGGCCGTGTCATTGTGAATATTCATGAGGTTTGCTCCTGAATCAGAAATTCCTATTGGGAGCATCTAGCAAAAAATATCGAGTCCATGGGGTTCTTTGTATTTTCTATAATTATTATTGTCAAGTGCCTTTTTGTTCAAAATGAAATGAACTCTTCTCAGTTTTACTGTTTCACCTGTTTTGCTGCCTCACAATTTTTTTGACTCTCTATAAAAATGAGTTTGAATTAAGAATAATATGCAAAACAGATGTTTAGGAGACCACACAAATGACTTTACACCAGGCTGTCAACACTTTTTTTATCTTTTCTCTCTTGTTTCTTCCCACTAACTTGAATTTATGAAAGCAATTCTTTTTAGGGCAACACAGTGGTTAGCTCCAGATTGCTCATTTCAAATCCTAGGGCCAAGCACAGTTTTATATGGAGTTTGCATATTCTTACTTTGTGTGGATTTTCCTCCTACATTCCATATACGTTCAATTTAATTTAATTGTCAAGTCTAAATTGGCCCAAATGTTTGTGTGTGATTGCAATGAAATTCCCAGCTCTTTCACAGTTGCCTCCATGTGTCTCCACACAGCAATAAATAGGTTAGAAAATCAATTGATAATCCCACAAGCAATGGAGAGTTTCTTCTTGATTTTTTGGACAACATTTTCTGTGTATACTAATGGTAGATTTGTCATTTTCTCTACACATTGCCCTTTTGTATACATTTTATAGATATATATTTTGCTGCTGATATGAAACTCAAAAGCATTCCCAGCTATTGCTCAAGAGAAAGATATTCGGGCCTTATGTTATTTATTAAATGTATAGTATTAAATAAGTAATTTTGTACTTGTATCATGGCATTTTTCAATCATAGCTTCATGACTTAGGAAAAATTCATTACTGGTAAGAGCGGCAATGTCTCTTTTCAGAAAATCTGTTTGTTAAGACTGTTGATGGGAATGCTTCAACCCAAAATAATGTTAGTGAGGCCAAAAAGTGAACAAAACAGGTGATTTTATTAAATAATGTACATGGAAGGGAATAATTAAGCAAGAAATTAAGTAGGTCCCTTGGGCCTAACTATAAAATGAGTGGTCTGTCTTTTCTACAGTGCAGACTAACCAACACACTTTCTCATAAATCTAAAATACTTCTTCCGGTTCCTTCTATCTGCACCTTTCCCACCTCAAAGTTATGGCCACATTACCTTCCACCCTTCAGGCACTTGCAAAATTTTGGCCGCATATTCAATGGCCTAATCGCTGGAATTGTAAAATAAATACCAGTCAGAAACCACTTCCAGGAGAAGCCCCAGGAATCACTTCTAAGTGTTCACAAATTGCATGGTGGACTAGTGACCCCATAGTTTTACTGATTTTACTTATTGGTCCCAGGTGTCCCTGCAATTCCAAACCCCAAAGCTCACTTAAAGGGCCTATTGAATAATATGTATTTTCTTCTTCAACCCAGGGGTCTCCCTTTTTGCCATGCACTGTACTGAAGAGTTCCTGGATAACTACTGATAGTCTTCAACTATCCTTCTATATCATCTATCTTCAAGTTCTGCTGGATTAGTTCTTTTCAGTTCTGAGTCACTTCTCCACATCAGAAGCTCTAAGTGAGCCTCCTTGTACAACCCATTCTAATATTATGGCAAAAATATAAGGCCAGCTTGTCGAGAACTACACCTTATCAATAACCCTGTTTTACCGTCAGTTGTGTTGTGTGTAGCACATGAATGTAATAAAACTTTTCTGCTTCATGTGGACAACAATTACCTTCTTTTAATTAATTAAGTATTTTGGATTCAGTACAGTACAGCAGATAGATAAGTGGTCAAAGCAAACAGATAAAGGTAGTATTGCCATCATACCTTCCAACAAGTCATTCACATTGATAGTCCAACTTCAGTGGCGTGGTATACTGGTATTGGAAAAGTACTGAAAAATTCAAATTTTAAAACAATATGGTACTAGCATTGCAATGAAAATGTCA
The DNA here is from genome assembly GCF_900747795.2 of Erpetoichthys calabaricus. Taxonomy (NCBI): domain Eukaryota; kingdom Metazoa; phylum Chordata; class Cladistia; order Polypteriformes; family Polypteridae; genus Erpetoichthys; species Erpetoichthys calabaricus. The sequence continues at coordinate 151,058,084 of NC_041402.2, read as the reverse complement.
GGTTTCTCTCAATTCCCTGGCCCCCCCACCACTTCCATCAACACTCACTATTGCAGTTGTGAAAAAATGCCCATTTCGTATAAAAAGGTACCCGCTTCAATGCAATCAGAACTTCACTGGGACAATTATTGCTTTGATACAATCAGGACATCACAACTATCATCAAGGGAAGCAGTGCATAGTTTAGCGCAGCGCACCAAAAAAAGGCAAACAATAGTGCAGTACACTAGGGTGGCTGGAGTAAGATGGAGTTTTGGAGTTATCCGTTATTTGCTTTGGACTTGTACTGAGGTCTGAAAGCTGGTCAAGATTTTAGTGTGGATCCAATACTAACTCCAACACAGAAAAACTGCTTAGCAGTAAAAAGTTCCCTTCTTTCATTTACTGAAATAATTTAATCCAATTTTGGTGTCACAGAGAGCTGTAGAAATGGGGAGAATGTGTAGCCTCCAAATAGAGAGTAACCAGGTAAGGTTCCCAACTTGGTTTGACATTGCAGCGCTAAGCACTTGTCAACAGAATATCTTTATCACTTAGGACAAGGGGTGTTATTTCTGGGTCATCCAAAAAAGTTTTGTGTCAATCAGTCATTTTTGCTTTCAAGTTAACATAGACACCACTGTTCTGTGACACTGCCCCATATGCAATAAGAGTGTATTAAATCATTTTAAGGATTTTGGTAATATCTCTGAATAGGGAGTAGCCTCAAGCAGCTTTCAGTCCCTGACACCTGACACTGGGATGATTGATTCTCTTTAGAGTTGTGTGCTGTCTCTGATTTAAACCCCACATGGACTTCAGTTCTCTGTATTGAACCCTCTTTGTTCATTTCTATGAGGAGCTAGTCTGATGTTGCTCCTTGAAAAGCTGCAAGAATACTCCACTCAATGAATACTAATTTCTACTATTATGGATCCACACCTGCACTGCTAATTCCCATCACACAGATGATCCCAGTATAATAATTATTGTATCTTCTAATCTCAGCAGTCAATCTCTTTCTAAAAACTACTTGAATTTTTAATATAAAGACAATGACAGCTGAACAGACCACTGTTCCCTATTGTTTGTGTTGTTCCCCATTCATTATTACAGAGATTGTTATCTCCTGTTACATCTAGCTTATTGCCTCTGTAATATATCTCTTTCCATAGCGCAAAGGACATTTGCCCTTGTATTGCTTTCAAGCTATTAGCTTTCACTAGCTGGCATTCCTCTTCCATGTTTCTCCCTTCAATTACTAAAATAGTATCTACTCCTTCCAGGTTGAATATGTGAATTTGTTTTCATCCTCAGAATTACAATGAGTATGTCTGTCTTGTAAGAGATGGAGATATCACTGGCTGAACAATTTCCTGTATCTAAAACCTTTGTCATCTTCCCGGCTGCCAACAGTTATGTTCACCCACTGTGAAGAGCAGACTGGCAGTTGAACAGCAAGCCTTTCCCTGAAAAACAGAATAACAGAAAAGAAAGAAAGTCCTCATGCACTGAAATACTGTAACTGCGCACAAAGTTTGTTTTGTCGAAAAGAGATTCCTTTCAATTTGTACTCCTTACAATTCAAACACCTAAAATCAAAGAAAATTACATACTATATTTTAATTCAGTTAGAAACTTTGTAAATTTTGCTTCTATATCAAGCAGTGTTATGTTTTTATTGTTTGCTAAAATAAAAACATTTGAATTTCATTTTTGCCATATAATGTAGAGTGATTACAGCATTCATTTACTGCAGGAAGATTCGCCAAGTGCTTTTACATGTAGTCTGTTAAGTTGTTGACACAGTAAGGCGTTCAAAATGAATATTTAAAAAGATGGAAGATGGTTGTAATGAGTTGGTTCTAAAGCTTGTAAATCTGACATAACCATCAAGAGGGGAAAATCAAGGGCCTTCTTATGGGAAACTGAAATTTATGACACCTTCAAAGAGCATACATGCTCTCACACACGATAGGGCTAAAGAATCTGAATGTAAATCATTTAATTTAGTTTAAATAAAGCCATTTAAGGTCAAATGATTGTAGACAGTATTTGAAATTATAACCTACTTTAAAAGAATTACATGGGAGCAACTGTTGAACTTATGAAATGTATTTGATGCTTATCATTTTCAAGCAGTTTTTGTTATAGTGGTTGATCTACATTAAAGGCATAATGCAACAATTGAAATGCAATTATTATTGCTTAATCTTAGTTTTAGGTCAGATCTTTTTTTAAATTTGGTCTTCTCTGGAAAAAATGTTACAGTGATGCAGTGGCTGACTCACAGAAAGTCGTGGATTTGAACCTAAGCTTTGTCACAAAGTTATATGCTGTTCCAGGAAATTTGTCAAGACAGCTCAGTTTTTGTTGATATATCCCAAACAAATCGTGCTGTACAAAGTTTTGAAATTCAAAATCTCCTAATAAAGTTTTGACACATTTGCAGCTCATCTATCTTAAAATGGAGAAACACTCTGTGCAACTTCAACTATGAATTACTGTACTTAACTATTTCAATTTTACCTTGAGATCAGTTACTTTAGCTTGTATACTTTGTACATTTTCCTTTTTAACTTGCCAGACAGCTGCTTGGATCCCCAAGTTAATCAAAACTCTGGTGGAGGTGAGCGTTTAAGCCACTTATATAGAAACACATACACACACACACACACACCATCTATCTGGAAATGGACAGAAGACAGAAGAAGGTCTTCAGTGGTGACATGCACTCCCAGTCGTTTTCTTCTTTTGTGTGCTTACACTTTTCCCCCAGCTCACTTTGAGCCATCCCAAGCCCAGTCTCCAAATAAATTGCTCGCTGGCAGCCAAACATTCAGGCCGAAGAACTCTAGCAGCCAGAAAACACATCCAAAGTACACCCTACGTGCTGTACTTGTATCTTCCCCTACCTGCTGCTCACAGGGCTTCTTTATGACTGGCTTCTCCACGGCCACCTGAGAAACGTGTCTCTCATAGGTCCAGACCCTTAGGTCACCACATTGTTACGGTAAAGAACAGATATTATCAACCTTCAGCTAAAGATAAAGTTAGAAAGGAAACTGCAGTATATATACGAACAGAAGATTACAGCCATGGAGCATATAACAAGGACATCATTGTGTTTAACAGTTTTTACGGTGCACAAAGGATGGAGCAGAACTCCAGCTTGTGCAATGGAGCTGGTTAGCAGTATAACTTTTGACAAAGAGTTGGGGTTACAACTGTCACAAACAGAAATTAACATCTTTAAGATTAATGTCACCTTTGATATTCCCATAATACAAAAACATCAGTTCTTTTCCGAGTTCATAGTTGTTTAGATAATTTTCATAAATGATAGTGTTTTAACTAATATTAATAGCTAGACAAGGAACTTATTTCAGGTGCTTTTCTTCTTTCAAGGAGTGATGCTGATTGTGATTTTATGCTAGTGTCATTTTTTTGTTTATATACTTATTTTTCTTTTAGCAATTTTACTTTATTGTTCATACAGTATGAGTTGGTCTTTAGTTTATTTAATTGAGTGGTGTGGTACTATTCCTATGGTTGAGAAAGAGGGGATTGTATTTACTGCACTAAACACTTGTTGAGTAGTTATTGGGATTTTATTGCTTTGGAATACAATTTGTTATTAAAAAAACAAAAAGAAAAAAAACTGCAATTAGTCACAGACCTTCCACAATGATTAACAGCACAAGAATCAATACCATTTTCACATCACTTCCATTGGAATCCGCTGTGTATGAAAGCTATTGAGCCACCATATGTCTAATTTTTGCTCGGTATTTAACTACATGACTTTGTATAGTACTGTAAAGAAGCAGGCATTTAATGTAGTCTACTAACATATGTGATAAAATTTTATTATTACAGTTATTTTTGAATATGACCCATTGTTACAAAAATATTTAATAAACAAAAATGACTCTTTGATGAAATAACCAAAAAAGGGGAAGTGCACCAACTTTCATATCAGTTAACTAAGTCACCAAACTGTTACACCATGTGTTTATTTTGAAACTTGTTTTCTCCCTGCATCCCAAAGGTGTGTAGTTTAAGTTGATTAGAAAAACTAAGATGAGTAAGTGTGCTCTAATAGGTCCCTTGCCTGATATGGCCAGGCTAAATACCTCCCTAGGCCATATCTTTATATATAATACACTATCGTGGCTGTTCGTTTGTCTGTCCAGGATTTTAAATCACCTGTACCTCACAAACCGTTTCACCCATTGACCTGAAATTTGGTACACATATACTATGTGACGTCTACTATCCGCTTTCAGGGTGATGATTGACCTCCAAGGTTATTCCTCTTTTTATTTTTAGTTTATTTTATTGTAGAATCAGCTCTCGGCAGTGGCCAGGAGGGCGGCTGTGCGGCGCATGAGTACGGGCGCCATTCTCATCCCTACCACATTCTCTGTCGCTTCCCCTACCTCTTCCTATCTTAAATCATTCTTGAGGCAGATTGAGGATTTAAGTTCCAGCTTAAGTGAAAATTTTAAGAAAATGCACTAAGTAATTGCAACACAAACACCGACTTAATCAGTTTTAATGCGAAAAGATGCCGACAAAAGAAGAGAAGAATCGGGCCACTAAGGTGGAGAAAAGAAGAGCTGCTCAGGAAGTAGCAAGCACATCAACCTCTGAGCAAACGAATGCTAAACATACAGAAAAAGAGTATAAAAACTATGAATGCTCAAGTCAAGTGTATTCACTGCACATTATTGTGCAGTGTGCCGTTACTGGTGTTACCCCCTGCCTACAGTTCTGGTTAAAGCCTGCCTCCCCTCTTTAGTCCCTCTCATTTCTGCCATCATTCACTCTTCTCTTACTACTGGTATTATTCCCTCATCTTTTAAAACTGCTGCTATAACCCCAATACTAAAAAAACCTGGTGCTGAACCTACTAATTTCAATAATTTTCGCCCTATTTCTAACTTGCCCTTTATCTCCAAAATTCTTGAAAAAATAGTAGCTATCCAACTTCACACCCACTTATCTCACAATAATCTATATGAAAAGTTCCACTCTGGTTTTCGCCCACTTCATAATACAGAAACGGCACTTGTTAAAATTACCAATGACCTCCTTATGGCTGCTGACTCTGGTCTAATCACTATTTTCATCCTCCTTGATCTGAGTGCGGCCTTTGATACTATTTGTCATACCACTCTCCTTAATAGATTATCTTTGATTGGCATTACTCACACTCCACTTGATTGGTTTAGATCCTACCTCTCAGGCCGCACTCAGTTCATACAGCTTAAAACCTTCACATCCCAACCGCTGTTACTTCTGGTGTGCCCCAGGGCTCTGTCATTTTTTATTATTTACCTTCTTCCCCTTGGCAATATTTTTCGTAAATATAACATTAATTTTCACTGTTATGCTGACGACACTCAGCTCTACCTTGCTAGTAAACACATCTCTTTTCCACCACCCTCGCTTATTGACTGCATTGCTGAAATTAAATCCTGGTTTTCTTCGAATTTTCTTAAATTAAACAGTGACAAAACTGAGGTTCTCCTCATTGGTTCAAAATCATCATTATCCAAAACCAATAATCTTTCTCTTATTATTGATAACTCTGTTGTTTCCCCATCATCTCAGGTCAAGAGTCTGGGTGTCATCCTTGATAGTACTCTATCTTTCCAATCTCACATTAATAACATCACCCAGTCTGCTTACTTCCACCTACGTAATGTTTATCGCATTCGCCCCTCCCTCACTCCTCATACCACTGCCATTCTTGTTCATAGTCTTGTCACTTCTCGGCTGGACTACTGCAATTCACTCCTCTTTGGTCTCCCTAATAAATCTCTTCATAAGCTTCAGTTAGTCCAGAATTCTGCAGCACATATCATCAATTAAACCCCATCTATTCACCATATTACTCCAGTCTTGCAGCAGCTTCCTTGGCTCCCGATCAAGTTTCGAACTGATTTTAAGATTCTGCTATTAACATTTAAGGCCATTCATAACCTCGCCCCTCCATATCTGTCTGACCTTCTTCATGTTGCCATTCCATCCCGTAATCTTAGATCCTTTTCCTCCACCCATCTGACCGTCCCTCCCGCCCGTCTAACCACCATGGGGAGCAGAGCTTTCAGCCGTTCTGATCCCAAGCTCTGGAATTCATTACCTGCGGAGCTCAGAAACATCAAATCATATTCATTCTTCAAATGCAAACTTAAAATGCATCTGTTTAAAATGGCTTTTTCTTTTTCCTTATGATTACAGTGGTTTTGTTTGGTTTTAATTTTTAGATGTTCTGATGTTTTAAGTTGTTTATAATTGTGTCTTTTATTTATTGTTTGTTCGGTGTCCTTGAGTTCTCTGAAAGGCGCCTTGTATAAATAAAATGTATTATTATTATCATTTAAATAAAATAAAGAAAAATAAATACAAATGAATGAATATTCCATAAGATACAGAGAATATATTCCTTTTTTATCTAAGTAATTGTTGTTTATTTTAGTCAACTCTTGCCTTGGTTTGGGTTATTATGTTTTACTTTTAAAGGCATGATGGAAATGTAGCAGTTAGAGAGCAGCCGATGCACAGGTCCATGGTCGTCAGTTCAGGTCTTGGTCTTTGTTATTGTCTATATCTGTATATACTCTTTATGTCTAAACAGGCTGTTCTCCAGATATTCTGGTTTTCCTTTCATACTCCTTTATATGATATGGAGTCAGAAACATGTCGATGATATGGAGGAATATTTCAGATGAAATTAAATAAATAAGTACGCAAATAAATGAAGGTACTGTGAAATGTGACAATAAATAAAGAAAAAGTGTAAATAAATAAATATGTCACAGAATATGTTTTTTGTTGCTTATTTATTTAATTTTGCGCATAATGTTCTTCTAAACGCAAGTTGAAGTATGGCTTAAATTTAAAGCTGTCAATTTCACTGGTCAAAGCGGAGAGGCTGGGCTCGGCAAGTGCTTTTTTTTCATTTGTGACTCATCTACAGAATGGATGCACATGCTTTGCTTGAACATGGGAATCCTGTGCATCATGCGCATGCTCAGAGTTGTATATATGTATATATATATTGTGGGGCGGCACGGTGGCGCAGTGGTTGCGCTGCTGCCTCGCAGTTAGGAGACCCGGGTTCGCTTCCCGGGTCCTCCCTGCGTGGAGTTTGAATGTTCTCCCCATGTCTGTGTGGGTTTCCTCTGGGCGCTCCGGTTTCCTCCCACAGTCCAAAGACATGCAGGTTAGGTGGATTGGTGATTCTAAATTGACCCTAGTGTGTGCTTGGTGTGTGGGTGTGTTTGTGTGTGTCCTGCGGTGGATTGGTTCCCTGCCTTGTGCCCTGTGTTGGCTGGGATTGGCTCCAGCAGACCCCCGTGACCCTGTGTTCGGATTCAGCGGGTTGAAAAATGGATGGATGGATGGATATATATTGTGTATATGTCGACTACTGATACAAGAAAAAGTTGCCCAGAGTTAATGTGAGAAGGCACTACCTTAATTCTATAAATTCTGAATTCATCACTTTGAAACTGCATCTGAAGTGTCCGCTGTAAATGTGGCATTTGATGACTGAAGGATTAAGCCAAATGTACTGATGATTCACCACTTAAATCACAGCAATCACTAAAGCCTGCTCTCTCAGCTTTGAGAAGTGAAAGAGACAGTTTTAAATTCAGGGCACATTTTAAGTTGCGTTTGAAGGAATATTATGAACAAAATTAAATAAATAAATAAGCAATAAAAAACTTCATTTACATTCACATTTCATGCTCTTTTTCTTTATTTATTGCACCATTTCATAGCACTGTTATGTATTCTTGCATTTATTTTTTTCATTTTGTCCGAGACATTCCTCAAAACGTTGAGGCCTAATAAAAGCTCCACAAGAGTAGGCCTACCACAGAGAGGCACACCTCGAAACTGCAAGCCCCCATTCCGCGATCTGCAGAGTGTGGCCTGCACAGGCCTATCAATGGAGAACTTACTTTTACAGTTAAAAAATATAAAGAAAGTCCCAAACTTTTCAAAAAATTTCTCACAAGAGTGAGAAACCATGAAACTCTGGCTTGTAGAAAGAACTCCTGAAAAGAGGTCTTTATAAAAATGGTTTATCAACAAAAAATAAAAAAATTGGGAAAAGGGCACAGAAAATTTGTCTAAAAGGCAATCCAAGGGAAACAAATCCCAAACGACAATCCAAAGAGCAGAATCTGAATGCCACAAACAAAAATAATTCAGTAACCAGATAATAGCACCTGAAAAACAATACTTACTTAAACACCTACCCAATGTCAGTGTACCGCTGCTGGGTCTCACTTCTGACTGAGAATATAAAGCCAGAAAAAGAACCCAGCAGCAGTGATTTAGGGTGGTCCCGTCTTCTGGGGCTCTACCCACATAGCAAGGTGCAAACAAGAACAACACCTGCATGACTTTGGACTGTGGGACGAAACCAGAGCACCCAGAAATATTATAAAAACACAAGAAATGATACTTTAGACATAAAAGAACAACAATAATACAGAAAATAAATATAAGCAATTGAAAAAACCCTTGTTGTAACACAAGAATCCTAAAGATGTGAAAGTTATGTTACTTTTGACTCTAAATCTGTCCTGCGTGTATAGTACATTCCTGGACAAGGTTCTCCCTGATGCTGCAGAGATAGGCTTCTTCTGCATGATCCTGAATTGGAATAATCAGAATCAGCACTGGATGCATGTTGTAACTTTTTTTGTTTGGGCTTGTCATAGTTTGCTTCACCTCCCCTTGGGCTATGGGTATAGGAAAAAGAAGAAAACCTCCAAATGCAGGCCTGGTGCCATGGGGGCAAAAGTAGTGTCTTAGCCCCATCCGAACTGTCTTGCCCCTTCAGTTTTAGACAAAATTATTTTTGAAAGCCTTTGTTTGCTTAACATGCACTGCACGTGTCCAGTGCAGTGTAAGTGCCCATTTGTCCAATTTTTAACTCAATATTTCAGCGCTGCAAGAAGGAATAAAAACTACAGCTCTTGTAGTTTTGGAAGCATCTTTTGGGGTAATTTCTCAAAAATCACAAATTAATACTTACTTGTAATTCTATTTTCATCTAGAATCTGTATTGTTTGTTTTGTATGTGAATGTTGTGGCTATTCCTTCCACACATAGCATTATTATCTTGCATAGACATTTAAAACACTGTAAAATCTCTGTGATTAAGCATACATGTTGAGTGAAGCCTCAGGTGTTGGAACAGCATAAAGGGAGCTCTGCTGAACAGTGCAGTAGGTTGGTCTGTAAAAGAGTGTAAAGATGGACAGCATGGTGAGAACAGCTCACAAAGACAGCAATTCTCCTGTGGACTTTTGAATAATTTACCAAGCAAGTCCTGAAAATAATGATGGGAGTTGGTCCAGGTCCCCATCATTTAAGAATTAATAAACAATCTGTTTAAGGGACATTTCCCATTGCTTGTGTATCTCTGTGTTTGTAGGGGTGTGTGTGCATGTGTGCGTGTGTGTGTGTGACTTCTTCATTAGCAACACCTTGGATTAATCAAATACATTAAATTTGTTAATGACGGTCAGTTGTATAGGAAGGCAAAAATACAACTATATTAAATTTTGATTGATCAGAGGTAATTAATAGCTATTCTGCCACTCTAATAAATAAGGCAGATTTTTAATGAGGAAGAATCAGAAGATGAAACAGTCTAAAGCTTAGCAAAGCTTAAAACTAAGAAGTCTAAACTAATCAGTCATCAAGCTTAATCAAAACACCAAAGGAGGAGGGAACTGGGAGGAGTAGAAAACGTGTTCCACCTATTATTGTCAACTGTAGCAATGATGTCACCTCTGGTCACCTGACTCAAGCCCAGCATAAAACAGAAGTTAGCCAGTTATCCTCAGATCACTCCCAACATCTGCAAGTGGAGCAACTCAGCCATACTAGTGAGAAGCCTTATGGCCAAAATGGACTCTTCTTTGAAGGATAGGGAAAAGCCAACATAAGAAACCTAAAGTATGTTGATTCAATGATTGTTCTTTCTTGATTGTCATGAGAAGTAGCTCATCTCTGGTAACTGACTTAAGCTGATTACGTAAATAACTAAGTACTCATTAAAAAGCTTTTAATTGTTTATAAGGATGCAATTCCTACTAAGAGAGTGTATGTCCTACTTGCTTGCAGAAGACAGCAATGAATTATAATGACTGAAACCAACTTACTTTTCATACACTCTAGATAATTATCAATAGCTCTGGTATTATAAATTGTGCTAATTCAAATGCATTCCATTATTTACACCAAAATTGTGCTGTAGTGGACTTGAAAATACTTGTTAAGCAACTACTATTAAAAAACAATCTTCTATTTATTTGAAGAATAAGAGGCTACTTATTCTTAGAGGGTTTTGGGAAACTGACTACAACAGACAAACAAGAGTTCTGCCAAAGGTCAAAAGGCAAAGCCAACCATTCATTTTTGCCTGATTTTCCATTTCATTATTGGCAACACCGTCTCAGACACTCTGAGAAGATGTCACGAAAAGTCAAATGATTATTTCTGCAGTAAACAATTGCTATATTCTGTGCTCTGGTGGAACAATGTACAGGTCACTTTACAATGTTCGAAGCAATCAGCAGAGTTTTCTTACAAGCAAGTTAATTCCCTCAGCGCAATTACACTCTTTGTGTTAAACTAGTGAGTTGCAAATTGGAACCATTCAGTTCACCATGTAGGCACACTTGTGTTTGCCCGGGATATTTCAAATTGATTATTTTAAATTTAAGAGAAGCTTATTAAGGGCTCAACTGCTTGTTGGAAATATATGTATCCAATTTCAACCCCATTTAATCCAATTCAGGTTTGCAGAAGCTATCCAGGTTTATACTGCATGTGAATTCAGAATTAAAGAAAGTTTTATAACAGTCTCCAATAGTTGCAAAGAAAACATAACATATAAATTAATATTTTCAAACCTGCTTATTCAAATTCATAATTGAACAATGCTACTGCCTAACCCAGAAACAGAGGCGATTAGGACACTGGGGGCCCAGGCAAAACACTCCATGGAGACCTCCAACTCACTCTTCTCCGAGTTCCCTATAATGGTTTTACCATTATTTCACCACAAAGTCTAAATTAATAAGATCAACAGGGGGAATTTAATTAACACAAATCCTGTATTTTATTTTTGTGAAAAACAGATTATGCAAATAAAATGACATAATAAATACAATATTTGTATAGAAAATAGGAAAACAATAATAACAGGAATTTTTTTAAATCTAAAGTAAAAACATAAATAAAATGTAAAAATAAATGTAAGGTTTACATATAACTAAAATAAATACAAAATATGCATTTAATATTTAAAAAGTGCACATAATAGAACTTAAAAAAGGAATTGCAAAAAAAATTAGTGTAACTTTCAGAATCGCTGTTTATGTGCTTTGGCTGCAACAAATGCAGCCACTATGTCCTCCAGTTCCAAAAACCTTCCAAATTAGATGAAAAACTTCCCTCATTAGAGGCAGCAGTTTTAGGAAGAGTCAAGAGGAGATGAAGAACAATACCTAAATTTCCATTGAGGTCCAAAAGTTGTTCACTGTATATGTAGTTCAGCATAACCCTTGGGCAGGTAAAGATTCATGATTAAAAAAAATTTGAAAACAGCAGCCCTGAATTCCAATTTACCCTCAATGTTGGATACCTTTACCCCAGGAAACTTTTTTCTTTAACCGCTGGGTTATCATAGTTTGGAATTTTAATATTCTGCAGTATTAAATCACTAATTATGAGCACTTTGCTGTTCTCAACCTCGACTGATGTGCTGCTGAGTTCTTGGTATCAGTTCCGGGTCCGAATTGATGACCTGGGAGAGGAGGAACTAAACTTTGACTTCTTTTGACATAATTGAACCAACATTACAGATTCTCTACTATGTACCACTGTTGTGTTTCTTCTTTTCATCCTGTTCTTACTTTTTGGTTCCAGACATGTAAAACCTCTTCAAGATTTATGAAAACAGAGCTGATTACATTTAACGTTACTAAAAAGTAACATTAATTACAAACACTATTGCAACAGTGTATGGAGCAGCAATTAGGGGAGGTTTCTGACTGGGTCTGTGGAGTGTTAATGCTGTGCTTTAACGGGGTATCCCACAGATCTGATGTTGCAATTAGTACTTGTGTTAATGGTTGCCCTGGGGGGAGGGGGGGGTCCATTTCCTAGTTCAGGGCCCCAGGTAGTTGCCTGCCTTGCCTGTCCTGTTGCTACACCTCTGTTCAGCAGCATTTTACATACAGTAAGACTGAAAACCAAATCTATATGAGACACAGATCCATGGCAAGCCCTACACTGTCACATGGAGAATATAGAATTCAACAGTTAGGTCTCGTCCGTTATAGGAGATGGACGTCTGAAGCAGAGCTCCGCTAGAAGCGGCTTTATTTTCCCACGTATTTCATATTATTTAGAGGTATCCTGTATTTAACCCGACCAAGGAACTTCCACTACAATATACAAGCATGAGTAACAAGAAGAAAAGTCAGAAAGAACCGGAAAAGAAACTTAAAGCTGCATCAAAGTCTGCACAGACATCCGGCCCAAGTGCAAGGTACGGCCTCTCGGAGACTGACCTGGAACAGGCAGACGAATGCGCAGATTTCCTAGGACCCCGCTCCATTGTATCGTCTCCAGTCGAGAGTGAAAATGGGAGCAAAGGTGCAAGTGATACAGATCGCGATGGATCGTCGATTTCTGAGGATCATTCGAGACTAGAAAAGGCCCTGCAGGATGTGCTCTCATCTACTCATCGCGAGCCCGCAGCACCTGCTGTATAGGGGCGGCATTTCCACTCGCGGAGCACGAAATCCAAAACGAACTGTCCGAACTGAAAGAGGTGATTGCTACACTGGCCACTGCCATGGTTACGGCCATAAATGAGCTAAAGAAGGATAACAAATGAGCTTAATAAGTCTAACATTGAGCTTAAGAAGGATAACAAAGACCGGGAAACGCGTCTATTTAAACGTTTTGACATGACCTTTAAAAGCATGTTGGAGAAATTAGAGGAACACATCGAAGAAAATAGATCCAAACTGAAAAAACTTGCCGACCAGATGAATGACGTCACAGATCAGCTGGATGACATTAAGCAGGCATTCACGGCGCGAGTTGAAACAGCGGAACAATTGGCGTCTAACGCCGATGAAAAAGCTACAGCTGTGAATTCCGAATGCAAAAAACTCGGAGACAGACTTGCGACCCTGGAAGATGGGTGCAGAAGAAATAATATAAGAATTGAGGGTATACCTGAGAAACGAGAAAGCTCAAACCGAGTGAAATTTGCAGTAGAATTACTCTCTAAAATAATTGGAGATGATTTTAAACTCGACACTGAGATAGCAGCAGCTTATCGCATATACAGATTAAGCACCTTTAAACCTAGGTCTTTTATTGTCCGCTTCGGGCAATTTCGATGTAAGCTTGATGTGATGGCACTTTTCAGACACAAGCTAGAGATTATATTTGAAAATAATCTTATTCGTATTTTCCCCGACTTCTCACCATTAACAGCTGCAAAACGTGCAGCCTACTTTAACATTAAAAAGTTGCTACAGAAAGCCGATATCAAATACAGCCTCTTGTATCCTGCCAAACTGAAAGTGGAAGTTCAAGACCAATATTATGTATATTCAAGCAAGGAGGAAGCTGAAAAGGAACTAAAGAAGCTGTTTCCAACACTCTTTTGAAAGTTAATAAGGAGCCGTATTCTGTCAAGTCATGGGAAGGACCTATCATCTGCTGTCAGATCCACTTTTAAAGAGACTGGTATTATAATTATACATCCTTTTCTTTACTTGGACACTATATGTTTATGTCTTAATTACAGTTATAGATGTGAGTGTGTGGAAGTGTGGAAGTAATTAAAGTAGGGTTTGTTTGTTTTTTTTTTTTTTTTATACAACCTTAAAGTAGACTGTTTAACATCATACTCTTGGTTTATTGCTATTTCTACTATTACATTAAGATTTACTATATTTATCCTAGACTACGTTTTAAAATCATTCCTAGGGTTCATTCTTTTATTATCTTAATATCTTAAAATTGCTGAAGATTATTTTAAGCTTAAAGACTGTTAATGATTATATTTTTGGCAGATAGTATTTAGAATTCAGCTGCAATAGATATCTCTTTGTTTTAATTCTCAAACGCTGCTGCGGGGTGGGGTTTATTTTGTTTTGGACGTGCTCTGATCTCTTTGTATGTCAGAGGACTGGGACATTGATAAGTGGGATCAAGCCTCATGTGGGGAGGCAAAATGGGAGGGTGGGGGGATAAAGGGGGGAGAGAAGGAGAGCAGGCTATATCTAATCTATTCTTCTAATCTTTGAACTATAAATATCAATGCAACAATAGGCTAAAATGCAATAACTCATGGGGAATTTTGAAATTAAGATTAAAACTGCCTCACTACCAGTTAAGACTATAAAATGACATTAAAAACTCAGAATCAATGTCTCCATGATGGGACAGTTAACTTTGTGAGCTGGAATGTTAAAGGCCTGAATCATGAATTAAAGAGAAAGAAAGTATGCTCTCACCTAACAGGCTTAAACGCTAAAATAATATTTTTACAGGAGACCCACTTACTAAGCAAGGATCAGTTCAGACTACAAAAAGACTGGACTGGCCAAATGTTCCATTCTAGCTTTACAAAGAAAACTAGAGGTGTGGGAATTCTCATACACAGAACAGTTCCATTTGTATCATCAGATGTAGTATTGGACCCTGAAGGGAGATATGTGATGGTCATGGGCAACTTATTTAACAGTAAAATGATTTTGATAAATGTTTATGCACCCAATGTTGATGATAAGGAATTCATGCAAAATCTATTTTCATCCATTCCCAATGTGAACACTCATAAAATTATAATGGCTGGGGACTTTAATTGTATTTTAAATCCACTCTTAGATAGGACTCCTGTGACAGGGTTGACGACATCTAACACTGCAAAGACAATTACACAGTTTTTAACTGACCACAACTTATCAGACCCCTGGAGGTTTCTTAACCCAAACTCAAGAACATATTCGTTCTACTCACCAGTGCATCATAGCTACTCAAGAATTTATTATTTTTTTATAGATAATAATTTCCTGCCTACGATTAAATCATGCAAATACAACAGAATTGTATTCTCCGACAATGCCTTGGAGCTAAAATAGTCTTGGACCTAAAATCATTAAGCCCCTCACACTCACCTCGTAGATGGCATATTAACCCTCTTCTATTAGCAGACGAGAACTGCACAGAATTTATATCCAAACAAATCAGCTTCTTCCTAGAGACAAACACCCACACAGGTTTCTGCAGGAACACTCTGGGAAACTCTAAAGAGCCTTCTTAAGAGGACAGATTATTTCATATCTTTCCCACAGAAATAAATTTGAAACCAAGAAAGTGTCAGAGCTAAGAAACGAAATTACTAGAATAGATGAAGAACAAGCCAGGCGTCCAAGTGAAGCTCTTCACAGGAAAAGGCAGGCCCTGCATACAGAACTCAACATCTTAACAACTAAAGAAACTGAACAACTTATTTATAAATCAAGACATCATTACTATGAACATGGAGAAAAAGCTAATAAGCTTTTAGCCCAACAAATTCACAAACAAGAACTTCACAATGCAATACCAGTAATCACTAACACGAATGGAGAAGAAATCATTGACCATAAAAATATAATGCATGCATTTAGAGATTATTATAAATCCTTATATTCTACAGAGTTCAAAGAAGACAACACACAATATAATGCATTTCTGGATACATTACAGACACCATAAATAGATGCTTTAAGTGCTGAGGAACTGGATAAACCTCTGACGCTATCAGAATTACTAGATGCTATAAAGTCACTTCAAAGCGGGAAATCAGCAGGCCCTGATGGTTACCCAGTAGAATTTTATAAGAAATTCTCCACTCAGCTAGCTCCCCTTTTATTGGCAACATTTACAGAAGCTAGAGACAACCAAATACTACCTCAGACGTTTCATCAAGCATTAATCACAGTCTTTCCTAAACAAAATAAGGACTTGTTACAATGTGCATCATACAGACCAATTTCACTCCTGAATAATGATGTTAAGATACTCTCAAAAATTCTAGCTAGAAGGATGGAGAAAGTGCTGCCCTCGGTAATATCACAGGATCAAACTGGATTTATTAAAGGCCGACACCTATCTTCCAATCTCCGACACCTGTTTAATGTAATATATTCACCAGCAAAATCAAACACCCCAGAGATATTACTATCTTTAGACGCAGAAAAAGCATTTGATATGATTGAATGGAACTACCTTTTCACTGCATTGGAGAAATTTGGGTTTGGCCCGAATATTTGCATGGATCAAACTACTGTATACCAATCCAGAAGCTTCAGTTTGTATTAACAACATTTGTTCAGACTACTTTAAGCTAGAACGTGGTACCAGACAAGGATGTCCCTTGTCACCACTGCTGTTTGCAATCGCCATTGAACCACTGGCGGTTCACTGTCAAAATTCTTATCAGATAAAGGGGATTATCAGAGAAGGACTGGAACAGAAAATTTCTCTATATGCAGATGATGCGGTTTTATATATATATATCAGACCCAGAAAACACTGTGCCTGCAGTTTTAACAGCACTCACAGAATTTCAAAAGATACTGTATCTGGTCTCAGAATTAATCTGAATAAAAGTATACTCTTTCCAGTGAATTCACAAGCATATAATATTAGATTGGACACCCTACCTTTTACCATAGTAGATCAGTTTAAATACCTAGGAATAAATATCACAAGTAAATATTAAAGCTCTTTATCAACAAAATTTTGCCGTCTGTATGGAAAAAATTAAGCAAGACTTGCATAGATGGTCAACCCTTCATTTCACTCTAGCTGGAAGAATTAACGTTGTTAAGATGAATATCCTTTCTAAACTTCTTTTTTTATTTCAAAACATTCCAATATATATCAATAAATCGTTTTTTAAGCAATTAGATTCAACAATAACCTCATTCATTTTGAACTCAAAACACCCACGTATCCAAAGAGCGACCCTACAAAGACCTCAGGCAGAAGGTGGCATGGCTTTACCTAATTTTCAGTTTATTACTGGGCAGCAAACATACAAGCCATAAAAACCTGGATACAAAAAAATGAACATACACAGGCTTGGTTTGCAATAGAAGTAAAATCCTGTAGTACTTCTTTATACTCTCTGATCTGCGCTCCAATAAATGCAAGTTATCGCAAATATACTAATAACCCAATTGTGCTTTACTCACTCAGAATATGGAACCAACTTAGAAAGCATTTTAAGACGTAAAATCTTTTATCCGTGGCACCTCTGCAAGAGAATCACCTCTTTCAACCTTCGCAAACATATCCAGTTTTTAATACCTGTAAAAGTTTTGGGATTAAAATGCTCAGAGATCTTTACATAGACAACATATTTGCATCTTTTGAACAATTACGTTCCAAAATCAACCTCCCAAATACACATTTCTTTCACTATCTTCAAATTAGAAATTTTGTTAAACAGAAACTGCCCGATTTTCCTCACCTCGTACCCTCCAACATGCTAGAAAAAATACTGCTCAATTTCAAGGAATTAAACACCATTTCCGCATTATATAAAATCGTATTAGAGTTCCTACCTTTCAAAGACCCAAGAGGACATTGGGAAGAAGATCTCTTAATCAATATATCAGAAAAGGAGTGGAAGGTAGCAAAGCAGAGAATTCACTCGAGTTCTATATGCGCAAAGCATAGAATTATTCAACTAAAAATTATATATCGCTTAAAACTGTCCAAAATGTTTCCAGGGCAAGATCCAACCTGCGAATGCTGCAACCAAGCTCCTGTCTCACATGTTTTGTTTTTTTTTGTTCTTTATTTCACCTTATACAATTTCTTGTATTAGGAATTTGGTAGTTTTTGCATACCCCTTGGGGTCAGAGCGCAGGGACAGCCATTGAACAGCGCCCCTGGAGCAATTACAGGTTAAGGGTCTTGCTCAAGGGCCCAGCAGAGTAGGATCTCTTTTGTCAGTGACGGGGATTCGAACCGGCAACCTTCGGGATACCAGCACAGATCCTTAGCCTCAGAGCCACCACTCCGCCCCGTTAGCCTGCACCAAACTAACATCATTTTGGACCAAAATTTTTAAGTGCCTTTCAGACAGCTTTGGGGTCACAATCCCTCCTAACCCATTAACAGCTGTGTTCGGTGTTCTTCCAGATGGACTTAAAGTGGAGAAGGACAAGCAAATGGTGATTGAATTCACTACACTTTTGGCACGCAGACTTATTTTGTTAAATTGGAAGAATCCTAACTCTCCTCTGATAAGTCAATGGAAAACCGATGTTTTATATTATTTGAAATTGGAAAAAATTCAAATTCTCAGTTAGAGGATCTGTACAGAATTTTTTAAAAACCTGGAAGGATCTAATCAATATTATTTTAAAATAAGAGAAATAACTATTACCGCATTTATTTCCCTTCTCCATTTTTTATTTACCTATATATATTTCTTCCTTTCTTTTGTTTATTGTTGCCTTATTAAAAAACCCTAAGCAATTCTCCTTCTCAGGGGTGGGGTTTGATTTGTCTTCAATTCTTTTTTGTTATAAATGAATCTATTTGTATGGAATGATTACAATAAAATTAATAAATAAAATTAAAAAAAAAAAAAGAATTCAACAGTTAATTTTAATACACAGATTCTTTTGTATATAGAAAGCAAACAGAAGTATCCATAGAAAATTCCATGCAGACAGTGACTGGAAATGGGATGTGAATACCAGAACCTTATTGTGTAAAGCAGGAGAGTGTATACCATTCTAAAGCCAAAAATGATAAAGAACATTAAAAGTTTAAAAACAAGTGTTTTTTATTTTAAAAGTAAAATGTGAATTTGCTAAAATATAGTGTAAACATGAAATACAAGGTTCAAAGAGGAAATTAAGTAACTTATACTACAAGGGCCTTCCTAAACAAGTTAATGTCCCTCATTAGAACTTGACGTATCTACCACACTTACCAATAATGCAATACTACTAAAAACTCATTGCACCTCCTTACCTCTTTCACCACATCTGAATTCCTTCTGGATCATAGACAGGTCTCCTTTCAGAGTAGGGACATTAGAGTTCCACCGAGGAACTACACTGTACTCTCAGATTTAGCATTGGACTTAATGGGCCAGGATAATGTGGCAGTAACTCTTTTTCAAGGGTTGGAGACTACAACACTATGCAACCACAAAAAGGGCATGTGAATATCAAATATGAAAATAAAATCTATCTTTAAAATGTTACTAGCCCAAAATTATTAGGAATACCGTATATTCTCATGTATACGTCAGGTCGAAAAATCTTTCATAAAATAAGACCCCGACTTATATGCCCGTTCAAAAATATGACACTTAATTTTTTTTACATCTTCTTGCCTCCTCCAATCTCACACCAGTTTCTTAGACACATTGAATTTTGTTGCAGCAGCGCAGTTACCAATTTCTTTCGCCACTTCAAAGACTTTTAATTTAAAACCAGCTTCATATTTTCTTCTGATTGAACACTCCATCGTAGATAAGGCATGCTCTTATGATAAAGGTGTAAGAAGGTGTGAGATACAAAAAATGCAAAACGGGGCAAACATCACTTCGGAATAGTTTGGGTATTACCGTGTGGTCACGTAGGCACAATACATAGAAAACAAAGGCAGTGTACTCTGTGGTTATTCTCTCAGGTTGGCATTAGCATATCATAATCTCTTGGACCAATAGCGTGAGTTTTCCGTATTCGACTTATACAACCGACATTATAAAATACCGGAAATTATACGATAAAATCAAACCCTGACTTATCTGCGGGAGAACTTAAACGCGAGTATATATGGTATTTGAAAGACAATAGCATAAGGATTCAGCTCATTTGTAATTTCCATTGTTTTACCGAACTGACTCTAACAGTAGACAGGGAAGGCAATACAATAAATTTCAGTTGTGGGGAAAGCTATAAAACGGCACCTACAACATCCATCTTAATGTGACGTAGCATGCAATACTTCTAAAGACTTCAAATGCAGTTTTTTTTGTTTTTGTTTTTTTTGTTCTTTATTTCATCTTATACAATTTCTTTTATTAGGAATTTGTTAGTTTTCACATACCCCTTGGGGTCAGAGCGCAGGGTCAGCCATTGTACAGCGCACCTGGAGCAATTGAAGGTTAAGGGCTTGCTCAAGGGCCCAGCAGAGTAGGATCTCTTTTGGCAGTGATGGGGATTTGAACCAGCAACCAGCATAAATCCTTAGCCTCAGAGCCACCACTCCACCCTAGGTTGGAACCACATTTCAGTACAATATTTTAAATACTCATATAAACTAAACTGGAATCAATATATAATAAAGAGGTTAGAAGTGTTAAGTGAACCTCATAAAAAGGTATTAAATAGATGTTATTATTAATAATGGAGGGCTTTATTTAAAACAGAAAGGAATCAAGATAATAGAAAAATCTTTTAATCCAGCAGATGATCACATTAGTTAACAAGGAGTGCCCCTTTGTAGTAACCAAATGAAAGTACAGTAAGTATAAAACTTAAAATAGATATACCAATATACTGTGGCCTCAAGAAGAATGTTTTGTGTGCCCCTTTATTCAAAATGACTAAATGTTTTTACTGTGCATATGTATAGTATATATATGCCAGGCATTACTGGGTAGGTGCCAGATATTACTGAAGATGGGTGAGCAGTCAGGTCTAAATGTTTGAAAAAGCAGACATCGGCAGGTAAAAAACATAGCTTTGAGAGTTAGGTTTATTTATGGGGTTAGACATCTGCACAAAGAATATGCGAGCAGTTGCTGTAAGAGATTTCATGTTAGAATGCGTCAGGTAGAGTGAGATTAATTCCAGAGTAGTGGAAGCATTTGAGTAATTGATTAATCTGGAGATGAATCACACTGGTGCAAGGACAGCCGGGTAGAGAAGAATGGAAAAAAAACAAAACAAACTGCAGTGCATTGAGGTGCTCTGCATTGTTATAATTGTAATCTTTAATTTTCTGGATTTTACTCAGTGATATAGAAAGAGAGTGCTATTGTAGGGTGACATGGAACAAGACAAGACTGTGACATACAAAATTAATAATGTCTAATATATGTCTTGTATATAAGCTTTATTCTACAGTATAGATGATAAAAATCTGAGGGATCTGAATTAGGGTTTTGTACACCAGGCTGCTGGAATATTAAACAGAACTTCTCCCACCCTCAATTGGAAAAGGTGCATTTGGGAATTGAATGAGTGAGTGAAGCTTGATAGTTCAATCAATTTTTTTTAAGTGAAGGCATGATTCTTGCATGTGCCTTCCATGTGGAGTTTATATTGTTTACATACAGTACCTTGTGCTTGAGGATAACTTCATTTTTTTCACTCAGTTAAGTTGAAAGTTATGATGGTTCTTTGCAATGAGTGGACTGTGTATGTGAGCTAACCCTATATTGAACTGATGTCCATTGCAAAGTATTCCTATAAAAACATTGGAGCCATTAATCTTTTATGAATATGACATGGTAAATAACAGCTAGCATGGGTTTATGAGAGGAAAATCCTTACAGACCAAGGACTAAGACAAAACAGAAAACAGATTTTCAAACAAAGCTTTGAAATGGCTATACACTGAATATTAATTCTGAGGGTAGAAACCATTGGCATCTGGGTAACTGACTGGAAACAAAGAAAACAAATAACAGTAGAGTATGTCAAATGAGGTGAAGTCTTCAGTGTGGCTCGTCTGACATTTGAGTTTATAGAGTTTCTCCTTCTGATTTCTATTACATTTCTATTACTATTATTTCTATTCTATTATTCAATTTGGTAAATATGTGAAATCTGTTAATGACACCAAAAAGGAATGATGGAAAAGAAATTTAAAATTATACAGACAATCTTCAGAACTGGGTGAATGTAATCGATTTCTAAAGTAATTACTGTATAAATACAAGACAAGTGATGCTGGCCTATAGGCTGCAAGCTCTGGAAATTGCTTCAAGCCTGCTTTAATGCTAAATCCTTACCATCCAGGTCTTTAAAATCCATACAAGTCATTTCAAAGCTGAACCAGCAGGATTGTTTCAATGAAATAATGAAGCATGTACATACATTTTGAAATTAAAGGAAACTGCATTTGAAATGGAATCCAAGAAGCTTGTCTTCCAACAAAAGATAGTAGAAATCCAAAGCAAATTAATGAATCATTAAGCTGAAGTAGAAACCTTGGAAACATTTAAAATTTACTAAGATAATTCCTATGAAAAAACAGACATTAGCTAACTATTGACTATATAGTCTCTTCTTGTTTGTTAAAAGTCTTATGTCATAATAATATTACCAATCACTGCAACTTTATTGTGTGTTGTTTTACTTTCTAATATTGGTATATATGGCTTCTGATCTTCCTAATAATTTCTAGATCAGTTAATCCTATCTGAGTTACGTACCATAAATAGACATAGACGTGTAATGGCTAATGGTGAAGTTACACAAACAGATAAGAATATCCTATATTGTTTTGTTTATTTTACTGTTTATTTTCTTTGTGTTTCAAAGTATTCAATGCAACAGGTAATTGTAGGAGAAAGAATGTGAGCATGGCCATTTTATTTGACATGTGGCATCACAGTGGCTATTTTTCATATAAACAAAGGAACCATTGTAAAATAATCGCCTCTTCTAAATTATTTTGAAAGCATATCTTAGTCCGTACTTACAGTTGTAGATTTTAAACTTTCATTTATTTTGAATGGGTCATTATAGTTTGATTGATTCATCTTGTGATCTGCTCATTCATTTGATTCCTGAACGAATCACTTCCCGTGAGGCTGTTTGTCCATGATTACACTACTTCCTGTGTTATCCTATGACACACGTTTCTTTCAAAATGGTTAACAATGAGATGAAAAGTGTTTCAGAAGAATTGGAATCCCTAGAGATGCAAATTCATCCACTCCTTGCCAGGCAAAAGCATTTCAGGAATCAGAAAACTCACTTCTTAGATGCTTTGTCAATGTCTGGGATCAATTTGGCCACTTCTGCTATGCTTTATGCCTCTCATATCCCAGACCAAGTCAGCTTTACTCCAACTCCTGCTCTAGACAACAACGACGATGACAAAAACAGATTCAGGCAACACTGACAAAACAAGCAGAGACCCTGGCCCAGGACACCTCCACTTTCTCAAACTATCATCACTACTCTCAATTGCGTTGAACCTCTCTGCTTCACCACCAGTGGTAGGGATGGTTGTTCTGGGAGACTCCACCAGAACTTTTGGTTATCTAACCTGTAAAACATTTGTGTCGTGTTTGCCTGGCACACATGTTAAGGATGTGAAAAAATGATGAGAGCCTCCTGCGAGAGGCAAAGCATTGGCTTTGTTGACAACTGGGATCTCTTCTGGGATGGACTGCTTTTCTACTGATGTGATGGCCTCCATCCAAATAGGATTGGCACTTGGGTCCTCTCTGACAATATCTCAAATATAATTTGTCTTTCCTGACTACATAGTTTTAGTCCTAATGTTAACTATAATCCCATGGTAGGATGTGATAATTCTGTAGTGTGTTCACCTATAGATGTGCACTGTGTTAACATCTCCAAATTACAATTTTGTTTATTCTGTATGGCAAGTTAAACAGAGGCGGCCTTTGGGGGTGGTGACTAGGGCACCGTCAGCTCATCATACAAATATGTGGGGCCTCTGCAAGACATTCAAATCTGTTATAGACTGAAATACAGTACGTGGTGGATTTCTTCTAATTCCTGTGACCGTTGCGAGCGTGGAAAGAAGCTTTTCAAAGTTGAAACTTATCAAAAATTATCTACGACCAACAATGTCGCAAAACAGACTGTGCAGTTTAGCTATTTTGTCAATCGAAAAGGAACATGCCTCAACATTGGACTACGAGGATCTTATCAACGATTTTGCTCAGCGAAAAGCCAGAAAAGTGGACTTCCGTCTGTGACTGTCAAAGCAGCTGTTTGGTAAGTGTTCGTTTTATTACAAGTGTTCTGGTTCTCTGTAATTAAATAAATTTGCCGACTCCAGCGGGTTCGGCAGAAACGGCTGTTATCTAGTTTGTTAATTTTGCATGCAAAATGTTTCTGAATCATTAAGTTGATTAAAGGCCACTAAACCAATATAAGGACAATTACAATACGTAATGTAATCAAACGGCCAATGGTACCTACATAAGGCACCAGGTTTAACAATAATAGGGCGCACAGCATTAGAGGCGGACAAGCCCGTGAGCGTGGTGGTACGGTATATAGCCTACACTTATGGCTCTCTGCCCCGCATATGCCACTTGTCCAAGGCCCAGCATACTCCTAAGGCCGCCTCTGAGTTAAAAAAAGGCAATGTAGTGGGTATTTTCTCAAGTTGTTTAACTCTAGAATCCCTGAAGCCTATGAATAAACTTGTAATCTCAGACCACCTTAAATTCCTTCACACATCTTCTCATCAGCGTCTTTTGTTTTACAAATGTGTCAATCAGCACAAGCAGCAAGCAGACTTATCCCATCTCCCTACCGACGGAGCTGGTAAATTTTCTTTTGCTTTTCTGCCATGTTTTTCTTTATTTTTAGGGGGTAAAAACTGAGTCTAGCTCCCCATCATAGCTGCACCCGTTTGCTTGTCTCAACGAAGAGTGAGATGGAGGTTTGTCTTGAGCATGATATTGAACTTTGATCACAGGCTACATCAAAGGAAGTGTTATTGGTTTCAAAAAGAACAGCAACACAATTAAATATAATTTTTAGACGGAGCTCCATGGTGTCTAGTGCTATTTTTAGAACATGCCCTGCGGGCAACTCACGTGGTCCCTTGAGGGCAACCAGGTGCCCATGGGCACCATGTTGGCTACCTCTGGTCTAAAGACTGCATTTGTTAAACTCCTGCTCCATTGAAATAACATCAACTACTCTGTCTTTGACAACTTTAGATCAATTTCTAACCTACCTTTCTTAAGTAAAGTATTACATTTTTCAGCAGTTAAGTGATTACTTGAGCTAACATTCTCTTCTTGATAAGTTTCATTCAGGGTTTAGAACACATTATAATACAGTAACTGCACTGGTTAAAGTAGCAAATGACTTGCGTGTTAGTGAGGATGCAGGCCACATATCTGTACTTGTTCAGTTTGATTTGTGTGCAGCATTTGACACCAGAGACCACAGTATTTTTATAAATCACCTTAGACAATGGGTGGTTTTCTTTGGTAATGTCTTAAACTGGTTTCAGTGTTATTTAAAGGGTAGAACATTCTTAGTTAGTTGCGGTGATTGTATTTTTGAGGTTTGTGATATTGTATACAGAGTACCACAAGGATCTAATGTGGGCCCACTGGTTTTTTCAATCTGCATGCTCCCACTAGGCCAGATTATATCAAAATATGAGGTGAACTACAGCAGTTATGGAGGTGACATGCAGATACCTGATGACTCTGATGCTCTGGGCTCTATGACCCAATGTCTTACTGTACTCAATGGATGAACAGTAAGTTTCTCAAACTGAATAGGAATAAAACAGAAAGTTTAGTGGTCAACAACAACAACATTTATTTATATAGCACATTTTAATACAAAAAGTAGCTCAAAGTGCTTTACATAATGAAGAAAAGAAAAATAACAGACAAAATACAAAATTAAAATAAGACAACATTAGTTAACATAGAAAAGGAGTAAGGTCCAATGGCCAGGGTGAACAGAAAAAAAAAAAAAAAAACTCCAGAAAGCTGGAGAAAAAAAATAAAATCTGTAGGGGTTCCAGGCCAGGAGAACGCCCAGTCCCCTCTGGGCATTCTACCTAACATAAATGAAATAGTCCTCTTTGTACTTAGGGTTCTCATGGAGTCACTTGATGCTGATGGTCATACAGACTTCTGGCTTTTAATCCATCCATCATTGTTGGAACATCATGGTGCTTTGGGTAGATGGTGGTGGCGCAAGCCACCACCAACAGGACACCGGAAAAGGAAACAGATGAGAGAGTAGGGGTTAGTACAGATTTTGAATGAATAGTTATTATAATGAATTGGATATACAGAGTATCAGGATTAAATTACAGTGAAGTTATAAGAAGGCCATGTTAAAATAATGTGTTTTCAGTAGTTTTTTAAAGTGCTCCACTGTATTAGTCTGGCGAATTCCTACTGGCAGGCTATTACAGATTTTAGGTGCATAACAGCAGAAGGCCGCCTCACCACTTCTTTTAAGTTTTGCTCTTGGAATTCTAAGGAGACACTCAGTTGAGGATCTGAGGTTACGATTTGGAATATAAGATGTCAGACATTCTGATATATAAGACGGGGCGAGATTATTTAAGGCTTTATAAACCATAAGCAGAATTTTAAAGTCAATTCTGAATGACACAGGTAACCAGTGTAGTGACATCAAAACTGGAGAAATGTGTTCGGAGTTTCTTTTCCTGGTAAGGATTCTAGCAGCTGCATTCTGTACTAGTTGCAAACGATTGATGTCTTTTTTGGGTAGTCCTGAGAGGAGTGCGTTGCAGTAATCTAGCAGACTGAAAACAAACGCATGAACTAATTTCACTGCATCTTTCGATGATATAAGAGGTCTAACTTTTGCTATGTTTCTTAGGTGAAAAAATGCTGTCCTAGTGATCTGATTAATATGCGATTTAAAATTCAGATTACAATGTCGGCAAAAATGGAAATAACTAATTAGAAATAAACTTGATCCCATGAAAATCAAGGCGGAGGTAAAGAATTTTGCTGTAACCATGGACTCTGACCTAAACTTTACATTGCAAATCAATTATATTCTAGGGCTGTGTTTTTTTTTTTTTTTCTCTCTTAAGGAACAATGCAAATATTAGATCACTTGAACAATGCAAGATGCTGAGGAATTAATTCAGTCAACTAGGTTACTGTAATGCACTCCTACCAGGACTACCTAAGAAAGACAACAATCAGTTGCAATTCATGCATGATGCAGCAGCAAAAATCTTAACCAGAAAAAGAAAATCTGAGCATATCTCACCATTTTTTTTGCATTGTTACATTGGTTAATCATGGTCTTTATAATTGATTTTAAAATACTAGTAACGGTATACAAAGCTTTAAATAATCTTGTTCCTTCCTATATTTTAGAATGCCTGTCCCTCTACATTCCTTGTAACCTTTGATCTTCTAATAGTGGTCTCCTTATTATTCTAAGAGCTAAGCATAAAAGAAGTGGTGAGGAGGCCTTTTGTGGTTACACACCAAAAATCTGGAATACTTTACCAATAGAGATACACCAGGCTAATGCTGTGGAACATTTTAAAAATCTCCAAAAACCCCAGTTTTTTAATTTGCCTTTTTCATTGTCACATTGTAGTTGTACTGGCAATAGATTATACATGCATACAATTCTCATTTTCTTCAGGGATTTGCAAACATTACCAATCTTAAATTTTCTCTGCTTTCTTTTCTGGTGTCTCTGTGGTGGTGTTTGCACCACTACCACCTGATCGAGGCACTGTGCAGCCGCCTGTGATGCTCGAATGAAGGCAGGTACCCCAGCTGTCCATGAGACTTACTGCATTGAATCCTCTGGGACAAAGCCTGGAAAAAATGAGGCATGACTTAAGAACATTTATGTTAGGTAGAATGCCCAGTGGGGGCTTGGCAGTCTTTTGGCAATTGGAATCCCTGCAGATTTTTGTTTTTCTTTCAGCTTAACTGGAGTTTTTTCTTTCTTTGTTTTTTCTGTCCTCCTGGTCGTATAACCTTATTATCGTACTTCTCTTTAGAGAGTTAAAATACAATGTTCTATATGAGGACTAAGATTTTTACTAATTATATAACTTTGTTATGTAAGCTCATATTCATTTATTTTATTACTTATTCATTACTATTTTTACCTAATTTAATTTGTTTTTCATTTCTTGTATCTATTTTTGACATATTGTAAAGCACTTTGAGTTACATTGAAAATGTGCTATAGAAATAAATGTTATTTTGACCATATTTCATTTCTCCTATTTTTGTTGTTGCACAGTGGGCATTAGGAATAAATTTATTAGGGTGGGTACTCATGTCTGGGCTCTGTAGAGAAGACTGAGCAACGCAAGCCCTTGAGGATTTGCCTATTAATGCCTTATTTTTTTTTTCTTCCTATTGTTTAGCTAAGTGATAGAACTGGCCATGGCTTTTAACACCATAAACGGTTTTCCTTTTGTCTCTTTTTTTGTTGTGTGACTCAATGACACTATACTTGACTGTACGTAAGCAGAAGCAGTAGAGAGAGAGAGAGAGAGAGAAATGGAATCAGGAGATGGTTGTCATAGAATAAACTAGCTAAGGTCAAAAATTGATTAAAAATTCCAAAATGTGAGAGTTAAAACGAAAAATGTACACATAAACCGATCCTATGTATGTTGAAAATTGTTGTCAAAAGGACAAAAAGTAGTCTGTAAGAAGAATTTAGACTATGATATAAAGAAAATAATGCTAGGTTTTTAGGTTGTATCCACAAACTTGGACAAACTAGGAAGTGTCAGGTGACGGCCTTTATATGTACAACCCTGTGATGTCACACATCGCACAATTCCTGTTGACCTTGCTTAGTAAAAGCCTAGCAACAGACACAACAAAGAGCACAAAATGGCAATAAACATAACAAAGAATGACTGCACGAGAGAAAGTGTTTTGTTAATGACATATTGAAAACAGTTCAAATTCAAAAATAAATGTAACAACTCAAATATTGCAACAGGTCAAAGAATAACTATAAAAAGTTAAACACAAAAACTAGATCAGGATAGGAACTTTTTTGCATTTAGAATATTTTTATTTTCTATGCCTGCTGAGTCAAGATACCTGTACTCCAGGTTGTAGCAAAACATAGCCAACTTGGTCTTCCTTGTAAAAATGATGAATCTGGGAAAAAGTTGGTGGAGATAGGATGAACATTGAGATCTTGTATACTGTACAAGCACAAAAACAAACATTCAGCTTTATATATTTGTTTTAATCAAACTTTAATGCACATGACCAACTGAATTTTCAGTTCATTGGTGGAAGTGTTTCTTTTGATCTTGATTTAAGTTTGATTTTTCAAACACATGAAAAGACATGTAATTGGTCAAAATAGATACTCACCCATTATGCATTATGTAATATCTCATAGGATATTTTCCTGCTCTAAGGTTAATATTTGATTGCTCATGAGACCTAAAAAAGATTCTCTTAAAAGAGATTAATTTAAGAATCAATTTTGTCACATATGTATCCCCTAGTATTTGTTACTTGATACAACTGAGGTTAAAATTAGGAATTTGATTTGACAAGCATGTTGTATTTTGTGAGATCCCTTTGTAATCTTGTTTAAATCTATTTCAAGACCATATTTTTTTTACTTATTATTTGACTAATGCCAATATCTAAGGTGACTTACACCATTTACAACAATTGCTTATATTTGTTTTGTTTTTCCACATAAGATACAGGCAGATGTAGAGACTTGCTTGAGGTCACACAGTGAGAATTTGAATCCATTACCACAGGGTTTGAAGTCCAAAGTCTTAACCAATATGAGAACACTGCCTGCCTTTTCTTCCAAATTAAACATGATCTAATTGGACCACAGCAATATAAATTAGAGCAACTAACAGTATTATTCAGAATCAAGGACTACAGTTTGGGAACCACAATAAATTGTTTTATTAGCACAAACAACTATCGATGCATTTCAATATATTACTGAGCAAATACTTTCAAGTGGCAAAAAAAAAAAAAGTCAAGACACTACTTAGAAATTCTGAGGCCATTGTGTTACTAATGAAACGCAGGAGGAGACACTTGTGAAGATACCGGGGTAGTTTTTCTCAGGAGAAAAATCTGAGAAGCATGAGACAAAACAAAATGTCTCCATTATTTTTCTTTCTGATCTCATTGATGTCTGTGAGAAACCAAGAAAGATATTAAGGTGATCTCCTTTTAGATTTTTCATTCCTATGGGATAGAGTGAGATTTGTTGAGATATATTTTGCAAGTGAAAAACTGTTATAAGCTACTCAATTATATATATATTTTTTTAATTTCAATTTGTTAATGGATAATAAATACCTCATCTCCGCAGAGGTAGCAGGGATAAGCTATTATGTCCTATGATTAGTTAAAGACAGTGTTGTAACCCAGCCCTTACTTCAGAGATGCCACCCAGTTTGACCGTCTGCTTAATAAAAATAAACTGTAAACCTGAGAGGGCCTGAAACTGAGGTTAACCAGAGAAAGGGAGAGTTATTTATCCCTGTTAGGTGTTCAATAACAGCACACACCTAAAACCAACTTTAATGCCTTTGGCTTATTTTTGATTTGTGTACTTTGAACTGCGGATTGACAGATTTTATGTACAATTAACGTGTAAAAGCATTGTAAGGGAAATGTTGTAAAAATGGCTATACCAAGTGAAATATGACTTGGTCTAGTGTGACTATAGAGACCTTGCTCTGTAGAAAAATATTTTCAAAGAAAAGAATGTCAATTGACATAAAGTAGAAATCAGCTTTGCTGTTATCTGT
The DNA here is from genome assembly GCF_900747795.2 of Erpetoichthys calabaricus. NCBI lineage: Eukaryota > Metazoa > Chordata > Cladistia > Polypteriformes > Polypteridae > Erpetoichthys > Erpetoichthys calabaricus. Next base: position 151,027,481 of record NC_041402.2, on the reverse strand, counting down.
CCTTGAAGGATATGTTTTCCATCTCCTCTGATCATGTAGAGCTGGACTTTAACCAGCCATGACCTGCTAGATATCCATTTGTAGATAAACATACAAAAAAACAGAGCCGTCTTGAATTCATAAAGCACAGGCATATTGCCACAGCTCTAAAATATTTCAGTTTAAAATTTAGTTTTCAGTTTTTAGGTAAAATAACAATAGTTAGCCAGTTGCACTGTCTTAAACAAAATGTTTTTTTTTCAAATATGCATTAAATTATTGGATTATGTTTGGGTATATAGAAGTTATTTTAAAATGATACAGCAATCCCTGTTAAATAAAATGATCTAAATTCAATTAATTGTTAAAATTACTCAATCAGTTAATCACTATACAGAGCTTTCTGGTAGGAACAAAATACTATATGAAGCAATTAAGAAAAACTGTATTGTAAATATAGGCAATGATGTCACTAACAGAAAAGTGTGGACAAGGACAGTTGGACGAGAGTATAGCACAGTCAAAAACAAATAAATGTCAAGAATCTAGAGTGACAGTGTCAACTTTTGCTTGTGTAGTAATGCATCAGAATTTCATTTTCAGTTTATAACTTTTCTTTCACACATGTAGTGATTAGCACAACAAGGTTCAATAGCCCTTAAATTGTAGCCTTTTATTTGAAATATAAAGTCAATTTGAATAAGCTACTTAATGAGAGTTTCTCTCAAATCTTGCGCTGCATATTTGGGTCCTATGGTGTGTTTGATTTCTAATATTTTCACTTGTGAGTAGCAGAATCTTAAAAATAAATCTGAAAGGTCTTGGGACAGTGCAGCCAACTGATGACTAATATGCACCATTTTGTAATTTATTAATCATTTTCTAAGAAAACTATTGTGTTCTGTTCATTTATCCACCATCTGTACCCGCTAAACCCATGTTTAGGTTTAATTAAGTCCACGACCTGTCCCAACAGCATTAGACACAAGGAAGAAACAAACTCTGGGTGTCTATAGGTGTTAGGAGACGTGCAATATTCACTCATAGGGTAAATGATGGCATGGCAAAATGAACTTAACTAAAATTGAAATAAAATAAGACTAGTTAAGAATGCAGTATCAGAATATGATGGTAGATAGAGGACTTGCATAAGTGATAAAGTCCACAAAGGAAAAGATGTTTGAAGACAATAATTATTGTGACAGAGTTAGGAGGAAATGCTAATGAAGCTTGTGCACCAGATCATAAACCAACCTAAATTCACTACAATGCCCAGCAGAAAAGACATGAGACATGTGAACAACAGATAAACTTTACAAAAATGTCCTCTGTACTCTTAAAAGAGTACTGGCTCTGTAATGGCACTTTACTGGGTTGTGTGGTTCCTCATATAACCATTGTTTGGAAAAGAACCATTTAATTCTGGGAAGGGAAGCTAAATATTGACAAATGGGAAGGAACCATTTAATTCTGTCATTTTCTTTACATTAGAAATTTGTTCTTTGGGCTTTCAAAACGTTCCTAATAAATGGACAAAACAGAAATCTTTAGTGTATATTAGGGAGCCTAGCAGGATACAACATATCAAGAATATCTGAATTTAGCTTGTGTAACTTTATGCAGTGATAGTCCACTCTCCATTGGTATTTCATAAATCTGTTATCATCTATTCAAGGCTTTTTATAGAACCTGTTACACATCTAAATAAATAAAGGTTCTTTCTAAAACCTTCATGTGGATGGTTCTTTAGGGAACCGAAACTGGCATCACTCTGGAGAAGCACTCTATCACTTTATTTTTAAGTATGTATATGGAAATTGGGCACGGTGAAGCGGTAACTCCATTTTAGCGCCAATGTGTGATCTATCTTTATAATAAATATATAGATAGAACTTTATTTTTCCCTAGGTGGAAATCTAGCTTTTTTACAGAAGCTGTTTAAATAAATAAATACATTTAAACAAAAAGAAAACAAAAAGAAAAAAAGTGAGAAATACAGAGCTTCTGTATAAAGGCTGCGGCTTGCGATTTCAATATTAATAATTTGTCAATTGCTCTCTCATGGCTCCAGAGACTCTTTCCAGACACCCTCTGTCTGGAAGTTTCACATTCCTGATACCCTTGTGTGATTTCTCTGGGTGGTCTAGTTTTTCCCAACATCCAAAAGATGCATTAGTTATGTTAACTGCGTCTCTTATAAGGATGAGAGTCCGTGTGGGTGAGCATGTGAATGTGCATTGCTACAGATTACCTTCCCACCCCCCATATCATGGCTGGTTATTGCAATGCTCTTCAAGTTGATGGGATAGGTTGTGGTTACCATTGATCATGGATTGTAGCAAGCAGGTTTGGAGTATATTCGGTCTTTTTACTAAATACAGTTAAAATGTTCAAAGAAATGTCTTCTTGACCTGTGACATATTAGATGGATCAGGAACGCCTTAAAGTTTAAAATGAAAAATCTTTCCATACAGTATTTATAACCATTTTATACTAATCATGCAAAATATTACAAATTCATTGGAGTTAAATGTTACAGGCGTGTTATAACAGCATGCCTCAAATAAAAGTTGAAAAGAAAAAAATCTCCTTGTTAGTTTATATGCTTAATTTTGTATGTAAATAATGATTTTCTTTTGACTTGTTCACTTTGACTCAACTTTTATTATTGCTGTTACTTAATTTATATTCTTAAGTATATTTTAGACTGAATTTAATCAGATATTTAGTACTTTTAAAAAATATGCAATTCTTATCTGTTTTTGTGCAATGGGAGTAATTATCAAATCATTGGCAAGAAGACCTGACATGTTCACTCCATATGTCATCAGTCTCTTACACTTAATATATGTTCATTAACTTGTTAACTGCCACCAAATGAACAAATAATGTTGTTTTTGATACTTAATGAGTTTGCAGCATGGCACTGTTGTGAATTGGTGACACAAACATAGTGAAAAGGGTGAAAGGCCTGCAAAAAAACTCACAAGGCCAGGAACTTTAGTGGCCTGCCTAGAGATAGGCCTCACTTTAGGCAGCCTGCCCACAAACTCAACAGGCAGGCATTGGTCTGCATGAACTTAAAATGGAGGGATAAAACCCCATGTAGTGGAAACTGCTATACTTTGGGCTCTTATAGTACATGGATGGTGAGAGCAGAGAGACACAGCCACAAATTTATAAAAATTAAGAAAAATAAGTATTCTTTATTACAGGTGCTTCAAACAAAATATTCCCAAATCAAAATAATATTGTGTCATTAAATAAAATCCAGTCCTAATTACATACACAGAGAAAAAATAATAAAAATAACCCATCCATCCATCCATCCATTGTCTCCCGCTTATCCGAGGTCGGGTCGCGGGGGCAGCAGCTTGAGCAGAGATGCCCAGACTTCCCTCTCCCCGGCCACTTCTTCTAGCTCTTCCGGGAGAATCCCAAGGCGTTCCCAGGCCAGTCGAGAGACATAGTCCCTCCAGCGTGTCCTGGGTCTTCCCCGGGGCCTCCTCCCGGTTAGACGTGCCCGGAAAACCTCACCAGGGAGGCGTCCAGGAGGCATCCTGATCAGATGCCCGAGCCACCTCATCTGACTCCTCTCGATGCGGAGGAGCAGCGGCTCTACTCTGAGCCCATCCCGGATGACTGAGCTTTTCACCCTATCTTTAAGGGAAAGCCCAGACACCCTGCGGAGGAAACTCATTTCAGCCGCTTGTATTCGCGATCTCGTTCTTTCGGTCACTACCCATAGCTCATGACCATAGGTGAGGGTAGGAACATAGATCGACTGGTAAATTGAGAGCTTCGCCTTGCGGCTCAGCTCCTTTTTCACCACGACAGACCGATGCAGCGCCCGCATTACTGCGGACGCCGCACCGATCCGCCTGTCGATCTCACGCTCCATTCTTCCCTCACTCGTAAACAAGACCCCGAGATACTTGAACTCCTCCACTTGGGGCAGGATCTCGCTACCAACCCTGAGAGGGCACTCCACCCTTTTCCGGCTGAGGACCATGGTCTCGGATTTGGAGGTGCTGATTCTCATCCCAGCCGCTTCACACTCGGCTGCGAACCGATCCAGAGAGAGCTGAAGATCACGGCCTGATGAAGCAAACAGGACAACATCATCTGCAAAAAGCAGTGACCCAATCCTGAGCCCACCAAACCGGACCCTCTCAACGCCCTGGCTGCGCCTAGAAATTCTGTCCATAAAAGTTATGAACAGAATCGGTGACAAAGGGCAGCCCTGGCGGAGTCCAACTCTCACTGGAAATGGGTTCGACTTACTGCCGGCAATGCGGACCAAGCTCTGGCACCGATCGTACAGGGACTGAACAGCCCTTATCAGGGGGGCCGGTACCCCATACTCTCGGAGTACCCCCCACAGGATTCCCTGAGGGACACGGTCGAATGCCTTTTCCAAGTCCACAAAACACATGTAGACTGGTTGGGCAAACTCCCATGCACCCTCCAGGACCCTGCTAAGGGTATAGAGCTGGTCCACTGTTCCGCGACCAGGACGAAAACCACACTGTTCCTCCTGAATCCGAGGCTCGACTATCCGACGGACCCTCCTCTCCAGGACCCCTGAATAGACTTTTCCAGGGAGGCTGAGGAGTGTGATCCCTCTGTAGTTGGAACACACCCTCCGATCCCCCTTCTTAAAGAGGGGGACCACCACCCCGGTCTGCCAATCCAGAGGCACTGTCCCTGATGTCCATGCGATGTTGCAGAGGCGTGTCAGCCAAGACAGTCCTACAACATCCAGAGCCTTGAGGAACTCTGGGCGTATCTCATCCACCCCTGGGGCCCTGCCACCAAGGAGTTTTTTGACCACCTCGGTGACCTCAGTCCCAGAGATGGGGGAGCCCACCTCTGAGTCCCCAGGCTCTGCTTCCTCATTGGAAGGCATGTTAATGGGATTGAGGAGGTCTTCGAAGTATTCCCCCCACCGACCCACAACGTCCCGAGTCGAGGTCAGCAGCGCACCATCCCCACCATATACAGTGTTGACACTGCACTGCTTCCCCTTCCTGAGACGCCGGATGGTGGACCAGAATCTCCTCGAAGCCGTCCGAAAGTCGTTCTCCATGGCCTCCCCAAACTCCTCCCACGCCCGAGTTTTTGCCTCAGCAACCACCAAAGCCGCATTCCTCTTGGCCTGCTGGTACCTATCAGCTGCCTCCGGGGTCCCACAGGACAAAAGGGTCCTGTAGGACTCCTTCTTCAGCTTGACGGCATCCTTCACCGCCGGTGTCCACCAACGGGTTCGGCGATTGCCGCCACGACAGGCACCGACCATCTTACGGCCACAGCTCCGGTCAGCTGCCTCAACAATAGAGGCACGGAACATGGCCCATTCGGACTCAATGTCCTCCACCTCCCTCGGGATGTGGTCGAAGTTCTGCCGGAGGTGGGAGTTGAAGCTACTTCTGACAGGGGGCTCTGCCAGACGTTCCCAGCAGACCCTCACAACACGTTTGGGCCTACCACGCCTGACCGGCATCCTCCCCCACCATCGAAGCCAACTCACCACCAGGTGGTGATCAGTTGACAGCTCCGCCCCTCTCTTCACCCGAGTGTCCAAGACATGTGGCCGCAAGTCCGACGACACAAGCACAAAGTCGATCATCGAACTGAGGCCTAGGGTGTCCTGGTGCCAAGTGCACATATGAACACCCCTATGCTTGAACATGGTGTTCGTTATGGACAATCCGTGATGAGCACAGAAGTCCAATAACAAAACACCACTCGGGTTCTGATCGGGGGGGCCATTCCTCCCAATCACGCCCTTCCAGGTCTCACTGTCATTGCCCACGTGAGCATTGAAGTCTCCCAGCAGAACGAGGGAATCCCCAGAAGGTATGCCCTCTAGCACCCCCTCCAGGGACTCCAAAAAGGGTGGGTACTCTGAACTGCTGTTCGGTGCATATGCACAAACAACAGTTAGGACCCGTCCCCCCACCCGAAGGCGAAGGGAGGCTACCCTCTCGTCCACCGGGGTAAACCCCAATGTACAGGCTCCAAGTTGGGGGGCAATAAGTATACCCACACCTGCTCGGCGTCTCTCACCGGGGGCAACTCCAGAGTGGTACAGAGTCCAGCCCCTCTCAAGGAGATTGGTTCCAGAGTCCAAGCTGTGCGTCGAGGTGAGTCCGACTATATCTAGCCGGAACCTCTCAACTTCGCGCACTAGCTCAGGCTCCTTCCCCTTCAGAGAGGTGACATTCCATGTCCCAAGAGCCAGTTTCTGTAGCCGAGGATCGGACCGCCAAGGTCCCCGCCTTCGGCCACCACCCAACTCACACTGCACCCGACCTCCTTGGCCCCTCCCATAGGTGGTGAGCCCATGGGAAGGGGGACCCACGTTGCCTCTTCGGGCTGTGCCCGGCCGAGCCCCATGGGTGCAGGCCCGGCCACCAGGCGCTCGCCATCGAGCCCCACCTCCAGGCCTGGCTCCAGAGTGGGGCCCCGGTGACCCGCGTCCGGGCAAGGGAAAACGCCATCCAAAATTGTTTTTCTTCATAGGAGGTTTGTTTAACCGCTCTTTGTCTCATCCCTCACCTAGGACCAGTTTGCCTTGGGTGGCCCTACCAGGGGCATAAAGCCCCGGACATCAGAGCTCCTAGGATCATTGGGACACGCAAACCCCTCCACCACGATAAGGTGACGGTTAAAGGAGGGGTAAAAATAACCCAAAGAAAATATTTACAAAGCATAGTCGTTACCCTTCCTCCAATGCCAACCAAAATTCAGGAAAGGAAAAAAAAATGATAAACTCTTATTCAAAAATATTACTTACACAAAAAAAATATCTTCTTTCTCCTTCCTCAAAAGCAATAATCAAGGTGAAATGAAAAAAACTACGTACAAAAAAAAATGCCCTTCCTTTGTCTCCTTTTTTAAATGATCAGGAAAAACAAATAAAAAAACTAAATTAAAAAAAATACTGTTAAAGTCCCCTATTGGTATGCAAGGGCTTTATCACTTGCTCACCACTACACTTTCACACTCAGCCTGAATAAAAGTTGACCTCCATTGTCCCTTCTCTAGTTTTATATGTCAAAGAGGGATTATGGCACCCAAGTCCCACAAACACACTCTCACTCCTCCAATCAGAGAGCTCACACTGTGCTGTCCCCTCCTCCTGGAACTCTCCCATTTACCAAGACAATAGCTTGTGCAAGATCTGTAAAGAACTCTCTCTCTCTCTCTCGTTGTGTCTCATGCAGTTACACTCTCTCCAGTAAGTACTACTTGCTTTTTAAACTTTTTGCCCGGCCTTTGCTAAGTTTATACGGCTTCTTTTTAACTAGGCAATGCACAGCTCATATTACCTCTTTTCCCCTTTTTCAACAGTGGTAGATGTTAGTCCGATTCCCGCAACGCTGCCTGAATCAGGCATGCATGCCCCAGACATACAAATCCTGAGTGGATGTAAACCCACATTTCCACCTGAGATTTGACACACCTCCTCCTCCCTCAGGGTAAGTATGCCCATTTTCTCAAGAGCCATTTTCAAAAACACATGTAAGGCTATAAAAATCTATACTGCTATACCATGACATGTAACTATCACTTTCCGTGGAGCGCTACACCATTGGAGGACTGACTTTTTAAAGTTAAAAAAATATTTTAAATGTTCGAATGAAAAAACCTTTGGCTTGAATGACATGGCCAGCACATTATCTTGGTCAAGGAAGAATTTGTTTTAGGGAACATAACAGTCTCACAGATGTGTTGCCAGAGAAAGTTATTATTTAGAAAGTTGCATTTAGATTTGTTTTCTTAATAAATGAAGAAGGTTTTTATTATTCATATTAACTGAATGATTACGTCATTACTGTTGTGATCCACTCACCTAAAATATTCATAGAGGTGTAAAGCTTTCAAAATTAGCAAGGCAAGCAAACCTGAATCCCATCATTATGCCCTGGTGGTGTGCTAAAACACAGCCTAGCTTCCACTTCAGTAGCTGGTTTAGGCATACACCAGACTAAAATGTTCTTAACTCTTTTAGTTCCAGATTAATTTGAAATGTCCCAAAATACACCTTAAATACCCCATTGGGGAGGGGGAAACCATCAACCCCTGGCTAGTACAGAGAAAGGCAACAAAAATGTTTATAAAAGGATACATTATTAACAAAATTCAAAAAAATATAACAAAATGCTAAAAAGAGCAAAAAAAAGGAGCAAAAGAAGTTCTCAGCAAACCAGTCCCCAGTGCATTAACCAGAAATCCAAATCCCAAAAATAGAAGCAAAGAGTCAAGAAAAAACAGAAAATATAAGAAAACTGCAAAAGCAAAAGTGGACAAGTTCATCAACCAACAACCGCATGCAATGCACTTCAGAGGGACTGAAGTTTCCATAAGTCTTTATAGGGCTGGGAGCAGTCCATCAACAGAGAATGGTAGGTGGATCCACCCACAAAACACAGAACCAATTTACTCACATAGATTAATGCACAACAATATTAGCATAAATAATAATTAAAGAATCAAAAAAATAACAAAATGTAAATAAAAAAGGAATTTATACATAAACTCTGGCTTACACATAACCATTATGCCCCCATTTACCCTCACAAATTCATGGGATTTAATAAAACATCAGATTACATTGCAGGTGGAAACAATACCTCAAGATCATAATTTTTTGGTGATGGCTTTCCTGGCCTAATACCTAGCCCCATCTCACATATGTATTTTTTTTCACTCCGTAACTGTGCAAGCCATTGTAGTAATATAAAGTCATTTTTGTGTTCCTAAAGCCATCCCCAGACATATCCTTGTGAATTGAACTATTGCCCTGCTCCAAGCCCTTTAAGAATGGGTACACATTTAAGGAAAGGATGCACACAACTAGCAATGACCTGTAGATACCCTGTGGCTTGCAGAATTTACTCGTCATAAATGAAGAAAGTAAACAATCTAGACACCAGGAAGGGTTAGTATCATGAAGGGCATCTGGCTGTAAAAATTTAGTCAAAACCTTAATTATGGAATCAATCCTATAAGCTTCAGGTAATCTTGTGTATGTTACTCAGGGCTGTGGGGTCCAGAGCTGCTGCAGGCTTTTGTTCCAACCAATTTCTTAACTTACTGTCAGTCTTGTTATTAATTGAACTCCTTAATTAAATATATGGCTCACTCTAACTCTCTAGTCTGCTTCTAAAGAAATTATTAATAATTAAAATGTTTCTTCACTTTGAAATTATGAAAGGCACTTACTGCTTGCTGTAACGTTTAGTGCACACAAGCCTCTTAATTTTATATTTTTGCTTCATCTTAATTCTCCTGCTTGTCAAGAATTTTAGACTCTTTATTGTTTGTTTTTGTTAACCAGTAGGCAATTAGCCATAAGCCACAAATAACAACGGAGACAACAGCTCATCAGATAAAGTGCTGCTATTTTTTTCTATGTGTGCTTTTATCATTAAATGACCTCTTTTAATAAAATGTTAAAAAAAAAAACAAAAAAGAAATACAAGTTAAGTAGCTGAGGGGGTCTAAATTTCCCCAGGCCAATTTTTACATTTTCCCAGAAAAATAAAATGCATGCTTGAAAGAATTTCTGACATAATTTTGGAAAGAATGTTCCAACCATCTTCTGTTTTTAAATTGGACTTTTAGCCTAATTGAGCAAGCTGATATGTTTTTAGGTCAATGTAGAAATTTTATTAGAGTTTAGCAATCATTTATGTACGCTACATGGGGATAATTTAGTGGTGTTTTTAATTTGTATTTTTTTAAGATTTTCATCATTATTTGTTTCTGTCATTGATTTCATGTTTGGTTTTGAAATAACAGAGTTGTTTTTTGTTACCATTATTTTTATTCTTTATTTATGCAACACCATTTTGGTTCCTGTCATCTGACTGTAATTGTCGTCATTGGATGTCACGGTATAAATGTGGTGGCAATCACACACACTGCTTTATCCCTCAGAACATTTAGCAGCATTCAAAAATCTTGCCAATGTTTTGCTTTATTTCCAAGTAGACCTTAGCATTCTGTATTTTGGTGATGATCGCTTACTGATTCTGATCCTATTTGTTTTGCCCTTTGTATTTCTGGTTATTCGATTTTGATTGCCCTTCTGGTTTTGATCTTTTTCTTTCCTTGACAAACATTCTTTGGCTGTGTTATCATCTCCTGTTTTTCTGATGCTCCCAATAATCATGTCATGCTGAGTAGGAAAGCATATTAGATTTTAAAAGTAACCGGTAGAAAAGACATGATCAAAAGACAAAAGCAAGACGAAATCTCGAGACAAAAATCAAAGTCAGAAAACGAGAGCAAAAGTTCAAAACCAGAAAGATCATTAGGAAAAAGGATGTAACAAAGCCAAAGGTTTTGAATTCAATCTGTGATGAGGAAACAATCTTGAAAGAGAACTTTTATCCCAATGCTTTGTGATTGATGGTTCACAACCTTAAAGGACACTTCTTAAACAATGTAGGTGCTGCCTTGACAATGACAGCTCAAAGTGACACCATCTGTAAATAATCAAAATAGGGGCAAAATAAAATAATCACATTTTAGAATAATACAAATTAAATAGCAGAAACAAAACTAAGCTATAAAGTGAGAAACAAATGCCCCCCATCAGAATCCTTGCTGGGAACCCCCCTATTTGAGTAATTAACCACGCAAAAAAAGCAAGTAAAAGGTATGTAATTAAAATTAATAACAAGAGGTTTGTAGGTCTGTAATATTTAATATTTCAAAAGCCAAACTTACAAGTTTAATTTTCAAATGTGTGTCTTTATTTAGCATCTTTGTTGTAGAAAGACTTTTATTTTGTTTTTTGTCTGTTCTTCAATGTGTCACGCCACCATTTTAGAATTTTAACAAGTGTTTAATGCTAGCATTCATTGTGTTTTTGCTAGGGATCACCTCCCAGGAGGTGCTGTTATTTGCATCACTAAGACTTGCTTATAAATTCCAGCGTGGCATCTTTAGTCCTTTGTCTTATGGATTTGAACTTTGAAAAAGTGTTGATTTAGTGCTTTCATTTCTAATTTTCTGGTAACAATTCATAGCTTTCCTTGTTTCAGTCTGAGCATTTTGGCTCTGGTTGAATTGTTGAGCTCTTGTTAATGACTCCTGGCTCTCTAAGCACTCTGTTTTTTAATTCCAATTCACAGTTTATTTAGAAATATGTGTGTTCTGGTTAATATCTTGAAAACTATGCGCATGTCTTGGTCTGTTGCTAATAACATTTAGCAGTTTCTCTCTCTCATTTTATCAGCACACTATTCAAAGACAGCAGCTAAAAATTAAAACACAGGCAGAGAGCATCTGTGCTGCGGTCCAGCTGAGCCACTTCTAATACTCACTCTGGCATAATACTTATAAATGTTGAAATCACACAGCCATGTTTTTCTAAAGCCAGATTAAGAGAAGACAAAAACAGACCAGGGATTTAAATGAGATCAATTAGATGTTGTTACGATATGAATTTTGCTTATTTTGGTAATCAAGTAGTACGATCTTGTACTTGATTTGGGGGTATTCTAAGTCAAGAATTGTATTTCTGTCATTATTTGTTTAATTTTCCTAATTGTTTAGGATTTTTGTAATTTTTTATAAAGTCATGGACATCATTTTAAGTGCCCATGATTGCTGCCATTTTTGGTATCCCTCACTAGGTCAATGTCCTTCATATCTAAGGATGTGGCCTCAGAGGCTGTGATCTGTTGGTGATCAGCACAACAGGTTCAAAGGTCACCTGTCGATCCACTTCTTTATCTGATCTGTGGATTCCAAAAGACTTTCAAAGACCTTTTGTTGTTTTTCCTTCTTGCTGGTGCTCTTCTGATTTGACCATTTTTGCTTATACTTCTTGACCTGGAATTTTGTATGACTCTCTGGTTTTGGTTGCTATTTTTTGTGTTTTTGTTAATGTTATCCAGTCAGTTCACTGCCAGGACATTTGTAAACTCACCAATGACTGTAAACCTGCTGGGAACTAAAACCTTCTCTGCCACGTGGTCTTTAGAAAAGAGTTTGGGAATCACTGACCTACATCATTACTTCATCTCTACCTGCCTAAATTTGAGACTAATCCATAAACACCCACAGTTTGGACATTATTCTTGTCCTCTCATTAGTGTGATTACGCAGAAAATTTAATTAACCAGATATTCATCAGTGTTTATTAGGGTATATCATCAGTTTATCACTGTATTTTCATTAGAGCCTCTATGTCTGGTCACTATTCATAAAATGGATGTAGAGGTGGTGCACTCCTATGAGTACTTAGGGTTCCACATCAATGACAGGCTGGACTGGTCTCGTAACACAGCCTTTACTTTTTGTCTTAGGAGACAGAATTCCTTTAATGTAATTAGTGACATTCTTCTACAACTCTGTAATGGCCAGTGCAATCTTCTACATTGTCGTGTGCTATGCTGGTAACATCACTTCAAGAGAGAACCACTGAAATAACCTAATTAAAAGGACATTGTCAATTATGGGATGCACTCTGCACCCCATCGAGGTAGAAGGAAAAGAGAAAATTAAAACAAAACTGAGTGCCATTATGAACAATGCTGCACATCCTCTCTCTGACACACTAACACTGAGAGCTTTCAGACAATGAATTATTCAGCAGACGTGTGTCAAGAAAAGGGCTCCTTTATAGCAATGGCAGTACAGCTTTATAATGTTACACTGGGACAATGACTGCAAAGTCAGAAGGTTTTGTATCTTTTTAATTTTGTTCCTTGTCAATCATTCTGGTGTGTGTTCAGATTATAATCTATCTATCTATCTATCTATCTATCTATCTATCTATCTATCTATCTATCTATCTATCTATCTATCGAGCATCTGTAAAAAGCCAAATTTGCCCCTGCAGACAAGTAAATTTCTGTATATCTTTTTCCAAGCCCACTGAAATCTCATCTTCTTGCTTCTCAGCTGAAAAGAATTGGACTTATTTGGGTAAGTGGCTGACATACAGTATGCCATTTATGACACAGCAGCATGAGGTGTGCATTCTGATATGCCTCTACTTCACTTATCAGTTTCTTTTGAGCTCAACTGCATGTCTGCGCAAGACAGGCCTCTCCTGTTTCTTTCATCAACAAACTGCTTTTGAGCAATCGATGAAACCCTGTGTAATAGCCACAACCAATCTGAATTCAAGACGGCTTTAATGTTAGCCTGACTGAACGCCTGTAAGTCTTTTAAGCACCCACCTACCTGTGGTAAAGGAGATAGTGTGCACTTATGGTGTAAACCTACTTGATCCCTGCCATTCAATATAACATACAATGTATTTAACATAACATTGCTTTAATCAAACACATAAACACTCAAAGTTTATTAATTACCAAGTAATTTTGTTTTAAAGAAATATTCAATCCAAAAATGATATTTTTTTATGTTCCATACCCCATGTAGTTCTTTTTGTGAAAAATGTAAAGAAAATAAATTTATGATTTAAAAAATGCAAATAGTGACCAATGTTGTGCAATGGCAAAACAGAATGAATAACATCCTTGGAAAAAAAATCATCACATTACTTGTGTCACATAATCCAAGTGTCAGTTATCTATTCATATGCACAAAACATGGAAAATGTATGCTGTTTTTGCTAAAATCGGCACACCTCATAAACAGAAATCTAAAGCCTCATGGGAGAGGCACTTTTGGAAATGAGACAGCACTCTTGACCAATGAATTATCCTGACCAATGAATGAAGGGGAGAGAAAACAGGACTCTTGACCAATGAATGATCCTGACCAATGAATGAAGGGGAGAGAAGGACTCTTGACCAATGAATAAACCTGACCAATGAATGAAGGGGCAAGGCAGGTCTCCCATGAGGCTTTAGTTTTCTGTTTGTGATAATTGCCAGTTTTTTCAGGAAGTATGTATTTAATAATATTTTAGCACAAAAAATGTGCACTTTGCATGCTTTGTGCATATGACTGCATAACTGACGTGTGGATTATGCAATAGAAGTTTTTGTCTGTTTTGTTCTGTTTTTCCATTGAACAGCATTAGCCACTGTTGGCTTGTATTTTATACTACATGAAAACATAAGATTAAAATTTTTTTCTTGGCCACTAATACATACTACATGTGGTAAGTAACATATTAAAACAATATTTTTAGATAGCGTATTCCTTTTAATTTAATTTACATAGTTGATTTTTTATATCTTATAAAATGCAACAAAACATGCCTACATGGCACTACCTGAACTTTAGGATTCAAAAACTTTTCAGAGACATCTTTGAAATTCGTACCTTTCAACTCGTGATTTTGCAAACAGGTTTCACATGTTTAAACATCTATCTGTGTATTTTTAAAATCAGTTTCCTATTTACATCTATTGTAATATCCCCTAAAACTACATATTTTCTTTGGTCAAAATCTCCAAATAGCATGAGGCTGCACAGATGTGCATATGAAACTTTAACTTTGTTCAACTGCTGCAGTTATCTCAAGGTCTAACTTGATCTTTCTGGTGCGATCTCACTGGGGTTCTTGTTGAAAAGTTTTCTGGTATTGAGCATTACATATCATTTTTTCTTGAATGTCTTAAACAAAAATTTTGTAAGTTGCAAAATATGTCATTTTAAGCACCACACAGTTCATAATGGGTTTTGGCAGATTTAGATTTAATTGGCTTTCAGTTACTGACAACATTACAGATCCAAATACTCTAAAATCACTCTTTGCCTGTTTGAATTAACACCCGAGAGTATGGCCAAATATGTTCCAGACATATTGGAGATCAGAGAATGATTCTTTCAAGGCTCCATAAGTTAACTTCTTTTGTCCTATAGGGTTTGGGCAGTCAAGTGCCCTTGTATTTTTCCAATCTCTAAGACTTCAATGAACAACATTTTCTGGAGTCTCTAACTTTTTTTTTTTAATTTGTTTTAGTGTGGAACTCAGCTGTGGCTGAAATCTCTGCAACTTTCTCTGGTTCCACGCTTTTCCAGCTAAACTGCTATTATTTAATTTGCAATATTGACCTTAATTTGCAATATTAAAATAAAAAATTAAGTTGATAAAAGATTGTTTGCATGTTTTGATTAATTCAAATTTCATTGTTTCTCTATTGAGCAAAGACTGTTTTCTTCACAGCCTGTGGCTCTTGTAAAAGCACACAACTCCAGAATGGTCAGCCTGATGGCATACGTCACAGCTCAGAGAGACTGGGTCACATATTTACAATCACTCAACATCACCGGCGTAGCTCAAACTTTGTGGGACCTCCCGCAATAGTGGAGGTTGGAGTCCTCATTCTGAAAAAAACATTATTTCAAACCTACCTGACTCTCCATGAACTCAGAAACTGTTCAAGTTTTTTTTTGGCAGTCAAATTAAATTAAGCCTGTGCTTGGCCTAACCATTTTTTTGGAATTTGGGGGAAAACTGCTGTGGCTCTAACACAGTGTGCAGGCCATCAGATAGCCCTGAAGATGAGCAGCACTTAATGTCAAATTGGCAGCACGTTGACACATGAGCACTACATTCCATAATGTTGGGAAGGTTCATGCTAC
The DNA here is from genome assembly GCF_900747795.2 of Erpetoichthys calabaricus. Lineage (NCBI taxonomy): Eukaryota > Metazoa > Chordata > Cladistia > Polypteriformes > Polypteridae > Erpetoichthys > Erpetoichthys calabaricus. The sequence goes on along the minus strand of NC_041402.2, from coordinate 151,011,971 downwards.
ATTCTACAATTCCAGAAACATTATTACAAATGCAAATGGAAACAAAGAAGACAGAATAAATTGTAGACCTGTGAAAAAGACAGCAGCTGATATTTGGTGGATGGCAGAGAGAGCTTTTGACAGCAAAGGACTACTGGATATTCTGTTTGTACAACACAAACAAGAAGACAGTACAAGACCAGCTGTGTCAAGTATGTGGTTGATTATTTTATGAGGTATTTCCTGTGGCCCATAACAGCAGGAAAGTGTGACTAGGAACATTACGATTCACAAAGTATGGAAGGACAATTTTTAGCTATTAAATAAATGTTCCTGGAGTTGGGCTAAATTGCCTCAGTTTTTCCATCTTGATGTTCATTACAATAATAATGGAACATTTTTAGACACCCGTGTTATCATTTATTTCTGCTCAAATGCTGTATATCATTATTTATTCAGGGAACACATTAGTAGCATTTTACCAGCTCCCTTTTCCACTGTAAATTTAAATGGAGAAGTTATGTTTGGTTGTTTGGCAATCCTATGTTGTGCCAGTTGCTGGGTAGTCCCTTTCTAAGCATCTCTTAGTACTAGGGTGTTGCACTGTGTTAGCCATTATGAATGCAGTGAGAAGTCAAGCAAAATGACATCTTTTATTGGGTAACTAAAAAGATTACAATATACAAGCTTTCGAGACAACTCAAATCCTCTTCTTCAGGCAAGATGTAATACAGAAACTGGAGTTCCCTGTGTTTATTATATAGACACTAGAACAGATACAACATTGGAAAACCTTCAAGTGAGACATCTTAAATGTAAAAAATTAATAGACCTCTTCAGGCTAAGATTCATTTAGCAACAGAGGAGAACAATGTATAGTCAAGATCTTTAGATAAGATAACCGTCCAACAAAGTCTTTAGAAGTTTCTGATGAGTTTTTCAATACAATGTGGGTCTGTAGACAGGTTGTGTTGTCTGTGTCAGTCTGAGAGATGCAAACAGTCCTCATATCTGGTGTCATTTTGCTTGACTTCTCATTATAAGCATCTCTTACATATATGATGGAACTCTTCATTGTCAAATACCTAATGTACGGAGATTTCAAGTATTATCACACCCACCTGTTTGTTGCCTGGGATGTCACACGAAAGGACACACCAGTTTCTCATTTTTTTAGCCTAAAATGCACAATTATTAATTACTGTTTTCAAAAATTAAACAAATATTTTGTGGCTGGCATTGTAGAGGTCTGATGTGGTGGTTCTGTGAGTGTGGAGCCCCCCTCTTTCCTCCTAGGGGCTGCAGTAGCATCCCTTACAACAGTGCTCATCATTCATTCATTGATTTATTTACGGGAGCTATTTATTCCACTACAGCAGATATGTGAAGATCTGGATTTAATATGGGCATTATTAGGTGTAAAACAGGAAGCAGACTCCATCACAGACCACAGTCACGCACATACAGTACACATTCAATTTAAGAATGCCAGTCAACCAGACTGCACTTCCTTAGGATGTCAGAACAATGCAGAGAATTAAGATAAACCACATAAAAATAGTCAAGAGGATTAGAACTCATGTCCCAGGCACTGTCAAGCAGAAAAGTAACTAATATGCCACCCCATTGCACTGAATATCAATTGCTTGAACAATTCAGAACTGTTCTCAGAGTTTTAGGAAAAAGCAATTCAAAGTCATCTGTAGGACAGCTAGGGTGAGTCAGGACCAGCTGTAGAAGTAATGTGATATGATACCAAACAGAATAGAAAAACAGGGAAAGAAAATGATAGGATTGCATTAGATAGTTTAAACAGCAGGTCAGTGAAAAATAAAACAAAAAATGTTTTGAATAATGTACAGGATCCAGAATATATTTTAAAAATTTGGATAGTTGTTTTTATGTAGACAAGAACTTGCATATAACAATGAAGAACCTGAAATTAAAAGGATACCTGGCCCTAATGCAGAGGTTAAAATAGGTGCACTGAATGATTCTCTACTTCCCAATGAGTGCCAAGCAAAGACTGCAACCGGTCAGGAAGTTATCGATCAATTGGGTAAAAATGGTAAGGGCAAAATAAGATACCATCCTGTAAGAGGAGAAGCCTGACCTGGACCCTTCTATCAGAGGTCAAGGTGTGTGATGTGGCTGCCAGAGGCAGGAAAATGAAGCTGGACTGTTGTGAACTGATGTTATAGTCAAAAGAAAAGAGCAAGAGTGCTGTAAAGTACAGCACGCATGGGCTGGCATCCTGGCTAGAATTGCTACTATTTCCGGGAGGCTAACGCCAAGCAAAATGACACCTTTTATTGGCTAACTAAAAAGATTACAATATGCAAGCTTTCGAGGCAACTCAGGCCCCTTCTTCAGGCAAGATGATTACATCTTGCCTGAAGAAGGGGCCTGAGTTGCCTCGAAAGCTTGCATATTGTAATCTTTTTAGTTAGCCAATAAAAGGTGTCATTTTGCTTGGCTTTTCTCTACATTCGTAATGGCTAACACGGTACAACACCCTAGTACTGGAGGCTAACGTAACAGAGAGATGGGGGGGATTAGTTTTAAAGCTGTAAGCTTCCTCAACATGCTAGATGGCAGCATCCCTGGGCTTTGGAACCATTCGGATACTGCAGGAAATGCTGGGAACTGTCTTTCAGTGCGGCAGCCCTACTGCAGGCCGTGGGTTCATGTTCAAGTGTCTGTACTAGTTCACCCAGACACACGTTTAACTGGGACACGGTGCAAGTAAGATTAACGGCAAATACTAAAGAGCTGGCTGAATTGTGGCTATCAAATGAAAACACCATTAACAGACACATGGACATGTACCCAGCATTTTCAGGCTTTAAAAAAAGTACATCCAAATAATAAAAAAAACTTTAGGAATCACATCTTACTAATCTATCACACTACCCTCACCTACCCCTCCCCTTTCTCATTTACTATATATTGCCTTTGATTCATGTATGATGATACCTGCTAGGGGTTGAAAGCACAGGAATGAAAGAATATTTTAAGATATGTGATTCATTTTCTCCCTTTGTGGACTTCTTGATGTAAATATGCAAACCATATCACAGACCTTCGCGTCTACAGTTACATATATATACGTTGAATAGTTTATCAAGTTCCACAGTAGACAGTAGTGCTTTGGGGACCTTCATAACTCAACTGGATATAACAAAGGTGAGAGTCTCTTCATATCATATAACACACTGGATGGGAAGTCTGTCACATGCCACATTCACACTAATTTATAGCTACCAGTAAACCTTGATATGTGGAAGGAAGACTGCCTAGTGGCAGACTCAGAGTGCGACTCAGCCCTTCATTGACCCTGACACTAGGAACCGTGAGTCAGTAACCAGTTTCCAAGAGTGAAAGGTAAACCCGTGAATACAACGCTTTAAACTGTTGAGGTTTTATGGAAGAAATTCACTCTGATTAAACACTGGCTGACTAGTATTTATAATGTGAAGAGAAAAAATGGTCTTTGCTTCATCAGCTTAGTGCTGCTATATGAGAATGTCGGGACTGTTATAGTTACATACATTAAACATACTGGAAATAAATTAAACAATAAAAAAATGTTGAATGTAAATTTTTGCTTCTGATTCATTCGTTAAGGACAAGCCATTTGCACTGTTTACTAAAGTCTATGAGAGAATGTTTGTTTTAATTATTTCTCTTTTAAACAAATCCATGTCTCAGGCACAAGTGAGGTAAAATGTATTGTGTCATTTGAGTTCTGCTACATTCTAATGTTAGTATATACAGTGCGCAAAAAAGATAATTTACTTGGTCAATCTTCCTAAACAGGGTTGTTTAAGACTTACACAATTGACTTTAAACTGATATTAAACTTTTCACTAAATATTTATCCCTGTTTATACAATAGTATAATGATTTATACAGAGAAAACTGACAGAAAAGTGATGTTTTTTTACCATTTGGGCCATGCAAAAACTGACAAAAAATTAATGTGTGTGAAATTATTCATAGCTATGATTGCAAAATGTAGATCTAAATAAGGGTATCTATTATAATTTGAAAATATAGTAATACCTCAATTAATGAAGTTGATGCATTCCAGTTCATTATAAGAAACTTCACTGTTGTAGGTGAGTGTACCATAAGAAGAAGAAGGATATGCATTGTAATGTCCTAGAGCAGTATTTCTCAACAAGTGGTGGGTCGTGATTTGCAATTGACAGGTCGTCAGCTTAGGTTTAAAAAAAAAGCTGTTGTGATAGTATACCATGTCATGAAGAGAACAAAGAAGGTGACAAGCACAGAGAGTACTGTATTCCATCAATACACACTGTTACTAAATGTTTCAGGGGAAAATGATGTCTACAGTCATAACCGACCAAAAATTGATAAAACTGGATCCAATGACAAAAAAGGTTGAGAATCACTATCTTTAGAGGTAGAAATGAAGGAATGTACTAGCTTAGTGTTAAATGACATTTTAAAATGCTTCCCCTGTCCTTGGTCACCTTTTAATGCTGCTGCATCTACCTTGATCTTCCATACATTCTTGCACATACTGTAGCTCTAATTATTTTCATCTGCCTCATCCACTGCCTGCCTATTCACACTGCCAGCTTTGCCTCGCACATCACTTGGGGTCTGAAGTCAGCATGATTTGCTTCAGTTCCCCAAACTCCATGAACCAATTAAGGCCAGGATCCTTAATGACACTTGCTGGTGGCCACACACCCATACAAATTGACTTTAGCAGAGGAGAAATGCCTCCTAAGTGCTTACAGGTAACTACTCTCTATCTGCACCCAATCTTTTACACTCTACACCTGCTTCTTTCATTACATCAAAAATATGTAGTATTTATTTTCTCCAGCTTCTACCCTCTTTATAATCTGCATTTTAGTTTCTAATGTCATTGCTTTCAGTACATTTTTGAAGCATAACATGCAAATGATATTTTATTGCTATTTTACTATAAAATAACTACAGTAGCACTCATGTATCATTAATTTACAATATCAAAGACATAGAATGGTTATTCCTGTAGGTAGGTTGCAGAGTGATTACCTCAGCATTCCAGCGGGTGGGTTAATGATCTTAAGCATGTCTCATAGCATGTTTAATGCTGAAGTAGCTCCGTTCTCAGAAGATTCTTTAACTGATGTATTGCTGTATGTTAGATCCTGAATTTCCCAAAGAACTCTAAGCGGACAAAGAATTTCACTTCTGATAATGTAATGAAATGTATGATGTATGCCAGGCTGGTGAAAGATTACTTGTGGTAAAGACACTACCAAGAAGGCAATTAGCTACTCAAAGAACTTTATACACCTGTAGATAGTGGGGAGCAACTTTAATCACCCCCAATGTGCAGCATAACTTTGATGATGCGATGGCAACCATTGTTGCACCAGTAAGTTTACAACACTTTAGCTATTATGTGGTGAAGTGGTGAGAGAGATTGTTAGCTAATAATGGAAATGTGATGATTAGGTTAATCAGTACAGAGTGCAAAAGGCAGTCCTGCGGGAAAAGTCCAGAAAGAAATACCTACATGTACACTGGAAAAGCAGTGTAAAAGATACTGTCATGCATGGTACTCCAGAAATGTATCTGAACCATAAAAGCAGGAGGGATAGAGAATGGGGCATAGTGGAAAAGTGAAATATATGCCCCATGGTGATAGAAGAAAAGTGATCAAGTAGAGGCCAGCAATGCTTGACCCTCTTTCAGGAAAGTGAGGAGTGTTGAGAGTTGATTTCATCCATTGTAGGAGATGGACGTGTAGAGGGAGTTCCATTAGCAGCAGTTTTATTTTACCATTTTTTTATTACCATTATGTATTTTCTCATCCCGAGAGGATTTAATTATGTTACACGCAAGTACATATAAGCATGAGAAGCAAACAAAGGGCCCAGAAAGAAAGGGAAAAGGAAAAAGATAAAGCAGCAAATGATCCATCAAAATCTAAGCCTGCCTCAAGTTCACAGTATGACCTCCCAGAGGCTGACTTGGAACAGACTGGTGAAGGTACAGACCTGCCAGGACCTGATGCTGCAGTATCAGCTCAAGCCTAGAGTTTTAGTGAGATCGAAACAGTGAGCGAAGAGGTCAAGGAGTGTTCATCAGTTCCAGGAGGACTATTGGAGCCAAGCCTGGTCTTTTCATCCCCACTGTCAACTACAGCCAATATCCTCTGCAAGTCTGCTGCATCATCCCCAAGTGGACTGAGCATGGGGAAGATTGAAATATACTGTCCAAGCTGAAGGTAATGATTGCCACTCTTGGGGAGTATAAATGATATAAAGAAAGATATAAAAAAGGACAATAGTGATATAAAGGACCAAGAGATACGTTTAAGTACTAATTTATTAAAACCTTTACAGAAATGCTACAAAAAATTGAATTGAAAAAATACTGGTAAAATACAAGTAACATAGAGAGTAAAATTAGACTACTTGCTGCTCAGCTTGAAGATGTTAAGCAGATGTTTATGACTCGTATTGAAATAGTTGAACAATTGACTTCCACCCATAGATGAAAAAGCAATGGCTACAAAATCAGAATGCAAATTGCTCACTGACAAGACTGGACTGGACGATAGATATAGAAGGATCAACATTAGAATTGAACGTCTTCCTGAAAAACAGAAGAGTCCAAACCCAGTGATATTCATTGCTAAAATATTCTCTAAAATAACTGAAGTAGACTTTAAATCGGACAATGAGATCTCAGCAGGGTACCCTATAGGTGGATCGGATGCCTCCAAACCGCAAAGCATAATTGTCCGTTTTGACGAATCACAGGCCAAAGAAAACTTGATGTCTCTTCTCAGATTGAAATTTGAATTCTTTTGAAACACACGATCGTGAATCACACTGGCAAGGCAAGGAAGATTCTACTAGAACCTTGCAACCCGGAGATTACAAAATGTCCAGAGTTGACAGGAGAGCTGGTGTGTAAATTCATTGGCAGGAGGATCAAGCTAGAGTCATTTGGTAAAGCAGTGGTTTGTGGAACTGGAGATGAAGGAGAAACTTTGCAAACAGGGTTCTATTTCTGTTTTTGGTTCTGGCTTATGTTTTATACCTTGTATTGTATAATTAAAAAACACATCTTTCCTGTTATAGTGGAACTCTGAAATCCCACTGCAAAGCAAGAGGGATACCTATAAGAAGTCCTGCTTTAATTGAGTTTAAGAACATTAAATATTATTCATTCCACTAGTTCACTGCACTAATGTGCTTAAATAATAACAAAATTATTTTTTTTTAATATCAACATATAGCTTTCATCTACATTAAATGAAATTAGATATTATGCTTTCAAATAATATATCCTAATGGTAACATAACAAAAAAAAAGAATTTGTCTAAGTGCTAAAACTTGCTAAGTGCTGAAAGATACCATATCTCACATCAACCAAAAATGACATGGTACTGCTTTTGGGCTTTTACATATATTGAGAACTTCTTTGATAATTAGGAAGTAAACCACTTAAAAACAGTAACTGACAGTCCAATAAAATGCTCAAATCTTACACTGTAATTTCCTGGTAAAGTGATAGTTACTCTACAGTACAGCGTTTTCTCTAATGAAGATTTGAAAAAGTCTAGTAGAGAAACCCCTTCAGAATCACAGGCATTGAACATGGTGGTGGTAAATTCTGGGGTCAATTGCACTCTCCCCATCCCAGAGCCATGCTAAAGAAAAATAGCAATGGTAAAAGAGAGTGGAAAAGTCCACATCAAATTATTTGAGTCGATTCCTTTCTACAGGCTACTTTCACATGCTGCAGATAAAAGTGCTGTAGTGTAATTTTTTGGCTCATATGTGATTTTTTTTGTTCAACTAATTTATTGTGCAAGCATTTCAAATCTGATATGACTATGCACAGATATTTATTCTGAATATGCAGCATTAATAAAAATAGAAGAAGAATAAAAATACATTCACCAGACAGATGTGACCACTAACACTAGCCACACACTGACTCCAGTTGTTTTCAGCAGAAGATGTCTGCAAATTCTTCAGCTTCTGATTGTGAGAAAGAGATAAAAAAATAGTTGATGTTGCTTTAAGGGGAATCGTTACTGCCATATGTGCCTTAGAAACCAGTTTTCTGGTAGAAGCAAGGTTTGGAGGATGTCACACATGTGCGATTAGGAGGCAGCTAAAAGGCTTGAGTAATTGTAATACTACATTAGACCAGGGGGTGGCAGAGTGTGCTGACTGTCTCTCTCAGTTCCTTGCAGACCATTCCCGGAAAATCCCGCCAGGTCCTGGTGCCTCTGATGACGTAATTTCTGGTTCCGGCGCCTCTGATGACGTCACTTCTGGTATCGGCTCCTCTGATGACGTCACTTCCGGTCCCGAAGATGTCACTTCCAGTTCCAGCATAGATGACATCATTTCTTCCACCAGCCCTTAAAACCGACATCTTACCTCCACGTTTCAGTTCTGTTTTGGACTCAGTCTTGTAAACTACTCAATCATTTTTCAACCTTTTGCAGCCAGGGTCATAATATACGGGTGGCTTCCCCAAACCTTTTTGACTGTCTGGAGTCTTTCTGTGATAAGAGTTTGATATAAAACTGTGCTGAAACAAATTCAAGTTAAGCAGTAATACTTATTATTGCCTGTCTGCAAGACTCTCTGAGAAAAATATGCACTTGAAGGGCACAATTTCTGAAAACACATAGAAATTTGGCTGAATTGGCATGTATCAATTTCAGAGTATCACAGACATTACATAGGTGTTCACTACAAAAAATGAAAAATCACCATTAAATCAATGCATGACATCCAAGAGTTTTTCGAGTGAGAGACTGACTATGGCGTTCTTTTTAGTGTGCCAAAAGAGAATATGAAGACTTTAATGAATGAAGTAAAAGATAGGGGTACTGATGCTAAACTACAACAAAGAACAATATTAGTGGAGTTTTGACGTAAGTTTTAAGGCAAAAGCATTTCAGAGATACTTATGCTTTGCATTACATCAACCTTTAGAAATGCTTTCAGAGGATAGAGTTACAGTCCTGTTGGTGTGTCTGTGTCTTCTACTCTTCTCCAGTTTGAGGATTATTATTTTTGAGTTATTATTATCTATTTTGCAGCCTATGATTTATAATAATATATATAACCAGTGCCCATGTCCAGAATAATATAATCATGAGCAATTGTACATACAGATGTAATTTACACCATGGAAGAAAGGTGGCAACAGATTCCTAGCTGTAGTTTAGCATCAGTACCCCTAGCTTGTCTTTCAACTTTTATATGCTGGTCTACTCGGATGATTAAGGAACACAATGTTATGACCACTAGGAAAAGGCAGGTGATCAAAAATGGAATTTTAAACTTATAGAAGGTGACAAGGAAAAGGAGAGACCAAAAGGAGCTAATCCATTGCTTTAGATCTGTGCACCAAAAGAGAAAAACAGATTTGAATATCAAAGACAAAACACTAAGCTAAAGTTGTAGTCAGAACATTAATTTCAAAAGAATTTTACACTAACTTGTGTGACCCCTACCAAACTATTGCTAATTGTTGAAATTTGTTTTTAAAATTAATCAATTAATCATGGTCACTGTCTCAATGTGATTGGCAATGGGTACAGTAACCACAAACAATATGGCCTGGCCATCTGGGGAGTCCACAAAAGGACAATGAAAGAGCAATCCAAAATGGTGCTGAGTTGACAGTCTCCTCTCAAAGACTGAGAATGCTGCAGCCAAAACCAAAGCAAAAAGCAAAAGACAAAATCAAAGAGGAATGTTAAAGATTTAATAAAACAAAATTTAAACAAAAACATATATAAAACTTTTTTTGGTTTTATCTGAGTGATAAACGATCCATAGCACTAGTATTTAAAGCAAGCTTCAAGTTTATGTCCCTGATGACAGGATCCACAAAATGGTGGTATCCATAAACAAAACAAAATGGTTTCATGGTAATAATAAAAAATAAAATATACTACAAGCTCTAAAAGCTAAAAATAAATAGTAGGAAAAGTATGTATAAAATTCATATGAAACATTATTACACCTATTATAATTTTTTAAGTGTGCAACAGATGCCTGTTGAGATAATCTGTTATTGTTAATAATAATGATTAAATTACATTTCATATCAAATATCAGTGCTTCATTAATGATACCCAAAACAGGCCAAACACTGAGTTTGCAGATGGAATATTTTATACTATAGTCTCAGTAGCCATTCTAGCATTAGCATTTACCAATGCTCCTCTTAAACTAATAAACCAAATTGCTTCACGGGCTATTTCACACAAGACAGAAGAAACTATTCTGTATGCCATGATGAAAACTTTTGAAGCAATGCATTTTGTTATGAAAAATGGTTAGAAAAATGCAAAGAACAAGAAAATCCCAATATACTGTATGATGTTGGTTTATTAATAAAATATCATGAAAATTATGTTAGTAAGGGTACTATAGTATGCTAATTTTTCTCACCGCTTCTAGTGCTCGCTGATTTAAACCTTGCACTGTCATTATGGAAAATCCAAAGTATTCCTTAATTATGTGGATGACAAAAAATACTATAAAAACTCAAGAAAACACAAAGATGGAGCCCAAAGAGAGTGAAATCACCATGAATTTGCCAAACTTAGTGACACAGCTCTCGGTATGGCCTAAAAAATTCTCAATAATATTAGCTGATGAGAGTCTGTTGAATCATTTATGTAGGACACAGCTGTAGGAGTTGGCTCTGCAGAAGGGGGGGATTTGGAAAAGGAAAATCTCAAAAAGTTTAAACATAAATTTGAGACAAAGGCTTCACATCAGAACATACTCTACTTAAGGACAGGCCGAATAAAGCCCAGGAGCTCAGCTGAAATATCAGTAATGTATGGACTGTATGTGAGATACCAGATTCATTTCAGACAGAAGACTGCCAGCATACAGATATACATTGAAAAAAATGTTTTGATTATTTCCTGTGATTGTTATTTCTTTTTTTTGTGCTCAGAATTCAAAAACGAAAACTGTTTTTCTCCATTACATAACATTTTTTCACAAATGTTTAGCAGTCAATTACAGATTTATTTATTGTTTTCAAACTATTATTAATTAAATATCAGTATTTTATTTCAATGATAATTTGTTTGAATTTAAAATTTTCTAATATTAAAATCACTGTTTAAAGCAAAACATTTATTTTATTGAATAATTAATGTCAGAATACAGCTGTAACTGAACGTGGTGTTGAGTCACAGGAGACGGTAGAAGCATGTGATACCAAGTGATGCCTTCTCTGTGAGTGGGACAGCAGTGCCAAGAATTTACATTGGATTTGAAAGGAATGGCCAGCTTGAAAAAAGCTACAGATTGGTGCCAGAAACATTATCAGACCTTTCTTGGTGGATCCAAATAAAGTGCTGCTACCTTTGCTTCATATTAAGCTTGGTGTAATGAAGGAGGTTTTCAAAGGCTTATTAAAAGGTGGAGCCTGTTTTATGTATTTGTGCTGAATGTTTCCCAGTTTGGCTGAGGCGAAAGAGGGCTTTTTGCCGGACCTGAAAGTAGAAAACAAATTTTTGATGCAGAATATGATGATATGATGAATGACCTGGAACAAAAGGCTTGGGTATCATTCAAAAAAATAATTTTGAAGTTTTAATGTACCAATAAAGATTGAAATTATAAAGAAATTGTGCAAAATGTATTTGTTAAGTTTAAGGAATTGGGTTGCAACATTAGCCCAAAGTTCACTTTTTGAATTCACATTTGGAATTTTTTCCTAAAAATCTTGGAGCACTGAGTGCAGAGCAGAGTGAAGGATTCCATCAGGATAACAATGAATAGTAAGAAGATACCAGGAATGTCAGCATGATTGTGGATTATCTCATGATTTTACTGTTTTTTAATCCTTTATTCACCACACACAATTTCTTGCATTAGACAATTGCAGGTTAAGGACAGGGGTGCAAGGGCAGGGGTGCCCAGTACGTCAATCGCGATCAACTGGTAGATTGGAAAGGTAGTGCAGGTAGATCGCGTTGCATTCAAAAAACTTTTTTTTCAAATATTACTCTATCATATATCCTCCCTATGGCATTTGCCACTTGATTGACATACAGGGTGGCCAGTCTGAGATCTCTTTTCTTCTAACACACTGGTCATCCCGCACGCATGATCAAATGCACGAGCTACTGCAAACTACGGCTATCTAAGTGATCTAGTTAGCCTTCCAATTTATATTGACTAAAGAAGGGATTTAAAAAAATTTTTGTTGTTTTAGGGGGGGAGGGTATGGGCTGGATGTGGAATTGGAAGAGGATTTTTTTTTCTCACAATGTCACAATCGAAGTGCGTTTGTCAATCTATCATTGCTATTCCAAAGAAGGAAAATGTGGAAAGGCACTTTCAAACTGTTCATAAAAACTATGAAACTGACTTCCTTCCGAAAAGCGATCTGAGAAAGCGAAAGGAGAGGGAACTAAAATCGCAGTTAATCAGACAGCTGTCATTTTTCACTCAACTGAATTCAAAAGCAAAGGCATACACACCGAAACATCGTTCCGGGTGAGTCACTCGATCGTTAAGCATAAGAAGACCTTCCAAGATGGAGAGATGATAAAAGAGGCCTTCGTTGAGGCAGATGACTAGGGAGAAATTCCTGCTGAGATTTCGAGACCCCTGGCTGGAGAAAAGGGAATTTCTCTTTGTCATTAAACATGCAGAATACAAGCAACTTAATAACGATCAATGGCTGCTAGACTTGGTATTTTTTTCCGATCTGACCAACATGTTGAATGAGATTAATTTATAGCTGCAAGGAAAAGACAAAACCATGGTCAATATGATTAGCTCAGTTAATGCTTTCAAATGAAAAATGCAACATCTGTCCTCAAAGCTGCAGCGCCTTGATTTGGGGAACATCCAAAACCTCGCATCAGAGCTGGAGACGCAATGGAAGGCATGTGCGCAACTTGATAGCATACGCTACACAGAGCAGATTGAAAATTGTCTGTCAGACTTTGACAGACGGTTTCAAAACTCAACTTTACTTGAGCCAATCGCTACATTTAAGTGCTATCCGTTTAGGGAAGATGTTGAGGGTGATTCACCTGCATTAAAAATTGCAAAACTGTTTCACCTAAAACTCCTCTACGGTGGAGGATGAGATTTTGACACTACAGGATGACATTCAGCTGAAGTATGGGGCTCATGGACAATGTTGGAACTTACTCACAGAGGAAAAGTACCCAATCATGAGGAAATGTGCTACCTCCTTGACTGCATTATTCGGCTGTACTTATTTATGCGAGTCAGCCTTTTCCCACATGAAGATTATTAAATCCAAATACTATAGTGACCATGCTCAAGGGAGTAGCATTCCTCCTGTCACTGCCAGGATTCAAAATAGCAACCTTTGAGTTACCAGCCCAGATCCTTTACCCAGAGAGCCACTCACAGGGACAAACCAGAAGAAAAGCTGTGCAAATAAACGACCAGCAAATGAAAAAAGCAAAAAAAAAAAAACTAAGTCGTAACAAAAACCTAGAGAAGTTATGTAGGCCAAACAATATGTGCTGTTGTTTTCTTTGTATATATGTTTAAAAAACTATATTGACTAAATACATTCATGTTAAATTGATTTAGAACAATATTGTATACATGAATAAGTTGTGGAATTTGTTAAACATTTAATTAACATTTCTTTTCAGTTGTGTACTTAAATGTGATGTGATGGAAACATTCTAATTATATTTTTATTGTGTTCATCAATACAAATAAAAATAACCTCACAATTGAAACAATTGGGTAATGGGAAAAAAAATAATGGCAAACCAAAAACAATGGTTTCAATTAAATAAAGGAAGCACTATAAGGGAGTAATACTGAAGAATTGAATAATTAGAAGCACAGCAAGAGTATGTTATGCTATAATATTCATCCTTTAATTAAGTGCTGAGCCTCATGAGCTTCCCTAATATTTGTTGGTAGATCATTCTAGAGTTTGGATTCCCTGTAGTTACCCATATATTCTAGTTTTAGTAGTTCTTGGAATATTAAGGATATCGCAAAGCATGCTAACAAGTACAGGCATTTTTTCTATAAGGTATGGGGGGGTGCTAAACCATTTAACAACTTATATGCAAAAAGGAGGATTTTGCAAATAGTTCAGAACATAACAGGTGAGGTGATTTATGAACTGGAGTTAAATGTTTGTAATTATAAGTTCTAGCTAAAATCCTAGCTGCCATGTTTTGAATTAACTGTTGAGTAGTAAGTGACCAATTCAAACAGTCTGACCATAAAACATTTCATGAGTCAATTATGCTTTAGATAAATGAAGGAGCCAGGTTATTCAACTTAAGAAAGCACTATAAATTTGCATTATTTCTAAGACAGAGGGAGCAGATTTGTACAACAATGTGATGACTAAAAGTTAAATTCTTGTTAATGGCAACCACTACCACACTATTTGCACAAATACTTACTTTGCGTAACTGGAAGAATCCCAATCCACCTTTTATTAATAAGTGGGAAAGAAAATTCAATAATGGATTCTATAATATATGAAATTGGAAAAATCTAATTTTCTTTTGAAGGATCTGTTCAGAATGTTTTTTCAGAATATGTCAAGAAGTGTTTAATATAATTCTAAAGTAAGAATGTTAGGCCTATGCTTGCTATTTTAACATAAATAAACAACTATTTTTGGTGGGGCTCTCTGTTTGCATTGTTTTCTTTGTCAGATAGTTTTTTTGATAGTTTTCAAAGCAAATATTATTCTAATTTGTTTGATTGAGTTGTGTTTTGTTATAGTGTTTTTTTAAATAAAAAAGAAACACACCTAAATTCAAATGAATTCGATTGAATTAGAATTCAAGTCCACTGACTTCATAGTATTCAGTACTACAATTAACATCTATTGAAGGAATTTACATTTTTTGAATTTAATGACAATCTTCATTCATTCACTGCTGAAGAAGTTAATCAATGATGTAACTGAAGAAGAAATATTTGTTTTAAATAATAAATACAGTGGAACATCATCAGTGTTACTTTAAAGCATATATAGGGTTTCCAAATTATATCTACTAATTGCAATACGTTATTAATAATAATAATAATAATAATAATAATAATAATAATAATAATAATAATAATAATAATAATAGTAATTGGTCCCAGTACTAAAACTTTGTAGAAGCCATGTTTATTTTTTGACGGATTAGGGAGTACTGCCTCCAAAATACTGTGCATATTGAAAAGAGTTTGCTAGATATGTACAACCCCAGCCTGGCAAACCAGATTCTCAAGCCCATGTAGTAGAATGCTATAATCATTGTGATAAAAAGCTGTGCTTAAATCTAAAAGCATAATGATGGTAGCATTTCCTGCCTCAGTTGAGATTAGAATATCATTTAAAAAATGCTTTAAATATGTTTATGTGCAGTGACCTGGGCAGACACCTGATTGAAATTTCACATAAAGACTGTGATTTTAAAAAAAGATTTGATATTATGTAAAATTTTAGAAAGAAAAGTTAAATTGGAAAATGGTCTGTAATTATTAAGGGTATTCAGATCTGAATATGAGCTCTTTAATAGCGAACTAACAATGGCTTATATAGAGGAAATAGGGGATAATGCCATTTAATAATGAGTTATTAATTATGTACAATATTCACTATTCAACTACTGCAAGTACATCTTTCAACACATTAGTTGGAATTGGGTCCAGTGGACAGGTAGAGGTTTATTATTAAAGAAATGAAAAAAGTCATTCCAACCATTTACTGCACCATCCAAGTGAAGAGTGCAGAAACCCACCATTAATGTCCAGCTGTGTCTTTCTTGGCTCATTTCAGTGCAAAGTGCTCTAAACCTAAAGACCCAAAAATGAGTTCCTCTCCAGCAGATGATTACATTTCTCAAGATCCAGTACCGAGTAGCTTTGGAAGCTAAACACACAAAAGTAAATTAGAAAAGAATTTTTCAAAATATCTACTAAAAGCAACAGGGAAAATTGGAAGAAATCCTAGAGAAAAGAAGTGTGGTAATAGGGACATAAAAATTACACATTGATAGAAGAACTTCTCCATTGTCATCGACTGACCAAAAATAAGCACAGCAATCACAGTAGAAGAAAACCTGGCTGCCAAATGAAGACAGGTACTGTAGTTACTGTGAGACAGGCAAGCTAAAGCTTAAATTGCTTTTCAATGATCCTGTCCAAAACTTAAATGACGGAGGAAGGAATATTTCTGAAAACTCATAAATGACTTTAGGCACTTCTCCTTCTGCACTAAATTTAAAAGTCTTCCATCACAAATGGAGCAGAAGACAGTGCTGAGTACCCTAAAGTCCAATCCTGCACAACCTCAAGGGCAATGATATTGGGGTCAGAATAGCTGTAAAGAATACTAATAAAGATCCATCCTTATTTGTGTTTTTCTTTTCAAATGTTTGTTTCTTGTTATACTTTTATTGTATTGTTAGCATTAATATAGCTACTATAAATCAAATTATTCATGCAGTTTCTGTATCTGCTTATTCAAATTGAGAGATTCTGGAGGTCTGGCACTATTCCAGCCAGATTGGGTATAAGGCAGGAAGAGGATGTAGCCTGGCCATGGTGCCAACCCATAAGAGATGTTCTTCTGCTTATATTTAATATTGCCAAGAAAGTTCCACCCAATGACACTCATTGCACTTGGGATAGGCATCTTTTGACTTGAAAAAGAAGATTTATCATTACAAACTTAACAATTACAATACAAGTGCAAAAAGTCAAATAATTCAGCTCATGCTTTTATCCTATTCGACATGTAGAAGAGAACTACAGATAACAATTTGTTATACTGTACATTTCACCAACTGGGGCCCTGGCAAGTTACAGTAAGTGACTTTCTCAGAGTCACAATGTCAGTCTTTGGAGGAAACAACACCAGCATCCTCATGGTCAACCCATTTCCTTTGCCACTAATGAATACTGGCTGCCAAAACTATTATTAATTGATTTCAAAACTCAAATCTTTGTGTTATTGTGCTTTATTACTATTCGCTGAAAATTAGTAGAACTAAAGATATCCATCCACACTTTTAGTGGGTCAGAGGACGTTGAAACCTATGACAACAAAAGTGGGCAGATGGCAGAAACCAGTCCCAGATGGAATGGCAGTCCATTTTAGGACACCCCTATACAAAGCCTCAAATCATACAGGGCCAATTTAGTGACAATTTACCTAACACAAGTGACTCCTCTAAATGTGTGTGGAAGGCACAACATCATTAACCTTAATGCTTTGGCAGTACTTTACTAATATAGGTTTAGGTTTAGGTTTCTTTATTTAGTCATGTTTACACAAGAAAACATGAGATTTGCCTTCTCAGTTGCATCTAATAACAGGTAACAGACAGAATGAAATAAAACAGACAAATAGAAATAAGAAAGGTTAAGGTAAGGCAGTTAGATAAAACATATTTACACCAAAAAAAAAAAAGTTACAGGATATACAGTATATCAAAACCTTAAACATTATCTCCGATATTTCTTATTGAAAAGTCGTATGGCACTAGGAAGAAAGGAGTTTCTGGAGCTATTTGTGTGGGTTTTCAAAGCAACTATCCTTCCTGATTTACTGAAGTTTAGTTCTACATGTAATGGATGACTGTCATCAGTTGAGATGATTTCCAGTTTCTTTAGCATTGCCCTCTGACTCACACTAGTCAAATCATCTACATCAGCCCCAATAACTTTAGCTGCATACTTTGTAATCTGCTGGAGCTTTTTTGAGTTTTGGTTTGTCAGACTATTAAACCAGGCAATGAAACTGAAAGTGATGACAGACTGGATCATACTGCGATAGAAGTACAACATGAGGTCCTTGTCTACTTTAAATAGTTTGAGTTTATGGAGGAGAAATAAGCGCTGGTTGCATTTAGAAAATAATTTTTTATAATAATTCTAATATGTAGTAAAAGTTAAGGTAAATATGTAAGTATAAATAGGTAAATAATAAAGACACAAATAAATGAAGTCACAGTGAGGATTACAGCCCTGAGTTCCACATGGTTCACGTATAAGTGTGTGACTATGTGTGATTGATGTAAACGTTCCATTTAGTTCAATCAGTGGTGATTCTGTTATAGGAAGAGGCAGTGATCACTGTGCATTTAATAGGCTGATTGCTTTGAGTAAAAGCTATTCATCGGCCTGGCAGTAAGGACATACAGGGTTCTGAAGCATCTGCCAGAGGGTAGAGGACTAAAAATGTTATGGCCAGGTTGGGCTGGATCTTTATAAATGTTCTTTACTTTTCTGCTGCAGCAGGTAGTAAATATATCCTCTTGTAATAGTATCTAAGTGCCAGTAATTTTCTCAGCCATTTTGATGATACGCTGGAAGGCCTTCCTTTTCTCAAAGGTGCATCTACAGTACCAACCTGTAATGCAGTACATGATGACAGACTCTATGGTGCACCTGTAGAAGTTAACCACCAGCTGTTGTAGGAGTTGTGCTTTCTTTAGACTTCTCAGAAAGTGAAGCCTCTGAAGATCTTTCTTGACCATTGCTTTCATGTTTGTTGTCCATGACAGATCCTGGCTGATGTTGACTCCCAAGAATCTGAAACTCTGGACTGTCTCGACCATCTCGCCATTACTGCTGATGCGATGGTGATCACTGTAGTTCAGTCTCCTGAAGTCCAGAATCAGATCCTATGTTTTCTTTCAATTGAGTGCAAGGTTGTTATTGTTGTTCTGGTTCCAACTCTCCAGATTTTTAACCTATTCTCTATAGGGAGCTTTGTCATTATTGGAGATCAAGCCTATCATGTTGGTGTTGTCTGCCAACTTTATTATGATGTTAGTACGAGTCATGGGTAGATTTGTAGTCATTTGTAAAGATGGAGTAAAGGAGAGCATGCAGATCTGCAGTACCCCAGTGTTCACTATTACAGATGAAAAGAATTGCTTACCTGTGCGTACAATTTCTGGTCTGTTATTGAGAAAATCTAAAATCCAGTCACACAGGTGTGAGTTGAGACCCAAGTTGTTTTAGTTTGATAGGGCAGTGTGCAGGGCAAGTGAGATAACATCCTCAGTTGACCTGTTTGCCCAGTAAGTGAACTGGTATTGGTCTAAGGAAGTGGGGATTTTGCTCTTAATGTGCCTGAGGACAAAGCACTTCATGACAAAAGGGGTCAGGGTCACCAGGCGATATTTGCTCAGGGACATCACCATGAAGAAGATGTAGTGAAAAGCCTTGCTATGAAATAAACTGATTATGATTGGGGGGATCTTTTTGGAGTCTGCATATTTTATGTACATATGTTTCCTGCCACAGACATGTGGTAACTGTAAAAATGACCCCAGTGTGTGAGGTGTGACAATTTAATTCCCAAAATTAGCTTTCAGAAAAAATGTGTGAGTATATGTGAGTTAGCAGATACATTCACTTTCAAATTAATCTCCTTCCAGAGATACGCAATTAGTTACACAATGTCTGAAAATCTTTATTCTTTTGTGGCAGTTTTTATCTTTGGGAAGTGTCAGAAATCACAAGAGGGTAAGTCGGGTAAATAGAGTGAATGGTCCAATTTGGTAATTGATTTCTCAGCCAGTAAGTCGCAAACACTGAGCAGATCATGGCTTGGGGCATCGTTATGATGGATGATCCACTTGTCAGGTGACAGTTCAAGTCTTTTCATTCAAACAGAATGCTGTAACCGTTTAAGCACTTCTAAATAGCATTATTTACTGACTGTTTGTCCCTGTTCAATGAAAATGTAATGGACTATCCCCACACGGGTGACATTACATGGCTGTTCTGGAAATCAACTTTCAACTTGTCACACCTTGTATTTGTGCCTATGTGCTCAAGCATGTGGTCATATTGAAAGTTGTGGACATCTGGATGAAGATCAGCAGCTCACCCATTTTGTGAGTATATAGTAAGGAAAGATGATTCCAGGGGTATGGGGTGGTTTTGCATGTTTCTCTTAGACAGACTTCATCTCCGTTAAACTTGAAATGGATATAAGGTGGTATGAAAATTGAAAAACAGGTAGAAGGATTTTCAAAATTTTCAAGTCATTTAATGAAGTAATATACCCTAGGAACAGCACAGGCTTAGCTGTTGCATGTTTGACTCATGGAAAGACCTGGCCTGAACAAAACCTAATGGAAGGAACTGCCATTTCAGGGTGTTTCCAGCAAAAGGAAAGAACAGAGGCAGATCTTCAGATCGTTTTTACTGATGATTTTGCTGTGCATAACCTGGATGTCATGATAATCCACTTGTTTTTGAACGGTTCTGGAGGAAACAGCCTACTGTATATTGCTTGCATGTCCTTTCATCACTTTATTCCTCATTCTGGTTTTGTCATGGCCATTCGTTACTATATTCCCCATGCTGATTCTGTAACACACAAACACACACATTTTAAAACAAATAATAGACAGCATTTGAAAGAGCCTCAAAAATAACAGTACACAGTAGGATAGAGTAGAATCTACAAACTTAAACAGCACCCCAATAAATGAGACTATTAAGAGTGGCTGTTTCAGAGCAGAGATCTTTGTTATCCCCAAGGACTAATTTTCTTCTGCAACTCCATTTGGAAAGAAAATGAAAAACCCCAAAGTGCACAGAACACATATCAGCCCTGCATTTACAAAAATGCCCATTAACCAGGAATATCAATTTAACAATTTTAGAGCTGAGCAATCTGCATCCATATTCTCAGAGGAACAGCTGGTCAAAGAGTGTGAATAGTTATCTGAAATTGAGTTTGCTTTAAACAAAACTTTCATTGGATAAATATGGGTAAGTATTAAAAGAGCTGCACCTATAACATTTTAAAACTGTGTAACAATAAAAAAGATCAAATTAGAAAACTGGCTATACAGATCAATGATACATAAAAATGGTGTAAGATTTCCTGGGATATAGTAGGTTGTCAGAAGAGTGGCTCCATCTTAAAGACACTGCATTCACAAACTGGGAGCTTGTGAACATTTGGATGCAGGACCGTAGCCAATCTATACATATAAAGTGAGGTAAGTTGTTTTACAACAAAAACATAATAGAATCAAAGTGAATCTCTTTCCCGTTTCATCCATTTATCCTTCCACTAGTTCTTTAAACTCAAATTTTCTTTAGGTCATAATTAGGCATATTCTATGCCAAGATTAACTGATGTAAAGTCAGAAAAACTGGATGGGGCAATGTATGATTGCACAGAACACTCACAAATACACGTGCACTCTCACCAGGCCAGTTTAGAGCCAGCAGTCAACCTAGCTGCATGCCTTTAGTTTTAAAAGACAAAACTGAAGTCCTGGGACGAACATAAATTAAAAATCAAATACAATGTACAACCTACACACAAAAGTTCTCCAGCCAGCAATCAGACTAGGATCTAAAGTACTTTGAGGTGGCAAGCCTAATTGCTGAACCACCCTGGTCTTTTCATAACAGTGGTCAAATATAGCTGACAGAAAGCAATCCCATCTGCATTGGGCACAAGGTAAGAACCAGCTGATAATGGAAATCCAGTTCATTGCATGACAAACTCACACAACACAAACACCCACAGTGGGTCAATTTACAGTCACCTAACAACCATGAAACAAATTTTGTACTGGCAGGGCAAATCAACATTATGTAAGAAATTCACACTTAGACTGGGAGAACAAGTCCAATTCACATAGAACACACTAAATGCAGGATTCAGACTGTGGTATAGAAATGATTTTAGGTGCAATGCTAATTTCCAATCATTATTTAGTGGTTCATTTTTATAGCACCTTTCACATCAAGACCTTTCACAAGCTGTTTTGTAAAAGAAATTGGCATACAGTATAGAAAAGAATACTATAAACAAGTAGATGACAAGATCAAGGAACTATAAGACAAATGATGGGGAAGTGCTGAGACACATAAAAGGCTTAAAATGAGCAGGCATCGCGTTAAAATACAAAGCAATGACGGGATGTTGTTGCAAGCTGATTCATGTGACATTTTTCAAGCTACCTAACCTGAAAATATGCATTTCTGCAAATATTGCTTATATGTAAATTGCTTTGGAATCGTGTAGCTCATCAAAGGCTCTATATAACACTGAGATTGTCAAGAAATGTAATTGCATCCATGCACATTATTTATTTATGTTTTATAAGGTTAATAAAAAGTGTTACCTTGTAATGATAATCTTCTCCAAGGGGATGCTCAAACAACATATATAATTCATGGACTTGCATTCCTTAAAGGAATAACTAAAGGATGACAGCTCTGTAAGGGAAGCTTCAATAAGAACGCTCAAACTAGTGGTGCCTGCACGCTGCTCATTTCCAGGCACGGGGCTGTTCACGCTCTCTCCCGCTCTCTCTCTCTCTCTCTCTCTGGCACGCGCGCGCGCGCGCTCTTTTTTAAATTATTTTTTTCTTCTTTTTTTAAATACCGAGTGAATGCAATTGTTTCTTTTTCTATTTTTTTGTCTATGTCTAAGCTGTTTTAAGCCAAATTCAGTCCCGTTCTCCAGCCTTCTCCATCCGTGTATTTCAGTATCAGGCTTCGAGAGTAATATACACCCCCCACCACCATTACCTCCCGCTAGCTGTTGGGCTCTACTTTGTCGTCGGCGCGGAGGCGTACCACGCATCCCCGTGACTGAACGCTCAGTGATTTTTGTTGGAGGCGCATTAATTTCTATTGTGCGTACTGAGGCCGCTTCTTGTCACTCACTCTCTGAACAGCGTGTGAAGCGTATCGAGAAGGCAGTCTGGGAGCAGTCTGCACATACTATATATAAAAAAATATTTCTAAGCATTTCACAAAAAGGCAAAAAAATCGAGGTTGAAGAAAAGCAAACCCTTTCACATACTCGATCGGGAAAATACCTCTATAAAGCACGTAGAAACACTTTATCTGCCGATTGCAATGCTTCAAACCAGGGATCTCATCTGGGCATTGCTATTCTTTGCCGCTGCAGGTAAGGATTCTGTATATCGTACATTCAAAAATAATAATGATTATAATAATAAACAGTCGAAGCTAATGTTAAGCTAGTGATACGCTAATATTTTATTTTTTAGCAGCAATGGCTTAAATTTATCCTCCAGGTTTAACCTTTTGGTGTTTTATAAGCATCTACAGGATCTGTGAAAAACGTTATCTCTTATAATTTGGACGCACACAGTGCATCCTTCTGCTCGTTTGCAGTTATGCTGTTGACTAAGGTGCTTGCTACCGCTGTTTTCCTCTGTTATCAGGTCGAGAAAAGATTTTCTCTTGTTCTTTGTTTTTTTTTTTGGCTTAAATTTGATGTAAAAATATAACGATGTTTTAGAAGAATCTAAATAAAGTAACGTGATTGCGATGAAGAGATTTACGGAGTTAAGAAGGATTTGGCTTTTATAAGCAGGTGCTGGAATAAACAAGCTATGACAGGTTTTCCAGAAGAAAGGGCTACCCCTTTATATCCCCCCATCTCCACACATTCACACAACGCCCCATCGATATTGTCTAATGTGGAAACAACCTCTTTATTCTAAGAGTGTACATTTGTGGGCTCGACTTATTGTACGATCAGTGGAGATGTTTATACAAACTCATTTTGCACTGGCAAAGCCTTAAGTTTCAAGGCATCCCCCCATCAATCTCCCACCCCTTTTCTTTTTTTTTGGCATTATAAATTGATTTACTCCGTAGAC
This sequence comes from Erpetoichthys calabaricus, assembly GCF_900747795.2. NCBI lineage: Eukaryota > Metazoa > Chordata > Cladistia > Polypteriformes > Polypteridae > Erpetoichthys > Erpetoichthys calabaricus. The sequence goes on along the minus strand of NC_041402.2, from coordinate 150,988,305 downwards.
TCATTAAATAACAAGAGCCTTGCCGCCCGTTCTTGTCAGAGTTTTACTTATTTATGTATGCATCAATTTATTGATACTTGTATTTGCCTCTGTGTGCGCATTTGGCATAGTTCATACTGAAATGGTTCTCTAGATGTCTACTTTGATTTTCGGTAATAATTTATGTATTTTTATTTTGGAGATGTGTTTAGATGCTCATTTATGTACTTTCGTGCATACAAAAGTATGTTTAAATGTGCCCTGTGGTGGTTTCAGTAAGCGTTTTAAGATATATCGACAATTATGATGATCTATAATGGACATATTAAGAGAATCTGTCATCTTGTGTAAACTGCGTGTTGTTTTTGTGTGTATGTGAGTGTGAGTGCGCGCGCGCAAGTGAGTTTGTGTGTGCGTGTGACAGAGGGAGATCTAAAGAGAGAGAGAGCGAGAAAGAGAGAGATGGGCGCCCGTAATGCAAGGCAAAATAAAGGCGGCGATCACACTCACTGTGAGGCGAATGTACAGTGGAACTTGATAAATTAATCAAACGTGTCCGCTCTTACAAGAAAAAATACACATCATCTACGCTAGTCCCAAAATCTGGAGACTTTCGCCCAAACGTGGAAATTATAAATATGCAAGAAAGAGAAGGACCTACAGTAGGTTCCATTAAATTCATTAAAGCACACTGTACTATCGGCAAGCGGAGCTGTGAGATGGTGAACTGATTTTGTGCATCTGCACTCTGTCGCTCCGCCTTATCCAATGAGAGCGTAGCGATTCTGGGCGCGAAGGAGTCTCTACTTTTTATTATAGTCTCAGAAACTGTTACCAGAGAAATACTGAACACGTTAACTGTTTCCAGATCGAAATGGTTGGAATCATGTGCTATACTGGAATTGTGTGGATTCATAAGCAAGAAGCGCGCACGTGTATATCAGAAGGGCATGCGTGATCCAATGGTCTCCTCACGATTTATCAGTCCGTACGACTGAGAAGCGCGTTCTGAGGGGTTTACGGTTCTGCAGAAACGCTCAGTAATATGAGAAGCGAGCAGCCTTCCCTTTGGAATACAAGGGAGAGAAATTATACATTCAGGGTGGCACATTGTTTATTGATTACAGTTGATATATAGGCAAATCCGGCAAAATGCGTGTGTTTTATTGTAAATAGAAACCCAAGTAGAGGGAGCAGATGATGATCGGAGCCGACTAGCGCAGACAACTGCCTCATATTTCTTGATTTTATTAATACAACTCATGGATTACATTTGTTATCGGGCTGCGCATATGGAATTTGGAGTGTTTTTGTGTTCTCTTGCTAATTAAAAATAAAATGCTAAAATGCTGTTTTTTTCCCTAAGCAGTTTTATATGATTTCTGTGCATCTTTTTAAATATTATTGAATTATTTTACCGTACGATTGTTACAGTCGTATATTTATGATTGTATCTTTCTTTACATTGGCCGGCACTTTACTGAATGTTATTACTTTTTCTGTTTAATCATGCCATGATTTAGAAAGATCATGACCCTTTGGGTGACATTGTTTTAGAAAGCAACGCATGTTACGATTCAATGAATTACATCAAGACCGACAATTTCGTCAATTATGTGGGAGACGGAAGATCTTAAATGGAGAAAAAAATGCATCGTAAAATCGGATTCAGAAAACAAAAAATAAGCAGACAACGAACAGTTGTCTTATTTCTATAAGACTGTAAGATAATCAGTGTACATTGGGAAATACGTTTGCATACGAATGGCAAAAGAAAACGCTTTTTGGTGTTTTTGGACTTATGTGAAATTTTTTTGTTTTATCATAAGAGATGAGCTGTTGTGTAAATAAAAAAAAATACCAGTAATAAATTAGCTCTTTCAGTTCTATGGCAACCTATAAAACTGTGCATATAAAAGCATTTTTCATGCTTACATTTCATGCTTACATTTTAAGCGTTAATTTAATTGTGGCAATTCTGCCGCGTGGAAAGGATGGTTTGGGCAGGACGGGCAGAGGCGTCACCAAAACGGCAGAGGAATAACCTAAGGAGGGCTTTTAATATGTATAAAACACGCTTAAATGTAACGAATACTTTCTATCTATTTATCCATCTAGGAACGCTAAGATATGTAGATATAATCTCGTCGAACATACATATACACAAGCTGTTTAATATAGAGACTGATGTAAAAATAATTATGTATACATACACTCTTTCTCTCACATATATATATTTACAGTATGAATATATATATATATATACTGTATATGAATATACTGTATATGTCTATATGTATACTGTACATATGTACAGTATAATGCAGTGCTGTAGTGGTAAGAACGCCAACACATACAGATACTGCTTTATATGGTATGCAGTGGTCAGGTATTCATTCATTCATTCATTCACTCATTCATTTTGTAAACACTCATATTCCAATGCCAGGTCACAGATTGTCTCCTTCAGACCCATTTCTGTAATGTTTAAGCATTTTAGCAGTCACCATTTTGGGGCTGATTGTTTCTGTCTGTTCACAGTAATTTTTTGTATATACTGTATGGTTCTCTAATATGATCACCACAGTATTTAAAGTGGAAATACATAAATGAAATTCCTTAATTTGTAAATCTTGTAGCACACTGACTGATGTGTATTTATCATCTAGTTAGGCCATCATCACACAAATAGCTGATAGTCAGTGCAGCTTGTTGGCTTGTGTGGTTAGACTAGAAGACACGCGGTTGCTGGGCCACTCCCCATCACTGATTTGCAATGTATTCCTAAAGAAATTAGTTAATCTGACAAATGTATTGCAAAATTGGAAGTAATATTCTCTGCTTGTGAAATACATTTTTTATAGAAGGTGTTATATAAAACAGTGAAAAAGTAGGTCTGCTGCCACTAAATTATTGGCGGCCCATTTTAAATCTGTGTGGGGCCCTTCACCATGATAACTGGTCCGTTAAGCATTGTCTGATATGGGCACAGAATAACTTGCAACCACTTACTGTATCATTTTGCGTTTATTATCAAGTAATCTGCAAGACAAAGCAGTTCTGTTCTGCTTGCTTTATCCTTTATTGTTTTCAGCATTATTATCCCAAATATTAGGGTCCAGAGAAGCCAAGCTGCCAGCTGTTTCATTGTTCTGTAAACAAAGGAAAACAAAAAGAAGCCTGTCCTTTCACATGCGAGGCTGATATCTCTTGGGAAGTAACAATGAGTTAGATTGAAAGAAAAAAAAAAAAGAAATATATGCAAGATTCACAGAATATTGGGGTGTTCTGAAATTAAACTTTTTCATAATCCACTTATGGCCTCGGAGTGTGTCCTGGCCCGTTAGGTTGTCTGGCTGCCTTCCAACGAAAGGTGCACTCAAATGCTCTTAATTTAGTTGGAAGAAAGCCAATACTGTTGTAACTTGTAACCTAGTAAATTGTCTAGGTTTTTTTTTTTTAGGTTGTTGTAGCTTTTCCGCACATGGACATGTGTGTGTGTATAGTCTGCACAGCAGCATATGAACATGTCACTTTGAGATTGTTTTTTAAGACGAAAATGTATGACGTGTGCTGCATTTTTGTTGGAGGCCCGGCTTTTATGACACTTGAAAGACGGCAGAACAAAGAGTGTCCCGAGAGTGGCACCTGCTCTTTTCAATCCTCTGCAAGGCTTTACTGGAGGGTGGCGGCGGTGGTGGGGAGATTCAGTAGTAAAGGTTTAGATGGAAAGCGTCACTTTTCAAAACACGCATTACAATTGGAGCTTCTTTCATGTTAATGGAAGGGCAGCATTTTTTTCATACTCAAGGCCTCCTCAGCCATTTCATAAATTGATAAGTCCATAATAAATGTATGTAAGAGTGGAGCCTTTTAAGAATGTAACGCTAACTAAAAAGATTACAATATGCAAGCTTTAGAGGCAACTCAGGCCCCTTCAGCCTGAAGAAGGGGCCTGAGTTGCCTTTAAAGCTTGCATATTGTAATCTTTTTATTTAGCCAATAAAAGGTGCCATTTTGCTTGGCTTTTCTCTACATTCATAATGGCTAACACGGTACAACACCCTAGTACTAAAGAATGTAAGGGTTTAATTTTTACATTTTTTTTGAGAGGGTGCTGTTTTTAGGGGCTCAGTATGTGTTTGGCTTCATTGCCATTCCTTGCATTATTCAGACTCCAGTAAGATGACATTGTTTACATGGACTGAATACTTCTTTTGCCTGAACTGTAAGGGGGTCAGGGGTGCCATCACTCTGTTTTGCAAATGCTCATTAGGTGGTCAACCTTTTGATGTCAACAGGGACAACTGCCAAATAGAAAACATTAGTCCAATTAATCCAATCACTGGACTCCTGTAAGAAATAAACAAATATATATGATGACAACCATAAAAGACTTAGTTTTTTGTTATGATATCAGATTTTGTTCTACCATATAAGTAGGTAGTTATTGTGATTTGGATTCATTTGGTAAATGTTATGGAGGTTGTCGTAAGCATGGCGGCATAGTGGTTAGTTTTGTTGCTTCTCTGATTCTGCATTCCAGGTTCAAGTCTGTGTGGGGTTTCCTCATTATTCTGGCATCTGTGGTTGTTGCACTCTAAGGTGCCCTCCAAATGCTCAAAGACTTGCAGATCAGGTTGACTGGTGATTTTAAACTGACCCTGTGATGGACTGGGGCTCTGTCTAGAGCTGGCCCCTGCCTTGTACCAAATGTTGCTGGGAGAAGCAGCGACCCTTGAATTGGATTAAGTGGGGTTGAGAAAGCTGTGTTATAGGCCGAGACTGTGCTTTGACTTTTTCTTCAGTTAAGTGATGGCCATGCTGAAGAAGAAATACTGGGATTCACCCCGAGTAAAAGGTATTCATCAGCAGTGTCAGCCAAATATGTGGAATTCATAAAAAAAAGCTTGTTCAGTAAGCTTCAGTGTCTTGTCTTGCTTCAAATTTATCATCCTGTGTATTCATAAATTGTATGTAAGTAACCAACATTGTATAAATGTATCCTTAACTTGATCACAGTGCAAAATGTTTATTGTGCATGCTTAAAATCTCAGGTTAAAAAGCCCTGAAATTAAACATTTTATGGTAGATATAAAAGCCAAGTCCTTTGATAAGGCCCAGTGCAGGTAGTGTGACTGACAATTTCGGAACTCCCAGGTGGCTCCTACAGTCCCCCCACTGGCTTACTGTGTGAAACCAAGACCCCACACACTTAACCTGTTTGTTTTCCGGCATTGTTAGAATTTTAAATCTCAGTAAACAGTATTGCATTCTTCAGGTAAAGTACTTCATCAGGCTGATTGTCATGAATGGCACTATACAAGATAAAGCTTGACAGAAGTAGAAAGGGTTTGAACGAAAGGTATTAGTGCACAAAGCATGCCATGGAGTACAGTTTCAGTTTCTTATTTTTTTTCCACAGGAGCCTGCAGAGGAGGTTCTCCTCCTTCTGGCTCCACTGATTAATTATCTGTAAACATTTTGTTCAGTTACCAAGTCACGACTCAGAAGTGATCAGTCACATTCACTTCTGAGCCAACATGGAGCACGGGACATGCATGAAGCAGCCTTTTATGTTCATCACTAATGGTAATTAATATCCAGGGGTCTTTTAGGTCAGCACAATGTAGGTGAAAAGTTCTGCCATAATCCTAACAATAATAATGAATACCGTGCATATATGCACACTAGCAAATAAGAAGCTAACTATTTTTAAAGCATGGAAATGAAATAGCAACAGCTTTCAGACAAGAAGGTTAATTTTTCATATGAGTGCTGAAGGAAGGCACAGTATGCTGTTTTTATTATGTTTTGACAGTTTTAAAACACAAGACTATGGTAGGTAGATCATAGGTGGCTATGAATGAAACTGGTTTAAGTGTACAATTTTTAATACATTTAATTGAAGAGGTGTAAAATTTAATCATACCATACAACTGGTGACCCGTAAATTGTGTCCTTATGTAGAGGTATTATCTGCATCACTCTGGTGTCACTTGGCCCTGCTGCTTATGCAGTAACCTGAGTAATGAGATAGGTAAGCACACAATCAGGCAGGAAATGAGAATGAGGAGCGAGTATTTACCAACTGTATCCTATTACCTTAGCTACACAATATATATGCCTAATTACACTTTAGCTATGCAGGTAGATAAGTACATTGTGATAAAACCCATTTATTGTAAAATGTTACAATGTCACAGACCTGCAGTCTAAAATTAACAACATCGTTGCCATCTTCTTGTTGTATTACGAGGAAAAGACTATGGTCTTATATTTTTAAGGTACAATCAGACTTGAAAGGAGACATTTTGGGGCGGAGTGGTGGCTCTGAGGCTAAGGATCTGCACCAGTATCCCAAAGGTTGCCGGTTCGAATCCCCGTCACTGCCAAAAGAGATCCTACTCTGCTGGGCCCTTGAGCAAGACCCTTAATCTGTAATTGCTCCAGGGGCACTGTACAATGGCTGACCCTGCACTTTGACCCCAAGGGGTATGCAAAAACTAACAAATTCCTAATACAAGAAATTGTATAAGGTGAAATAAAGAACAAAATTTAGATTTTAGGTGCTACATAAATATTAAGTGTAACATCTTAGTGGTGCTCCAGGGTGGTATTTTGTTAATTCAAAACCTTAAATTTTATATGTTTTAGCTGCTGCTCCAAGCTTGCCTGACCCTTAAGATTTTAACCAACCTGTCTTTTTAAGTATGTGATTACATTGTTAACAATGATTTATTATTAATATAAAAAGGAATATCCTTTAACTTGTTAACTTTCAACAGATGTCAAAGAGCTGTGAAAGGAAATATTTTGCAAATCTGACATATTGTGTTCCTAAGAATTTCTTATGAATGCTTTGAAATAACTTGTTTTTTTGTCCAGTGCCTCCTGACTCAATGGTACAAGAAAACCTCCACATATGATATACCATTTGAATCTTCTAGGTGTCTAGTTAGATAGGTAAATGTATTAATCCTGAAGACAATTGCGGGGTCGCAGCAGCAGACAACAAACGTTATGCAAAACATTAAGCTTGTTGGGCTTCCCCCTATTTTTGGCCATCTAGGACCCAAAAACACCTAACTTTTAGACTGTATTTTGTGTTTATACCCTGATTAGCCAAGCAAAATGACACCTTTTATTGGCTAACTAAAAAGATTACAATATGCAAGCTTTCGAGGCAACTCAGGCCCCTTCTTCAGGCAAGATGTAATCCCTAGTACCCTGATAACAAAGAATAAACCTAGAGGTGTCTTCAGTAAAAATTGCCAGAAGGATTAGAAGTTGTGCATGCCACATCAAGTGACCCCAGGGGCTCACTCCCTAACAGGATATGCAGGGTTAGTGTTAGTCCTTTTCACAAAACTTTGGGAAAATGGGGATCAGTAACATAGGTATTTGGATTGCTGTTTTATGCTATTTCGAGGGTGCTGATCATGAATATGATAAAATTTTTGATATGTGGTCCTGGCCTTCTAAAATCCACTTCCAGAAGGTTAAAAATGACAAAATTCAAGCATAAGCAAGTAAGGTATCATTATTCATTATTTCAAGGTCAGTAATTATGAATACGTTTATTTTTCATTCTTTTATTAGGGATCTAGCCCTCTATGGACCTCTATCAGAGGGTGAAAACTAAAAAAAAAATCTGTTACAATTAAGAATATTCAGAATTTAAAGATTTAAATTGAAGCACACATTTTAACATTTCAATTATTTGGCACAACAACTCTATCTATCTCATGGAGTAATTGATTACATTTCTTATTAACACACAGAATTAGGGCGGCCTATGCTAATTCACACTTTTATTTATATTTTTACAGTTTATATAACTGCACCATAGTAGTGTGTCTTATTGAACCCGAGAACTCTAATGGTGTGACGAAAGTTTCAGTTTTTTAACCTGCCATGATGATAATTTATTTTGAGGTAGGCCACCGATGAGTGTGCATCTGTAAATTGTAGAAATCGGGAGTGTTGGTCAGTGTGCCCTGTCATGGAATGGGGTCTTGTGTAGGTTTGGTTACTGTCTTTTACCTGATGTTGGCAGAGTAATAAAAAATGTGAGGTTGGATATCTCTTGGCTCTAATACAGTATGTCTGCAGTTGTGGAGTAAACTGTACAGTGTAATTTTGCTACCCACAGAAACTGGATATTCACCACAAAATACAGTATTGTGAAGAATAAAATATAATGACATATTAAAACATTTTCTTTGAGTTCAGTGAATGTTGTAATTTTCTAGTCATAAATGGCAATTGAGAAATGTTTCACAAAAAAAGTGTACCTTATATATAATTACGGCAGCAGAGCTCTGTGGATGAAGTCTTTGTATCCTGCTTCATCCTCCCTTGCCTCCCATACTACCAGTGACAGAGATAAAGCAGCATCAATAAGGTGTTCTTTTGTATACTTCGTACCCTAAATCTGTTTAAGATTGTTTAGCTAAGAAAAAAAATTAAAGGCTAACATGAAGTAGAAAACTGTGCAGTCAGTTGAACCTCAAAAATCTGAAGTTCAAAGTGACTAGCCAACTTAGTTCTGAGCACCTGGCATTTCCGGCCACAGCACAGTGTATAGGATTGCTTAGCCCAGCAGGTCTACTTGATCTTTAATACTTTTTCAAGATGTGGCTTTCTTTCGTACTCTGTCTTAAGTATCATTTGTTCATGTGTTGTTAGAAGAACAATTAGTCTTTACCACATTTGATTTTGGAACATTCTGGTGGCCCAAACTGCTAGTCATGTCTTACATAACAAGTACAATTAGTTTGGCTGAACTGGAGTCCCAACTAAGGTAAACTCCAGCTTTATGCTTGTTGCGTTGGCTTCAGCCCCTGCAACATTCCAGTAAAGGGAAGTCAATCTGTGTAACCTATGTGGAGCTTTGAGAATCAAGCCAGTCTTTGGAAGAAAGGATTTAAAGATGCCACAGAGACTCATCTATTTAGTTTTAATTTATCCTCTTATAATGGATTTTAATCTAGCACCAGCCATAGAAATGTAGATTCTTTATTGCCACGATGACTTCGATGCGTGGCATGTGTGTATGTGTCTGTGTTCTGTAATGATTGAAATGAAAATCCTAATGGTTTCTTAATTTTGATGTTATTTTTGTTTGATTTTTTTATCCTACTGATAAAACATGTGTGATGATGATATCATCATCATTTCATTTTGGATTTTGGTTATGTGTTATTTAAGGGGGCATGGCTATATATATGTAAGTTATGTCACAGAAGAATGTTCATATCTTTTTGGCAGCTGTCTCATTTCAGTGGTGGCTCTGAGGCTAGGGATCTGTGCCGGCAATCAGAAAGTTGCCGATTCAAATCCCATAAATGCCAGAAGTGACTCTGCTCTGTTGGGCCCTTGAACAAGGCCCTTAACCTGCGATTGCTTCGTCGTGGGTATGACATTATTCGGCATTCAGCCCTGCAATCAGGTCCTCCGACTTACAGGTAAAACTTGGGGGTTGGTGGCAGGATTGGCACACCAGCCTCCATTAAAAACTCCCACTGTTCCAGTGTGGTGCTGAGGAGTCACATGTTACACTTGGGTCCCAATCCAGGTGGTTCGGTGTGTGTTGGGTGTGTTAACGTGCCATCAGCACATACTCCCAACCTCTCTCTCTCTTATTTCTGATCAAGCCGTTTGCTCTGTCATTGTCTGAACTCAGTTTACAAAAGAAAGACTTTTTGTTATCTTGAGAAATTTAGTTTGTCTGTGAGATTAATTTCCTTGCTTTTTAAATTTTGGTGACTAAGTTTTACTTTTAAGATTGATTTTATTTAATACTTCAGTTGTAGTTGCTGATTTCTGAGACATTAGATGAATTGACCTCTGCTCTGTCCAGATGACCCTTCCTCAATGCTCCCAAATTAAGATCTTCAGATCATTTATACACTGATTCTGGTCAGTTTTTTCCTGTTTATGAATAGATTGAATCAGTAATGACATGTGCTTCTAACCACTGTCCAATCCTGTGCAAACTCCTTGTAGCTACTGCCTCTCTATGATCCAAACACAGTTATACTGGGTTAAATAAGTTTATTGTAATTTTACCCATCCCATAGCAAGAAATATATTATGTTTCAAGGTAAACAGTATCACAGAAGAGACCAATCTTTTGTCACATAGAGTATCACATGTAAACACTCAGAATGAACTGGTTTACGACCACCAGTCCTTCTGAGAACATGTCTATGGACTATGGGAGAGAACTGGGTAAACACATTGAAGAAACAGAGACAGCAGACAGAACCAGATGTCGACAACATATCAGTTTGTCCATTCAGGTGATATAATAAGTAAATATGTGTAATTCTTTTAAGATGCTATGTGCTGAGTTTATCTATAGTCTAGTTTAGAGGACATGAAGCAGAGAACATTGTTCATTAAGTGTTGTGCACTGCAGCAGTGTTTATTGATGTTTCAGCACCAAATATCAGAACAACTTAGCAAAACCTTTCAGTTTAGCTCATTATGAAGGTAGTTTAATATTCTGTCATGATTTACTACGTGGTGAGGCTCATTTTTTCAATAAAGAAATTAAAAAAAGTCAATTCACGGATGAATAAGAATAATACTGTGGACTGTGTGTATTGATTGAAATTTTTACATGCCTCAAAGCCCGGCCAACCCACCTTTCTTATTGTGCTTGAACTTGAAGCTACAGCCTCTGCACTTTAATCTCAGTCTCTTTATTTATTTACTAGACTCTTTTTTTGTTTCATTTATAAAAGTGTTATATTGCAGTGGGTGAGTTTAGCTAGCTCTTTTTTTTCCAAGCACCCCGTTCTTTATTGCAAGAATGAAAAGAAACTCATATGCTGTCTGCAGTATCATTAAATTGTATTTTCTGTACCTCAAAGAGATGCTGCATTTATAAAAATTGATTTTGCTCTACGTGTGGTCAAACTCAATTGAGTTTGTGTTTAAAATGACCCTCTTAAACTGATTTGAACATCTGATTCCTTGCTGAACATGGGATGTAGCATGAAAACAGCATTTGATCTCTGTGGAATCTTTTTCTTACAGCGTCATGTGAGTTTTTTTTTCCCTTTAATAATAACACATTGTTTTAGATTGAAACCTGACAAGGAGTGAGAGAGGAAAAATTGCATAAGCCAACTGAACAGCAAACATAGAGATGAAGAACGAGGCAGGTTGACACCTGATTGACAGAGCTACTTTAATTAAAGCATGCAGCCTAGCAGTTCACTTAAGTCTGGGTGGGACATTAATCGCTGCTGATGTACAGTATCCAGTCAAGACGGGGTCTCCAGAGCGCAAGTTAGAACAGAGAAATGAATTCAAACTTCAATAAATAATGCTTCTGATGAAAAGTGGCAACCATTCTTCTTTATCCTTTTTGATTTAGGTGAAAGGGAAAAAATAGCTCAGATCAAAAATATTTTACTTCATGTGATTAAATTTATAGATAGATAGATAGATAGATAGATAGATAGATAGATAGATAGATATGAAAGACACTATATGATAGATAGATAGATAGATAGATAGATAGATAGATAGATAGATAGATAGATAGATAGATAGATAGATAGATAGATAGATAGATAGATAGATAGACGTTACATTAAAAGGTCTGATATCAATTATGCAGTCCTGTTTTCTTATGTCCCTTGCTGGCACTGCCTCCCTATTCTATAAGTCATTCAGAAGGTCAAGTTCCCATGTGTCCCAATGTATTTTTGGGTATGACATTGCTCACTCTGACTTGAAATTAGGTGCTGTACCCACAAAGAAAAAAGAATTAGGTCTGGTCATATGCAAATGCACTGTCAGATCTTCATCCACTATTGAACATGTTCTGTTAGGAGCTGTTAACCAAATACTTGTTTAGATGTACAAATACAGTAATTAAATACATAGTACATGTAAGTTGATAACCACTTTGAGCTCTTTTGTGTTTGCATCAGGAATGGTGTCTTATCATGATAAATAAGTTAAAATGGTCTAATTGTGAATGGGTAGTATGTGACATCTAGAAAGAGCTTTGTATTACAGCTAATTTTGGAAGACATTACGTGAAATGAATACTAATAGGCTAATGAAGAGGAAAACAGTCAGATTACCGTATTTTTTGCTCCATAAGACGCACCTGACCATTAGATGCACCTAGGTTTAGAGGAGGAAAACAAGAAAAAAAATATTCTGAACCAAGTGGTGTACTAATATGTTTAATAAAATATAGCAGAATAATATTTCAACCATGTAAATTCAACAGTGGTATTAAGAAACATCATTACTGTCATTAACAAATAAGGAGAGACTTTAAGGTTCAAGCACTCTTCTAGTTTTATGGAAACCCCAAGAACTCCTCATCGCTAGTGTCAGAATTTAAGAAGCTCAGTTGCTCACAATCACTTTGCAGGAGCACGTACCTATCATCACGCACGTTTGTACCAATGCTGAAGTTTAATCGCCAGTCTAGTCCCATCTATATTTGTAATGCCACAAAGCCCTTCATCTTGTGTTTTGTTGTGGGTTTCCAGTTTGAAAAACGAGAATGCGTTGCAAGCACAGCCCTCGATTCAAAAAATTTCTCTGCATACCTGTTTGTCTCGTCTGACAGTAGCTGAAAGGCAGCTTTAGAAAAGAACAGCCTGAAGTTGTCCAGTGGCTGGTAATCTGTCGTGTCCAACAGCAAGCCATACTGTCTTGTGAAGTCCGGTAGTCAGTTTGGCTCCCACGGATCAATGTCTAGGTTTCCTCCCACACGAACCTTGCCATAGGTGCATCGGCTGCACGAATGGTGTCCCAATCAGCTGATGCCAGTTCCTCACTCTCTTGTTCGATTTCCTGATCACTCTCAACAAAATCAGATTCTGAAAATCAGAGTCCGACTCAGTGATAATGCGCAAAACATTTGTTTTCTGCACTTGCTTTGCTCCCTCGGGAGATGTCGATGCCATCTTGCCTTTGTGTACATTTGTTTACATTTCGCAAATCACGCACATGCAAGGATTAGATGTCGAGTCAATGAGTCTAACATTCCTCCAAGCACAGAGGGAATGCCTGTAACGTATCAGTGAGTTTGTGAGTTTTGTCACCCTCTACCCCTGGATGTCGACTTTTGTCAGGTAATACACATCATGGTCTGTGACGCAATATTCGCTCCATAAGACGCACAGACATTTCCAACCTTCTTTTGGGGAAAAAAAAGTGCGTCTTATGGTGCGAAAAATACGGTATTACTGAGCTCTGACTGTCTTTCCACCTTTCCACTTTTCTCGATATCTTGCAAATCTACAAATCTACTTTAAATGTGAAGCAACCATTGTAGTAACTTTTTGCTAAATTACAAAACTTTATTTAAATATGAAATATTAAATAATTTGCTTTTCACAACAGGGACAAGGCAGAAACAAACTCAAGATAGGATGCCAGGCCATCAAAGGCCTCACTCATGCATGCACAATTGGTGTCCTAGAGGGAACTCAAGCCAAACATTAAACCAGGATCCAAACGCAATGGCACTGAACCTCACTCTGCCACCTGCTGCCTAGTAAAAAATGTAGATTGAGTTGTATTTGTGCTGCACCATGTGTTAAATAATGGCCTCCTTAAAATTAAACAAATATATGAACTGGAGAAAGTTAAAGCTTTGCTTAGGAATTTCAATATATTAATAATATAGGATGCTGTGGTAAGATTATATAGAAAAGTTAAAGTTAACAGAATATGCATACTGCATTTGTGCTGTGTGTGCCACCATTCTTTCATATTCCAAACCTGACTATTTTCTTATGTGATGACAGTGTTGCTTGACGAAACCAATCCTGGACTGGGAGTTAATTCATCACAGGGAATTCTTATTCATATAGTATCAGTATAACCTACATATATTGAGACGTGTGAGGAAGGAGGACCTCACAGGAGTACCAGCTGAAAAGCCGCATATTTATGGCAATGCCAAACAGATGGTGATTAATGTAAATTGTGTTTAAAATAAAGTAATTCTGTAAAGTTGAAATCCATAGATCACAAAGGAAGTGATGTTTATAGGAGGAAGAACCCCTACTACTAATTTAGGTTAATATCAGGCTAATGTCTGTAAAAACAGCTTGTTTGGTTTTGAGTGTAGGTTTAGACATACTCAGAATTTATTTTAAGTTTTACAGGATTGGTTAATGGTGAATCGAGATTAAAGTGTTAGGGGCACAAGATGTCTTTGTATATTGCAGATCATAGGCTTTAATGTGAGAGTTTCAGGCAAATGTGCTGAGTTCTATTCTTATTAGAAATCCAGCCAATAAAAACATGTCTTTCATTGCCTTGAGTTTTCTGGTTCATAAACTTTACTTTTTCTCACCAAGAGTGCTATAAAAGAAAGGGAAGAAAACAACAAGTCATAATAAAAAATCCAAGTGATGTGGAGGGTGAACTGCACAGGGAGAGAGTTGCTGGTGTTTCCTGCAGCCAACTAGAACAATCTGAACCACATTTCAATAATTTATAGATAAGAAATACTGCATGCTGAATAATAAATACTTCAATAAATGCAAGTTCAGAAAAGAGCAATAGAGTGATACCCCTAGCTGATACATTTAGAACATATTGATCTTTTATTACCTGCCATAATCATTAGCCAAACACTGAATTGTCTTCTTGCCAGTAATCAATCAATTAATAAGAAAATCCAGTCAGCTGCCTCAGTTGTGAGTGGTAATGAGAAGACAACAAAAGCAATTAGAACAATTTGGAAATTCTTTAAAATTGCTAGGATAAATCAGTTTTAATGCAGCCCAAAAGTATATTTATTTTAATTGCAAGATGGGCAAAGACTGACCCTAGAAAAAGACTGTTTATGTTGTCATAATTTCTTCACCTGGGCAATGCAAAAAAAAAAAACAATAAAAAATGTTATAACTTTAAAATGCTGTAATTCTGAACACTACTAATATGTTCACAAGGCTTTATTTGGAAAACTGTGTGCAGTGTACTGTAAGCCTTGAAAAGGTGTTCAGAGTAGCAATCAAATCCTGTTGATCCAAAGGGCATAGCTTACTCTGACCGGATAAAATAACCATGTAAGTCCTGAAGAGAGGAGGCCACTGGAGAGCAAAACCATGTCTTCCTACTTCTCACAGACAGCCACCCATCTATCATTTTCTGAACTTTCCAGTTCTAATTTAGGATCACAGCCAACTGAATTTGTTTATTTAAAGAGTGAATCTTGTACATGGGGATGTTTGTGCTCTTGAGATGGAAATAAGGAAGCACATCTTCACATAAAGACCCACAGGAATGTGGAAGAAAGTATAGAGCTATGGAGTGAAGACCCTGAAAACTTTTAAAATGTATCTGGATGAAATGCTACAGAGTTTAGCTGTTAGGCCAAAAATTGAACTTGAAGGACTGAATGTTATCTTCTCTTATAAAATGTCTAAAGCTGATACATGGTTAATTAATTATCATTTCTATAGAAACTTTCTTTAAGCTCCAACAAAAGAATTTTTTAACAAATAAAGAGACTATAATGTAAGAAGCAAAATGCATTGCATTGCATTGTATTGCAGTTAAATACAAGATAGGGCAAAAGTCAGTATGGCGGCCTGTTTTCATAAGTGAACAAATTATTTACATAATGAAGCTGGAGTCTTCACATTATAGCAGTATTTATATTGTATATTTATAGTTAGGATCTTTATCATAATAATGCATGATTGATACATCTCATAATAATGCATGATTGATACATTTCAATTAAGAAATATGTTTGAAATTTACTTTGGGTTTGCTAGATTTAAAATTAAGCGAAAGTGAATATTCAGTGTCTGTTTGGAGTCTGTAGTGTTCTCCACTTATCTTTGAGTGTTTTCTTCCAGGTATCCACCTACACCACAAGAACAATTGTGTAGATTGGTTTAAAAGGTGACTCTAAATTATTCCTGTAGGGTTTCATGAGATTGTACCATCTGAATGATGCAGTCTCCATCCAGGGTGTGTTCCCGATTTGTGGCTAATACTGCTCGAATAGGCGCCATGAAATTGATTAAGTGACGTAACGTAACATAACCTAACCTAATGTAACATAAAATTCATAAATTAGTTTCAGATAGCTGATAGATGAATGGATGGATATTTAAAGTTTCATATTTTTAAATGTTTTGGAGTGCATGGCATGTCTAATCTACAGAATGTACTGCAGACTTTTTTTTGCAAGTCTAACGATTGCCTTTTTAATCACTCCATCATCCCTCCACACCAGAAATAGTGAACAAAAGTGGTCTGCTGTTCTGTGCTGAAAAAAAAGGCAATTACTCTGACCTAAAGCAGCAGAGTAACACATGTAGCTGCCGCCATATGTGGTTAAACAGGTTTGGAGAGCATTTCCACTGATGCTTTTCACAAAGGCTTCCACTGACATTGCCCCCAGCTGTCCCAGATAGAGACTCACTATCACTTTGGATGGTTACACATGCTTTGTTTTATCTGGAAAAATACATCTCACTGAAATTTAAAAAAGAGAATAAGAGAAGGATGAATGAGAAAATTATCTGTGTTGAGACCTTTTGTCAGATCTCAGTATATCATCATGGGTTTCTGTATTAGAATTGAGCATAACAGATCGGGTAGCATTTTTGACTAACAACCATGAAGCACTGCAGGCGACATTAAATAGGCATGGGCCGTAGTAAAAAGGTTACAGATGTGTGGAAGAAGAGATGGGGCAGGCAGATTTTGGCATTACCAAAGGGTTAGGACACAGAAACTCAAAATAGTATTCTTTATGTGGAAACCAAGTTTTTGGTTGTCAGTGTTTTCTGTAATAATTTACAGATAAAATAAAAATATCCAAGACATTTGTTGATTTTATTGTTTGTAATTTCATTTTAAAATGTTGACAAAGAAAGGATTGGGGATGGTTGCAGGATATGATGTATGAATCATACATTCTTTATTTTCTATTCAGTGTTTTTTCATGAGA
Organism: Erpetoichthys calabaricus; assembly: GCF_900747795.2. Lineage (NCBI taxonomy): Eukaryota > Metazoa > Chordata > Cladistia > Polypteriformes > Polypteridae > Erpetoichthys > Erpetoichthys calabaricus. The sequence continues at coordinate 150,971,357 of NC_041402.2, read as the reverse complement.
ATGAACACAGAGCCTAGAAATTTCAATAAGAGAAAGAGATGAACAGATTAATTCTATGTACACATTACAAGACCAAGACAGTACAATAATCAAAAATAAACATCAAGATGTCGGTAATGAGACCAAAGGAAGTAATGAAGTGTCAAATCCTTAAGAACATCGGCTTTTAAAGGCAGTAGAGTAGAGCAGAGCTAAAGCTTTAGCTTGGATTTGAGTGCTTCAAGAGCAGACATCAATGAGCTGTTCATTCAGCATCTCTTCAATAATGTATAGATGTGCATGTTTCATTAGAAAGCTGGAGCATGGTTCAGACTTTAATGTATATTGTGCCTTACTGAACACTAATTTCAAAACTATGTTGCCAAGCATGCATACTTATCATACCCAATGAAACAGCAACCTAACAGAACATGCTTTGTCCAGGGATTGTTCCTGCCTTGAACATTATGCTTGGTGGGATAGACTCCAGCTTCCCCTGCAACCCTGCTCAATGATGCATTTGGTTCAGAAGATACAGTATAATATAATATAATATAATATAATATAATATAATATAATATAATATAATATAATATAATATAATATAATATAATCTATATATATAATTCACTAAGCCAGAAGACAAGTAGCCAACCATGGAAAGCACGCCGGAAGGGGCGTGGATTCACTAAACCGCCGACAAGTAAGACGCCAATGGCGCACACGCAGGAAGGAGCCACGCCCACCAACTATTAGACCATTGGATACGACGAAAAAATCACAGCCACGCCCACCAAGTCGGACGCGATGCCTCTAAAAACATGCTGTCATTTCTGTTTGTCTGTGCCACAGTCCACTTGCAGCTCTGAGCCACGTTGACTTTTCATTAGTCAACCTCAGTGGAATCTTGGTTCACACAGAGGCAGCGCCAGAGAGAGACAGAGGCACGCACACACACACACACACACACACACAGAGGCAACGCCAGAGAGAGACAGAGGCATACACAGGCAGCGCGAGAGAGACAGCCGCGCACACACACAGAGGCAACGCCAGAGAGAGACAAGCACACACACAGGCAGCGCGCGCGAGAGAGAGCCACGCACACACACAGGCAGCGCGAGAGAGAGCCGTGCACACACACAGAGGCAACGCCAGAGAGAGACAAGCGCACACACAGGCAGCGCGTGAGAGAGAGCCACGCACACACACAGAGGCAGCGCCACAGAGAGACAGAGGCACACACAGGCAACGCAAGAGAGAGCCGCGCAATCCTTTAAAACTGAAGTTAAAACACAATGAAGGAAGTAGTCTTTAAAAACCAATAAGCCCTGTGCCTCTTTTTCATTAGCGTCTCACCTGCTTCAGGCCCTGCAACAGTTGAGACGCTCTCTCTGCAGCTGACCTTCTCTGTGCCTGACTCCACTACTGTCAGTCGCCTGATTAAAAATGGCCTTTTGAAGGTGAGCTATGGACCCGCTATACCACAGGAACACATTGCTTTCGAGCCTGCTCTCGCTCACTCTAACGTACCGGCTTTCTCTCTCTCTCCTCACTTGCTCACACACTGCACAGGGGAGAAATGCCCGAAGCACGAGTCTACCTGGAAACCGTTTTATCCACACTTCCACGCCCCTCGCTACACTGTGAGTGCGATGATTATTTATTTAAAAATGGGCTTTTGAAGGGGAGCTGTGGACCCGCTATACCACAGGATCACCTGTGACATTGCCTTCACATTGTTTTCCTTTTATTTATAATCCTGTTGAGCAGATCAGACACCCAGGCAAACAACACTGAATAATCAATAGCTGCAACTACTTTGCCCGCCCCCACTCCTCACCTGAGTCGGTTTCGTCTCTGTTCAGTAGTGTTTGCCAAACTCGGTCCTGGTGAACCCCTGTGGCTGCAGGGTTTTGTTCCAACCAGATTCCTAATCATTAATGCCGGTGAAACTCATCCTGGATAAGTCGGTTTTTCAAACGCAGCCATGTAGCAGATTAGTCTAGCAAGATGTAATAATCCGAGATGAATGCGCGCCCTCGCGCTGAGTGAAAAGCCAATATATATTGAGTCTACAAAACATGATCAGCAAGTCTTTGATAGGCTGCAACAAAATGATGAAAGAACGGGCGCATTTTTTTCACACAAGCTGAGTGGGTGGGTGTTAGTTAGTTAATTAGCAACTTGAAGGATTTCAAGATATAATATACATAAGAGGTAACACTGCAAAAGCGGCCCAAACCAGAAAAGACAGCTGGCAAAAAGTGGCTGACAAATTAAACGCGTGTGAAAAGTACTTACTGAAAGCAGCGTTACGGATTTTGCAAATGTTCATTTTTTTCCCTCTGCTTAAAAAACATTGAAAAAGCAGCGCGGATTGGTTTGCAGCGTGTAAAACAGTTTGTTTGTCGCGGATAATTTGCTATCCACACAGGGAGGAACCGCGAAGCGAACCCACAATCTTCCACTGTCTCCTTACTGCAAAGCATCCGTACTACTACAGCACCACAAGGCAGTTAAAGAATGCACCGGGCCACATGTTCATTTTTTCCCCTGTGCTTAAAAGACATTAAAAAACTGTTTCTCAACTGTGACTCCGGAACAACTCAGTATGCGAAAAGCGGCCAGAATCGCAAACAACAATGAAAACTCTACGTGACTCACAGGTAGTGATGGGCCGCTCGATACTCAGGTTTCGACACTGTGTCGAGCTTTCGAAGCACTGCAGATTTTAATACTTGATCGAATAATGACATCTGTGATTTAAGGATTTCACATTTTCTTTCTCAAATGTGCTTACCTATATCATGGCAAAGTACAGGGATAAACCTTTATTTTCTGTCTACTCCGTTTTAATTAAGACAGAGCAAAGAAAACATTTAAGGCTATTAAATGTGATCTCAAGAAAAGATCAGGGTTAATTATAATACTAATAACAGGAGCGATTATAATGATACAGTGCAAAAGTAAATACTAATTGAAAGAGCCGGGAATGCACGAGGTGAGGTGTCTTATTTTGTTTAACTCTTGCTATCGTATAGTGCATTCTGCCTGTCGGCGTTAGTTATATTTATATTTTTTAGACATCACACACTACAAGCTGCTGACGAACCCTTCTCTTCGTTGTCAGTCTGTAGCGACGAAAAAATAAAAGCAATACGACTTTTAACAGACGTCATTGAAGTGTATCATAAGTTTCTGTAACGTTAATGAAAATGGCCAGGAGGTGTCATGAGAGAGGTGAGTGTCAAATGCTTTGAAACTTCGATACGATTTCCGACACAATTGCTTCAAACGTGTTGATGCTTCGCGAGGCTTCACCCCACCCATCACTACTCACAGGTTACTGAACGAGAAATCAGCAGACTAGCATGACAGATGGGGCGTAATGGGCGTCCTTCCCCTCTCCTCCGGATTTTTCAAATGTTAATTTTTTCCCTGTGCTTAAAAATCATTAAAAAAGCGGCCTGATTATGCGGCGTATGGTACGCCGCGGGTTGGCTAGTATAATATAATATACTCTTGAATGGATAAATGATTATTGTCTACTCTTGATTCTCCATTGGTCCTGACATACAAATCCAAGTTTTCTTAGCCTGTGATAGCTCACTTTTTCCTTTGGTCTAACGCCAGCCTCCTTAATGTATCCCCATGTAGAATTTGCATGCTCTCCTTGTATGGGGTTTTCTCCGGCTCACTTATTTTCTGTCTCACATCCCAAAGATATTCATGTTGGGCTATTTATAAATTTCAAATTGCTTCAATAATCCTTCAGTAATCTGGGCACCCTGGCCAGTTTTGGCCACCTGTGACCATAAATTAGATGAAGCAGGTTATGTCATGTACAGAAAGTACCCTTCACCTTTTGCACACTTTATTGTGTTGTAGATTTAATTTTGAATGTATACATTTGCCTTTTTTGCCCATAAATCTATACTCATTAACTGATAATGACAAAGTGAAAACATGTTGTCAGAATGGTCTGCCAAATTATAAAAAATCAAAACCTAAAATATTTAATTCATAAAAGTATTCAGACCCTTTAATGTGCAACTCCAAATTGTGCTCAGGTGCATCCTGTTTGCTTTCATTATCCTTGAGATGTGTCAAGAACTTGGACGGAGTCCACTTGTGTCAAATGCTACTGATTAGACATTGCTTAGAATGTCACACACTTGGGTATATAAGGTCCCACAATTCACAACACATGTCAGGGCAAACAAAAAGTCCAAGGAACTCTCTGTAGACCTCCCCGATCAAATTGTTTTGAGGCATAGATCAGGCATAGATCAAGGCCAGGGTATAAAACCATTTCTAAACGTTTGGGTGTTCCCAGTAGCACAGGGGTCTTGATAATTGTGAAATGAAAGAACTTTGGAACCACCAGGACTCCTCCGAGAGTCAGCTGTCTTGACAAACTCCATAACAGAGCAAGAAGGGTCTTGGTCAAGGATGTGACAAAAGAATCCAATGGTTACTCTTAACAGAGCTTCAGAAGTTCATTGCTGAGATGGTAGAACCTGTCAGAAGAACAGACATCTCAGCAGCAACTTTGTCAATCAGAGGTTTATAGTAGAGTGGCTAGTCACTCTTGAGTAAAGGCATATGAAAATTTAATGGACTCTGAGAGCATGAGGAAAACATTCTTTGGTCTGATGAGACAAAAATTTATTTCTTTAGGCAGAAATTCCAAGCACTATGTCTAATGTAGACCAGGTACTGCTTGTCTCTTGCTTAGTACCATCCCTACAGTGAAGCATGGTGATAGCAGCATCATGCTGTGGGTGTTCCTCTCAGCAGCATGGGCATGGAGACAGGTCAGAATTGAGGGAAGGATTAATAAAGCTAAATACAGGGAAGTCCTTGAAGAAAACTTGCTCCAGAGTGCACGCCACCTCAGACTGGGGGAATGGTTCACCTTTCAGCATGACATTGACCCAAAGCTTTTTGCCAAGACAACAGGTTTAGGACAAATCTCTGATTATCTTTGAGTGGCCTAGCCAAAGCCCAATCTTAAACCCAGAAGAACATCTGTAAACTAAGTAAATAATAATAATACTAATACTAATAATAATATTAATAATAATCACTACTCAAAGCACTTCAGTCAGTGGGGAGCCACTTCAATCACCAGTACCACTAATGTGTAGCATCCACCTGGATGAAATGACAGTAGACATTTTTGCGCCAGTATGCTCACCACACATTTGCTGTTAGGTGGTGAAGTGGTAAGAGAGATAGCCAATCAGAGACAGGGGATGATTAGGGGGCCAGAATGACTAGGCCGTGGTGGGTAATTTAGCTGACACTTCCCATTCAATCTAACAATCTAACAAGAGTAAGTGCTAGACAAAAATAGTGTAGACTACCCAAATCGAGATGTGCAAAGCTGGTATAAACTTACCCAGAAAGACTCGAAAGCTGCATTTGCTGCCAAAGGGGCTTCTACAAAGCCATAAATTAAGGATTTGAATACTTAAATGAATGAGTGATTTCAGTTTTTGATTTTTAATAAATTTTCAAACCTTTGCGAAAATGTGTTCATTTGCCATTATGGGCTATTGAGTGCAGATTGATGGGCAAAAATGACTGTATATAGACACCTTTGAAGAAGTAAGTGTAAAACAAAGGAAAAGAGGTACAGTATGACAAATTGATTATAAGAGTGTAATTATCAGAGTGCAGAGAACGATGGTCAGTGTTTTTTTGTTTGGATGTCACTGTTTTCACTGGAGTAGTAGTGAATGAAATAAGAAAAAAAAATGCAGGTGTAGTTGTACATGCAATCATAGCAATAATCGTTTTCTGCGACCCAGAGTTATTGGCAAATGCCTCTTCATAGTTTTAAAAGCCTTTGATACATATTTATTTATTTATTTATATAACATAATCTTTTTTGAAAATCTATTTTTATCCTCTACCTTTTCAATTCCTTATATTCTTACTACAGTTCTTTTAATATAAACTGGTATTTTTTCCTTATTGAACAATTTGACATCTTACAGTTCACACAACCTTAACCTGAAGTAATTTTAAAACACTACTCAGTTGGAAAGAAAGCATGTCTTCCTGAGGTAATCCAATTAAACACAGGTAAAATATGAGGCAACACCCAGAAATCAGCTGAGTACAGATGTGAACCTGGGGCTTGAGGGATAAACAATGCCAAAGATAAAAGCCTCCCATTGGATTCATTATTATGTCTGTGAAGGTGATGTGTACATTTTTATGGAGACCCATCACGTTAAAAATTATTTCTAAAATGAATAGATAGATAGATAGATAGATAGATAGATAGATAGATAGATAGATAGATAGATAGATAGATAGATAGATAGAAAAAGTGTTATTTGAGATATTATTTCCAGGCCTGCTGAATTCTGTGATGTTTAATTTCAGATTACTCATTGATAAATGTTACAGAATATTTTTTGTTTTTCACTAAAATTCATATATAAAACATGTCCTCTGTAGATTAAGCAAGGAAAAAAAATTTAAAAAACACAAAAATATTCTTTTCCTAGAACTGTCTGCTTTGTTTTGTTGGCTGCTTTCTAGACACTACAGAATGTATTTTCCTGTGTGCTTTTTATCTTTAATGCTACTTAGTTTTCAAATTGAAATGAGCTTCAGTGTGATACCAAACCACCGGAAAAGTCAGAAAAATGAAATGATAACAAGATAAAAAGGGAATATCTTTGGCTGAAGAGTCCTGTGGGTGGCTTTCCCTTATTTTTTACGTCCTTTTTAAATAAAGACGAGCTGTCTTTGCATATTAATCACTTTTTCAATGGAAACAGCCTCCATTTGCATTGTATAAGCTCTGAAGGAGTTCCACAGTGGGCCTGAGAAAAAAATGAGGGAGCTGCAGTTGTCCAGCTGAAAAGAGTTTGGCGCTCTTAAGGCTTTTTTTTTGGCCATTGAAGTGGAATGGTGCTGAATGGTGATTGGGGGGGGGGGGGGGCACTGCCGAGTATCTAAAGAGGCGTGATTCTCTGCAGAGGAGCCTGTTGCAGTTTGCAGCCAGGGATTCTCACTGTCTTTCCACATCTCATTGCTCTCCCACTGTTTCTCCATCCTCCATGATATATTTTTTTATGTTCTCATCGTGTTCTCCCTCTCTTGCCCTCTGAATCCCGAGTCTAAGTCTTTCTGTTTGTATTGCTCTCCCCCTTCCTCTAACTCCCTGCTCTCCCATTGTTTAGCCGGGTGCAGTGAACTGCACTTTACATTGTGTCTCAAACCAAGGGACTCGTCACACTATGATGTAATCAAAGAGCAATAGCTGAGGAGCCGAGGTTACTTCATCTGTTCTTTTAATCCCTCCGGTGCTTGTTAGTCCTGCTTCAAGGGTGGTGAGAGCACAGAGGCTGAGGATTTGACAGAGTTTGTGGCAACATTTATTTATTTATTGTAATCATTTGCCGTGCTTATCCTCAAACATGTGAGCGACAGCTGGAACACTGTTGAAAAAGAGGCTTACATTCAATATCCCTCTATCTTATTTATTAAATACTAACAAACAGATAAACAAATTGTCTTTACATATCCCACTCACCATCACAGATTAAAATCTACACCCTTGGTGTTTCTCCTAAGTGGATCTTGGGAGTTTGAAGGCGCCATGCTGTCTCCTTTTTGGATTTAATGAGGTCTACAATTGTGCACTGGGGAGGCTGGAGGGGGGCTGAAAGTCTGCATGAACATTACACAGTTGTGTAGACCTGATAATAGTACTCAATGATCTCATTGTTAACCATGCCAAGTTCTGTTAAGTTTTATGATAATGACTTACAGTATTATCGGTAGGCCTGATGTTCATCTTCATAATAATATGGCTAGTTGTCCTGTTTAGGAGAATGTCCGTCCATCCGCTTATTTATTTTCCTAACCTGATTAGTCTAACAATGGCTTGAGAGGAGCTAGAACCTGTCCCGGGTAGCTTTGGACACAAAACACAAGCTAACCATGGAAGGGATACCAGCATTTTGTAATAAATTCATCTTAATGTGAACATCCTTGGGATGTGGGAAAAATATTGAGTGTCTGTTATTTGAATTTTAACCACAGTTTTTATTTTTCCAATTAAAGACATTTGCTCATGTAGTAATACTTATGTAGTACCCTGCTTGGATTGTATTCTCTTGAGCAATTTGCATATTCCTCACATATTTATTTGCCTTTTCTCCCATTGTCTGAAAACTTGTTGTTAAGTACAGTCTGGGTACCAATGTGCCCTGGTATGAGTGAATGTAGTTGTGTACATTAGTATGGCTACCAGTATTAGTTCTGGACTTATTCTCTGCAACCACTTTGTGACAAAATGGATTCTGAAATGGACTGGTGGAACGTCTGATACAAGGTGGAATGTGCTAAGGAAAACCATTTGGGGTACAGTTGGAATGTTTAATTGGAGATGATTACAACAGTAGCCAAACCTGTAGAAGCTGCTCATCTCCATTTATCAGTCCATGTAATTGAAAGCTTTTTGCAACGCATAGAGAAATGCAGTGAAATTCTTGCTTGCATTGCTGACCAACATGCAACATATCAACACTTTACTTTGAAATCTTTTGAGTTCTTCCTTTTTCGATTTTACTGGGAATCTCAGAGGTACTGGCCAATTATTGTAATAAATACTGTACAGTGACAGATACAGACAATGCAGGGTCTCTATCAAATTATCTTTACTCGCTATTGTCTAGAAATGATAGTACTTTATTCTTAAGGGTAACTCTTGAAGTTATCCTACAAGATGTTTTTAGTATACAGGTAAAGTATAGACATTGCTGTCAAAAAACGTACATGACAAATCTAAAGAAACTGTAATAAATTACATGATTAAAATCTCTTATGAAATCTGCTAAATCCATGTTTGGGGTCACCAGAAATGAGAATCAGGGTGAAATGTATACTTATAACATTACTATTACCCTGTATAAGTAATATAAAATATAATAATGCAAGTGCTTTAATGCATCAACTGAGCTGCACAAAGTCATCTCTATCAAAATAATATAAAAAGTAGTTTAAGCTTTTAAGAAACAAACTTCTATGCTATTCTCTAAAGACTCCACTCTCAGACCACTTGTGAAAATGGCTGACATAAAGCATAACCTTTGTGACAGCACTTGCAATAGATGCTCCCTTTTCTGACTGTTATCTGAAACTATGGCTTAATTACTGTGGTGTCTTCAGGTCCTGTGAGAGTAGTTTTCTTAAATAGCATCTAGCTTCTTTGACAAATATTTTTTCTTTTTTTATTCTTTGCTCAAAAGCACACATTTTTCTGATGAAACTGGTTTGTGTTTTTTTTCACAGTGCTCTCCTGGAGCTGTTAAGTCTTACTAAAAATTAAGGAATTGACTATTTAGCTTTACTATACCAAGCTTTCATGTAGTTTATCAATCCAGCAGTTATCTACAGTTGTCTTCCATCTGTCCATCCATTCTATGAACCTGCTTGTTGTAGTACAGGGACACGGGCTACCAGAGGTTATCCCAGCAGTTTTCACTGCAAGACAGGAATTAACTTTAGATAGAATGCTTGTGTGGTTCTTACTGGCTAATTTAGAGCTACCAGTCAACATAATCTGCAAGCGTTTGGGGTGTGAGAGGAAAACTGCAGAGAACTGAAGAAGAACACACAGATTCCATTGTCCTGGAGCTGTGAAACAGCAACACTAACTTCAGTATTGTCTCTATGCTTTCTCAGTTTTAATGTCTGACTGTCACAGTTACTTACTTTATATGAGGTTTCATTCAAAATCTATTACATTTGCCTAACTCTAGATAAATCATTGTTTTTCAGTGGTGGTCTTTATATTGAGGTAGTGAGTCACACAGTCACTTCACCACTTGTGAAGGCTCAAGTTTGAATATGAGCTGGGCTTTTTTGCCATCTGAATATAATTTACAGGATCACCTCATGGTCATTTGACATTCCAAAAGTATGCTGTTATATGGAATTGTGAACTTTAAATATGTGTGTTTAAGGTGCTTCCTATGGTTGTCTCATTTATATCAAGCCCCTGCCTTGCTGAGTGCTGTCAAGCCTAAATAGAATATATTATATTATAATGATCACCTGAAGGATAAATTGTAACATTTCTTTCACTTTGGCATAGTTATTTATAACAGCCAGTCTAATGTAGTATCTTAACAAACTTTCATAGTGTTAGGGCCACAGGGAATGTCTCCAAAACAGCAACCACGGAGTATGGACATTAACAGCTTTTACTCCTCATTCTCCCCTGTTCAGCTATAGCATTTGCCACCACTGTCACAGCCTGTCATACATCCATTAAACTTGAGCCGATATGCAGAACTGTCTTAAACCTTCTTTGATGTCAGCTTGGAATGCCCATCCCTGGTAGAGGCAGCTCCATAACTCCTAGTGGTAGAAAACACATGCCACTTCCATTATACACCATCACATAATTTATAAAATAAACTGGTGGAAGGTAAATTTTTTGCTGTGGTTTTAGAGGTGAGGTGGTTCATTGTTTAGTGTCAAGGCCACACAGTTGCAAGGAATAGAATTTGATTCTTGGTCCATGTACTATTTCTATGGATTTTGCAGGTTGTTGCCATGTTTACTTGGGGGTTCTTTAGACTTCCTCCATCATTTCAGGCATGTGTATGTTAGAGTGATATTAGCAAGTCTACTCCTGTTTATTATAGGACCAGTAACGGTGCACTGCACACACTTGATTTGAGCATTCATAGTTTTCATACTCTTTCTCTGTACGTTTAGCATTCATTTGCTCAGAGGTTGATGTGCTTGCTACTTCCTGAGCAGCTCTCTTCTTTTCTACACCCTAGCGGCCCGCTTCTTCTCTTCTTTCATCGGCATCAGTGTTTGCATTGCAATTACTTAAGCTGGCACTTAAGTCTTCAATCTGCCTCAAGAATGATTTAAGATATGAAGAAGTAGGGGAAGTGACGACGAAGGTGGTAGGGAATGAGAACAGCACCCATACGCATGTGCCGCACTGCCGCCCTGCTGGCTGCTGCCGAGAGTTGATTCCACAATAAAATAAAAATAAAAAGAGGAAAAACCTTGGAGCTCAATCGTCACCCCAAAAGCGAATAGTAGACGTCACATAGTTTATGTGTATCAAATTTCAGGTCAATATTTCAAATGGTTTGTGAGCTACAGTTGATTTGAAATGCAGGACAGGCAAACGGACAGCCACGGTAGCATATTATATAAAAAGATAGGAAAGTGGCATGTGGATCAAACATGCAGACAGGGATTTTACAATACTCTGTACACATGACAATATTACTACTATTTGACAATATTATTACTATTACTGGTAGCACTACTGTGTGATAGTACCATTAACTACTACACTATTATCACCTCTTCATTAGCCCAGTACATATCACTGTGGGTATGTTTATCCCTGGACTGGTATCTCATGCAGGATTGCTTTCTGCCTTTAATCTGAATTCCTTTGCATTGGATAGAACAGGTTGGAAACCTTACTGAATGTTTTAAGTGTTAAGTGGTATAGTAAATAATAAGGAGCATATGGGAAAATTGATTTTCTCACTGTTATCCAATCCATTGTTTACAATCAAACATCATCTCAATTTTATAAATTCCTTTGTAAATAGTTAAAGCATGAAGTTAATATGTATGAAAAGTTGATTGTCTGTTTCAAGCACCGAAGTGCTGAGTGTCAGCACTGCTTTAGACCACACTTTTGTTTTTTTCTGGTATGGATTCTAAATGTACTGAAAAATACACTACATATTATGTAGTACACTCACCGGCCACTTTATTTCGTACACCTTGCTAGTACTGGGTTGGACCCCATTTTGACTTCAGAACTGCCATAATTCATCATGGCATAGATTCAACCAGGTGCTAGAAACATTCCTCATAGATTGTGGTCCATATTGACATGATAGAATCACGCAGTTGCTGCATATTTTTTGCATATTTTTTTGCTGCAGATTTGCTGCAGATTGTTTCATCTAAACAATGCTCAATGCTCAGTTGGTACTGAGGGGCCAAGAAAATATCCTCCACACCATTACACCACCACCAGCCCATTACACCACCACCACCAGCCTGAACTGTTGATACAAGGCAGGATAGATCCATGCTTTCATGTTGTTGATGTCAAATTTTGACCCTACCATCTGAATGTCACAGCAGAATCGAGACTCATCAGACCAGGTGATGTTTTTCCAATCTTCTATTGTCCAATTTTGGTGAGCCCGTGTGAATTGTAGCTTCAGTTGCCTGTTCTTAACTGACAGGAGTGGCACCAGGTGTGGTCTTCTGCTGCTGTAGCCCATCTACTTTATGGTTTGGTGTGTTGTGCGTTCAGAGATACTCGTCTGCATACCTCGGATGTAACAAGTAGTTATTTAAGTTACTGTTGCCTTTCTATCCGCTCAAACCAGTCTGGCCATTCTCCTCTGAGCTCTGGCATCAGCAAGGCATTTCAGTGCCTGCAGCTCACTGGACATTTTTCCTGTTTCGGACCATTCTCTGTAAACACTAGTGATAATTGTGCATGAAAATCCCAGTAAATCAGCAGTTTCTGGACTGCTTAGACCATGGCACCAACAACCATGCTATGATCCAAGTCACTTAAATCACCTTTCTTCCCCATTCTGATGCTTAGTTTGAACTTCAGCAGGCCAGCTTGACAATGTCTACATGCCTAAATGCATTGATTGATGATTTTTAATTGGCTGATTAGATATTTGTGTTAACAAGCAGTTGAACAGGTGTACCTAATAAAGTGGCCAGTGGGTGTATTTTCCCACAGACAACCTTTGAATTTTTAAGATATGACTTTTTTTATTGGTTATGTATTTTTCATATTTAGATGATAATTATATAAAGCTGCAATGAGCATGCAGTGTATTTAACAATTAAATCATCTTTTGAATTGCAACTCTCCTGTTTGAAGCAGCCCAATGCATTTCAAATATCAGTGCCTTTCTGAACATTTGTGTCCCAGCATGTGGATAATATTGCAGAATTAGTTTTCTTATTTAGGTTATCTAAATAATATCATTTTATTTTCAAATAATTTGATAATGAAGTATAAGTGCTGTCCTTGGTGCTGAAAAGTAGTAATTTTTTTTTTCAAATATTTCTGTGAAAAAAAAGTGTGGTGTCGCCGCAGAAGTAGTTCCTTTTCCTGGAATAAGTTCTAGATCTTTGCACCACTATAGTTGGATTAACTGGGGTTTAAAAATGAAGCGATGGATTACAATAAAATAAGAGAAACACATAAACACATTTCCGTTTTGTCAGTCATGTATATTAATTTGTATATCAATAATAAAGCAAAAACTAATTATTATCTGGATGAATGCATATTTATCATACTTGGTGTCAGTATTGCCATAGATAAGCCCTGAAAAAAATAGGATATTTCAGTGATGTTTTATATTTGTTTCTGGTACACATTTCCCATCAATTGGACTAAAGTCAATAAATCTCAGTTATGAATCAAGTACATGTACCAACATACACATACAGGTACACAAGATATGTCCATGTATACATATACTGTAATGAGGGTAGCTGACTCCTGTCTGTTAAGTGTGTGGCTCATCTGCTTGTCCTCCAAAGTACAAATATTCCTGGGACCTGCTGGCCTGTTTCATCTCAGGTCATGTTTCTTTTTCATCCTTGATGTACCTGTTTATAATCTTGACAGGGTATCCACATGCAGAGTATATACAAATATATTAAGACTGTCAAATTAGCCAAAAATAGAATTCAGAAAAGTATGTTTAAAAGTATATATATAAATTAAGTGCTGTTTTACATTTAGTCCTTTATTAATATTTTTATTTTTTCTGTTTTTGGGAAGAATGAAATTCTTATGATTCATTCACTGCCACATGGGAAAACATAGCCCTTCACAAAAATGTAATTCTTTCTGAGCACAAAGTGACCTGATCAAAGGGAAAGCAGAGCTGGGAACACATCACACTGCCTATAGTGCACATAAGAAACCCAGATGAAATTACTTGTGACTGCTCAAACACGTTAAATGCAGAAATTATTTTTTATTCTCACAGTTCTTCTTTTTGCTTCTAGAAGCCAGAAGATATAAGGTCACCTCCAATCTCTTTATTTCATATACATTTAGGTACTGTGAGTCTATATTTGAGCCTAACCGAACATACCAAATGTTGCTCTATAAAGATCTTCAAGTATTTCCACTACATTATTTATGTAGCAAATTAGAATCTGTAATAGGGCGGCACGGTGGCGCAGTGGGTAGCGCTGCTGCCTCGTAGTTGGGAGATCTGGTGACCTGAGTATGCATGTTCTCCCCGTGTCTGCGTGGGTTTCCTCCAGGCGCTCCGGTTTCCTCCCACAGTCCAAAGACATGCAGGTTAGGTGGATTGGCGATTCTAAATTGTCCCTAGTGTGTGCTTGGTGTGTGGGTGTGTGTGTGTGTGTGTCCTACAGTGGGTTGGCACCCTGCCCGGGATTGGTTCCTGCCTTGTGCCCTGTGTTGGCTGGGATTGGCTCCAGCAGACCCCCGTGACCCTGTGTTCGGATTCAGCGGGTTGGAAAATGGATGGATGAATCTGTAATAAAATTCTAAAGCAAAGCTCAGGATCCTTTTAGGAGATAGATAGATATTTGGAAACCAGCTTGACACTTGGCACTGTGGGACACCAGTTGAGTGCTGTGGTCATTAGTAGATGGTCAAGGAATAACATTCTGGACTAAAATGTGATTCTTTCTATTCACTTCTTTACAGTTGAAACAAAAGTGCAACACAGATAACCCGAATATCAGTTCACTTTTTGATTTTAAATAAATTTTCAAACCATTCTGAAAACACATTTTCTCTTTGTCATTGTGGGTTATTGAGTGCAGATTGATGAGCACAAATTGCAACTATATCCTTTTAAAGTTAAATCTACAACACAATATAGGATGTAGAAAGTCAGAATACTTTCTGAATCCACTGTAGATGTTAAATTACCTGGTGTTTCTCTACTGGCGAGGTGTGAATCAGTGTGGGTTTAGTGTGCTCTGATTATAGCCTGCTTGTTTCTGTGTCTGAATCTTTGGCTCCTTACAGCCCTGCTGTGGGGAAAAACAGGATCAGAACATTTTCACTTTGTATATACACATACATAAATAAATAATTAACTATTTTAAAATGGTTTCAATTGATGTTTTTTTTCCGAAAAGATTTCAACAATGTTGAACAATGACTACTCACATTTTCAAATTAAATGAGCTGATGGCAGCTGATTCTGTTATCATAGTCCTGTAATCTGTTGCATGTGGAAGCTGATATTGAACATAGGAATTACTGTCTTTTTTCAATGAATAATTTCTCATATTTAAAGAATTGCGTTTGGCTAGTTAACATAAGGCTGTCATTTTGGGAGGAGATCATCTTTTGAAGCTCTGAATCTCTATGCAGTTTCAATCACTTCTGTTTCCCATGCTTTTTTGTTAGGTATTATTTTTAGTATGACAGAAGGACCCCTCCTTTAACCGTCACCTTATCGTGCTGGAGGGGTTTGCGTGTCCCAATGATCCTAGGAGCTCTGTTGTCCGGGGCTTTATGCCCCTGGTAGGGCCACCCAAGGCAAACTGGTCCTATGTGAGGGATGAGACAAAGAGCGGTTAAACAAACCTCCTATGAAGAAAAACCATTTTGGATGGCGTTTTCCCTTGCCCGGACGCGGGTCACCGGGGCCCCACTCTGGAGCCAGGCCTGGAGGTGGGGCTCGATGGCGAGCGCCTGGTGGCCGGGCCTGCACCCATGGGGCTCGGCCGGGCACAGCCCAAAGAGGCAACGTGGGTCCCCCCTTCCCATGGGCTCACCACCTATGGGAGGGGCCAAGGAGGTCGGGTGCAGTGTGAGTTGGGTGGTGGCCGAAGGTGGGGACCTTGGCGGTCCGATCCTCGGCTACAGAAACTGGCTCTTGGGACGTGGAATGTCACCTCTCTGAAGGGGAAGGAGCCTGAGCTAGTGCGCGAAGTTGAGAGGTTCCGGCTAGATATAGTCGGGCTCACCTCGACGCACAGCTTGGACTCTGGAACCAATCTCCTTGAGAGGGGCTGGACTCTCTACCACTCTGGAGTTGCCCCCGGTGAGAGGCGCCGAGCAGGTGTGGGTATACTTATTGCCCCCCAATTTGGAGCCTGTACATTGGGGTTTACCCCGGTGGACGAGAGGGTAGCCTCCCTTCGCCTTCGGGTGGGGGGACGGGTCCTAACTGTTGTTTGTGCGTATGCACCGAACAGCAGTTCGGAGTACCCACCCTTTTTGGAGTCCCTGGAGGGGGTGCTAGAGGGCATACCTTCTGGGGACTCCCTCGTTCTGCTGGGAGACTTCAGTGCTCACGTGGGCAATGACAGTGAGGCCTGGAAGGGCGTGATTGGGAGGAATGGCCCCCCTGATCTGAACCCGAGCGGTGTTTTGTTATTGGACTTCTGTGCTCGTCACGGATTGTCCATAACGAACACCATGTTCAGTCATAGGGGTGTTCATATGTGCACTTGGCACCAGGACACCCTAGGCGATGATCGTCTTTGTGGTCGTGTCGTCGGACTTGCGGCCACATGTCTTGGACACTCGGGTGAAGAGAGGGGCGGAGCTGTCAACTGATCACCACCTGGTGGTGAGTTGGCTTCGATGGTGGGGGAGGATGCCGGTCAGGCGTGGTAGGCCCAAACGTGTTGTGAGGGTCTGCTGGGAACGTCTGGCAGAGCCCCCTGTCAGAAGTAGCTTCAACTCCCACCTCCGGCAGAACATCGACCACATCCCGAGGGAGGTGGGGGACATTGAGTCCGAATGGGCCATGTTCCGTGCCTCTATTGTTGAGGCAGCTGACCGGAGCTGTGGCCATAAGGTGGTCGGTGCCTGTCGTGGCGGCAATCCCCGAACCCGCTGGTGGACACCGGCGGTGAAGGATGCCGTCAAGCTGAAGAAGGAGTCCTACAGGACCCTTTTGTCCTGTGGGACCCCGGAGGCAGCTGATAGGTACCGGCAGGCCAAGCGGAATGCGGCTTTGGTGGTTGCTGAGGCAAAAACTCGGGCGTGGGAGGAGTTTGGGGAGGCCATGGAGAATGACTTTCGGACAGCTTCGAGGAGATTCTGGTCCACCATCCGGCGTCTCAGGAAGGGGAAGCAGTGCAGTGTCAACACTGTATATGGTGGGGATGGTGCGCTGCTGACCTCGACTCGGGACGTTGTGGGTCGGTGGGGGGGAATACTTCGAAGACCTCCTCAATCCCATTAACATGCCTTCCAATGAGGAAGCAGAGCCTGGGGACTCAGAGGTGGGCTCCCCCATCTCTGGGACTGAGGTCACCAAGGTGGTCAAAAAACTCCTTGGTGGCAGGGCCCCGGGGGTGGATGAGATACGCCCGGAGTTCCTCAAGGCTCTGGATGTTGTAGGACTGTCTTGGCTGACACGCCTCTGCAACATCGCATGGACATCAGGGACAGTGCCTCTGGATTGGCAGACCGGGGTGGTGGTCCCCCTGTTTAAGAAAGGGGATCGGAGGGTGTGTTCCAACTACAGAGGGATCACACTCCTCAGCCTCCCTGGAAAAGTCTATTCAGGGGTCCTGGAGAGGAGGGTCCGTCGGATAGTCGAGCCTCGGATTCAGGAGGAACAGTGTGGTTTTCGTCCTGGTCGCGGAACAGTGGACCAGCTCTATACCCTTAGCAGGGTCCTGGAGGGTGCATGGGAGTTTGCCCAACCAGTCTACTTGTGTTTTGTGGACTTAGAAAAGGCATTCGACCGTGTCCCTCGGGGAATCCTGTGGGGGGTACTCCGAGAGTATGGGGTACCGGCCCCCCTGATAAGGGCTGTTCAGTCCCTGTACGATCAGTGCCAGAGCTTGGTCCGCATTGCCGGCAGTAAGTCGAACCCATTTCCAGTGAGAGTTGGACTCCGCCAGGGCTGCCCTTTGTCACCGATTCTGTTCATAACTTTTATGGACAGAATTTCTAGGCGCAGCCAGGGTGTTGAGGGGGTCCGGTTTGGTGGGCTCAGGATTGGGTCACTGCTTTTTGCAGATGATGTTGTCCTGTTTGCTTCATCAGGCCGTGATCTTCAGCTCTCTCTGGATCGGTTCGCAGCCGAGTGTGAAGCGGCTGGGATGAGAATCAGCACCTCCAAATCCGAGACCATGGTCCTCAACCGGAAAAGGGTGGAGTGCCCTCTCAGGGTTGGTAGCGAGATCCTGCCCCAAGTGGAGGAGTTCAAGTATCTCGGGGTCTTGTTTACGAGTGAGGGAAGAATGGAGCGTGAGATCGACAGGCGGATCGGTGCGGCGTCCGCAGTAATGCGGGCGCTGCATCGGTCTGTCGTGGTGAAAAAGGAGCTGAGCCGCAAGGCGAAGCTCTCAATTTACCAGTCGATCTATGTTCCTACCCTCACCTATGGTCATGAGCTATGGGTAGTGACCGAAAGAACGAGATCGCGAATACAAGCGGCTGAAATGAGTTTCCTCCGCAGGGTGTCTGGGCTTTCCCTTAAAGATAGGGTGAAAAGCTCAGTCATCCGGGATGGGCTCAGAGTAGAGCCGCTGCTCCTCCGCATCGAGAGGAGTCAGATGAGGTGGCTCGGGCATCTGATCAGGATGCCTCCTGGACGCCTCCCTGGTGAGGTTTTCCGGGCACGTCTAACCGGGAGGAGGCCCCGGGGAAGACCCAGGACACGCTGGAGGGACTATGTCTCTCGACTGGCCTGGGAACGCCTTGGGATTCTCCCGGAAGAGCTAGAAGAAGTGGCCGGGGAGAGGGAAGTCTGGGCATCTCTGCTCAAGCTGCTGCCCCCGCGACCCGACCTCGGATAAGCGGGAGACAATGGATGGATGGATGGATGGATGACAGAAGGAAAGCTGGCAGACTTTTTAAAAAAATTGTAAATCAGATGTGCCTATTCTGATCCACTTAGTTGATCAGACATGCCTGTCTACATTAAGTAGCCACTACTCTGAGGCTCTGTGTCTAATAATAATAATAATAATAATAATAATAACAATAATACATAGGTTGAATGTAGATATATATTAAAGAAACACACTAAACACACACTTTGTGGTTTTGATCAAAGCAGGCAGTCAAAATCAAGAAATGCTTTACTGTTATGGAGGGGGCTTATGAAACTTAACTTGTTATGGGAATAATCAGTAAGAAACGGTGTCCAGTCTGCTAGGGAAGCTCTGCCCCCAGTAACTCAGAATTATGAAAAGAGGGTTTGAAAATGGATAAATAGATTGATTAATACTAACAGAGTTTTTCACATCAAGCTGATTTGGTAAACAGAAAGCTAATTTGCCTTGGTGATTAAGATAAGAGGAGATGAAATGAGGATTGACAGCCTAATTGCCAATAATTATTGTTTGCCATCAACAACAGAAATGCATTGCTAGCCTTTGGAAGAGGTAATGGTTGATGATTGTCAGACAGGTGATGAACATTAACTTCAAAGGTACGGACAACAATTGGCACAGCATGTACAGTAATTAAAGATATCTTCATTTTTGAAGACACTGGTTGAAAAGATGGCCAACATAGGCAAAGGCAAGGAGTAACACATTAGTGTAAGATATATCACATTTTTGTTTAAGAGCTATGGACATGGATCTAAAAAGATGATAATAGCTGACTCCTGATCTAGCTGTATGAATATAATTTTGACATGGCTTCTAAAATATGAAGAAAAGAGTTAACAGAGTCAGATATAATTGCTAACTCGTATGTTGTGGAAGCTACAATATACAATACAATGCTACAATTTACGTATTACTAATGTACTGATATTGATATACTGATATAAGCAATTGACTAATAGTGTGTGTGTAAGCAAGGATATTTAAAGCAGGGTGACAACAACTGTTAACAAAAGAATGTTTTGTCCATCCATCCATCCATTATCCAACCCGCTATATCCTAACTACAGTGTCATGGGGGTCTGCTGGAGTCAATCCCAGCCAACACAGGGCGCAAGGCAGGAAACAAAAAAATGTTTTGTAATTTCCTAAAAGCAACCGTTAGCAAAAGAATGTTCTATGTCTAAGAATAAAAATGTGATCACATACAAAAAAAGCTTGCAAAAAGAGGAAACACTAAAGCAAGTGTAAAAGTATTTTGGAAAAGGGCACAGAGAGGTAAATAACTATATAAGCAGTCTGAAGATGGGGAAGTGAGAGTTTTTCTGACTTGCATACTACTCACCCGTTTATCCATCCATCCATTGTCCAACCCGCTGAATCCGAACACAGGGTCACGGGGGTCTGCTGGAGCCAATCCCAGCCAACACAGGGCACAAGGCAGGAAACAATCCTGGGCAGGGTGCCAACCCACTGCAGGACACACACAAACACACCCACACACCAAGCACACACTAGGGCCAATTTAGAATCGCCAATCCACCTAACCTGCATGTCTTTGGACTGTGGGAGGAAACCGGAGCGCCCGGAGGAAACCCACGCAGACACGGGGAGAACATGCAAACTCCACGCAGGGAGGACCCGGGAATCGAACCCAGGTCCCCAGATCTCCCAACTGCGAGGCAGCAGCGCCACCCACTGCGCCACCGTGCCGCCCCACCCGTTTATTAATTCTTTAATAAACTAATATTGATTAATTGCATTCCTGTCTTCTTCGGCGTCCTTCTTCCACAGTTTTCTGGCCCCCAAACAGGGATGAGTGCCTGCTGCAAGCTCCGGGTCCGATTCTACGTGAGGGATCCTCCAAGAAGGACCGATGACGATTGGTGAGACCAGCTCTGGGTAAAAGTTAGGACTGGCTTATCCCCAGTAGGGATTGGGAGTCAGGAGCCTCAGACCAGTGTTCAGGATAAGGTTTAGGATGTTGAAAATGGTGATTTAATTTTATTTTAATGCTATGGACATCAGGTAAAACCAAAGCATCAGTGTTGAAAGCACCAAGATGACCAGGCTTCTTCTGCCTGAAGATCTGTAGATAAGAATTCTTCTTTTGATTTAGAATTAATAGTACCAGTTGTCAAGAGGTCCAGGAAGTGAGTATGCTAATAACAATGAATAACTCAGCTTTGTAGTATTTGTATTTACACAAATCACAAAATGATATAAACATCAACCAGTATGAGTGAAAATGGAGAATAACTAATTTATAACAATGTGCCTCAATTTTAGAGATCTTGGTAGAGTTTGATGAAATGGGGATTGATGTTTAACTTCTCTTATAATGATGTGGAAGACAGCAGAGACAACCACTTTTGCTTAAGGAGATTACTTTTAAATATGATGTTCTGTGAGGCTGAATCCAGGTGAGATTCTCTGTTTAGTTGTTTTCTGTGATTCTGTTGCATCTGATGATATTTGTTCGCACAAGGAACTCAAGGATTTCAAGTGTGTTTTGGTGTAGTTATGTGGACTCTGCAGAGTGACTTGGATAACAGTTAGTAATGACAAGTCAAGCAAAATGTCACCTTTTATTGGCTAACTAAAAAGATCACAATACGCAAGCTTTCGAAGCAACTCAGGCCCCTTCTTCAGGCCTGAGTTGCCTCGAAAGCTTGCGTATTGTGATCTTTTTAGTTAGCCAATTAAAGGTGTCATTTTGCTTGACTTCTCATTACACCCATAATGGCTAATGCGGTACATCACCCTAGTGCTATGAGAAAAAGTAGGGTGGACATAATCAAGTTAAGGAATTAACTGGAAGTGGCATGGTGGTACAGTGGTTAGCATTTCTTTTTTGTGAGATCGAATTTGAAACCTGGTCAGGCCATAGTATGCGGAGCGTGAGCATTCTCCTCATGCCTGTATGTGTCTTTTCTCAAAGTTGCTCTCCCATATTCCGAGATGTGTGGTTTGGTTAATTAGTTGTTACCTGGTGTAACTGAATGGACGCTTGGTGACACTATTGTCCACTGTTTCCCCAACAGGAGGACGCTCTGGACACAATGTTAAAAGCACCAAGAAGTATTTTAATTTTCTTCTTCTTCTCAAACAGTGCCTCCAAAGCACCACAGCCACAATAAACACAATAAATAAATAAATAAACAAACACAATGTTCTTCTCCTCCACACCTCCCAGCAAGCGTTGTCCACCTACTCCCGACTCAGGCTGTCTTACTCAGTCCTTTAAATAGGCCCGGGTCAGATAGAAAACTTGTAATTTTTTTCAGCCCAGAAGTACTTCTGTGCTTCTGTCTCCGTGACTTTGAAGTACTTCCGGGCTATGTAAACCATAGGGACTCCCCAGTCTCCCTGCAGCGTCTCCTGGCCCACGGTACCCAGCAGGCCTGTGTTGCTGAACTCCAAGTCCCATAGTGCCCTGCAGGCACCTGGGGCAACGTTGCAGTCCAGAGAAGCTGCCATCTATCGTCTTGGGGGAGGCAGTGTCCTTGATAAGTTGCCTTCCCCCATTCTTCCGTTACTGGGGCGTCCCGGCTGGGATAAACTACTGGCCGTTCCTTACACTTGGATCAGTGTGTATATATGAATGAGTGACTTGGGATGGATGGATACCTTTTTGGCCCAGTAAAGGAATAGGTGGGTTTAATGAAAGAATTAATTAATTCATTAACTAGAGATGTTATTTTGCAAAACCTACTTTTTATGCATGCACTGTTAGATTTAAAAATTTCTATTTGTGCAGGCAGCATACCTTTTGTGGCATGCCGCTGGGGGTGGTACCCAGCCGGAATGCCCAGGAAGACCGGAGGAGGGCTTCTGCCTCCTCCAGACCACGAGGGGGTGACCGCCCTGGTTCCTTTGGGGGCCACGGGTACAGAGCTATGAAGCTCAACCCTGTAGGGGCCCGTGGTCTCCGCTAGGGGGCACCCCAATGCCTGGAGAGTCCTGGACCTCAGCACTTCCGCCACACCAGGAAGTGCTGGGGGGAGGAAGAGCAGGGACAACCGGAGTGCTTCCGGGGATGCAGCCGGCACTTCCGCAACACTGGGGCGTGTCGGTGGGAGATTGCTGGAGCACACCTGGAGCACATCCGGGTGCTTATAAAAGGGGCCGCCTCCCTTCATTCAAGGCTGGAGTCGGGTGAGGAGAAAGACAAGGTCTGGAGGGAAGAGAAGGAGGTGGCCTGAAGAGTGAGGCATAGTGTGGCGTTGGCCTGGACTTTGGGGGAGTTTGGGGGTTTGTGTGTGCACTTTAATTGTAAATAGAAACTGTAAATAAACGTGTGGTGGTGTTCGAAACATGTCCTCCTGTCTGTGTCCTGGGCTCGTTCCACACTGGCGTAGCCGGCAGGATGCTCCGCCTGGTTCAAGGCGGGGACCTGTACAAAAAAATAATGTTGCAGATGGCCCGGCTAGCTCAGTTGGTAGAGCCAGAGTTGGGAGGAAGGAGACGAAGCTTGTGAGGAGGGAAGTGGAGGTCAAAAGAAAAGAGAAGAAGAAGAAGAGAAAGAGAAAGAGAGAAAGGAGGAGAGTTGGTGGAGGAAGGCATTGTGGTGCGGTAAAGAAAATAAAAAGAAGTGTGTTTTGCACATTCTGGTGTCTGTCTGTCTGTGTCCGGGGGTATGCTTTCCACACTTTCTTGAATCCAAATAAATACATTTCTGGCAGAACTGATTTTACTATCAGGATTATGAGGGAGCCTGCAGAAAGATTAATGGGTAGTGCATTAACTTTGATGTTCTTGTTTTGGCTGTGATCTTTCAACAACTTTCCATTTTGCTGCCAGTGGAAAGCTGCCCTTAAAGCGACATGTACTACAGCTCCTTAAAGTTGTTTCTTTTTTTGTTTTTATGGTCTTTTGGGTACCCCTGCTGCTGCCCTAGCACAATGTTTTCTGAATCCTTTTATACTAATTATCTGCAAGAAGTCTGTAAAACTGCAAAGGTGATGTAACTTACTCTTGTCTTGCGTTTCTTCGGTGCAGCTTCATTTTTCTAGTCTAGGTCACACTCTCTTTTTTTCACATTGATGTGATGAATTTGTGTCCTTTGAGGCCAGACTTTCAGCTTACTTCATTACTAAAACACTGCCTGCATTCAGCTGGGAATGAGTTTGCCGTCCAGAAGCTTTTCATATTTTGTTTACATGACAGGTAGTGGAGTATACCCTATAGATAAGAATGTGCTTGCCTTTGATACAATGCAATAGGTAAGGGGTTGTCAAGGTTACAGCACATCACGCATGTCGGGATTTTACATTCCTTGTTGTTCACTAGCAAAGGCAAAGCAAGAGATTTCAAAAGGGAGCAGAAGCTAAACAGACAAACACACCTATTTTGTTTTTTTTTGTTAGCTGTCTTTGTTATCGGGATTTACTAAGTGGAGCCATTTCATTTTTCAAATCAAACGCAACACTTTCCCACAAATAGGTGCTTTTACTTAACCTCGCTCTGGCTAGTGAAGGAGTCTGAACTGACACAAGTGTGCTGCAGTGAAGGTCATTCTCGACTAGAGGCGCTTAACATCTGGAGGAAACCACTAAGAGCACCTTCACCCCCTCAGTGAACGACATACTTGGAA
The DNA here is from genome assembly GCF_900747795.2 of Erpetoichthys calabaricus. Lineage (NCBI taxonomy): Eukaryota > Metazoa > Chordata > Cladistia > Polypteriformes > Polypteridae > Erpetoichthys > Erpetoichthys calabaricus. The sequence continues at coordinate 150,946,909 of NC_041402.2, read as the reverse complement.
ATCTCTTGGATGACACTTCACTGTTTATTTTCAGGGTTCCTCGAATTTTTAACAATGATCCAATGAATGAATCAAAAAACAAAAAGAACAACAATAATGTTTGGTTAAGCTACCAGCTAGCACTAAGCCTCTTCTTCCAAGCGCCCTTTCATACTATTTAAACAAGTCTGCATTTGTATGCAGTAGAATTGTATTTGTCAAATGTAATCTTTTTTTTTTTTATAATGCACTCATTGTAGGCAGTACTATAATTAAATGGCTTACCAAGCATTATTGAATTCCATATTAAACGCATTTTATAATAGATGTTCCAAGCATTCAGTTATCCAGATATTTATTCTAACAATAATACAGTGTCATGGGTTGCCCTCTTGTCAAGGGGAGGCTGAGGAAGAAGTGGTAGAACAGATCATAGACAGAAGAAAACCCATACTGGCAGTAGGGACAAAACTGACATGCCAGCCTGGGTGTTATGGTTCTGTCACTGGTGTGGGAACCTCAGGAAGAAGAGAAAATGTGAACAAGAGAGAGAGAACATACTAACTCCACATGGAAGGTAACCTAGCAGAAAACTGAAGCAGTACTGTGAGATGGCATTGGTGTGCATTGCACCTTGATGAGCACCTAGGGAAGTGGCTAATATAACGTGTTTAATTTCAACCTCTGACTGATTCAGAGACCCCTAATTATTATGTTTTATGCCAGTTTGTAAATCTGAATATTTTGGGCAGTAGTTTTTTGTCAGGTGTAGAGTAGCCATAACAAAGTAAACAATCTTCCCATAACTTACGTTGATCCTGGCAATCTACATAATACCACAACATTTGGCACTGCTGAAATAAAACTCAACACAGTCCTAAAAGTGATTAAACAATTTTATTTAACTTGACTCCTCTGTCTATTTGTTTGTCTGGGTCAAATCTTGCAACTGATTTTAAACCCACTTTTGGAGAAGAGAATTTCTTCAAATTCTGCATACGTATTTAGTATTGATGACAATACAATAATCCATCAAAATCAATGCAATTACTTAACAAATTTTGCCATAATCAATGGTTATGTGATTCCAATTAACGCACGCACAACAATGATGGAGAGAGAATATAGTGAGATATAGGAGCATACAAGTGAGAGACATATTGGATTGCCCCCAGTTGCCTCTTCCAGTGAGTGGAGTGGGTAAATATGCGTGCCGACTTTACTTGTTTACTCTTGTGAAGGAGTTGCCTTGATGATCATGATGAGGAAGTATTGGCGAAAGCTTGCCGTTCTGTTGTCGATATTTTTCTTTCACAGCGACCAAGTGCTAATCCCATAAGAGCCTGAACAGAATAAGAGAGACCAAAATTGAATTCTTTTTAGTATTCAAATAATTTTGCAAAGATGGTATTATTATGTAATACTTTTAAAGAAGCTTCCTGTTCATGAAAAATGATTAAAGAAAAATCATTTGCAAAACTAAAAAGTAAAAAATAAAATATATTAAATTTTTTTTAAGTAAAATGATTTTATTTACTTTAGTCATAAATGCAATAAAAAGCAAAAAATAAATTTTTCTTTAACCAAAATTTTCATTGTTATATATGACTAAATAAAATTGTGGGGCGCACATAAATTAATTAATTCAATCAATTAATAGAATAGCTGCTTTCATTAAAAAATATAAAATAAAAACAACAACATTGTAATTCCCCACCATGCTAAACAAGTTCCAAAAATTGTTTGAATTAATTAATTTATGTGCGCCCCACAATTTTATTTAGTCCCATATAACCACGAAAATTGTGGTTAAAGAAAAATTTATTTTTTGCTTTTTAGTGCTTTTATAACTAAAGTACTAAGTACCAAAGCTTATTCTTGCCACTGAAACAAAATTTTGTATTGCATTACTTTGTAAAAGTATCATGTTATTTCCAAAAAGAATACCACTATTTCACGGTCATTTGTCAGTATTATTGTGCATGTGTGTGCTCAGTTCGTCTAGTGATAGCTAGTGAGAGAGAGATTAACCACAGGCATACCATACAATCAAGTGACAAGAAATGAACAGATATTATAAGTATACCTTTACTTTTAAACAGGACTTGCAGCGCCTGGGTCAGCATGAGATTTCCGTGTTCTCTGTGTGTATTTGTAAATTGTTTGTTATTAGTGAGTGTGATTAACTTTGAATGATAACCTGTTTTAACACTAAATACTGGAAGTGTGTCAGTAATACTTCTCATTTACCAAATCAAATTGAACCTTTCATGCCCTGTAAAGTAAATGACATCCATCCTCTTCCATCCCTGACTTGAGGTTTCAAAATATCTATACTTGTATTTAAACTAAACCGATCCTTTATTTATAGGCTTACTTGATTACACACAACACCTTTTTCTACTGGGGTGCGTGATTGGGCCCTGCAAAGGACTGGAATACCGTATATCATGGTTAATTTTTGCTGAATACCCAGTGATACTGGGATATTTGCTAACATTCTTTGACCCTAAACTGGGTGGATTAAATCTCAGCACATGTAGGATTACATGTACAGCATATTCTTATAATGTCTGTTCATTTCTTGTCACTTGATTACATGCTATGCACATGCATAATCTCTCCTTCATTAGTTGTCCCTATAATCGCGTATGATTACACAACAGCAGGCAACACCTTTGCAAAATAATGCTTGTAATTATTTAGAAATAATGCTATAATTAATTAATCTTCAAAATAACACAATAATTATTTTGTAATAATGCAATAATTATTGTGAAATAGCTGAAAACATTTTCAAAATAGCGCAATGTTTTTTTTTTTTTTGAGTGTCAGGAATAAGTTTCTGCAAATTTTATCTCCCCTTTGAAAACTAAAAACATTGCTTTAAATATTGAATTTGTTCATTCGTTCATCATCCATTGTATTCATGTTTAGAACATTTTTATAGTTGAGTGAATAGCTGTTAGGCTATAATGTGGCCTTGATGCGTCAAACTAAAAATATCTAGGTGTAATTTAAAGTGTTCCAACTTAGGCATGCCACCATAAAGGCAGGTAGTCCTGTGTTGTTGAGTCCTGGAGAGTGAGGTTAGAGGGCAGCTTCCAACACTTAAAATTTGTGTCCTGCAGAAAAAGAGTTAAAAATAACTGTGAATGTGTTAATGCCTGCCAACAAAGCAGTGTCTCCTCTGTTGTGTGGGTGATTGGGAGGCAAAGCTGTTTATTGTTTGAAGAGGCTCTAGGCTATATTTTAAAAATATCAGATTATTTCAGGTTAATCTGTCAACTGCCAGAGGAGATTTTTGCTTTTGACCGTTCTTTGGCATTCATTGTTACAGAATTATTGAATTAGCGTGAAGGAAAGGTCAAGGCCGCTTGGGAAAGACAGGGTTCCTCCCCTAAAGAGAACAGAAACGGATGCCCTCTCCAGCCCATCTGCTGTGCCCCTCTGTTGTTTTGTGATTAGTGATTTACAGGCATCACATTTGTAACAGACATAAATGAATAAAAACATTTATGTCATGCAATATACCACCCCAGAGGAGCACTGATGCTACTTACGTTAACTCCTCTGTAATGCAAATGAATGAGTTACTGCTTCGAGGGTGAGCTCTTAAAATGTTGTGCTTTTGTATTATAAGTTTTATCCTTCACTTCATTTGGGGGTTGGATGTGGTTTCACAATAACTGGTATTGGAATTTCAGTTTGGTGGTTTTTACTCATTAACCACCGAGGCAGCTCCTATCTGGACTCCTGGGTATCTTTATTGCTAGATTGCTTTGTGTACAGAATTGCTGTTGTCTTTCCATAATCAGATTAAACAGGATAAACTGCATGTGAAAACCCCAGGAAGCACAATGCCTTGGAATACCTTGAAAATCAGCAGTGATGCATTCAGACGTGACTGCTTTAGAGAGACAGAGATGAAGTATAAGAGGTTTTTAATTTGCAGAGAGCCTAAAAATATACAACTGTCTCCATAAAATACGTGGATTTTTTGTATATACATTCCGTTGCCCCACCCTGTGTTGGTTCTTTCCTTGACTATAATGCTAGATTTTGAATTGAATTTAGCGGATTAATTGTTAGGTGGACATTTTCACTGTATTTACTTAATGACAATTTTATTTGAATATAAAAATTAATTATAAAATCTTATATTGAGTGTTTACAACATGCATCTGCACTTTATGGAATATGCATCTGTACTTATAAAACATCTGTGCAATAACTGTCATTTGTACTTGCTGCTCATTCAACTCATATTGCTCTATAACTTCTTTTAAAACGTACACATTTTATTTTATATGGCTTGTCTATTTTTAACTTGTAATTTTTTTTTAAATTATTTTTTAGCTTTATTGGATCTAGGCTGAGTGACTTGTTTTTCTCATCATACACATTTCATTGTATGTTGGCCCTGTGTTAACCTATTTATGACAAATAAACCTAAACCTAACCTTACATGTTTATATTAAAAAAGAGTAGCATTCTGGATAGTGTGTTGTCTCATAGATGCATAGACTTGTACTTAAATTTTAGCCCAGGCCTAGTTTGACTGAACTTTGAATGTTCTTCATTTATGTGTTTTTGGGGTGTGCCTACATCCAGAAGACATGCAGTTTAGGATGACTGGTGTCTTTAAATTAGCCTAATAGAAAAAACTATGAGTGTATGCCCACATGTCCTTTGACATATTACTATGCAGACTTGAATGGGAATAGATAGACTTCAGAAAATGTGAAGGTGGATATATAAAATGAAAAGAAATATAACATGTAGAGTATATGTCATGTCATTTTCTAACCCACTTAATCCAGACCAGGATAGTGGGGAGGGAACTGGGGCCTATCCTTGTAAGCAAAGGACACAAGGCATGAACAAACCTTGGATTGCAGGGCAAACACTCACACACACATCCGCATACTTGGGCCAATATATTGTCGCCAGTTCACCTAACCTGCATCAGGAGAAAACTGGCCTCCTTGCTGCAAGGCAACAGTGCTACCAGTGCTCCACCATGCTGCCTATATACTGTATTGTATGTGCTTTATGTGTTTATATTTTCTGTTTGTTTGTACATGTACACATACATGGATACATAGATGCATAAATACATAAATACTGTATATGTACAATATATAATCTATCTATCTATCTATCTGAAGAGATATCAGAAGGTACATATATACAGCATATGGATGAACATGCATATATAAACTGTCTGTATAAAGTCTTAGTAACATACCTACTCCTTTGTGAAAGGAATGACTATAAAAAAGTGAAATACCCTTCATACCTTGATGACACTGCTCATTAATGTGAAAAATGAGGAGCACAGATGGCTGTTGAGAATGGGAGGAAATTGAAGAAAAGCAGACATGAAGGGCGACTGAAGAGATAATAAAGGGAAAAATTTGGAAAGATATATAAAGTGACGGAAAAGAAAAAACTGAAGAAGTGAAACCCAAGGGGAAGGAGAAATGGAGCGAGACCGAGGGAGGTGATAGAAAAACCTATTGGGGAAAGTTTAGAAAGGGGGGGGTGTGGGGGTGGGGGGGTTGCAAGGAAGGGGATGTACTGTCAACAGTACTTTTGTAATGAGGCCTATAGTGGATTAGCCTTGTTTTGAAAATTGTGCACAACCCTTAGTGATGGTTCTTACTACAGGAGAGCCAGATTTGTTAGCAAAATCAAGTGAGGATAGTAGACAGCAATGAACAATTACCATTTACTCTGGAAAAAGAAGATGGAGCGTGGAGAATAATGCCCTGTTCAGCATCAGTGGGATGTATTAATTGTGTTTTATGCTTTCTGACCTCCCTTTTGCTGAGTGGTATTATGTAAATGAAAGCCCCCTTCTTCTGCATTCGGTGTATTAGAAATGTGGGTCATCATTCTCTCTTAAGGATTACGCTCTGGGGGCATTGATTGGCTGCAGCAAAGACGGCATGACATGAGCATCTGATTTCCCAGAGATAAAACATTTTCAGCAACAGACTTTTTTTCTGCATTGTTCATATTTAATTTGGTAGCTTGTCAGCATAAATAGTAATTAGGAAATGTTAGAATAAATACAAATCCTCCTTGTAGGATACAGAATTAAAATATAGCTCAGTCAGAATATTGTTCTAAAATGAAATAATTTTTCTATTCCTGTAAAATGAGGAATAAATTAATACCAAGCTAAAAATGATCTGTTATCTGTTTTTTATATATATATATATATATATATATATATATATATATATAATTTATATATACAATATAGTGAACCTCGTATGCGGGCACGTACAGACGCTGTGGCCAAAAGTCCAAAAACACACACACTGTATTACACAACACACAATGACACAGCAAACGGTGCACAATTCACCAAAAGAGTTCTCTTTCTCTTGCTTCTTCTTCTTCCGCCTCCACTCCTCACCCGCAAGCTCTGTCCTCTGCCTCCCAACTCCAGCTCCGTGAGTGGAGTGAGGGGGCCTCCTTTATACTGCACCCGGAGTGTGGCGGAAGTGCTGCATGTGAATTCAGCTCCTCTTCTGGCATCACTTCTGGGTGTGGTGGAAGTGCTGCATGCTAAGGCTCTGGAGCTACCCAGGCGCCGCTGGTGGTGGCCACGGACCCCAAAAGGCTTGGGCTTCAAAGCCCCATGCCATTGGCCCAGATGCAACCCAGGGTGGCTGTCCTTTCACGTTCCAGGGAATGGCTTGCCCTTTTCTTGGTCCCCTGCCCTTCCAGGCTTCCCAACAGGGCACGATCCCCAGCCATCCATCACAATATACTGTATATATATATATATATATATATATATTCATTGCATTCGTAGTCTGTGTCACAATCTGATTGTATGGGTGGTTATCTACCAGGTAACGCTTGTGGTTGGTCAGCAAGTCGGCTAACATCTGCCACGGTGCCCTCCTTCAGTTGCGAGAAGCAGATCGTACGCCTGATGAGCCCAGAATTAGGGCAAAACACGTGTTGTGTACTCTTTGCATTATTTGACAGTAAACTATTTCAACCATATATATATATATATATATATATATATATATATATATATATATTTAAATATACAACTTAATAAGACCTTTAACAAAGGATTACTGAGTACATGTGCCTGTCAGATATTTTAATAACTCTTTCGCATTTAAAAATATTGCTTTAGTCCAGATTTAAAATTATTCCACTGTTTTGTGTAAACTTTAAAAAGGAGAAGTAGTAGTAGTAGTAGCAGTAGTAGATGTAACAGGCTTTACAGTACAGTATAGTACAGAAGGTCCCAAAGAAGTAATCCCATACTTCTTGGAGACCTAATGCAGTTCTTCAGAAATCTGAAAAGCATTGATAACGCATATCCAGCAGAATTCTTTCTGTTAGATGGTGAATCATGATCTCAAGGACACCAGTGGAAATTAAGGGGAAGTGCAGTTGGAACTGCAGCTAGGAAGCACTTATTAAACTGAAAGATGTTTGGGAATCTGGAACAAACTACCAAGATATGTAGGTGAAATTAGGGTAAGAAGTATCTGGATGTCATACTGGTACAGCTTAGCTATTAGTTAAACAAATGAGCTTGATGGACTGAATGGCCTCCTCTCATTTGTCAAATTTACTATGTTCTTTCAAAAAAAAATTGCAGTACAGTGGCATCCAGCACAGTCAACAAAACATGGTACATAGAGATGAATTACCCACGATACAGAGTGTACAAAGAATATACTAGAATGCACACTAAATAATAATACATTCTTCTGGTGACATGTTGGTCAGACATGCAAGTAAGAATTTGTCTGTACTCTGCACATTTTCCAATTCTGGTTACCACTACTACTGTTACTGCAGGATTTAGATGTATTACACAATCCATAAGCAAATCACACAGCATAGAAATACTCCATATTGCACAACTGTGGTTTATAATTCATCCAATCCACTTTGATATGTTATATGCACAGATGAATAAGGTTAACTGTCAAAACAGGTTCATGTTGCCCATGTCCACACACACAATTGATGAATTATAAAGTCTTTGGGCAGTAGTCAAAAATGACCTTCTTTAGCACTTCCTGTCACACATTGATAGTATCAGCCTATTGGTGAACATATTCTTCATTCCAGCACACTTACAATAGAAGGGGCGGGACATGTTGTCCATGATGAACATTAATATGGGCATCATTCTTATCTAAGCCATTACTTCCACCGAGTCCAGACCAGACAAAATAACAGAGCTAGTTTTTTAGATGTGTTTGTTCCAAGTGCTTATATCAACTACCTTATGGTCTGGGGTTTTCAAATGTCTTACTTCTCAGAAATCTTATTCTAACACACTAATATGCCTGACATAATAACCTTTATAAAGTCATTTTAAAATTAGGAAATACAGTTTCAGTAAAGTAAAATGATAGCATATATCAAGTCCTGAGCAGAAGTTTGAAATTTATTGTTGCTTCAGTCTGAGCCTGTTCAATGCGAACAATCACAGCAAAATTACAGTTAATCTGAATTTTTGTCTACATTGACACATACAGTATGTTTGCCAAGTTTCATACTTTTATAAATTCACAGGAAAACAAATACAATTAATGATGACTAGTTATATGCATTGTAACAGAAAACCTAGTATTATGGTAAATAGAAACAGATCACACACATAATCTGTTTGCACAAGATATGTAAACAATAATAAATTTATGTTAAGCCTGCGATTGTAAACAGGAATAGGGAGTGAGTTCAAAAATGTGTGAATGAACAAATGTTTAAGCACCCATTACCCCCGTCACCTAGTTTGCATTCAAAATGGAATTCAAAATATTGGATTATTCAATAAATAGGACAGTGGGGCTGTGTAGATAGTGTCTAAATAAGTATAAAGGTTTAGAAATCAATGGACAAGAGGAACCATTTGGGTTGCCATTGATTTCCCTTAAAATGGTTTGACCTTAAATATCCTATCCTTATATATCCTTAAGACTGTTGTAGTGTATATTTATTATGTAGTTGTTAAAAAAGAATTGCTAAAGCTTGTTTTTGGTACAGAGCAAAATTATTAGTTTTATTATTATCCTGCTTTCAATATTATTACGATGTTGGAACAACTGCACTCTTTCCCAATGTCAGCATGGGATTACGATGAATTCTTGGATTCATCCCCTACATATCCATTGCATATCAGGCTATTATTGTTTCTGTGTGTACGTGTTTTGCATCTTAGGCTTATGTCCATACTAATAAGTTTTCATTTAAAAATGGCGCTTTTTAATTGAAAATGATCTCCATCTATACTTGCATTTTCCCATCTTTTTTGAAAGTATCTCTGTCCACACTAAAACAATGATGTAGCCATTTGCCTACACTGGGTATTCGTGTATTGGCTTAAAAATCCTTGAAGAGATGATAATACTGCCAGCCAGAGGATTTATCGCAAAATTGCGGTGACCTGTAAATTATTTACCTTTGTGCATGTAAATCTATATGAAAACACAATTTAGATATATATAGGTATGCAAACAACAAATTGCTTGTAGGACCATGGAATCGTGTGTATGTTGGAATCTGATTTACTTCTGTGAAGGGAAACCATTCAGAATATGACACATTATGCACAGGATCCAGTCATGGAAGGTTTACATAATAAGCGCAAACAAATCAGAGCATAATTATAGTCTGCATTTTTGAAAGTCTAGGTTTTGTTTTGTCCACATTACAATGCTGAGCCAATGTTTTCAGAAGTATATGACTCTAGAAAGCGTTTTCAAAAGTCTCTGTGTTTGGGGGTTAAAACACCAGGGTATTGTGGACAAAAGGTGAAAACAGAGACTAGTGTCTGCGTTTTTAAACAAAAACGTAGTAGTATGATCGTAGCCTTAGATGGTCTAGGCTACTGAGAAAGAAAGGCACTGGAGATCTGTAACACTTAATACAGGTTCAGAAAATAGGCGAAAGTATGTTTTAAATGAAATATTTGCTGTAATTCTCTAAAAAGTCTGGTAGAGTGTTGTGTAACTTTGAGTCAGAGAGCATGCCAAGCATAACAACTGACATGTGGGATCTCATTGCGTTGAGGATGTCAGAATAAATCTTAGGAGCTGATAGATTTAATTATTTGCTTACAACTTTTCTACATAGTTTCACATTTCCAATTTACTGTGAACTTGCAGTATTTTAATTGAGAAATAATGTGCTGCCTGACAGCTATATAAGCGTGTTCCTGGTATGATGAGTTCAGCCACAGTCTCTGCCCATCTCCATCCTTTATCCATTCAGTTGTGGTATGACAAACTCGAGACACTGGACAGATGGGCCTCTGATTTAGCCCGAAACTGTTTTTCTTCTTTCATTGTGGCTGTGATGTATGCATTGTACTTCCTGCTGAGTGCTCATTAGATGTTACAGCTTGTACACACTGGAGCTCATCTCTACAATTTAAGACAGAAACAGACTTGTTTGATTTGTGCTGTGGCTCGTCATAGACTGCTATGAATGTGTCACTTGGGATGTCACACTACACAACCAGTTGTCACAGGAACACATTACGACTTGCCACTACTTGCTAAGAATACGTTAGGCCACAAATTAAAATCGCTGTAAAAGCTGTGTATTATGACATTGGCTTAAAGGAAAACAAAACCATGTGGACAGTCAGAAAAATTAAAAACTTGTCATTTTAACTGCTGAGTCATTAAAACAAAATACTCCAAACTAAAATTAATGGCCTAAATTGTTAGTAATTCATTTATCAAGATTTGTCAGGCTTTAATTGATATTTGGAACTTTCATGAAGAATTTAATGTGGGGTAGGAGCACCTGTGTTTTGAGCATTCCTTTACAGTAACTCATCCACAATGTCACCAGTGATGCTTTAGATGATTTTGTCTGTTGTTATTAACACATTAAACATGCATTAAACATGTCACCTGTGCTGCTCTGGGTGGAACTGATCAGGTCTGGCTTTCCATTTAGCAGAAGGCCAGTCTTGAAGGACTGGGTGATTCATGTAAATATTACAGAATGTACAGTTCTTGAAGCAGCAATATGAAGTTTTAGTATAGAAATAATGGGAGCTGGAGTTTGTGCAACTTTTCTATACTCATCCAGTATTCTTAACATTATATATTATATATATATATTATATATATATATATATATATATATATATATATATATATATATATATATATATATATATAATAAATGCAAACATAAATCTTTAAAAGAGAAAGCATCATAAATTAAATATTTGATTTTGGCTGAAGTCAACATTCTTCTATTTGGTACACTTATGCATTGGTATGGCATGTGTTATTAGGGGATGTAGTAAGCATATTTTTATAACAACAGAGTTACATAACATAACATTATTAACCTGCATAATCCAATTAAGAGTTATAGGCAGATTAAGGCTGTTCTGGCAGTTCAACAAGCTCTGAATGGAGTGTCATTATTTTATAGAACCCACTTGTGTACCCATCCACTATTAAACTGTACTACTTTAGATTCTCCAGTTAACTTAATATGAGCATAAAACCAGTGTACCTGGAGGAGAAACCTATGTAAAAAAGGGAGATACACTGGCTACTGGATACAAACAAAAGACCCTGGATCTGTGAGGCAGTACTACTAACCACTGTGCTACAAAGCTGGCCAGTACAAAAGTGACACAGTTTAAAAATATTTCTTATTTTTCACACTTTTAATAGAGGAAGAGAGATTTAAGACAACGAGGGGACTACTGTACCATGATATTCGAGTCTGAAAACAAGGAAATGCATAAAGTACACTCTGAGAGTTTAGACAAATTTGTAAATGACATATGTTTAGTCTTGACATTACCGTATAGAATGCATTGGTGATTAATACAAAAATGCTACATACATTGGCCTTAGAGCGGTAAATAGTGCAGTATCTCATATTCACTGATTGTCATTAGAACCGATCTTTGCAGATTAAAGGGTTTTTAAGATGTATCTGCTCTTCTAGCAATGTAGCACTATCTCAGGAATGGCCCTTATCTTATTTTGCCTCAGTTAGGTGGGGGATTTTTAGCTGGGTAGTTGATGTCATTTTTGCCAGCCTAACGTTAAGCAGTCCATTTCTCATGGGAAATTGGATTTCTTTGAAGGATGAGTCTACTGCAGATGGATTCCTGTGCTATCTAAGATGATTTTGTGGAATTACTAGGGAGAAATAAATGACTTCTCATGTCTCACGCATAGTTGAAAGGAATAATAGTTTAGAGATTATACAGTTCACCCTTTCTGTCAAGGCCAAAATACTGTTGTGTCTCACAAAGAAAATGGGCAGGAAGCTAGGAACATTAAACGAGAGGTGGGTAATCAACAGGGGCTCCCTGGACTCACTGAATTCAGGTCCTCATAATTATTTGTTCACTTTATGAAAACTGCCTTAAAATAATTTGTAGAATATAAATTACTATAACATATATTTTTGCAATCCTTTTCATTGCATAAAAATTAACACCATGACATGCTTGGTATTATTTCATATTTTTAAATTAACTTAAAGACAGTTTTCTATATTTTATATTATTTTATTAGCAGGTGGACCTTAATGCCACCAGAAGGTAACGTAGAAAATGGGGAAAAATGAAGGGACAGTTATTTATAGCTTAGTGAACCCCACTGTAAATGGACAACAAAAAGTAAGGAGACAGAATTATTTGTGACACAGAGAGCCTCGTTATAATGAGGAAGGGACTGTTTACAACTAAGAAATATGCAGCATGGAAAAGTAAGACAGAGAAGCTATTTGCAACCTCCTAAGCTCCAGTATAATCAGGGAAAAATGGCAAGAGGGGTGGAATTTACAACTTGGTAAAGCAGAGGAATTATTTGCTCCGCAATGAGCCCAGCTATCAATGGAGAAACAATAGGAAAAAGTTATTTACAACTTAGTGAGCACCACTGCAAACAGGATAGAAAAATTTGAGAAGCAGGAATTTATTACATAATAAAAACCATTATAAAGAATAAAGAAAGATTTGGGGCACTTCCTTAAATTTAATAAAGTGGTTTAAGAATACGATGCTATGTATGACAAAGGGAAAGATGATTTACTTTGAACATTCTGATAAATTACAGCCAGTTCTCAGTGTTCACAAAAGTTACGTTCCTGAAAAACCCTACAGATACAGAAACTGCAGATGCTGAAGCATTAATCATTTGGGCAAAATGGGGTTAGGTTAGGGAGGGATGCTCATTCGGCACTCCACTCTTGCCCCTTGAAAATCAGGAATGATCTTCTGCAGATTCTCCTACAAAATCTGTGTTATGACTTTTACATCCACAAGTGTGATCATCTTATAGCGGCGGAGGCAGTGAGTGACCACAGCAGGGATGATATGAGGGCCCTACTAAACCATCCAATTGATAGTAGCAATAGGCAGTGTGTACAAAGGGCAGTGTGAGCTTAATACTGCATCCAGTTTACCTTGGAAGTCAGCTATAAGAGCTGACAGTAATGTCAGTAATGACAATAATTTACAGTAATGTCAATGTTGGTTATGTTCTATTAAAACCAGTGTGGATGCCTCCAGGAAAACCTTTGCTATGCTTGCTTTTTCGGGATAAATACCATTTCACAACAATGCATTATATGGTACTTTGTACATCCAAACTCTGTAGCAACATGTCCACAGGTAGAAGCTGGACAGTACTGTGTGTACATCAGATTTAATGAGACACAAATAGATAGAAGAACTAATATACAGTATAATACTACAGCTTTCACTAAAGTAAGGGTCGCTGCTGCATTACAGGCCTCTCAAGATTTTTTTTTCTGCTATGCATAGCCACGAATAGGTGTGATTAGGCTGAGTGTGTCAGAAAATGAGTTATACTTTTCTTAAAATAGATAAGCAAACCTGTGGGTAGTGAGTATTTACTGTATAGTGCATTGTTCAGTATAGGACTTTTAACTTTGTACTTGTATTCGACAGCAATTCTTCCTCCCCAGACCCTCAACATGAGTCTGACATTAAGCAAAAAAAGTTATATAGTAAGTACCGTTGTACCAATCTTCAATCTTAAGTTCAACTGGTAGATACACCTTCCTTGTCTTCCTGAGCAGGTACATTTTTTTTTCCTTCCATCAGCTTGTCAGCGATGATGAGGTCACCAAATGTCGCCATCTAGCCCTGTCCGTTGTTAAATCAACTGCTTGCTGTAGACTAATGTGCTGTGTTTCAAGGTCTTCAATGATGTTATCAATCCAGCCTTTTTATTGTCGTCCTCTAGATCTTCTTGTTATGTAGCAGTGCATGACTCTTTGTGGTAGTTGTCTTCCGTCCATTCTATTGACATGTCCAAACCACATCACTTTTCAAATTCGTTCACTTAGCATTTGTTCCTGCTGTAGTCTGTTTCTTATTTTTTTGTTTCTTATTCTAGTTACTTTAAGAAGCCTCCGCAGCCAGCTCATTTCTGCAACTCCTATTCTTCTTTCATCTTCCTTTCTTAGGCACCAGCATTCTGATGTGTACAAGAAAACTGGAATAACCAGTGTTTCATACATTTTTACTTTTGTACTGATTGCTGTATCCTTGGATTTACACAATTTGTTCAGTTTTCCAAATACTGCAGAAGCTAGTCTGATTCTTCTCTTGATATCCAATGCACAACTTCCTTCTTGGGATATCAGGCCTCCCAGGTAGAACACGTACAAAAATAGTTATTTTCCTTTATTGCAGTGGTTTATTTTATAATATCCAGTGTGTATGTTAAAGTGTGTTTACCTGAGTTCAATTTTTAGCATTAATTGAACAATATTCTATATTATTAATGTTATACAGTAGCTCTCTGAGCCTGCACAGAGTAATGAGTGCTGTACAGAAATAAGCTGAATAAGCTGAAACCCTGGCCCTTTTATTCTATTTGACTTTCTGTGATGTTTTATGTTTTTTGAATTTGATCCATTTCCATTAAGGATAATTACAAATAAGGTTTGTGTAGTTGTATAAAAATAAAGTTTTTGAATGAATAGAATAGATAATTTATTAAATCAATTAATAAGTAAATGGTGTATTTCTAGTTTAACAGATTTTACTTACTTATTCTGTTTGAAAGCTTACACCAGTCTGAAGTGTTCCATGCACCGTGCCTAGAGTACGGTCTGTGTCATACGAATTTTGAAATCACTGTCTTGGAGTGCTACCGTCATCTCAGGTCACAGAGTGAATGTTTCACTTTTCCATGCAGCAGCAGGAAGGCTTTTCATACTTGTTTACCATAATGCTGTAAATTGAGTACTATGATTTGCGGTGTGATTCTTTTTCTATAGCTATTTCCTGTCCAGTGATAATTTGACACACCAACCCTTTCTCATAAATGGTTCCTCAGAGAATCACTCTTCCTGGTTGAGAAATAATTATGATTAATGGGTCTATCATCAAATTAGGCTTCTTAAATCTAGTTTTTTAATGGCAGTGTTTTCATATTTTCTCATGAATTTATACATGACAATTTAGGAGTGTTCTGAAATTAATGGTGCACAAAGCTTACCATGATGTGCAAGCCATATAGGCTTCAATGCTATACCTTGTCTGGCAAGGGGAGCAAGCTCAGCCAATCATGACTTGTTAATGTAAGTCACACAGATGGTGTTCAGCAATCACTAAACATTGTCTAAACGAGGTGCTGGGGAAGCACTGCTTTAGTGTCTCTTCAAGGTGCCATAAGGTAAGCTTCAGTTAAGTTTATGGGAACAACAGAGAGGTCACAAGTTAGAAGCGACATCTGTTTAAATTTGGATAACAAAGAATTGTCAAGCTCAGGATGATGAATAGGCTGTTTTCGATATGGTTTAAATGTGGTGCAATCAAGGGTCATTGACACGGGACTGTGGTGACAGAATAAGAGAAAATGAAACGATTAAAGTAGAGAACGTCTGTCGTGTATACAGCTTCATTTATTTTACAGTGTACCATGTTCTTATCAGATGACAGGCACAAAATGCCACAGAGTATCATGATTAGGAAGGCGTAACAGAAACACAACATCAGTATTTGCATCCACACATATCTATGTGAATATGCAGTAATAAATGAATATCCATAATGTTCTAACTGTATTTTGATTTTAACGTTAGGGATGAAAATGCAGAAAACACAAATAAACAAAAATAAAATAAAATATGGTGCGTTGGGAAATTCACACATGTGAATTTTCTCTTTGTCACTTTTTGCACTATGTTTAACCCATGTGTACTTTTCTCTGGGTGCTTTGGTTTTCCTCAGATACTCCAAAGAGAGTATTTTAGATGAATAGCCCCAGGGCGTGTGTCTGTGCTCTGTGACGGACTGCTCCTCCATTAACAGCTAGTTACAATCTTGTGTTTGGCATGGCTAGGAAAGGTTCCAGGTTTTCACAAACCTAAAAGTTCACTGTGACCAGTAAATGGGTGAATATAAAGAAAGTGATGTAGTCGCAATATACCTTTCTCATGAGTGTGAAATATTTTGGAATAATATTCTGCTAGTATGTTGTCTTCAAAATTTTGTCAAAATGTTAAAAATGCTAGACTATAAGAAGACTCTTAAAACTGATTCTGGTATAAGTTGTCAAAAAGTCCACCCCTACTGGGTTAGTGAAGAAATGCCCCTATTCTAATTTTTTAATTAGTTTAATACATTAACAAGCTTAAGATGATTCTCTGATTTCTATATTAGAATGTTGAAAAACTCCAAATAGTTCTCTAATTCACCTTTTCTGAGCAATGACATTGTTTCCATAATCTTTTTAGGAAAACACTTATCTCAGACAAGCTTGAAGTCAAACACAAATGATATAAAACTGCGCCAGCATTGCAAAAAAGAAGATTTCTGTGCCAAAAAAACTGACAAAGGTTGGATAGCCTTTTGCTTAACAGAAGATCAATACGCACGGTGGTAAAAAGCATTATTATTTTTTAAGTGCACTGTTTTGACTTTTCATACTAAGACAATTTATGCACAAGACAGAGATGTGTAGAAGGCTTGTGGCCATCTTAATTTAAGCAGGGCCACAAAGAGATGAGTTAAACAGATTTGACAACAGCTAATGACAACAGATCTGCCCAGGAAAGCCACAAAAGGGTAGATGCTATCAATAGCCATCTTCTACATTTGTTAGTAGAAATGTTTTTGTCGAATTTTAGAACAACTGTACATGATTCATGTGATTGGGAATATTTGTTCCAATACTGATCTGGGAGTGGTTAGTCCTGTGCTGTTACTTCTGTGTCAAGATCCTTTAAAGTGTCATTGTACAAAATAGAAAACATGAAAGTTCTGGTGCGTTATAACTGATAGAGCTGTAAGCATTATCTAAAATATTGGCTGAAATTCTGTGTAGCTTCCACCCTTTAGAGCTTGTTCAGTTCTACCTTTGCACGATAACAACTTATGATAAAAAGTTAGGACAGACTCTGCCTTGTTCTTGATTCTGCTTCTTGAAACTGTACTAAGATAAAGCTGGTTTGAAAATGGATGGACAGACAGATAGATACACAAATGTGAAGTCAGTATGTGGCTTTGAAAAGACTTTTCATGTCATCCTTGCATCTATCATGTATGAGTCACATATGTAGTGTGCCTTCTCTGTAACAGTAATGTAACTTTTGGAGAAAAAGTGTCATCAATTTGAATTATTAGACCTGTGATAGACTTGTGCTTTGCTTAGGCTTTATTGCCATGAGCAATGACATTATTTCCATAATCCATCCATTATCCAACCTGCTATATCCTAATTACAGGGTCATGGGGGTCTGCTGGAGCCAATCCCAGCCAATACAGGGTGCAAGGCAGGAATCAAACCCTGGGCAGGGTGTATGCGCACACACACACACACACACACACACACACACACACACACACACAAGGGACAATTTAGAATCGCCAATGTACCTAACCTGCATGTCTTTGAACTGTTGGAGGAAACCCACGCAGACACGGGGAGAATATGCAAACTCCACGCAGGGAGGACCCGGAAAGCGAACCTGGGTCTCCTAACTGCGAGGCAGCAGCACTACCCACTACACCACCGTGCCGCCCTTATTTCCATAATCAAGCTTGAGGTCAATCACAAATGGTCCATAACAAGGCTCACTCACATAGTTAACATCCAATTAGAATTTCCTGCTTGTCTTTACAATGTGTCAAGAAGTTGAAGATTCCAGGTAAAAACTGAAAAAAAACCCCAAAACATGTGGACAACATGCAAAAGCATGGGGCCTGAACTCTGAATTTTGGGATTTTGAGATAGCAGAACCATCCACTGGCTGTATACATACAACCAGTTAAAAGGAATAATAAAAAATGTAAAGTATGGAATATTTTTATTTAGCCATCTTCTTAGATGTTATGTTTGCTAAATAACAGAGTGGACGTACTGTAGCCAGGGCAATATTAGGTTATGCTGTAAAGGCCATGCATCCTTCTCATCTTGATTAGATTAAATTCAGGATGTTTGTTTGCTTGTTTAAACTTTCTGTATACACTGGATTTCACAAAGATGAATCATGAAATGGTCAAGGAATATTGTGTGGAATATAAGTATTATATAACTCTAGAGTTCAAGTTTAGCCTAAGAAGCCATCTGTGTTGAGAAGGCATGTGTGCCCTATGGATTATCTAATTTGGATGGAGCATTACTTTGTCTAATTTGTAAATGGACAGAGCTACCAAGATGTTACTTTTTCCTGTAAGCCTCTGTTTGCCTTACAAAACTTTTGCTTATTACAGTGGCTGTGGTGTTGGCCTCAACTGCCTAATGGTGAAAATTAAAATCTTCCTTTGTATCTTTCTCACAGGCTGGTGTTATCTTCAATTTGTGTTCTGTTGCTTCTGTAAAGAGGTTAACAATAGTTTTCATCATTGCATGAACTCGTAACTATATATTTCAGGTATAGTGCATGATATAATACAGTACATGTCTTTTGTTTTACTTTAACAGCTAAGTCATTGATGTATTATAGATTCAGTGCAAGAATGGAATTCTAAAAATGTGAAATAAATAAGTAAGAAACCAGTATATAATAATGCTGACAATTTAAAAATGCATAAGAAGACAAGAACTGAAATTTATAGAAAGGGATATTGGATAGTTTTATTTGAGTAAAACATATTGAAAGACATCAAGGTGAGGTAAGGGAATTCTGCCTATTCTGACTGGAAAAGTTGCCAGTTGGCTAAATCAGTTGCAGACTGCACAAAATAACAATCAACCAGCTTTTATCTGTTTGTTTTTTTTTGGCATATTTTACTTTGAGTCTGGTATGTTGGTCTTGTAGTCTCTGGAGTCAAATTCTAGCATAATTTTTAGTCCTGTGTACTCATTCTTGCTGTGCACTTGACTTTTTCATCAGGTTTCTTTCAACCTCCTAAAGTTTTCCAAGTTAAGTAAACTGGCAACTTTAAGTTAGTACAGTCTAATTGAGGGTGGATGTATGCACAAGCGAGCCCTAAAATAAAATAGTGTGCTGTCCAGAGTTGGTTCATACCCTAAGCCTGATGCTGGGATACCCTAAGCACCTGGAGAAAAGTCTCAGAGACCATGCAATAAGTAGATCAGAAAAAATACATTTAGGAATATTACACATTTCATACTGATTTAACCAGTTTATGATGGTATAGAGAAATAATAATAATAATAATAATAATAATAATAATAATAATAATAATAATAATAAAATGACCTAGATTCCTTATTTTCATTTTCTGAACCCACTTGTGCAATTTGGAATTGTGGGGAGCTGGAACCTATCCTTGCAGATCCGGACAAATGACAAAAAGCCAGTAAGTCACAGATAATCTGCAATATTAATCGTATACTTACTCTTTTTGTATTTATTTTTATTATTATAATTATTATTATCTTCATCATCATCATTATTATTATTATTGTAGTACAACATTGGGCACAAAGCAAGAAGAACCTAATCCATTACAGATCTAGTATTACTGTTATTATTGTTCTAACACTGGATTAGAGGCGGACCATCACAGATATTTATGATTTCATTGTTCTTTTTGTTATTATTATTATTATTATTATGCTTTCAGTCTCTTTATAATGAGCAGTATAACTGCTTTACTAAACAATACATATTACATTGGAGAAAGAACAAAGGAAAGGAGAAGCATACCCTGCAAGCCTCTGGGAGTCTGAAAGTGACAGATTACCCTTCGTTTGGACTAGACATAAGCCATATGTCTACTCAACATTTAAAAATATCCAATATTAGAATCTCGGTGTACTTGGTAACATATATTTTAAACTAATATTGCATTGATACCAAAATGTGCCATGTGAGTTGTTTTTTGAGTTATTGTATAGATCAGTATAAGTTATTTTTTTAATAACCTTTTAACAGATTAGAAAATGTCACACTGGCCAGAGGCATTATATCAGGAGCTGAATAAAGCTTGTGTATGTCAGAACTCATGGTGACATTATGTAAATACAGGCTGGCCTAAAAATGGTTCAGGGCTGGTGCACATGCACATCTGTAGCCAAGGCTCCCCAGTACACTGGGGTGTGCACCATAGAAACCGATCTGATTGTACACACCTTCTTTTGCAGATGGCACAGCTAGAGGCCCTGCTGTTTGAAGACTTCATTAATCATCCAGACAGAATCATTTGCTGCACAAAATGAAATTTTAATAAAGGTTTAGATACTTATGAGCGTGGAGTTAACATCTTCTAGAAGGAAAATAAGTCAGTCTCATAAATATGGTATGTGTGGAAGCAGTGGTTCAGAGAGTGTAAAAAATGGTGGATATAATAAGGAATTTGTCAAAAAAGACATTGTGTCTTCTTCAAGAATGGAATGCTAGCTAAACTTTTGTATTCTGATTGTGAGATCAGCTGTTGCAGAAAGAGTTCATCATGCTTTGGAAACGACCCCTTCTTTTTTATATATAGTATATTTGTGATGTGCCTAATGCTGACAGGTTAGAGTCCAGCTCTGTGAATCCATATATTGGAGAAAGCACATTTAGAAAATTGATGGAATGAATCCTTAATTGAACCTTTTACTCTGCTTTTGGTTACAGATTCTTCTGTATCCAATTAATGGCTGATCCATCTCCCTGTCCATTGAAGTCCCATGCTCTTAACACTAGAATTACCAGAGCCTATGAGAAAACTCATAAATCCAGCCCACCTTAAATCCATTCGCACCTCTCCGTCAGCTTCTTTTGTCTTGTAAATGTGCCGATAAAGACAAGCAGCAAGCAGCCTGCTATTCCATCCCCCCATCGTTGTAGAACATTCACAAAGTTCTCCCAGCTCATGCCTTGATTGATTATCTGGGAGTGAAGTGCTGGAGTTTTAGAGTGGAAATAATAGATCATTATTTGGAACACAAGCATTTCATATGTGTTCCGTTTCTACAGTAATCTATATAAACACATTGTTAAAACAGAAACTTTTTCATATTTTAGTAATAAATGTTACAAAATGTAGGCATAATCTATAGAATGTCTGAAGACTGAAGTCCAAAGATAAAAAAAGACTTTCACAAAAGGTTCAAGGACGATACAACAGCTTCCGTGGCGTAGCAGTAATATTTGCTGACTTGTAATCAAGAGTCCCCAGTTCGATCGCGACTGCCTCCTATATTTTCCCTTTTCAGCAGTGAGCTGCTCTTATTGTTAATATTATACAGTATACACATACATTTGGTTTGTGTCTGTAATAGCCGCTGTACGTTTATAGGACTGTTTTTTTTTCACTTTTATTCTCTCAGTCATGACCATGATGCATACTGCCGCTAACCCCACCACCACTCACGGATCTGACGCAGTTACTTTTTGTCTGAAACTGGGAATAACTGTAGATGTGAGTGGTGTTTTGAGGCAATGGAATTGGACATTCTCTGATCTGGATGGATAAAAGACATAGGTATACAGGATATTTGGAATAACTCATTTTATGACCTGTATAGTACATTTCAGAAAACTTTGTGGCACGGATGCAACATTATTCATATTATTCATATTCATTCGCATAACATCTTGCAGTAGTAATCACTGACCACGTGTTTCGCATGTTTTTTTTTCCCTGATCTTGCCAGTCGCCACATGTTGCTGTATGGTGCTGTTTCTTTTGTACTCCAGGACATGCAGAGGAAAGAATAGTACAGAGGTCAGTTCAGCGCTATATGCAATCATCAGATTCAAATGTTAACAGTTTATGCACACGCAAGAACCGTCCTTCCTACATTTACGACATGTGTACCTGTTGCAATGCATACACTTCTCTCTATGCTGTGGTTTCTATTACACACATGAAAGAAAAAGACTATGTTTCCATAGTTTATTTACTTATTTTTCTAATACAGAAATGTAATACTGCAACCTTGAATGTTTAAAGTGCACTGACTAGAGGCAATTAGTGGTAGATTTTTAGAAAAAATCCCTCTGGGTGTAGCTTTTTCAGCGATGAATTTCATGGCTATTCACTAAAAACTTTTTAACAAGTTGTCCCCAGACATATGTTCTCATTCTGAAATTGTGTCTGGTCATACAAGACTAACATTTCTGAGAGTTCCCTCTGACTATTAAGCCAAAGAAAAGGGGAACTAAGTTGTGGAGTCACTGTGAGAAGTGCTTTTCTTATTGGATTTACTCATTTTGATATTTCTTTTGAGCTGTGTGCTGGAAGTTTGATTTGAATTATGTTTTGGGAATTGTTCATTTAAGATTTGCTATTTTGATAACTCCTTTTTTTGCTAATTTTGAGCCATTTGTTTCATATTTGTTTATTAATAAATATTTGTATTCATAAATAATATTTGTTGGGCTGTTTTGTCAAGCCAAAGGTTTTCTGCTGTTTTTCCTCTCACTTGAGAGACACTTTGAGATTTTGGGATATATAAAGTATTTTTTAAACTAAATTACTATTTTTAACCTCTTTTACTGTGTGAAGGAGATGGAACTTCAGGGTGACCAAGTGTAACTGTGCATAGTTTATCTACTCAGTGTCTCAGCTTAATTCACTGCTGGATCTGTATCTGGTTTTTGAAGTTTACCTTTGGGATCCATGGACCATGCTGATAACACTCAGGGTCAAGATATTTAACGGTTTTCATGTCACTTTCTTCCTTTTCCTCTTGAAGGCTAATAGAACTCCTTCTTTTGTGGATTACCAGTCAGGGTCCCAGAAGGCTACGGATCATCACTCTGCTGGCCATAACTACATCAGTTTGCTTCTAAACTACAAGCTAGTCTTTCGTGAAATGCCAAGACGGATATGATGTTGTTGATGTGGTCAGACAGGGTGCAGCTTTGCTGTAGGCCAGTGTTTTTTTATTGAATTGCCAGATACTGCTGTCTTAATTCAGTGACTCATATGTTGGTTATGGTAGTAATTGGAAATTAGAGTAGGTCTATGTCATCACACAATAATACTAGGTTTTCTGTTTTAAACTATTTTTGAGTGATGTACCTGGCTTCTGTGTTACTATTACTTCATCTTCTGTTAAAAAAAACCTAAACATTTCTGAAGCACATTTTATTTTCATTTGAAAAGTTGCTACAGTTACATTTGCTCATTCATTTCTAAACATCCTAACGGTAAACATAAGGAGCACTGGGAACAAGACAGTATTTTAAGGAGTTGTTCAACTAGCAAAGGGACATATAATTGTAAGGAGACCACAGACTACCATGTATTTTTTGTTTTTAAGAGTTACAAACATGACAAAAATGGGTGTGAGGCCTTCTTAAAGGAACATGACGGCAGGGCCATAACCTAACCTGCTTACCCAAGGAGACTCACCCCTAATCCTTCTAGCCTCCAAACTGCTAACTGCAGATTTCTAGCCTAGCAGACTTCTAAATGAGGTGAGTTGGCAAAATAATTTCAAATGTCCTAAAATATAAGAAAAGCCCCTTGAGGAAGGATGACTATACACCCTTGGCTTGTGTATTAAATGGTAAACAAAGAATTTTTTATAAATAAAGGATTCAAAAATGCAAAGAAAAAAGCAAAAATCAGCCAAAGGAACTGCCTAAAAGGCACTCCGACTGCAAACAAGTCCAAATCATAATCTAGAACATGAAAATCACAAAAACACTAAATCCAGAAGAAAAGATGTAAAAAAATAAGTGAGTGGTCTCCCCCAGACTTTCTCGTATACTCAGATATGGGGATAGGTATTTCAGGAGTAAACTGCAAGACAATGATTATAATTTTATATTACTAGGGGGCTTTGCCCCCTGCTCGCTTCACTCGCCAACCCAAGCCCCGCCTGTTCAACATGCCAGCCACTTTGCGTCTCTGCTGCACGTGTTGTGAAGAGGAGGGCTGAATGCACCCCAAGGAGACGCAGTCCTCTGACACCCCCTCTTAAATGGTGATATAATGGGAAACACATACAGGTTTTTTTTTTTTTTTACCTCGTCTTTGCCCGATCAGCTGCTGCTGCCGTGCCGCATGATCTGCATTTCACGCGGCGCACTTCTGTCATATCACCTATGTCCATATATTCAATCTCTTTTCGCTTTTACCTTTTCATCAATATCGCATTGAATTTTGATTCCATGTTCGGAATTACATCATGACAATGCAATGTATAACTGAAATGAGTGAATATCATTTCTTTCTCTCTACAAGAAATGTGTCTGACATAACCATATAGGACTTTTCCATATCTCTTTGAAGAATGCGCTTGTTTCACGGGGTTTCCGGCCCCGAGCGTGTTTACATCTTTTGGCATGAAGACTCTTCTCACGGGACGTGAAAGTGTCTCTCTGGGACAATCACGTCTCGTCTTCTTCCAAGATTTTTTTTATAATAGAGAGATGTACATTAAAGAAACATCAACAATACAAGTCAAATTAAATTAATAATGTATTGAACAAAGTAAAGTTGAATAAATCGGACTGTGCAGCTGCATGAATAAAAAAGTACCACTTCCAGTTAGCAGAAATAGCTCAAACGTTGATAGAAATCTATGTTTTGTACCTAATACTTGTATGTAAAATTTTTATTGTTTGACCTAAGTGAAAGCGTACTCAAGTTATTGTGTTTACATACACACACACATGCACACACACACAGACACACAGACATAATTCTAAAAATGGTATTTTCGGACTTAGGGAGGTCTAAAATGTCGAGATTCATAAAAATCTTGCAGTCAAATTTTTTTGATTACAATATTTTCCCTACGAAAAAGTAAATCGGACTCAGGGAGGTCTAAAACATTGAGGTTCGTCAAAGTTTTGAGGTGGAATTTTTGGATTATTACATTACTTTCCCTATACTTCATATACGAGAAAGTAAAAAGGCAATCAAAGGTTTGTAACCAGCAAATAAGATAAAAATTGCTGTCAAGCCAAAATTGAGCCCATTGGGAAATGGCAAAACACCAGCATTACTCATCCCATCTTATAGTTTGTAATTGATATTCTGCCAATGAGAGACAGTATGCATATCAGCCCTTTTTGAAAGCCACTGAAGTATCTTATTTATTAGGACACCACAAGAGGCCACTATGGAGTAGCAGCTCTGGAAATCAATACGATATTATTGATAGTGGAAGTGATCATGGGACTTTGGCGGAGTGGAATTTAAATGTTTCCTCTGACTTCATGAGGAAAATGAGGCTAGAGAAGGGACAAGAACTGGATGAATGTTCATTGGCTGGAAGAAGACAGATCAGATATAAAAAAAGAAATGTAAGTTAGAAAGATGTATTAGATTTATTGTGTAGTGGAAAATTTGGGAAACCACCCTGACTGGACTCAGATCCTCTGTAGTAAGATCTAGTCTTGTCATGAATCCTATTCTGTTCACATTGTGTTTTTTCTATTTTTCCAATGGCATTATTTTTTTATTTTTATTAATTATGATTTATATAAACCATGTCACGATTGTGTTTATTGTTCAATAGCTGCTACCATTTTGTTTGCAACTTTCATGGATGTGGTCATAAAGTTGTTGGTTGCTTGGAGGAGTTTGCCAATACATCGTCTAATACCGTTGCCACAAATGATGTCAGGATCTCGCAACTATGCAAGTGAGATATCCTATCGTTAGATAGGAGAAACATTAAAGTGTGCAAAGAAAGTTTTGTTTAGTTTTGTCTACAGCCTGTTTCTTCTTGTTTCTTGACAATGATTTTTAACCAAACAAACCATACAGTCTTTTTTTTCACTCTTGTTCTAACCCTCTCCTGTTTTCTGACAAGTTTTTGAATTTCCACTTAACTCAGGATAACTCCCCTGCCCTCATTTTCTAAGCACCTTTGGATATTGTTTTCATAGCAAATGGGAAAATTATTTTTTGATTTGTCATTGTTCATTCATTCCTTTTACTGTTCTGTAGTGAAACATAATTAGTGTAATTCTGAATTTTTATTTACACATTTTCCCATTTGACAATATGTGTGTAAACATTAATCCATCCAATACTAAATAACAGTAAACAATTTTTGTCAACTAAAAGATTGGTTTACAGTGATAGCGAAATTAAATTGCTGTATGGTGCCTTTCAGAGCTTTTTATAGAAAAATGTAGCAAGAACTTAAGATATAAGTGCTGACAAAATCGGAGGACTGCTTAGGGCTTCATTCTTAAACCGTTTGAACCTTAGGGTCTAAAGTCTAACACTTATGGTGTTGCATCAAACTGCCCAGCTCTAATTTTGTTTATGTCATTTTGTGAATTATATAAAGTTGTTTTTTACCCTTGTAATGAGTAAATCACATGGAAAAATTGCTTTAAGCCTTGTGAAGCATATCTAGGATTCCGTGTTCCATGGGGAAAAGCTTAGGCTTCCAAGAGAGTCAGGAGAAATGTAACATAATAAACTCATGGGACTTTACTGGCATATGATTTGTTGACAGCTGTTATGGTACTTCTTAACAAATCTTTCTGTTTAGTTTTAATAGAAATTTGTTTAGGTGTGGGAAGAGGTAGATGATGTCTTTGCCAGAGTAAATGCTGTTAAAAGCAAACATTTTAAAGCTTGAGATAATGTGTGAAATTGGCCCTGTTCAAAAATGTGTTTTAGTTTTATTCATTGGAAGACGATAATCAGGATTATTTTATTGTGTTTGTTTTTTGTGCTGGGAAAAATCCTCCTTTTTTGCTATCTGTGCAGTACAGCATTCAAGGATTTCATTTGTTGACAACTTTTGAATGTCTCTATTGTGAATTCCAAGTGTCTCCACTTTCTATAATTCTTTTGAATATATCAAAAGATTTGTGTGCCAATATTCTTGCTTGTTCAGTCCCAATGTGAGTTATGGGGAAGCAAGTGCTTAACCCCAGCATGCCATTCAATAAGTTTTTGCACTGGCACACTAAACATTAGAGATGTGATCCCAAATAAACTTGATAGCATATCTTCAAATGTCTTGTTGATATCATAGTCTCCTGTGTAAACCCCAGAAGCAACCTTCACAAGATGTACATAGAAACTTGGGAGCATAGTGCAGGACCCTGTTAACTTTTATATTATTTATCTATCCTGGGATGTTGGCTGTATTATTTTAAACTTTGTTGTACATTGAGAATGTGGTCTGTCAGCTCAAGGCTATGGGTAGGAAAGTCTTATTTTTTGCAATCAAGGAAACATAAGTCACCAGGGTGCTGTGATGACCGTGGCACCTCTGCACAATAGCCACCTTTTTCCACCCTCTCAAACGTACGCAGTTTTTAATGTCTGGAAAACATTTGGGATTAAATCACTTAGAGATTTGTACATAGATAACGTCTTCACATCCTACGAACAATGACACTCCAAATTTAACTTTCCAGCAACACATTTCTTTCACTACCTTCAAATTAGAAACTTTGTTAAACAAAACCTACCCAATTTTCCTCACCTCCCACCTACCACTATACCGGAAGAAATTTTGATCAGTCTTGAGGACTCAGACAGCATTTCTGTCATATATAAAACCACTTTAAAGTCCCTCCTTTTCAAAGATCCCAGAGTACAGTGGGAGAAAGATCTCTCACTGAACAGCTCAGAAAAGGAGTGGAAGGTTGCCATGCACAGAATTCACTCGAGCTCCATATGTGCAAAGCATAGAATTATTCAACTTAAAGTTATATATCAAGCGCATCTCTCTCATTTAAAATTGTCCAAAATATTTCCCCGGCAAGATCCAACCTGTGAATGCTGCAATCGAGTTCCAGCCTCATTGGGCCACATGTTTTGGGCATTCACCAAATTAAAATCATTTTGGACAAAAATTTTTAAATGCCTCTCAGACAGCCTTGGTGTCACAATCCCTCCTAACCCATTAACAGCTGTGCACGGTGTACATCCAGATGAGCTTAAAGTGGAGAAGGACAAAAAATTGTAGTTGCCTTTACTATACTATTGGCACGTAGACTTATCTTGCTCAACTGGAAGAATCTAACTCACCTCTTTTAAGTCAGTGGATAACTGATTTTATATATTATCTAAAATTGGAAAAAATCTAATTCTCACTTAGAGGATCTGTACAAAACTTTGTCAAAACCTAGAAGAATCTAATAAATAACATTTTAGAATAAGCATTTAAATTGAGGAAGTGGATTCTCTCCCTTCTTTTTCTGTTCTATCTATTGTTATTTATTTACATATTTCTACTATTATTAAAAGTGTTACTCTGCTGACCTAGCTGTCTTTCTCATGGGTGGGGGTCAATTTGTTTCAAACCAGTTTTGTTAAACTTGACTTGTATGTATGAAATGTTTTTTGATTTTAATAAAATAAAATATAAAAATAAAGAGAGAGAGAATGTGGGCTGTCAGCTCAAGGCTGTAGGTAGGAAAGACTTATTTTTGGCAATCAAGGAAACATAAGCCACCAGGGTGCTGTGATGACTGAAGTCTCCTTGGGATGTTAGTGATAGGTCCTGGATGTCAGTATGTTAGGACTCAGTATCAGTAGAACAGTAACAAAAGGCAAGAGTCCACATATGCACATGCAAATTATTAGATATTATTTTACAAAAATAAAAATAAATAATTTAAAGGCAGTCATAAAACAATTCCAATGCATCTAAACCAGAATCTGTTAAACAATAAATAGTGTAGAAAAACATGTCCTCCAAATCACAACTAATAGAAAAAGAAAATCCACAATAAAATCCTGTTTTTTAAAGGCTTTCCTGTTACACTAATCATCCGTTATATTCAGTGCAAGGCAAAAAAAATCCCAAAAGGGCTTAAAATAAATTAGCAGCCCAGTACACTTTGCTTTTACTACCTACAGACTATTTAGAGAGGCTTTCAGCCCCAATTGTCAAGCAAGTCTCCATCTACCACATTGTAAGTGACCAGCCCAGTGCAGCCTCAGTCTGACCGACTCTGGCAGCTTATATACCCTATGCAGGTCCCACCATCCACCATACTTGCACATGCCTTGTTCTAAATCTAAGACAGTTAGCAAGTGCATACCCAGTACCACTTGCAGCATGTCACTTCTCGTCTCATACTGTTATGTGCAGACTGGCCACTTATAGTTTGACCATGCCGAATATCCAAGTAACCACAGAGTGTTTGTGTATCTTTCTGTCCACTGCAGTGCTGAACGGCACTGGCAGGAAGAGAACAGGCGTGGCCAAACAAAACAAAAGCAGCTTCTCTGTACTGGCCTGCATCAGTACCTGTTGCACAATCCACCATGCAGCACCTAGGCCCTCACACACACCCCAATTCCCTGCTCCGTACAGGACTAAAATACAAGTCACGGTGAAGCTGAACTGATCTCACACACAAACGCTTTTCACAATACTCAAAAAGCCAACTTAATGTGCCTTCCTTCTGCGGACTCTTCTGACATGATCCCGCTAGACTGTAGCAGGTCATTAAACCATGGTGGGCGAAAGTCGTAGCTTTGAATGGATCCCCTCATCATAGTATGTAAACTTGTTTAGATTTTGGATTTCTTCCTTTTTTTGATGATTTAGTAAAGGCGTGGCCACAGATTGTAACATCTTCTTATATAATACACAACCATGGCTGTCCGTTTGTCTGTCCAGGATTTTAAATCACCTGTAGCTCCCAAAACATTTGACCTATATACCTGAAATTTGGTACACATATGCTATGTGACCTCTACTGTCCGCTTTTGGGGTGATGATTTTTATTACTCTTTTTATTTTAATTTTATTTTATTATAGAATCAACTCCCGGCAGCGGTGCAGCAGGGCTGTCGTGTCGCATGCGTACAGGCGCCGTTGTCATCCCTACCACCTTCACCGTCACTTCCTCTACCTCTTCATATCTTAAATCATTCTTGAGGCAGATTGAACACTTAAGTGCCAGCTTAAGTGAAAAATTAAGAAAAATGTACTAAGTAATTGCAACACAAACACTGACTTAATCAGTTTTAACATGAAA
Source organism: Erpetoichthys calabaricus (assembly GCF_900747795.2). Taxonomy (NCBI): domain Eukaryota; kingdom Metazoa; phylum Chordata; class Cladistia; order Polypteriformes; family Polypteridae; genus Erpetoichthys; species Erpetoichthys calabaricus. The sequence continues at coordinate 150,916,576 of NC_041402.2, read as the reverse complement.
AGATGCCGGCAAAAGAAGAGAAGAAGCGGGCCGCTACAGTGGAGAAAAGAAGAGCTGCTCCCGAAGTAGCAAGCACATCAACCTCTGAGCAAACGAATGCTAAACGTACAAAGAAAGAGTATGAAAACTAGGAATGCTCAAGTCAAGCGTATTCACTGCACGTTATTGTGCACTCTGCCATTACTGGTTTCCCAATGATATGAATTATTAATGTATACAGAACATTCTTACCTCTCTTTTGTCTATACATACCCTAACCATGTGAGTATCTACTGTGCAAATGACTAAGGTAGATCATGTTTGAAATAAATTTCACATCTAAAGCTTTCTAGAATTTTGCTCTTCATCTTATCTGGTTTCCTGCCCATATCACTGAAGAAGTACTGGTTAGTTTATTTGGTAAAATGAGTGTGTGCGTGAGTGATGCACCAGTGACTTAAAGCCTAGTGCACCCAGTTCTGCCGGCATAGACTGCAGACTCCCTCAACATTGACTTGAAGTAGCAAGTTTGACATTGTTATGTTTACAAAGTTAGCAAGGATATTGTTCACTAAAAAAAACATTTAAAAATATACAAATAAAAATCACAGACAGACATGGCTGCCATCAAGTGAATTGATGTGTCCCAGTTCATTACACCAGCATCGCAGAAATGAGCTTTGGGGGAAACGCAGTTATTAATCACAGTGTCACTCCCAGCAAATTGGGTGGAGGCTCCTTTTCCCTGTGGAGGCTGTCTTTGCCCCTGATATAGTAGTGCTTTGTGTTTGTGTGTGTCTTGTGGGAGTGGGCAGGCCTCAGCTGTGCCAGCTTTGCACCTTGGCTGCCACTGAGCAGCCTGATGCAGACAATAATGATTAATCAGGAGGGGAAGAGAAGGACAAAGAATGCATCTTATCATCCTTCCTCATGGGAGAATTGCATGTTTTCTGGAAAAAAGAAATCATAAAGGGGGTGGGGGTTGGCTTGGTGCTGCTGCCAGCTGCTGAACAAGGCTGTCAATTAATTCCACTAATTCTAAGCTTATATCGTTTAATTTATTTTTTCTCTTTTCTTAGTTGTATTACAGTTTCCATTGATTGAAATACATATTTATTAAAAGTCTGAATTACAGTAAGCCATCCTAATTTAGGGTGTTTATAAGAAATTAAATAATTTGCTTCCTGAGATAGAAATACATACTTCATTTGTAAAGTTTAAATATTCTCAGTTGTAATAGAAAATTGTCATTTTTCACCCATTGATAGAGGGACAGATTCCTAGTAAAGCATCAAAAAATTAAAAATAACACCATATTTGTAATCACTGACCTTGAATTAGTCTAAAATGACACTACACATGCTCATGTTTGAATTTTCTTATTTTTAACTTTCTGGGAGTGACTGTTACAGGGCATCAAGGGCATCAAAATCATATAACAAAAATGATCATATTCGAACATTCGAACATTGGAATTATCAAGGAATATTTATGACAAAAGTAAATAAATGCACAAATAAATAAACATACTGTGAAATGTGACACTAAATAAAGAAAAAGAGCATGAAATGTGAGTGGAAATAAATAAATGTGCCACAGAATATGCCACTCCATATGAAATAGCATAAAACAACATCCCACGTGCCTATATTATGGCTCCCCATTTTTTTGACGTTTTGAGAAAAAGTGTGCATTTGACCTCTTATATCCCTTTAGGGGGTATATCCCTTGGGTTGGATGATACAGCATGCACAGCTTCAAGTCCTTTTGATCATTTTTGAAGACACCTATTTACTCTTTATCATAAGGATGTCATGTCTTGCAAAATATGGCCCAACAGTCTATAGGGCCAAAAATAGAGGGGAAGCCCAAAAAGCCAAATGTCTTACATAACTAGACATCAAGACGAATGTCATATATGAGGGTTTTCTCATAACAGTGAGGCTGGACAAAAAACTGAAGTGATTTCAAAGACTTAAGTAATAAGTAATTCTTATGGACACAACCATCAATTAAATGCAGGGTCTTGCATTATCCAAGGAGCTAGAGGCTATCTTGTCCATATAGCTATGATATGTAGATCACATCCATAAAATTCCATGATCATTTCTGGTACGGGAGTTACTCAAATGCACATGTGTGCAGTTTTACAGGTCATTATCTTAAAAACTTGTGCAGTTTAGATTAATTGGTGACTTTAAATTGGTCCTGTGAGTGTCAGTGAGTGGATGAGTGGGCCCTGTGATAGACTACCTGTCCAGGGCTTTTTCCTGCCTTTCCCCGGTTCTGTCTGGAGAAAGGACACTCAAGGTGCCTTAAACAGTTTTACATTGTCAAGTACCTTATCTATTGTTACATGGTTTGCTGTGAAGAAGATAGCCACTTATACAAAAACAGTAGAGAAGGCTACTAAAGCAAATGGTGTGATCAGCTCAAAGTGAAGAACAGAAAGTAGAAAATGACACCAGGCTTTGGGTAGTGTTGCAGTCAAGTGAAGATGGTGACTTTAAACAGAATAGGAAGAAAAGAGGCTTGGAAAATGGCAGGCACTGTGGCCCTCCTGCTGCCGCTCTGGCCTTTCAGACTGGAGGCTTACCTGCAGGTGATAGTGTGATGACTCTGTGACAGATGGCGCTGGCGCCATGTAGTCCCTTGGACCCGATTTTTTTTTTTTTCCTATGAACTACTTCTCTGTTGCTTAGGAAATAAAGCAGACTGGCAGGCCAGGAAGCGATTCCCACAGGCTGCTTGCTTCTGCCTGGGCTCACTCGTGATGCTAAGTGCAACTGGCAGATTTAGGACTCAGAGATGCTTGAGGTATTGTAGAGCTGAGGGGGTGAAAAGGAAAGAAACCCTGCCCAAATAAAACAAGAAAAACACAAATTTAAACCAAATACTAACATTGTACTTTTATAGATATTTCTTCTTTTACCATTTGTAACAGTTTCTGAATATGTCTGTGAAATAGCAGAAGAAGAGACTAAGAGTCATATGCAACTCAGAATGAAGTCTGAGTTTCGGTTCAAGAGGAGCAAATAAGTAGTTTGACTGCAAGGCAAATGGATTCCAGATTAAAATATCATGTTTTGCTTCAGGAAAAATGATGATGCACTATTTTATCTTGTGGTCTTCTCTACTTTTAACTTTGGTGTGTAAACTGAGCTGGAGATGGGCGGCAGCTGAAACATCAGTGCAATCCCTAAATATGAAGTGTGGTTAGATGTAGCTCTTATAACATAACTATTTATGACTTGTAAAAAAATAAAATAAATTGACTACTGGTAGAATTAACATTTTGTAGCTGATGAATCTCAGATACCACAGTAGTGTCACTGTGAAATTATGTATAGCTTGAGATTTACAATGTGGAATCTGCAGCCTGTGTTATGAGGTCTGGGTGGGAGTCTGTAACCCTTCACATAAGTGGGTGCTTGAGATGTGAGGATTGCTCTGTGTCAAATGTGTTTTGAGTGAATATATGAAAGATAAGTAGTGTTTGACTTCTGCCTTGTGTGTCTAGTAGCATTACATCAAATGTACAGACAGTTAACTTCTTACTTGCATGTCAGACCAACATGCAATACTTCAACACCTTCTGGTGCCATGAGAAACAAGAATGTATTAAAATACATAACTTCATTATATTTAACAGAAAACACTCACCCAATATACTTTGATTTCTTATGGAAAAATCCCTGAGAAAAACTCCAGTATGTAAAACAAACTCTTATGGATGAGAAGGAAAGTTCAAGTTTATTGTTATGTTCAGACACTATAATGAAATGCTTACTTTCATGTCAGCCACAGACTACAGGCAGTAGTATAATACAAATAGCATCAGTGAATTCAAGATCAGACAAAATATAATAAATCCTCATTATGGACCAACATGTCTTCTCATAGTTGAGAGGTATGAGTAAGTCTTTAAACCCAATTCGTCATGGGGAATGGGGCTTGCAGTTCTTCTCAGTGAATAAGGAATCCCCAGTAAGTGTGGTTCACACTGATTAAGCCCCCTCCTCTTCGTGCACACTGCCTATTGCTACTACCGATTGGATAGTTTAGTGAGGTCCTTGGATCCGCCTGCTGTGGTTGCTCATGGCCTCTGGCATAACGCCTAGAAGATGATCAAAGTTGACTATAGAGGAGGTAAAAGACTATACCCATCTCTGATATATATACTGTATATATTATATATATATGTATGTATATGTATGTGTGTGTATATATATATATATATATATATATATATATATATATATATATATATATATATATATAATATATATATATATATATATATATATATATATATATATATATATATATATATATATATATATATATATATATATAGTGCATCCCGAAAGTATTCACAGCGCATCACTTTTTCCACATTTTCTTATGTTACAGCCAAATTCCAAAATGGATTAAATTCATATATTTTCCTCAGAATTCTACACACAACACCCCATAATGACAACGTGAAAAAAGTTTACTTGAGATTTTTGCAAGTTTATTAAAAATAAAAAAATTGAGAAAGCACATGTACATAAGTATTCACAGCCTTTGCCATGAAGCTCAAAATTGAGCTCAGGTGCCTCCTGTTTCCCCTGATCATCCTCGAGATGTTTCTGCAGCTTAATTGGAGTCCACCTGTGGTAAATTCAGTTGATTGGACATGATTTGGATAGGCACACACCTGTCTATATAAGGTTCCACAGTTGACAGTTCATGTCAGAGCACAAACCAAGCATGAAGTCAAAGGAATTATCTGTAGACCTCCGAGACAGGATTGTCTTGAGGCACAAATCTGGGGAAGGTTACAGAAAAATTTCTGCTGCTTTGAAGGTCCCAATGAGCACAGTGGCCTCCATCATCCATAAGTGGAAGAAGTTCGAAACCACCAGGACTCTTCCTAGAGCTGTCTGGCCATCTAAACTGAGCGATCGGGGGAGAAGGGCCTTAGTCAGGGAGGTGACCAAGAACCTGATGGTCACTCTGTCAGAGCTCCAGAGGTCCTTTGTGGAGAGAGGAGAACCTTCCAGAAGGACAACCATCTCTGCAGCAATCCACTAATCAGGCCTGTATGGTAGAGTGGCCAGACGGAAGCCACTCCTTAGTAAAAGGCACATGGCAGCCCGCCTGGAGTTTGCCAAAAGGCACCTGAAGGACTTTCAGACCATGAGAAAGAAAATTCTCTGGTCTGTTGATACAAAGATTGAACTCTTTGGTTTGAATGCCAGGCGTCACGTTTGGAGGAAACCAGGCACTGCTCATCACCAGGCCAATACCGTCCCTACAGTGAAGCATGGTGGTGGCAGCATCATGCTGTGGGAATGTTTTTCAGCGGCAGGGACTGGGAGACTAGTCAGGATAAAGGGAAAGATGACTGCAGCAATGTACAGAGACATCCTGGATGAAAACCTGCTCCAGAGCGCTCTTGACCTCAGACTGGGGTGACGGTTCATCTTTCAGCAGGACAACGGCCCTAAGCACACAGCCAAGATATCAAAGGAGTGGCTTCAGGACAACTCTGTGAATGTCCTTGAGTGGCCCAGCCAGAGCCCAGACTTGAATCCAATTGAACATCTCTGGTGAGATCTTAAAATGGCTGTGCACTGACTCTTCCCATCCAACCTGATGGAGCTTGAGAGGTGCTGCAAAGAGGAATGGGCGAAACTGGCCAAGGATAGGTGTGCCAAGCTTGTGGCATCATATTCAAAAAGACTTGAGGCTGTAATTGCTGCCAAAGGTGCATCGACAAAGTATTGAGCAAAGGCTGTGAATACTTATGTACATGTGATTTCTCATTTTTTTTATTTTTAATAAATTTGCAAAAACTTCAAGTAAACTTTTTTCACGTTGTCATTATGCAGTGTCGTGTGTAGAAGTCTGAGGAAAAAAATTAATTTAATCCATTTTGGAATAAGGCTGTAACATAACAAAATGTGGAAAAAGTGATGCACTGTGAATACTTTCCGGATGCACTGTATATATATATACTGTATATATATTGGCCGATAGAGAGTGCTATAACCTGACACAGGCACAAGTCCAAGCATTTATTTAGTTACAATTTCAGTGTCCCAACAAGCACAAACACACTCTTTCTTTACTTTATTTTCTTTCCTTTCCTCTTCTTTATTTTTCTCTCTTTCTTTTCTTCTCTTTCTCCTCCACTCTCCTTGGCAAGCTTCATCCTCCTCCTCCTCCCGACTCTGGCTCACTGTGTAGTCTCTGCTGGCACCTTATATAAGGCACCCGGAAGTGCTTTATGTTCTTGGTGATGAACTTTTGGCAGCACTTTTGGGTGTGGTGGAAGTGCTGTGCTCCAGGGCTCAGTGCCTGCTGAGGCACCCCCTGGTGGCACCCACGAACACCAAAGGGGCTGTATCAAACTCCAACTCCCATAGAGCCCTGTGGGAGTCAGAGGCACTGCTATCATTCAGGGCGGCTGTCACTTTGCATTCTGGGGGAGGTAATGTTCCGGCCATATCTCCTCTCCTGCTCCTTCCAGTGTGGAGGCGTCCCGGCCGGGCAATATATATATATATATATGTATGTGTGTGTGTGTGTGTGTGTGTGTGTATATATACACACACTTATATAAACACCAATGTGCGTAACCCCAAAGGATGTGAAGGATGGCAGTGGTGATGTGTTGCCATGGACTTATGCTTCTGTGTATCTGAAACTATAAGTCTTCTAAAGGCAGAACAGTGGAACAGATATAAGTACAGACATATTCTGAAGGAAAATCCAACAGAATACTTCGCAATTAGAAAAAAATTCATTATCCAGCTTGACAGTAACCAAGATACACTGCCAAAGCCATTCTGGACTGACTGAGAAACAAGAAAATGAATGTTCTGAGTTATCCCATTTACAGATCAAAAATCTGATTAATTGAGAATAGATATGTAAAAGGTTCCTGGACCTGTAAATTCTAATCTCCTATTCAACCTGAGGGAATCTTTGAGATTTTTATTGTAAAAAATAGACCCTATTTGCTGTTTCGGGATTTGTAAAGCTACTAGGGATTTGCCCTTAAAGACTCATGAGTGTTATTTCTGTCAAATTTGTCTCTAGAAATTAATGGTTCAAGTTCATCTCATGATGTGACTTTCTTTTACACACATTAGTTGAATAAGTTGTGGTGCAGAGGTTAGTCCTGCCACTACCTCATACCTGCAAACATTCTATAAGGAATTTGTAAATTTTCCCCATGTTAGTGTATGTTTTTCTTACAGTTTGGGTTATTTGGAAGCTCTAAATCAGCTGTGTGTTAAAGAGAGCGGCTGTGTACATAACAATACCCAGCAACAATCTGGAAATCTGTCTAGTCTTTTTTCTGCCTCCTTGCACCTGATGCTGCTAGGATAGTGACACTAAACTGCATTAAATGTGTGTTATAACAGGTGAATTCATCTGCATCCTGTGCCACTTCCAAGGAAAATACAAAATAATGGAAAACAAGGACACCTATATTAAAAGGATTAAACCTCCAATAGGCCCTGGCTCCTGTGACATTGACATGGATTAAGCGGGTTAGATAGATGGATGGATATATGGAAATGCAAATAACACAATTCTGGTTGTGTTAAGGTCCTTTGAGGTTGGTCAGCATAACAAAAATACCTATATGCGTTGTGAAATCAGTCTATTTCTTAGTGGAAAGTTTGATAGAAAGAGTTATTTTGGTAGACCAAGTTTGTAACCCTACACTGTGTTATTGTTAAAGTGAGGAAAATAACTCAGAAATGAATGCTTGCAGGAAAACCTAACCATCAGAGTAATCTCTTCTCCACTAAACAGTTAAATATTTTTCATAAGTATGGATGCATGTGAAGATGTGGCAAGTTATTATCATATAGGAATGCATAGCTGAGATGTCTGTTGATCTTCAAATCCTGCAGTCATGGGTTTAGTTTCTAACTCTGCTCATCTTGCAGTCTGTAACCACATCATGTCACTTTTTTTTACAGATTTCTTTTTTTTATATACCTAGAGTTAATTATTTTCCTTATGTTTTTTTTGGAACTTGCACATTTATTTTTTTCCAGCCCAAAATAGTTTTAACTTTTCTAATTTCATCAGGGCAGCTAAGCAAATTAACTTCTTGGGAGGTTATGAGTTGCCATTAAAGCAAGCAAATATGCTTTGGGAATACTTCAGTGCTGCTGCATTTTCATCTATGAAGCAGTGAAATATTTTGTGCACATATTAACATACAGTAAGAACAGAAAGAAATGAAGAACAAAAGGTAGCCTGGAGCAAAATTATAATCTTTCTGGCCATTGCTTTCCTAGAGGGAGAATCATGATATTCAGAAAGTCTTCAATTTGTATTATCGTCCTCTAACTCGTTGCTGTTTCTGCAAAAAATGAAAACATATAGACTCAAGCCCAAACTGGCTTAACAAACCATTTAAGACCATCCTTGTGTATTTATTATAAGACAGGGGCATTTACACTTTAACATGCAATGCAGTCCATTTTAAAATCCAGTAAATCAACCCATCAGTGACATATAGTGCCCTTTACACAACATGGTTTCACTATCTACAAAACAAATTATTAGAAACTGCAATCATGTAATTTGGGGAAAGGATGGATAGGGGAATATTGTGTATGAGGTAGGTCAATAATTATCTGCAATTTTGTGAAAGTTTTGATTAGGATGGCTGTAGAGCTGGGTGATGTGGCTCAGAATTCAAATTACGATATTTTTGGAATAAATGTGGATATACGAAATTCATTGATATATTTTCATATCCAATTTTACTCAGAAAGAAGTTATGCAGTTATATTGTTCTTATATTTAATTATTTGGATCTGATTGCACAGTAATAACTTTGCATGATTTACTTTATAGTATCTGCATAAACAAATATTCACATTATTGCAGGAAATGGATATAAACATTAATGTAAGAAAGACAGTTTTCTGACTGCATTTAGGTAGTGTAGGAGTAGGTGCTTTAACTACTTAGAAAGATCATATTGCAACATTTTTATTTTTAAGCTATGCTTTGTAAACAAATATACCATAGCAGAAACAAGCAGTCAAACGACTTCACAAATTTTGTGCAAGAATATACAAATCTATCAACTGCTTCTGGCTTTAAAGATGTCCTGTGGCAGGTCATTATGTTACTCCCTGTGCTAAATGCACTTTCTGAGGGTCAACTAGAGGCCTGTATGCAGAGATACTTCTTTGCAATGTGGCTGAGAGCTGGAAAGTTTGGTGTGTGTTCCTTCCACCATGCAATTGGGTTTGTCTCCCTGTCAGTCTCTGCTGCTTGCAGGTAAGTTGAATGTTCAGCTTCAATTTTAAGTCTGTGAGACAATGTGGTAGAAGATGTTGGGCTCTTAAAGAACCTATCAAGGCTTTGCTTCTCTTTTTTGGCTGCTGGTGGTGTTGCTTCAGCTGCTTCTGGAGGTCCCACAGCTAAACCAGGCTGGAACGTAAGATCTTTTAAACCATGGATACATAAAAGAAGCAATTTCTGATAGCTGCAGGGTGGTAGAGCCATCAAACTTCTCCCTTAGATAATTAAGAATTTTGGTCTTAATTGACATAGAAGGGCTCTGTGTCCTCCTGCTGGTGAGCCATGAAGCTGATTTGAAAAAAGGTTTGACACAGGCTTAATATAGGAGACTGTGTCAAAGGCCTGAGCTGAGAGCACATTTGTAAATTCCAGGAGGGGTCAGAGAACGTTATCAGTTGACTCCAGAACATCAATGTCCTGCCAGGTGGGAGCAAGATTCAGGTTTTCTTGTCAGATGATGGCCCGCTGTTGTTAACAACACACTCTGGATAATTGCCGCCCTTGATCCCCATCCTGTAGTGGATTCTGTTATGAGCTCATGGAAAGACAGATTGAGCTCTTTTTGTGCTGCTTCTCCTTTCTCTTTCAAATCAATGGCTTTAATCACATTAGCAGCATTGTCTTTGGTAATGCAAACTTGTTGTGCATCATCTAATTTCCATTTATGAGTCCCAGCGTAATCGTTTCTCCAGGGTGGTCATCTGACATTCTTCATCTGTCAGTTCTGAATAAAATGGACTGTTAGGATCATGCACAGTTCGACTAGTCCACAGATCGGATTTGGTGGAATAGTGACTTATGTTCTGAAGCCGACTCAAAATTTTCTCCTTCACTTCTTTACATAAGTTTGGTAGCGCTTCTTCGTCAAAGTATTTTTGACTGGGAAGGACATATTTGAGATCAATCGTTCTCAGTAGTTTCGGAAATTCATGTTTCTTGACAGTAGCAATGGGAAGCATATCTTTTGAAGTATGGTATGTTAGGGCAGTTGTTATTTCCTTCCATTTGGGACTTGTCTTTTCATACGGTATGCAACGAGAGAATATTGCTGTCACTGTGGTTTGTTTTGCGTAAGTGTGCTTGGTTGTGTTTTGAGCAGAGGTCTTGCTCAGTTTAAGATGTTCTACATACTTTGTAATGTGTTTTGTTTTCAGATGATTGAACAGGTTTGATGTTTTGCTGGTGTTTGTTCCTACTTCTCTCTTGCAAAGTTTGTATATAACAGTCTTTTGTTCCGTATCATTCTCATAGCACTAGCCACTTCTGCTTCCATTTCAGCCATTGCTGGTAAGCCAGAGGTGGGCTTTAGTCACAATTTCAGCGTTTTGCGCTGAGCCCACAGGGACCCGAGTGACATCATTTTGTCCACGTCACTGTCCATGCCAGCTAACAAAGCAACAATGACTGAACAGCAGTGTTATTACTCCAGGCATTCAGAATATATTTCAATATACAAAACCAACTTATCCTGCACTGTAAAAAAATCAAAAAGAACCAAAAATTAAATGGTAATTGTAATAACGGGACAGAAACGGGGAGCCCTTGTAAGCACTGTTTACTCAGAACTACCAAATCCAAATCATAATCCATTAGAAACGTCACAATCTAGGCAGAGTTTGAAAGCCAGTCCATCAGAGGACAGGAGGGGAAGGTAAACAATGTGGCAGAAACACTGGAGTTTATCTGGGGAAACTGGGAACTAAACAACAAGAAGGAGATAATACTGGCATGCTTGCATGAAAACTTGGGAATTAAGGCTCTCCAATAACCTTTAGCCTATATGTATATATAAAGGGAACAAAAGGATACATTGTAAAATATATAGAAAAGCATTGTAGAAAAAGATGGGTAAGTGGGTATTATACAAGTATATTTTAAAATGTATTTTAAAACAGTTTCACGTTGTTCTACATTCAAAAGCACGTGCATTTAATCGCAAACTAAGGGCCTTTTGAAGTACTAATCTCAACATAATTGCAAGACTTGTCCAGGCATTTGTTCTCCCATGATAACTAAGTTATCCATTTCCACCGAGAAGATTCTGCAGATATGCGTTTTATAGTATTTTGCATGTCATCATCAGTTAAGAATTGCGTATCATCCACAATGCTTTTCTAAAGGACCAAAATGAAGGAAGTCTCTTGGTGTGAGGTGTATGCTCCAGGAGCTCCCTTGCATAGCACTATAAAAAGTCATGAGTAATGTTCTCAACATGCAGCCTACTATTTCTAGGTAGCTAGCCGACTCTTGACAGGAACAGCCCATGTTGTTTGCAACAACTGGCCTGTTGCAATTGCTCTAATGTATACTTGTATTTTTGATCCTGTTTCTAGATGTCCTGCTCTCCTCAAACCTGCATAAATAGCAGTAGTCACTCAATTACAGTCTCAGGTGGTCTGTTACATAGCCATCAATAATATATTAACAGCAAACAGCTCTGCCTGTTCAGACCAGTTTTACAAACTGTACTTAAAGTAAGGATTCTTATTAGATTACTTTTTAAAATACACAGGATTTAAAATATATTAGAAAGTATATCCTTTTATTCAACATTTTGCTGATCCTTCTTAGTTTCATTCAGGGTTGCAGGAAGGGATACAATCCTGAGAAGGATGCTAACACATATTTATAGATATTGGAGTGTTGTTGTAATGCTGCTTTCACTTTAGCAGTTTATTTATTTTAAAATGGGCAGCATGGTGGCACAACATGGTGGGACTGTGGTTGATGCTGTTATTCCACAGTTCTGGGGACCTACATCTATTTCTCATCTTCATAGTTAACCCTATGAAGTTTCTAAACTCTCTTCATGTCTATGTGGGGTTTTCCATATCCTCTCACATGGTGGCATTTCTAAAAAGCCCAGGGGAGTAAACATGGGTGAGTACAAGAGTGTGCCTTATGGTGGACTTGCACCCAATCCTGACTTCCCTTGTGACTCACTCCTGGTGCTCACTCCTCAGCTTGGATTCAGTAATTTGATGAATAATATAATTCTTGCAAATGGTAAGGGCTATCAGTCTTAATGTTATTTGGCAAAATCTAAATGGTCTTCTCCACTGCTCAGACAGACAAAGTTTATCTCAGAAATATAGTCTTTTTAACTACATCAAATTATTTTATCACTTGCATTATTGCTTATTTAAATGTGAAACCTTTTATTTGCTGCTAAATAAAAAATGTTAAAGATAGTAGTATTGTGTTGTGCTGTGTTGGCCATAATGAATGCAATCAGAAGTCAACCGAAATTACACCTTTTTTTGGCTAACTGAACAATTTACTGTACAAGTTGCCTGAAGAAGGGGCCTTAGCTTCCTCAAAAGCTTGCATATTGTAATCTATTCAGTTAGCCAATAAAAGGTGTCATTTTGCTTGACTTCTCATTGCAGAATGTTAAAGGTGAACATTTCGGTTCCAGTTACTTCCAAACTGGCAATACACAACTTTTTAAAATTTGCTTCATAAATACTGTTTCATGTTCAGCTTTCAAGCCTTTAAATGAAAATGCTTTCAGCTCTTTTGCTGGCCCTGCTTCTGGCAAACTGCTTTGATTAAATAAACAAACTTCAGTTAGACTGATTGTCATGAGAGAGATTTGTTTTAACTGCGGTGACAGGCTTAGATTTCTGGGCTGAGAGTGATTAGAGGGCCGAGATTAAAATGACAAGAAAAAAGAAGGACAAGGACATAAAGCTGAATATATTAATGTCCATCTTTTTTGTTTTTATGCTCTGGAATATGTTTTTATTTTTACTTTACATTAATTTTCAGTTAAACTAAGAGGTTATGTTTGAAATTTTTTAAGTAACAGTCAAGCAAAAGTAACATTGATATAGTGTATCATGTCTATTAATCCATCCATTAATTTTCTAATCTGTGTAGAGCTGGTGCCAGTCCTGATAGTAGTTGGCACAAGGTGCGAACCAATCCCAGGTGGTATGTCATTCCAGGCCACACTAATTACCAAATCCACAAACACACATACAATGCCAAATTAGAAATACCCATTTCCAAAGGCACGTGTTATATGAATACCCAGAGAAAACCACATAGACATGAGAAGAAGACCATGCTGACTACTCAGACAGTCCTTGGATGCAAACCGAACCCAAGCTTTCAGGGCCTCAGCCCAGCCTAAACATATAGGCAGTTAGGGCAGAGTGAAGTTTTATATGATGGGTGGGATTCATTTGTTTTATGTGTAAAGATGAACACCTCAGAAACTGTGTGAAATGCTCCTCATCATTTATTGAATCCCCTTGTCTTGAGACTTTTGTTGTTATCCATGATGTGCTATTCTAATAATGAGTCAACGATTAATAAGTTGGACAGTAAATTTAAAAACTCCAAAATCGTCAAAAATGAACAGAAACAACAATCAACAAGACTTTCAACAGTATACCTAACAGTGATTTATAGGTATAGTACTCTACGTTCCAGAGATAAAGAACTGAATTCGAGGAAGGAAAGGTGACTTCTTCATGGTCAGTCAGAGAGCCAGTGGAAGAGGGTAAATATTCAGCCTTGTAGTTTTACCACCAGGAAGATGTTGCCTGTGAACGTACATTCATTCTTTCTTTAAAGCAAATATTCAAAAAGGAATAAAGAACTGTCAACGGAGCTCAAAATACCCTCTTCTCCATGTTACTGCTTACATTTACAGTAAATGGCCTATTAGCTTTCCCTGGCTAATTGCTAGTAGCTCATTGTGTCTCTCTGATCATCATGTAGAGAATCTTTTGTTAGATATGAGCATTTAGGTGACTTGGCCACTCTAAAATGATCCGATATGTACATAAGTGTGTCCTTCAATACACTGGTACTCATTCAGTTTTGGAGAGTATTGCAGCAGTCATGAGCTCTGTCCAGTGGGACTCTGATCTAAAATGGGTTTGATGATAGATAATCACTGTCTTCCCACAAAGCTAAACTTGTAGAAAGCAGATTCGGTAAGTGGAAACTTGATGTTATTATGGAGGACATAAGTAAATAGGACTGACCTATTTTGAAGTGAGTGTCCAGTTTTTGACAAAATTGTTTTGATGTTCTAATGGAAGACATTCTGCCTTTGATGAAAAGACTATACCTAATAATGTAAAGTCTACAGAAATTCCTTTTTTTCTTCAACAACATTACTTTGTTATATCAACAAAGACTTTGGGACAACCAATTGTCTTTAGATATCACAAAAATTAGTGAGAAAGAGTTCACCTTTATCCATTGATTGTATTTGGTGATTTAGGGATAAATCCTCCTCGTTGTGGGAAGTCCCATATCTGGTGGTATAAACAAGAAGACAAATAAGATGTAATTTATAGGTAACAAGTGATGGTACTTAAAGCCTCAAATTACATTCAATTACATCACAAAGAAAAAGGGGATATATGCCACACGCATATTAATAATTTTAATAATAATAATAATACATTTTTTATGACTCCTTTCATGACACCCAAGGTCACCTTACAAAGTACGAATTCAACAGTAATATAAAATAGTAACATTAAGAACAAAGTTCAGGAGCCAACATAAAGAGATGAGTTTTACAGCAGTTTTGAACTTTGTAAAAGAGTCCAGTAATAATCAGATGTGAGAAGGAAGTGAGTTCCAGAGTTACAGAATAGGAGAGGGCCCAGGCGCCTATAGTACTAAGGTTATAGGCTGGGATAGAAAGAAGACCAGCTGCTTAAGATTGTAGGGCCCCAGAGGTCTAATGAATATCTGCAAGATAGGTTGGAGTAAGGATATGAAGAGCTTTAAATGTTAACAGTAAAATTTTAAAGTGTATCCGATAAGACACAGGAAGCCAGTGAAGTTGAATTAGCAGAGGTGTGCCATGTTCAATGAACTTAGAACATGTAATAACCCGTGGTGTAGAATTATGGAATGTGTCGAAGCCAATGAAGAAGTTAATTGGGAATGCCAGCTAAAATAGCTTTGCAATAGTCAATGCGAGATGTAATCAAACCATTGACTGGAACTTCTGTACTGTGCTGTGTTAAAGTAGGGCATAATCTAGAGATGTTTCCCAAATGAAAAAAGGCAAGCTGGGAAACATTATTTATGTAAGCAGTAAAAGAAAGATTGTTATCCAGAGTAACACCAAGGCTCTTGGTCTGCACAGAAATGGCTTTAGTGCATCCAGAAATGGAAAGACTAAAGCTACATGCCTTTGCCAGTGTTGATTTAGACCCAATAAGAAGTAACTCAGTTTTAGTGCTATTAAGTCTGAGGAAGATGTTTGTCATCCATCTGATATTGTCATGAAGACATCCAGTAAGGATACTGGGGGCAGAATGGAAGCAGGTTTAGCGAACATGTACAACTGTGTATAACAAAGGAAATGAGTATTGTAGTGACAAAAGATACGTAAGAAGGTAAATAATAAAGCAGGGTGGCCCCCAATACTGAACCCAGGGCTCTTTGACAGGTAGTTAACAATACAAGCTAACATGATGCTTCTGGGACCCTAGAAGTGAATTAAGCAGGTGTAGTAATAAGTCAAATGGATAAAAGGACATCACCCTCCAAGTGTTTTATATTATCAGTATGCACATATGAGCAAATATATCAAATGCTAGCATTATGGTAAAGATTAACACTAAGAGGTCAGATTCATTCTTGGTCCAAAATCATTACCTGCTCTTCTGCATTACTAACATCTTGTTTGTGCACATTTTCTTTTTGAAGTGAGTATTGACAGCCTGTGACTAGGCATTTTGTCATTTACACAAGGATGGCCTCATTGATACAGGAAGGGATGAAGACAGATAAATACATGGAAAGACAGGAAGTAGGATGGGACAGAAAAATGGTTGTGGGATAATTTTTATTCTTTCATGTTAAAAGGATGAAATCATATAGATAAACATTGGGATATAATTTGGAGAATCCACATGGGAAATTCCTGCAATGAACATCTAAACAAGTCATCCCTAATCGGTTTATTATTTTTAACACAATGTATTTTAGCTAGAGTTGAGGAGGTTTTAAGTATTTTAAAAGGCCAGTTTGGCTTCAGTATATATTATAATAATTTTTTAAACTAGAAACAAAATTTTAATGTTAAAGAGTCATATTGATTAAGGAAATTATGGCTTAACCATATAACTCAAAAAATTTCATACCGACTCACAGCTTCAGGATTTGATTGCCAGCCCAGTCAATATTTTACATGTTCTCAACATGTCTAGTTTTGGTTTCTTCCAGGTATAAGATTCTGGTTTACTTTCCATATCCCTATAATGTGTGCATTATATTATTGATCAAAAAATGAGTTTATTTTACAATTTATGTGCATTCATTTCAAGTAAATGTTTAATGCTAAAAATGGGTTTGAGAAAAGGGCTGATTGGATGTACAGATTATATTTGAGATTCTAAGGAAATTAACATAATGAACATAATTTATGAACTGAGTGTAGCTTAATATCCATAAATCACTAATTTCATTTTAAATATTCAATTCATACGCTTGCCACACACAAATATAAACTTACTGTGGATCAATTTCTATTTCAATTTGTTTCTTGTTAAGAGAGGGACACAGCGGACCTTTTAACATTGACATTAATACAAGGTAATTTGGCTCAGGGAATGTGCCATACCATCTAACATCAGTTTGTGTCTCAGTGACCGATACTATTGGAATAGGTATCATCATCATCATTATCATCATCTGACAAAGATAGCACTCCAGCGAGGATTTAAATATAGGATTCTAAAGCTGTGATGCAACAGTGCTAACTACCATGCCGCCTGTAAACATTTATCCAGAAATAAAATTAATAAAATTGCATTATGTGGATTAGAAAACAGATTGATGGTTGATATTTTGAAGTGTACTTGTTACATATTTTTGACTTTACTGAAAGACTACAGGACACATCCCTGGCTATATAAAGCATTTAGTGATTTTTCTCGTATGTCATTCTATTTCGTTTTTCATCAATTTATTGATTTTACTGAATGTGTCTTATTGAGTTTTCAGGGAAAAAGAAGCCAGAGCCTATCCTAGAAACATCAGACACAATACAGCAATTAACACAGCACACTCCTGCACATACCGCAATTCATTCAAACAAATTAGGGCCATAAATTAGCGTAACACACACATACACACACCCTTTATGATGTCAGATGTTACTGTATCTCCTTATGTTAAAATAAAAGGCATACAGGGTTAAAAATCCCTGCAAAAGTATTTCTTATGTTAACTGACCATTCTAAGTGTTGTACTGTGCTGCAATAGTTATTTGTACTGGAGAAACTGATTGGATTGTTCTCTGTTATTGCTTTTGGAATTGAATTTCTAAATCACTCAGCCTGCACTTGTGCTACATCTTTTATTTTGTCTAATACAGACTCAGAAGGAGCAGAAAGCTAGCACTCGGCCAGGTGCCTGAGCTGTACGACTTCGGCTTTAAAAGTAGAGGGGTTTTTGCGTCTTGGCCTAGATTCATAGTATGTTTCTAAGCTATTCATCCATTTTTGTTGAGCTCCTACTGGAAGTGAAAATATGTCCTGGAAAACTTAAGACCTAGTTTATTTCTTATTACCCCTGTATAAAAGATCATGCACATGCAGTGAGGTAAATAAGAGTGATTTTATAGAGCCCAAGGTAGAGTGATTTCTGTGAAATGCATGCAAAATTAACAGTGCCAAAATGCAGCACAATGAAACAAAAGACACAGCCCATTTTTCCAATAATTTGGACAAGACAAATGTCAACCTCACCTTCAACAGGGCAGAAACTATTGTAAAAACCATATGAAGCTACAATGCCTGCTAAGTGGCTTCAAATTAAGTTTCTTAATTTAAAATTGAATGGGAATCAACCTGTATATGAGATTCATTTCACTTTGCAGTCTGCCCTCCCTGAGGAGGGCAAGGAGTAGTAACCAGTGACATGAAGACACATAGTTGTCTCTCATGGACCTTCTCTTTCCTTTATTTTGAAATGTATCGATCATCACTGGACATCATGGTGGTTCAATGGTCACGGACACTGTCTCAGCATTCAGAGGTTGATTATAGTCTGTATGGATTTTGTAGGTTCCCCATGTCGGCATAGTTTCCCTTGAACTTCAAAAACTGTGTATTAAGATAAGTGGAATTTCAGAATGGTCACACAATGTGAGGGAGTGTGTATTGTTATAAACTGGCACCCAGCTGAGGATGAATTTATGCCTTTCACCCAATGAATCTAGAATAAACTTGGGTCCATGCAATGGTTCATTGGACATAAAGGGATAAAAAATGGCTGAATGGATTGTTCATAAACATGAACTAGCATTTGAATTTCTGCCCACCTGAAAACTACACAGCGTAAAATAAAACAATTTTTCTGTGACATAGTCCTTTATTTGACCGACAGCTTTCACCAAAGAAAGTTACAACATTTGAGATACATTTCCTTTGTTTTGCCATTTGGAGCAGTTGAAGTAACTTGCTCATGGTCACACAACGTCAACAGACAGGATCTGAACCCATAAGCTCAGATAGATAGATAGATAGATAGATAGATAGATAGATAGATAGATAGATAGATAGATAGATAGATAGATAGATAGATAGATAGATAGATAGATAGATAGATAGATAGATAGATAGATAGATAGATAGATAGATAGATAGATAGATAGATAGATAGATAGATACTTTATTAATCCCAAGGGGAAATTCACAAACTCCAGCAGCAGCATACTGATACAAAGAACAATATTAAATTAAAGAGTAATAAAAATGCAGATAAAAACAGACAATAACTTTGAATAATGTTAATGTTTAATTGAAGAGTCGCATAGTTTGGGGGAGGAACGATCTCCTCGGTCTGTCAGTGGAGCAGGACAGTGACAGCAGTCTGTCGCTGAAGCAGCTCCTCTGTCTGGAGATGACACTGTTTAGTGGATGCAGTGGATTCTCCATAATTGATAGGAACCTGCTGAGCGCCCGTCGCTCCGCCACAGATGTCAAACTGTCCAGCTCCGTTCCTACAATAAAGCCTGCCTTCCTCACCAGTTTGTCCAGACGTGAGGTGTCCTTCTTCTTAATGCTGCCTCCCGAGCACACCACCACGTAGAAGAGGGCACTCGCCACACCCGTCTGATAGATCATCTGCAGCATCTTATTGCAGATGTTAAAAGACTCAAGTCTTCTAAGGAAGTATAGCTGGCTCTGTCCTCTCTTGCACAGAGAATCAGTATTGGCAGTCCAGTCCAATTTATCATCCAGCTGCACTCCCAGGTATTTATAGGTCTGCACCCTCTGCACACAGTCACCTCTGATGATCACGGGGTCCATGAGGGGCCTGGGCCTCCTAAAATCCACCACCAGCTCCTTGGTTTTGCTGGTGTTCAGGTGTAGGTGGTTTGAGTCGCACCATTTAACAAAGTCCTTGATGAGGTTCCTATACTCCTCCTCCTGCCCACTCCTGATGCAGCCCACGATAGCAATGCCGTCAGCGAACTTTTGCACGTGGCAGGACTCCGAGTTGTGTTGGAAGTCTGATGTATATAGGCTGAACAGGACCGGAGAGTCTGAGATTTGAGATTTGATCTCAGGGTTTGAGATCTGCAGCTTTAACCACTACACAACACTTTATGCATGTGTTCTCATTGAAAGGCACTTCATAAAACCAAAATTACAGTTTTTGTAATTATGTATCAAGATTAAGTTGCCTTCAGTATGTCCACCTTAAAGCTCTCCTGCATACAGTATAAGTAGCCAGGTTAGTTGTGAAAGGAACATTACAGTGGACTCTTAGATTTCTTTTT
This sequence comes from Erpetoichthys calabaricus, assembly GCF_900747795.2. Lineage (NCBI taxonomy): Eukaryota > Metazoa > Chordata > Cladistia > Polypteriformes > Polypteridae > Erpetoichthys > Erpetoichthys calabaricus. The sequence continues at coordinate 150,896,490 of NC_041402.2, read as the reverse complement.
TGCATTGATATGGTTAAAAGCCTTAGCAGAAAGTGAAAGGATGAATGAATTGTTAAGAGAAGGAATCACTTTCCAATGACTAACGACTGCTGTTCTTTGAAGATTGGGATATTATTAAATATGCCACAAGAGAGCAAACGTCAGATGACGGAATGGGAGTCTAGAGGACAGATTGGCTTCAGGTGACTGTTTTGTAGAAAATCTGGAGCCAATTAACTTCAAAAAAACTGCTGAGCCCTAAAATTGACATATTTATTTATTTTCTATACCATAAGAAAAAGTTTAAAAAAAATGTTTTTTTTTCAGAAGAAAAAAAACTGTCTTTTTGAAGTGATTTAATGAAATTTGCACAACTGCTGAGTGGAAAGCTGATATTGGCTCTCAGAGGGTGGTCTGGGTACAAATATCTTGGAACAGAGAGTCTGTGTTAGTAATCCTGAAACCCTGAGTGGAGGGAGGGAACCGATACAAGGGGTATTCACCCACAATGCTGTGGATGGCATTGTTGGAAATTCTGTTATATGTGTGGTTCTAAGGTGACTAAGAAAATTGTCCTCTTGAAATAAAGTCTTGAGAAAAAAAAAAACGCTTTGTAGTTCAGTTGAGAGTTTAATTTTTGACATGTATAAAGTTTATATTCCATACTTTTCCTTAGTTTCTTGCTAACCATTTGCTGGACCTGCTAAAGTGAACATTTTTGGATCATTGTGTGCTATAACCTATTCTGGCAGCTGTAGGTGCAAATCAGGAGCAAACTGTGGATGGGATGCCAGTCCATTGTATGGATGGCATGTAAACTGACTCATGGTTGGCAGGCTTAGAGTTTCCAAGTAATCAAATCCTGACAGCTTTTGAATGTGGGAGGAAAACCCAGATGAGTGCCTGGAGAAAAAACCCACATAGACACAGAACAACATGCTGACTCCATATAAAGACTGACTGGGCTCAGATTTGAACTAGCGATCAGAGGCAGCACAGATGCTGAATCTCATAGGCACTCAGTTCAGAGCTCAACAAATCTTGAAGAAAATGATTTTTTTTTATTTGTGGGTATTATATTAAAAAAACAAGGTGATCTTTTGGTATAGTTAATTATGTTTATGTTTATATGATAAAATATACATTTGTAACAGATCATCCTTAAATTGGTCTTATAACTGTACACATATTCTCAAGTTGTCTCTATCACTTTTTTTAATACTTTGATTACCTCTCACACTCTGATGGTTGAGTTAGATGAATCTACATCTCTAAACCAGGCTGATGTGAGTGCAGGCATGAGTGTGTAATTTTGATACATACTGTAGCATTATATAATGATAGATTACCATTTTAGACTCGAGCTTCCTATAACCCAGTCATGGAGAATTCTGGTTCTAGAAACGGGTAGATGGACATTTGTAATTTTGTACTGCTGTACAGAAAATCGGGCTGTTTCTGACAGGGTATGCAACACATGTTGTAGTCCAGAAATTAATTTTGTCACGTATCATGTCTTGACTAATGTAACACTTTACTGGCAAAGCCACTGTAGATGTTTCAAAATGCAGTAGCATGTCTTGTATTCAACCAGCCGAGACAAGCACATGTCACTGTTCTTTACAGGTCACTACACTGACTGCTTGTAGCAGCACTTACTAAGTTCAAATCCTTGACACGAATCTACAGCATATTTATTGGGTCACCACCTATGTATATAGAGCCATTCATGAGGTCTTTTGCTCCTTCTTGCCCAGTCAGGTCTACTAATAATCAGTGTCTAATGTTAGCACCTGTATGTGGCATTAAATCTCAGTCTACACTCTGTTCATGTGTAGCTCCTAACTGGTAGAGTGAGTTGCTTACCTCCATTTGAACTTCCTCTCTGCGTCAATTTTGTATCCATGTTTTGTAACATCACTCTCCAGATGGAAGTTACTCAATTATGTCAGACCGTTTTTGTATGTTGCTTTGGATTAAAATAGTTGCTAAGTAGGTAAATGTACTGCAATTTTCATCTCAAAAATGTGCGTGTTAGGCAAGTGTCACACAGCATGTTCTTAAGTTGGAGAATATGTCACACTTATTATGAGATCAAAATGCTTAGATAGCCTATCAATGTGGAGCACCTTTTTCTTTTGCCACTCTGTCATGGTACCACAAAGAGGACGCAAGTCATTTAGTGTGTTGGCAGGTCAGGATTACTAAATTGGCCCTGTGAAAATGTACAAGGATTATTTCTGACCTTGACCAATGCAACCCTGATCTGGACTAAGCTGGTTTAATAATTCTAATAATGGATATATGTGTAGATGGGACTGCACAGCTAGTGTATGACATAATAAACTTTAGTTTCTCAACATTAATCTGTGTAGCATTTTTTATACAACATTTCATATATTACAGTATCTAGGCTAACCGCGATTTCAAGCAATAAAGTTTTTTAGACCCCCACAATTGATTAGCAGCCTCAGGCAACAGATATTTATTTTCTGTTGTTAATTGTTAAATCACAATGTACTTTGCTACACATTAGCAGTTATTCTTGAGTTTACCTAAAAATAAGAAGTGGGACAGTTCATATTTTAAAGTTACTTCTAAGCAAGTTTGAAAGTTATTCGTATTATTTGGTATGCATTATTATTATTATTATCAATAATAATAATACATTTTATTTATATAGCACCTTTCCCATGCTCAAGGCACATTAGTTAGTTGTGGGTGTCTTCGTGGTGCAGTGGTTAATGCTGCTGCTTTGTGGATCCAGCATCAGATACTGGTCGTTGTTTGTTTGGAGTTTTCATGTTCTCTACATTTCTCCATGAGTTATTTTCTGGATATTCTGGTTTTCCCTCCCACATCCTTAAAGACATTCATATCAGGTTAATTGTTGATCCTAAATTGCCCCTGTGATGGGCTGGTAACTCATCAATGACTGGCTTTTGTCTTACATCCAATGACAACTCATGACTGTACATTGAATTAAGTGGTCCTTTAATATATGATAGCATGTCATGGTCATTTATCAAATTACTTTTCTAAGGCTACTTACAAAATCATTATACATAAAAACACTTTTGAATGATTACAAAGTACAAAGAAGTCTAATACAACAGTTAGTCCCAAAGCTAGATGAAAGCTGTCACTTAAACACAACTCAAGTTCTTATAAAGGAGGAGGAGAGAAGAGTGGTTGAAGCCTAAACAGTACACAGATGATTTGTGAAGAGGCATCTAATTATTTATACATTTGGAGCAGTGTGAATAGTCATGGGAAATTCATTCCACAGTCTGTGAGCAAAAATTGAGAAACTTCACCCATTTTGATTGAGAGGAGGCCCAGTCAGCAGACAGGGCAAAGAACAAGAATGGATACTTCTTATATGGATATAACTGTACAGTACAGAGGAACAACAAAAGACAAAGAGATAAGAAAGCAATATCATAATCCAATTTCTATCCTTAAGATGGAGCTGAGCACAATCCACTTTCTTTCCTGTCTTTTCCAACAAGATCATTGACAAGGAAAAGCTGCTAAAGTTGCATTCAGTGTTCAGGGAGGCTTACATGTGAGCTGATTGCCAAGCTTCGATAAGACTTATATCTTTGTCTAGCTCTTTGTTGTGCTCTCAACAAACATCTGGAGTCAATTGACCTGCTGGACTGTGCCTCCTGGATCTTTATTTAACTTTAGCATAGTTGGAATGCTCTGCTGTTTCTTGCAGCCATTAACAACTTAAGTTTACAGGAGCACCTTCCAGTCTCAGTGGATTAAAGGCAGTGGACGAACTAGGGATTTTATTCTTAAACATCTGCTTTTTATTACTGCCTTGCATTTCCAAAAAATGAACACCGGAAGCCAAATTCTTGCGGCTTCAACCAGGTTGTTTCGTGGCCTAGTGCTATATATGGTTTTTTTTTACAAGCTGACCACCTGTCTTTTACTAAATGGAGATGGGGTTAGGGAAGCTTAAAACAATAAGCATGCCTAATGAAATTGTGAAAAAAGCAAAAGAAATTAAGGTTCATTTCATATACTGTCTTTCACTTGGCTGTTAAGAATCTATCCTATTTTATGGTATTTAAACTCCTTTAATAAGCTCTTACACCTCAACTTTAATTGCCCACCTAGCACTGTCAGACAATTCATTAAAGCTAAAATGGCCTATGCAAGCTTCATTGCACAGCTGTATTTCCAGTGCTCTTCTACACTAGGCGTGATTGAAGATAAGCCTTAGTGGTCAGAAGTTACATTTTATATGCTGTTGACCAAATCATTACAACACGACCAACAATATGTCCTTTCATCCCCAAATGTATCAGTGGTATGGTAAGAGGATCACGTGCTATGTGTACACATGCATTTGATCAAAGCTATGAAGATCTTAAAGGGGAAGTTCATCTTTCTTGTTATATTGTTTGATCTTGTTAATATACAGTTTTTATATCTGTTGCTTGGATTTCACATTTTTGGAGTGACCTTAAATAAGCTTAAAACTTTTTTAATTAGCTGTTTATCAGATGGGTGCCATCAATACATGTGACTGCTGGCTGTGCCCTCTGTTCCAGCTGCGGTGGGCTGGTGCCCTGCCCAGGGTTTGTTTCCTGCCTTGCGCCCTGTGTTGGCTGGGATTGGCTCCAGCAGACCCCCGTGACCCCGTAGTTAGGATATAGCGGGTTGGCTAATGGATGGATGTTTATCAGATTGCACTGTATTAAACAAAAGATTTGTAATTTTCATAAAATAATAACTACTTACAGTACAGTATACCATATCTTCATTAGAAGTCTTTTCGAATACTCACAGGACGCAGGATGATGCAGAATTGTCTACTATTGTTACTTCATGATAAGATGAAGATGTCCAAAAATGTGCTAGTTAGGCTAATTGATAACCCTTTGTGAAACTGACTGGGCCCTGCTATGTCCAGGCCTATTTCTTGACTTAAGGTCAATGCTGGTGGGATTTTCTCCTGCCTACCCAATCCTGAATTGGATTAAGTAGGTTTGAGAATGTTACGTTTTTTAGATAGATAGAACTTTATTTGTCCCCATGAGGAAATCTGGCTTTTACAGAACACTTTAAATAAATAAATACATAAATGGATAGATAAATATATATATACACACACTATGGTCTGAACACACACCAGAACGACTAAAAAGGAAGAAAAATTTAAAAGGAAAGAATAGAAAATTTATGACGTTGTAGTCACTGTCACAATGAGGCATTACTTGTATAATTCTTTGGCTGAAAGTACTCAGTGTTAGCGTGTCAGAGAGAAGATGCGCACCATTGTTCATAATGACACTCAGTTTTGTTTTAATTCTTTCCTTTGCTCCAGGGGATTCTGAGTGCATCCCATAATTGAGCCTGGCCTTTTCATTGTTGATTCTTTAGGCATCTCTGAAAGTGATGTTACCAACCCAGTACACCACAGCAAAGAAAACTGTACTGGGTATCACAGACTTGTAGAAAATGTGAAGGATGTTACTTTCTATAGTAAAGGAACACGGTCTCCTAAGGAAGAAGTGTCTGCTGTGCCCTTTCTTGTATCCTTCCTCTGTGTTCAGAGACCAGCTTAATCTGTCATTAATGTGGAGCCCCAACTACTTGTAGGAGTGCAACACCTCTACTTCCACTCAATGAATAGATAGATAGATAGATAGATAGATAGATAGATAGATAGATAGATAGATAGATAGATAGATAGATAGATAGATAGATAGATAGATAGATAGATAGATAGATACTTTATTAATCCCAAGGGGAAATTCACATTATATATATATATGTGAATAGTGACCGGACATAGAGTTTCTTTGGTGTAACGAAAGTCAATAACCAGTTCCTTGGTTTTTCTGGTGCTAACATGCAGATAATTCTCTTTGCACCAAGAAGCAGTTCTCCACCTGACTCCCATACTCTGTTTCAACTCTCTTATCGACACCCCATAAGTGCAGAATCATTAGAGAATTTCTGCAGGTGACATGACCTGGTGTTATATTTATAGTCAGATGTATACAGAATGAAGCGTAAAGGAGACAGGACTATTCCTTGTGTTGTTCCAGTGCTGCTCACATCCATATTAGAAACACAGTCCTTAAGTCTCACAAACTGCAGTCCGGCCAACAGATAGATTTTAACGTTGTTTAATATCTTTAAACCTGTCTAAACTCACTTTGTGTAAAGAAGTATATAACAATGCATTGAATTTAATGAAAGTGAATGAAAATCAAGCTGAATTAAATTTCTGCTTCCAGTGTAAATAGGAAAATGGCAACACAAAATCTCATTTTTAAAGTTTCACTGCATTAACAGATTTTCTTCTCATTTACTGACATATTGCAGCAGTAGTTAGTTTTTATTGCTGCTTGACATGGAAAACATAAAAGGAATAACTGCTAAATGTTACCCATCATCACTGACAGTAGAACATTTTAGTACAAAGCTTAAAAATTTTTTGCATTATGAAGCAGGAATTTTTCTACTAAATGGCAGCCATCTGATTTTCTTTTTAAATCCTGATCCTGATGAACCTGTTTAGTGTCCGAAAGAGCAAATGAAGGAATTCACCCACTTGAAAAGAAATGACTGCAAGCCTGTTGTGCAGGCTGCACAAAAGAAACCTGTGTGGGTAGATTAAAGAAAATGCAGGTAAGCATGGCCGAGGCATTGGCGGCTCATCAGGATGCTGCCAAGATGGGATTAATGTTTTGTCAAGTGTGATTACCAATTATCCCGAGACATTCTCTTTCCACTGTGTCTTCAAAGGCTTTTTAATGATCGAGAAGAGAATAAAATGAATCTTCCCTTTGAGATCAATAAAAGATGGTCTATAGGAATCAACTGGTAATGTTATACTAAACATATTATGATTCTGGCCATCGAACAGTGACAGAGTGTGACTTTAAGGCAAACCCAAGGGATAAAAATAAAAATTAAAAATGCAACCCCATGAGAAAACATATAAAGGAAACAATGCACCTTAGTGGGCCATGCTGGTGTATTTTTTTAAGTTTATCTCACACAAGCAGCCTTGTTCACTTGTTCACCTCCAAGGCTTTGTAAATTTCACCAGCTAAATCTTGCCTTCTGCTTTAGACTGTTAGCCATTGCATCCATGTTATCTTCTGCAGAAAAAGGCATTTGGGAAAATGGGGAGGACATAAAATTTTCCCTGAAACCACATATTTCAGTTTTGATCTCCTCAAGAACAGAGGCTATGGTGCTCTCCATAACCTCCTAAAATATATAAATAATCGTATGTCCTCTACTGCCTTATAAAGTGCTATTCTGGATACCAGAGGGGTTTTCTTATGTTTCTTGTAGTACAGTATATTTTCATATGATAGCTAATGCGGGATCATTTGCAAAGGAAAGAATTTGTTTTGGGCACCCCATGCAAATGACTTACACCCATCCCCGGTATCACTGATCACTGGAAGGAAAATGGAATGTCTATAGAATCTTCACACTAACAAAGAGAACACATTCAAACTCCACAGACAGGAGCGTCTTCAAAGACCCAAGGGCTGATTAGGCAAGGGTTTCACAATGTTATTCAACTGTCCAGGGTTAGTTTACATTCTGTACTGTCAGAACATGCAATCACTTTCTTTCGCCTTACATTTGATTAATTTACTCTGGCAGGGTTGCGGTCAATTCAGGAATGAGCTCAATAATTCCAGTTCAAACAAGGAAATGGAATTGGAATTCAGCAACAACTACAGGAAACTGAACTGGAATTGAATTGGAGTTTCAGGAAGTGGAATTCAATTCAGTGAAATTCTGCCAAATTCCACTTATTGCTGTTTCTGAGAATTTATTTGGAATTACATGAAGGGTAATACATGTGACCTTTAATTATGGTGCCTTACAAATACCAAGTTATAAATAAAAAGTAATTGATGAAATGTAAGTAATTAACAATTGATAAATGATAAGTGACATGGGCCAAAAGTATCTGAATATACTGTTAAAAGCAGTATATGATTACCAGTTCAATGTAATAAATGCTACCACATGATATATGTCTCAAACTACAAAATAATGAGCCTTGTTCATTCATGTATATCATTCACATATTTTGTGAATTTCCCATTGGGATTAATAAAGTATCTATCTATCTATCTATCTATCTATCTATCTATCTATCTATCTATCTATCTATCTATCTATCTATCTATCTATCTATCTATTGACTTTTTATTGCATCAAATAATCATCATTTCCTGAAATTTGGCATCACTAAGATTGCCTCTCTTAGGCCTAAATATCTTGCCTGAAATATTGAAAACAAGTTTCACAGGAGTAGATGAGTCAGGAACAGCTAGATACTGATGTACAATTTGAGATAATCAGGAGAACCGGTTCTGGTTGTCCTTCGAGTACAGGAGAGCATCCGACTCCTCAGTATGTCACGGTAGGCTTGGGTAACTTGGCATCTCCTCTGATGCTGGTAACTCAGTAGATGTGGATGGGATTTGGGTGTCCATAAATGCAAAAAGTTTTGTTCTCTTTTTTTGGTGGTGCATAGCAATGTATTTGCTATTTTTGATAAAGAGAGTGAAAGCATCTTCTTTTTCAGAATGTCTTTGATGTTTTGTCTTTCTCCACCCATGTAATCCAGAGTTCATCCACAAATCAGATCTTCAGAACAGTTCAAAACCGTACACAAAAAGCAATCCAAAAGTCAACCAAAATCTTTCCAGTCAAACTCACAGAAAATCTCCAGTCTCACACTTTTAAAATGGGCCCTAATTGGTTTCCATTTATACTCGTTGGTTATGAACATTGCATTGAATTCTGAGAAACATTTTAATCCAATTTAAGAAAATCTTGTTAGGGACATTAATGTGCAGAGTGACACATGCAAATGAGACAAATTTCATATTTTACTTTTTATTTATAACATAGATTTGTGAAATTAACATGCATAACGTATAAAATATCCGTTACTCTTGTATTTCTTTTATATGTTTGTGATTTATGTAATTCATATTTAATGTACTGTAGACTATTTAGCAAATCAAGTCAAATTATCTTATAAAGTGGAATTTATTTGAATTGAATTCTGTTTCCTGACATTCCAATTCAATTCCAATTCCATTTCTCTTCAGCTGCATGCAATCCTAATTCCAGTTCCAATTCCTGGAAGTGAATTGGAATTTACCAGCATTCTCAATTCAGTTCATGATTGGTCCCAGCCCTTAACTCTGGAGCAGGGAGGCAGCAGCTGTAAGAACTCGCTCATTCATATACTCATTTAACCAAATTTGAATAATATTGGTAAATCAAATAATATGTGATGGACAAAACAGTTGGGTTTAAAATAAAATGTACTTGTGAGAACAACATGTGGCACATTTCCCTGTGGCAGAAATAAGCAGAGGGCTCATAACACAGGAAGTTAAGTTGATGGGACCATTCCACACTGAAGAAGAGTCACTTTTATTTTTTCAGGTGATATCGCTCTATTTTTTGTCAGGCTGGTCAGCTTCAGATTCTAGATTTGAGCCCAGGAAGAGACCAGGCAGTCATGCTACATTGCCAAACTCATACAAATGTCTTTCTAGTAATGGCATAGGGTGAGGTTACTTGCTTTATTTTAATGGCACAAGTTCCAGTCAGCACCTAATATGTGTGTAAATCACTTTCCTATCTCCTTTTAAAGTGAAAAAGATGAAACTCTTACAGATGTTCATGCCCAACAGAGCTTGTTGGCTGCTGGGAGGACTGCAGACAGCACATTTGTGAATGACAGATTGAGTTCAGGACAGATCCTCTGCGATTTGTGTGCTTCACAGCTTTACAACTCTTTATAATTCTCACACTCTGGCACAGCCCATCATCCAGCTTTGCTGGCGATCAATCATACAACAGCGAGTCAGAAGACAGTCAGCCATTCCCTTTCCATTTCTTCTTTGCAATTGCTTTGTCAGTTCAGCGTGTTCACCTGCACCTTATATTTCTTATGCCCTTTTAATTTGGTGGAGTTTAAGAAGTCCTGCTGATTCTTATCTTGCTTCAGCATTCCTCAATCAAATGTGGTAACAGCCATATCAACAATATGGCATTTACCTGACCCAAGAACTCCTATATCTAAACACTCTGCATGTGGAGAAAGTGAAAAAAGTGGGCTGCTGCCTGCAAGGTTGTTGTGATTTTAGATAGCAAGCTGCCTGGAGGATTAGGATTGCAATTTTAAGGCACTGCTTTGTATCTTTCGTAGGCCAAGAGGCACATATGGTTTTACTGAAGCAATTTGGAATTTGCTTTGTAGATTTCATTGGCCAGCAAAACAGCAATAAAAATAGGAAAGGCAAGCACACCTGTTAGCCTTTTGATACATTTTGGGAATTCCATAAAATGCTAATGTGTCAATAAGAATCAAAAAGTAACATAATAATAATAAACCTAAAAATTAGAAAAGGTGCAGTCTTCAGGCACAATCACCTGTAGGGTCTTGTATAATACAGAAGAACAAGTCACCTTGAAGTGGCAGAATAAAACAGACAGACTTTGTAGAATAATGAAGTTTGTTTCATATATGGAATCTGTCTGTATATGATATACAGCAGAGTCTCGCTTATCCAATCTTCTCTTATCCAACATTCTGTATTATCCGACGTCTCACCGCAAAAAAAAAACAAAAAAAAAAAACGCATCAATCAGCAACAAGAACTGCAAGTTGTGAGCGTGAGTGTACTCTATTTTTTGTTATTTTGTTGTAAAACATGATTACAGTGGATTATGTGGCTGGCCCTCTCTGGCGTGCGTGTCTCTCACGCGCGCGTATGTGTGCGTGTGCATCTCTCTCATGCGCATGTGTGTGTGTGCGTGTGCGTCTCTCTCTCGCGTGTGTGTGCGTGTGTGTGCGTGCGTGCTTGCGTCTCTCTCGTGCGTGTGTGTGCATGTGTCTCTCTTTCTCTCGCGCGTGTGTGTGCGTGTGTCTCTCTTTCTCTTGCGTGTGTGTGCGTGTGTCTCTCTCTCGTGCGTGTGTGTGCGTGTGTGTGTCTCTCTCTCTCTCATGCGCGTGTGCATATGTCTCTCTCGCATGTGTGTGCGTGTGTCTCTCTCTCTTGCGCGTGCATGTGTCTGTCTGTGTTTCCTCTCTCTAACGCTGCACAGGGAATGCACAGGGAGAGACTGAACACGTGCAGAAATCATCAGCGCGCACAAACCGAAAGCGAAACTGGCTTGTTCCTATACTGAGTGTGTGGTCATGCACAGAGGCAAAAGTTTGGCGAACTTTTTGGTCATAACCCAATTTGTACGTGTTCAGAGATGTTTGTGAACTGAGGTTCCACTGTATTAGGCTCGTAATGTGTAAAATTATAACATAGATTGACGTTTAATAGGCTTTCTCTTAACACCTCCCATTATCTGACATTTTCGTTTATCCGATGTTCTGCCGGCCCGTTTATGTCGGTTAAGCGAGACTCTACTGTATTTGCACACCCATACATATGGGGTTCCCTATTTGTTTTTCTTTTCTGTTTTCTCCATTTTTCTTCCTACATCCTAAAGATTTGCAGGTTAGGTTTATTACTACCATGTGAGTGATGGCTATAGTATTTAGTTGTTTTTTGTTTCTGTTTAGGGGTTTTACGTATGAGGAATGTACAGTATTTATGAATTTATTTTTATGATTGATCTTGAAAATCAAAAGTTTATTTTCTCTACTGTTTTTGTTTTGTTTGTTTATGAGATGCGCGCTTTATTGGTCACAAAGCTGTGATCTTCGTGCTATTGATGACACATGGATTGACAACATAAATAGGGTGCAGCTAACGTAATCAGGGAATTTAAAACACTTCAATATTCCTTAGTAATAGTTAGCTTTCAAACAAGTAGGCCCTAGCAGTATGATTTATATTCTGGCACATTCTCCTTTCATTTTCATGTTCCCCTGGTTACTGATTTCTTGATTTTGTGTGGCTTCCACAATATCCTGACTGCTGCTTATCCTAATTTTGGCTACTTTAATCATCTCATGGCTTTATTTTTCTCACAATAATCCGTGTGCATCTTTGCACATCCATAACAATAATCAGTATAAATGGTGGCCTAGGCAGGGTTGGGTCTTCCATATTAAATAATTCTTCCAGTGTGGTCTCTGATTCTTTTCGGCAAATCTATATTGAAAAAGGCAGAGTGGTGGCTCATAGGCTAGGGATTTGCACTGGCAATCGAAAGGTTGTTGGTTCAAATCCCACAAATACCAAAAGTGACTCTACTCTACTTGAGCAAGGCCCTTAACCTGCAATTGTTTCGTCCTTGGAATGATGTTAATCTGCATCCAGCCTTGCATGTAGGCCCTCCAAATGCAGGGAAAAACCTGGGGGTTGGTGGCAGAATTGGCACTCCAGCCACCTTAAAAAACCTCATACTGTTCCACTCCATTTGAACTAGTGTGGTGCTGCACTTGGGTCCTAATCTGGGATCCTGATTGTCATGTGGTGGGTGCGGCAATGCGCTGTATCAGCGTGTGCTCCTAACCTATATTGAAATAAGGCAGCACAGAAATTGGATCAACCCTGGATGAAGTGTCTGTCATAGGGCACACAAAGGGCACACACAGGAATTAATTTAATGACTTTATTTGAGAAAGTACACAAATCATAATTTGATCTATGATCAATCAGTTGGAAATGTCATAAAATATATTTTTGAAGAAGGGTTAGAAACTTAAAGTTTATCTAATGGCTTTGGCTCTCGGGCAAACAAACACCCAAACACACAATCATACAGTGATTTCAATAATAAATGAACCTCTTTATCACTTTTATTTTCTTTAATCAGTCAGGTTTGATCATTTATGTTCTGCCAAAGCAGATGACAGTCCTAACATGAATAATTTCATGATTTCAGTACGCCATCCACCTGGTAATAGTATTGGGTGGTGAGTGCAAAGTGTTAGGACTTGATCAATGCAAGTCAAATTGGAAAACTAAAAGAGAATAGCAGCTGTTCTTAAGTAGGTGCTTAAATAACTTAAAGACACTGGAGAGAGAGTGAGACAGTGAAAAGGAGCATGTAGAGGAAAAGCCAAAAGATATACAGTAGAACCAGGGCTCCAAAAGAAGTTCTTAACGGTGCTGGGGGTGTGCATCACAACTGCTGAACAAGCATTGTGAATGACAGAAACAATTTTCTTCCTCTGAAGTTTGAGTTCTCAGACATTTTTCTTTATTCCCTACTATCATCTCAATGTGCAGTTAAATAATTCTTCATTCATGGGAATTGATTGTAACACATGATCCCTATCACAAGTAAAACTCTTTCTGGGGCTGGACTGTTCCAATAGACACAATAGTTTGTCTTTTGGTTACATTTGTATCTTCATTTATTACATTCATTAGTTCATGATTTAATTTATCCACAAAAGAAAAGAGAACAACATATATCAAAAATGATGACAAAAGTTTGTGATCCTTTACAAATGATCTGTATTTCACTATTAATCTGATCAAAAATGTAATTTCGTCCTCATGTATAGCCTAATAAAAGATGCAAATAAAACAAATATTCCATTATGTTTGGAGAACACAATCTAAAATTCAGTACTCCCAGTAAAAGTTTTACCTGACAAATATCATCTCACAATTGTGGACCTGTATTGTGATGTTCAGACTGTGACAGATAACAAAAGGTTTGTTATTTTTTATCTAGGATTTTGCTGTTTATCTCATACATGTTGCTATGTTTGCTGTTAGATTCCAGTTAACACTGTGAAAGAGCTGGTCACCCTATGCTTTTTGAACAAATTAATTATTTTTGTAATGGGCATTGCTATCATGTGCAGAGAGTACAGTGAACCTCTTATTTGAACATGCTAAAGAACATCTCACCTGAGGGTGAAAATACCTGAATATTATAGTAATTTGTGTGTTACATGGGAATATGGTTTTAGAGTTTTTTATGCGTGTTGCATATTTACATATTACTTAAAATGGCAAACATATTTTAGATTTTCTACTGTACTTTGCCTGAGGAATGTCTCTTTTTAGGAGTCCAGCAGTAGGCAGCTAGCATACTGGCATTGCAATTGCTTTGGTAATGCTTTTTCATCTCGGAAAATATCCTGATGAATTTCATTTGCCATGGTCATCACTGACCACACCAAGGTTATCAGAGAAAAAGTTCAAGCTACAGTTCAAGAAAGGAGTCTTGAGTGACATACTGCATCCCATTATTTGGCATAAATTGCCGATTTTAGGATAGTTTTCATCATTACAATTTCCGAAAATGTTTCTTTAGACACTTTGAAGCTCTGCCAAGAAGCTTTCTTAACTTTATTAAACTCTTCTTCAAATCTCTCATCTTTTAACACTTCTTTCATCTGAGGACCTACAAAAATGTCTTCCTGAAGCTTCGCATCATTGATCCGAGGAAATTTATTGCTCAAGTATACGAGTCCTATTTATGTTTTATCTATTGCTTTAACAAAGTTTGTCATAAGTCATATTTTGATATATTGAGGAGGAAGATAAACTATCTCAAGGTCAACAAATGGACTGTTTACTACATTTTTCTTTCTTAGAACAAGTGAGGGATATTTTGGTCACTCTTTCTGAACATAATGGTTGTTCTTGTTCTTACGTCCCACACATACACAAAAAAAAGCAAAAAAAAAAACTGTTTGGTGTAATCAAGCAGCAAGCCAAGCAAAAGTGCAGCCACCTTACTGCATATTCCACTTATATTCCTGATATTGAATATTTTTTAAAAGTAACTTTGTGTTCTTCTAAGGCTTTTTTATGTTAGTAGCATGTGCTATAAGTGCAAAAGGGAATGTATTTCCATTTTGGAGAGGGACAGCTTTCAAGCTGACTTTTGTGTAGTAAATGAAAGTGACACTCATCCATATTGTATTAATGATTCTCAAGATTCTCTATTAGTTATTAGTCTTAGTTATCTTGTGATAGCACTAAATGATGAAAATATGAATGTAGTTTAAAAAGAAAATGAACCCTGATAGAAAATAAATCTGCCTTGGTATTTGGATTGAGTATTATTAAATACACTTACATCACAATTCTTGGGCAAAGTTGCTTCTGCCCAGTGTAATTAGTGAGTATAGCAACCTTAACTTGCAACTTCAGTCTTCCTTACCTGAAAAATGTCAGTACATATTTGTCATTACCAATGCAAGTTAAACATAAGACATCAGAACATCTACTGTATATATTAATCTATTCTATATATGTAAAATCCTAAGCCTAAAAGTGCAATGATTTTGTGCAACGATTTTATGTGACGTTTTTTGTCATGCTTTAAATCGGGCTTATTTTAAAACCTAATTATATATGTTTGGTATCATTCTTTTTGGAATTTATTGAACTTTAATGTGATGTTGTTAGATTCTCAGATTCTTGTTACGTTTTTAAATTATAAACTAAAAAATATCAAGAACTCACATCCCACGAGACGAGAATTTGTGCTAAGAGATTTAACCACAGCTTCTGTAGCCGAGGATCGGACCGCCAAGGTCCCCGCCTTCGGCCACCACCCAACTCACACTGCACCCGACCTCCTTGGCCCCTCTCATATGTGGTGAGCCTATGGGAAGGGGCACCCACGTTACCTCTTCGGGCTGTGCCCGGCCGAGCCCCATGAGTGCAGGCCCGGCCACCCGCCATCGAGTCCCACCTCCAGGCCTGGCTCCAGAGGGGGGCCCCGGTGACCCGCGTCCGGGCAAGGGAAAACGCCGTCCAAAGTTTTCATTCATCATAGAAGGTCTGAACCGCTCTTTGTCTCATCCCTCACCTAGGACCAGTTTGCCTTGGCTGGCCCTACCAGGGGCATAAAGCCCTGGACAACAGAACTCCTAGGATCATTGGGACGCGCAAACCCCTCCACCACAATAAGGTGGCGGTTAAAGGAGGGGCCTCAATTTACCAGTCGATCTATGTTCCTACCCTCACCTATGGTCATGAGCTATGGGTAGTGACCGAAAGAACGAGATCGCGAATACAAGCGGCTGAAATGAGTTTCCTCTGCAGGGTGTCTGGGCTCTCCCTTAAAGATAGGGCGAGAAGCTCAGTCATCCGGGAGGGGCTCAGAGTTGAGCCGCTGCTCCTCCGCATCGAGAGGAGTCAGATGAGGTGGCTCGGGCATCTGATCAGGATGCCTCCTGGACGCCTCCCTGGTGAGGAGTTCCGGGCACGTCTAACTGGGAGGAGGCCCCGGGGAAGACCCAGGACACGCTGGAGGGACTGTGTCTCTCGGCTGGCCTGGGAACGCCTTGGGATTCTCCCGGAAGGGCTAGAAGAAGTGGCTGGGGAGAGGGAAGTCTGGGCATCTCTGCTGAAGCTGCTGCCCCCGCGACCCAACCTCGGATAAGCGGAAGAGGATGGATGGATGGATGGATTTAACCACACCTGGGGCCAGAAATAAAAGACAAAGAGTAGGACAGCTGCAGTACAGGCTTTTAAATGTTCGAGATCACACGGCACGGCAGCAGCAAGCCAGAAGCTGATCAAGCAAAGAGGAGGTAAAAAAAAAACTGTATTTGTTTCCCATTCTATTACCGTTTAAGAGGGGGTTTCGGAGGAGCGACGAGCAAGCGGCAGAGACGCGAAGTGGCTGGTGTGTAGTGCAGGCCGGGGGGAGGTTGGCAAGCGAAGCGAGCACAGGGCGAACCCCCTAGTTTATTTAATAAAGATGGAAAAAGGTGCCATTTACTTAATGAGATTATTGACTTACATGCTGATCACAAAAATCAATCCATTCGTTGTTGAACCTCCTTAGTCCAGTTCAGTCATGGAGATCACAAACAAATTATGCCAAGTTAATTACGGTATATAATAGTAATAGTAATAGTAATTCTATTCTTACTGTCTATTCTTACTGTCAGGCACATGGAGAAGGAGACCCTCATGGCACTCTTCCGCACCAAGAACAACAGATAGAAGGCAACTTGGTACAAAACAACACTATTAATAACTACAGGAAGGGATGAACACAGGGACAACACAAAATATTAAACTAAACATTTACAGAATATTAAATTTATGGCCTGTCTGAACTTACCTAAATGGGCGTCGAATCCCTGTTTATTAGGTGTAAAGGCTTTTCCACTTGTTGGTATTTTCAGTACCAAACAGCACTCCCAATCTCACCTGTGTGTGTCTCATTCCCTGTCTCTGACTCTTCCTTCCATTAGTTGAGCATTGGCCCTGCTGTCTACTTGGCTCCTGGTTCTCTGCCCATAAGGTGGTTTTTAAACTCCATTTAACAAAACCAACAGATCACTACTGGGATTTGGGGTGGCCAACTCCAGACATGCCAGGATGGAGCTCTCTGTAGAGGCTGTTAGTGTCTGTGCTTTGCTGTTAAAGGGTCAGATCTCAAAAGTAGCTTCCCCTCATCAGTAGAGGGGCTATGTGGTCCCCTACATGACCTTGTGGGAAGATGTGGCCTCTATTAGCCATATGTGACATCTGTCTTTTGCCTAGGAGAGGGCAAGGTATTCCTGCCAGTAGTTGGCTTGATTGCCTCCTAGTTTCTCTTCTGGCTGCTGTCATACATACTGTATAATGGAGTTCTTGTCTGTAGCTGTTCCTGGGCACTCAGTATAGTACAAGTCCTGTGACCCTGAATACTGAATCAATGGATGGATGTACATCCATAAATCCATTTCTCTCCTGTTCAGAAAAATCAAATAATCAGCACAAACTTGACCGATGAATATGTGCATGCTTCTGCATGTGTTTACTATTCTCCTGTTCTTTATAATGTGGCCAATTTGGCAACGCTACAGAGTAGTTTGGTGGTAAAGGGGAAGAAGTCATTAAAAAGAGTTTCATTAAAGAAACCACGCGGCATTCAAAGTGATGCATTGCAAGATTTAAAAAAATATTCTGGAATTACTTTTGTGTATTGAATGTGGCACAAATTGCTGGTGATTTGATTCTTCAGCAGCTCGATAATGCAAAGCTACTGTTTCTTTCTGAATGGGTACATCTTGCCTCTTTTTAAGTGTGCCAGTGTTTCAAGATGTACTAATTGCTTAAAGAAGATTTTCTTTAATTAAGAAATAAAACTGTATATTGGCTCCAGCAGACCTCCGTGGCCCTGTGTTCGGATTCAGCGGGTTGGAAAATGGATGGATGGATAAAACTGTATTTGCATAATATGAAGTATGAACTCGAAAGGACATGAAATATTCAAGTTGCCTTTACTCTTCTGGAATATTGTATTATTTGATTAAAAATATAAAAATGTAAAAAGTGACTTAGCCATCTAATCAGCCTGATTGATGATCTTAAACCAATTCATGTGATGAATATTCAAGATGAAGTCTGGCTTACCTTAGACAGTATGCTGTGCCAGAACTCAGGTTGACAGTCTCTCTTTCTCTCTCTGTATATATATAGATACTAGCTGTGTAAGCCCATGCTGTAAAAAGCATGGGGTCATAGAAACTATTAAAATCGTCAGAAAAAAAAATTGAAATGTAGTGATGTCAGGTAATTGAAATGAACTACTCTGGGTGCCTCTCTCCTAGGAGGTTTTGTGTTGCCGACGTACTCACATTGTTTGTGCATTAGCGGCTAAGCTACTGTCTTTCTTCGGAGGTTTCGTTTTGGTGATGTGCTCACCTCAGTTGTGTATTAGCGGCGGGAGGAAAAATAAAAGGGATACCATTTTGCTGATGTGCTCGCCACACTTCTGTAATAGTGGATAAGCGACTGACTCTCTCTTTGAATGTTTTTGTTTTGCTGATGTGCTGGCCTTGCTTGCGTATCCTCGGAGGTGGAGCCCTTATATGTGTATTTATATATATACTGTATATGTATGTATGTAAGGGTGGCACGGTGGCGCAGTGGTAGTGCTGCTGCCTCACAGTTAGGAGAACCGGGTTCGTTTCCCAGGTCCTCCTTGCGTGGAGTTTGCATGTTCTCCCCGTGTCTGCGTGTTTTTCCTCTGGGTGCTCCGGTTTCCTCCCACAGTCCAAAGACATGCAGGTTAGGTGCATTGGCGATTCTAAATTGTCCTTAGTGTGTGCTTGGTGTGTGTGTGTGTGTGTGTGTGTGTGTGCCCTGCGGTAGGCTGGCAACTTGCCTGGGGTTTGCTTCCTGCCTTGTGCCCTGTGTTGGCTGGGATTGGCTCCAGCAGACCCCCATGACCCTGTAGTTAGGATATAGCGGGTTGGATAATGAATGGATGGATTTCTATGCTTTGCACATATGGAGCTCGAGTGAATTCTGTGCATGGCAACCTTCCACTCCTTTTCTGAGATGTTCAGTGAAATATCCTTCTCGCACTGTACTCTGGGATCTTCTGCTTTAATGAATTTTACTGCTGTAATCCATTCTGATAATTAATGTTAAAAAACAAATGTTTGTATATTAATTACAACTTGAATATTTCATGGGTAAAGAAAACCTTATTCTTGCACCTTTGCTAGGTATATGGTTATTTATCCATCCATCCATTCCCCGCTTGCTTAATCCATGTCATGGTTGTATGGTCAGTGCCTATCCCAAAAGTCACAGATGCAAGGCAAGAACCATCACTAGTCTGGGTGTTAGTCTAACTCAGAGCTTGCTCACTCGCACACCCACACATTACTCATAAAGTCCAATTAGTTTTATTCACACTTCCATATTTTTTCTTGTTGGAAGCGTCATTGATGGATAAACTCCCTTCTTGTTACCCTAAACAGTGACCGAATGGCTAAAGTTTTAAACAAAAACATTCTTACCTGTGTTTCAACAGCCTTCTAATTGATTAAATAGAGAGAACAATTGTTTTTAGCAAGCACTTTAAATCTGATGAATACATGAAGTTTAGTGGTGCTGTGGTAGTGCTGCTGCTTTGCAGTAAGGAGACTGTGGAAGATTGTGGGTTTGCTTCCTGGTTCCTCCCTGTGTGGATAGTGCTTTGAGTACTGAGAAAAGCGCTATATAAATGTAATGAATTATTATTATTATTATTATAAGTTTACATGCAGCTTTAAGTTGAAGACTGATATGGAAACTGGCTTTTGAAAAGATAAATGCTTCTCTTGGAGTTAACATGGAGAGTCTGTGCTGATGTGACGTGCTCAATGTAACACGACTATGTAAGAGGACCTGTTCCTGGTCAGTATATACAATATAACATAATTGCATTCTGACTACATTAATTTTTTCTCATTAATAATATGAACCATAAGTTTAAATTCTGTATGCCCATGCATTTCATGTTAGGAACCTAGTAATTTACATGCAACAAACCTGAAAATACTTCTGAAAAACAATGCTAAGATAGAAGACTGCTAGGTAAATATTGATCATTTGTAAGATTACACTTAATTTACCTTGTTTATTTTATATTACAGTATACTAACATCTGTCGACATTAAGCAAGCTAATTTATATATAAATAAAAGTTACCTGTAACTGTTAGAATATGGACATAAGAAAGTTAACTAACTTACCTTGGTAGTTATAAAGGAATTCATCCACAAAAATGTTATAGCCTTTGTCCAATTTTGAAACTTTCGTTGTGTAGTGTTTTTCAGCAATACTGTTGCATTATAAAAATTGATTATTAGAAGTGAAAGGAGAGAAGTGGGATAAACACGATCCATTCCTAGCTAAGAAGAAGCAGATTTACCCATCAAAGAATCACTTCTAAATTTTGTGAAAAAGAGTAATTAAGCCTTCGCAGGCCGTTTTGTAAGGTGGCACTATAGTGCAGTTAGAATGCTGCAGTATCGCACTTCACTTCCAGGTCAGCTTGAGCTTCGTTCAGGTTCTCTGGTTTCCTTCCAAGGACATGCATTATCGGTGATGCTAATCTGCTCTGTGTTCAATGGGCTGGTGTCCCATCCAGGGATTGTTCCTGCCTTGCACCCACGTTTTGCTGGGATAGGCTCCAGCTGCCCCATTGCCCTCTTCTGGATAAGTGGGTTTGGAAAATGGAAGGATAATCAATTTCATAGCCACAATGGTTGGAGCCGAAACCTAGAGCAGTGATTATAAATGCAAAACCTGAATTGATTTTGAATGGTATGAAAACTATAACATACCTTAAAAGATCATTGTTAATCATTGCCATTGCAAAACCTTTAAAGAGGTGCATGCAGATTTTAATTGACATTTATTTAAACATTAAAAATTCATTGTTTGAATCTACTTAATGCATTAAAGTAGTCATTCTGAGCCAGAGCTTATTCTGGCAGCAAACCTGGGTGGTATTCCAGTCCATCACAGAGAACATTCTGACACACACTGACGTGTACATACATTGGCCCACTTTTGTGAATCAATAATAAAAACTAGAATACCAAATGAAAGGCCACATGGATTAAGTAAGAACTTCACACAGTCAGTAATTGAGTTGGAGTTTGAATCGAGTCACCCAGAACTGCTCCCAGTGCACCATTTAATTTATGTAATTGCTCATTTCAAAATTTGTTACAAATAGAAAATTTTCACTGATTTTGACAGTTAAATATTCTTAAGATCTCTGTTAATGTGAGACTTTTTTTGATTGTTATTTCAACATCCTTTTTAACAAACTGTATGGCCTAAATGTCTTATAAGCCTCTTCATTAGGCAGACCTTCATTCATTCAGTCAGTCATTTTCTGAGACCACTAAATCCAGCTGAGGTGCTATCAAGCATATCTTATATCAGGAAACACCAGATGTGAAGACCATAAAGCAATGAGAAGACTGGTGTCTAATGTTTAGGGCACAAATTCAACATTAATAACTTGAAACAAAGTGAAAAGCAAATGTTGTAGCAGTGTTTCATTGGACTATGTTTGTTTGGCTTTTCAATAAGGATGTACAGTATTTTTACCAAGTTTGTATACTGCATTGAGAATTCCCCTCTTGGCAATGGGGATAAAATTTATGTGAGTTTCCATTCTCAGTAAGCCCCATTACAAAAAAAAGAGTGCTTATTATGTGTCTTTTTATATTTCACCACTTGGAATTTTACACACTAATATTTATTCAATCAATTACATAAATTATTTATTACTATCTTAGCTAATTTGCTGAGATAAAACAAAAATATACAAATAATAAAAGTCTGCATTTTTCATTATTCAGTCCAATGAGTTCAGCAGAACAAATGTATTCCTATGTGGTGGAAAAATGACAAGACTTCTGTTTATTTCTCACTTCTTTTCTTGATGGTAATGTCTGGAGCATTGCTGCACTTTGTCCAAATCCTTCTTTTGTGGATATGAGCTTGTATGTCTGTTCGAGATTAGGTTGCTTGGCATATTTATCCAGTAAAGGCAACCATAAAAGCTATATTTGTCAAACCAGATACACGTTGCAATTTTCTGGCTTTTTACAGCAGACTACATTTTATTGCCATCTGCTTTCTCTTTAGCTTTTGACTAAAAAAACAGAGAGAGAGAGAAGGGAGAGCAGGCGGGAATGGAGTCGGTTTGACGAAAAAATTCCCATTTTGCATTGCATATCTTGTGTTAAAGAACTTGACAGTAATGGGGAGTACATTCCACTTGATGTTATTCCCCTCCTAATTCAAATTGGTACCGTACAATCAACAAGTCATGTGATGATCACTGTAGATCAGTGGAGGAAGGGCTCTGCCGAGCATGGAGAAATGGAACCTGAGGATTCAGATGTGTGCGCTTCATTTGGTGAACGTTTAACAGTTGAATCACAGAGAGAAATTATAATAATGAAGACAAGTGCTGGTCAGGATAATGGAGTGGAAATGACTTCAGACTTCAGCACTGGGAGTGTGTGAGGAATAATACTAATTATCAAGGAATGGAGCAATATTTAAAATATGTTACTATATATTAATTATTTAACCATATATGTTTCATATACAGTAATTAAGCAAAAATTATCAATAACTAAGCATGGAGCTGTATTTGTTCTTTGTTTTTTTACAAATGTTTCTGTAGCAGTATATGGGCTAATCCATTATATATGTAGTTGTAGTTATTTAGACCCACTGATCAATTAAGTTACAATAAATATTTTTACGTAATGAATGTTAATATGACCATATCGTCCCCCAAACTGAATACACAGGCTTGGAAGTAGATACTGAACATTGGTGGATTAATACAGTGCTTGGCCCAGAGAGCCTTGTGAATTAATAAATGAAGAAAATGAATAGATGAATGAATTAGTTAACTCAAACTCCTTGTTTATTTAAATAGACATTGTACTAGCGAACCACTTGCTGCTGTGTCAGGGCTACTTTTGGTCTGTTTTACAATATGTTGTTATATTTTACATAATCTATGAAGTGAGATTTACAGTGCAAGAAAGTGGTGCATGTTATGTGTTCATCAAGCATAAAAATAACAATTTCGATGTAACTGTATGTCTTATATATGCTTTCTATTGTATGGTGTATGCATGCACAATAAGAAGAATACTGAGGAAATTAAAGAAAAGGCAAATTATGTGATAGAGCTAAGCCACAATGAAAAAGAATGACATACCACAAACCAATTATTGATCTTTGTAAAGCACATTGGGAGTCAATTTTATTGAGAATATCATAGAAAGCAAACAGTTGTGGATGCTATTTTTGACTGATTAAAATTAATTAGGAACTTTTACTGTTTCTTGTTGGTAGACATTTATACAGTATATGGACGTTGTCACAAGAATAATGAGAAGACATCAAAAAGGTTTGGGGCAGCCACCTGTATATTGTGCTGCAAAAAGGGTTGTGGAAATGAGTTGTATTCAGGTTTGAGTCCAGAACAGAACTGACTTAAAGGCTGTAAATATGGTGACTTTAAAGGCTGTGACAGGAAGTGATGTCATCGGGGCCAGAACCGGAAGTGACATCATCCATGGAGCCAGAACTGTGCGGGATCGAGAGACAAAGTCAGTGCACCTCGCCACCCCCTGGTCTGACGTGGAACTACTATTATTTAGGCCCTTTAGCTGCCTCCCACTCACATTTGTGTGACAACATGATTCATTAATTATTCTGATTCCTCCCAATCTATTCGTATTGATTGTAATGTAAACGCTTTACTTATTGTACTTGCATCAGGACAGAACATAGTGTTGTAGAGTAAATGTATTTGTTTGGGTTGATTTGAATATTTAAACTTTGTAAAATCATTTATATTAGGAGTAGATCAATATAGATAGATAGATAGATAGATAGATAGATAGATAGATAGATAGATAGATAGATAGATAGATAGATAGATAGATAGATAGATAGATAGATAGATAGATACTTTATTTGTTCCAATGGGAAATTCACAAACTCCAGCAGCAGCATACTGATAAAGAACAATATTAAATTAAAGAGTGATAACAATGCTGGTATAACAGACAGTAACTTTGTATAATGTTAACATTTACCCCCCAGGGTGGAATTGAAGAGTTGCATAGTGTGGGGGAGGAACGATCTCCTCAGTCTGTCAGTGGAGCAGGACATTGACAGCAGTCTGTCGCTGAAGCTGCTTCTCTGTCTGGAGATGATACTGTTTAGTGGATGCAGTGGATTCTCCATGATTGACAGGAGCCTGCTCAGCGCCCATCGCTCTGCCATGGATGTCAAACTGTCCAGCTCCATGCCAACAATAGAGCCTGCCTTCCTCACCAGTTTGTCCAGGCGTGAGGCGTCCCTCTTCTTTATGCTGCCTCCCCAGCACACCACCGAGTAGAAGAGGGCGCTCGCCACAACCGTCTGATAGAACATCTGCAGCATCTTATTGCAGATATTGAAGGATGCCAGCCTTCAAAGGAAGTATAGTATAGCCCATTATAGCAGTGTCGTCAGCTATATATATATATATACTGTAAATCTCCCCTTATGACTCAATTGGAATAAGTACATTTGTGAAATGAGCAAATGAATGAATGAATAAATTAAACATAGCTTATCTTCTGCTGGTGTGTTAACCTAATGACAATAAATAGCTATAAATAGCTATAGTGGTGTAAGAGTTAACATTGCTGCCTTTCAGTAATTGGATCCCAGGTGCAAATTTGTACTGGCATGTTGTCTCGGTGGATTGGGTGTATCTTTTGATCATCCCTGTCCAATTCAGGAAGGTGAGGAGCTAATTGTAATTTTACAAATGCAGTTATTTTTTCAGAATTTTCATATTTTCTGTCAGTTTTTGATATCCCATATTCATTGCCTAAAGACCACTCACTAATTTTGGAATCGCTATTCGAGGCCACTTTTGTATAACTGGTGTAACAGCAGGGTCTGCAAAAGTCCTGTGTTTCATCCAAAAACTTTAAAAACATTCATAAAGCATTGAAAGCATTCACTATCATTGTCATCATCAATGGTTTAATGGTCATTATGAGTGAGGCAGAAAATAATATAGAATTGGACCAGGAAGATAAGACACAAACAAAGAAGATGGCAAAGCTTTGTAACCAGAAAATCAAACACACAGTTGTGAAGCCAGAAGTCATAATTCTAAATCATAGTCAATATTTCATTTGCAAGGATCTATTTGTCAAGAGCACAATCAAAGGTGCAATTCACCAGTGTCTTAGATTTCATTCTGTAAAGTTGGTTGAATAGGAGGTGTTTGTCATGATCTTTATACCCACAACACCAGGATATCACAGCCACTTTCTTCAGGGTCACTTGTCTAGTAATGTGGTAGCAACTACACCACAAAATGAAAAATGAGAAAAACAAAACGGTTTTGAAAAAGACACAAAAATAATCCATTAAGAAGGCTATTGTCAGAATTGGAATCTATATTTTCAAAAATCTAAAAAAAAATTGAAAAGTCCATCAAAGTACCATAAGAAAGTAAAAAAAACAATGAAAACCAAATCATAACACCTCTAAATCTTATGCCTTCTTTTTCTGCAGTCCTGGGCATCCTTTGAGGTGAAACCCATTGTTTTCATTTATGTGGCACAATCTCCAACCAATTGTTACTTGGCCTCCTTCTTGGCTTCATCCACTTCCATCTTGGTGCACCTCTTCACTCAGACCTTTTTTCTCCATATGTCCAAGCCAACTTAGTCTGTTTGTTCTTAGCACAACATCTATCGCCTCCTCACTACATCATTTTCTTAACTCAGTTCTCGTTTTACTCTCACTCAATTACACACCAGACTTCCATCTGATCATGTTCATCTTTTTTCTCTTCAGCTTTGCTTTATGTTCCACTTACATCAGCCAATCCTCACTCCCACAGAGCATACAAATTCTAACACAGCTTTCATAAACTTTACCTTTCAATGCCAGCAAAACCCCCTGTAGAAATTAGAAAGGGGCCATCTCTTGGAATGTGATTTATGCACCTCTTACTATTACTATCACTGCTGATCCTGCAGTAGGTGCATAAAAGATATAGATATAAAAAAATGTAAAGGAATAAAAGAAGGAAAATATCCTGGCAGGAAAGAGATATGACCTCATTAACCAGATGGCAGCTTGCAATGGAGTGAAGATCTGCGCTTGACTTGATGGTTGGCAGCAGACTAGAATATATTGTCTATAACAGAGAGCTCTAATTACATTTCCATAATCTTTGGAATGTTTAAGATGTAAATGATTCTTTCTTTCTGATGACCAAAAATCTTTCATAGATGCAGCTCTCAGTCAGTTCAGTGAATCCAAGCAAGTTTGTTACAGTAGATGGTGATGGGCCATTGGTAAGTGTGCACATGCCTCTACGATGATTAGCTGGGTTTTATTATTTCTTATCTAATAGGCACCTTCAAAATGCTTAAGTGAGCAGTAAAAAGCTGTCGCTAAAATTTCAAAGGCAGCTGGTGTAGCTGTTTTAGATTTCTGCTCTTGAAAAGTAAAAACAGCTGTTCCAGAGGTAATTTGAAATTCATTATCATTCTGTTATTTGAACTTAAAACAATGCACCCAGGCATTGTTCTGTTTTGTACTTTTCTTTGTTTTTTTTTTCAGAAATGAATTAATATATTGCATCAGAGAAATATTAATGGAGTCATTTTTAATCTTTTGTATCTTTATTTAGAATCTTTCTTCCTGATTTGGAGTGGGGACATATTTCTTTTAATCTTTTGCATAGAGATAATTATGAAAAATATTTAAGTGGTGACATGGCTTCAAATCTTGTGGTCTAGCTAGAATATAATAGCAGCATAGAAGAGCATGTTGTATAGGCTAGGGGGACACACAAATACAGTTTTAGGCTCAAATAAAAGGGTGTTTATTACAAATTACTTGTATAAACAAGCACAATAGCAAGTCGTCTTTCCTTCTTTCACTTTTCCTTTTTCCACTGCACTGCTCTCCTCTAATCAAGTGTTGCCTACCTTCCTTCCATTTGCAACTCGCCTAGACAAGGCAGTGTGGTCCTTTTTATTAAGGACCCAGGAGTGCTTCTGGTGCTAGTGCCCTGGCCTGCTGGAAGCACTTCCGGGTTATACAGAGGGAGTACACTTCCCTGCAGCTCCCTCTTGAGGCACCCACAGACCCTAGCAGGCTGTCCTTCTGAATCACAATTCCTGGCATTCCCTGCTGGTTTCTGACTAGGCACTGATTTCCAGGGCTGTTGCCATGTAGCATCCTGGGGGAATGAGCATCCTTTAGAGACAGTCCTTCCCTGTCCTTCTCTTTCATCCCGGTCAGGGAAGGTACTAGAAATATGTCTGGCCAGGGGCTTCCTGCCCGGGTAAGGAGTCTTCTTCTGCATTGGCTAGGATGTCTGTCCATCGACCTGGATGTCCAGCCACCTCTTTTGGCAGGGATGCCTCTCTGTCTTCTTGGAGTCTCCTGTCCAGGTAATGAACCATCTCCTCTACTGTTCTGTCTCTCCATCCTGTGTGGCACATACAATGAGACAGAAAGTCTAGATTTGAACCTGAGTGTTTTGCTACTTGTGGCACCGCTATGCTATTACCAGTAAAGGCTTTGTTCAAAGTTAAAAGAAAAGTAAATAAAGAAAAACAACCTAAAATAAACAACATACCAAGCTAATATTACAATGGAGTTCAATGAGCTGAAGAAATGCATGATGATGTTTCAGTTTTATGATGAAGACATGAAAAGCACCAAGTTCAGTTAGTATGGACTGAGACAGTGCTCCTCACTCCTGTGTGAGGTTGAACGTTGTCTCTCTTTACTTCCATGCGATCTATGTCTACATCATATTACAATAATGATTGGCTGTTCTTAGGCTCACAGGTGAAGGGAGCTGTGTCATGATGCAATTGCGATAAATTAAACCCTTGTTGAAATCACTGGCTTCAGTTAATCAATTGTGACATTAGCAAGGTTTTCAGACTTTACCTCACCATCAGCTTTAACACTTTTCTCTGATCCACTCATGAATATCAGCATTCAGCGCCCTTTCCTGACATCACCATCACTCTTTGCTTTAGCCGATTACATCAGAATATTGGTCATTGTTATTTTCTTGCAGTGATTAATAGATGAGATGTAAAGAAAACTGATGAAGTGTCAACTTAGGTACTTTATCAACTTGATTTCACTGGATTGAAATTAGTAGATAAGAGGCCGAGGTTATAGAGGAAAGCTACTTTTTATACATTCATTGTATTTACAAAATGCATTTAGTCTAATACTAGGTTGCAGGGAGTTAGAGCCTATCTTGGTGACCATGGGCAATCAGTAGGAATCACCGGAAAAACATTCTGTCCCAGAGAACACACACACATTGCTGCAAAGAAGATGTAACAGTTTGGAAGGCTGAAGTTCTCGGTATAATTGATGAATAGAGTTTCTGAATGTTTGACTGATAGAATGAAAGAATGATTGAGTGATTGAGCAATTAAATATTTGAATATTTGACAATTCATAAAGATTTATATTTAAATATTTCTAGTATGCAGTGTTATCCACTTTAATAACTTTATTATAACTTATTTCTCACCAGTCAGGCTTTTCACGGGGAGTTTTGAGCTGCTACCCTTAGGACAACCTAAAAAATGTTGATAAACCTTCTTAATAGTGTTTCACTTAACTAAAGCCTGACTAATTTCTTTTTCATTTGGCTTAGAAAACTTTTAAATTATTAATGCTGGAGGCAGCTTAGAGCTATTAATATCAAGAGGAAGTGTGTGGGATTGCATTAAAAAATAATAATAAAAGAATCTCTTATTCACCAATGCCTTGGAACCGAAAATGTCATTGAATATAGGAAAGGAGAAAGAAATTTCATTCTGTTAGAGACACAGGGACGTCTTTGCCTTTGGCGGGTGGGCGGGCTACATTGGGCTGTGCTGAAATAAAAGAGGACTTTTACTGTCGAAGAGTCAATGTTGAATAGTGTCCTGACTTCCTGACCCCTTCCTCATTGTTTCCGTTATTTTTTGCTGTTTAGCTTACAAGCTAGTGAGCCCAGGAAAAGCTGTTGCATAATGAATAAAAGAAATAAATGGTCCCAATTCCTTGTAAAGATTGTGTAAAAAAGAGTTGAAACTGATTTTTTGTTTCCAAAGAAGCATCTGCCCACATTGATTGTGGGCCTAATAGACTGTTAAGTTTGCATAATCATATTAGGCTGACTGGTGACTCTAAATTGGTACATGCGTGTGTGTGTGAAAATGGGCACTGTGATGGACTGGCACTCTGTCCAGGACTGTTTCTTGTCTTGGGCCCAGTCATATCAGGACAGGCTCTGACCTTATGATAGTGAATTGGATTATGTGGCTTTGACATGATCAGTTATCTTAAATAATTGTTTTATATGACGTGGTCACTGCGGTGGGTTGGCACCCTGCCTGGGATTGGTTCCTGCCTTGTACCCTGTGTTGGCTGGGATGGGCTCCAGCAGACCCTCGTGACCCTGTGTTCGGATTCAGCGGGTTGGAAAATGGATGGATGGATGACGTGGTCAAGTAACATCTCAAAAATACAAAATCCAAGCAGGTACTCTAATATATTTACTGTTTGGGGAATTGTCTAATTCTATATTTTCAAGACCATCGGTTGATTTTGTTTCCTGCTGGACCTTGGGTTTAAACCATTTAGTAGTCTACATTGTCCATCTGTGATGTTTAGTTTAGTTTTCTTGATATAATAATAATAATAATAATAATAATAATAATAATAATAATAATAATAATAATACATTTTATTTATATAGCGCCTTTCCCATGCTCAAGGCACTTATATACCAAACCATGACATACAATCATGTTAAAAAGTAAGTAGATTGTTGATTTTTAAACATATTTGAACGGACAGGCATTATATCATCATGCCTTTACCTACAAATAAAGGTAAACTACTTGAACAAATGACACTTAAAATTGAGATGGTGTATTCATTCTTATAATCTAAATTAACAAACATGCAGATTTGTGACATTGAAACAGAAACAGAAAATTCACCACTACATTTATCATCACTTCAAATTAATAAAATTAGAGTCAGGCATTCCTTATTAGGTGCCAATGAAAAAAACCTTCTTAGGGAGTATGCAGGTGGAGGCTGCCTTATTTAAACTGCAGTTTTCTAGGGTCTGGTGTTCTCTTTTCTATTGACACGTGCAGTGTCATTGTGCCAAGATCAAAGAGCTCTCCGAGTCTGGCAAAGGACTTAAAAAAGCACCAAATTATTTAAAATGTATTATTCCACTGCAAGGAAAATCATCTATAAGTGGCTTAGATTTCAAACTACTGCTAACTTGTCCAGGACAAGAGCTGACTGTTTAATAGTAAAAGACGTCTACTAGAATCCCAAAATTTCAATGTGGGATCTGCAGGTAACTCTTGCAAAGGTTGGTGTCAAAGTGCATGCATCAACCGACAGAAAGAGATTGCACAAATTTGACCTACATACAAGGTATGCCAGGAAAAAGCCTTTGCTGTCCAAAAAAAAAAACATTAGAGCAAGACTATAGTTTGCCTTGAACATTGTGGAAGAAAAGTAAACAATAATATTTCATTTAACAGAAGGAGGACTTCATTAGCATTAATGCTAATCCAGAACTTCAACGTTAAAGTCCTGAATACCCAATTAACACAGTGTGCACTCTGTATAGCTTGAAAATCATCCTTTCCTTCTCTTAGCCATGTCATAAGTCAATCCCAAACTGCTTAGTTTATATCAAACAAGAGTTAGGTCATGTCTGGTAACTTTTTGGTGACCCTTAGTTAACAAACACAATGTCAGCTTTGTTGCTTACTTAGATCACTAATTGAATAAACAGTAAGAGCCTATCTACAACTACAAGATACACCTTTAACAAAAATGAAACGTAATTCACAACACATTGACATAACACTAATGACCAATTCAGGAAATATTTGATGGGTATGAAATACTTAATAAGTACCTATAAAAATACAGATAAAACTTAAAAAAAATAGCTAGTATGAAACTATTTCACACTAGCCAACCCGCAGCATAGCATATGCCGCATAATTATTTATTGATGGGTGAACACTTCCTGAACGACACAGTTGTCCAAATGAGGTGGGTTTGAGGATACAACTGTGAGTGAATGAAAGGATGGAACTCTGGAGAGAGCAACATACAATTGTCCATGACTAAACACTGGTTTTGGCAGATACAGGCATATTGTTTTGAAATTTTGCCCTGTGCCTTATTAATTGTCATTGCAAAGGCCAATCTAACAGGAAATTGTCTGTGTGTAAAAGTAAAAGGCAAATTTGAATCTGATGGGGTCAGGAATATCCGGGGAATAAGGACAGTTTGTGAGGTAGGAACTGCGATAGTTTTACACTCCAGTACATTGCGGTGAATGCTGGTAACAGTCAGTCTAGTGCCATCACAGAGACTTCTTGCTGGCATAAGGTTTCTGAGAAGCATGACAACTGAACCTATTTTAATTTTGAGTTTATGCGGAGGCATGCCAGTGGGAGTAAGACTGTTAAGAAATTCTTCTGGGAATGAAACTTGATCTGCAGGATCATCTGTGACGATGGAGTCAACGCTGGTGAAAGTTACTTCGTCGGTAGGGATAAGTTTCAGTACTTGTTCATTAAGGTGTAGCGAGTCTTCATTGGTGACGCTTAATATAGCTCGCGTACTGACTTGTTCCGGAATCACAGTTGAGAAGTTGATGTCGCCATATAGTTGTTGAACGGGATCAGAAATAAAAGGAAAACAATGTGAAGGTAATGGACGTGGGAGAAGTGTTAGAGTTGGCGGGCGGGGATCTGTCGTGCGTATCCCATTACGCGGATGGAGGTTTAGAGTTGGCGGGCGGGGCTCTGTCTTGCGTGTGTGCGTATCCCATGGTCGGGCGACTTGGTGGATTATATATAGAAAAGCAGCCGTAACTGACATTAAGCTGTAGCGAGTCTTCGTTGGTGACGCTTAATATAGCTCATGTACTGAGTTGTTCCAGAGTCACAGTTAAGAAGTTGATGTCGCCATATAGTTGTTGAATGGGATCAGAAATAAAAGGAAAACAATGTGAAGGTAATGAACGTGGGAGGAGTGTTAGAGCTGGCGGGCGGGGCTCTGTCGTGTGTATCCCATGAAGCGGTTGGAGGGTTAGAGTTGGTGTGTGTATCCCATGGTTGGGCAACTTGGTCGATTATATATAGAAAAGCAGCCGGAACCGAAAAGAACAATGAAAAGTCAATGTGGCTCAGAGGTGGATGTGGACTGTAGCAGAGACGAAAGCAACTGAGGCGGTGTTTGGTGAGGTCTTGCGTGTTGGCACATGAGCAGGCAGTGTGCATGCCTCGAGAGCGAGGGTGGACGCGGAAGGAGTGTTAGAGTTGGTGGGCGGGGTTACTTTTTCCCTAGTAGTCCATTACATCTATCGAATTTTTATTTGAACAAATTTTTAAAAATTCAAACTTTCCTTGTGTTTTTAGTCAAGTATATCGCCTTTATTTGTAGGGACTGTTTGCATGAAAATCTGATGTGTGCCTGTTAAAATATGTTGACAAATCCAACAATTTACATGGGTTATCTTACTTTTTCACATACAGTAACTGTTGGCTGTTAGTTTCATGTTTATTGTACTTTTGTTACTTAAAAGGTATTTGCTCATCTTGTTTTAAGGGCTTCATTCCTTGTTCTCTTCGTTTGACACTCTACTGAATATCTCCTATGATGTACTACATGTACTTGTACCCGTGGGGGGGGGGGGGGGGGGGGGGGCTTAGTTTATGCTTTATGCCTTACGATGAACTCCCGTGACTGTAAACTAAATTAAACGGGTTTGATAATGGAGGTATGGAGTTACTGTATCATCTTCTTTGTGTTTTAATACTACCAGACTCCGAGATAAAGCAAATACTAGAAGACTGTTGTAATGTCCATGAAAACTATTAATTTAGTCCAAATGAACACATTTTTATTTAAATGGTTCCCTGGATGTTACTTGTTGGCATATGAAATTATTAATCTTTTCCTCCATTCATTTTCTCCACCTGTTTTTCATTACTGGGTTTTGAGGAGCCAAAGCCTATGCTGTTATCATTGGGCACAAGGGCCAGTCCTTGTCGTGATGCCAGTCCATAGATGGATACATTCATACAAGGCCAAGTGAGGCATCTCTGAGATGTGTGCAAAAACCATAAAACCCTGTGAAAATCTATGTGGACACAATGAGAATGTGCGGGCTTCACACAGACATAGACCTAAACCCATAAAAGTCAAGGCTGTAAGGCTGCAGCATCAACTATTGCCCATCCAGCCATTCATTTTTGATCCTTCTTAATCCAGCTTATGGTAGCAGAAAGCTAGAGGCTATCCCATCAGCACTTGCTACAAGCCTACATATGAGACTACAGGGCACAAAGACATGTTGATACACTCATATTGAGGCGGTTAACATAACATGCATGTGGTAGATGCAAAGATAATCTGCATGGACTGGGAAATGTGCAGAGAGACACTGTCCTGAATCCATGGCTCAGAGGCAGCAGGGTTGGATCACTTACCAATGTGCCTCCCATTAATCTTTTTAAGTTCCAAAGATGATCAAATAAACCATTCATCAGCTTGAATTTTCTCATTTACATTAAGAAAAAAAGAGTAGGTCTCCGAACCCTTTGACTATCATACACAGGTAGGTGAACCATACATGCAGTAAATGGTGTGTTAGGGCTTTGATAAGTGTTAGGAATCTATTATAATGTCATTTGCTTTCAATCGGCAAGCTATTTCAGACAGAAAGATGTTATTTTGTTTTTGTATAATAGAGGCTTGATGTTCTAATTTGATTTTAGATTTGGAGACTTGGCAACTTGCCTTTATCTGCTTATTTACATATTTACCCAAAAGCAATTTATTTAACAGGCTCTTGTGAATACAAAAGGGCCATGGAAACAAACAGTTCAGGTATTATTAGCAGTGAAAGTCTGTAATTAAAATTTCATGGTGAAACAAATGAACAGTGAGCATTTACTTGTGGAGAAATTTATTTTGAATTCTTCTTTATAAAATTAAAAAACACAACTTTTGGTCTTATTTTATGTCTCTGTTATCAAGTAAGGTTAATAACTGGCCTTCAGTATGTTTATGATGGAAGTACTCTTTAAGCTACTAGGCACATAAATATAAATAGTTCCTTACTTTACTCAGTTCTATAGGAGACATATGCAGCCCACTAAGGTGTCATGTGTATAATACTAAAATAGAAGGGGAACTATAAACTGAAAATGCATACCTTCAGTTGTACTCAATTGTAATATTATTTGAGCAAGTTAATGTTTAGTTTACAACAAGTGTTTCTATTTTTAACTTTTGTTTAACTTTTGAAGAAAACCAATGGCTGATAATAGCAGGTAGCAGAACATTCAGGTTCATTTCTACACTCTCTGGGAGCATGCACTTGTGTGCTCCTAGAATATCCAACCTAGTGGTTAGGAAAATAAATGGATTTGTACTGAAAACAATTTAAACAATCATGTTGTACTTCTCTGTCACTCTAAAAAGCTAATTTAGCAAAACTCTCACATGTATTTCTAAAAAATGGGAAACAGTGTACCTTCCACGTGCTGTTTTATATGTCAGACTTGAAAAGTAAATGAGAATGCTACAGATGTCTTTGTGAAAAAGAGTTAATTCCACTAATAGGGATTTTTTCTCTTTTTCTTCTGCGCGTCTGTTCTGTTTCATTTGCAAAGTTCTGCCAAAATGAGGTGAGATTTTGCGAAAAGCTGAAATGTCATGCATAAATATGATTAAATATAAGAAAAAATAAAATGCCAGCTGTGCCTTCTTGAAAAACAGAAAACACAGATTTCTGTGAAACAGGTTGTTGCTTGTCGACTGTTATGGTTATGGTTATCCAGTTCTTTTGGACATAGATAGAAAGATCGACAGAGTACTCTATAGGGAACAGAGCGACACAGTGGTTAGCGGATTAAGTGTTCTGTGTTTAATTCCCATGTTCATTCATGCTCCATGAGGTGTCTGCATGCTCACTGCTTGTCTGTGCAGGTTTTCCTTCAAGTGTTCCAATTTTCCTTCAACATTCCAAAAGATTTACAGTTTACATTAACAGGATCCTCTGTGTGTGTGTGTGTGTGTGTGTGTGTGTGTGGGAGAGGAAATGGACTGGCGCCATATTTGAACATCATTAAAACATCACATTCTCAAGCTTGCTTATTCCAATTTAGTGTCTCAGAGGCTGGACCTTATAACAGTAACACAGGGGAAAAGACAAGCATCAAAACTAATTGACTGCAACAACCTTTCAAGCACACATCCATGTTGAGCTGATTTAAATTAAACAGTTAACCTAAAATGCTTGTATTTTTCAATTTGGGAGGAAACCCAGCATTAAAAAAAAAAACATGAAGACATGGGGTGAACATGCAAAATCTGCAGACAATAACAATATGGAATTCAAACTCAACATTGGTCCTGCAAGGAACCTGGACCCAAGAGTATGTCTCCATCTGACAGAGAAGCCCCTTTCTAACAGCACTGTGTAACGGCCCTCAACTACCCCACCATGGCTGCCCTCCAGAACTATAAATCCCATGTAGCCCTGTGGAAGTTCAAATGGGAGCTTGGCAGGAGGGATGCTGGGAGCCAGTCTCACCTTGCCCTTCCATTATATGGTTCTGACTGGGAAAGAGAACACCAACCATCTTTACTAAGACACCAGTCCACTAACATTTGTCATCCATTTTGTGGCGAGCGCCCTCTTCTACGCGGTGGTGTGCTGGGGAGGCAGCATTAAGAAGAAGGACGCCTCACACATGGACAAACTGGTGAGGAAGGCAGGCTCTATTGTAGAAACGGAGCTGGACAGTTTGACATCTGTGGCGGAGCGATGGGTGCTCAGCAGGCTCCTATCAATTATGGAGAATCCACTGTATCCACTAAACAGTGTCATCTCCAGACAGAGGAGCAGCTTCAGCGACAGACTGCTGTCACTGTCCTGTTCCACTGACAGACTGAGGAGATCGTTCCTCCCCCAAACTATGCAACTCTTCAATTAAAAGTTAACATTATTCAAAGTTATTATCTGTTTTTACCTGCATTTTTATTACTCTTTAATTTAATATTGTTCTTTGTATCAGTATGCTGCTGCTGGAGTTTGTGATTTTCCGTTTGGGATTAATAAAGTATCTATCTATCTATCTATCTATCTATCTATCTATCTATCTATCTATCTATCTATCTATCTATCTATCTATCTATCTATCTGTCTGTCTGTCTGTCTGTCTGTCTGTCTGTCTGTCTGTCTGTCTGTCTGTCTGTCTGTCTGTCTGTTCTATCTTTAACTGTTTTTGAGTAGCTGTTCCATAACAGCCTTCAGTGTTCTCCATGGCATATTCTACAGAAAGCCTCTTAGTAGGACTTCATCAAGATTCATTGACTAATCTAGTGTCTCTTTTTTATATATCTTCCCCAGGGCCACTAAATTTTCAATTTCTAATTTAGATTAAGTGAGTATGAGAATGTTATATTACTGTAAATTGTTAGATGGGCATTTGAAATGTTTCAGGCTCATTCTTTCTTCATGTTATTCTTTTCATGTAAAGACACTTACTGCAGCGTAATAAACTAATGCTGATGTAATTGTAATATTCACATGACTGTCTGTAATAATAAACACATTTCTAGAATTAACAAACTAGGTACAAGGATGGTGTGAATAAAATTCTGTGTGTTCAAACACAATAAGGAAGAAAGTATGATTGACATTTGCTACACTATTCAATTTATGCTGCAGTTTTCACAGTTGCTTATTCATTGTTTAAAATGTGTGCATATATTAAATATTCTCCCAGTACATCCCAGCACAACATCTAAAGCATATCCTTTTTTGTAATTCCCTTTATTTTTGTGTTTTTGCCCCAGATTCGTTTATGATGTACATCAGTTTAGATTCAGTGAAGCGCTATAATATACTATGATGGCCTCAGTCATCATTACACACCTGAATTTGTAACCCTTTAATATGACAGACACTTTACAAATTTTATATGATGTGGTTGTTGTATTCAGTTGTTGAAGAAATAAAAAGTAGCCCTCTGACTCATGTTAGTTAATTTTAGTATACTTGCATTTATTTTCACACTCATTGGTCAAGAGGGAAGCTCTCTGACTATCCGGGGAACCCATACCTATATTTAAAATATATAGTTTACCTACTTTATAAAGGAAAAAAAAATCTGGTTAACATCCCAAGTGTAGTTCTGAAATGACTCATAGTCTCTGAAATCTTCAGGGTTCCCCTCCACACTTCTTCAGTATTTTGGATATCCCGCCTGCTGCTGTAGCTACAAGGCGAGGCTGCCATTACCATCTACTGAATATACAGCTAACACTTGAGATCACATTCTAACTCTCCAACTCATTGGGATGTATCTGGCAACCGTAGATACAACTAATTAGATATTTTTGAACTTTCTGAACCTATCAACTCATATTCTAACCGTCCATTCCTTTCTCTGCCTATTAAGGCATTCTTGTGCTTAAATTTTCATAGATTAAAATCAATTATGGTGCTTAGACTTCAGGGAGGAGGCACAATTAGCAACTACCACAGTCCTAACACCATTAGCAGTTCCTGTATTTGTGTGAAAAATGATACATTATAGTTGGCTCATATATGATGATCATTATGTTGGTTGACAGCTGGATTCAATAACTGTGTAGGCCCTTAGACCCACAGTGGATTTCATTTTGAGATGTATCCATATATTTAACTTTGAAGAACACAAAAGGTTCTCTGGGTACTGGCCCAGTATTGTTGTCCATCTTCTTTGCCTTTGTGTCAAATGAATCTTAATGAATGGGATCAAAGACAGAGGTGAGACAGTTCTCACTGGGTGTCAAGAAGGGGGATAAATAATACAGTGTATATCACTTATTATGCCAAGAAATCAGCATAATGAAAAAGCAAGAAACATATTTTATGCAATTTATGTTTTATGTTAATGCTTTGGCAGAAAAAGATTTCAAAAATGTTTTACTTTTTAAAACAATTTTGCTTTCTTTTCAGAAGACCTTAAAGCAGAATGTTGACTTATGATTTTGTATTCTCTGTACACCCTGATGGTACAGGGGCTGAACTTAGTTCTGTTTAGAAAATGTGTTTTTCTTTTAACGGGTTGCCGTTCAAAGAGATTGTCGTCCTTAGCTCTCAGCTACTTGCAGATTGTTTCTGAATTCCTATTATTTTTGTGTTTTTTTTTCTTTGCCACCTTTCCTGTTCAGAAGAGAAAATGACAGAAGTAAAATCACAGTATTTCATAGTGCATTTAAGATAGGATCTAGGAGTCATGAAAGGAGCATTAGAAGAACGTGCCATGTTCAGTGATGGGGACAGTTTGACATCAAATGAAGTAGCCTGGAGAGCAGGTTGATTTCACCTGTGTTTATCTTGATATGACATGTATCTGAAATCAGATCCATAGGAATGATTGCCACAAGTCAGGCTTTTCTGTGTGATCTAGAGTGTGCTATCATTTTTTTTTTGACTGTCAGGTATATCTGATTGCTTAGGTAAAAGTATTACTTGTCAGAGTCCTTATAGTAGGGAGATAGTTCTTGAGAACCCAGTGAGGTGAGTGAGTTGAAGTGTTTAATTCAAAATAGAGTTGATGCAAACTGGGGGTGGCAGTGGAGAGTGTGAGCTGGAGTGGCGTATAGTGGCTGGTTCTCAGTGCTGAAGAAATGAATTATTTGTTTGACGCTAATAACTTTAGACACCCTGTGAAATTTTAGAGAAGAGGCCTCCGTGTTTGACAGACACTGGATTAGATGAATACTGTATAACACAAACATTTTCAGAAATTATGTTGGATCCCAATGACATGCTGTTGTTATGGGGCAGGCTAGTCAAACTACTGTATATAACTGTGTGAAAAAAGAATTTCCAGATTGAATTTACTGTGTTGCTGCGATATATGGACAAAATCAACTGATGACCTACTATTTTTTTTTGTAAGTAATGGGCTGTTGGTCTTCATTGATTTGTTTTCTCTGTACTCTATACAGAATCACCTCTATGCCATTTCTAAGTCAAATTATAGTAGATTACAATACCTTAAAGGAATATTCTCCACATAAGAATGACATTTATTTATATGTTACTTAACACATGTAAAACAGAAACACTGAAGTTTCTTAACAGAGGTCTACAGTGATTAATGCTGAACAACAATAAGCAATATCAAAAATGTCCCTGAAAAAATATCACGTTGCTCATGTCACATAATCCACATGTCAAGTTGTTCAGTCATATTCCCACAAACACATTTAATTAAAAAAAATATTATTAAACTAGCTCGCTTCGCTCGCCAACCCTCCCGGTCCGTGCTACATGCCAGTCACTTTGCATCTCTGCTGCTTGTGAAGAGGGGGGCTGAATGCACCCCAAGGCAATGCGGTCGCTCCCCCGAAACCCCCTCTTAAACGGTGATACAATGGGAAACAAATGCAGTTTTTATTTACCTCCTCTTTGCTCGATCAGCAGGTGGCTTGCTGCTTCTGCTGTGCCGTGTGATGTGCATGTTGTGCAGCGCTTCGAACATTTAAAAGCCTGTACAGCAGCTGTCCTACTCTTTGCCTTTTATTTCCGACCCCGGGCATGGTTAAATCTCTTGGCACAAAGTCTTGTCTCACGGGACGTGAGTTCTTGATATTTTTTAGTTTAGAATTTAAAAACAGAATAAGAATCTGAAAATCTAACAACATCACATTAAAGTTCGATAAATTCTGAAAAGAATGATACCAAACATATACGTATATGTAGGTTTTAAAATAAGCCCGATTTAAAGCATGACAAAAAACGTGACATAAAAACGTGACATGAAATCGTTGCACTTTTAGGCTTAGGATTTTATATATATATAATAGATAAACCACTTCCAGAAAAGCTTTCATGAACAAAAAAAATGGAACGCACTCAAACATAAATTAATATTTGAGTTGAAGACTCACCTTCCCGTCTCATTCATTGGTCAAAGCCAAGCCCAGTAACAGCTTTTTCATTGGACAACATGAACATTGCACCGTGCACTGAGAGACATGTAAAACTGAGGATTAAGAGTTAAGGAAAAGCAAGTGAAAACATCAGGATGAGAATATGTCTCGTGCTTGTGCATATACAAGGTACTTCACCAAGCAGACCAGTTCACCTGTGCAATTTCACAGATCACCATTCAACAATTTTGACCACTTACGAGTCACCATAATGCCGTAACTGACGCTCCCTCACAATACAAGTAATGTCCTTCATTTTGAACTCAATAAGCAACCACTCTTTCAACACAAAGTCAAAGCAGTGAAACCAAAAGGATTCTCCTAAGAGACACAGTACTGAAGGAATTCAGTCTTTGTCTCAGGTCACTGGATAGCATCCGTGTCTCGCAACCATATAGCAAAACAGGAAGCACCAGGACTCTAAAGACTTGGACCGTCGTCCTTTTGCAAAGATATTGGTAGCGTCACACAGACCTTTCCAGCGACCTTATGACCCCCCCATACTCTCCAAATCCATCTACAGTAATCCCTCCTCCATCGCGGGGGTTGCGTTCCAGAGCCACATGCGAAATAAGAAAATCCGCGAAGTAGAAACCATATGTTTATATGGTTATTTTTATATTGTCATGCTTGGGTCACAGATTTGCGCAGAAACACAGGAGGTTGTAGAGAGACAGGAACGTTATTCAAACACTGCAAACAAACATTTGTCTCTTTTTCAAAAGTTTAAACTGTGCTCCATGGCAAGACAGAGATGACAGTTCCGTCTCACAATTAAAAGAATGCAAACATATCTTCCTCTTCAAAGGAGTCAAGAGCAGAGACTGTCATAAAGGCAGAGGAAAATCAATAGGGCTGTTTAGCTTTTAAGTATGCGAAGCACCGCGGCACAAAGCTGTTGAAGGCGGCAGCTCACACCCCCTCCGTCAAGAGCACAGAAAGAGAGAGAGAGAGAGAGACAGAGAGACAGAGAAAAACAAGCAAGCAAAAATCAATACGTGCCCTTCGAGCTTTTAAGTATGCGAAGCACTGTGCAACATGTCGTTTCAGGAAGCAGCTGCACAAAAGATAGCAACGTGAAGATAATCTTTCAGCATTTTTAGACGAGCGTCCGTATCGTCTAGGTGTGCAAACAGCCCTCCTGCTCAATCCCCCTACGTCAGGATCAGAGAAAGTCAGCGCAAGAGAAAGAGAAAAGTAAGCTGGGTAGCTTCTCAGCCATCTGCCAATAGCGTCCCTTGTATGAAATCAACTGGGCAAACCAACTGAGGAAGCATGTACCAGAAATTAAAAGACCCATTGTCCGCAGAAACCCGCGAAGCAGCGAAAAATCCGCGATATATATTTAAATATGCTTACATATAAAATCCGCGATAGAGTGAAGCCGCGAAAGGCGAAGCGCGATATAACGAGGGATTACTGTACTGACTTCATAGGAAGAGTCACCATAGACATGATTGTTGCTGATGAGGTAAGTAAACCTCACGACAAGGTCAACATTCCCTCCACAGATGGACACACTGCTGATGGCTCAGTCTGTGGAGAGCTCCAAATAGAGTCTCCATTGACTCCGTGAAGATCACAGCATTGTTGGCATTGTCAAGATCAGTGAATTTTTCTTCACCAACAAATGCCCCACAAAAATGAAAAACTACATGCACTATAAATATATTATTTAATATTATTATTTTCATATCTATAAGCATTTATGAATAAAAGAACACTCGTCTAAATGAACTAGGGTGTAAGCCACCATAATGTGCTTGTGTAGAGAACTGTGGTGTGACTAAGCTATTGTTTGGAACTAGAACTGGACAGATGACAGCATATTTTATAAGAAATTCTATCAAATGTGTGTATAGATACCACATGAACTACTGCAGTCCTGCCCATTGCTTAGTCCTGCCTTGGGAGATTTAAATTATTTTCTTTTTCCTCCTTCAGTGTTCTTCAGGTTTTCTTGATACATGATCAGCAATCACATACATATAGTATATACTGTGCATATTGAACATATCCAACTCGTGAATGACTTGGAGGTTAGATTATCTGCTGATGCTAAACTGTGTTGGTTTGAGCATACTTAGCAAATAACAAAGCAGGGTGATGTTTCTGTTTTACATTTACTAGTAGCAGAAGAGGCTTTGGTTCCTCTTTTTTCCATATTTGGGATCAAATAGTTGCTGAAAATATGTAAATGGATGAATAACTGGTTGGAATAATAACAAACTGCTTTTTATGTAGTTTCTTTGTTCCCTTTAGTTTGGGATGTCCATTTAGTGAGGGCTATCTTGAATGTCGGTGTTAAGACAACTTGATTTTATGCTTTGAGGAAATTCACTGCAGCCTTTGAATTCATGTCTTTATTTTAAAAGTGATTCCAGGTTTTTAAGAGAATCTAATGTTGTACCATTTAAATGCAGAAAAGTACAAGCAGCATCTGTAATGGAATTCTGTGGACACTCACTTCATTGGTGTTTAGGCAAGATTTAGATGAACCCATGCTGGCAATATAAATGAACAGCTACTGGCTCTGGTCTTTAACTGTATTTTCTGATCTTATGTTACTCTGAAATAATCCTAGGCAGTGTTCTTAAATGTGTATGAAAAAAACATCCTTCCTTAAGTAAAACTGTCACTTTGTAATTGCAGAGCATTTTATGTTGAGGCTTTGGAGACGACTAAATGGGATTCGCTGCAGGAGTCATTGATTGTGGGGCGAAATACAGTGAAATGTCAAAAGTGACACATTACTTGCATTATAAAAATTGAGTTGCATACCTAACATGTCATAAGGATTGCATTTTGCCAAATTGTCTTGCAGTTTTCCTAAGTTCTTCTTCACATTTGAGTGAGACTATATAACTTTTTACTTACTGCGTGTAATACTTTAGTGCTTCAGCTGCCACATGGGTATAAGCGCATATGTCTGCAGGTTATAAAAGGCTTTGACATCATTTTAATGGTCTGTCTTTAGAGTGTAGTGGTTTTAAGACTGAAAAGACAGCATTAGGAACTGAAAGGTCAATGATGACTGGCAAGTTGGTATGATGGTTAGTAATGCCACCTCACAGCTCCTGGAACTTAGGCCAGTTATAATCTGTTTTTCTCCTTAAAAGGATAATTGGTGATTCAAAAGTACTGCAGTGTGAATATGTATTAGTATGCTGTGATGAAGCATCTTAGCCTGGGTTGGTCAGTCCCTTACACCTAATAGTACTCTGAATTTCAATGACATTGAATGGATAATATTAGATTTTCAAAATGGATGGACGGGTGGACTGTCAGACTTACAGATTATGTATTCCTTTTCTGATATTGTTCTGTGATTCTAGCTGTTTATCTGGGATGCTCAATATCTCTGTACTAGTGACATTTCATTTGGATAGAGCAGAGGTCAACATCAAGGATCAATCATCCTGGGTTTGAATTATACACCAGTTTGTTGTCTGTGTGGAGCTGGCTTAATTTTTCGGTATCTGTAAGGGTTTTCCTCAGGGTTCTCCAGTTGGGAGTGGGTGGTATAGCCGAAAATCCATATCATGGAATAATTAAAAATTTTGACATCTTCAGTAGATAGTCAATTTAATGTGTTTGTTTGTACTTTTCTGACGGAAGCATATTTTTTTAACAAATGTACTTCTGACTAACTATGCACACTGGTGCAACTCTTACCCGTCTCATACTCTAACACTTACTCAAACAGATTCAATAGCAGATATATAAACAGGTTTTTTTTTCTCGCTTGTTCACTCATTGACTTTTGTGGCTGCTGCAAAGCAAACGGTTTTACAAGATATCACTTCTT
Source organism: Erpetoichthys calabaricus (assembly GCF_900747795.2). Classification (NCBI taxonomy): domain Eukaryota; kingdom Metazoa; phylum Chordata; class Cladistia; order Polypteriformes; family Polypteridae; genus Erpetoichthys; species Erpetoichthys calabaricus. The sequence goes on along the minus strand of NC_041402.2, from coordinate 150,852,369 downwards.
TATATCCTACATTCCTATTTGCATCAACCACATATAGAACGTTGGGTAACACGCTTAAAGGGGTAATCTCTTGTGGTGATTCGGACCTGGACACAGACAAGCAGACACAGAATGTGCCAAACCACACACATTAATTTACAGGTTAACACCACAGTGCACAAAATAGCAATAATAATGCTCTCTTTTCGCTCTCTCTTCTGCTGCCTCCAACTCCTCACTCATAAGCCCCGTCCTGTTCTACCCGACTCTGGCTCCCCGAGTGGAGTGCGGCGACCTCTTTTGTACAGCACCCGGAAGTGCTCCAGGTGCTCCCCAATTAACATCCACCAGCACTTCCGCCACACCCGGGTCCAGCTCCTCTTGTGGCGGAAGTGCTGCATACCCCAGTTCCGGAGCTGCCCGGGCGTCCCCTGGTGGTGACCACGTCACTCCACAGGGTTGGACTCCCCAGGTCCGTGGCCCCCATACAATCCAGGGTGGCTGCCCTCTTATGTTCCAGGGAAGATTCTGCCCTTCTCCCGGTCCTTCCCTTCTTGCGGTGTCCCGGTGGGGCAAGGTCTCTGGACGTCTGTCACACTCACTTATTACACACAGGTCCATACATTTAAGGCACAAATTCACCACCACAAATTCACATTTCCTGTTTCCTTTTTTTTTTAGTTTAAATGTGTTCACAGTTTCCTGATAAGTTCTCCGCTAATTTTTATACTTTGTCAGATGTTTTTCTATAAACCAGTTTATAAATAGTGTTAGAGTCCTCAGAAAGTGTCACATTCATAGAAGGCTTTCCACACAATATGGAGACATTGTTTTACCACAGTCAAAAATGGTTGGACAAGTATTAAGCATGAAGAACGAGAGGGGTGCCCATCCACATCCACTCCTGTTGACAACATCGAATAAGTTAGTACCAACATTTTGACAAACCGTTGAGGATATCTGCCCCTCTGCTTCTTGTATGCCCAAAAGCCAAAAAAAGTTGATTACTTCTCACTTCTCTTCTTTGGTGCAAACAGAGAGCTGTACACCAATGTTTACTTCTAGAAAGAAACAAGAGAAACAATACAATCCAATACAATTTATTTTTGTTTAGCCCAAAATCACACAAGGAGTGCTGCAATGGGCTTTAACCGGCCCTGCCTTTTGACAGCCCCCCCGCCTGGACTCTCTAAGAAGACAAGGAAAAACTCCCAAAAGAAACCCTTGTAGGGGAAAAAATGGAAGAAACCTTGGGAAAGGCAGTTCAAAGAGAGACCCCCTTTCAGGTAGGTTGGGCGTGCAGTGGGTGTCAAAAAGAAGGGGTAAATACAATACAATACACAGAACAGAATACAAGTAATCCTCAATACAATATAATAGTAAAATAAAAATATTACAAGTACAGAGCAAAATTTAACAGTAGATGATGTCACATAATACAATTTGGATTTGTTTAGAGTCCTGGAGACATTAGCCATCAAGCTGCCTCCCCGAATTGGCCATTCCACAGCTGAGTCAGCATTGGTCAAGCCAGTCTGATGAAATTACCCCTCTACCCAATGATTCCTGCAATCCTCCATAGGCAGGCAAAACAACTTGACAGGTGGGCAGTGTCACCAAGTGCCACATTTGAGTATGAGAAGAGAAACAGAATAGGTGAGGGTTAGCAACACATTATAACTATCATATTACTCATGTTTTAGAGCTATGATGATTAACAACAGAGGTGCAGTCTGTACAGTTAATCAGCAGCTCTAGTCAGGATATGCTAAACTGAAGTAGTGAGTCTTCAGCCGGGATTTGAAAGTTGAGACCGAAGGGGCATCTCTTATAGTAGCAGGCAGACCATTCCACAGTTTAGGGACCCTGTAACTAAAAGCTCGACCTCCCACTGTTATTTTATTAATCCTTGGAATCATAAGCAGACTAGCATCTTGAGATCTTAATGTGTGCTCTGGTTTGTATGTCATGATAAGTTCAAATAAGTAAGCTGGATCTTGGCTATTTAAGGCTTTATATGTTTTGGCGGGAGGCCGGGGTCCATGCCCAGGCGGGACACCCCTGCACTCTATATTCAGGTGGAGCAGCCCTGGACAGTACAATACCTCCCCCTGGACGCTAGATGGCCGCCCCCCTGGGTTGGAGCGGTGCCTCAGTTTCCTGCAGGGCTCCATGGGAATTATAGTTGGGTGCAGCCCCTGTTGCGTACAGCAGGCACCGTCAGGGGGTGCTGTAACTGGAACTCCTGAGCCCGTATGGGCAACATATTCGTCACACCCGGAAGTGTAGCCGGAACTCGGCAATCAACCACCTGGAGCACTTCTGGGTGGACTATAAAAGGAGCCAGCAACCACCACTCAGCGGCCAGAGTCGGGTGGAGGAGGACAGGGTTGCCTGGGAGGACTGGTGGTGTGCTTACTTTGTGTGTTTGTCCACTGGGAACTGTGTTGTGCCTGTGGGGTTTATGGGGAAGACGTACCCCACTCGTGTCCAATCTGTGTTGGGTTGGGTGCCATATAGCGCCTTGTTACAATGTTAAAAGAAGGATTTTGAAATCTGATCAACTGATCAAGGTCAAAACTTTACCACTGTTGACCACAGACACATCGTATTTCCAAATGTGTATTTGGGAAAGCTGTACAGCTAACCCCAAACAAATTATCAAAAAAGAGTGGATAATTCTGAAGTTATGACATGTGTGTATGTGTTTAGAGATTCTAGTTCTTTTGGAAGGAGGAGGTACAAAAAAGAAGAACAAATAGACATGTAACAGAAACCTGAAATGTGCGTAAAAAGCCAGACTAAGAGCATGTGGGATCAATAGGATTCAGTTTGTTGACATAATGTTGTTCTGTGACAGAGTATTGCTTTGGGTCCAACATGGCACTGCAAAACTCATGCTGGTAGTGGCAGCCAGTCACTTTTCATCTTTTAAGAGCTATTCAGTGTCACTGAAGAGATTACACAAGAAAGAAGACAGTAAAATGTTTTGTCAGATTTTTTTCTTTTTATAAATAAATTTGCAAACAGTGTCAGAGTGCTTGAAAACTATCAACAAAATAAAAATCCTCATGGTGCTAAATATAGAAAGGAGGTATTTGTGAACTATTTCATTTTTGGGATTAACATGCTGAATTTGATGTCAAAAACCAACTATAATACTGTCATGTGAAATATTTTTCTTGTTCCTTTTTTTTGATTTTAAGGGTTTTATTACCCTCACCACATTACAGATCAGTAAGACATATAGTACTATATCATTTTCACACCAGATCAGATTAGCCCTAGCTATACCCATCTAGTGAGCAGACAAAGGAAAATATCTTACATGAAATAATCACTCACAGTTTCTAAAATATCCAAAGGGTTAACAGTGGTCCAACATGTTTATTTCATTGAGGAAAGCAGTCATCTTCGTGTTGGGTGTTACCCAAAATGGAGCTGTTAGGATATTACAGATTTTTGTGAACCTCATACTGTATGATACATTCATCCATTCATCATCCAACCCGCTATATCCTAACTACAGGGTCATGGGGGTCTGCTGGAGCCAATCCCAGCCAACACAGGATGCAAGGCAGGAAATAAACCCTGGGCAGGGTGCCGGCCCACCGCAGGGCACACACACACACACCCACACACCAAGCACACACTAGGGACAATTTAGGATTGCCAATGCACCTAACCTGCTTGTCTTTGGACTGTGTGAGGAAACCGAAGCACCTGGAGGAAACCCACACGGACACGGGGAGAGTATGATACAGTAAATAGAAAATGATTTTGTTTCAGTAAGGTCACTACCCAAAGCTGAACCAATCAATCGCAATAGGAATCTTAACTCGGATGTATTTTGGGTAGTCTAAGGATTTTTGTGCAATATACAATGTTGCGTTAAATTAGACCATGCTTTGCACAGGTTTAGGAACAGTTACTGTATAAATTAGAATGCACTGAATTAAGATAAAACATTTGAGAGGATATTCATATGAATAAGACTTTCGTTCATTATCTAAAAATGTTATTGAAAGACTCCTTTGCCAGTGCTGTCTCAGATCATATACTGTATAGGTGCACGTTCCTGAAAGAAATGATATAATCTGGAAGTACTACCTGTATCTTTATTGCAGTTAGAAAGTTATCGTTTTTACAATAAATGTTAAGGCAACTTTTGGAAAGTTGGTGTGGTTTCTTTCAGCAAAGTAGTTTGAAAATAAGATATAGGTAGCATAATTGTTGGAAGGATGGAAATATATTGCCAGCATAAAAATCTCTCATAAATCTTCATATTTTAATACTGAGCACTTTAGGATTGTTGAAAACATATCATTGTCTTCTAGATAGATAGATAGATAGATAGATACTTTATTAATCCCAAGGGGAAAATCACATACTCCAGCAGCAGCATACTGATACAAAAAACAATATTAAATTAAAGATTGACAACAATGCAGGTAAGAGTACAAATAAAGATATCCTCTCACCTTTCAAGTGTCCCCTACGTGGGTACCATTGTCTAAGTGATGCTATGATTAGATTATATTTTACTTTGTTTTGAACATTTTAGAAATATTTTTGCTTTCCTTTTAAAGTAAGTATATGTTTTAGAGTTTGGATAACTCAATTCTAAGGTTACTATCATTCTAGAAGATTATTCTAGAAGTTTTATAACTATTTTGAACTGTTCTTAGGAAGCCATTTTGTATTCTGTTCCTCTGCTATTTTGTGGAGTTTTGTTATGGTCTTGCTAGACAACTGACCCAGAAGTGTTTCCGTTTCACTTCTAGGATCAAAGGTATAAAGTTGTTCCCAAACACTTCCTTCCTATCTGAGTTTGCTGACAAATAAGAAAAGCAATAGTGTGTGATTATTTAGTTAGTGCTTGTGGTAAAAGACTTTGTGCTTTTGATTACAGCTTGGTGATAGTGTTTAATTGACTTCCTGGTTATATCTCTTTTTCTGGTCCTTTATTTAAAAATTCTCTGTCACCTTTGTGGTGTCAGAATATGTGAATGTTGAATCACTTCATTGCTACCTAGTGGATGTTGATAAATAATATGCGGGATTTAATCAACCGGTTACAAGTTTACCTCATTCAGCCCATTGTCTCATTGAACATATATTTGCTACCAACTGAAAGACAGAATTGTGCATAAATGTTTTAGATGACTTCTTAAATATATATAGTTATATATTAGAATACACACTGAATAAAGATAAATCATTTGAGAAGTTATTCATTTGAAGAAGATTACAATAACTTTGCCAGCTGGTGTGAGATGAGATCATAATCCGTTTATAAGGTTTTGTTTAGCGCAGTCTTTAGGTTCCTAAAGTTAAGTTTGAATTGATTGAAATTATGATTCCAGGGTATCTGAACCACTATGAAATAAACATTGAATCAAATGTATGCAGATGTGCAAGGATTTTCACAGGAATAATAGTCTGTTATTCACATTGATCTTGAGTCCCACCTCTGATGACGTCTGTGACTTCCTCTGGTGCAACAATCAAGTTCTGTTTTTAGTGCTATTTAAAAAAGGTCAAGCTGCTCTTCTGTCTAGGTGTGCTCAGTTAAGTAGTAACTATTTAAGTTGTAACAGACTAGTTAACAAAGAAAATAAGGAATTAGGCGTGTCACTAATGTAATGAATAAAACCAATCAGACAGTTTCCAAAGTAAAAAACAAATATTCTAAAGTAAAAAGAAAAAAACAAGGCAATAACATTTTGGCCTGTGACATTTATAATAGGCTGCAGTCTTGCACATGTGTTCTGGTGTGTTACTCTTGGTTTTGGGTTATTTGATTAATTATTATTGTATATTTAAATTGAGTCTCCTCGGTTACGAATCCTGCCTGAATTCTGAAATGTGCCCATGCTGTCTTCTGATTTCATTTTCTCTCTTAAACTGCAGCTATTGTTATTATTATGATTATTTTTATGAGATGTTGGTGAAGATGCCAGACTTAATGCATTTTATTATTCTGTTGCTATTATTTTTCTAGTGGAAAACTCAAAATAATTTTGGACATGAGTTTCCTCTATTCATGAAGCTTCTGGTTGTGTTTTTTTCTGTTCCATGTGGTTTAATTGTCTTTAATGATTTTCTGCAATGGTTTTAAGTTTCCTTGTGTCAGAGTTGTAGTTTGCCCACCAGGTGGTTACCTAGTTCCACCTTTACATATTTTCCGTCTTTGTCACTTGAAAAATTAAAACAAAAGGTTACCACTATTGCATATTTATCCAATTATAGTAGACGTTTAGAAATAAAAAGCATGTTTTATGTATGCTTTGAGAGTGTGATGATTTGAACAATCGACAACCTTGATACCTTTTAGCCATTTAATGTCTCGTAGTTAGCGAAAAACAGACTATTTCGAGACAATGTTTTCTAAAATTTATTAGCTATGTGTGTGTCCAAAAATTGTCTTCTTTGTTTTATAAATTTAATTCATATCTGGGTAGTTTCAACAAATTTACAGAACATGGGAAAATTTTTAAATATATCAATATTATAAAATGAAATACATTACAAATAGAGTTGGTACCATTTACTTAAATAAACACAGTTTGCACATGGGTATATCAGCAGTTATTCAAGTTTAAAAATCGAGACTACGACACTTGGCCAATCTACAATATAAAGCTATTGGCTGTTCAAGTACAGATTTTAATTCAGCTAATAAAAAGGGAATAAACAATCACATCAACAGTCATTACCTTCTACTACACTTACAGTTCTTCTCTGTGTTCTTTGGCATCGGACTACCCCCTTTATACTCTATCTGAATCAATCATGCTTTTATCAAGCTCAAAATATTTATCATACAAGAACATTTCTAGATCGTCATTGTGTAAATAAATACATCATTTTTTTAATGTTCATTTGTTCAGCTCTTTACAATCTACAGTAGATGCTAGGAATACAGTATTCCTCCACTATACTTTAACTGTTCATTTTGATAAGCAAATTCCACCACATGCAGAAAACTTCACACCATTATTATTATTATTTTTTTTTTGTGGTAACTTCAATCTTGCACTCCTTGCACTGGTTTCTTATTATGGTATCTGATAAATGTAATAAACTTTTTAAGAAAAGTAAGTTTGACATTACCACTCCAAAACAGAAATTGGACTTCAGTACTGCAAAAGCAGACCAGTGGTTTGTTTTCTGGAAGCAGATCAGCCAACATGGGGACACAGGATGTTTGTAATAGTTGTTGTGCAACTAGTGTCTGTTCTATCATCATTGTAGAGAGTTCCATTTTCACTCCATAAAACAGATTGCCCTAGGTATCCCCTCATCTAGTTTATTTGCATCAAATGAAACACTTCAATAAGAATAAACCTCTTTATTATCCAGCTTTGGTAATGCATCATTCAAAATTTATTGTACTGCTTGATATTCAAAGTTTATACGATACTGCGGAATGAGCTCATTATCATCATCACAAGTGCTAACAGTCATTTAAAGACCAATAAAGTGTCAACACATGCTATCCACCCCTGACAGTTTTTTTAACGTATCTTGGATATCAATAGAAATGAATGAGCTAATAGTAGCCAAAAGTGCATATGGAGAGTGTGTTCTATCCAAAGTCAACTTCTTAAAATGCAAGAAGGTGTTTACAGTTTTAAATAATTTAGAAGCAGGTAGGAGAAAAAAAAAGAAGGAAGGTGCAAATGGTAGGGATTTGTGGTCCAGGGCTCTAGAGAGAGGTGGCTGGCTGCTACACTATCCACTACACCTCTGTGCTTACTATTGCTGCCACTTTGGCTGTTTATTTATTTATTTGTTCGACTTAATGAATAAAAAGTGCTCACTGTGATGTCAGCTTAAACTTAAGCTATGTAAGCAGTTCCGGACAACAGGCACCCTGTCCATTCATTATATTCATTTTTTTTTTTTACTTGAGCATGAAACAGAGAGGCCTTGTGTGGTCCTCTTAGTGAGAACCAAGTGTCTGGACGCAGTTCAGTCAGTGCACAAAAGGCCGGTTCTTTTGGAGGTGTCCGGTCATATAGTAATTCAGAAAGCATTTTGCATGAACTGATGAGCTAAGTCATTTCATATTCTTCTTTTTTCCCCCGTTATACATCCTGATTGATGCTTGATGTTAACTGCTATTGGGCAAATTGAAAAATGCATCATATTATGTCTTAAAATTGATTTCCGTTTTTCAGGTGTGGTTTGACAAGCACAAATATTAGTGTTGTACAACATTTTAATTATTTTATCCTTAAAGTAAATCAAATATAAAGGAAGAGTTACTACTGAATGTTCACTGCTGCCTGTGCCACAGTGTTTACAGGTACTAGAAGCTGGGGTTTGTTCTAGAAATTGAAAAAGATTTTCATTACAGCATTTAACTCAGAGAGCTTTGTTTTTTTGAACATTTTAGCTGCAGTTCATGTGTGCAGAGAAGGCAGTGCCTTAGCTTATGGCCTCTTCACTTTTATTATATAAATAGTCTTCAATGCTTTAAATGTAGAGTCGCTGCTTTGCTGTACATTGAACACATGTTACTGGAATGTTCTGTTTGCATTCTCTTTATCTAACGAGTACCCCATTACTAACAAAGCAGAACCACTGGAATTATGCCTCTAAGAGTTAAACAACCTCTTGTTTGTTGCCTTTTATTACTCATTCTGAAAGAAAATAGTCCATGTATAGTGTTAAGCACAGAAAAGTCTAAATTTTAGATCTAGATCAGTGTCTTCCAACTGCTGGTCCACAGACTGGTACTGGTTTGTAGAATATTTTTGCCCATCCTTGAAAATCGTTGAATATCTTCCTGTTATATTTTTTAACAAGGTGAACACTTTTCAAATTACATTTCTTCAAAATTACTTTATTTTTTGTTTGGGTGTTAGAAACTTTGAGGGGAACTCCCCCCAATTAAATTATTATATATCTGGACATTCCAAACTCCAAGAGGGTTGGCCTAACATTGGTCTAGTGTTATTTAATCTGGATGCTGGAAAATCAAAGGAGGCTCCACCGTCTGATCTAATATTGGCTTATCTAGATAATTGAAACTCCAAGAGGGAACTCAGCTCTGCAATTTAACTTCAGTGAATTTGGATGCTCAAAATTTGAAGGAGGCCTCACTCTCCAGTCGAATATTAGTCTACCTAAAGAGGGACCCTATCTCTCTGATCCAATTTTAGTACGAGGGCAATCCCAAAAGTAAGGCCTCCAAAGCGGTGGGGACGTAGAGAAACTGTTCGTATGGCTGTTGGCCACACTGTTGTGATTGGTGCTTCCTCCACTCCCAAACAAGCATGTGCGGCTTTGCTGGGATGCTCAATCTTGGCTTGGCTGCCCTTGAAAATGGAGCTCCCGTTGAACGCTACCGCCAAGTGCGAAGTTCACGCAGGATACCGTCAATTTCCGATGAGACAGTCACGAAGGTTGAGGAAAACATGCATAAAGACCAGCGGTTGGAACTTCATCACCCACCCACCCTATAGTCCGGACTTGTCACCCAGTGACTACCACCTGTTCCCTAAGTTGAAAGAACATTTGTCCGGAAGGTGATTCTGCTCCAACGAAGAGGTGAAAGATGAGGTTCAATGCTTCCTGAAGGACATGGCGGCAAGCTGGTATGACATGGGCATTCTAAAACTACCACAGTGTCTACAAAAATGCATCGACCGAAATGGCGATTATGTAGAAAAATAAAGAAGTCTTTAACCTTTAAAATGATGTAAACATTATAGAAAATAAATGGTTGTTTATATTTCTAAAAAAATAGGAGACCTTACTTTTGGGATTGCCCTTGTATATCTTGATGCTACAAACTCCAGGGAATCTAGCTCCCTGATCTAATGTTAGTAAATCTAGACAGTAAAATCTCCATTCTATTAAGAAATCAGACTTAAAAAGAAAGTACCGGCACTTATGTGTTTCCATTTCAGGCACTAGTTGAACAAATTATGATAGAGTAAGTAACTTTATTTTACTTTCCACCTCCCTAATCCATGATGATTTTCTCAGTCTTCTGCCAATCGACAAGTCAAAAAGTTAAAAAGTTAAAACCATTGATCTATATGAATAGACCAACTTCTCCTCTGTGAACCTTTGCATACTCTCCTATCCATCCATACCTTTTCTGTACCTTTACGAGGGTAGTCCCCAGCTAGAATTTGATTCCAAATATCTGATACAGATCTCCTGGTTTGACGCAAGAGGTGAAGGAATATTGATTTAAGCCTGAATGGCTACTTACAAAAATAAATTATACTTAAATTATCAGATGTAGTAGAATGTAGCAGTGGCAGTGGGGTATGGATTTTGTCTCTTGGACTTTGCACTCTCTTGTTTTTTAAATGCCTAAATAGCCAAATAAGATACTAGTGCAGACCTTTATGACACCCTAAAAGGTGTATCTCTCATTTTATTAGACAAAAAAAACAGATTTTTTTGTTTGCAAATTAGTTCTGCTCCAGCTAAAGATCAGGGTAGGTCATGCCTGTTACATATCCAGAGCTATACAACCATAAGACTGTAAGATCAAAATGCTTAGAACATCTAATAAAAAAATCATAATTTTTTGACTTTCTAAACTGTTGCTTTTGTTTGCTAAAAAATAAAATAAAACTGAAGGTGTGCACACAATTAGTATGGTGAATTGAATGAGCAGTAAATAAAGGTTTTCAACAGACTGTAGTCACAGATTTTCCCTGTATGGGCCTTTTCTTTACAGTGTTCTTTGAGGATAAATATGCATGTGCTGTTCACTTATTAAGGAGTCTGGTGGTATGTAACCAAGATTGTCTCCGTTAGGGATCACCCTGACCTGAGGTCAAAACCTGTTCCCTATTCTGACCGCCTTGTCTGAGATTGGAGAGACAAGTAGCCGAACTATGTAAGCTATCACAGTTATTCTGTTGCAACAGTGGCTGGCATCTCTGTTGTCTGTGTGGGTGATGCCATCACTATACTGTTACAGGCTGGTACAACAAGTGAACACTGTTACACTCTCTTTCATTTACATATTCTGTTTTCATCAAACAGCATCCTTCATCTGATTAGGGATGAGTATGATTTTCACATTAGTTTTTAGTAATTGTTTTTGTAGCAATATGTAATTTGAAAACAGGCTCTTCCCATAAAATTTTTGTTTGGTTGGTTTGGAAGATGGTGCCTTGTCAACACTTTGTGGGGAAAACCATAAACATTACTTATTTATTGCATTTCAAAAGACAATTAACTGCCAGACAGTAAACACAAGGAGAATGTGTTTTAAAGATAAGGTGACCAGAATTTTTTGGGCCAATCCGGGGACATGGGGGGCGGGTGGGGGGGAGAGAATTGATGAGCGTAGACTACAAAGCGAAAGCTTATCATGTGATTTCTCGCCAAAGTTGCAGGATGCGGTAAAGCATAACCTCCGTCAAAACACTGCGCACGTGCGCCGAGTTCAAATTATCGTGGTGATGAGATACATTCAAAAAGTGAACCAGCTGAAACCGGGGACGAAATCTTAAACTGGGAACAAAACGGGGACATGTTTCTGAGTGGGGACAGTTGTCCGAAATGGGGACGGATGGTCACCTTATTAAAGACTTCATGTGTGAGCAAATTTTTGAGTTTTTCAATTTAAAGGAAGTACCATCAGTTGATTTATCTACTGTTTGAACAAATTCCATTGTTGTGAAACTGGGCTTCTCTGCAACCTAAGCTCAGACCTCAGCCTTCACATTCACAGCCTTGTCATGGACTGGATAGACAAGTTACTTAATAGGCAGAGTGACAGGTGAAGTTTTCTTAGCATCATTGTTATCTGTGAGGATGATTTTGGTGCTGTAACTGTATTGTAACAAACATTGTCATCATTTCCATCCATTTTGCAAACTCACTTTATAGGGTCACCAGGAAGCTGGAGCCTTTCCTAGCAGGCAGTGTGCAAGGCAGGGACAAACTTTGGACAGGACATCAGCCCATCACAGGCTGCATTGCTATAATACATTAAACGTAAATGTCAATATAGTTTTAAATCTTTTTCCTTAGAAACTTGCTTGGTTATATCTATTACAAATAAAAATGAAATAAACAGTTTTCTGTGTCTTGCACTCATGAGAGAAATATTAAGTTCTTAGTGATTCCCATCAAACTTAATTTGTTTATTGATGTCAAAGCCTGAAATTGAGGAGACAACAAGAACTATGAAGAACTCACATGAGGATAATTCCAATGTGATCTTTTTGGAAATGGAGGCATCTCTATTGATAAAGATTCTTTGGTTAATGTGTCCAGCAGTAAAAGCTATAGTATTAATGAACAATATTTTATTTATTTGTGAGTGACAAAAATTTTTTAAAGTCTTTTGTTAACTGCAGATCACAGGAATAATCAGGGGCACTAGGGGGATTTCATGCACTGTAACTGTTCTATCTTTGAAAGTGTTACAACAAATAAATCAAGGTCAAAGTTGTAATCACATTAAATAAAATTCAAAACACAATTCACTGTCTGAAAGAGTTTTTTTTAGCTTGAGTGCTTACAAAGATATTCTCTTTGTTAGTCAAAGTTTGAATATCTCATTATGGGGGGTCACCCACCTTTATAGTGGAGCTGAGCTGATGTTGACTGCTGCACTTGCACACCCCACGTTGTCCAGCTCTACAAAAATGGCCATAAACAGCTGTAAGAATGAAAACAACTAGAAAGAAAAAAACATGGAAACAAAAGCAGCCCCAGAAATGAATTAACCACACATATTCCTAACAGCTGTGGAAATGGAGGGGGGGGGGTGTTAGGCAGGCAGAAATGCTGATTTTATTCTGCCATCTTGTGAGGGTATTTTGTAGTGTGTGATTGTGTCAGATTCACAGTCGGTTATGTTACCCAGGTGCTTTGTTTACTTTTATTAACTTATTTATTTATTGTCTGATCATTGTATGCTAATGTTACTTGACTCTTACTTCTATATTTTTGTATCACCTCATTAGGTGTCAAGATTGGGCCTGACTTGTGTGCACACATTGTTTGTGTTTCTTCCTGCCTTCCAGTGTTAGGGCTATCTCCATGCTTCTTAGAGTTGCAGGAATAAAGAAGTCCCTTGTGGGCACTCATTACCTTTTCTATGGTGAAATTAGAGACGGAGTTTGTTGGTTCACCACATGCTGTTTGTCTCTCCCTGTCACTGCAAACACCACAGATATGATTTGTAGTCTCAACTATGTTCTGGCAGACTGCAGTTTAATATGATACTGGGAGGTTTGTACCTCATACAGAAAACGTGGACAAATTTATATATGCAGTGTAACATTTGTATAATAGTAGGAAAAACAGAATGCAAGTACTCAGTGGCATCTGTGCTGTCCTAATGCACCGAACTATGGAGCCGTTTGTAACTGGCCTTATGCAGACAGACACCAGATTAGAACATGAGTATGATTTCTATATAAATCTCTGAATCTCGAAGTGTAACAAGCAGGTGGACGTTATATGATATTTTTATTGTAGATGTTGTCTTTAATAGTCTTGTATGGCAATGTATCTGTTCACTCCAAACATGAACTGCACTGCAAAAAAGTGAAATCTAGATAGATAGATAGATAGATACTTTATTAATCCCAATGGGAAATTCACATCTAAGCCAAGTGAAAAGTATTTAAATCAAGTCTAGTTTTCCTCATCATAAGAATTGTTGACAATTCCAAAAATCTGTTATTTATGATTATTTAGCTTACTTTTAGAAATCTCATCAAGTAAATTTTGCTTATCCTTTTGGGTGTTTTTTTGGTTAATACAAGCAAAACAACTCCCATTTAAAGTTTTTTTTTGTCTGTTTTTTGCATTTGCATGTTTTACAGTGTACAATGTGCTATTCAGATCACAGAAAAGATTATATGTAGGACTGAAACTGGAGTCCATTGAAGTTCTTGATACATTACAGGTCAGGAAAAGAGTTGGAAATATAAGCAAAGAGTACACTCACCTGAGCAACCATCTCCTTCATTTATTGCCTTTAGGAAACGTTATCAATCATTAAAGGCAAGAACTACTAGACGTAGAAACAGTTTCTTTCCTACTGCAGTCACTAGTCACTATTCTCATTCTCCTTGACCTGAGTGCAGCCTTTGATACCATTTGTCATACCACTCTCCTTAATAGATTATTTTTGATTGGCATTACCCACACTCCACTAGATTGGTTCAGATCCTACCTCTCAGGCCGCACTCAGTTCATTAAGCTTAAAAATTTCACCTCCCAACCCACCGCTGTCACTTCTGGTGTGCCCCAGGGCTCTGTCCTGGGGCCTCTTCTTTTTATTATTTACCTTCTCCCCCTTGGCAATATCTTTCCTAAATATAACATTCATTTTCACTGTTATGCTGTATGACACCCAGCTCTACCTTGCTAGTAAACCCAACTCTTCTTTTCCACCATTTTCGCTTATTGACTGCATTGCTGAAATTAAATCCTGGTTCTCCTCGTTGTTACAAAATCATCATTATCCAAAGCCGATAATCTTTCACTTGTTATTGATAACTCCTTTGTTTCCCCTTCATCTCAGGTGAAGAGTCTGGGTGTCATCCTTGATAATACTCTATCTTTCCAATCTCACATTAATAACATCACCTGGTCTGCTTACTTCCACCTACGTAATATTAATCTCATCCTCCCCTCCCTCACTCCCCATACCATTGCCATCCTTGTTCACAGTCTTGTTACTTCTTGTCTGGACTATTGCAATTCGCTCCTCTTTGGTCTCTCTAATAAATCTCTCCATAAACTTCAACTGGTCCAGAATTCAGCAGCCCACATCATTACTTGAACCCTGTCTATATCACTCCCATTTTGTAGCAGCTTCATTGGCTTCCAGTTAAGTTCCGTATTCAATTCAAAATTCTTCTGTTAACTTTTAAGGCTATCTACAACCTTGCCCCTCCATATCTGTCTGATCTCTTCCATGTTGCCATTCCCTCCCGTAACCTTAGATCCTCCTGACCGTCCCTCTCACTCATCTAACCACCACTGGGAGCAGAGCATTCAGCCGTTCTGCTCCCAAGCTCTGGAACTGATTACCTACTGAGCTTAGAAATATTGAATCATTTTCAACTTAAAACCCATCTGTTCAAAATGGCGTTTTCTTTATGATTATAGTTGCTTTGTTTGGTTTTAAGTTTTATATTTTCTGTTGTTTTAAGTTTGGTTTATAATGTACTTTTTTATTTATTGTTTGTTCGGTGTCCTTGAGTGCTTAGAAAGGTGTCTTTGTATAAATAAAATGTATTGTTATTATTGTTATTATTTACTGTGGTTAAACACAGCCTCTGATTCTGTTCTCCTCCATTCAATATAAATTGTTCATTTTATTTAAGACTTACCTATTTTTGGGCATAAGTGCAATTCTCTTCTATTTTTTTTATTATATTTGTGTTTATGTAATGTTGTGATGGTGTCATGTATTGTATATTGTACCTTGTTATGTGTATGTGTAACACTAAGAGAAGTTTCTAGTAACTATGTTGCCTTCTAATAAAGTTCAGTTTCAGCCCAGTTCAGGAAGTAGAAAAGCATACTGGAGGCAAAACTATTGGAAGCCTGACCTTCACTGCTTTCCATTTCTATACCACTACAGCCCATGTTCATGAACCACAGGCTCTTTTCATGCATTTCATATCCAAGCCTGAAGACTGAGGCAGGCGCTAGTCAGCCCCACCCATTCAAAACATGTCATTTGGAAATTGCTGAGGGAACAGTAGTGCCATTGTCATGGAAACCATGAGATGTAGGGTGACGCTCAGCTGCAAGGCCTGTAATAGATTGCTTCACAGCTGCCACCCATCTGCCTGTAATTGTCTTCATCAGCTTGTGCCAGCTCTAAAATGAATGACACAGGAGATTTACCAATTTAACCAATAAATCTATTAAGTGATAAATCAAGTTAAGGAATTAAACAATAATTTAATCAGGGAGATACAAAAGAGCTCATCATCTGAGTGGCAAATAACCAAAACCACCCCAGCAGTCGGCTAAAGTGTGTAAATTACTGAGAAGTGACTGCTTCTCTCAGATCGGGAACAACTCAAGACTGTGGCTCTGTTGAATTATAACAATTCATTAATGCAGTGACCATCTCGCAAAACTAGAAATACGTTAATCAATGTATTTAAAAAAGGGAATGGAGATGTCCTGTGCAGGTCACACTCTGCCACCATTGTGATGTTGTTTTGCTTTTGGAACCTGACTCCTTTTCCTTACCTACTGCAATATCTGATGAAAAAGAAAAGGTAAAGTCACATGTACTTTCAATCTCTGCAGAGTGGGCTATCATGCTCACAGCCTAAATGCAAAAACCTGTCACACAAATAAAAAAGTGCCTTTAGTTGAATCACTTCTTATTCCTGATTTTTCTTAATTTTGCCTCCTTTGATGGCAGGTTTTATTGATTGTGTTGTTGATGGCTGCTGTTATGTGCCTAAAACAAACTCTTAACAGTGATGATTATATAATAAGCATTGACTGAATAGCTTATCATAACTGTTAAATATGTACATGTGGTGGGTGGCCAGCTAAATATTCCAGCCCTCACCCCCAGGCCGCCAGGTGGAGCTCTCACGACAACATGGATGTGCCCCGAATTCCAGCAGGGCCTCATGGACTTTGTAGTTTATATGCACAGCCCTGCTGGGTACCCTGGGGACCACCAGGAGTCACTGTAAGGGGGCTATCGGACTCTTATGTGCCCTATAACCCGGAAGTGCGTCATGATCATATGACAAGAAGAAACAACGTGCTTCCGGGTTGAAGAAAGGAGCTTTTTATCCGACCCGGAAGTGTTCATGATCACATGGACAGAAGAGAGAAACGCTTCCGGGTCATGGACTATATAAAGGACTCTGGGAAACCAGTACACTGAGCTGAGCTGGGAGGAAGGGTGGTGAAGTGTCTGGGAGTGTGGAGGATTGATTAGTGTATTGATTACTGTATTGATTAATTTATGAGTATTGTGGAGTGGAGGGTTCTTTGTGCATGTTATTGTTCTAATAAAAAGAATATTTGGACTTTTACCTGGTGTTTGGCGTATTGTCCGAAGGTTCAAGAGGACGACAGCGACCTCAATCTGTCACAGTACACTATTTAATTTTAAGTAAATTGAATTGAAGAGGGTGGTGCATTATTTCTCATGTTACCTGACAATTTTAGAGCACCAGGTTCAAATCCTGGTCCAGTCACTGTCTGTGTGGACTTTATTTGCTCTCCCCATATTCATGTGGTCTCTCTCCATTTGTTCACACAAAAGCTAAAGACATGCATGTTAGGTTGATCAGGTTTTTGTATTCCTAGAATTGGCCAATTGCGGTGCCGACTCCATGTTTTTTTTCATCCCTTTAAATTTTCTACACTTAGCCTCTGTGTTACCCGCCATGTTCTACAGTAAAGTGTTAACCTTTGTATTTTTACAATTAATCGGAGCATCATTAAATGATTATGCTGTTAATTCTCCATTATACTGCTGTCACAATTATAGCTGTTCAAATAATATTATGGACATCTGAATAGGTTTGGGCTCTTATCTACAGTACAGAACAGTCCAGTAAGAATTGAATGATGTAGTTTACCTATTAGAGCAGGGGTCCCCAACTCTGGTCCTGGAGGGCAGCAGTGGCTGCAAGTTTTCATTCTAACCCTTTTCTTGATTAGTGACCTGCTTTTGCTGCTAATTAACTTCTTTTGAATTACAGTAATTTTAATTGACTTCCTCTTGCACACTCGGATCCCTTAATTCCCTCTTTTCTCTTAATTAGCAGCCAAACAATAATGAGATACAAAACATGAGCAGCAAACTACATCCATCATGTAGTATCTGAAAATAAAGAAAGATGAAGGTCTCAGGAATGTTGATCTGCTCAGGTCCCCAAAACTTTTTAACAAAGCTCTTAGAAAATCAGCAATTTCTGAAATGTATGCTATTGCAAAATGAGGACACCAACAAGCCATTGAATTAAAGGACGGGTTTAATTCACATCAAGAATCAAAGCTTAATTAAGCAACTGGTTGGAGTGAAATTGGTTGGAGTTTAAAGTCCTGACTTAGTTGGTCTTCTGTTGGCTCACGTTTCATTTCTGTTTGGGTGCCTTTTAAGGAAAGAAATGAAGAAATTCAGAGGAACAAATCTTAAAATACAAGCCAATTAAAATGAATGGAAATGGAGTTAATTAGCAGGAAAAAGTGGCCTCCAATTAAGAAAAGAGCCCTGCAGCAACTGCGGCCCTCCAGGACCAGATTTGGAGACCACTGTACTACTGGGTCACAGAAAGTTGGCAATGAGCACAGGGCAGGATGTAGTCCTAGTTGGTACACTAAGCATTTACTGGAAACTCCCCCATATCTGGGAGAAAACAAGAGTACCAGGGAAAGAACTTGTGAACATGAAGGAAATGGGCACATTTCACATAGACAGTGACAGAACTGAGATGCGAGCCTAAGCTGGGCGGCAATGATACGAACCACCATGCTGTTCTGCCACTCTAGGTAAATTGGTGTAATTTAGCTTATTGCAAGCAGTTCTTCTCATTACTCTTGATGTATAATACGTTAATCTTCCTAAACTGAGAGGGCAGAGTTAGGTTTCTAAAGGGGAAGGACTAAACGTTGGCTGGTAGCCCGCCGAGGTCTTGGTTGCTATTAATGTGACAATGTTATCAAAGTAGATTGGTTTTCTGTTGCATTATTCTGACATTAACTTTTCTAAAGTACAATTTACATAAATATGTGAAAATTTACATGCCATTAAGGTGGCATTGATTTATTCTTGCAAGCATGTAATTATATCCTGCATTTTGATAGCAGATATTAACAGAAAACTTTTATTTCTCATGAGCCTGCATTTGTAGTAAAATAAATAGACAAACGTGGGCAAAATGTAAGTGGGGAGTGCTTTTAACTGAGATGGGACGAGCTAACTTAAGGCAGGTAGGCTTGGCAGTGGGCAGCCTCTTTTCCCTTATGGGTACAATAGTTACACAATATAGGGGTTAACCAAGTGTTACTTAGTGTACAGTAACATGCATGTCTAGCAGCTTAACATGTTGCCACTCCATGATGCCATGATAAACAAGAATGTATTTAATGTAATTGGAAAGGGCAGATCACACCATCAGACATCGGTACATTGGGCATCTTCCACTATTATGATGGTGATGGTTGGAAATACATAGAGAAAGTCATCAGGCCTTTAGCAGTGACTCCATAAGCAGAGCATTATATTGTTTCTGGGATTGAGCAGGTGAAATATTTAAAATTGAGCTGACTTAGAGACAGTAAAGTTAAAACAAGGCAGACAACGTGAAAAACGTGTGGAATCTGACTTCACTCTTAACCATGCCTTATACTTGCCTGTTGCTTGGCAACAACATCGGTTGCCTCATATGGCACATTTCTTAAGCTTAAGATTTTTAAGTAGGACTTCTGCACTGAGTGGGAATTTTGGTACTGAGTCATTTTATTTTTTTTTATTTCCCGTTGCTCTAGATCCATGTTGCCTTTTTGTATATATAGTTCATGTTATATTCAAATATGTCGTGTGTGTGACCACCCTGTGATGGTCTGCCTGTGGTGAAGCAAGTAAGCGAGTAAGGGGTCCGTCCCAATTTGTGTTTGTTTTAAAAATAATAACAGTGCAACTATGGAATTGGTGGGTGTGGATATGCATGGTAGCGAAGCTAAGCAACCCTGGTGTGTTGATAAGGAAGTTGGCTGATTGCACATTCACGTGCAGTCAGTTTAGCCAATTTCCTCTTTAGTGCTCTGGGGGATGTAATTAGGGCTCTTGCACCCACAACAGTATAAAGGAGCCTGAGAGGGATTTGGGGGAGAGTAAGAACAAGAGAAAGAGAACAGAGGAGCGATCAATGGTGTGTATCAATTTGACTGAACAAGTTGTTAAGGAGTCAAACCAAGTGCTTTAGAGTCACCAAAGAGGCGCCGATCATGTCGGCTGAGTGGTAGAGCAGACAAGATAAGGGGAAGGCACGGGGGCTGGTTAGGGTTGGAAAGTAAAATATGCGGTGGCATACGCTGGATGGGCAAGAAGCCCTGCTGCCAAGGTGATGAAGCTAGGATCCTCTTGTTTGATCTGGATGTGGCGATCTGCGTTATGGGAGATGCATGGCGCAGCGGCGTCCAGTGAAGGGTGAGGCACCCTGGGAGGTGCATACAGTCACATTTTGGTCATTTATCTTTTAACTGCTTATGTGGAGTTTTTTTTTTTTCAGGAAAAAACATGTAGGATAGTTTTAACTTCTAAGTCAAAATATGATAATATGATTTTATGGCATGGATTTAAATCTACATTTCAACTGTTCTAGATGAGTGACATTCTAAAAAGCATCATTCCATAGGCAAAAGACAACAGGCACCACTGGAGCTTTTGTTTTTCTGTCATCTTTGAATATTTTATGTACAATAAGCTGACACCCAATTTCGACTTTAACCAGTTGCTTAATTAAAAATTTATTTTTATCCTATTCACTGATAAATGATGTTCCAGAGGTAAATATGATGTACTAGAAGACCTACAAGATGTCAGTCGCTTGAATGGTCTTGATAAAGCACCGATATTAATTATGCAATGCTATGTAGGTTATCATTTGAAATATGCTCTTAAAATAACTGAACGTGTTTTTGAAGAATGTCTGCAATTAGGCTTTGATTCAAGTTGAGAGATGATAGGAAAGCGACAGAGAGGTTGTGCAAGTAGACTAATAATTTCCTTTTCTATTTTTTTCTCTTTTTCTTATGGTGACCTTCCTGTTTCATTGGATTTATGAACATAACCTGTGTTACCTAAAAGATTTGGGGTTTTCTTCCAAAGGTAAGACCTATTTTTAAATTTTAAGAGTATTTCAAGATGTGCCACAGTGAATTATTACATAACTTAAACTTTATTTTATGTTGATTTCTAAAATTTGAAGATCCTATTAGAACAGTTTTTTAATTTGTGGTAGCTGTAATGAATGAAATGTATGCTTTTAATTTTCTCTGCATCACTTTCATTTCAATGGGAAATTGGTCAAATGTCTTGTAAAGACACCCTTGTTATACCACCCTAAAACACACCATTTTCACTTGTCATTTCTTTGTCTGGCTGCTGAGGTCCTTGCTGTAGCCCCACTCTCCATTTCCTTCTTAGCAGGACTCCCATTTTCCCCACCACAATGCCCCTTTATCTCCAGGTGACTGATCCTCATCTTTTCAGTCATTCTTATAGTGATGCATCCTTGGCAAGCGCGGCTCTCACTCCTGTCATCATAATACATGCTGGATTCCTAAAATAATTAGGGTAATTCTCAGATTTTCAACAAAAAGTTTCACACATGATGTCATACAGTATATTTAAGAATCCACCTATATTTAGACTTGCTAGACAGCTGGAGGGGAATTATGAGGTCTTTCCCAACTGTTATGGGTAAACATGAAACTAACTAAACCTTGTAGAAGTTTTCAAGCCAAATACCTGTGTTGTTGTTATACTTGAGTGATCATTTATAGCTCATGCATTTCAATCCAAAAGTGTTTGTGTTTGATTCTTCTCACTTAAATGAATGTTTTTTGTGCCTCAATGCACTGCATTCCTGATCATGTAGTGATTCTACAGCCTATGAGCTACCAAATATTAAAAATTCACTGCATTCTGCCTCAATAGACTCTGCCATTTGATAAAATGGCATCAATAGTCATTTATTAAGAAAATGAGCACTTTGGTAATGTTTCACTGAAAAATGATACACTTGGTGGCAAGTCAGCTTCCAAGGTGTCTGTTTTTGAATTAGCAGTTAAAGGTCTCAGTCTAGGTAGCATGGTGGGAAATTACTGTATATACTGATGCCAACTTACAGGTAGCAAAAACAATCCAAAAAGACTTGTACAATCTTCAGGACTGCTAATTATGAACACAAGATGGGAGACACTGTCTTCCATGATGCAACCTCTCCAAATTATTTACAGGTTTATGTTGACACAACATTCTCATTGTCTAAACAAAGTGCAGAAGTGATGGAAAATGCAAATAAAATATTAGGTTACATCGTTGAAACTGTTGGATTTAAGTCCTACGCTGAGATTACATACTGCAGTAGTGAGACAACATCTGGAGTATGGTATGCAATTCTGGTCATCACACTCTGAGAAAGAGATAGAAGCACTTGAAGCTATGCAAAGGACAGCAGTCAGGTGCATCTTAGGACTTGGGGACATATCATCATACTCTGACAGACTCAATGAATTAAACCTACTTTAGCTCTGAGTAGAGGAGACTGCATAGGGAATTAACTCAAGTCCTCAAAATTCTCAAAGGCATTGGTAGGTCTAGCTGAATTCTTTGAATAAACAGCAAAGTACGTGCTCAAGTACATGAGTAGAAGTTTAGTGGATGTGTATTTAAGACTGAAGCTAGGAAGCACTTCTTTACTGAAAGAGTTGTGGGCATCTGGAACAAACTTCAAAGTCATGTCGTAGAAGCAGAAAACTTGACAACCTTTAAGAAATGTCTGGATGAGGTGTTGGGTCATCTTAGCTATTAGATAAATAAATGGGCTTGATGGACTGAATAGTCTCCTCCTGATTATCAAATTTCAGAAGTATGGGTTTACAGTGTATCCCAGCCTGGGCACAACCTATTTGGAAGTTTTACATGATCTCTGTGGGCTTTACATCTGGCACTCTTTTCTTCCAGATCCCAAAGGTATATGCTTTAGGTCAGCTGGACACTCTAATTTGGCCGTATGTGTGTGTGTTGCCCTGCAGTGGATTTGTGTCCCTTCCAAGGCTAATGCTAGTCTTGAGCCCAGTGCTGCCCAGTGACCCAGAACAGGATAAGGATGTTAGAGAGTGGATGAGTGGATGACTTAATATTCTACATGCAACACACAAAAACACTTTTTTTAAGCAATCTTTAGAACACATAATGCCAAATAACCAAGAATGTTTCAAGTTATATATATCATGTATTAACTGCTCCTCTTTAACACACAAGTCACATTGTGGCTTCTGGCGCAGTGTTTCCTTTGAGGGTAAAGCATCTGACTGCTTCTCTCAAGTTGTTTCTTGTAAAAAGTGTTTCCACTCAGTTATTTGATTCAAATAATTCTTGTCTGTATAGTGTCATTAACAGTGATCATCAGATCCTTCCATACATACAACATATACAGTAAGCCATCCATTTCCTATTTTAACACGCTTTTCCAATATTGGGAGTCAGAGCCTATTCTGATACTACAATACGTTATATGAAAATGAAAAGATGTCTTTCCACCACAGAACAAACACATATACACATCCACAAACACACTCATTCATCCTTCTAGTCTCTTGACCTGCTTTTTTCAGTTCAGGGTCACAGGGAGTTGAAGCCTTTTCTCGCAGTGTGAGGCACAAATGTGGGTTTAACTCTGAACTGGGTGCCAGTCTTCTTTAAAGCAAACTCACAGATACACCAACAGTTACCCAGTCAACTCTATTGAAAATGCTTTATCCAATTTACGGTTGACCAGATTTGGAGTTTTTCCTGACGACATCATGTGTAAGACAGAGGCTTTTCTGGGTCAGGATGCCAGTCCATCACAGAGCAAACAAACACACACACGCATAGAGTTATGGTCAACCTATCAAGTCACTATGATGTGAACTTGTAGAATTATCCCCAGGACAATGGTGTCAATCCATCACAGAGCTCACTCACACAAAGGGTCTTAGTGAGTCAGAGCCTATCCTGTCAATATGAGATACAAGTTTAGAATTAAAAACCTGGACAATGATGCCATTTCATCGTAGAGAAAACTGACATACATATCCACGCACACAAAAGGTTCTAGTAAATGTGAGCCTATCCTTCTAGCATTAACCCTGGACAATGGTGCCAGTCCATTAAAGAGCAAACTCGCATACAACCTCATTCATCCATCCATCATCTTAACCTACTTGATCCAATGCACGAATAGAAGCATATCCTGTCAGTCTGATGTACATGTCTGCATTTATGAATGAACGGTGGTGCCTGTCCACTGCATGAAAAAGACTCAAATACACACCCCTATATTTTCTTTACTTACTTGGTCCAAAGGAGTGTCCTAGAAAGTCAAAATCTCTTTTTTCTCCTAGCATCATGCATAAGTCTATCATTAATCCTGGATAAGGTGCCAGTGCATGACAGAACCAAATCACACACAGACCCCTACTCAATTATCTATATATTTATTGAACCAGCATAATTCAGTTTATGGTTTTGGGGAGCCAAAGTGAGTTGTAAGGGTTGCAGGAGAAATGCAGAAACTAGCCCTTGAAATGGAACCAGTGCATTGCGGATTGTACTTGCATGCTGTCGCTCACTCATGTAGGGCCAGATTTTATTGGTTCATCGGTGTTTACGAGCACAGGCTGGGTAAAAAAAACAAACAAAAAAACAACACATAAGAATAGGACAAACATGTTAACTCCATATAGTCAACGACTAGGCTGGAAATCAAACATCCCTAACCACCGTACTACCCTTATGGCATGATTATTAAAAATTAATTTAGAAGTGCTGTGGCTCTTGTGCCCTCTTGTGCGGCATTCCATTAATCATTTTAGGCACCACTGTGAATGCTTGTAACTTGAGAATGAATGATTTTAAACAGTATAAACTGTGTTTGCATCTTTCATGCCTGCGGCACTTCAAAAAGACTATACCCGACTAAACAGTAGCAGTAAATGAAAAGCAGGTCCTTCTTTCAAGTCGTCAGCCTTCGGCTCTCCAGCTAGTAATCCTGCCGTGATTACTAAGCAGTCAGCCACCAGAGAGCTGGCAGAAAACAATCGTTCAAAGTGGACTTAGAAGAGCCCCCCTTTTCTGTGAAGTTCCTTATCTGAGGGGAGGCAGGGGAGCAGTGGGGCAGTTGTTATTGTTTCGATGTGTGTGGAATTCAAACTTGTTAACCTACTTAAAAGTGTGTGATCATACAGTAGGGAAAATGAAAAGTGATCATCAGCACGCCTGTCAATTTTGAAGATTAATTTGTAGCGACCTAATTGCAGAGTATCATTGGAGAGCTAAGCTGTAGACATATCATTACAGGGGAACTGTGAAAGCTATGTGTGCTAAAGGGACAATTTGTTACTATTAACCCACTTGTCCTGTCACTTCTTAAATTCCTCCAAAAGTATTTATCGATATTCACCTTGGGCTGACACAGAGGTACGCCCTAATGTCTCACAGATTCAGTGATTTGTGTTTGACTTCTAGCACAGTCATTGTCTGAAGAAGTTATTTTCATATTTCTCTGGACACACTTTTTTAAATCAACACTTTGTGTTTCTTGTTTTGTGCCCAGAGCTACTAGATTATCATTTGGTTAATTGTAGGCCTTTAATAAAAAATGAAATTGGTATTCTGTAGATTCTCCTTACATTTACACCATCTACTTCAATTTGAAGTTGAAATTTATTGACATTTTGTGTAGATAGTAAAATTAAATTATGACTTGCATGACTCCCACACACTAGTTACAGCAGTACAATACAACATAGACAGTTAATACAGCACCATATGTTGCATGCAACATCAGACAAAGTATAAAATAAACCCTGATGCAGTTGTCAGAATAAGTGGCTGTTGAGTAGCCTTATCTACTGGATGATGTCAGAATGTATAAAGTGATTGAGTATTCCAGTGTATACTAAATGTGAAAATTATGTTTGTTTTTTATTCCAAGTAGAACAGTGGTTTTCAACTTTTGTGATTTGTCGAAAAAATCTTTGCATAACGGGGTGGTGGGAAATACAGTATAATAAAGATTCAATCGGAGAGCAAGGGTTTGTGGGGGGGGGGGTTATGATCCTCTTGGGGTTTCACACATCCATATAGAACATGATGCAGTTTTTCATTTGAAATGTTATCTGAAAAGTGTTCAGATTGGCTAAAAAACATGACCTGGGACTTCAATGATTTTTGAGGATATTCTATGGATCGGTAGCAGTTGGGAAGCACTGCTTTAGAATAACAGATACTGAAAAAATACAGCTATTAAGTTGGTAGGATTGGGCAAGAGTAACAAGATAATCAACTTAGTGCTTGTGGAAATATTACTTAAATAAGAAACAATTTCTGGACTCTGGCAGTAAGGCTTCCTTGAGAGATAAAACTTGAAATAGTAACATTAATCATCACTTGTTTAGATGCGCCATTATCTAAGATTTTGAAAATGTTTTCAGTCAGGTCTGTTTTTGCTCCAGTGAGCCTAAAGGCATCTCTGCCATCTGTACTGATTGTACTGTATAAGGTGATAGTTGTAAAAATATAAGGTTCAAATCAGGAGATGGAATCAATGTTAGAAATGTTCCTTGGTTGAGACCAGGGATTCAAATAAATCTGTATAACTCGCCAGAAACAACAAATCAAAATCAAGCCATGTAAAATGACAGAAGGCAGTGAAATCTATGCGTAACTAAATTTATTAGTAATTTTATTTATTTAGTATTCTAAATCTATGAGTAACTGTGAGAAGTCAGAAGTGAATCTATGAGTAACTAAATTTATGAGTAACTATTTATTTAGTAATTTTATTTATTATTATTATTATTATAATTATTATTGTTGTTAGTTATTTTTTATTTATTTAGCAATCTAAATCTATGAGTAACTGTGAGAAGGCAAAACTGTAGTTGATAATGCAAGAGAATTCATAACCAATAATCAGGAATAAGAAATCAGTAAACACCAGAATTTTTTTTTGGAATATCCACAAACTTGGACAATCAGGAAGTGTATTGACTTTGACCTTTATACCCTTGACCAGGTGATGTCACGTGCTGCACACCTCTTGTTGACCCTACCTATCAACGGCCTAGTAATAAGGCCAAACAGTCCGTCATTATCCAACCTGTTATATCCTAACACAGGGCCACGAGGGTCTGCTGGAGCCAATCCCAGCCAGCACAGTGCGCAAGGCAGGAACAAACCCCGGGCAGGGCACACACACACCCACACACCAAGCACACACTAGGGACAATTTAGGAACGCCAATGCACCTAACCTGCATGTCTTTAGATGGTGGGAGGAAACCGGAGCACCTGGAGGAAGCCCACGCAGACACAGGGAGAACATGCAAACTCCACGCAGGGAGGACCCGGGAAGCAAACCCAGGTCTCTTTACTGCGAGGCAGCAGCACTACCACTGCACCACTGTGCCGCCCTAAGGCCAAACAAACATTACAAAATAGTGGAGCCCACAATACAAAAAAAATGATGCAGTGGAAAAACATATTTCATTTTTAACAATGTTTAAAACCTCACTAAATATAAAATGTTTGTACTGAATTCCTTGGCCTCTCAGTCCCTCAACATGATGCCTTGGTGATTTTCAAAGGCTAACCAATGTCAAAAAATAATGTCAAATCATGACACCTCCATATGAAACAGAAGAGGTGGTGAAATGGTGGCTTGAGTGTGTTTGTCTATTTGATCATATTGGCTTTTAAAGGTGTATGGCAGTGAAAAAAAGATTCAGTTTTTGTCTCTTGAGATATCTGTATCATAATGAAAATTATTCAGATAATAAAGTATTTTCAGGATTGGGTTAATTATCAAATATGGATAGTATTAGAAATGAGTAGATTAGAGGGTCAGCTCAAGTTGGACAGTTGGGAGACAAAGTCAGAGAGGCGAGATTGCGTTGGTTTGGACATGTGCAGAGGAGAGATGCTGGGTATATTGGGAGAAGGATGCTAAGGATAGAGCCGACAGGGAAGAGGAAAAGAGGAAGGCCTAAGAGAAGATTTATGGATGTGGTGAGAGAGGACATGAAGGTGATGGGTGTAACGGAACAAGATGCAGAAGACAGGTCAATATGGAAGAAGATAATCCGCTGTGGTAACCCCTAACGGGACTAGCCGAAAGAAGAAGAAGATGGGATATTAGTGGAGGGGTTAGCATTGCTGTCTGTCAGTTCCAGTGTCCTGGGTCCAAATCCCAGTTGCACATTCTTTCCAAGTCTGTATGCTTTGTCACTTTTGATTTTTGTTTTTTTTTCTCTCGCATTTCCAAAAAGTGCAGGTTAAATATTTTGGCAATTCTTTGTGAATGTGAGGGTGGAGTGTATATGTGTGAGTGGAACCAAGGTTGGACCTCATGCTGTTAGAATAGGCTTCACTTCCCAACCTTGGATTGGATTAAGTATGCTTGAGAATATTGTATTAGCCTTTGAATACTACGTTCATTTTCATACTTTCAAAATCTCTGGAAATGTTCATTCCCAGTAATAGGAAGGTTTAAGTGTACCTGCACAACATTGCACCATTTGTCTTATTTGAGTTTGCAGAGGTGTGGATTTTTGGTGGCATGGTCCAGATCGTTGTGAATTTTATTTCATTTGCCTCATCCTGACCCCATCCTAATTCTGGCACTTTAATATTAGCAAAAAAAAATTTTTTTTTGTTTTGTGTTTTCTGATCCTATCTCAAATTAACAAGCTGTACTTATGGATAGCACCAAATGACCAAATTGTATTTTTTAAAATAAGCTTGACAAAAACAAAGCTGATGGCTTTTAGGAACTTCCCTTACCTAAGCATACCATTTCCAGATGAACTGTATATTTATTGTAAGTTATGGTGTTTCAGTTGATGAGAGACGAGCATCTACTACGTTCATGAAAGAGAAAGAGTTAAGAGAACAGATGGTTTACAACTTTTTTAACAAAAATGCTGGCCTTTTGATAATGATTGAGTAATTTGATCTATTATTAGTTGAGAAGGCTTTATGACATATCAGCAAGTGAATGTTGTAAAGGCTGTCAGCCCCTTTCTTCAAGAGCCAAGCACAGACACCTGGCTGTGGAATGCTTTAAATTTACAAAGATTACTCGTGTGGCACCTTCACTCCATTAAGTATATGGGGCAACACATTTTTGTTCTTAAGGGGCTTTGGCAGATCATTCGAACTCCCCAGGCTTTCAGTTTGGTGGTGTTAACTAGATATGAGTGAGAGGCCAGAAGAGAAGTGTAAAAGATCTGACAGGCTCTGCTCTTAAGTCTTAATTCATTGCCTATTAATAAAATAATCTTCATTGATCATGAATTCATGATGAAAGAGCCTAATTAAAACTGCTCTGAGGAAAAGTTTTAATTTAGAAAACATTAGTCAATCTCACACCATGAAAATCCATCCAGTTTTATGTTTCTACATTTATGTTTTGCTTCTCTGTCTCTGACTTGTTTATAGTAGTTGATATGTTTTAATTGTCACATACAAATTGTAACTCCATCCAGTTCTAGGGCAGCAGGGATTTGAAATCTGTCATAGCAGCAGTACGTTCAAAACAAGAGCAGGGAACAAGTTGCTGTATCTTCAGTTGATGCAGCAGGAGGCATGCAAGAGCTGGTTACTGTTTTATGTTAACCTGTTGGCTATAACATTTAGGGCTTCCCATTCAAAAATTATCAAGATTTTAAGACAACCAGAATTTGCAAAACTATATGTACAAAGGGCAGAATGACCCTGCAACATTATAGACCCACTGCTGTGCTTTGAAACCCACATCTGGTCCAATTAATGTCGTCTTCTCTTAGGGTTTCCTACCTTGTCCTCAAAGATGTGAATGTCTTGCTGATTAGCAGTTCTAAACTGGCGAGTGTGAGTGACCAATTTTACGGACTGGCACCATGTTCTAGGTTGCTTGCTTCCTGCTATACATCTGATGTTGAATTGGGCCAAGTGGGTTGGAGAATGTTAACGTTAAACGTGCTAGAATAACACAATGGTATTAGGTTATGATAGATAGATAGATAGATAGATAGATAGATAGATAGATAGATAGATAGATAGATAGATAGATAGATAGATAGATAGATAGATAGATAGATAGATAGATAGATAGATAGATAGATAGATACTTTATTAATCCCAAGGGGAAATTCACAATGTAGAGAGTAGTTGGCATCATTGATACAATTTATGTCCTTATGTATGGTGACTTTCAAAATCAGGAAACATTAATTAGATAGATAGATAGATAGGCACGTAGGTTATACTAGTCAGGCCTACAATACACAAACACACAAGCTCCTACAGTGGCCTCAGAAAGAAGTTCACTGTCTGTACACTTTTTATTGTGTTGTACATTTAGTTTTAAATGATTAAGTTTCCACTTTTTGCCCATGAATCTACACTCAGTAGCCCTTAATAACAAAATGAAAGCATTTTTCAGTAAGGTTATGAATTTATTAAAAATCAAAAATGGAAACCTATCATTCATGTAAGTATTCGGACCCACTGCTGCTGCACTCCAGATTGTGGTCAGGTGCAGGCAGTTTACTTTAATAATCCTTCAGATGTGTCTAGAACTTGATTGGAGTCCACCTGTGTCCAACTGAATTCATTGGGCATTAGTTTACAAAGGCACACACGTGTGTATATATAAGGTCTCACAACTCACAATGCACATCAGTACAAAAATTAAACCATAAAGTTCAAGGAACTCTCTGTAGACCTCTGTGATAAAATTGTTACATCAAGGCAAGGGTATAAAACTATTTCTAAAATTTTGATTGTTTCCAGGAGTTCAGTGGCCTTAATAATTGTGAACTAGAAGAAGTTTGAACCACCAGGACTCTTCCTATAGTTGACCATTCAGCCAAATTTGAGTAACTGGGGAAAAAGAGCCTTTGTCAGGGAGGTGACCAAGAACCCAAAGGTCACACTAACACAGCTTCAGAAGTCATCTGTGGAGATGTGAGAACCTGTCAGAACGACAATCATCTCAGTGGCACTCCATCAATCAGGCGTTTATGGTAGTGTGACTAGACGGAAGCCACTCTTGAGTAAAAGGCATACTGTATAACAGTTTAAAGGACTCTAAGAGGATGAGAAAAGAGAGTTTGGTCTGATGAGACACACAAACTCTGGGAAGAATTCCAACCACTATGTCTGGCGAAAGCCATGCTTTGCTTCTCATCTACCTAATATCGTCCTTACGGTGAAGCGTGGTGGTGGCAGCAGCATCATGGAATGGGGGTGCTTTTCAGCAACAGGAACAGTGAGACTGGTTAGAGTTGAAGGAAGAGTGAATGCAGCCAAATTTACAGAGGTCCCTGAAGAAAACCTACTCAGACTGGGGCAACAATGACCTGAAGCATAAAGCCAATACACAGCTTGTGGAGATTTACCTGATAAGACTTGAAGCTATAATTGCTGCCAAATGGGTTCTACAAAGTGCTGAAATTAAGGATCTGGATACTTATATGAATGAGAGATTTAGTTTTAGATTTTAATAAGTTTACAAACAATTCTGTAAACATGTTTTCAGTTTGTCAACATGGGTTATTGAGTATAGAGTGATGAACAAAAATGGTACATTTTACCTCTTTAAAATCTAATCTACAACACAATCAAGAGGGCAGGGATGAAGGGGTCTGAAGACCTTCTCAATTGAGTATATACAGCTGCACTTTTCCTTCCTGTTCTGTGCTGATCCATTGAATGATCCATTGAGTGGAGATTATATTTTGGTCTGTCTGTCCATCCATTTCCAAACACTAATTTCATTTTAGATGGTTAGAGGGTAAGAGGTTATGTTTTCTTAAATATGACATCCCTAAGCATAGTCAAATCAAAAAACATGATGCCAAAGATATTAGATTGGTAAGTGTTAGGGCTGCTCATGTAAAGTTCACTTACAGCTGGCAACACAGGGTACTCAATGGGTACAAAGAGCCCTTTTTCTCTATGATTTAATGGTGGCAAGCAGTAGCACATTTACGTATTTTATGTCTAAATTTCTATAAACTGCTTTTGGATATTTCAGTATCCATTGGCATTATTTATTTATTTATGTATTTATTTATTTATTTATTTATTTAAGTTAATTCTGGTTCAAAAAGCTTCATTATAGAAAACTAATCGAGGAGGAAGGGGAGATTGGAATTACTGTTTCAGAGATTTCTGATGCCAGGCATCTTGCTCTACTTACCTTCAACACCAAATATAGTGCCCCAACCTTAAACAAGCAAGCCAGATGGTGTCCTTGAGAATCTGATCTATAGTGTTTAAATCAGAACATCATCTGCCTTGCTGACAAGGCGCTGCCTCTCATGAGTCTGAGTAACATGGGCCTGATGGGAAGATCAATGTGCCAGCCGTAGGGGGGGAGTGACGCTTTGCTTACAGTATGTGGCAACTGCATGATTGATGAGAGAACAATGGTTTACATTGTGTGGGGGCCTCCTGTTTCTAACCAAAATTTGTTTTCTCGTGCTGTTGGTAACCACAGCCATGGAAAGTGTTAATTCGACTGAACCCTACACTGCTGTTTTCTGTGGAGTGTCACTTTTTATTTAATGTCTTAATCTTTTGAAAAATAAAAAATACGCATAATGACCTCTGATCCACTCTTTTCTAATTTTAGGATAGATGTACAGGCAAAGGTAATCAAGGAGAACTGATATCTGATAGTAATATACAGTAATTTATACTGAAACACATATCCAGATCAAAGCTATTATATGGGCTTCCAACAGAAAAAAAAAACTGATCAGCTATAAAGTGAAAATGTAATAGAATATTCTCAAAACAGTTTAATCGTATTCAGTCTCATAAGGACCTGGGGTTTATCCTAGCAACATAGTGCACAAGGCAGGAAAAATCTCTGGGTAAAGTGATAAAAAATTAATTGGAGCTCAACTGTCAAAGACTGACATGGGTGTTCTGTTAACTTTAAGCAACTACATGACTGGAATAAAAATCCATTCATCCATCATCCATCCCGCTATACTCTAACTACAGGGTCACGGGGGTCTGTTGGAGCCAATCCCAGCCAACATAGGGTGCAAGGCAGGAAACAAACCCCGGGCAGGGCGCCAGCCCACTGTAGGGCACACACGCACACACACACACACACACACACCAAACACACAGTAGGGACAATTTAGGATCGCCAATGCACCTAACCTGCATGTCTTTGGACTGTGGGAGGAAACCCACGCAGACACTGGGAGAACATGCAAATTCCATGCAGGGAGGACCCGGAAAGCGAACGGAAATAAAATCAGCCTTATTTTATGCAACACTACTTATAGAGCATGCCATCGCAAGCTGCCTCCTAATGCAAACATGAGGACATTTCAAAGGAATGAGTTTAAATTGAAGGTCATTCAGTACAAGGCAGCGCACAAGGGATACATGAGAGGCAATTGCTTGCAAAGCTGCCTTAGTGCAGAGGAGCCTAGTGGCTTGGTGGACTATGATGAACGTGAGAGGCACTACAGATGTTTTTCTTGAATTCTCTTAGTAAGATATAAACAGTGTTCTCCCCTTTACATAATATATTGATTCTGCAATTTCATTTTAATTTTATAAAGGGTTTTGAAGGTGGCATAGTGGATCTGGTTTGAGTGAATGTGAGAATGTTTTGTTCAGGGAATTAAAAAATCATCCAGAGCTGGTTACAGTTCTGTGTGGTGTTTGCACATTATCTCCATGTTTTCCACCTACATTTAATGAGTAAATACATTAGCTTAAATGACTTTTAGTATTAACCACACTGTATTGCAACACAAAGGAAATGGACTGAGGTTTAACAAGAAACTTGTGCATGATTGTATTTATCAAACCAATGTGTCATTAAAGACAATTAAGAACTTTGAGACACAAATGATTGTCAAGTAAAGGAACTGAACTCAGACAAAGAAGCAAAGAAGCATGTGTCAGTAATTGAAAACAAAACAAAACAGAAAAAATCCTTCTAGTGTTTAATAGCAGCTAGTAAATACCATATGTACGTATCTTTATCAGGCTTTGCAGCTGTCCATTTTCTGATCCTTCTGTCCATTTTGTGATCCTTCAGTGATAGCCTTGGGTTTCAGGAAATGTATGAGTGAGTGAATGAATGATTGAATGAATGAAAATACAATTTAATTGCACAATGGGTCAGCAGATAATATTGCCATGTCATAGCAATTGAACCTCATCTTAATTGTAGCTGTGATTGCTTCTGTGAGGGGTTTGCCTGCTCTTTTACTGCTCATCTGGGTACCTTTGCTGGTTTCATTTTCCTACCCTGTCCAAAAATATGTTGTTGTGTGGATTGGCAACATCAAACAAGGCAAAGGTGAGTATGCCGTATGCAAGAGAGGCAACCCAATATCATGTGAATTCTTGTTTTAATGTATCCCAAAGTTTTTATTGTGTTCAAAAAATGTAAAGTACTGTTATCAATAATGTGCTCATAAGAATTATTTCCTGTATGAACACTTTGAAATCACTTCAGTTTCTTTTGTCCGGTGCCTCCTTACTCACCAGTATGACAAAACCCAAATATATGATATACTGTTTGATTCATTTTGATATCTAGTTATGCAAGTTGTTTAGCTATTTGTTTTTGCCTTATTTTAAGACCATTTTTGGATCAAACTTTCTTTGCGAAAATTCACACAATAAAGAGTAAAGTATAGGCATCTTAAGCAAAAGTGATCAGAAGGACTTGAAGTTTTATGTGCCACATCATCTGAACCCAGAGGTTTACCACCCTAATGGGATACAAGGGACACAATTACTCCTTTTCATAAAACTTCAAAAAAATGGGGATCGGTATTATAGGCATGTGGGGTGTCGATCTTTGCCGTTCCCAGGTCACTGATTACAAATATGATCATTTTTTGATATTTGATTCTGTACTGGTGGTCCTAGCCCTCAGTTCTGTAAAGTTCTTCAAGCCCGCTTAAACCAGACCAGGGCCACGAGTATGCTTGAGCTTATTCCAACTCAGAAATGTGCAAGGTAGGCACAAACCCTGGACAAGGCACCAGTCCATTGCAGGGCGAACACACACCCTCACAAGCACACACTAGGGCCAATTTAGTATTGTCAATTCACCTAACTGGCATGTCTTTGAACAGTGGGAGGAAACCGGAGACCCCCATGCAGGCACAGGGAGGACATTCAACAGTCAGGGAGGACCTGGAACCCTGGTGTCCTTACTGCAAGGTAGCAGTGCAATCACTGCGCCACAGTAAAGCCCTCCTGGAAAGTTAAAAATGATCAATTTTAAACATAAGTAGGTAGGGTATAATTTTGGGGCAGAATGGTGGCTCTGAGGCTAAGGATGTGTGCTGGTATTCAGAAGGTTGCCGGTTTGAATCCCCATCACTGCCAAAAAAAGAGATCCTACTCTGCTGGGCCCTTGAGCAAGACCCTTAACCTGTAATTGCTCCAGGGGCGCTGTACAATGGCTGACCCTGCACTCTGACCCCAAGGGGTATGTGAAAACTAACAAATTTCCAATACAAGAAATTGTATAAGGTGAAATAAAGAACAAAATTTTTTTTTTTTTAACTATTTTAAGATCTGCGATTACAAATGCGATGATGTTTTTTGATTTTTGGTCCTTCTGCATCATTTTATTAGTTGTAATTGTCTAATGCTAGTATTAGTTTTATTTTACTCATTTAAAAACCACAATTTGGGGTTGCTTCTGTGAAAGATGACCCGAACACAGACAGGCGGACAAGTTAAAGTCACCCAACACACGTTTATTCTCCTTCTCCATATTTACAAATGTGCACCTCAGCCCCAAAATCCCCAAAAGTCCTGGCCAACAATCAATGCCTCACTTCTTCAGGCCGCCTCCTTGTCTCTCCTCCCAGACTTTGATCCCTCTTCTCTTCCGACTCCAGCCCCTGAATGGAGGGAGGCGGCCCCTTTTATACACACCCAGATGTGCTCCAGGTGCCTCCCAACAATTTTCCACCGGCACTCCCCAGTGTGGCGGAAGTGCCAGCTGCGCACCCGGAAACACTCCGGCTGTCCCCGATCCTCTTCCCCCCAGCACTTCTGGGTGTGATGGAAGTGCTGAGGTCCAGGGCTCCCAAGGCATTGGAGCGCCTCCTGGCGGTGACCACGGACCCCTACAGGGTTGAGCTTCAAAGCTCTGTACCCGTGGTCCCCATAGCCACCAGGGCGGTCGCCCCCACATGGTCTGGGGAAGGAGTAAGCCCTCTTCCGTTCCTACGGGGAGTCCCGGCCGGGTCACCCCCCCACCCTCCCACCCCCAGCCACCTATGACATTTCCCATTGCCCAATCTACAGCATACTCTGAAAGATACCATTTTTCCTATCATTGATAGCATTTAAAGCAATTATCTGTGAGTGACTATGACTCAGCTGATCGTTTATACAGTATGACATAACTTGTATGTTTTGTTGTTCCTGTATTTGCATTGCAAAGTGTCTATTGATAGCTTGTTCTGTGAAGAGCGCTATATAAAGCAGAACTTGAGAGGTAGTTTAACTCTTGCTCCTGGAGTCTGTTATGGCTTTGCTGCTTCTGCTGTTTGAACTAGAAAGAACAACTTTTTTGTGTGAAAGGGGACATCCTCCACCACCCCCATCACTCTAAATTGAATTAGGCAGGGTTGATAATAACAATTTCATATTGCTATGATTGGCCAACTTTCTCAACCTTCCTTTTCTGTTACAAGGTTGCAGATGCCTGCCCTGCCTACATTTTATACAATGCTGCAACCAAACCTGGACTGAATGTCAGTTGCAAAGCAGACAGTCCTTCTGTCTCTTTCCTTCGAACACATGCACACACACACACACACACACACACACACACACACACACACATACACACTCTCTTACTTAATTATACTGGCTAGTTCAGAATTGACCATTAACCTAATGTACATGTTCATCTTCAGGCTACTTGCATGTCTCCTATTGAAGAGTAACAGTAATAAAATACAGTATGGACAACATACAATGAGGACACTCTCGTGCATTTCTTTAGGTTGTGGAAGAAAATTGCAGTACCCAGGAAAAACCCACAAACACATGGGTCAAATGTGTAAGTGTTACATGTGAAATGATTTGAACACAGAGCTCTCAGCAGCAACCACACCATCCCTGTGTTTAATCAGAGAATGATCATTATTCCTGTCACAGTAAACCATTTTTTCTAATGTTATTATTTGATTGGATTAATCAATACATCTGATTAAATATAATTATCTTTAGCTACATACTATCACCTTATAGAATAATGTAAATTAACTTCTGGTATTATGTAACTGATTACTTTGTCACTCTATCTAACTGATTAAACATAATTATCTGAAATTAGATATTTTTATTCAGTTAACTATAATAAACTACAATTTTACATTACAATATTGTTTGATCAAACTGTCAATCTCTCATTATAATTACCAATTAATAAATACTATAATTTTTATCTATTTTAACGTACAGTACTTTCATTTCTGTCTATCTGTCTGTCTATGAATATCACATTACTTAAATTAAATATTATGTACTGTATCTGTTTAATTTTCATTCAGCCTTCTAAATAGCTACTTATTGTTAAAAACTACAGATTTTTTTGAAAGCCATACTTTACTGTTTTGTCAGTAGCTGGCTTCATTAAAGCTGGATTCACGTCATAATTAAAATGAGCATATTTATCGTGGTGAATAGTCATCCCTGGAAGATAAAGCTGTTTGAGAGGCTGTTCAACGAATGACGTAATAAACAAATTGTTTACTGTACCAGCTGCTTACACTGTTGTATTTGTTTATGATATGGGGGAAGAAAACTAAAGCATCCAGTTGTGTGCTTAATGATTTGTGGCTAGGATTGCTTTTTTTTGGTTAATCTTTGAGCTTTAGTATTACTGTCTCTCTCTTTGTTCACAAGCCTAGTTGGCATGTGTTTTATTAGATACTGTTTATGATGCTTAGACTATGGGGGATCATCATATGGGTGTCTTTGCAAATTGAGTAAGCCAGGGTGGTAAGATGAGATGTGTAGAAAGAACCTCAGCCATAGATATGTATAATTTGAGGTTAACATCAGTGTGTAGGTGCGATCAACCTTTGAAAAAACTGTCCACAGTCATGATCATTACCAGATGTCTCTTGAGATTAATTCTCAAATGGATTTGTCAAAGGGAAAGAGGCATATTTGTCTTGTGTTGATTTGACTTTTATTGTCGTAGTCATCTCTTTTGACCACCTGATTATAGTGAGGAGACAAAAAACAGAAAAACGTGACGCCCACTTGTACCACCATTTTCAGTCTGACCTTTTGAGGCAGGTACTAAATAGAGGCTGCTGTAAGTGACTATGTCATCTAGGCTGTGGGCTTCCAATCAGTTCACTCTTCTGTCTGTCTAGCTCTCTGTCATGTGACCTTGCCAAGCGTATTTTACCTATTTCTGAATGTACAAAGCATCTAATGTCTCACTTTGGCGGTGACTGAATGCAGCCATGACAGATGTCCGACCAGCTCCATTTGTAATAATTGCCAGTGCCTGCCCTTTGCTGTTCTAGGGCAGAGATGATGGATTAGGTCTATACCAAGTCCTTCAGAAGGTCTTAATGCATCTTCCCGATGTCAGCCACATCTAAACCATTTAGCTGTCAAACACACTGAAAAGACAAACAGAGGCTCATAATGAAGTCAGGCCTGACTGTAAAATTCCATCTAATCAGATGTGCCAAGCTAAATGAGTGCAGAGTGCAAGCATGGGAATTTTGAATAATTATGTACTCTGGCATTTTAGATATAAATCCGAACAATGTTTGCAATGTTCAATCATCCATCTCTTTTCTA
Organism: Erpetoichthys calabaricus; assembly: GCF_900747795.2. Classification (NCBI taxonomy): domain Eukaryota; kingdom Metazoa; phylum Chordata; class Cladistia; order Polypteriformes; family Polypteridae; genus Erpetoichthys; species Erpetoichthys calabaricus. The sequence continues at coordinate 150,813,786 of NC_041402.2, read as the reverse complement.
GACCCATTTTATCCAGTATAGAGCTGTGTGAAGCCAGAGTCTATCACTACAGTGTTGTATCTACATCATTAGTCAGCTACAAATGAGAAGCTACTCCATCACAGGGCACCTTCAAGTACACACCCACATGCAGGCAATTTAAAGCCACCAGTTGACATGAACCGAGGATGAAATTGCAGCCATACTGGATACATACTGGATAAATACTGGAAGAACATGAAAAGCCCACATAGAAGATGCCTGATCTGGTAATCAAAATGAAGTTCTAGATCAGTGAGGAGGCACAACTACTCAGGGCACCACCACACCTCCAATTATTCAACCTAATAATAGGAAACTCTAGTTTTCTAGTTTTGATACCATTCACAACACAGCTAAGTACTGCAAGAGAAAGTGTACTTGAGACTGCCTGCCTGTTTAAGTAGGACATCCTGGCATTTGTGCCTATATATTTAAATTAGAAAATGAGATCATGTAACATTATATTTTGTTCTCTGATACAGTTTTCATATGAGAAGTCTTATTTGTTTTAACCAGGTATTCATCCATGACTCTTAATGAATAACTATTTTGGGACTTTATATAATACTTAATACAGAGGTATGTTTCTGAACTATGCCTTTTATCTGTATGCTTATTGGTGTGATTGAAATGCTTCATAGTCATTATATGTAAATGAGCCTAGATTAATAAAGGAAGCTTTCTGTTAAATACTTCAGTCTGCCATGTTGCAGCAAAGCATGTGGGGGCTCCATCCGCTGGTGAAAATAAAGGACCTCCATGTTAGTCCTTTTATTTACTGAGCACCTCAACAAGTTTTTATGGTTGCCTTGGAGGGCAACATTATCTCGGCATCTATTTGTATTTTCTCTAGATATTCTTGTTTTTCTGTCATAAAGTCATGCATGATTGGATATCTGGAGTAACTAAATTGGAGTGAATGATAGGATGTGTGCTTGTGTGTGCGCTGCAGCTAACTTCCACCACATCCAGAGTTCCTGCCTTGCATCCAATGCTGCCAAAAGGGGCTTCATTTTCCAACATCTTAGAAACTTGACTAAATGACTTCTGAAAAAAATGAATAGAAGCCGTAATTCAATATTTATTATAATATCTGGAGACTTGTTTGTAGTGGTATTGATTCAATGGACTTGAGTAAGTGGGTTTAATAAGATTTGGAAAGATATGTGGGCTATATTAAGTTGATTAGCAATTGCCCTAAAGTGGGGGTATTCAAAGTTGTTTCCGTGACATCAAGTAAGTGGATGGTTTTTATTTTGTGATCAAATTTTTATTGAGTTTGATTGATACAAAGATTAAAAAAAGGAATAATCCACCACTGGTGCTCAATCTAACGTGTAATACAACAACCTCCAACCAGTGTCTGCCCACAAACCTCTTCCCCACCACACCCCTGTGCGAAAAGGTGAAAACAAAAAAAAAAAAACGGGAGTGATCTCCCCAAGACTTTTTTGTATACTTAGATATGGGGATAAATATTTGAGGGGTAAACCATAAGATAATGATTATATTTTTAGATTATGTACATTAAAGCACCATTAACAACAAATCCATCCATCCATCCATCCATTTTCCAACCCGCTGAATCCGAACACAGGGTCACGGGGGTCTGCTGGAGCCAATCCCAGCCAACACAGGGCACAAGGCAGGAAACAATCCTGGGCAGGGTGCCAACCCACCGCAGTAACAACAAATCAAATCAAATTAATAATATATTGAAAAATTATAAAAGTAAAGTTGAATAAATTTGATTCTGCAGATGCATGAATAAAAGGTAAAGTACCACTTACGCTTAGCAGAAAAAGCCCAAAAGCTGTTTTGTACCTAATACTTGTATGTAAAATTTGGTTGACCTAAGTGCACGCATACTCAAGTTATCGTATTTAAATACAAACACACACACAGACAGACACACAGACATAATTCCAAAAATAGTATTTTCAGATTCAGGGAGGTCTAAACTGTTGAGATTCATCAAAATCTCAAAATTGATTTTTTGGAGGATTCCATTACTTCGTATAGGAGAAAGTCAGGGCGGTCTAAAATATCAAGATTTATCAAAATCTCGACTTTACATTTTTGGACGATTACAATACTTTCTCTATACTTTGTATATGAGAAAGTAAAAATAAGCAATGGGGCTGGGATATCCACAAAAGAGGGTGCCACTGAGGTAGAAACTCAGAGACTGAAAGCAAAGCTGACAGAAACAATACCAAAAACTGTTCATCCAGCTCCGAAGCAGTTGAGTAGCAGACAGCTGCTTATGGATATTAGAACTGAAGGATATGTGGATCCACAATGTAGAGAGTTGGAGAAGAGCCTTGTTGTAGAAATCAAATTCAGAATCACTTTTATTCGCCAGTTCTTAATGTACAGGAATTTAACTTGGTAGCTTTTGAGCTGCTTATTAGTGTACATCAACACAAAGGGTGAAGTGAAAGCTTCAGAGAGTGGAAGCTCTCTGTTTTTATTGGTTTAGTGGCCCTTCTCCTGATGTGCCCCATAATTTACATGATTTCTTAATCAAGACCCCCTTGGCGTTTCAATCACATTGATATCCATATATTAAATTCATGAGGGGGGTGATGGTTGCTTCCCCTTGGAATTTCGATGAGGGTCAAATTTATATTTTTGATAAGACATTGTCCCACTTGGAGTTTAAATCATGAGGATATACAGTACATACTTCGGTATGCCATAGAGAAAAATAGAGTACTGCTAGTAATCCAAACTGGTACATTCTGGCCCACTTCAAGCCATAATATCACATACAAATAACATAAATAACACAAGCTAAACAACATGTATTATAAAAAAGTTGCAAAATAATGCAATTATAATTTATATATGCATATTATATGTGCAAATGATGTACATACACACAAACTCACACACTCATATATGAATGAACACATGAATAAGTGAAGAAGACAAGCTAAATCGCTGTTTTGCGAGGGTTATGGCACAGGGAAACAAACTTTTTAAGTGTCTATTAGTTTTAATTTTAATTGACCTAAAGTGTTTACCAGAGGTAAGTTTTTGAAAAAAAGTGATGACCTGTTTGAGATGACTCAGTGGTGATGGTTCATGATGCTGGATGCATACAGGTATGCAACAGATGGAGGAACACAGAGGTGACCTATGAAGACTGTAAGTGAGAATTGAGATGAAACTGTCACTAGAAACCCCATTAGTGAGAAAGATATGTCAATGGCTGCGGTGGGTTGGCACCCTGCCCAGGATTGGTTCCTGCCTTGTGCCCTGTGTTGGCTGGGATTGGCTCCAGCAGACCCCCGTGACTCTGTGTTCGGATTCAGCGGGTTGGAAAATGGATGGATGGATGGATGGATATGTCAATGGAGAGGACTTAGTTAGAGATGAAAAATGAGAATTAAAAAGCAGGGGTACAAGTCCAAAATAAAACTTAAAAAGTTCCAGGGGTATTTAATAGAAGTGGTAGCAGGCTCCGGCTGACCAAAGAAAATTTTGAAAAGATTAGTTGAAATGGAAATGTCAGGACATGTATGACTGACACTAGAAAGACTACTCCTATTAAAATTTTTCTTATGTTCTTGTAACAACATTTTTGCAGTAATGAAGATTAAAGCCAGATTTTGATATTTTCATTTTTACAGTGCAAGTATTCATTTAAAATATTCTAAATTATAGCACAATTCATTAAATTAAGTATGGAATACAGACAGCATCTCAGTGCGTGTTGGTTTTTCTTTAGGCTGCAATGCTTTCTGCCTCATCCCAAAGACGTGCATGTTAGTTTTAACCATATCAGAGTTAAGTGTAGATATTTGTGAAGGACACATGCAGGATTGGTTCCTGCCTTGTGTCTAGTACTTTTGAATAGTAAATGAATGGATGGGTAGCATACAATAGATGTCTAGGACCTCACATTTCATATTTAATTAGCTGATGCTTTTATTGAGGGGGCTAATATAGCAGAAAATTACAATTTATATTTATAGTTGGCTCTGAAAAGTAAAGTGATTTGCTGAGGATCACACAATGAATTAATGGTGAGGACTGTGCTTTACAGGCTACTGTTCTTTTTTAATTTAGGCCAATAATTGTTGCAGACAAACTGTTATTTTCAGCTTATCTACAATATGGCAGTATAGTAGCTGCTTTTCTACTTACAGTAAGCTACCCAAAAAAAAAAAATGCAGTACGATTGTTTCAGTTATTTATGGACTACTGGAAGGATACCAAGACACGTGATGGTGTTTTTGTTTTGTGGCAGTGACTGCAGGAATTCAATCTGGATCTTCTCAGTTTCACTGAACATTTGCTTACTTAAAATGGCAAACAAAGAAAAAAGAAAGATCTGCAACTCTTTAGAATAGAGGCTACATATAGTGCATATATTAGTCCCATATGCCTCCATAATAACACCTCAAAATAAAAGGATTTATTATATTGTGTAGCAGGGAGTGACTAAGATATGCAATATGAGTAGACCTCATTGCAGAGAGGTAACAAAATCTCAATGTCAAAAAGTTGTGGCTACTGGGAGGGCTTTCAGAAAACCACACATGCTTAAGCCAGTCCGTTTTATTATATATACGGTATATATAATATGTTATTTTATTTAAAGTGAAGAATAACAGGAAATTCTTTAGTTCCAGTACCACACATATACTGCTTGTAATGGCCTTAGCATTTTTCTCGGTAAAGCTTTTGGATATCACGTACAGTGTCCTAAATCAAATGAGTCGATCCTCAGTTTACAGGTTTAGGTCATGCTTCTCATGTAATAACACCCACTCCAACGTGGAGTCTCTTCTCTTCTTTTCTCATCTGTTCTCTTTTCTGCTGTTCTTCCAAATAATTACACATCAAACTAACTGGTGTCTTTAAAATGGTTCTACGAGAATGAGTGTGGCTACGTACTGTATATGTGTGATGTGCATGGTTCTGCTCCATGATCCTAAGCTAGATCGAGTACATTTGAAAATAGATGGCTGGCTGATATTTTGGCCTCCACCCTTCTTTAGATGAGTAGCACAACAGGACATCTAAAATGTCTGTATTGTGTGTAAGGCTTTGGGCTTGAAGCCACAAGTCAGTGGGATGAAATCCTATCATGACTAGGAGCATATTTGCCTGCCAGCTTATACTCCAAGGTAAAAAGGACAAAGACATCTTTCATTTTAGCAAATTAAATTAGAAGTGTATTGTGATGAAGTGGGCTGCTACTTGTGCCTTTAAAAATGAACATTAAAACTGTGCACTACTCTCATTCCATCTGTGGCGTTTTAGGCACAAAGGGTCCCTTCCAAGCTCTCCATTCTATTCTGTTATACAATATTACCTTGTATGTTTTATTCAACCAAAGCTCTGATTTTGTTGATGGCTGAATCAATCTATGTCTTTGTTTCTCTAACACTTTACTTAATGCAAGTGTCACTTCAGCCATGACACTTCATTTTGCCTCTCTGAGTTATGCCTGCCTTGACAATTCTGTTCATGTTCCTGTCTGTCTGCTAATGTAGGTAGGCACTATTATTACATTTTGTACTGTTACGTGAGTTGCTTTCTAAAGTGCTTCACATACAATAAATGTTACCTGAAGCCTTGTCGGTTACAGAATAGTGCTTAAGAATGTTGCTTTATAGCTCTGGAATCTCTGGTTCAACTCTGCATGTGTGTATTTTCCATGCTTTTCCCATGTATGGGTGACTTTTGCCCTAGAGGTTTTTCTTCCACAACCCTAAACTGTATTTATAAATTGACTCTATATGAAAATCTGCATGTCTGTGCCCTGGAATGAACCATGAATATAAATTTGCATATCCAGGGTCTTTTATCACAACTGATTTTTGGTATTTTCAGAATGCCCACGACAAAGTTCCACGATGGATGTACATATGGATGATTGTTTTTTTATAGATAGATAGGAAGTGAAGTTTCGATTTGTATTCAATATCTAAGTAGTAGCATAGGAAATAAAAACATATATAGAAACAAATCTGAAAGAAAACAATGCAAAAATACAATACAAAAGTGCAAGACACATAACTGTACAATACACTACACTACATTTTCATTTAATGTATAGCAACTGCAAAGAAATATTGTCCCTATCCTAATATATCTTTTATAGGCATTATATAGTGTGACTAGCCAAAGTGCCCGGCATTGCCTGAGTATATTTGTATAATGGGTTATGGTAAGAAAGCACACATTTCTGTGTTTTTTTTTAATGTTTACCCTTTTCTAAAAACTGGCTAAAATACAAGTTTCCCATCTGTCATCTGCACTACCTCTCTATCAATTTCTTTTCCTTCATGATTCGAAAATTTGTTCTTTTTGTGTATGATTGGATTTCATAATTGATATAGGTCCATGTTGTGTTGAAGCCATAATTTCTTTTTTTATTTTTTGTGTATTTCCTGGTTTAGTGTGGTTTCAAGAATATATATTTAATCCCACATTAATAAACTAGATGGCTTTTTGAATAATTGAATCCATGGACCGCAGAAAGCATTAACATTACGGGGTCTCTGAGGGATTGGGGTTCACAGACATCACTGCAGGTCTCTGTAATATTACAGGAGACAGAAGGAATGACAGTGTTCAGTGCTGCTATAAAGACAATTCAAAGTGGATTCATCTCTTCATAAAATGATCTTGGACAAATGTCTACCATCAAGAAACATTAAAAATCACTAACACTGTCTTGAGTTGTTCTCTTTCTACCATATTCTGAATAGCATCTCAAAATACTTAATACCCAAATCATGTTTCATTCTGTTTTATTTTGGCTAAACTCGCACATAGTCATGATATGCAGGTGTACAATAGTGTTGCTTTCTCCAGAAATTGTGACGTTTTTCTTTGACACAAAATGTGTTATCAGTTCATTTCAAAGTTATTTTCACATGTACAGAGTGCAGTGAAATTCCTTTCTGAATGTTTGACCAACACAGAGTAGGCAGCCACTGTCCTTGTTGGTTATGTGTATACTATCCATATATCCATTGTCTAAACTCGCTTATAATATAACTAGCTGTGTCAGCCCATGCTGCAAAAAGCCTGGGCTCCTAGAAACCATGGATTCTGGCACTTCAATCAATCAGTCGCATCGGTTGTGCATTAGCGGCTAAGCGAGGTTCTCTTTCCTTGGCGGTTGTGTTTTGCCGACACACTCGCCTCTGTTGTCTGTCAGCAGCTAAGCGAGTTCCTCTTTCCACGGAGGTTTCGTTTTGCCGATGTACTTGCCTTGCTTGTATATTAGCGGCTAAGTGAGTTTCTCTTTTCTTGTCGGTTTCACTCTGGCGACAGAGTCGATTTCTTTGAGCTTCATGCTGTAGCCTTGCACTTCCAGGCCGACACACACACTTCCATGCTTAGACATTTATATATAAGATATCACAAAATAATAGGTAGCGGTGAGTGAAACAGCCAAGTTTTCTTTTATAAAAATTTTTGCAAAAGTAACACTAAACTTCATTTCACATGTGATTTTGCAACTATGAAACACACTAAAAGGGTGGTTTCAGGTTTTTTAATTTTTTGAAAGAAAGGAGCATTGCTTGATAAAGGTTTCGCAACACCATACATACCTTTTGCTTCTGTATATTTCTCATACAAAAGGGTCTAGATGAAAATAAATGAGGAAAAACAGCCATTAGTTAATTCAAAGTGACTAAACACCACTCACAATGAGATGAAAAGAAGTACTGTTAGACAAAAGCTGTAATCCAGTGGGATTTTTTATCCAGATTTGTTGAGAAGAAAAAGCTGTACAGTGGAGCCTCGCTTCACGAACGTCTCGGTACACGTACAAATCGGTTTACAACCAAAAAGTTCGCCAAACTTTTACCTCGGTTTATGGTTGGTTTTTAAATAAAGTTCGGATTAAAACTCATTAAAAAAAGTTTACACAAAGATTGGGTTGTAAGGCTATTACTGTGAACTCCTGCAATGTTACTTTCTTGGTGGTTTATGGTTGGTTTTTAAATAAAGTTTGGATTTGTTGAAATGTTAATTTTTTTCCCTGTGCTTAAAACTCATTAAAAAAAAGTTTACACAGTGATCGGGTTGTAAGGCTATTAGCGTGAACTCCTGCAATGTTACTTTCTTGGTTGCTTATGGTTGGCTTTTAAATAAAGTTTGGATTTTTTCAAATGTTCTTTTTTTCCCCCTGTGCTTAAAACTCATTTAAAAAGGGTGTTTACAGCGATCGGGTCATAAGGCTACAGTATAGCGCGAACTCTTGCAATGTTAGTTTTCTGTTGTTCAAGGTTTTCTCAGTGTTGTTCAATGTTTTTACATTTAGTTTACTATTACGCAGTGCATTCTATGGTTTAATTAACTATATTTGTGCTTAAAAACTTAAAAAAAATATACAGTATATTTACATACAGTTTGTATGGTCTGGAACGGATTAATTGTATTTACATACAATCCTATGGGGGAAATTGCTTCGGTTCGTGACCAAATCGGTTTATGACCAGAGGTTTGGAATGAATTATGGTCGTGAACAGAGGTTCCACTGTACTTGTGCTCTTAGATGTGACCCGCTATGGCCAGTATAAAACTCTGTTCTGTACTGATGCCAGTGTCCTCCCATCAGCAATAGCGCACTCCTGTTGCCTAATGGGAACTGTAGTCCCCACTTTGGCACTACTGTATATTTTGGGCCCCCTCTATTAATAGACCTTGATAAGTGATGAAGCCTATATTTCCAATTGGACCAACAGCAAAGTACATGCAAAATTTTATGTTTTTGCATAACTGGCAAACATACAAACAGACACACAAACAGGCAAACAGTTTGCAGTTTTATTTATATAGATTTCTGTGGATCAAAAAGAACCTTTGTATTTTCCAATAGCGTAGGTGAAAATGAGCCACAGGAGGGGCAGACTGCACACCACGGGCAGTCATGGTGGACCCCAGTTTTACCTTCATCCAACCACTGTCTCCAGTGATTTAGATTAGATTAGATACATTAAATTTATTAATCCCAAGGGAAGATTCACATGAATACGTGCATGAGTCCAAAGTTTTAACACAGTTCAGTTCTGATCTGTCTGTACAGGAATAGTACATTCCCTGTACTGCTATTGCTCAGTTACAAAGTCATGGCATGTAACATTCCAACAGTACACAGCATACAACTACAACTAGCCACTATGGTCTGGTTGCACATCTGCAACAGCTTGATACTCATATTAAAGATTATGGCAGGTCTGTGTGCTCTACCCTGTCCAATCTACTGTTCAGATAAACCCACAGGTATTTACAAATTTGCATACACTTCCATCTCCTTGCTGTTACAGTGACTGATCTTAGTAGCTCCCTCACACTCTGGAAGTTCACAAAGCCTCCTTTGTCTTAGTAATGTTCACTTATAGGTGGTTGTTCCTGCACAAAACGATAAACTCCTTCACCATATTCTGCACATTATTTTTATAGAGCTGTACAAAAAAACAAACTCCTGTATGGCACAACATTTGCAACCCTTTATCATTATGAGATCTTCTGTGTATCTTTGCTGCAGGCCCATCTAGTGATTTTGCTTTCCTTCCAAATATTCACTACTACCTTAATGGGTGACCAGTTTTAGTCATGAATGAGTCCAGTGTATGTATATATGCCTCTTTTTTCCACTAACATTGCCCATAAAACTTTGAACATAAAATGAATGGATAGGAGGAACAGAACTTTAAGGAGTACAGAAAAGAATTAGGGGAAACACCAATCTGAGCAGTCAGATAGTGAACACGTGTGTCTGGATCTGAAACTCACGATCAAAAGATCTTTAATGAAAGTTACATGGCTGATGGGCCTCACATGAACTGTCTTCAAAGCCAAGCTTCTAGTGCTCACAATGATCCTGCAGTGTCTTACATAAGTTAGAGCTTGTGCTCATCTATGGAATTCTGCTTACAGGATATTTTCATTTTTTATATGATAGGCAATTTATAATATGTATATTATATATGCTTGTTCTCCTCTTGACCACACAAGTTTTTCTCCTGCTTCTGTGACGTTCTTTGTGCAAGTCCCTAACCCTGAGAGCCCTTTTGTTGAAAACCACCAAATGAACAACATAGCTTGGACACAATCAAGAAGACCTGAATGGATGTATACCTAGTCAAATGAGTGAGGGTGAATTCGTAACAAATGCTCAGCGCTATATTGGCCTAAACTGCCTTTTTTTTCCAAACTCTCCCTCACATCCCTGCGTCAGCTACTAATATTCTTATAAAAGTTATCCACTAAATTGCAATTAAAGGAAATGTTAACTAAACCAGGAAGAAATTATTGTCTCACATGGATCACATCTGCTACACGTTTATAGTTTATCCAAAAATCCACAGCCGGAGTAAACGAATTCCACGTTGCATATGCCCGAATGAATTTTGGCTGCCAAGATAATAATCAAGCGGAAGATCATCAAATGCGTGGATATTAAAATGGATGGCAGACAAGTGAGCCAGGCGGAGGGAAAGTGCGCCCAGTGCAGTACTGGCTTTCCCCTGTGAAATCTACAGTTGTGGTTTGCAGGAGCCTTTCCACACCCCACAGTGCCCCCAACCCCCACCATCTTCAAAAGATGCCAGGTTGTGCAGATTGGTGGGATATTTCAATGGAACGTCGCTAATTTCAGCCAGATGTCTGCCTATCAGCCGAGTGGACAGTCTTAACCTGAACAGCTGCTTTTCATTAGGAAAACATTAGCTTAAATGCAATTAAACATCATCTGCACAAATGTCCCCAGTTGAGCGCAGCTTCAGAAAAGAAGCAGATCATCCTTTACCTTCTTGGATCAGAGGGTGCTACAAAATTGGGAGGTTTTAACAGCAGGATTAGTGATGAGAGTGAAAATGTATTGGCACTCTGATAGATCCATCTCATTTTACAATGAGAGGAAAGTAGAGGGAGTAAAATGAAGCTATATGGCCACCATTTTGTGCTATGTACCTGTATATCTTCTTGGTAAGGTTACACAACAGATGCACAATCAATGGGCAGTTTCTTTAGTATTTGGAATTGAATCAATTTTAGGATGGTGTTAAGTGAGCTCACCAAGTCCAAATGTTACTTAACGAAACAACGGAATATTTAGAAAATTTTCAGACTCACTCTGTTGGTTCTGGCATGCTGCACTCTGTCTGAGAGTTGTCCATCATAGCTACCATTTTCTGGGCCCATCTCTAAACAGTCAATAATGATGCCTTGTGAATGCACAACAAGGGAGTTTGATGGCATAGTCTCTAGAGTCTAGAGTCCCATGTGCAGTCACCTGAGAATATTTTTCAGTCTCCTAGAGTCCCGTGTACAGTCTCTTGAGAATGATATTGTTCTCATATTGTAGTTTGTAAGTAATGGCTGTATCCCATGACAATTGTGTTCCTTCGGTTAGCAACACTAGGAAAGAAACCATACAGAAGGAGTGACAAGCTCTTAGTCTTTGAACCAGATCTCTAAAAACAGTAGCGCTATGAGGACATTGTACCCTTATAATTGGGGGAATTCTTCTTGCGGTGTATTACTTTCCATTCATAATGGATGATTTTCTGTGAAAAGTGGCCATGATAATTTGCCTAATTAGTGGTAGAAGTCTTGGCTTTCTCTGAATGATCTTAGGTAAGCAGGAGTGTTTCTGTCCTCAGTTGTAAGCTACTGCTTTTCTCAACCAAAGGTATAGGTTATGGCTCCATTTTGAACATTTTCAGTCATATAGTGGTCATGTCAGTTTTGTTTAGCTAATGATACAACCTGTGGCCATTGATGACATTCAGTCAAATACATCTGTGATACTTTGCTATAGTAATGGTAAAAATTGCAGTTCCCTCTTGATGATTTTTGCTTGAAACGAGGAGTGTTAATTGACTCTGCACTTTTAAAATGGAAATGTCTGTGCACTTGGCTAAGAACTTTAACAAACTTTGCTTTATCAGTCAGCCTCTAAGCAAGCCTGATCCTTTAAAACAGCATGTCAACCTTGTTTGTTCCTGTCTGTTGAGTGAACAACTTCATTGTTGTCTTCTCTTTCTCTGTAGTCTCCATGTGTAAAAATACCATCCTTTGCTTTATAAGATTTTAGTTTGACACTCCAGATCAACATTCAACAAATTAGGTGGAAGATCCATGCTGAAGTAAGTGTAAAAGGAATAATTTCTAAAACCTGAGATGATTGAGATATATCAGGACACCCTATGCAAGCAGTGTCTTCTATGGGCACACTTCCAAGTAGCATAGAGATCTTATGGACATACCCCCTGAGAGAACAATTTTTTGAGGCTTGAATCTTGTACTTTCACTGAAACACCCAAGAGATCTATTGTGACCTTAAGGCTTCTCCTTATGAGACATGGTGAGTTTTATATCAAAAGCTTCATGTAGCCTGATTGTATCTTCTGGGGAAAAACAATAGATAATGCATTTGTAATCTTTTCAATGGATTGGCCTTGGGGGGGAGATGTTCATTTGGCACAATCCATGAGACCTAGATTGTGTTTTGTTGCTGCATGACGCACTGATTACCTTAAGAATTTAGAGCTAGAGCCAGCATACCAAGAGCACAATGTTGACTTCTGTGTATGCCACCTTTACATTTTCCTTTCCCAACTGGGGTTTTTGCACATGGGGATTTCATTTCTGTCAGTAATTTTCACCATCATTTTCTTTTTAAAGAAATTCATTTAATCTGCCATCTTTATTCTTTATCTGTAGTGTGTTATCACACTCTCGTTCATGTTATTGTGAGAGCTGCAATTGTGACATCACCTGGGTTCTCTGGTATAAATATGGCAGTGTGCAGTGGGTTTGTTAACTCTCGATGAATTTTCACCAGCACTTTTCAGTGTCAGCTTTTTTCCCCAAGTAGTCCTAGTGCTGGGATTTATATTTTGGTTAGGACTTTGCCTTCTGCTCTTGGTTCATGATTTGTCTTACTACTTGGTTCTTTTTCCTTCTTGCTTTTAACCTTTCATCTGTCTTTGACTACTCTTCCTGTCCCTCAGTCATCTCCTGTGCTTTACTTTCCCATGAAAATGTTTTGGCTTATTGTCATGTTACCCTTAATATATGGGACAGTGGTGGAATTGTCAACTGTTATGGAAAAGCCAGAATTAGCCATATTGACAGTAGTTTATGTTGCTTTATGTTTGATACTTAATTGTGTGTGGTTAATTTCTTCTTTTCAATTTCAGTGTTGTTAGCAACATGTTGTTTTTTGTATCTATTAGGTATTAGGCAGAAGCTCATACAGACTATGCCGAGTCTGATAGGTGAGCAAAGTCCTTGGTGGCTCATCTTTAGCATCTTTTTTCAGAATATGATTAGAGCCTGTTAGGACTTTTAACACCATATGCTGTTTTCTTTTTCTTTCCTCAGTCACTATTGATTAAATTCCTTGGCGACTTAGTGGCATGTCTTGTGCATCTATCTATCTATCTATCTATCTATCTATCTATCTATCTATCTATCTATCTATCTATCTATCTATCTGTCTGTCTGTCTGTCTGTCTGTCTGTCTGTCTGTCTGTCTGTCTGTCTGTCTGTCTGTCTGTCTGTCTGTCTGTCTGTCTGTCTGTCTGTCTGTTGCTCTTGCTGGTTGTGGCAGGAGGATTTTAATAAGGCCTAGGGAGTAATATGAAGTAGGGGACCACAGATTAGCAAAACAATAAAGATGGGAAGCTGAAGCTGATCACTGACTAAATGAATAGACATCATGTGAATTGAACTGAGCAGCTTGTCCACTTACCCATCAACATTTTCCACAAGACCAACTCCACAGCAAACCTTATGATCTACAAAGTCATTTTTGTTGAGATACAGCTTTGCTTCCTTTCTAAACCAAATTCTGTTGTTAAAAGCAAAATGCTACTCATGTGCCTAGTGAGGGTTAAGGGTTGGGCTCTTGATTTACTGCCACCTCTCTACTCAAAGTAGAACTACACCCAAGTCTCAATTATTGGGTTGTGACCCGATTTTGGGCCATGGGCTGCTGCTGGGTTGCAAGTTGTTATTGTTTATATTGGTAATAGTTCACGAAATTAGTTGTGAGTGGGTCGCAAAGTGGGTCACAGTGGTTTGCCGGTCTAACGATCACGATCAATTCCCTCTCTTAAGAAGGAATATGCTCTGACAATCATGCTTGATTTACCAGGGAGACCACTCCCTCTTGGTGGGTCAAGAAGACACTTACATAGAATTAAAGGAGTTGCAAAACCAAATAGGTTAAGAAAAACTGTTCTGCATTATTTCAAAGCGTTAAGAGGAGCTTTTCTCTCTACTTAAATCCGGAGTACTAGGGTGTTGTACCGTGTTAGCCATTATGAATGTAGAGAAAAGCCAAGCAAAATGACACCTTTTATTGGCTAACTAAAAAGATTACAATATGCAAGCTTTCGAGGTAACTCAGGCCCCTTCTTCAGGCAAGATGTAATCAATTACATTACATCTTTGTAATTACATTACATCTTGCCTGAAGAAGGGGCCTGAGTTACCTCGAAAGCTTGCATATTGTAATCTTTTTAGTTAGCCAATAAAAGGTGTCATTTTGCTTGGCTTTTCTCTTAAATCCGGATAATTTCATCCAAATGTCCCCTTAACATCCATTCAGAGAATAGCATCCAAAATCAGTGTTCTGATTGACTTTATGTATCCTGTCAAACACATGGGCTTACTTCCCTCCAGTAAACTAGTTTTGTTTTTCAGGGGCATTATTTTGGTGGAGGAGAATGGAGGATGATTAAACATTGCCTAAATTCAACTCCGTGGTGGGTCCCTTTTCTCATGGCCAGTCTGATAACAGTAGAGCAGTTTTGCTTGTTTGAAGCTGAAGTGTAAAATATTTGTCTGGACTGTTCAACAACATGGCTGTCTGCACACTCTTTCTCTCTGCAGTGGATTCAGAGTAATTAAATGTCTGGTTGATTAATCAGAGTGTCAAACTAGTAGATTTATTTAATGTGGGAAGAAAAAAACACCCTCAGAGGTCCTGTGGTGTTTAACTTAAAACACAGGTCCAAACAAACAGGAAAAAAGGATGTGGGTTATAAGACTTCAGGTCAGCATTTTCACATATTGTTTGATTTCAAGCATCTATCAGTATGCTTGTCACATGCCAGGCTGCGGAAAGGAATCTAAGGGGGATAAGCTGCCTGACTTAATGGCTTTAAGGTTTTTAAGTGTCTAAATGGATCTTTACAGCTAAACCAAATCTTCAGTAAATTAGCTTGGAGTGATCGTTTTTACTTCCTGTAAACGAGTAGGGGTTTACAGCCGACATGCTTGACTAAGTGTTGCTTAGGCTGTTTCGATTAAAGAGCAAAAAAGGATCCATGTTTTAGCATCCTACTGCACCCATTTAATGAAATGAGTATAAACTGTTTCTCCCTCAATTTTCTAAAATGGCTGAGATGTGCTGTGTCTCAGGATAGAGGGCGGCGGTATACCATTCCGCTTAATGCACTTTTTCAATGGAAAAAACTGCAAAGGTAGGCTGCAAAAGCACGGGGATGAGGCCACAGGTGTTGGAATCATCTTGGACTATTTCTGGAGGTAACCATGGTTACTGATTAGCAGTCAAGATGTTTACATGGGAAAAACAAGACATTATGAGGTACTCGCATATCAGGTGGCAATACCCATCATCTTAATAACAAAAAAGCTCAAGACTAAGATTATATTCATTTAGACAGACTATTCAAAGATGCACATTAATGGAACTGATATATTTTAATTTCAGCATTACAGCAGGAGTTCCATGGTAGCACAGGAATCAGCACTGCTGCCACACAGATCCAGCTTGGTGGGTTTGAATCCCACGCCTCTGTGAAGTGTGCATGTTCACCTTGTGTCTGTGCAAGTTTTCTTGTGGGTTTTCTGGCCTTCCTGCCTTCCTTACTTCCTTCCACATCTCCAGTTCTGTGTAGGTTTCAGTATGTGTGCATGTGTGTATAAATAAATAATAATGCAATAAGTAATCATATGAAAAAGTTCAGGCATATAAAAAATGAGTCAATAAAACTGAGAAAAAATTGAGAGAATCTAATTATTATGAAATACAACGTCATTGTTCTATTTTGTTTCAACAAACCTTACTTTTAAACATTACACGTTTTATTTCAAAGTTATCTTGTTTTTAAAGACTTTATTTTGAACAATGGAACATTTCCAAATTGCTCTTTTAATGGCAGAACTATTTATTTCAAAATGCTTCTTTCCATGATGCTTTTGTCACTTGACAATCAAGACAAAGACCACCAGGCTGAACCGGCTCCTATTTGTTAATACTGCTATCATTTACTTTTCTCTGATTTTAGGCGGTAGGCTATCAAAGATTTTTAGTGCCACTTGCATTGCGACTGGCAAAGACTGAGGAGGCAGTTAGTTTTGCAGATGAAATAGAAATAGGTTATTTAACACATGGTGTTATTTTGAGACTAACGGGCCATATATTGGAAATGTTCAGATATATAGGTGTTCTTCAAACAATTGAAGAACATCTGTCCAAACATTTCTAATTTATCTTCAGTTTTTTTCTTAGAATAGCATCTTATTGTGGCTGACGGACTGCGCTTTGGATTGACATGGCTAAATGCTTAACTGACATTATGGGATTCTGTAAGCCGCAGGAACATTCAAGAAGATAGGTGGAAATTTTCAGAGAAGTGATAAATAGTGGCCTCATACAGTAGTTGTAAGTTGTTCTTGGTGGATTGTGGAGAGTGAGAGAATGACAGTGAGAAGGGGTGAGGAGAGATAACAGCAGTATTACATTAGAGATGATACAGCGCAAAACTTGCAGCGTCCCTTCCTTGGTGTGCATTTGTTGTTTTACAAGGCATTTCCTGTATATCGAAACAGTGAGAAAGGATAACTAGGTCTTAAAAGTACAGATTATTATTGTTTAAGCGTTCAGAATGTTTAGTACAGTTACAGTATTTTAATTTATCTCTATATATTTCATCTGTAAAACTGCTGCATCTTGTACTGCCTCAATGTTTTTTCCAGTTTGAAAGCATTAAAAGAAGTGCTAAAGATCTTTAGTGGCCTACTTAACTACAATGAGGGAGAATTAATTGACAGCAAAGGATTAACCAATAGGAAAAGGTTCAGCCTGATGGTCATGTTTAACAAGTACTGAAACCATCATGAAAAGAGGAATTCTGAAACAAATAGCGTGGGCAGTTAAATGGTATTCGAAAATGTGCCGTTCACAACAATCTCATTATTAAATAAAACCAGTCTTTAAAAATAAGGCCATTTTAAAAAAAAATGCCTACAGTAACTACATTACTGAACCAAAATAAAATGATGACATAGTATATCATAATAATTGGTTGACTTTTATATAAGTAGGCATTGTTTCACATTTTAATGACTCATTTGTATGTGTATATACAGTATATATATATATATATATATATATATATATATATATATATATATATATATATATATATATATATTTGCAGTTGGAGATCCATGAAGGGAGATCTCCAGGGAGATCTCCAACTGCAAATATGCAAACCGTATCACAGACCTTCTCTTCCATTCGTACAACCTTCGGGCATGAAGCCCTCCAATGTATTAGACGATGGGAAACTTCGGCAATCCATGAAGCGCACAGCTATGAAAAACTCTTCTTCCTCCACAGTTGCATCAGGCACGATGTAACTCCGAGACTTAGTCAACTCCACCCACCCCCCCATCCAACCCACTGAATGTGTTGCGATATATTGCCTTTGATTCTTGTAAGTCTAAGCATTATCCTCTGATGAAGACCCCTGATAGGGGTTGAAAGCTCAGGAATAAAACTATTTTATGATACGTGATTCGTTTTTTCTCCCTTCGTGGATCTCCAACTGCAAATATGCAAACCGTATCACAGACCTTCTCTTCCATATATATATATCCTTTATTGAAGGATACCGTCTTGTACGTCCGCTGGCTTGTACGGGCGGGGTGCACTGACGCTCTTTCTAAGTTCCCTGCAGGCCTTTCCCGGGAAATCCCTCCAGGAGCCACCGCCTTGACTCGGGAAACATCACTTCCGGTCCCGGCCCCGAGGACGACATCACTTCCCCCAAACTTCCTATAAAGCCTCACACCTTTTCCCTGGAAGGCAGTTCTATTTTGGACTCTGTCTTGTAAACTTGACTAAACTACAAAACATTTACTTTTGCAGCCAGGATACTGAATTATACGGGTGGCTGCCCCAAACCTTGCCATGTCTCTTGTCCCTTCTTCTCACAATATATATATACTAGTCATTTAGCCCGTTACAATAACAGGCACTAGAACAGTAGTGCATAAACATTAGTAGGAACAGTCTATATTAAATGGCAAGGGACTTTGACCTCATTCTTTTTGTTGGTTGTATTTTTCTTTCTTTCAGCCTTTCTTTTGTTGATGTTTACTTGCTGAGCTGACCGTTCTTCGTGGGCTGCCGCCGTGTATTGTGTGTCTTTAATTTTCTGTGACAGTAATACTGTCTTGTACGGCTCTATTCAATAAGGGCGCGTAGATAATTTAGTTCAAATGGCTGTGGAATATGTGAAGAGCAACAGGTGCAGATCTTTATTTACGCGCGCCTTTATTCGCTGCGCCCAATTGAGGTCATCCTTTTGAGGCTCGCCTTTTTGTGCGCGCCTTTATTGAAGGATACCGTCTTGTACGTCCGCTGGCTTGTACGTCCGTAATATACCTTTAAGTTTCTCTGGCGGTAATACAGGCGTGCGCGTCGGTAATATGCCTTTAATCTCCTCTGACAGTAATACTGGCTTGTATGTGGCTGTAATATGCGTCACTGTATTGTGTACCTTTAATTTCCTCTCGCAGTAATACTGGTTTGTATTTCTGTAAAACGCCTCTAACTTTCTCTGACAGTAATATCGCGAATAGCACCGTGCCCCGCGCATGCGCACTTCACCAGAAGACACCCACACACGGACACCTGGATGCACATAGGGATTTTATATATATATATATATATATATATATATATATATAGTTCTACTTTTTCTTGTGATTTAATAATTGCCACTTTATTTATTTAATTTTGCCACAAATTGTATTCCATACTAAAAGCTCACAATGATTAATTAAATTGATTTGATAATGCATATAACTTACTGTATATTTAAGTATGTATCCATCTATATGAACGCATAAAGTTCAGATTCTATCAATTTACAGTGCCTATCTAAACTTATTATAGACAACTACAGAAATAAATCTCTGTATCTAGTTTATGTGGTGTCTTTTACTTGTATTTCCTGGTCTTGATTTAATGATTTCCGATCAGCAGGGAGCTAGAGCCTATTCTAGCAGTGGTAGATGATAGTCAGTACCCAGCTGTGGATGAGATGACTCTTTTGTTCACTCAGGCAGGCACTCACACATACTCACATTGGACCAAATTTAAGCTATGAAATTTCACTGTAAATGTCCACAGTTACTACTATTTAGTATAAATGTAAAGATTGTAAATTAGCACTTTTTTTTACCTTTTTAGCTAACTTGCATCAATTTCTCATGTGTTGTTACACAAAGGCACTCACTCATAATGGGATGTTTAATCAGTAGCTTTTCCTTTTTTCACAACTGTTTTCAGTCATTTCTGAGTCACGGACATGGGCCTGATGCTGATTGGTGACCTAGTCCATACCAGTATATATACTTTTATAATCTTTCAGACTTTTAAGGCTGTAATGGAAAGTTGCAGGATCACAGTTCTGTCTCATTTCAACAGTAAAGAGAATAATCTCGCCTAAAATCAGACCATTTGGAATTTCAGTCCCTGCCACTGTTACTTTTTATTAACCAATCAGAGAAATCCTGTAAGGATTTTTTAAAAATTTGTGGCCACTATGGTGGTGCAATACTTATCTTTGTTGCTAAGTTTGAATTTCATGACTCTTCATTATCTGCTTGCTGTGTTCAGATTCTCACCATGTCTTAGGGGTTTTCCGTGATTACCCATTGACATGAAGCTGAGGTTCAGTTACAATGGACACTTCTACTGATGAGGCCAGAATACTATGCAATAATTAAAAATATAGTATGAAAACAACATGCAATATAAATCAAACCTGTTGAAACATAAACAGTGTAAAACAAGAAGTAAGTGAGAGGGAGATCATAAAGGATTAATATCCAACCAAACATTCTGTTTATTGAGAGTGAAATCTAAAGCAAAAGTCCTAAAGAAAATACTTGGCATCTGTCACCTGTTTACAGACTAGGTTTGCCAGCTCTGTGGCTCCTGGAGATGCTTCCTTCTTGGATGTAAGTTCGCAAGTGAAAACCAACTTCCGGTGCTGTTCTTTAAAAAGGTGTAAGGGAGGAAGAAGTGGAACCTCTGGGCACAAAATGGAAGTGATGCCAGATGTCGTTTTAGGATTCATTCTCCAGTCTGTAGTTAAGAATAAGGAGGCTTTAGTGGCTGCAACCCTTCAGGCACTTGGGGTAGAGGTGTCATCTTACCTTAGCCTGGTAGATGCTCTCTACACATACACACGTGGCAACAGGCATGGTTTTAAGATCAAGTCTAACTGTCTTAGATTATGTATGTGTAAAATAGGTCCCTGCAGAGGTAGGGTGCCCCATCCAGACTTGGTTCCTGCCTTGCTCCTGATGCAGCCAGGATAAACTCTGTCTCACTGTGACTCTAAATTGAACTGAACAATGTAATGTTTGTTATGTTATTTTTTAATTTAACACATATAGGCCCCCTAAGGTCATCAATATAGGCAGAGTTACTGTTGTTGGGTTCCAGCATCTGCAGTCTTTTCTTGGAAATCCCACAGAGCAAAACAAAAAACGCAGCCACGGTGTTATTCTTTGAATAGTTAAAGTAAATCAATGCAATGTGAGTATAACATTAGTGGAATTTGATTTTTATAACATGAACCTCCTTAGATACTAATCTGCAGTTGACAGGAACCCATGCTAAGTTTGTTTTCCAATTTCCAAGACATTGACTCCTCTTATTTCATACTTTTTTTCCTGTGCTTGTATTTTTCTAATAGCTTGTTATATTTCTGTATTTTGAAACTGCACATCCTTGACAGTAAAGTCAATAAAAATTACATTTGCTTCTGTTAAAGTCTTCCAGCATTACTAAATATTTAAGGCACACATTGCATTTTTGACAACGGGTGGTTTGCTCACCCCTGTGCATCCTTTTTTTTTTAAAGTAGATGGTGAAAAATCAGTGTAACAGCAGGAAACAAGGCAATAAAAGTGCGTAGATATTGTGCAAGAGGTAAAGCTGGCTATCCATACCTATGGAGCAGTCTTCTTCAGAATGTATCCTAGTGAGAATCTAGTAGGGATTTTGGTCTTTTGCTTTATCATAAACTGTCGCACGGGAACACTTCTTATGAAGTACTTGAATAGAGAAAGATGTTAACCCAATGCTTAACAGGCAGGCACCACGGGATATCTTAAGTTTAGAGTATACATAAAATGAACATCTGTCTATGCGCAGTGTGTCTTATCCTGAATTCATCCAAAGTTAGTATTTCAACTCATAATAGCAACATATTTTGATATTGTTACACCCTATGCATAAAACCCAATGCACCCATTCACTGTCAAACCACTTAATACAGTTGAAAATAGGAAGCCCTGAGTACAAGGCAGGGCCTAGCACCAGTCCATCGCAGGAGACGTTCACACACATCCACACTCAGCTAGTCAGGAAAACTGAACTATGGAGAGTGAGTGAGAAGGCCAGAATCTGAACCCAACTATGTTGCTGAGAGGAGGCAGTAACAATCTCAGCACCATAGTGCTACCTTGTTTGGATAAGTGTATACAGTGGAACCTCAGTTCACGAACGTCTTGGTACACGTACAAATCGGTTTACGTCCAAAAAGTTTGCCAAACTTTTGCCTCGGTTCACGACCACACACTCGGTATATGAACAAGCCAGTTTCCCTTTTGGTTTGTACATGTTCAGTCTCTCCCTGGGCATTTTCTGTGTAGCGAGCAAGCGAGAGAGCGCGACACACACACACCCAGGCAGCGCGAGAGAGAGACAGACGCACACACACATGCAGCACGAGAGAGAGAGCCGCGCACACACACAGTCAGCGCGCGAGAGAGAGCCACGCACACACACAGGCAGCGCGCGAAAGAGAGAGCCGTGCACACACACAGGCAGCGCGAGAGAGAGACAGAGGCACACACAAACGCAGCGCGAGAGAGATAGAGCCGCGCACACACACAAGTAGCATCCACTTGCAGAGCCACAGCACCATGCGTCACTGCAGTTTTAGACCCGCAGTTGTAGACTCGCAGTTTTAGACTCAGAAGTGGCGTCACCTTCGTTTCAGGACTGACTTCGTATACTTAGTATTTTTATTTTGTTTCTTTTGATGGCCCATTGTTTCTAATAATAAGTGACAAAAACTAGAGCAGTTCTATATAAGGCAATTAATATATTGCATAATTCAGTGTAGAATATGTATTGCCGTTTTCTTCACATACATGTTTAAAAATATTAGATTGGCTTAAATGTTTATTCTAAATTGGTTTAGAACAATATTGCACACATGCATAGTACATTTTAAAAAGCGTAATCACTTTAACGTGGTGTAAACATTTTAATTATATTGTATACTTCGTTTCATGAATGTAAACGAAAAACTATTTTCAGTTAACACAGATCTTGATGATTTTAATTTTGTCGACATGTTAAATGGTTTCCACAGACCTGAACACAACGTAAATGTTAATAGTGTATTTCACAGAAACGATCCGTATTGTTTAGTTTGATATATGACACAACGTGATGGCAGAAACCCTCTGAACTTCAACATGATTCGTATTGTTTGGTTTCTAAACGGGTCTTTGACCAGACGTTACTTTCCGGGCTTTGCCGAGACCTGCCGAAACGTTCCAAAAGTAATTTTACGAAGTCGGTCCTGAAACGACGGAGATGTCACTTCCGGGTCTGTAACTGCGGGTCTACAACTGCGGGTCTAAAACTGCGGTGACGTATGGTGCTGTGGCTCTGCAGGTGGATAGTATTGACACGCACAGGCAGCGCGAGAGAGAGAGAGCCGCGCACACACACAGGCAGCGCGAGAGAGACAGAGGAACACACACAGGCAGTGCCAGAGAGAGAGCTGGATGCATAAGGTAGGAAGGCAGTTAAATAATGCACTGGGCTTGATTTTGTTTTCACTTCTGTTTACAGCGATCGGTTCGTAGTGTGCATTGTTGCAATGTTACTTTTCTTTGGGGGTTTATTAAATTACGGATTTTTTCAAATGTTCATTTTTTTTTCCCTGTGCTTAAAACTCATAAAAAAAAAGTGTTTTTAGCCAGTGGTTGGTAGCGCTATAGCGCGAACTATTGCAGTGTTAGTTTTCTCTGTTGTTCAAGGTTTTCTCAGTGTTATTCAATGTTTTTACATTTAGTTTACTATTACGCTGTGCATTCTATGGTTTAATTAACTATATTTGTGCTTAAAAACTTAAAAAATATATATATTTACAAGCAGTTCGTATGGTCTGGAACGGATTAATTGTATTTACATACAATCCTATGGGGGAAATTGTTTCGGTTCACGACCAAATTGATTTACGACCAGAGTTTTGGAACGAATTATGGTTGTGAACCGAGGTTCCACTGTATATGTAATTATAGCATACATTATTTAATACATTTTGATTCTAGATTATGGCTTTGGTGTATATATACAGAATGCATTTGTACAATATATGTATATACAGTATGTGTGGGTGCATACATACTATATTTATATTTGTTTCTGTAAAATTGTGGGTTGCCTCATCTTGCTAAGAAGAGCAATACAGTTTACTTATTGCACCTACAGTGATGGCAATTAAGCCTACATGATAGTCCAGTGTACAGGACTGAAGTCCAAGTCTCATACTGAGAGTGCAGTATTGAGCCATGGCCATCTTTGTATGCTCTGAGAATGATGATAGAGAAAATGAGGCAACAGAGCTAAAGAGACTTATGAGGTACATTTCTTCTTTATAAGTTGTGAGAGTTTTATTTTGACATTGACATAAAATAGAGGCAATAGTTAAGACAGTTCAGTAGGATCTTATACTTTGAGGTTTTACTGAGCATAGGTCTGACAGCATCTCTTGTGTTTTCTATCACAGTTAAGGTAAAACCAGTTGTTTTCTTGATTTGTTTTACCTCATGGACTTATCCTGGAAAATGTAAGGCACCAGTGGTGAGACATTTGTATTTTGCCACACTCATACCATTTGTACAGTTTTGAAATTCAGCACCTTTGGTAACGATTTATAAACTACCCATAAATGAATGGACAACCAGTTACCCTCCAGAGGACTTTCTCCAATAATGTGAAATTGGACTTGTGTTTAGTCCTATGATAGACTGATGCCCCAACCAGAATGGGTTCCTGTCTTGCACCTCTTGCTGAACTATATTAGGGTGGTAAAAAAAAGGATAGAAACTATTAACTAAAGTTTTTTTTCCTCTCTCCTGCTGTCAACTAACCAGTTTTTTTTTTTTTGATCTGGACCTTTTCATAGTATGACTTTTGTGGAAATTGAACTACAGATATTGACCTCCCTGGCAGGATCTAATCAGTAACATTTTAGAATAAGCATTTATATTGGGGAGAAGGACTTCTTTCCCTCTTTACTACTCTCAAAGTTTTACTCTGGCTGTTTGCCTTCCTCTTTTTCTTATGGGTGGGGGTTTGAATTGAATATAGTTTTGTTAAGTTTGACTTGATTGTATGGAACATTACATACTTTTAATAAATTCAGTAAAAGAT
Source organism: Erpetoichthys calabaricus (assembly GCF_900747795.2). Classification (NCBI taxonomy): domain Eukaryota; kingdom Metazoa; phylum Chordata; class Cladistia; order Polypteriformes; family Polypteridae; genus Erpetoichthys; species Erpetoichthys calabaricus. The sequence continues at coordinate 150,788,981 of NC_041402.2, read as the reverse complement.
TAAAAAAGAACTAAATAAATAAATAAAGATATTGACCTCCATAATAGTCCAAGTACCTAACAGGACTAATCCATCATAGATCTGCTTTGATAAATCCACTGATACCTTCACATCTTTAGTGGAATTCAGATGACTTTTCCATCACATATATTGGTACTATTTTAAGATGAACTGGAGTAAGTGGATTAAGTAATAGTTTAGTGGATAATTAATATGTTTCCATTACAAATGCATCCAATGTTTTATACAGTAGTACATTACAGTATATATGGCAACACTAACCAATGTGCCTTTTATTTATGGTGTAAGTAATTTGCAGCTATGTAAGAAACAAAACAAAGCTGCTTTCTTCAGGTGAACTGCACTTCATGAGCCTATTACCAGTTACCCATTTCAGGACAATATACTGTAAGTTACTCAAAAAGAAAAAAAAAGTACAGTGTTTTCAACAATAAGCCCCTGATTACTTACTAATATTAATATGTTCAGTCAGTACATTTTTTCTTAAAATAATGGAAAGTGGTGTTCTTAGAAAAGAATAAAACATTATATAGTAACTTTTTATGAACTACAGAATATAAACTTTATAATAGCAGTATAAACACATTAAAACCGTTGCCCATTGCACTGTAAGGTGTGATGTTAAAGACTTTCTTATATAAAATATTTATGAAGAGTGTAAAGTTCTGTTGTTTATGTTTTCATCAGTACTGAATTTAGCTATTGTGTTATTACCATCTACAGTCATTTACTGTGATATTTTTACCTTGCAGTGTGTCCTTGACTGTCTTGAAAAGCAAAATGAAATCAAATATATTAAATATATACTTTGATATATTATAGCATTATAGTGTTTTTATTTTCTGCTACAAAAATTCATTTTGAATTTTCTCTGTGGGGATATAAGCTTGAAAAGCACACACGACATTGGCAAGCTACAGTACAATAACAGTTTAAAAATAATAAAACTCTAAGCATTGTACAACTTAAATTGTATCGTTGGAAAATCATTATTGCTGATCCCTAGCAGGGTCTTTTCTAGTTGCAGTTTGAATGCTTCACATACAATTTTAAGCTTTGACTGCTCCTTCTGATGGTTTTACAATCTAGTGCAGTCACATTGCAGAAAATATCTGAAAAGGTGCAGTCTTGTGCAATCTGCTGTGGACAATGCCCCAGGAAATAATGCAGCATTCCTTATTTCTTTTGAATGGCTACATCTAAATACAGTATATGGATATTTATAAGTGTGTGTATATATATTAGAAATGAAAGACCAAAGAAAGCGTCAGGGTGTAGGGGTGTGAAACCCCATTTAATGCAGCAAAGAAAATTTGGCACGAGTACACAGAAGCAAAGTATAGGGCAGTCAGCCCTTAATAACAGGTGTTTTTTCCTTATTGAAGTAAAGAACTGTCCTCAGTGAAGTCAAGGTTCACAGTGAATGATGACTCCCACTTTAATTTCAGCATACAGTATATGGGGTCCGGACACAGAAATGATGTCAAGGTTAGGGTAAACAACATGGGAGCTGTCAAGGACTGTTTCACCCTCATCTTTCAAAGTCTTCTTTTCCTGCTTAAAGCCAGTAAGTTGCTCCCTCATCTATGGGTAGAGAGAATAAAGGAGCAAGAGAATGTCACATAGTAGTGCTGCTTGGCATTCCAGGGCTCAGCCTTATTACAGTCTATGTGGTGGTCATACAGTACTTTCTTCCTGTTGGTGTGTAGGTTTTTCTATTGGTGCTACAATGTTCCTTACTTTGTTCAAAGGTGTACGCATGTGCTTTTTAACTGGTGACTCTAAATTGGCTCCATATAAGAGTGTGTGTGTCCAGCGATGGCCTGGCACCTTATTCAGCCATGACTGCAGCCCTGAACTGAATGGATTTGTATAACCCTTCAGGGATGATTTCCTATTGGCACATTTAAATATGTGTAGTTTCATAGTCTGCTGGTATGTATTTTGCACCCATTAACTGGGAATGACCTCATTTTTGGGAAATAAAATGTAGAGATAGGTGGCTTGCAGTAAACCCAATGTTTTTTTTCCTGCTTTGCTAGTTGCTATAACATAGATTCACTATGAACTACAAGGAACCTGACTAACTGATTCCACTTTTTCAATGATTGTGTTAGGTACCGTCTGTTAGTATTCCACTTTATTTCCTTTTTTTAACATATACTTGAATGGCAGTTTGACAAAATCTGAGCCTCTAATGGATCCTGAGGCAGTTGAAGTGTAGTTAGATTTATCCAGAAATCAAGAAGCACACCCGTAAGCTCACTTCTCATCATTCTCTTTTCTGTGGTTGTGCACTAATGTCACATGGGCAGCATTCGTGTACAAAAAGATCTGCCAAATAAGCTTCCTTATACTGGCATGGTCTGGTGAGCTTTTGAGTTTCTCTGCATGGTGCTGTTACACACTAGCGTAGTTTGGCCTCAATCAGTCAAGATGAGCAGCTGGGACTTTTATCTATTCCATTAAGCCAACACCCTTTAAAGAGAGCATCTAATGAAACACCCTGCTGTGTTTACAGCTGGAAGTTTTGGTGTACATCCAGCTGCGGCCATTTGTGCAGCATTGACTGTGTTTCAGTGTGGGCTGTGGATAGAAGTCCACTTTTATGGCAGAGCATGCATGCCGGCTATTCAGTTTAGTCTCTGTTTGCCGTTTCCAGTTATGAAACCACATGTGCATTTTTATTCTTAGATTGTTTTTATCTGTTAAGACGACTGGGACAAAGTTTTCTGTTAAGAGGTCTTTGGTAGGAAGACCAACTGTTTGTCATTGAATGTCTGCATTGGCTTTTCTGGATATTCATAAAAGTAAAATATAGTGTGCAGTAAACTTAAAATATTTAGGACCATAACAAACTTGTGTAGATTTTGGACTTTATGATTTTAATACCAACAAGAGGGTTATTACTGTTTTTCTGTAACCCATTTAAAAGTTGCTACTTTCTTGTTAATTAATGAAATATGTTAAAGTTGCATTGTTTAAATAATAAGGAAGGTGAAAGGATATGTTATAAAATAAACAAAACTATAAGAAAGAGAGAAACAATTAGCCAGAGAATGAGAAAGATGTCAACTATAGCTATAATCAAAGAAATGTAAAAACAAACAATAGTAAAAAAGGAATGATTGGCCAATAAATATGCATCTCCTTAAAAGTCAAAAACAAGGTTGTAAATATCAGTCCATCTTCAAGCTTACATAATGTAATTCAGTATCACGGGAAAGATTCAGATCATAAACCCTAAATGGTTTTGTAAAGAGTGAACTTATAAAAGACAAAATGAAAATGAAATGGAAGGAGGAGATAAAAAAAGAAGATGGATTGAAAGTAAAGGTCATACTATAAAAGAAGAAGGAATCAAGGGGTCCATGAAAAGCAACAGACATTGAAGGCAATAGTACTGAACACTACCAAACTTCTGAGATTCCTGGAGACAAATACTATTACAGCACCACCACAAGACATATTCCCTCCATAAGGCACTGGACTTTTATTGTAAGTCACCTTGGGTGAAGACATCAGCCAAAGATTTGGTGTCTGTGTGACACGACCTTATTTTGATTAATTTTACTTCATTTTTGGAACTATTATGCCAGTCAGAAAAACAATAGTCTAATAACCTGCACTGTAGATACCCACTACCCGTCTCCTTCCCCAAACTGACTGCATATCTACCTTCCTAAAGCAACCACCCCAAGATTCCCACTAGCATGAAGCTGGCTAAGAGATTTACATTTACTTCAGAAACAAAATATATAGATTAGTTTTTCTTGAAGATTAAGAAATAAATTTGAAAATATAGGATAAACATTTTAAAGTCAAAAAGCAGTTTTTCTACTCAGACTAGAACTGCAAAAGTCATTTATCAAGGAATCCTATGTGAAGACCAGAGCCAAAACAGATGAAAACCATGTTAAGACAGGAGCGAGATTCAAAACCAGAATATCACATACTAAACTTTGCACAAGCACTGTGTCACTTGTTTAATCCATATCTTGGACAACGAAGCTGATGCTGCATGGTAAAGTATCAGCTTGTATCAAGAAGATGGTCTCTACAAACCAGGCAATGTCCCTAAGCAAATTGCAGTGGCTTCCAACATGTGGATATGAAACAGTAGAAAAGAAATTTTCTAGAAAGTTTGAAAATTACATTCTTGCAAACAAAAAAATATTCAAAGAGCAAAAAAATGCTTTAATTGTTTGTTTTTTTGTTGCTTTAAAATTACACAATTTTGTGCATTGCTTTCATGGATACCACATTGTGGCCATCCGGAACCAACTTTTAGACATCTCAAGTTAAAGTAAGTTATTTGACCGAACTTAGATTTTTATATGTGCAATCTGTCACTCGATTCACCAACAGGGCCAAAGAAAAAAAATTGCCCACACCAGTGCCTTCCTATTACTGTACTATTACTGCTGTGTAGTACATGATGAACTGTACACACAGGAACTGCTCTCCCTTGTGCTAGTGTATAGTATTCTTCCCAGACACCACGTGTCATGCCGCATAACATTACATAGCTTTTCTTTTTTGTTATAATTAATCTGCTATACATTGTTATAGCTGAGAAATGTAAGTGCGTGGGGTTGGAATTGTCACAAAAATGTGAAATTATTAAACGTTTACAAAATGGCAAAAATGCTTCAAGTATCTTATCAATTTATGGAGCAGGAAGAACAACGGTGAATGATATAAAGCATGATGCCAACAACATTGAGCAACATGTTGAAAATGGAAACCACTAAAGGTAATGTTATTCTGTATTAATGTTAACATGTTAATGTTAATGTTCTTCTGTACTGTAATTTTCTTTTTAAATTCTGTTATATTATGTGTAGTTTAAATATTTTAACTTGCAGACGGCTTGTGATGCACTGTGGGGGAGCAGCAAGGGTGTAATGCTGTTAGTGATGGGACTGGGTGAAGGGCTTCTGTTCTGTAAGTGGCAGACATGACTCTTAGGAGATGAGAGACAGGAGAACTTAGGAGAAAATGGAAGGCATGGCAGAAGGAAGTTTTGAGTAAGGAGTCAGGAGACAATAAGTAGGAGTATTTGCAGCATAGAGAAAGACAAAATGTGAGCGGCAGGAGATAAACTGATTGGTAGGGAAAGCTTTCTTTTGCTTTGGAGGTGTGCTGTGTAACCCAGATAATGGAGTGTATGACAGGGCGCCGTTTGTTACAGTATGAAGACTCTAAGTAAAACATAGAAAACTCCAGGACCTCTGAGTTGAGTTTGCTTATTCGTTACAATATTATATGAATACTATAATATGTTTTGTTAATAGAGTTTTGTTTTATAAATAAATATGATTATTCACCAAACTAATCTACTGTACATCATTTTTAAAGTATCTGTTCTGTTATCCATCTTTTTCATTATTTGTCATGGACTGGGTACCAATCCCTGATAGATAATTGAGGTTTTACTGTATTTATAGGACATCAAACACAGTCTAATAGCTTAATTATACTAGCTGAGTAGATAGAGCAGCCCTTCACATGTGCTTTACATGAAAAGCTGGCAAATGGAGAAAAACACGATAGCCTACTGTATACAGTCAATAATAAAGCACAACTACAGTCAAACCCCATGCTAACATGCCCTATAAGATCATGAATCAGAAACTAATGTGATTATCATCTGTCTGCATTCCTTCTGTACAAGGAATCTCAAAAATCACGGTTACTAGTTTGCTTAAAGTAAGTGTATCCTTGCTAAAGCTGGATACTACTGACATGCAATGTGTGGTGCTGATGCTCATAAGAAACAGAGAATAATAATTAATAAATTCGTTGTCCTAACTTACAGTGGTTACAGTCATGCTTTTCTCCTTGCAAATTCATTACCAATACCTCCAAAGTGCAACTTACTATTCAGTTCAGCCTCTATGGAGATTGGAAAGAGTGACTTCAAATGTCTAATTGGTTTACTTTTCATGAGGGTCCCCCTGAACTTTGAACCATCTTGGCCTAGGCCCAACAAGCCCATTGAGGGATACGTGTATTTGTTATGATCAGTAGTGTTTAATCATTTTTTATGTGAACTTCACTTTCAATTAGAGGCATATTAGCAAAGTTGAAATTATGTAGCTTTTTGCCATAATGACATCTTTAATTTCCTATTGACACTGTCATTTTGAGATCTTGCCAGACATCCCTCACTTTGCACTACACTTGTGATGTCATTTGAGTGATGAAAGGTTGGCCCGTGTATTTCCGGGATATCTGAATTTGCAGAACATCACTTATCTTTTTCAAAATGCATTTTTCTTTTGTCTTGCCAATTTAGGACATCTTTGCTTTTTTCCTGGTTTTTAATTTTGTTTTATAATTCAAGTTTTGATGAAAGATTGGTTTGACTTAAGATTCTGGCTGCGGCTTGTGTTTTGACTGCATGTATCTCTGGTCATTTTCAACTCTCATACTGTCTCTTGTGAGCCAATCAATGGCAGCTTGATACATGATGTCATCACACCTCTGTTGGCAGTATGCGTTAACTTGTATCCAATCTTTGGGTTAACAAAACAACGTGCAAAGAGCTTAGAGGAGGTTGGGGAGCATGCGCTGATAGGGCGTTTCCACACACATCACACAACAAAGCACCTGGATTGGTACCCGAGTGCGGTGGGTCACACCTCAGCACCACACTTGAACAATGTAAGGTTTTTTTTTATGATGGCTGGAGTGCCAGTCCTGCCACCAACCCCCAAGTTTTAAGTTTTTAAGTTGGAGGACCTGCTTGTAGGGCTAGATGCCAATTAATGTCATACCCAGGATAGAGCAATTGCAGGTTAAGGGCCTTGCTCGAAGGCCCAACAGAGTAGAGTCACTTCTGGTGTTTACGGGGATTTGAACCTTCCGATTGCCGGCACAGATCCCTAGCCACCACAGAGCTTGTGCTGGAATAATTCAGACAAACAGCAAATACGTTTAGTCTGATTATAACTCAGATTTTCACCTTATATTTATGGATAACGTTTTTACTTTGGTTAAATGTATCAAACCTATGCCTTTTTAAAACAGTCCTAAGCTGAGACTGGCCCTAAAAGCATTTCCTTTTTCTCTCTGTCACTTCAGTTATATTAAAGATATTTCTAAGAAAAAACAAGAATATAATATTGACCGGCAAACTTGTCTTTTCATATTTTAAAGTAAATTCTGGTGGAACACTGTGTTGAAAAGTTTTTGAATCATGATCCAGGAATTAGAAATGTTAAACAGGCAGCCTCTGAACAAATGGGCAAAATATCATAAATGGACCTGAGAGTCATTATTGTTATTGAAACCACATACAAGTGGTGATGGCAGCCTCTGGCCCTTAAATAGGGGTAGCACAAGTTATGCTTTAACTTGATGCAGGCATCACAGTGACTGAGCTGATCAAACACATCGACCCCGCATAGATGTGGGAATAGATAAAGAGGAAGAAGAGGAAGATCATAGTGCCTGAACCTGAGGAAGAGTTTTTGACAACACATGTAATTTTCAAAGAAAATAACATTAACATAACAATCTAATGAAGAATTATAAATGTTAAACAGGCAGCATCTGAACAAACGGGGAAACTATAATAAATGGACCTGAGACTCATTTCTTTATTGTTACTTAAACCACAGACAAGTGGCGATGGCAGCCTCTGGCCCTTAAATAGGATAGCACAAGTTATGCTTTAAATTGATGCATGCATCACGGCAACTGAGCTGATCAAACACGTCGACCCCACATAGAAGTGGCAATAGATAAAAGAGGAAGAAGAGGAAGATCATAGCGCCTGAACCTCAGGAAGAGTTTTTGACAACACATGTAATTTTCAAAGAAAATAACCTTAACATAACAATCTAATGAGTAGTTGGAAAATATAAGTAGGTATCAAAACAAAACATGGTTATAATGAAGCAAAGGTTTGTGTTCTGATGATCTTGGTCCTGTGTACTCAAGTCAGCACTGTCAACTCTCTAAACATGGGTCTGGGGCACAGGCTTGGCAGACAAGGGAAGCGATACAATCTCTACTCAGGACACGGTGCTCAGGACCTGATAGCCGTGAGGCAGTACCTTGGAGCACCACACCCTCGTGGTCTTTAAGCAAAAAAGAAAGTGAAAATCATTGGAAATGCTTACCTACCAGGATGTAAAAAATGAGCAGAAGGGAGAACCACCGAGAGAGGAATGAACCTCCTGGAGGGTGGGCACAGAATTGAAATTGTACTCACTGAGAGTTGTGTTCATTTGGTTGTAAAGCTTTTTTTTTTTTCTATTTTGTACCCAACTTGCATGGGGTAGGAGTGGGCATCCGTCCAAAAGAGCAAAGTGAGAAAGAAAATGTGCATACATTGGTGTCAGGCGTTAAAGCGGATGAAGGATTAGGGGTCTGCAAAAACATGAGGAAGAGGCAGCATGGCAGTAATCAGGGGTACCAAGCTGTCATCCCAAGCTGCTGGGAGATTGTCCCAAGAGACTGTGGAACTCATATTACTTGGCTGCAGACCTGTCGGTATACAGAGAATACAAGTCTGCTTTGTGTGGGGAGCAGTTAGTTCTAGCCATATTTATTCAATAAAACCAGTGAATGGCACCCCCAGAATGAACCTTCCACCCCCCCCACCCCCCCGCCTGTGGGGTGCTTTAATATTTTGTTTTGTGCTTCCATGCAGTAACTGTTACATACTGTATTTTTTATTTTTATTTTAATTATCTCTGTTGTGCTATTTATTTTTTTTCAGCTATGAAGTCATTACAAACGAATAAACACAGGCAGTAAACTGCTAGGAAGTTGGTTGCTATAGCAACCAATTGCAAAGTCTGGATTAATGAAGAGACCCATTAGCTGTTTTTTTTTCCCTAAGGGAGGGCATGAGGGGGGTTGCGGGGAGCTTGGGCAGCACACACGGTTGCATTGGAGCAAGTCTGCTTTATCACAGAAATAATTGGAGGGAGAGATGAGCCGAAAAAAGATGGAGAAAAATAAAGATTAAGGTGGGGATCGTAGAAGCTCACTACTGTACATCCATAACTGTGCAATCCAAGATAATGATGACACTGAATCAAATAAAGCCAAACCTTGAAGAAGGAAATTTATTTTTAAAACCTAACAAATTATCAGTTGGCAACATTTTTCTATGTTCTGTTTAGTCAGCAAAGTTAATGACAAATGACCGCCAGCATTTTAGTCCACATACTTTTTTAATCAGATTTTTAAAGCATTAAATATGTCTAAATTGAAAAAGGGCCATTCTATCTATTTTTAAACTTTTTTTTTATTAAGCCTAGGGTTGTTGCCATGTGTAATTTGAATGAGTTGTATGAAAAGTGTAAAGCTGATACCATTTGGCTTGAATACCTGTAAGTGGTTATCATCTTTCTCTGAGAAACAAAGTTTTTCCAAAGCAGTCACTTCCATACACTCACTGGGCAAATTGTTACGAACACCATACTGCCATGTTTCCCCCGAAAATAAGACTGAGTCTTATATTATTTTTTGCTCCAGGGGATATCTTATATGTATTCATGTACAACAATATTCATTTATCCAAATACAGTCATGTCATCTTCTTCTGGAATATCGTCATAACTCTCCATATTCAAACCCTGAATTCCAGCCTGAATTTCTTGCTACTCCATCCTCTTGTAGGATCCTCCAGGATCAATATGCATACTTCGATGTTTAATGAATGGTTCGATGTGGTGAAGCAAAATGCTGACATACAAATGCATTCATGTTGGCTTTATATTCAAGCGTTGCATATTCCCCAAAGTAATGACACGATACATTTTAAAAGTCTCACATACCATCTTCTGTGCCATCTTTTTTTTTTTGCACCTTCACAATACCATCAGAATGTATGGTGGCGTATTTGAACAACAGAGAAAAAAAAATAAGGTCATAATGAAAATGTCTATGTTGTGATTAAGTGGAAATTTCGGCTTTAAACTTGAAATGTCCACTTTAACCTCGTAGTTTACTTTATCATTAAAACAGACCGTTGTAAACGTCCTCTTAAAACCGACCCAGCTGTTAATTGCTGGGGCTTCCTCCTGACGTGACAACAGTGACAAGCAGCAATAGATTGCCGCACAGAACACATTACATTTATGATATTTCAGCTCTCTGCACATTTAGAATTCTTAGATTTATACTTGATATCACTTTCATGATGAAATGCATTAAAATATGTATATTATATTTTACAGATAAATCGTTAACTTTGTTTAAATATTGAATACTGTTAATAGTTACACATATGTGGGTGACACGGTGACAGAGTGGTAGCGCTGCTGTCTCACAGGGAGTCATGTCCCTTGTGATCCCTGCCTGGAGTTTGCATGTTTTCCTGGTGGGTTTCCACAGTGTGCTCAGTTTTCCATCCAAAGACATGAAGGTTTGGGGATTTGGTGAAGCTACAATGTCATTAGTGTATGTGTGTACTTGTGTTCACCTTGCGATGAGATGATGCTCCGTCCAGGGATTTTGTTTCTGTCTTGCGCCAATGCTTCTTTAATGGGCGCATCCCCGAATTGATGGATGTAATCATTAAACATCCTTTTCAGAGATATTGTGGCAAGGTGTCCTCGGAATTTAATGGATGTTTCGGGCATCGCATCGTGTGAAGTATAAACCTGGCCTTGGGCATCTTACTTTTCAGCTGGCGATCTTGACTAGGTCTTATTTTTGCGGTAGGTCTTATTTTCGGGGAAACAAATTCCCTGAAATTATTCCCATAATACTGGACAGGACCTCCTTTTACTCTCGAAACAGCTACAGTTCTTTATGGCATGGATTCTACAATATGTTGGAAGCATTCTCTTGAGATTATGTTCCAGGTTGACATTACTGCATCACGCATTTTCCACAGACTTGCACATTCCTGCTACGGTAGAATCTCTCCTTGTACCACATGCCAGAGGTGTTCTGTTGTATTCAAATCTGGTGACTGGGAAGGCCAACAAAGAACACTGAACTCACAGTCATACTCATTAAACCAATGAGACAATTTTGGCTTTGTGACATGGTGCATTATAATGCGGGAAGTAGCCATTAGAAGATAGGTTAGTTGTGGCCATGAAGGGATACACACAGTTAGCAGTAATACTCAAATAGGCTGTGGCATTCATGCTACAGTTGATTGGTGTTAACAGGCCCAAAGTGTGCCAAGAAAGCATTCCCCAAGCCACTACACCTTAACCACAAGCCTGAACTGCTGGACACAAGGCAGGCTTGGTGCATGGATTCATGACCCTACCATCTGTGTTCCTTAGTGCAAACTGAGATTCATCAGACTAGGCTATGTTTTTTTTTTCCATTCTTCATCTGTCCAGTTTTGGTGAACCTGCAGCCTCAGCTGTCTGTTCTTGGCTGACAGGATTAGAACCCAATGTGGTTTTCAGCATTTGAAGACCATCTGCCTCAAGGTTTGACACATTGTACATTTGTGAGATGCTTAATTGCTCATCACTACTGTTGTACAGAGTGGTTATCTGAATTACTGTAGCTTTTCTGTCAGCTCAGACCAGTCTGGCCATTCTCCTTTGACCTCTCTCATCAACAAGATGTTTTCATCCACAAAAAGTGCTGCTCACTGGATGTTTTTTGTTTTTCACATCATTCTGAGTAAACTCTACCCCAGGAGAATCACCAGTTGCAGAAATGCTCAAACCAGCCTGTCTGGCATCAACAATAATGACAGAGTTGAAATCACATTTTTTTTTCTCCATTCTGGTGTTTGATATGATCATTAACTGAGGCTTCTGACTAATATCTACATGGATTTATGCATTGCACTGCTGTCACATGACTGGTTTATTAGATAACTGCATGGTGTACAGTTGTCTCTATTAATTTGCTCAATGAGTGTATATGTCATAATAACTCAAGCCCTCTGGTTTTCCTGAAAGTTTGTATGTTCACCATATTTGTTTTGACATCCTGTGAATTTTCTTTCATCTTTGAAGAATGAGTGCTCAGCATAGTTGTAACATCCCTTCATTCATCAGTTCTTGGAATATACTTTATTTTTATATACATATTTATATACTCTACATAATATCTCAAATGCACCTAATTCAATTCAGTATTCCAGGAGGCATGAGCCTCTCTCAGAAGTGCTGAGCACAAGGTAGGAAATGAAGTGAGTGCGCTAGCTGGTTTGGACCACCAGGAGGCATATAGCTCCCCAAACCCTGGACACAACAAACACAGAGCCCAGCCTTGCCACACAACATACATTTATTTAGAGAGTGGAGGTGTCTTCCCCGGTTTCCCATTTGTACAGCTCAGTTCACAAGCACAAACACAGCATAGTACAACACAGTCCTTCTTTCTTCCTCTCTCTTTCTCTCTCTTCTCCTTCACTCCTCCTCACAAGCTTTGTCCTTCACCCGCTGACTCTGGCTCCTTGACTGAAGTGAGGCGGCTCCTTTTAAAGTGCACCCAGAAGTGCTCCAGGTGTTCCTGAACCTTCTTCTGGCAGCACTGCTGGGTGTGGCGGAAGTGGTGCCACAAAGGGCTCAGCCATACCAGCAGCAACCCCTGGTGGCGCCCATGGGACCCAACGGGGCTGCTCCAAACTACAACTCCCAGCATGCCGTGCGGGAATCCATGGTGCTGTAGCAACCCAGGGATGCTGCCTTGTAGTGTCCCGGGGAAAATAATACCCCAAACGTGCTCTCTCCCTCGGTCCCTCCATCCAGCTGGTGTCCCAGCCAGGTAATGGCCCTGGCCATCCATCACACTGGCCATATCTGTAAAATTTGGTAGTGTAATCTGTGTATACAATTCTAGAGTTCTGGGTTTATATCTGACCTGTACAATATCTAAGTGGAGCTCGTCTGTTCTCCCCATATTCATGCTAATTGTTTATTTGGTAAAGTGTTTTGATATAGTGGTTAGTAGTTAGTGTCAATGGTGCCATAAAATAACAATTCAAGTTCATAGAATCTTAGCATTTGCTCTGCAGCTACCTTTATGATCATATAGATTCAACTATCATCCTAATACTGGAAACAGGAATTTCCACAAAAATCCCATGAGGGAAAAGGAAAAATACAATATACAGATTCCACACAGACCTTAACCAGGCCAAAACTCAAACCTTGGAGCTGTCAGTGCCAACCACTGTGCCACCCCATGGCACACTGTTTATACGATGGGTTTGTGAAATATAAGAGCTAGATTGTTAAATACAAACCCTTATCTTAAATGTCTTTACAGATACATTCAATGTGTGTTTTGTATTGACAGTTTTCACTGAGACTGATTAATGGTAAGTGAGAAAATGAAAATTAAACTAAAATTAAAACTGCTAAGCTCCACAAAATAAGAAAAAAAAACCACTGAGGCAGAGAAGAAAACAGTTTTTCTTTTTTTGGAATACAATAAAATCAATTGGAATGACTCTCACTATATAAATTAAGCCATGAAATTAGATGTGTAAATATGAGCCAAAACCTACTTATCAAGTGCTTGCACGTTTTATTTTCTGAACAACAATTTATAAGTACTCTCGCTAGTGAGAGACAAGGAGAAGCAGTCACTTTTCCATACCCTTGGCAGAATTAAACTGCGTTGTGTTTTTCATAAACCAGATAAGGACTTAATTTTATGGAGAGAAATGAGTGGATTTCCTTTTTTTGTGAGCCTCTTATTGCTGGTAGCACTGTGATCTTCATTTTAGGGCTGGTGATTTGCATGTAAAGTTAAAAAAAAAAAATGCCATCACGTCACTGAAACTCAGCAGGACCCCACCTTTATTGTTTAAGGTGCTGTGTAACTGGAGGGCTCTAATTTTGTGGTTGTATTTTTTCATTAAAATTATATAGGTTATCTCACCCAACATATGAGATGGGTTCTGCATACCCAGTAATAAACTCCCAGTATCTTGGTCTTTTATTTGAATATATACAATGCCCTCTGATTACTTTATTTTATCTATTTATTTAAAATACAACAGCTTCCCATTGTTTTTTTAATAAAAGTCAAGACAAAAAGAACAATAAAAAGAATGAAACTAGTATTAATTATATTCATGCATTCTGCATAGACCCAGTACATCTTTTACAATTGTTTTTGTATATTTAAGAGCGATTACAGTATATTCTCATTAACATGGTTTACACATTTTTAATTATGTTGTGTTTTTTTATCATAACTTCACAGATATTTTTAAAGGTAACAGATTTTTCATTTCTAACATTTAGGATAGGATACCGTGTATAATTAAACACCAAAAGTGATTAACTAGATCCATAAATTATATTGGTAGATTCACATATTAGAGTGAAACTGTGGTGCGGGAGTGTTGCCACCTCGCTGAGTTCAAGCCCCGGTGATGTCTTGATCTCGGTTGCCTTATTTGCATGGTTTTTATTTCTTTCTCCGCCTTGTTGGGGTGTTTCCTCTTGTGATGCCAGTTTCCTAGACACAAACAAAATCCCTAAATTAACACTGATATGTGTGTAATTTTTTTTTTTTTGAGCATTATGAGAAAGTGACATTGCTAGAGGCTTAACATTCGCTTCAAAAGCCTGGAAGACAAAGCTGAAAATTTGCCAAATTGAGAAATGCACTCCTTGGGCTCCAAATCCTCTTTGGAGATCTTTCAAAAGATAACAGGGTGTGTGTTTGGGAATACTTTGAAGTGTAAATTTGGCAAGGAGGGTTTAAAATAGGCTGGGGTTGTTCTTACGCTTTTGTCTTCCTTTCCTAAGTGGTGGAATACTTCTACATTGATGATGGAATTATAAAATGGGTGTGGTTATATGCTAATTAGTTTTGTCCATGTGACATGTGTAGGCTGTTCCTACTTCTATTACTGTGGTGAGATTGTATTCTTGATTTTTAGAAAAAATGGAGTAGACCAGTCACATAATATAATCCAGCCCTGCCCTTCTGTGGGGATTCCTGCTCTCTGGTTCTTGCTGCCAGAAACAGCTCTATGGTCCTCATAAGAAACTGGTTTAAGAAATTAAAAGTAGGGTTGTTTGAAATTTCATGTTCATTGACTTCCAACCTGGCATACGTAATCCTTTTTGAGATAAAATGAAAGTTAATTATAATAACAGTAACAAAATTCAGTAAAAAAAAAACAAAACTATTGGCTATATTTCATGATCTGTTGCTTTGCAGGGGGGCTCATAGGTTTGTGGTACTGGACTCACAGTTTAATAGTTTTGGATATATACCTCAGGCCATTCACAGTGTGCAGTTGTGCATGGGTTTTGCACCAATTTTGTTTATACTTTTCAAAGATGTGCATTTTACATTAATCGGTGACTATAAAATTATTGAGTTTAGGAGAGTGTGGTAGTGTATGTGAGTATTCCCAGTCATGAACAGCCACAGTGTTATAATCTGCAGTCTTAGACATAGTGGAAGTGTTGAGGCCTCTTACAAGATGCAAAAGCAGGCCAGAATCTTCACTGACCAACCCAGGAGAGACTCACACCTGACCAGTTTACTCCTAACAACTGCCTGCAAGCCCAAAGATGGGAAGTTGGCTTTTAAAGTAAAAAAATATATATATTGTCACGCTTGGGTCACAGATTTGCACAGAAACACAGGAAGTTGTAGAGACAGGAACTTTATTCAAACACTGCAAACAAACATGTCTCTTTTTCAAAAGTTTTAACATGCTCCTTGACAAGATGGAGATGACAGTTGAAGAATGCAAACATATCTTCCTCTTCAAAGGAGTGCACGTCAGGAGCAGGGAATTACAGAGAGAGAGAAAGGCAAACAATCAATCAAGAATCAACAGATGCCGTTCAGACTTTTAAGACTACAAAGTACTGCGCAGATTGTGCGATAGATCAGCCGCAAGTAAGCCCAGCAAGCAAGGGAGCAATGTGAAGGTAGTCTTTCAGCATCTTTTTTTTAATTTGTAGGGTTGCGATCAGCCCCCCAGCTCATAATATATATCAAAAGAGTTCCATGAAATATTAGGAGTGGTCAACATGCAAGAGAAACCATCAAAACTCATGCTTATAACTGAATTGACATGAAGATTCTTTATAAATGAAGATTTATGTACAAAACATTAAATATATAACAAAAATATTCAAACAAACGGAAGGGAGTAACCAAAAAGGCAATCCAAGTTAACAAATCCCTGTACAATTTTCTATAGGAAGGAATCCAAGGGCAAAGCAGAAATATTCGAAAAACCAGAATA
Organism: Erpetoichthys calabaricus; assembly: GCF_900747795.2. NCBI lineage: Eukaryota > Metazoa > Chordata > Cladistia > Polypteriformes > Polypteridae > Erpetoichthys > Erpetoichthys calabaricus. The sequence continues at coordinate 150,772,783 of NC_041402.2, read as the reverse complement.
TCCAAACAAAAAAAACACATTATTCACACAACTCCAAACAACTTTGATGAATCGCTGCCTTAGTTCCTTGTCTCTGGATCATGAATAGCCAGGGGTACGTCTCCTCTTAAGGTACCACCAATAGAACCACAAGGAGTAAACCCAAATTTAAAGACATAGTACTCTATTTCAGAAAAATAAACAAAACCAACAGTAATCACAAAAAGAAAAATAACTCGGTTTTAACCAAAACATTAAGAAAATTTAGAATGCACTTACACGCCATCAGTTGCTCCATTATGCTTTGCATTCATCATTGCTGGAGCAGGATCTGGCCCCACAAAATTATGACCGCTATATTTGTTTTGAGCACAGCAGGAATGAACAAGCATGTTTTCCAAAGTAATTGGGTTGAGAAATCAACAACCAGGCAGGTATTAGTTTCACTGTCAGCCAAAAGATCTTCCTTCAAAACAAAATGTAACGACTGCACTAAATGGCAGCTGTCTGAAAGAAGAATGGAATCAGGAGACAGGAGGTGGTAATACAAACCAAAGAAGTCCAAAACCAGAAAAACAAGATCTGAAGAGACAAGTTTAGAATTGTGGCATAGCTAAGATTTACAAACTAGTAAAGTGCTATAATCAAACAGAGTCAATAGGTAAATCAGAAAATGCAGTCAAAATACGGAAAAGGTTTGTAGTCAGAAATCAGTTGATAATCTCAATAAAATCATATGAAGGTTTTAGGTTGTATCTGCAAACTTGGTTGACCTGGAAATGTATGATGTTGACGTTTTATATCTGGCACACTTCCAGTTGGCCTTACCTAGCAACAGCATGGCAACTATAAAAAGAAAGCCTCAAAATGGTGGTGCCCATAAGAAAAACAAATTGGTATTGCGGAAAAATACATTTCATAATTAATACACCTTTGGATTCATTGGCTGCTAAAACCCCTAAAACAATGTTTCAGGTATTCTGACAGTCCAAGGAACCATTTGATAATCTTAAAAGGCAGACAATGACACTGTACTGACTCACGAGTCAGTAGACCTTTTTAAATGAACCGGAAATGGTGGCGAGACGTAGTTTACAAAAAACAGGCAAGGGTCATAATCTGAAAAGATGGGCATTCAATTGTCAAATGCATACCAAAAATTAAATTAACATTAATTGCATACCAGTAATTAAAATATTGAAAAACTTAAAAATATTTGTTCCTAGGAACCAGGAATAGAGAGATTAGAAAAAGTAATTGCTGCACTACACAGGATTCCTGATATTGGATGCTTTAGAATAGAATGTGTGGACCTTTATAAAGATGCTCCAAATGATTTTTCATGTTATGCACTCCTGAGTAACTCGGGGAAGGACCACCGTAGCAATGACTAATGTAATTGTTAAAAAATATTGCCACCTACAGTAACTCATAAAAATAGTGCTGTGATAAGATGTTATAAAGGTTCAACTTTTTAAATATTGCATAAGGAAAAAATAGATTAAAAAAAATCATATGTGTTGACATCCAAAACCCCATATTCCTTGTACAATATGTATTCAGATCGTCTGAGCAAGTAAAAAAAAATATTATTAACATTACATTATAACAGACAAAAAGGCAGTGATTTGTTTCTTTATTTAATTTTTCTGGGCCAATGTATACATTGTTTATGAGGTTTTTATACCCAAGGAATTCATTTTTGACATTTATTTTGTAATATAAGGTATTCATTTCTAACACTATGCCATGAGGCTCCTGTCAATCATGGAAAATCCACTGCATCCACTGAACAGTATCATCTCCAGACAGAGGAGCAGCTTCAGCGACAGACTGCTGTCACTTTCCTGCTCCACTGACAGACTGAGGAGCTCATTCCTCCCCCACACTATGCGACTCTTCAATTCCACCTGGGGGGGTAAACGTTAACATTATACAAAGTTATTGTATACAAGCTATGCATGTTTTACCTGCATTGTTATAACTCTTCAATTTAATATTTTCTTTATCAGTATGCTGCTGCTGGAGTATGTAAATTTCCCATTGGGATTAATTAAGTATCTATCTATCTATCTATCTATCTATCTATCTATCTATCTATCTATCTATCTATCTATCTATCTATCTATCTATCTATCTATCTATCTATCTATCTATCTATCTATCTATCTATCTATCCATCTATCTACAGTGCATCCGGAAAGTATTCACAGCGCATCACTTTTTCCACATTTTGTTATGTTACAGCCTTATTCCAAATGGATTAAATTCATTTTTTTCCTCAGAATTCTACACACAACACCCCATAATAACAACGTGAAAAAAGTTTACTTGAGGTTTTTGCAAATTTAAGCACATGTACATAAGTATTCACAGCCTTTGCCATGAAGCTCGAAATTGAGCTCAGGTGCATCCTGTTTCCCCTGATCATCCTTGAGATGTTTCTGCAGCTTCATTGGAATCCACCTGTGGTAAATTCAGTTGACTGGACATAATTTGGAAAGGCACACACCTGTCTATATAAGGTCCCACAGTTGACAGTTCATGTCAGAGCACAAACCAAGCATGAAGTCAAAGGAATTGTCTGTAGACCTCTGAGACAGGATTGTCTCGAGGCACATATCTGGGGAAGGTTACAGAAAAATTTCTGCTGCTTTGAAGGTCTCAGTGAGCACAGTGGGCTCCATCATCCGTAAGTGGAAGAAATTCAAAACCACCAGGACTCTTCCTAGAGCTGGCCGGCCATCTAAACTGAGCGATCGGGGGAGAAGGGCCTTAGTCAGGGAGGTGACCAAGAACCCGATGGTCACTCTGTCAGAGCTCCAGAGGTCCTCTGTGGAGAGAGGAGAACCTTCCAGAAGGACAGCCATCTCTGCAGCAATCCACCAATCAGGCCTGTATGGTAGAGTGGTCAGACGGAAGCCACTTCTTAGTAAATGGCATGGCAGCCCACCTGGAGTTTGCCAAAAAGGCACCTGAAGGACTCTCAGACCATGAGAAAGAAAATTCTCTGGTCTGACCAGACAAAGATTGAACTCTTTGGTGTGAATGCCAGGCGTCATGTTTGGAGGAAACCTGGCACCATCCCGGTGAAGCATGGTGGTGGCAGCATCATGATGTGGTGATGTTTTTCAGCGGCAGAAACTGGGAGACTAGTCAGGATAAAGGGAAAGATGACTGCAGCAATGTACAGAGACATCCTGGATGAAAACCTGCTCCAGAATGCTCTTGACCTCAGACTGGGGCGACGGTTTGTCTTGCAGCAGGTCAACGACCCTGAACGACATCTCTGGAGAGATCTTAAAATGGCTGTGCACCGATGCTTCCCATCCAACCTGATGCAGCTTGAGAGGTGCTGCAAAGAGGAGTGGGCGAAACTGGCCAAGTATAAGTGTGCCAAGCTTGTGGCATCATATTCAACAAGACTTGAGGCTGGAATTGCTGCCAAAGGTGCATCGACAAAGTATTAAGAAAAGGCTGTGAATACTTATGTACATGGGATTTCTCAGTTTTTTTATTTTTAATAAATTTGCAAAAACCTCAAGTAAACTTTTGTTCACATTGTCATTATGCGGTGTTGTGTGCAGAATTCTGAGAAAAAAAATTAATTTAATCCATTTTGGAATAAGGCTGTAACATAACAAAATGTGGAAAAAGTGATGCGCTGTGAATACTTTCTGGATGCACTCTATCTATCTATCTATCTATCTATCTATCTATCTATCTATCTATCTATCTATCTATCTATCTATCTATCTATCTATCTATCTATCTATCTATCTATCTATCTATCTATCTATCCATCTGACGCTGTTTTGATTTTGTATTCGACTTCGCCTTATTCTGACGATGGCGTTGATGGTTGCCATGGTGATGAGTCCCAGTTGCACTACATGTGATGTCATTGACGCAACCATATTAATATCGGCACATCCTTTACATTGTATTTGAGATTGGATACAGCTTGTTAAAATACTTTTCTGGTTTAAGACTCACTTTTCTGAACTCTCGACTACAATTCTTGTATTTCCCTTGTATTGATGAAGGATCGGTTTGTTTCCTGTTTTTCGATCTTTACTTGTCTCTAGTTTTTTTTTTTCTTGTGTCTATGGCTTTCTAATGGTCCTTTATTAAAAAAATCCCCTAACTTTCGTATAGACAGAACAAAGCAAACAGCCATCTTGCATTCAGTATCATGGCTGCCACTCGCATCACATGCCTAGCAACCAGGCAACATCTTAGTTAGCCATGCACACAAAATGGTGAAGACCAAGAAGAACGAGTACACATAAAATAGTTACAAAATGACATCAACAAATAAGAATAAAGTTTTTTCAGGAACATTAATAAAATTAATAAAGTTCAATAACTAAACAAATTGAATGAAACTGATGTCAAAAGCATTCCTGAAACCTGGGACTCTGCACTGGATTAAGCAAGTTGGTTAAGGGATGGATGGAAGGATGTTGTTTTTCATCCTAACTTCACAGATGGATTTGCAATAAAAAGATTATAATGCACTGAATAATTAATCAGATCTTCATTGCCTTGGGCAGAAGGGCACCTCCAGCCATTAGTACAGTAGCAGATAGTATAGAAGATGTCAAGTTTAATTGTACAAATTGAAACAAAATGTGAATTAAATAAGAGTGTAAATGAGAAAACCTGCAGAGAGCAGTGTGTTTGGGCCAACTAGAACCAGGTGGCCACCCTGCCAAGTGTGCAAGCCTGACAGAGCTAAAGTGCATTAAGAAATATTGGCCACATTGTGCACAAATGTCCCTGCTGTTTTGCTCAAGGTAATTGACCTGAACTGTTTAAGGTCAGGGGTTTGTAGCTCACACAAAGCACTTACCAAGATGAGAAATGCTTTTAACAAGGGGTTCAATTCAGTCTTAACCCCAACAGCTGAACCTAGGAAGTGGAACTCAAAACCAGACAAAACATTGGCTTGAATATTGAGGAGAACAACTGTGGCATTTCCAAAAAGAAATAAAAGGCATCTGCTTAATTGAATTGAATTGTGCATTTGCAAAAGAGGTATTGATCATTCCCCAGCCTCTTACTGAATGCCGCCAATTTGCCCCAACAGACATGTGCCCGTCTCTTCTCCAGCATTTTGTAATGGAGTCCAACTTTAATATATTTAAGATGAAAGGCAGAATTTGTTAATGCAATCTGTCAAGTTCCAAGCTGGATTACGTAGGTGCCTCTAGATGATTAAGCTTGTGAAAAAAATTACATTTTATCTTTCTAGCGAGTTTTAATTCATTCCCATGTACAGGGCCAAGGGCGAGGTAGCCAGCCACTCTTATCAAATCTGTCTTTAAGTGAATTTGAGGCAAATAACTGAAGTGCAGAACAGAGAAACCAAATCAAAACTTTTTAAATTAAAGGTTTCTGTTTAAAGAGCAAAATAAAAGAGTGATTCAGAAAGTAAAGCAACATGCCAACAGGAACTATATGCAGCATGAAAAGAAGGCATAATGGGGGTTAGTTACATCATTAATGCCAGCCTTCACTCGTATCCCACCTAGAATGGAACCCTGACACTTGTAAACACACAAGAGGCCGAGTAGACTGAGCTAGGAAGCTCTTCTGAAACATCACAGCAATCTGCTGGAGGTGGTAAAACTGTAACAGGTCTGCCTGCTCACTATTACTACTATAACTCTAATGTCTTTAGCAGGAAGTCTTCAAATTAAGACCTCCTTTCTTGGACAGGTAGATCAAAGCAGCATTCAATCAACAGTTATCATGTCCCACTGGAGCTCTTTTCTAAAATACATCAGCCTTTTTAGTTTAATCTTGTGATAGGAATGACTTGCAATACTAAAGTCCAAGGATTCAGACAAAATCAAGTGATCTTAAAGAAAAATATTTTGGATGTAGCTTCTGTAAACAAGGGCGGGCAAAAGTTACACTGAGATGCTTCAACTTGTAGTGGGCAGATCCGCATACATATTAAAAGACGTTCATGAGAAAGACAACATGAAAGAGGTGGCTGTGTAAAGAGGTAGTGGTGCCAGTGGGGGAGTGGCATTAGTGGGTCTTCCTGAACTTTCCATCAGGGCACTTTTTGTTAGTTCTAGATAGTGCCAAGTCAGATCTCTTAGAGTTGTGTTTATGCTCTCCTATTCCTATTTAACACTTGTTATCATTTTACTGCCTAGCTGCTGCTGTTAATGCACTCTTTATATTTTATGATAAAAGGATTTGAGAATTTCTAATCACAAACAAAAACACGTAGCATTGGCCCAAAACATTGCACACTAAAGCCGCAAAAAATATTAAGTTAGTATCACAAAAAAATCTGAAAACATAATAACCATCAAGGATTGTGCTCATGCCATGGCATTTTTAGCTTCAGGCCACCGATAAGAATTCACTGCAATGAACAGACAAGCTCTCATCTGTCATCTTGACGACAGATTCAATCATAATTTATATTAGTCTGCTCTTTGGATTGTTTGTTTGGAAGGTGCTGTTTGACATTTTGCAAATCTTTTCTCTGGCGTGGTACATATTAATCACAAGCCAATACTCTGGTACCATTGTGCAATCAAATTCAAGATACTTCCAACCTTGAGTGACTTATCCGTTATTGATTTATTCTCCAAGCTTCTTACACTTTAGAATTAAGTAAAAATTGCTGATCATTTTTATTTAAATGTTGTTTTTTTGTTATTAGTAATATGGTAATTTTGTTAATACAGAAATGTTATGAATCTGTAGTTGAACAATTAGCTAATTTTGTTTTAGTCTATTCGTCATGTATTTTTGATATTAAAGAATAAATGATAAAGTTAAAAATTCATATCAATTAATATATTAATTCATTCATGTCCTAAACCAAATTATTTCAGTACGACACTATGGTGTAACAAACTCATTGTTGAGCAATTTTTTAATTTTATAATATAAATTTTAATTAATGTTTCATTTCTGTTTTGTTATTATTTGTCATTCTTATTACAGTAACTTTATTGTCAAGAACATGCTAATGATAATTTTTCCTTTTGATATTTTTATTTTATTTGGGTATATTGTTAATTTTTGTTTCTGGTTTTGATTTGTTATCATTTTACATTTTTTCCATTGTTCTGATTCTAAATGAGGTATTGAATTTTCTAATGAAAGGGATCAATAGATGAGATGTAGTCAAAAAGTCAAGATGAGGAGATGTAGTCAAAAAAACAAGATGGGGTTGTTACCAAAAATCTAGACAAATCAAATTCAAAACACTAAACAAAAATCAGAAGTCTATGTATCAAAAGCAATAAACATGTATGTGTCAACCTTCATATGATCGCTCCAGTAATGTCATATGCTGTGCAGTCCTGCTGCCTTCTGGGTAAGGTTGTCATGGAAACCATGACGCTAAAGTAATACAAATGGCATTGTAATATAACAATAAAAAATGATAACTTTCTAGCAGCCTTCTATAAATTGTTATGAAATGGAGACTTCAAAAAGGCCTTTTTAAATAACTTAAATAACCTAAACTAAGCAATGGCCCAAATTCTACCTGCTGGATTTATCTGGAGCAGGCCCCAAGAATATGGAGCTGGCAAAACATCACAAAATTTCCACAAATATACCAAAGACGGAGAACAACCATCAACCACCCTGGATTGTGAACTTGCCTAAAATGCAGTCCTATAGCCAAAAACATCACCCAGAAATCAAAATCCAAAACCAGAATAAAAAAAGACACAAAAAAGCTACAATATTCATGAATAAACTACAAAAAGCAATGATCTCCTGCTCCTGAGCCTTCTCAGCTGACTTAAATAGCCAGAGGGAGGGCTCAAGAGTGATGATTTCTGGATGGCCCCATCTCCTGGGGGCTCTACCCCCATAGAATAGCATACAGAGGCTCATTTAAAAAGACAGAACATAATAATAGATATAATGAAAGCTATACAAAGATATGATACAAAATAACTCCAAAACTACAAAAAAAACACATCAATAACATAAACACATGTTAACACATAACATGAATACACATCTCAAAGATTACTTTTTGGACAGTAAAACCACAAAATAGATGCATAACTGTCAAAAACAGAGTCCACAAGAGGCTGGGATTGGCTCCGGCAGATCCCCGTGACCCTGTATTCGGATTCAGCGGGTTAGAAAATGGATGGATGGATTATAACATCCATGAGCACTGCTATTTTTCAGGTGCAGATGCAGCAACAATTGTGCCTAAAAGAAAGCATTGAAAAAGTGAAGCAGTCAAATTTTGACTAACAAACGAAAGATCTTTGTCAGAGATAAATTACTCAAAAGACCAAACAAATGAGAAAGAAAAACAGTAACTGAAAGAATTGCTGGTTTCATCTTTTTGTTTCATTTTATGGTTGTTGTATCTGGTTTTGTTCTAGTAACATGCTGAATGATTAGCAGACCTTTGTGTGAACTAGCTCTGCTAAATGTCCTCAGCTATTCTTCTGCCAGCCCCTTAAAGAAAGCCCTAAATCAACCTCTGCTGCCTACTCTAACAATTGTTCCCTGCGACCTCCTGCTACATGGAGGCTGGCTCCTTTCTTGGCAGAGCTTGATGGGAATCAATGCTTGATGGGTTGCTAGTACAGTGTAGGATACCCTCACAAATGCTAGGTTAATTTAGAGTTGCCAAATACCCTAACATTTCCACCTTTAAGGCACAGAAGTAACAGAAGAAACCCCACACAGATATGAGGGGATCATAAGTTACTTTCGCACAGTCGCAGGCTTAGATTGCACAAAAGGCTTTGGAGCTGCGATGCAGTCCCACTAGCCAATGACATGACCATTGGAGCTTGTCCAACTTAGCTAAAGGGACATTTACTTTTTCCTTTCTGGTTGCCAATACTTGAGACTTTTCATGGGACAGCACACTTCCTGGCATAATTTCCCAGTTTAAGTGTCACTGTCAACAGTGATGGCAAAACCTGGGCTACCTCAATTGCTGATTCTGAGGTTTCATGAGGTATTTACCCCACAGGGCATCTATTTTTGTGGTACCCCTCTTAGCTTATAGCATAGCCACCTGAGTAACAGGAACATTTGTTTTGCACGACTGGTTGCTAATGGTTGCAGAATAATCTCCAAGATAACATTTGTTTCATGTAACCATAAACTCCTGTTTTAGTTAATATTGTGATAATAAATGTAAAATTAATTAATTTATACTTTTCATAATGTCTTATTTTAACAAAACATTTAATATTTGAGAGACGTTTCCTCCTTTTAAAATATTCTGTAATCCTTATGGTTATCTAATTAAATAAACAAGTTTGCATCCACTGTAAATCAAAAGCTAGATGCTTCCTTATCTTGTGCTTCCTAACATAGCACACTGAAACAAAGACCTGGCTGTGATCTAATACATTTTCCTGTGGGAACATTAAAAATGCCTCCTCCATTTCTCCATGCTCCCCTCGTGTTTTGGCGGTTTTCTTTGTCTAGACAGCTGTCTCTCTCTAGACACCTCTTTGTATGTTGGCCTTAAATAGTTACAAGTCATAGTACAGGATAAAAAGACGACACCAGCTGTTCAGAAAACTGACTCTAGACCCGGATACATTCTCTGAGCAGAGACTGCTGTTGGCTGCAGTTGATGCATTAAGATTGTGACTTTATATTTTGAGTCTCTTTTTTGATCTTTAGATCAAGTTAACATCTTTTCGAAAAATTAAAAGAAAGTAGTTGGTAGAAGAGGCAGGGTTTATCCATTTGTGTGAGTTAGAGGCTTTCAGATGTGTTTTGTTATTTTGTGCTGTTATTTTTAATTGTAGCTATGGCAGCCTGTACTGGTGAGGGGATAAGCAGGTCAGGAAGGTGAAGAGATGGAAGGGCCACCTGTCTTTTGTTCCACTCATTTTGAGTAAAATTTAATTTAGGTGGAAGATGTGAGTGTTGCTGCTTGAGGTTTGCTTCTAATTTTTTTTTTAAGTATCATCTCTACTGCTTTGTCTCAGTGGTTATTACTAGCACTTCACTTGCAGCCTGGGTTTGAATCCTGTGCCAGGTTGTCGTCCATGTGGAATTCGCAGTTCTCTCTGTATTGATGTGGGTCTTTCCCTGTGTACCCCAGTTTCTCCCCCACATCCCAAAAAATGTACTGGCTTGGTTTATTAGTGATTCCTGATTGCGTGCAAGTATGGCTGTTTGCATGAGAGGGCATTGCAGATGAATGGTGCCCTGTCTGGGGCTGCTTCTTCTTTTCCTTGCACCTGATGCTGCTGGAAAAGGCTCTGGTCTCCCCACAGCTTTGAATTGGATTAAGCAGATTTAAAAATGTTATGTAGGATTTCTTTGTAAAGATGTTTGTGATATGACTCACTTTACAATAAGTGATTATTTTTCAAAGGTAACATCATTGATATCTCTCATGGTAAATGTCATTATTTGCTTTAAAAGCATCTATTCAGAAATAAGAAGAATAGAAGACCATATTCTGCCAGCTATGTAAGTCTTTGTGGTGTATTAGGAGAGTGGAGTACCAATTGAAAAATCTACATACAAGGGGATCCTGTACAATTCACACAGACATCAATAGGTCAAGGAATTAAAATTAGGTTCTCCTAAAGGTAAAGCGGAGAATAAGATTTTAATGTGAACAGATTACCTCTATTGAAACACAAACTATTTTATAAAAAATAATACAAAACACCTTAAAAAGGATACATGCAAATATACAGGCCTGAACTCTAAAAGGGAAATGGCTGTCTTTCAGACCCACAAATGTAATGAACCAGGAGTTTGATTTTGTGATAGGCATTTCAATTCACATTGCTGATTTGATTCTTCACAACTTCACGATTAAGTGAATCAAATAATTTGATTCTGTTTCTTCATCAATATGATCTGGGGTTGATAGCAATAAAAAAAAAACTTTTGAGTTGGGCCCCTTTGGACCTTTTGCAATAATTGCAATAAATATAAACTATATACATATAATTCAGATTGTATAACATTGTCCTGTTTAAAAGAATAAAGCATGATGACAAAGTGAAATGCATAATTGATATAAGACGACATGACATGAGAGAGAATCTTATGTAGACGAGAATTGTGCGACTTGTACTTGGGTAATGATGGAGACATGCAGAAGTGAGATGGAAGTAGTGTTTTGCTTTACACGAGGAAACTATTTCTCTGTTGCAGTTAATGATCAATTGTTTTAGTTTTTTTTACCTTCTTATCGATTTCTAGTTTGGGAAAGGAGTGCCAACTCTGAAAGAGGCACATTGCAGGGCACACTTAACACTGGGCTAATTTACAGCTGAAATATAACCTAATCTACTCATGTTTGACGTGCCTGGGGGGAACCAGAGTACTGGGAACAACCCCATACAAATGTACAGAGAGCATGAAAACACAACAATTCAAAATGCAGCATTCTATGCCCAACTCTACGATAAACAGGTTTCACTTTCTTTACTTGTTGCAATGTGTACGTCAGCTTTCTATACATTCTTTGACCCATTCTCTAGGTAAAATACTTTTACCTGTTCTCTTACCATCTTAGTCTGTCCCCCTCAAGTCCTATCTTGGATAGACTGTCATGGTGGAGGCGGATAAGGCATTGTGTCCTTTAGGGTGGGATTGTCCCTGCTAATATATACAGCATAGATCTGAGGGAGCCCAGGCTTGAACAAAGGCAGCCCATCTCTGTACTAGAATTACAGTATCTTGCAAAGCAGCATCTATGTGCCTCATTCATCCATCTCCAAATCCATTTATCCAGGGCAAGGCCATAAGGAAGCTAAGGCCTATCCCAGCTAGATATTTATCTAAAAAGAATAACGATCCTGCTGCATTTACAAATTTTATTAATGTTTTTCCAGAGAGTTTTTGTCTAATGTCTATACTCTTTGGACAGGAGGTGTACCACCTGACTACATTCTATTTACATACAAGCGTGACTTGAGACATCTTTGAAAAAATTGTGGCCTAAAAGGTGCTGCTGACTGTCATTGTAGGTGAGAAGTAAAGTGCGGCCATTTAAAAAGTGAACATTATAAAAACCAGTGAATATGATCTCAATTGTATGAAATGTATTATTTGACCTGTTTCACTACCATTTCTTTGACAACATCAAACTCATAATAGTTATTTAAATGACGTTTTACATTTTTTGCTCATGGATTCAGGAGAATTTGCAATTTTCTTTTTTTTTTTATGCAGCCCAGGCCTTGAGCCCCATTAATGTCACTTTGAATTAAAGTGCCATTATATCATAGATGTTATGTCAGGGTCATCCCAGTACTCAGGGAATTGAAAATCATTGGTCAGTACGATGTCCTGAGTATTATATCATTTAAAAGAGGTCCAAATTTATTGTGTCTATCAAGATAACTAATAGATACACAGCCTAATAGAACAGATGAGTCACATGCACATGGAACAATTCAAAATGGTTCAAAGGGTGTTCTGAAATAATAGTTGTCTCATACAGTACATCATAGTTAGGATCATATTATCATTTAGATTTTTGCTAAAAATATGTGAGTCTGTGTAAAATAACAACATTCTCAAAGCTTCTTATGCAGTTCTGAGTTTCATTGAGCCTGTCCTAGCAGCATCAAACAGTGTGTATAATGCGAAATACAAACATATACTGTATATCCATCCTTCCATGCGGTTTAACTGGGACAGAGCTGACAACTACCTTAGCGGCAGTTTTCATAAGGAGGAATCAAATTGTGAATTAGACAACAGTCCATGGTGTAGTAAACACAAGTGTGAATGTTACACTTTCTCTTTCTGATGTATTCCAGAATGCCTAATAAATTTTAAAGCATTAGTTATAAACAGTGTGATATTTGTCTTTGCACATTTTTCTAAAAATGTGTTACAGTCTCCTTATCCTGTGCAAAGAAAGAAAACAAATTTGTAAAGGTTTACATAAAATAAATATTATTTGCTAAAGCACCTAGTGTGGTCCTAAACACTTTTTGTGAAGTACCTTAGGGTGATAGTGGACTTTGTACATCTAAACAGAAGCAATTCAATCCCTTTTTATAAACTCAATTATACTTGGTGATGGCCTGTTCAGTCGCCGCATTGATATATTCATAGTCAGTAGGGGCCAGTGTTTGGTCAGTGTTGCATACCTAACAATTGCCCAGCCAGAAAATGTGAATTGTTTACACGATTCTTCAGTAGTACTAGGGTGTTGTACCGTGTTAGCCATTATGAATGTAGAGAAGAGCCAAGCAAAATGACACCTTTTATTGGCTAACTAAAAAGATTACAATATGCAAGCTTTCAAGGCAACTCAGGCCCCTTCTTCAGGCAAGATATATATATATATATATATATATATATATATATATATATATAGATATATATATATATATATATATATATATATATACATATATACATATATATATATATATATATATATATATATGTATATATATATATATATATATATGTATATATATATATATATATATATATGTATATATATATATATATATATATATATATATATATATATATATATATATATATATATATATGTGTATCTTGCCTGAAGAAGGGGCCTGAGTTGCCTCAAAAGCTTGGATATTGTAATCTTTTTCGTTAGCCAATAAAAGGTGTCATTTTGCTTGGATTTTCTCTACGATTCTTCAGTGAAAGATGCCTATCCTTGATGAGACTGCTGATGGAACAAGAGTCGTGCCTGTTATCATTGGCTTTATGAGGGGAAAAGAGGAGAAGACAAAGTGCCCGAGTTTTCTATATTTTCTTAAATACATTTTCATTTTGTCAAGTACCATTTACAAGTTTATTCCATGAATTTGTCATCATCTGAGCATCTTTGTGATCTCAAGGAGAGGAATCATTCAGGTGCCTATATCGCCTCACTTCTGCCTCCAGCATGTTCTTGAAATCTGCCATTTTGGATATGGAGCACCACCTTTGTATCACCACATATTCAGAAATAATTCTGCTTGCACTGTGTGGTGGAAAACCATTGCTTCCAAGATATGCAAGAGGGAGTGTGTCCATGTCTAATGCTATTTTTGCTGTGTAGCCCTTATGACCAGTGAGAATGCATCAAGTATAAATCAGACCTAAGAAGGTGAATAGGATTTTATATTGCATGATGTGTAGAATAAAAAGACAAATTTGTACATAATCTATATGACTGACTAGTGAGGCCTCATCACATATGCAATTATAGTCTCAGTATAGCGTACAACGTGGCCTGGTGCAAGAATGACAGCTTCACTACTTGAGAAAATTTGGGAAGCCAACTGGGTTGTCCTGTTTATTGTCTACAAACAGTACAAAAAGAAAAGAAAAGAAGATGCTCTTCGGCCTGCTTCCCATAGTTTTATTTAAGGCAAAAACAAAAGGGTTGTTTGGCTGGATAGTAAGGGCTCAACTAGACTGCTAGTTCCTATGATGCCTCCCTGTGACGCCTGGCTTCTATGGCGTCTGACCTGAAAGGTGGTGGGTTGGGGGGGGGGGGGGGTTTGGGGGTATGGGGTTGACAGTGTTGACAGTGCTGGCGCCCCCTTCTTGTACTTCTGGGTTATTTCATACCCCGACTGAGCCTATGAGGAGGTCCTCTGATGTATGTGTGTGACAAAGACACATGGCTGATTCCAGGACTGTGTGATTTAATGAAAGATTTAAGAAGTTTAAGCAAAGAAAATTTAACAGGTGAGACTATTGAAATTGTAAAGGGAACTAGTACGATGGATTTTGGCTGGTACTTTAAAATAAGTTCTTCAACAAGACCAAGGAGACACAAATGAAACCTTGTTCTGGGTAAAGTTTGGGAAAATACTAAACTTTTTCTTCGTACAAGGAATCATGGATACATGAAATTAGCTAGCTAATAGTGTACTAAATGGACCTTCAAAACTCGACTTGATATTATTCTGGAGAAATTAAATAAATAGAATTGACAGTTTTAGTTGGGTTGAATGGTCTGTTCTTGTCAAAACTGATGTAATGTTTTAAAGAGCAAAGTCATGCACCTTGAACATAAACATTGAATAGATAATAATATTAGAAAAACTGTGGTTGCATTGAACCCTGTAACAATATAGTTGATTCAAAATGGAAATTAGGATCACAGTAACATCATTTTTATTTCAATGAAAACAACATTTTGGAGTTCTGGTGTTATATGAAGCAGAAGATGGTGTGCCTGCTTTCTGCTCTCTATCAAAACTCATAAACCAGAAAGGTTTCTTCAAGTTTACATTAGCCAGCCATTTTTCTGCCGTGGACACAAAAAAGCTATCCTTAAACTTAACTTGCATTGGTAAGGTTTGGGAATTGGTGTAAAGCTTAAAGATGAGCAAAAAAGTTGGGTCACCAAGGGGTCAATCAAATGCTCTAACTTGGTGGACATTTCAAATCTAAATCAGGCATTAAACTCCAGCAAACTAGGGGTCAGTCCATGTCAGTAAATGCAAAGCTGCAATTAAACAGTTGGTTGCTAAGATAACAGCAGGTAGCATTTTCCGTAGAAAGATCTTTCTTGTCTAGCCTTCGGCTTGACCTTTTTCATTCTCATTGTTAGTTTGCATTGGTTTAATATATTTTATATTGAGTGCAAAAAAGCATAAATCAGAGGTGTTTCCAAAAGAGCTATAAACATCAGCCCAGGCAGCACATAAAGCACAGTCAGAAGCCCTTTGTCATGAGGAAAACAATTTCTTGTTTGATCTTTCCCAAGATAGACTTTAGCATGGCAGCTCCTGTTCTTTATTTCATTGCAGAGGAAAATTTTATTTAGTATTATTTATTTAGATTTTTAAAAAGAACTGTTACAGCATCCCCAAAAGTTGTAAAGCATCAAGTACAAATCCAAAAAAAAAAACTATAAATTTGGAAAACAACTTGTGGTTATCACACTGAAAATGGCTTGCAGCCCAGGACTGCTCACTTGGATTCTAAAGTGCAATATCCTGAAAAAAGTGATGAAAGGTTTCAACCCAAAATGCAACACTGATCCTTTCCCAGTGGAGTCCGTATTTAGAGGACACCTTTAAAGTAAGTAAATGTTAAGTAAGCTATTAAGTATTTAGCTATCTTCCTAATTACCTTTTTTTTTAACTTGACAGTTTTCTTAATTATTTGCCTGTAAAACAGAATTAACATCTGAAGGGGGACACACAGTTGGGAGTGCTGTTGCTTGCTATGTGCAAAACATCAATATGCTGCTTCTTCCCATTAAATCTGCTTGATCATATCCTGTTTGATCAGATCTTACTTCCATATTGTGAAGGATTGTGTTTATTATGCAAAATTGTTCTGAAAAGACACTACATAATATACACTTTGATGAAGATAAAAGTATAATTAATTTGAAAAAGTTTTTTTTACTTGGCGGGGTTTACCGGTGACACATAATTCAATTATGCGTAACTTCTTGGAAAATTAAACCCTGTGAAGACAAGAAAAACATGCAAAGAACAAAGAGTACATTCAGATAACCATTATTATTAACATTTTTTTTTCTTGTCTGGGATTTACCTTTTCCCCCATATTTAGGCAATTTCTTTTTTTATATATAGTGCCTTTCCATTCTGTAAGGGGTTATACAAAATTTGCTATTGCTGTAGATGGATTGGTGGTGCAGTTGTCAGGTCCACCATGCTGTATTTGAATCCTTGTCATTACCAATACATTACAATACAGAACAGGCCATTTGGTCCATCAAGCTTGTCTATCCTTTTCATCTAGATTGTCTAAAATAACAACAAATTCGAGTGTGAACTTTGTGTGTAGCTCCCCAAATTAGATGAATCTGTGATGCTAAATTGGCCTCTGTGTGGACAATAGTGGGTGATTATATACCCTGTGGTGGGCAGTCATAATGTTCAGGGTTGTTTCTCGCTCTGTGGGCCCATGCTCCCAGTAATCAGTAATCAAGTATTTTGAGAACGTTATGTGAAATATAACAAACAACAAAAATATTCAGTAGCATACATATATAAATATACATTTTCAAACCCACATTACTTCAATACAGGGTCATGGGGAAACTTGACCATATCTCTGCAGCATTGGAGCCAAAACAGGAGCAAATCTTGGATGTACCATTAGTCTGTTTTATGGGTCACTCACACATTATCAGTCAGACAGTTCCATTTAAGAATCAGCAAGTAACCCAACAGACATCTTTATAGAAGTGGGAAGAAAACCCACATCGACATGCGAAAAAGTGCAGACTCTAAATGGACAGCGACGAGGTGAAAGATTTGAAACCAAGACACTACATCTGTGAGGCAGATTAAAAGAATATATTTTTAAGTGATCATTTACTGCTTCAGTCAATATTTTTTGACCTATATGCGATAAGCATTAATATCAGTTTCTATTGGAGGATCAATAAGAGAAACCCCGTTAGTGTTTAGTATAGAGACTTTCATTTTTTTGACAGTGTACATTATAGACCCTTTGTGATCAATATTATATCAAACAAACTAAAAGAAACATGAGTAGCATGCTTATCTTAGTGATGAGCAAATTCAGTAACTCAAATATTTTTTCTGATGGTATTCCTGAGAGCTACTTTGAAGCAAATGTACAAGTGAAGTAGTGATATTCTGAAAATAAGTTATGTAGATGTGAAATTAGTTAACTGCATTAATAATGAATTTGAAATGGGAAAAAAAAATAAATGTAGAAGTCAGATATAGCACTGTGACCAAAAAAAAGTTCTTCTTGTAAAGTAGATTACAGAAAAAAGGGAAATTAAATGAGTCTGTTGCTCTGAGACATGTCTGTTTTAATTGGTGGATTACTTGAGGAACGTTTTGCATTCCTCAAGGAAGATGCATCAGGTAGAGCCCTGCATTAATGAATGCAATGTTTGGTTAGTCCTAAAATGGACAAAAAATCTTTTAAGACCAGGAGCAATGAGGAATGGGAAAGCTGTTGGTCCAGATGACATACCTGTGGGATTATGGAGGTATTTAAGAAAGATGTCAGTGGAGTTTTTAGCCAGATTGTTTGATGCAACCTTAGAAAGAGAGAGAATGCCTGAAGAGTGAAGATGAAGTGTACTGGTACTGATTTTTAAGAATAAGGGTGATGTGCAGAAATGTGGTAACTACAGAGGGATAAAATTGATCAGCCACAGCATGCAGCAATGGGAAAGAGTAGTGGAAGCTAGAGTAAGATGGAAGGTGATGATTAGTGAGCAGCAGTATGGTTTAATACCAGGAAAAACCACCACAGATGCGATGTTTATGCTGAGGGTGTTGATGGAGAAGTATAGAGAAGGCCAAAAGGAGTTGTATTGTGTCTCTGTGGTCCCAGAGAAAGCATATGAGAGGAGTCCTGGTGTTGTAAGAGAAAGTCAGGAGTTACAGAGGAGTATGTAAGAATAGTACAGGACATGACATGTACAAGGGAAGTGAGACATTGGTGAGTCCTGCGGTAGGAGTGACGGATGTATTTAAGTTGAGGTGGAAATACATGAGGGATCAGCTCTGAGAAGGGAGCAGGTCGAGGAGACCCTTGAGAGGTGGAGATATGCTCTAGAGAGGAGAGGAATGAAGGTCAGTAGGGCCAAGACAGAATACATGTGTGTGAATGAGAGGAAGGTCAGTGGAATGGTGAGGATGCAGGGAGTAGAGTTGGTGAAGGTGGATGAGTTTAAAT
Source organism: Erpetoichthys calabaricus (assembly GCF_900747795.2). Taxonomy (NCBI): domain Eukaryota; kingdom Metazoa; phylum Chordata; class Cladistia; order Polypteriformes; family Polypteridae; genus Erpetoichthys; species Erpetoichthys calabaricus. The sequence continues at coordinate 150,754,162 of NC_041402.2, read as the reverse complement.
AACAGGTATCAATAATACAAAGTAACGGGTAATGAGGAAGAAAGGTGAAGAAGAAAGTGCAGGCAGGGTGGTATGGGTGGAGATGAGTGTCACGAGTAACTTGTGACAGATGGGTACTAGCAAGAGTGAAAAGGAAGGTCTACAAGCCAGTAGAGAGACCAGCTATATGCAGGTGGCAGAGTTAAAGATGTTGAGATTTGCATTGGATGTGATGAGGATGGATAGAATTAGAATTTGAGGGTTAACTCAGGTTGAAGGGTTTCTTAATCAAAGCCAGATAGGTGAGAATGTGTTAGTTTGGACATGTGCAGAGGAGAGATGCTGGGTATATTGGGAGAAGGATGCTAGGGATAGTGCTGCTAGGTAAGATGAAAAGAAGAAGGCCTAAGAGGAGGTTTATGGTTGTGCTGAGAGAAGACATGCAAGTGGTGGGTGTAACAGAGCAAGATTCAGAGGACAGGAGGATATGGAAACAGGAGATCTGCTGTGGTGACCCTTATCGGGAGCAGCCGAAAGAAGAAGAAAAATATAAATGTACAAAGAAGAGCAAAAATCAGGCAATAATCATATCAAAGGATCAAGTAGGCCTACAAAGAAAATCAGATTTCATAGATTTGTCTTTCATTTCCAAAAGCTTGGATATGGGACGATGTGCACTGCCATCTTGTACAGCTGAAGGCATGAAGTCACATACAGCACTGGAATGTGCTATTTGCTGGACAACCAGTACTGTTGCAAGGAATGTCAAAAAAAAAGTAATATTGGCAATGTAATATTGAATTCACGAGGGAGTTGAAAGATAAATGATAATAGCTTCCAGGGGACAGACATTGATCTCAGCTAAGAAAATCAGTCCTACTTTCATCAAAAATAGTTGAAGATTCCTTCAAGGTGTTGAATACAGAAAAGATTTCACGACGTTACATGCCCTAGTGAAGAGAGTTTTTTGGTAGAAACATCTGCAGTCTTCGATAGCAGGAATACAGTATGTGACACTGCCCTTTATACTGCTGTGGAAGTGACATCAAACTTCAAGTACTTGCTGGTACCCAAGCCCAAGCAATGTTGCAGCAATAGTTACAAAATATAAACATCAAATAACTAAAAAATATTGTATCACATAATACATAAAATAATTAGAGAAATAAAACTATTGCACATCAAAAAATGTGTTAATGCCACTGGGTTTACCAGATAAATTGAACCTGAGATGGATCATTAACAATCAAAAATAACCCCAAATAAATAAAGCAACAACATGGTCATAATACCTAACTTGTTATGTGTCTGTTAACTTGTAAGTGTAAATTAGCATAAATGACTTAGTGTATATGTGAAAGTGTGCAATGTGGTGGACCGGCTGGGTCTGATTAGTACCTTAGGCAAGTTTCAGCTAAGATAGGTTCAGTCCTCCTAGAATAATCAGGTGCAGACGATAGGTGAATGGTCATAATTTCTCCAATTTCCAATCCCATTACAGGATGTACCACATCAAAATGTGTCCTGAGCTAAGAATATATGATACGATTACAAAGGAACAATTAATCTGTCTATTTGTACATTCTTTAAGTGTTAACCCTATCCCTAAATTTGCTTCATACAATTTTTAGAGTTGCTAAGGAGCTGGAGCTTATTGAAGTGGAAGACAGAAATGAACACTGGATCGATCAGTGATGAGTTCAGCTACTCTAGTAGTCAACATTGAAAATAATTCAAGGACAGCACAAACACACACATACCCTCTCATACACACATGTACAAACACAGTGACTTCACATAAACTGTATAATCATTTTTCTAAACTTTTAGTTTTAGTAACTTGACATGGGTAACCATGTAGCATATTTGCAGGACTGTCCATTCTTTTCTGTTAAATACACACATAATTTGCATGCATTACCCTCCACTATATACCTTGCTGATCTTTGCCGGTGTTTTGGGTGGCCACATATGAACATGCCAGAAAGAAACCGGATACTCACAGTTGATTGGACATCACTTCAAAACATCATATGAAGAAAGTCAGTGCAGATATGCAAACAAGCAAGTTTTATTTTATATGGTTCCTATAGTGAGGATGTCCTTTGCATTTAGTATTGATAACAAATCAGTTAATATTATTTTACAGCCTTAACTCATTCAGATTCAGTTACTCACTTGGGATCATACTGTAATTTCTGAGATGGGAACTGCACCAACAGTTTTGTGATTTACAGGTCAACCCTGCAGCCACTCGGCTAGACTGCTAGAGACACCAGCTGGTCCTCCTATTATGACCATCTTTGAACAGATGGTGTTTTTGGGAATAGGTGCCTTCAAGCGTTTAGGGTCTATTTACTGGTATTACAGAAGACGAGAACATATTTAAAATAACGAAGCGACAGCTTTAAAAATAATGGTTGATGAGGACCCTTCAGAATGACTTTTGGGAAATGCCACTTCTTTTATATAATAAATGTAATTAATTAAAAAATGAAACAAATACTTCAATTTAATATCTTCACATTAATGTACCTTATGATACCATTCTGAAAGTCACTTGTTCAATTCAGTGCCTGTTTCAGTAGTGTCAAGCTGGAGCCAACCCTGGATGGGTCCAGGCCCACTCAAGCACACATCCACACAGACACCTAAAGTAACAGAAATGTCTTCAGTGGGTGTAGGTGACAAACTCATGCAGGTAGAGCGGGAATATGAAAATTCCACACATTCAGCAGCCCAGCATGGATTTTAAACCCAGAAAGCTGGATCTGTGATGCAGAAGCACTAACCACTGCACCACCATGCCTCCATGCTTTTATTAAATATGATGCATTTCAGAATGGTTAAGGATAAGGTTGGTTTAGGATTCATACTGACAATAGTTCACAGGTTTTAGAATGGGGCACAAAGGCTGAAATAAAACATGTTCCTTTCTTAGTTTGTGCTTACATTTCAGACATAATTCATTCAATCTCAGCAGAATTCACTGTCTTATTCAGATTTGCTGAGATCAATTGCCCGCTGAAGGTTACTTGCATTTCTTGCTCAGATATCATGTCATCTTTTGGATTGACCGTCTGGAGCTAATAGTTTTTATGAGTGAATGTGGAAATTCAAAACTCTGAAGGAATTAGGGGAGAGTCAAACCTAGGCTGAAGTGCAGTGTGCCAGAGGTGCCGCCTGCTCTGTTGCTATAGCTACTTTAGACACAGAAAAGAATAAATAAATTAAAAAAAGTAATTTAAGGGTATAAAAATACAACAAACCTAAAATATATCTATGACTCCAAACATAATAACCACAAAAGAGAAGGAAGAAAAACAATTCATAATGTTGACCCTGTTAATTGCATTCTCATATTTGTGAAAGTCAAATAGACTTTATTTAGGCATAATGTGATTTAAAGTGGATTTTTAAAGTAAATTATTCTCTTTGGTTTTAAAGCACATTAAAGTTGATAAGCGCCAGCATTGATAAAGGTAATGCTTTTGCTGTTTGGCAAGGCTTAGCGGCTTGTTGTCTGTTAAAGGTCACTTGTTTGACTCTTTCATTGATTAGAATGGATATTTTTGTTGTAATATGATTAAAATTAAAGTACTTAACTACTCATCCCCATTTCATTCCAGTTGGGAGGAAAGGGCTACAGCAGTTTAACCCGTTCAAATAAACATCAGCCAAGCTTGCATTGGCTTCTAATACCTAATGATATTTGAAAAGTATCTCATGGCACCGGCTAGGACACAGGTACTCAGATATTGTATAGTTGCCATGGATAAATGTAAAAGGAAACAAGATATTAAACTGCACAGACTATCTGAATGAGAAATATTCATCATCTTTACCTGCATGCCATATCCCATTTCTTTTTCTACCACTCATAATTTGAGGCTGTTATGCAAAAGTATAGTTGTAACGGTCACTTATTAAATGACCAAATTAAATGACCAGTGAGTGATGTAAGGTAGGCTAAAGTCTTTATTCTTGTCACATAGTCTATATAAACTATAGATATCGAACATACAGTATGATGTCCTTTTGTGATAAGAGGTCTGAAGTGAAGCACGTTTTTAAATAACTGGGTCCTGGAGCATGCAGGGTCTGAACAGATGATGCTGTACCCATGCCAGCACTGCTCCGGGGTTGATTGGGGTGCTTGGCTGATTGAGCATTCATGTGCAAATACGAGCAGATCAGTCAGGTGCCTCATCAAGCTGAGGAGACACTAGATTTTAGGAGGATGCACTGGGGCTTGTGTTTATTTTAAATGGACGGACGGATTCCTGTTGTGATTTGAACATTATTTTTATGGAATATATGTATTGCTTGTTTTTAACATCCACATGGCACCTTCATTTTAATGGATTATGTATTTATTTATTTATTGAGCTTGCACTGCACTTTCGAACTGGTCTATTTTTGTTTGAACTGGTTCTGGGTTCAATAGGTCCCCAAAAGCTACCAGGGAGAGTGGATCCGAAACGGACCGTCACACCCGTAAGGGAGAAATTATTGGGCTACATCATTTTTTGTTAATTCTTACTTCTTATTTAAATTAAACTTGTGGAAATGATGACTGAGGAAGTTACACACTCAGTGTATAGTACATGAGTCTATAAACTTTATGTATTTCTGGAGCAGCTTGGCAAATCAAGGCACAAGACCATTAAATACAGTAGATTTGTAACTCCAGCATTCCCAGAGGTGTTTTATATTTACACTCATGCTCTGCTTTTCTCAGAAACGAATCATTGTCATCTCCATTAGCAGAATTGTTAATAATCTTATGTTGGCTCAAGAGTTCGTAACGTTTTGATGACCTTTGCTGAAATGCTATTCCTCTCTTTCAGGTCCGGTTAATACATTACTGGAGCAACATGTCTAGAAGGGGCAGTCCTCATGCATTTGATATAATCTTCTCGGGTTGGCCTGTCCCTTACGAACATCTGGTTATCTCTCTTTGGGTCTTGTCCTTTGTGTTCTGTTTCCCTCTCTTTCTATATAGAAAGCAGAACAGACGTTTTGTTTTTGTGGTTTCTCCTGTGCTTACGTAGGGAGGTCAAACAGCGTGACAAATGTATATACTCTGTGTGTGTGTGTGTGTATATATATATATATATATATATATATATATATATATATATATAAATATCTAAAAATATAATTTCTGTCTGGCTATCTGCATTTCACGAGAGAACTACTTAACAGATGTAGATAATTTTTTTCTAGAATTTCATTGAACATGTATGTTTGTATGTATGTATGTATGTATGTATGTATGTATGTATGTATGTATGTATGTATGTATGTATGTATGTATGTATGTATGTACCTGTTTAAACCATCTCATCTGTTTATCCTGGCTAGTGCTTTTTTCTCATATATATATATATATATATATATATATAATATTCTTTGAAAATACTGTAGTTTTACTGTCAGATAATGCAAAGAGTACGCGACACGTGTTTCGCCCTAATTCTGGGCTCATCAGGCATACATACTCACTGCACTCCCTCTCGGGAATTGAACCTCGGATGTCAGCGCTAGAGGTGAAGCCCCTAACGTTGCACCACGGCGTGTGGTTCGTTCATTTGACAGCATGTAGATCGGGGTAATTACATTCATGGCATTCGTAGTCTGAATCACAATCTGATTGAATGGGTGGTTACCTGCCAGGTAACGCTTGTGGTTGGTCTTTGCATTATTTGACAGTAAAACTATTTTCAACCATTCTATGATCTGCTTCTCGCAACTGAAAGAGGGCACTGTGGCGGATGTTAGCCGACTTGCTGACCAACCACAAGCATTACCTGGTAGGTAACCACCCATTCAATCAGATTGTGATTCAAACTACGAATGCCATCAATAATATACTGTATATATATATATATATATATACACACACACAGTAATCCCTCGCTATATCGCGCTTTGACTTTCGCGGCTTCACTGTATCGCGGATTTTATATGTAAACATATCTAAATATATAACGTGGATTTTTCGTTGGTTCACGGATTTCTGCTGACAATGGGTCTTTTAATTTCTGGTACATGCTTCCTCATTTGGTTTGCCCAGTTGATTTTATACAAGGGACGCTATTGGCAGATGACTGAGAAGCTACCCAATCAGAGCACGCAGTTAAGTTCCTGGGTGCTGATTGGCTCAGTGACAGAGTGCCAAATTTGATTCCGCTTTATGTTAACCAGGAAATCTCGTCTCGCTCATTCAGCATCAACGTGTTTCGCTGTGTAAAGAGTTAACTTTTGTGCTCTTTTGTGTTTATCTTTGTGCATAATCAAGCCCTTCGTTATGGCTCCAAAACGATCTGCTCCTGCTGTTGCTTCAAGGGCCGTGCCAACAGAAGATACTAATGATTGCCGAAAAGGTAAAAGTTTTGGGTATGTTGATGGAAGGGAACAGCAAAGCCGCTGTAGGACGCCATTACAGCATCAACTAGTCCACAGTTCTTTTTATTTAAAAAAGGAGTAAAAGAATATAAGATCTATGGCCGCAGTGTCCTTTAACCAGTGCACGAAATGAGTTGTAAGTGGACGTAATAAGGCGGTAGTCTGGAAGGAATCTGCTTTTAAGGATTTGGATTAAAGACTGCCGGAAAAACAACAACGGCGGTGCTACACAGTCGCCTGAAGAGGCTCCTTTAGAAGAGCTGTAACGCTGTCCTTTGTTGTTTAGTAAAATTTAAACTCATTGTTATCGGACAAGTCGTCGTGTCATTGTTGGTGAGTAACCATAATTAATTTTCTACATACAGTACTTAGTACATGTGTCACTGTACACACATTTTACTGTATGCAATTTTTCTTGCAAGAAACATTTTATTTATGTATTTATTGCTGGTGGCCTGTCTATTGTAATGGCTGTATCATATGTGATATCGGAGGGTTTATGCTGTATAATTGTGCGGGAAATGTTTATAAGAGTATGGGAGAGTTTATAAGGGCTTAAAATATATAATAATAACCATACAAACATATGGTTTTTACTTCACGGATTTTCACCTTTCGCGGGGGGTTCTGGAACGCAACCCCTGCGATCGAGGAGGGATCACTGTATATATATATTACCTGTATGTAGTGTATATTGCCAGATAATCAAAGATGGTCTCTGGCAGAAACTAAAATGGGTTTCTTTGCAAATATGCAAGATAGATATGATCGTATTCCATACTCTGTTACTCTCTTTGTTTTTTCTTTCTTTTAATGGGTTAAACTGTGGGCAGAATTTAGAGCTTAATGTCTTAATGTCATATGCAGACTGAGCATTATTAATGGGGAGAAGAGAACACACCAGCACACTTAACCTTCACTAAGAGGCACTACCCCTTCTTGTGTCCCATTGCCTGTAAAATGACACAATGGTCATACTTGCAACAGTGTTGTCGTACTGTTGTGATTGCCTTTCGTAATATATTTTTGTAACTTTGTTTTCAATTTCTTTCTTGGAAGTTTTGGTTTATTTAAAGGTGTTTTGAAGGCTGCTGAATCTTGTTATGATAGCATTTATTTAAAGACATATATTTTAACATCTTTTATGAAATGCCATTTTTTGTTTTACCTTGGCCTAGTTATGTAATGATGTCTACACCTCTATGGAAGTTGCAACCCATGTCACAGGTAAGAGGGTATATAGGTCAGATCAATAACTTCCAGGTTATTTGAGGTTGTGGATAGAAACATTGATTGAGATTTTTTTGTTTATCAGTTTCCTGGTTAAGACCCTTTATTTTGATTCTTTGGACTTTGATTTTTGGAGCTAATTAAGCCTTAACAAATGATTGAGTTTGATTTTTGGTTAAGGAACTTTGCATGACTTTTGGCAGTGTTTCTTCTCCCGATATTTATTTGTTCGTAAAAATCTGCTTCAATTTTTTCTGTGGCAGAATGCAATATATGTGTATGCTATAAGATATTTAAAGTGAAATGTAGGGACACTTAAAGTTGGTCACTGCCCTACGTACACTTCTCCACTTTTACTCTTTTCTTTGGTGTCTTTTTCCCATTTATATTTTATTTTTATCTGTCTGGTAGCTGTTCTGTTCACCAAACATTTCTATCAGAATAATTTCCCATTTCATACTTCATTATACCAGCCTTCTTAGCCAGTCACAGGTGAAACATATTGTTTTATTCCTCTAGACATCTAACATACTGTAGGTAAATTACTTTCTTCATTCTGCCATATTATGTGATTGACTTGTTTTTAACAGGACTCTTTGTAGTAAGTTATTACTAGTATGGTAGTATGTTACCATTAAAATTTCTGCAACTCACCAATAATCAATCCTCTTTTTCTTGGGACTTCAGCCTTCCCTATCAAACTGTAACGTTTCTTACATATATGTGTCACGGTGTATGTGTTCAGTTGGTGCTACTGCTGGTGTATTTCAGGCAGGTCCCATACAGTACAGTAGGGCCAGGTGAGAGAAGCAAGTTGTTGTTATTTTTTTAATAAGATTGTTGGACTGGCTTCTTGTTTCCGGTTATGTCAAGATGTATTACAGTTATACTTTGTGATGAAATCTCACTGTCACTATTTGTATCTGAGACAGTAACTGCCAAGTCAGAAGTATTTTTCTTCATTTTTAGTCATTCTATTGTAAATTTCAGAGGGGTTTAAAGAGTATTTATTTTGTGTATTTATGTATGTATTTTCTGTAAAAAGCGAAAATTCCCCCTGGTTACAATTGTCTGTCTGTCTGTCTGTCTGTCTGTCTGTCTGTCTGTCTGTCTGTCTGTCTGTCTGTCTGTCTGTCTGTCTGTCTGTCTGTCTGTCTGTCCATCCGTGCTTATGCTACCTGAAAATTATAAGTGAAAATTGCGTCAAATTTCGCACCGGTCCGTGTAGAAATGCGTACCAATTGACAACTGTTTGTAGAAATGCTAAGCTTTTTGTTGCTTGAAAAGCACTGTCATCTATCACAATCAAGCACTTTTCTCACTGTCTTTATCACCTCTGCAGTGTATGCTGGTCATCAAAATTCTTGCCTTCAAGACTAAAATGAATGCTTTATGTTTGTGAGTTTGCAACTTACTATATGTTTTATTGTCAATGTCGTAACTTTATAATTTACTTTATGGCCAAATAAATTTCAGATTATCAGATAATAACATTTCCTTGACACTATGCTCATACAGTAGGTGCTTTCCCAGACAATGTGCTTGTTTGGGGGGCTTCTACTTACTGTTTAGCAGACCAACTCGACTTCCTGGCCTGTTTTATAATGGATAAAGCAATGACAGGGAGAAACACAGAATCCTGAACAGTCTGAAATTCAGCGGAGGAGTGTGTGGCAGCTTCCTGTAGACTCCTTTTTGAGAGTGTGAGAAGGGGAAAGAGTGTGACAGTAGAGTGGCCCTCCTGGGTTGATGGCTGCTGCTTTCTCACAATGCTTTCAGCAGCGTGAGAAAGCTACCTCATCTGTCCTCACTCCTGTAGGAAGTGGTAACAGTAAATGATCAGACTGCTTGTGACATCAAGCCGCTTCAGCATTTCATTGCTCATTTATTTAAATAAGCAGCTGTCAAAGTGCAACAATTAATGAAACAGCTCAAATGCCATAAGTGCAACTTTTGTCTGAAATACAGTAGAAAATATTTTTCATAACAGTGAAATGGTGAAGTTAAAAAAAGAATTATTCTGACCTTCAACATCAATGGATCATTTTGGAGGTTTCTAAAGTAAAATGGGTTTGCCAGATTACTAATTTGCTTTATGGTAGTTTTTGTGAGTGATTCAGTTCTAAAAAAGTCCAGGGTTTACCTTTTTGTCCAGTTTGCCCTTGATAATTTAAGAAAGAAAATATAATTAATGATGTTCATATATTTTAAAACTTTTTAACAAGCGAAGAAAGGACAGAGCAGACTGTACTTCCAGAGGTGTCTCATGTCCTATGATGTGTACAGCAAGCTATAGGAGATGTTTTAGCATTCTGTATTAGCCAGTGTATTGTTCTACGCTGTGGTCTCCTGGGGAAGCAACTTGAGTTAAAAAATACACATTGCTGAAAAAACTTACCAGGAAGGCCTGCTTCATCACAAAGCGAACCCTGCATGCTCTGGAAGCTGTTTTGGAAGTGGACGGTGCCAAAATTGGATTCCATCATGAAAAATCTCCTCCAGGATGTGCCCTCTTGGATCACGTTTAGCCACAGGCTTATTTCTCCACAGTGTGCTAAGAAGCGCCATTGGGGATTTTTTATGCCCATTGTTATCTGCCGATTAAATGCTTCTTTCCAACATCCCAGACTAAATTCTTATACTCTTTAATTTGCTATTGATTGATTGTATTATTTGTCCTGTGAGTTTGTATCTTTGTTTATTATGATTCTGCTGCTGTATGCATCTAACTTTTCCCTTGGGATTAATAAAGTTTACTCAATACACTCAAATCTAACCTAATCTAACTGCTGGCCAATTCATATAAAGCATGTTTTTTCTTTGATGTTGGCCAACATTCATAACATTCCTAAAGTCATTTAGTCTTTTTTAGAATCAAAGAGATATCAGAGCCTATCCTGGTAGCTCTGGGGGCAAGACAGTTGCCATCACATGACACACACACATACACACACACTGACATCAATTTAAAGCCACTAATTAACCTAACATGTACGTCTTTGGGCATGGAGAAGAATAACCCTGAGAAAAGCACGCACTGACAAGGGGAGAATGTACAAACTCCACACATCCAATAACTGGGATCAGGATTCAAAGCCAGGATGCCAGATCTTTGAGACAGCTACTCTGACCACTCTACAGCCATGCCTCCTGCTTTCTGTTTTACAGTAAAAAAAAAGTCTTCTTCAATATGGTATCCTTGATGCACACCTCAGGAATACATGGTCCTAGGAAAATGGAAATCCACTTCTACTTTAACAAGGTCCCTTTGAAGGTGCATTTTATCAGAGTGGAGACATGTTCTCAGCTAGATTTAAAAGCCTCTATTCTGTCACTCGATTGATTGTGGTTAACTTTTTCAGTGTCCTTTTATAGACATTACAAGTGCTTCTCACACTGGACAGGTGAGCAAGAATTAAACATTGAGAAGTTTAGATGGGGACAGTCTTAAAATGTTATTTCCTCTAAATTGTACCAGGAGCTGCTGAAACAGCATTTATTGAAGGACTGGTTAAGGTTACCATGGAAACAACTTGATTTCCTAATTTTGATTTTTTTTGAAGCAGTACAATAACCTGATGCTTTTGTCTAAATAAAATATTCCTATTATACTTTAATATCACTCTGTATATTTAGTTTTCACTGAGAGACCAGAATCTTTTCTTGGCTGTAAAGTTTTTTCTTTAATTAAGCTTTCACTGAAACGGGAAGATGAGAGACAACGGCACATGGCTGCTCCTTCATTAGTTTAAATTGACTGAGATTCCATTAGCAAATGCTGCATCTGCCTCCAATATCAGCGTGACAGGCAGCAGACTTGTCTTCTCTTCAGCTGGAGTGTAGCCTAAAACACAATTCTGAGTTTTAAAGCACTTGTAAGCATTTTAACATGGACACTACCTATAGTAGCTTGTATATATACTGTATTTACACTATCTATCTATCTATCTATCTATCTATCTATCTATCTATCTATCTATCTATCTATCTATCTATCTATCTATCTATCTATCTATCTATCTATCTATCTATCTATCTATCTATCCAAAGTCAGCATTACTTATTATGTTATTATCCCCTTTAATCAGAGAATACTATTAATTTAATCATGGAAACAGTTTTCTCTAATGTTATTATTTAATTGAATTATCAATATTTTTGACTAATATTTATTTACATTTGGGTACATACTATCAATTGATAAAGTAGTTCACCTTACTAAATCTGTTTATATAAATGACTAGCTGTCCCCCGCGGCTGTGTCCATGTGGTAGTGAAACAGGACAAATTTTAAAAATCAGTAGACAATGGCACTGTACCTGATCATTTTCAGTTCTGACGGGAGAGCGCCCCCATATGGGGAGATAAGCTTGAGGCCGTGATACAGTACCTCTGGCAATCAGCAGCTACACTCTAAAACACATGTAGCTCTGATCTCGCTCTCAAAAACAACAAACGTTATTCCTTAACAATCTGTAGATGATAATGTCTGTTGAACAAACCGGTATCGCTAGCAAAGCGGAGGCAAGGTGCACTCCAATAAATGGTGAGAGGTAGACCAATTCGAACAGAGGCTGGCGAGTGAATGAGGAAGGCCCCACCCCCCTCCCCTTGGCCCTCAGCATCTCTCTCAGATTCGCACAAATAAATTGTTACCGCAAGAAAACTATGAGAGAAGTCACAAAATCAACCAGAATGTTTAAGCAAATTATAGAAAAAACCTGATCTAAATCCGTTAAGTAGTTCTCTTGTGAAAAGTGGACAGATATACTGTATATACTACGTACTTTAAGAACAATAGTATATAGTGCGTATCTATCTATCTGTTTGTCGGTCGTGTATATAATTAAACAGAATAAGATACTTTTAATATAATTATTTTTCCTGGTGGAGGCAATTGCCAGTCATTCTCCAGGTAATTTTGCTGATCTCAGTTTGCGCCTGTAGTGGACACGAAATACAAGAATGCAATAAGCACAAGTCCCCCTCCAAGATATTAATGCCTTTTTAATTGGAATAAATAATACTTATAGAAGCGAAGACAGAGATTCACAACATTTAACTTTTTCCTGGCTGCTGAATGAAGCACCAGGTGTTCCTTGCAGGGAGTCTGCATGTTCTCTCCATGTCTGTATAAGTTCCCTCGCACATTTTAAAGACATACAGGTTAGGTGAATTGACATTGTTAAATTGGCCTTAATGTGTGCGTGCATGTGTGTGTGCGTGTGTGTGCGTGTGTGTGTGTGTGTTCAACCTGTGGTGGACTGGTGCCCTGTAATGATGTTTTTCATGCCTTGTGCCGTAGGCTTGTGGGGAAAGGCTGCAGCCCCCCGTGACTTTTCCCTGGGTAAGCAGGTGGATAAGATGGGTGAATTGAGGAATGAAACATTGAAGCAGAGCTGTGCTTCACAGGTGCTTTGCAAACAGCATATGTTTTGTTGAAATGCCATTCCTTAAAAAGAATGCAATAAGTGAAACCTCATCTTTCTTTTTCTACAATCATTATATTTCTTGAAAGGAAGGGCTAAGCAGTGTCATGGATTCATCAGCTGTAGCGATAGTCTTCCATTTGTACTCTGCCCTCCTGCTTTTGGAATAGGAAATGCACATTGTGGATAATGCGATTGGGTCGGGAGGAAAAGAGAGAGATTGAGAAAATGAGAGGATCCTTTATTTAGGCCACTCTCTTCTACCACTTTTTTCACAGGTCTGACTAATACCATTTATTGATTATGGATCCTGACAGCTTGGATTACACAAAATGAGTGTACCTGTCCTTATATTAAATTGAAAAATATAATAATATGGGAGATTTGAATAAGATCCCAATCCCCATATTCTACCATTCTGCAAGCTTTGTTTATCTGCCAGTGAAATATATAATTAATACAGCACTTTTAATTTAGAGAAAACACAGAAAACTTCCATCCATTGACACACACTTATGAATAACAAAATAGTTGTAAGTGAACAAAACGTGGAGTTGGAGGTATTTGGGATGCATTATTTGGGGAGTACCTGTACAAGCTCAGGGGTACTTATGGAATGAGATAAACTTTTTTATGTATATAACTAAAGTATTGCATCATCTTTTTAGATGCAGATATACTGAGGAGAATTATACACTTAAGATACATAGTTATTTTTAATATTTGTATAGCATAGTTATCATCCATCCATTTTCCAACCCGCTGAATCCAAACACAGGGTCACGGGGGTCTGCTGGAGCCAATCCCAGCCAACACAGGGCACAAGGCAGGGAACCAATCCAGGGCAGGGTGCCAACCCACTGCAGGACACACACAAACACACCCACACACCAAGCACACACTAGGGCCAATTTAGAATCGCCAATCCACCTAACCTGCATGTCTTTGGACTGTGGGAGGAAACCGGAGCACCCAGAGGAAACCCACGCAGACACGGGGAGAACATGCAAACTCCACACAGGGAGGACCCGGGAAGCGAACCCAGGTCCCCAGATCTACCAACTGCGAAGCAGCAGCGCTACCCACTGCGCCACCGTGCTAGTTATCTCATATATATATGCATTCCCTGTGCAGCGAGTGAGCGAGAGAGAGTGAGAGAGAGAGAGAGAGAGAGAGAGAGAGAGAGCGCATGAGAGAGCGAGCGAGCGAGAGAGAGAGAGGGCTGGCTGCGTAAGGCCGAGAAGGCAGTTAAAGAATGCACCGGACTTGTTTTTAAAGAGACTGATTCAAGCATTGTTTTAACCTTGTTGTATTTAATGAAGACTTTTTTCTATTGGATTTTAACCTCCACTTCACTTCTGTTTACAGCGATCGATTCGTAGCGTGCATTGTTGCAATGTTACTTTTCTTTGTTTTTTATTAAATTACGGATTTTTCGAATGTTCATGTTTTCCCTGTGCTTAAAACTCATTAAAAAAAGTGTTTACAGCTAGCGGTTTGTAACGACTATAGTGTGAATTCTTGCACTGTTACTTTTCTCTGTTCAAGATTTTCTCAGTGTTATTCAATGTTTTTACATATTACGCTGTGCATTCTATGGTATAATTCACTATTTTTGTGCTTAAAAATCTTTAAAAAAATATATTTACATACAGTTCGTACGGTCCAGAACGGATTCATTGTATTTACATACAATACTATGGGGGAAATTACTTCAGGTCACAACCTAATTGGGTTACGACCAGAGTTTTGGAACGAATTACGGTCGTAACCCGTGGTTCCATTATATATATATATATACTGTATATATACTGTATATATATATATATATATCTACAATATATGTATATATATATCAAATGTATTCTTGAAATAAGAACATTTCACTTCATTTAATTGCTACACCAATTTTTTATTTTACTTTGATTACTTGGTTATCCTGAAAACAGGGATTTGCTGGAAATCGGTAGAACAAGGTGTTTTTGCGTCTTCTTGATGTTAGTCCACAATTTTCACGGCATGATGTATAATTAAGTTCCTAGTCTGCTTCCTAGCAGGCAATTTAAAAAATCTTGAACATACATTTTCTTTAGTGTACCCCTTGCCCCCTGCACATATCCAGGAATTTTTATTTGGATCCTTGATCCATGACAGGGTTTGAAGTGTGTTGTTTCAGGTGTTATGTAATGTCACCATCAAAAAACTCATCAATCCTCCTTGACTTTGATAATTTGACCATCTGACTTTTTTTCTGTTTCTTACCTGACTAAGCATCCTTACTGATATTTATTATAAAGAACATACTGTAAATACAGCAATACATTTTCTTTCTTTCTTTCTTTCTTTCTTTCTTTCTTTCTTTCTTTCTTTCTTTGCAGTATTGCTAAAGTAAAGGTGCCATTAATCAGATCTAATTAAAACTTTATATGATTGGTCATTAATGAGAATTAAAAGATTAAAAAGAATAAGAAAGGATAAAGAAACACCCTTAAAATATCTAACTAGAAAATAATAAGGAGGACTGAACATATAGATACGTTTGTGTGTGTGTGTGTGTATATATATATAGTTATATTATATATATATATATATATATATATATATATATATATATATATATATATATATATATATAGTGACCGCCAGGGGGCACATGGGTTAACCCTTTAACCCTTTCACACCTTTACATACACAAATCACCCAGCGATCCTTCTATCTCTTTTCTTTACTCCTCCACTCCTTCAGCAAATCTTTGTCTTCTTCCTCCCAAGTCTGGCTCCCTGTACTGATGCAGGCCACTCATTTTATGGAAAACCCAGGGGTACTTCTGGTGTCCTGAAACTGTGGCCTGGGAGTACTTTGTGATATGTCTGAAGCTTGATGAAGTAGGGCTCACAAATCCCTTCAGCGCTCCCTGGTGGCACTCACAGAACACAACAGGGCTGACCCATAAACTACAGTTTCCTTTATGCCCCAGGTAAAGTAACCCAGGGGGGCTGCCACCTAGTATGTTGGGTGAGACAATGCCCTGAATAAATTGTCTTCTACTGTCCTTTCATGATACTGGAATTTCCGCTGGGTAAAGATCTCAGTTCAGTTCTGGCTGTGATGCTAGTCAAAGAGTGACATCTCACCAAGAATAGCAGTGTCAGAAAATGAGATGAGACTTTAAGTTCAAAAGCTGCATAATGGTATATGTAAGCATCCTTTTCACATTTAATATTACATACCTGCATCCTGCGGTGAAATGGCACCCCATCCAGGACTGGATTGTACCCTTGGATGAATTCTCTCATGATGGGCTTTGTTCCCTGGGATCTTAAATTGGATAATGCAGACAAAGAAAATGAATTGATGTGTGTACCATTATAATGTTGTGTGTATCCTTATATGGGTACAAGGTGGCAGTGCCTGTTTGCATTGTAGTCACATGCATAATCACTGAGTAGTTAGTTACTCAATAAGTTCATTCTTGGGAGATGTTACTATATATTGGACATAGGCAATATTTTCTATAGTTTATTTTTAATCACTAACTGTTTTTGGGGTCGGCACGGTGGCATGGTCAGTAGTGCTGCTGCCTGGCAGTTAGGAGACCTGGGTTCGCTTCCCGGGTCCTCCCTGTGTGGAATTTGCATGTTCTCCCCGTGTCTGTATGGGTTTCCTCCGGGTATTCCGGCTTCCTCCACAGTCCAAAGACATGCAGGTTAGGTGCATTGGCGATTCTAAATTTTCCCTAGTGTGTGCTTGGTGTCTGTGTGTGTGTGGTGCCCTGCGGTGGGCTGGCGCCCCTGCCCGGGGTTTGTTTCCTCCCCTGTGCTCTGTGTTGGCTGGGATTGGCTCCAGTAGACCCCCGTGACCCTGTAGTTAGGATATAGCAGGTTGGATAATGGATGGATGGATTGTTTTTGACTGATATTCAGCTTCTTACTGAATATTTATAATGCAAACAATTTATTTAGTGAATTATTGGAAGGTAAAGTTAAATACAATTTGTAAATATAAATATTCCTGTGTATGTTAAAATGTATTCATAATGCACTAGAACCGTTCATTCAACTAATCACACTTTGAAGTTTCATGTTTTCCTTGGCCTCTGCTAATTTAAATATATGTGTCATTATTTAAGAGCAAGTCCTGCTAATGCACATGCTTGTTTGCCCCATTTTGTGGGTCTTTTAAACCATATCAAATACTCAATCTGTCTGACTTCCAGATTTGGTCAAGTGACCTGTGTTTTTTTTTTTTTTTTTTGCCTGTCTTTACTGACTTGAAAAGCTTTTACTCCTCAGTCAGACGTCTTGATTTACTACTGGGAATTCTTGTGCTTGTTACTTTGGCGCCTTTTATTTCCCTCCTTTATCAAGTCTCCTTTCCCTTTGACGTGTGTGGCTTTCCCAGTATCACTTTGCTCCGCTTTGACACGTCCATGACTGATGCAAAGGCCATGCAGTTTAAGGGTTTTCTTTTCATTTTTTTTTTTTTTAGTTTATAGTCACGTGAGAAAAGCACTCCCTTTAACTTATTCAGGATGGTGTAGTGAAACTCCAGATCCAGCCTTAATCTAGTCTGCATTCTGACCTCTTGCGGCTAGTTGGGTGCAACAAGTAAATCAATCAATATTATACCGCATAATCTGTTTTCCCTGTCAGGGTGCATAGGTTGTCTCCAACATAACACACATTTTGTGCACAAGTATTGCATTTAACTCTTAAGTGTCTATTTTAAATGCAATTGCACATAATTAACCTGTTGAGTTTCTATTGAGTTATACTGTAAATGCAATGGAGGAAAGAACACTAAAGCAGTGCACCCTAAGTGTGATTGTGGAGGCTCCTTGTGGCTCCAGATTTCGTCCCAACCAGAATTACTTTTAGATGGACTCCTATCTTCATTAAGCAAGCTGATTTTTTTCCCAATTTGTATGTTTTGGTGTCAATACAGAAATTTTATTGTCATCACCATCATCGTAATTTTATTTGAGCTTTTAGAGGTGGTTCGGTTATTTTATTTTCTAGCAAGCGTATTAGTGGGTGTAACACCCAAGTAGCCTTTTACTATTCTGTGTTGTATACCCTGATATCTGCCTGCTTAATTGATATATAGTACAATTAAAGGAACAGAAAAGGAGAATTAATAGGAAAATAAGTGAGTTAAAACCTATGGCAAAAATTTAAAAAATTATAAATTTTGTTATAAATGTAAGTTTCACAGTAATATGCTTTTTGAATGCAGAATTAAAGAATAAAAAAGAGCTAAAGAAATAATGGGATCAACTGGAGGTCAAATGACTCACCGATTGTGTAACAGAATTGGA
Source organism: Erpetoichthys calabaricus (assembly GCF_900747795.2). NCBI lineage: Eukaryota > Metazoa > Chordata > Cladistia > Polypteriformes > Polypteridae > Erpetoichthys > Erpetoichthys calabaricus. The sequence continues at coordinate 150,735,796 of NC_041402.2, read as the reverse complement.
ACAAAGAACTGCTGCCACAATGCCATCCCCTCCAGAGTAAAACACTGTCCTTCTATTGCAAAGCTCCTTAGTCCTTCAGCCTTCAATGCGGTCCATAAACCACATGCTAACATGCAAATAATGGCTCTGCATGAGAATACGTCAGTCGGTTGAGGGTTGAAAATTTTTTAGAGTAGTTGCTGTAGTAGAGAAGTAGCCCTGTGGATAATGCGTTTGCCTTACAGTTTCTGGAGTTTGTGTCTATAGCCAACAGCCATACCACATGCACTTCAGAACAGGTCATCCACCTGAAGCTAAGCATGTTTGGGCCCAGCCAGTATTTGGATGGGAGACCATCTAGGAAAAGCTAAGGTTGCTGATAGAAGAGATGTTGGTGAGGCCAGCAGTGTGTACTTACCCTGTGGTCTGAATATGGATCCCATTGACCCAGTCAGTGCAGTGATGGGAACACTATGCTGCAGGAATGGCTTTGTCTTTCAGATGAAAAATAAAACCGATGTGCTGACTCTCTGCGCTCATAAAAGATCTCTGGGTATCTCTTATAAAGAATAGGGTGTTTTCTGATGTCCTGGTTAAATTTCCCATCATGGCCTGGTCGTTCTGGTCTTCCTAATCATCCCCCGCCTCTAAATGGCTAACTATCTCTGTCACCTTTTCACCACCCAATATCTAAACTGTGGTTAGTTTACTGCCACAAAATGGCTGCCGTCGCATCATCCAGGTGGATTCTGCACATTGGTGGTGGTTAAAGTGGCTCCCCCATCACTATGTAAAGCACTATGAAAGGCACTATATAAATGCAGTGTCTTCATCTTCTTGATTTTGTGTGTCCTGTGTTTGAACCCAGTTCTTGGGGTTATTCTTATGTAGTCCCTGATACTTTGGCTCCTGGCTGAGCTTTGACAATGGATAGATTTATAGAAGGTGCCAGTATTGTTCACTGCTGAAAGAAAGGATGACCAATGACCTTGGATTAAACTAGAAGAACAAGTTTAAAGAGAATCACATCAGCTTGAAATATCTCTTTCAGATTTACATAAAACTTTATTTAATGTAAGTCAGGGTTTAATGAAATCTTATAGATATTCACAATTCCTTGAACAGAAAAAAGACTGCTAAAAACATTTTAGACTCCTTGACTTTGATTACATTTTTTGTTTTACAATGCATTAAAACATCCATAACTGAAAGCTTTTCTTTACAAGATTTTGAAAAATGAATGAATGAAACATGCATAATACAAAATGTGGATGTAAAAATTGAAGAGGATCATCCAGGCTGCTTGAAGAGTGGTCTCAGTCTAGTCTCTTTGAATATTATGCAAACAAAATTCTTTGCACTTTGCCACAGGCAGTTGGTGTCTTTGTCTCCACGTGTCACATGGATGGGTTGATGTCATTGGTGACCAATAATTTACATTAAAATGAAAACAAGACCTTTTGTTGACCCAACTTTGATTGCTTGCAATTGTGGATGAAAAAGGACTTCATTCACTCCATTGTTAAGAAACTTTTCCCAGTTTGGGCTAAATGTACTTTCAAAGGAAGAGGACCCATCTGTCATGTTGGGGACCCCTCACTTTGCACAAGCTGTTATTAGTATACAGTGAAGTGGTACGGATACTTTATTAGTCAAATATTTGGATATGTGTGTGTTGACAGTTGAGGAACTGGGATTTTATCATAAATGATCAGTCACTAATTTCGTATAGCACCTTTTTTGCTTAACATTAATCTAGCAATATTTATATAATCACTTGCAAAGGGTAATTACATTCCATTTATTTGAACAAAATCAGTGTTTCACATGGTATAAATGTGCTTCCCTCTTGCATACAAAAACAGATACAGTATAGCATTTGAATGTTCTTCATTTGTGAAAGGCCCTCTGTCAGTGTGTTGCTCTACTGAAATAAGATGATCAGTCAGTAATATAAATGATCCTCCCTTTGCATTCACTGACAATTTATTTTTAGCTGTTTGGATGCAGTGTTGGTTAAGCCTCTGTCAGTAACTTTTTTTTTTTACTCTTGATTCACACAAGCCAAAAAAGAAAGAAAACTGACTTCTCATTTCAATACATTTTATGCTAAAAATGGACATATCACAAACATTAGTTAGAATGTACAGTATTTACCATACAAATAGAGAAAATAAGTGTATTGACTTTAAAATCCGAATGAGACAGGTAGTAAGTGTGAGAACTTCAGTGCTCCACATATGAATGGCTCTCCCAGCTGACTCCTCGCATGTGTCCTGAAGATGGTCACTTCTTCATGCCCTCATGTGTTGTGTGCATATGTATACTTATCTCTTGTCAGGTGTATTGTATTAGCTCTGCCAAGTGGTTAGGATTTGTGTAGACTAAAATTGATGTTCTTATCTTCAGTGGACGTCTTGGTAGCACACTTGTCATGGTGGATGTCTCCCAACCCCAGACAACTAGGCCCAATGCCTATGCCAGTCACTAACTAAGTGGAGGTGGCCTGTTTTTTCTATGTCTCTGTCAACTTTTCCAATGGTGTTATGGTTTCTTTCACTTCCCATGGGGCATACACATTAGGTTAATTGCTAACCATAAATTTGTCCCCACATCCGGGACTGAATTCTGCTTTGTACCCAGTGATACTAAGATGAGCTTTGATGTTGCCCAAATCTACAATTTAGTAAGAAGGTCGGACATGCCTTCTTCATAGCCAGCTTTTCTTAGCATTGTGTATCCACATTTTCTCATGAATTAATTAATATTTAATTGTTTTGATAACCTAATTTTAAAAAAGTAATAGGTATATAGATTTTATGTTGACTCTAATATACGTGTAAATATTTACTATGCCATGGATAAGCAGGGGAGGAATATGAATGGATGGACGGATGGTTATTTAATAATAATAATAATACATTTTATTTATACAAGGCGCCTTTCTAAGAACTCAAGGACACGGAACAAACAATAAATAAATAAAAAAAACACAGCATAAACAACTTAAAACATCAGAAAATAAAAATTAAAACCAAACCATGCCACTCTAATCATAGAGAAAAAGCCATTTTAAACAGATGGGTTTTAAGTTTACTACAATTAGAACCTGTAAATGTAAGTTTCAATGTGAAAATAATTACTGATTATTTTAATCCGGTTTAGTTATTTCGTTTATTTAGTTAAATAAATACTGATTAATTGATGTATTGACAACACTAGAGATGGTATAATTTCCATGTTGTATCATTTTCTCAATTTCAACAATTTGTACTCGCATCCCTGTCCATAGTTGACTTGTGCCGTGTGTCCAATGCTGCTGTGGACTACAACTGCCAAGGCAGTTTTTCCAATGAGAATGGAGTTTAGAAAATGGAGGCATGGATGGCTAAGAAATTAATTTTATGGTTTCTACACAGCAGCTCTAAAAATAAATCATAATGAAATGTGAAAATGGCCTTATAGTGCAGCAGGTCGTGTTGCTCCCTCATGGCTCAGATTCTCTCGCTCAGAGTTTCTCTCAGTCAGTACTTTACTTTATATTTGCTGAAACCTGAATCTGGTGATTCAGATTTCCAGCCAGCTCAGCTAGCACTTTGACACAAGTTGAGTGTCAGGTTGTGTTTCTTTTTCCCTGCTCTCTATTGGCATCCCTCCTGTTTGGCAGGTTGCTGCCTTGCATCTTTTCCTGATGAAGTAGGATCAGACTGCTTGGTGATACTAAAACAAAGTAAGACCCAAAAACATCTGATCTTTTCAGGTGATTTTTATATAAATGGCTGCATCATTTCACATTGTGATTTGTTTTTAAAGCTCCTACATGAAAGAGTACTATATAAACAGAATAGTGCCCAAGTTCATCCTAGAGCATGTCTTTCTCTGAGAATCTCACAGAACTGAATCTCTTATATCTTGAGCAGAGAAGGCAATGTGGAGAACTTAAGGATTCTGTTATGGATTTTCAAAAGCATTGATAAAATTGACCCAGCAGCATTCTTTCCCATAGATAATGAGTCAGGTACTCCAGGGCACTGGTGTAAATTACAAGAACGTGCACTTAAGATGTAAACCAGAAAGTACTTACCGTAAATACCTGCATATAGGACGATACCATGTATAGGACGCAGTGGATTTTTGACCCTAAAAACCATGGAAAACCTGTGTACCCTGTTTATAGGATGCATCCTGATTTTGAGTTACTGGGGTACTAATTAAAAGCTGCTGCCGCCAGCGCCAGTGATTGTATCCATGTGTTTGTGTTAGGCTGGAGTATCTCTGAACAACAACATGACGTATCGGTGACGTGAATATTCAAAATAAAACAATTTCCAAACGTTACAATAAGGCATACAGGTGGATGTATAGTAAAATGAGCTTTCAAATGCCGTGTCATTCTCCAAAATCGATACAGTATTAGCGATGCTACACCTGAAAAATACTTTAATTTGAAATGGTGTGAAATGCCAGTGTGGGGGAAACGGCTAATCGCGCGCGGACTGATGCATACCCCCGGTAGCTACAATTGCAGCACTGCTGACCGACTGTCGCTTGAAAACAAACCTTGAAATTCAAATTGGATTCAAACCACTCCTCTCTGTCCCCGTCACACAGCCATCGAAGGCGAAGGAGAGGCACTGACCACACGCGCCCACGATCATAAAGTCCAATATCCCATTACGTAGTTTTAAGATAGCTGTTCATTATTACCCAGTCAACATGGCGAAGATAACACGACAGAGATATACTGCAAAGTTTAAACTGGAAGTGATCACGTACGCGAAAGAACACGGGAACCGGGCAGCTGAGCGGCAATTTGGTCCGACAGAATGCGTAATCAGAAAATGGCGGACAGCCGAAAGTACCATCAAAGAAATGCGAAAAGTAAAGAGGGCGAACAGAGGCCCGAAGGCTCACCACCCTAACCTGGAAAAGGCGCTCATTACAGTAAATGGATTGAAAGTTTGCCCCTGTGATTTACCGTATTACGTAATTGTCATTGCAAACGCCAATCTAACAGGAAATTGTCTGCGTGTAAAAGTAAAAGGCAAATTTGAATCTGATGGGGTCAGGGATATCCGGGGAATACGGTAAGGACAGCTTGTGAGGTATCAGCTGCAATAGTTTAACACTCCAGTACATTGTGGTGAATGCTGGTAACAGTCAGGCGGGGCGGGCAGGCGGGCAAGCCATCAAAGTTTGTCGCGTTTGGGAATCGCTGTATGCAGCATGTAAAACAGTTTGTGAGTGTGGCAGGAGAAGGGTACCGTAATCACGTTTGGGAATCGCTGTATGCAGAGTGTAAAACAGTTTGCGTGTGTGGCAGGAGAAGGGTACCGTAATCACGTTTGGGAATCGCTGTATGCAGAGTGTAAAACAGTTTGCGAGTGTGGTAGGAGGAGGGTTAGATTTGGCGGGCGGGGCTCTGTCGTGTCGTGCATAGTGAATTGTTGGTGGACGGGGCTCGGTGAATTATACATATAGATTTATAATTTTTGTAATAAAAGTATCCATGTATAAGACGCACCTGGGTTTTTAGGCCTACTTCTTAAGAAAAAAAATGTGTCCTATATGCGGGTATTTACGGTATTCAGCACACTGGAAGCTAGAAATGATGACCAAGTCATGTAGGGGAGGTGTAAAAGCATCTGGAGGAGATACTGGGATAAGTTAGCTAATACCTAATCAAACAGCTAAATGGACGCGGGTCATTTCTGTAGCTTCTGTGTTCTTATGCTGGCATAAATGTTTTCAAATTAGTTGTAGCTGTTTGAAATTATACATTTTAAAATATGGATCTTTTATCCATTCATTAAGAAACCAACCTTGTTCATTTTTGGGACTGCAGCCTATCCTAGCATGTGCAACACCATGTGCACTTCAGGAACCATCTGTGTTGATGACAAGGCCCCAACTCAACTCATGCACACAATTTCTCAGTCAGGGTTGATCTGGAATCTCTTGGCAGTCTAACCCGTGTTTTTGTGGGTGTTGTAAGAAAAATGGAGCAACTTGAGGAAAATCAATATAGAAATGAAGGGAATATACAACCTTCAAATGAACAACAACCAAGCGTTGCATTCAAACCCAGAATGTTGTATGGCTCACTGCACCACTGTGTTATGTCCTCAAGTACCTTATATTTATTTATTCCTTACCAATTACAAACGTTATACCAGTGGTTCTCAAGATCAGTCCTGTGGGCAATCTATTGCGGCAGATTTAATTTCAACTAATTTCAAAATCAGTGACATTTCTTTTTAATTGATCTCATTGTTTTAATTATCTGAGCCTTCTTCCTTCTTTTAATTTTTTTTTTAATTTTAGGTTTATGTTTATCAGAAAAATCAAGAATTAGTTAAATATGGCTTAAATAATAAGAACACTAAAAAATGAATTAAATATTAAAAATCCCAAAATTCATACCCCTCTTATGTATATTAAATATTGCTTCATTAGCATAGCCAATTCATAATTTCTGGATTGATCAAGGCTGGATGCAGGTGCAATGAAAGTGCTAGTGCAGTATGGAGACAGGGGTTTACATCTGTGGATGCTAGAGGCGCTATTGCCCCGTTGAACCCACCACACAGACGTCCCAGACACACTTTAAAAGCACCAAGAAGAATTCTTTATTAATATTCTTCAATATCAGTGCCCAAAACACCGCACACTCCACAATTCTTAAATCAATAATCAATAATACAAAATACCAATCTTCCACTCCCAGCAGCTCCGTCACACTCCCACCTAACTCCGGCTTTCTTGCTGGTATTCCCAGAGTCCTTTAAATAGTTTATGACCCAGAAGTGTTCAAATGCCACATCATCCTTCTTCAAGTATCCCTGAAGTACTGCGGCTTCCGTCCTCATGACTCCGAAGTACTTCTGGGTTGTTGTACCAATAATAGTCCCCAGGTTTTTGGTGAGCTCCCCCTGGCGGGACCCACGGCATCCAACAGGGCTAATGAAACGGACTCCATGTCCCATGATGCCCTGAGGGAATCCGGGGAACCATTTCCGTCCAGGGAAGCTGCCATCTAGCATCCTGGGGGATGCAGTGCCCTGAAAAGGCTACTTTTTCTTTTTTCCTCTGTTGTCTGAAATGCCGGCCGTCCATCACACATCCAGTTGCTTCCTGTAAGGATTTTGCATGTTCTCCATGTGTCTCCTAAGATTTTTGAATTGGTGTTGCTAAATTGGCCCTTGTGCAAGTGTGTCTTTTTGCCCAGTGATTGCTGGGATAACCTAGAGCTGCCTGGTGACCCTGCTGCTGATAAAGTGTTTTAGGGGGATAGATGGATGGATTAATGATAAAAAAAACACATACAGACTAGAAAATAACATCTTACTTAATTATATAGGAGTCCAATTAAAAGTTGAAGCTGATTGGGACAAAAACCTGAAGGTATCCTCAGGACTGAATCAGGGGGCCACAGCCCACTATTGGGTACCACTAAACTTTTAGGGGTGCCAGAAAATAATTGAAAATAATAGTAAAATAGCAGCAAAATACTTAAATCACTAAACATTCCGCTACACTATGGGTATCAAACTTCCAATCCATCCATCCATTTTCCAATCCACTGAATCCGAACACAGGGTCATGGGGGTCTGCTGGAGCAAATCCCAGCCAAACACAGGGCACAAGGCAGGAACCAATCCCAGGCATGGTGCCAACCCACCGCAGGGTATCAAACTTGTATTTTTAAAGTGGACTGCTTCATCATTATTCAAAACATAAGGCACAAAATAACTGACATTTTTCTGAAAGACCCCCAGTTTCTTTAAAGTTTATTTCACATTATAGCTCCTTGCATACTTGCTCAACAAAAGTGGAGTCGGCTGTGCAAATAAAGACAGACAGGCAGGACTTCAAACCATGAGGTTTTGTGTTCAAATCCCACCACTGACACTGTGACCAGGAGCAAATCACTTCACTCGCCTGTGCTATAATTGGAAAAACAAAAAGAAATGTAACAAATTGTATCATAAATGTTGTAAGTGAGCTATGGAGTGGAAGGAGAGAAGGGTGTTTTTGAACAACACTGCAGTATACATGAGTTAGTGTGGGTGTTGCTTCACCCAGGAGCTGAAAGAGTTAGGGTTAGGATTAGGGTTAGCAGAAAGGCAGAGAGAAAAGCAAAGGAGTAAGAGGCATGTCAGAGTTGAGGCAGCTGGCTTTGCAAAAGGCAAGTGCTGCTTACTTAAGGTATCCTCTCAACCAGAACAGTAGGGGAGGCTATTCATAGTTTGCAACATTATTTCTTTTAATCTCTTCTTTACTTGCACTATTCTTACTTCTGTCCCGATTTGAACCTTGCACCATATTAAACTTCTTGATTGACTGCATTTTCTGACTTGCGTATCTTCCTTTCCTCTGCTAATGAAGAGGTCACTGCAATATATAGCTTGAATCTTTATATAGCAGGATTACATTTACGCCTGACATTAAGATATGTCTCCAGGCCGGATAGAAATTGGATGGATTCTCTACATACACACTGAATTTTTTCTTAAATGGCCTATTCATTTTGTATTATGCTTTTAAAAAATATAGTATAATAGTACTAGCAGTAAATATGCTTATGATAATAATGTTAAGTTCACCTTTTCTAAGGCTGTAGCAAAGGTACTAGAGGATAAATGTCATAGCCTTTGTAGAGGTGGGGGGGGGCTCACATATTCTCCTGGTGTAACTGGGGACTTTGGATCAGTAAAAGTTGAGAACCTCTGCCACAGAGGATCTGATAACTCATACATGCATCCATGATTCCGAGTATTTTTTAGCGTCACAGTCTGAGAGAGCTGTATCCTGTCCTAGCATCTGCAGGTTCAAAGCAGATAGTGCTCTTAGATAGGACGCCGCACACCCACGCTCATGCACTTACAAGCCCATTTAGAGCTGCCTGCCAATCTTGCTACACGTCTTTAGACGGTGGCAGGATGCCAGCTTCCCTTGACAGAAACTCTAACCCAGAAGACATACGCTGGGGAAATGAAGCCAGGGCCAAGTGCTTGGAGACAGCATCATTATCAGCTCTTTGAATCCTTTTTTGTGTAACAATTGTGTTTTAAAATGAACCTAACTTTAATGTACCGTAAAATATTCTGCCCACACTGAAAATTATAACAGAAATGGAATTACCCATTTTAGCAACACATATGCCATTACAATGATAACACCACATATGGCATCACAATGCTGCCCAAAATAAACACTTCTTGCTCATTTACTAACACTTCTTTAATAAACACTCTATTATGAATTTTAAAACCTTTTATATGTTGTGCTTTAAGGACTGCTTGTTCTCTTGTTTTTTTTTTCCTTTAATTAAAACCTTTTGATGGAGCCTAATGGTTTAAAACCCGAACATTGTAATTTCCAGGGGTGGGGAGTTGTCTGTATAAAAGCAGAATTATGCATTCTGTAAAATTAAATTTGCTGGCGACTCTGCTTAAATAGTCTTTAATGTGCCTGAACTGAATTGAAAGGAGTAGACTGATGCATGCAAAATGGTGCAGAGCTTTAAATAGCATTACCGCTTTTCTGGAGATTTTTCTAAATGCAATCAGTGTTCCTTTTAACGTTATCTTAATTACCTAAGTTAGTCATGTGGAAGGACAGGTGGAAGGACTCATTTAATGTGACACTGGTGCTACATTGCACTCTTGCTTTTTCTAACTGTTGTATGTGAACTAAACAATAAAGAAACTTCTGAAGAAATGCAGATTATGGTTTTATAAATCCTCTTTTAGGTGTGTAGAAGTGTTAATATAGGTAAGGCATCATATGCACACTACTCCTGGTGGATGAATTCTGATTACATATTGTTAGTTTTTATGTCATGTACCGCCATCTAGAGCTGGATTTCAGTTACTGACAAAATGGCTTTCGGTTCTAATTGTAAATGAAATGTCATAAAATCAGTTGCACATCAGTTGGTGGATGATTGGAGTGTTTTGAAATATGTTTTGTCGCCCAGTATGTAGTTCTACAGTAGTTTTACCGGGTCATACATAAAAGAATGACGTTACTTCATATTTTACTTCTCCTGGACCTCTCTATTTTTACTGTTTTCTCACACTCTATCTTAGACCCATCTAGCAGAGGATATTTTTAGCTGGTACAGTTGTGACAGTGCGGGTCGGCTCCTTGCTCACTCTTCGCTTTTGGGAGCCTCTTGAACCCGATACTGCCTGTACCATAACCAAGATGAACGTGGCAGATGAGGACAAAATACACCAAGCAAGGGGATAGTGGAAAGTTAAAGTGCTTTTATTAAAATAATCCACAAAACAAGTGTCCCAAATGCAGTGCTCCAAACTGTCAATAAATAAATAATCCATAAAAAAAAGAGTTCACGTTGAAGTTAAAAATCAATAAACAGAGAAATCTGTTAAAACGAGGTTAAAACAACACACTGTAGGAAACTCGCTTAAAATCTGCAAACCCTGGTGCCTTCCTTTAAAATTGACGCCTCTCCAGCTTATCCTATTCGGACCTCACAGCCCGGAGAGACTTTGACCAGCAGATGCAAACACCCATCTTGTCCGACGCGTGTTCCCCACTGCCAATCCCATGGCGTCCACTGAGCTATGCTCTGCCTGAAACATTGCCAATCCAGGCTCCACCCGGTGCGGGTGCTCTGCACTTCCACCGCTGTCAATGGCTCAACCCGGCGAAAGTACCCCTGAGCATTATGGTTGCTCCTGCTCCCAGAACGCTCAACAGGAGTGATCCACAGCCCCCTCCCAACTAATGACCACTCTCTCCTCCTTGAGGCTCTACTCCGGTCCACCTGCTTCCACTCTGTTCACCAGCTTGTTTTCTCTCTCTTTTCTCCTGCCTGCTTCTCCCATCCTTTAACCTCCCTTCTCTTTACTTGTCTCTTTTCTTCTTCCTTTTATTTTGATCTTGCGCTCCCCTTTATAGGCTGGGGAGTGGTTGCAGGTGAAATTGCCTGATTGCCAGCCCGGGATGATAATAAGATGAGCCAACACACAGACCACACTGACCACTTCACACCAACCCGGAGATGGGGCGTCTTCCCAGCAGATCGCTTGCACCTACACCACACCCCAGCACGAGCTTGTTGATTATTTATTTATTAAAACAGCCACTCTTTTTGAGCTGTGGACCTGTTACACCACAGCCGTCCATCATTAACAAAGTTGGCCTCTAGCTGTAAAGTCCCTAGCTCTCTTTTTGTTGGCTCCAGGAAATCATCTTCCTATATTTTTTTCTTCTTGGGCACTTAGCTTTGCAGGATGAACAAGTTACTCCGCCCTATATCAAGAAATCGTTATCCATTAGGGCCATGTCACATCACACGACCTTCTCTAGCAACTTTCAGTGGCATAGACGTAGCGAGTCTTGAGCCAGTCATAACTTCTCATGTTCCAGCCAGTCATGTATGACATATCCAGTGATTCAGTCCAACCAGTCTGTGACTCATTTGATTTTAAGTCATTGGGGTGGGCACTATGTATACGAAAGCTCAGAAGGAAGTACCTGGCCTATAGTGCAGCTGCAAGGAAAAAGGAACATGGGTGTCTGGATGAGATAAAAAGAAGACACACTCATCTGTCTGATATTGCGTGTTTTACATACCATGACAGAATGGGGAAAAACAGAAAAAACGGCAGAGATTACTGCTGAAATTGCCTTCCCGTAAAGCCTTTGCTAGGTGAAAAAGCTCCGTCAGACAGCCGGTTATTATTGACTGTCAGAAAAAGGTGTGAGCTTCCAATAATCTTGAAATGTGAACCTTTAGTCATCCGTGCAGCTAATCGGACCAACCCTGATATACTTTGTTGTGAAATCTGACATTCCACGGTTACAAGATCAGCAATGTCAGTAGTCCAGTCTGACTTGTACTCCAACTAGTAGTTGTGTAAGGTGACATTGGCTTTATCAAACATGTAGGCAGTTCTATGTCCACGGTCGGTGACATCAGAAGCCCTTACATATTTTCTTTCAGTTTATTATTTTGGTCAGTTGTGGGCCACCAGTCTCTTTCTTGGCTACTTAAGTTCTGTAAAGTGTTATCCCTTATCTAGATTTGTTAATGGGGTGTTTTTCTCTTATTTTTATTCAGTATTTTAGTAAAATAATAATTTTAATTTATGTATTGATTATATTTAATGGGCGGCACGGTGGCGCAGTGGGTAGCGCTGCTGCCTCGCAGTTAGGAGACCCGGGTTCGCTTCCCGGGTCCTCTCTGCATGGAGTTTGCATGTTCTCCCCATGTCTGCGTGGGTTTCCTCCGGGCGCTCCGGTTTCCTCCCACAGTCCAAAGACATGCAGGTTAGGTGGATTGGCGATTCTAAATTGGCCCTAGTGTGTGTTTGGTGTGTTTGTGTGTGTCCTGTGGTGGTTTGGCACCCTGCCCAGGATTGGTTCCTGCCTTGTGCCCTGTGTTGGCTGGGATTGGCTCCAGCAGACCCCCGTGACCCTGTGTTCGGATTCAGCGGGTTGGAAAATGGATGGATGGATGGATTATATTTAATACAAATTTGATCCCAGATTTATTCATTTATTAAAATCTGTGTCACTTATTTGATTTCAAAAACATAGCAATGAACTAATTCTCAGTGTGGTGAAAATGATCATGTAGGTGATATGGTTGAGATATTGGGAAGACATCAATTAGCTATTAGCTAAACTATTGAGTTGAATGGCCTGTAGCATTGAGAAGAACCCCCCCCCCATCCCCCCTGTAGGCCTCTTTGTCAAACTTGCATCTGGCGGAAGATATGGTGGAACAAGTTCTGCCATATTCTGAAACAGCTTCTACCCCATTGACTCTCCAGACTCTGAACTTTGTGCTCCTGACCTCACATCTGCTTCTAGTAGATTATTTAGTACATTTGTTACACTTGTTACTACTGTTATTTTATATTATTAGTTAGCCTGATAGTTATTAGCCTGATATTATTTATGTATTTATTGTTCTCTAGTTCCAATTATTACTATTTACTTACCTTTTATTTATATTATATTATATTATATTATATTATATTATATTATATTATATTATATTATATTATATTATATTATATTATATTATATTATAGCATGGGTGGCATGGTGGCGCAGTGGTAGCGCTGCTACCTCACAGTTAGGAGACCTGGGTTTCGCTTCCCAGGTCCTCCCTGCGTGGAGTTTGCATGTTCTCCCCGTGTCTGCGTGGGTTTCCTCTGGGTGCTCCGGTTTCCTCCCACAGTCCAAAGACATGCAGGTTAGGTGGACTGGCGCTTCTAAATTGGCCCTAGTGTGTGCTTGGTGTGTGTTTGTGTGTGTCCTGCGGTGGGTTGGCACCCTGCCCGGGATTGATTCCTGCCTTGTGCCCTGTGTTGGCTGGGATTGGCTCCAGCAGACCCCCATGACCCTGTGTTCGGATTCAGCGGGTTGGAAAATGGATGGATGGCTATTACAGCATAGTTCTTCACCTGTCCTGCACCTGCCTCGTGTTTAATTTCATTGTGTCTCATATCTTTTTGATTGAAGTAAAGGAGTGGTTGACTTGAGAAAAATGTACTGTATATTGTGAGTGAGCTGGTATAAGGCACACTTTGTGTGGTATAAGGCACACTTTGTCCTCTCTAATATTTTTTAAAGGAAGACGTCCCACTACTGGCGTTCTTCAAAATTTTCTTTTTGAAGACCACCAAATCAAAAGGGGTAAACTTTTCAGATGTTACCGTAACTTTGTCAACTTTCTGTCAGTGCCTCATATTTTCCTTTTTACTGGAGAATGCTGGCTGGTTGTCACTTTACAGATAAACTCTGATTTATTGCTTGGGATTTCCATTCTTTTGAGTGGTTATGCCACCATTCCGAAAAAAAAACAAAAAAAAAAACAATTGAAACCAATAGTACACCATGCTTTGGTTTTCAATAAGATGTTTCTAAGTATCTTCACCCCACCATAAATAAATAAATAAATAAATAAATAATTCATAAATAAATAAATAAAAGAGATTGGATTGCTGTTTTTGCAGTTGCATGTAAATACACAAAATGAGCACTGTAAAGAGAATGGTTCAGTAACATCCTCGCTTCCAACTCCTTCTAATTTCACACTTGATTGCTTCCGGTTAAAATAGTTCTAAAAACGGAGCTAATCCTTGCAATTCAGAGCTGTGTAACAAGAAAGAAAGAACAAGACGAAAGCTTTTGTCAGTGTATAAGCTATCCACTTCTTCATTGCTCCCCCATGCCTGTTCTTTAAGAGCTGGGTATGCTGTCTCAGAGCTGCAGTTGTCAATTTGTTTTCATTTTGTGTTAGTGTACTTGAGTGCTTTACATGTTAGGATGCAAAAATACCTACGTGTACAGTTGTGCCTACCATACATGGCCAACGCATTTGTTGGTAGTATATGCAAGAGAAAACGAACTCACCTCATCTTTCAAATGTTTGTGTGAAGATATCCACTAGCTGCTTGCCTGTGGATTCCATAGTAAACCATAATTAGTGATGGTGTACTAAGGGTGACTACTTTACTGTGAAGAGTAGAGTACCTGACTGATACCAGAAATGCTGGGTACACTAGGAAGCTGGGTTTGACTGATGGTAACATTATATTGGATATATAATTGGGCAGTGTGTGAAGTACTGCCTGGTAGTTGAGGGTCCCATTGCTGTTCCAATGTTAGCTGAACATTGGTATCTTACTCTGTTACTATGAAACACAGAATAAGTGAACTATGCAGAATACAGAAACAAATCACATCATACACAGATATATAATCTGCAAATTAAAACAGTGCCACCTTGTACTTCTGCGCATCATCCTGAATTCCTTCCACTTTTCATGAGACGCACAGTATGCGTTTAGATGCTGTGTGTGCAATGTTAAAAATGGCTCTTTTATCATTCAGATTAAGCTAATTGTGTGAAACTGATCAATGCACTAACCTTCTACAGACAAACATTGCATTTCTCATTAGTTAAGGGTACAGAAGGCAGAAGGATGGAATTTCAAAAGTTTATAATGTGAACAGAGTTATCCGAAATGTCAAACTATGGAGACACCTTATCTCATATTTATTATGGAGTTGTTAGTACTAACTTTGTTTTTTTTTAACTTGTCATGGAGTCATTCTACCTTTGATTGGTGGTGTCTCTATATTCTGACATTTCAGATAACTGATATCAGCAGGTGCTAGTTATATACACGATAAATTTGACTGTCCAAGTTGTACGGTGACGTAGGGTACTCTATAGGGTATAACTGGTTATACATGTATATAGGTCAGTTTATAAAGCTTTGGGTGTATCCTTTCAAAGATAGATAGATAGATAGATAGATAGATAGATAGATAGATAGATAGATAGATAGATAGATAGATAGATAGATAGATAGATAGATAGATAGATAGATAGATAGATAGATAGATAGATAGATAGATAGATAGATAGATAGATAGATACTTTATTAATCCCAAGGGAAAATTCACATACTCCAGCAGCAGCATACTGAAAAAAAACAATAAATTAAAGAGTGATAAAGATGCAGGTGTAACAGACAATAACTTTGTATAATGTTAACGTTTACCCCCCAATCCCCCCAAACGCGGGGGGAACTGAAGAATCGCATAGTGTGGGGGAGGAATGATCTCCTTATTCTGTCAGTGGAGCAGGACGGTGACAGCAGTCTATTGCTGAAGCTGCTCCTCTGTCTGGAGATGATACTGTTCAGTGGATGCAGTGGATTCTCCATGATTGACAGCAGCCTGGTCAACGCCCGTCGCTCTGCCACGGATGTCAAACTGTCCAACTCCGTGCCTACAATAGAGCCTGTCTTCCTCACCAGTTTGTCCAGGCGTGAGGCGTCTCTCTTCTTTATGCTGCCTCCCCAGCACACCACCGCGTAGAAGAGGGTGCTCGCCACAACCATCTGGTAGAACATCTGCAGCATCTTATTGCAGATGTTGAAGGACGCCAGCCTTCTAAAGAAGTATAGTCGGCTCTGCCCTGTCTTGCACAGAGCATCAGTATTAGCAGTCCAGTCCAATTTATCATCCAGTTGCACTCCCAGGTATTTATAGGTCTGCACCCTCTGGCACACAGTCACCTCTGATAATCACGGGGTCCACGAGGGGCCTGGGCTTCCTAAAATCCACCACCAGCTCCTTGGTTTTGCTGGTGTTCAGTTGTAGGTGGTTTGAGTCACACCATTTAACAAGTCCTTGATTAGGTTCCTATACTCCTCCTCCTGCCCACTTCTGATGCAGCCTACGATAGCAGTGTCGTCAGCAAACTTTTGCACGTGGCAGGACTCTGAGTTGTATTGGAAGTCCAATGTATATAGGCTGAACAGGACCGGAGAAAGTACAGTCCCCTGCGGCGCTCCTGTGTTGCTGATCACAATGTCAGACCTGCAGTTCCCAGGACGCACATACTGAGGTCTGTCTGTAAGATAGTCCACAATCCATGCCACCAGGTATGAATCTACTCCCATCTCTGTCAGCTTGTCACTAAGGAGCAGAGGTTGGATGGTGTTGGAGGCGCTAGAGAAGTCCAGAAACATAATTCTTACTGCACCACTGCCTCTGTCCAAGTGGGAGAGGGATAGCATATGATGTGTAGCATATAGATGATGGCATCCTCCGCTCCCACCTTCTCCTGGTATGCAAATTGCAGAGGGTCGAGGGTGTGGTGGACCTGTGGCCTCAGGTGGTGAAGCAGCAGCCGCTCCATGGTCTTCATCACATGTGATTTTTTTCAGCCATTTTCTTAGTAACGTCACCACCATCCCTGTAGTAAAAATCACCAATGCCCTCTGGTGCTGCACATTGACCATGTTTACGTCAAAAAATTGCAATTTGAAGATCTGACCATTTTTGTCTCTACTTCCTTGATCTACAAGTTAATCTGTCTTTCAGACCCACCTATTCTTATTGGTATGAAGACAGCAACTTCTGTGCAACAGTAGGCATAATGTAGAAATGGACACCATTTCATCACAGGGAATTCATAACCCGTGGTCATAATGATGCAAATTAGAGATGCAAGTTGACATGAGTGTCCCTGGAGTATTAGACTGTGAGAAACTGAATTTCTGCAAGAAAATCAAAAACAAGATGAAAACGCAATATGCAGTAGAGGGAACTCAAGTCTGTTAGGAAACTTAGGATATGGCAATGTGACCACACTGGGTTATTTTTAAACACGTGCGATAGAAACAACAAAGCTGTGATGCACTTTATTTAATGCTGTTTTCTTGTTTATTATTTAAAATGCAATGGATAATAGGTTGCCTCACATATTCAAGCAGCATATATGAATGTAACACTCCTTGCTATGTCTAAATCATAGGAAAAATCCCCTTCTCATAATATGACTGGCTAACAAAAGTCCCCTGAGCACCAAAGTGTTTGAGCTGTTCTTCTCATTTTAAAAGGGCTTTAGGCTGTTTGGACCTCATCTTTAATGGCGAGTCTGCATGCTTTGCCACCAAGATGCCTGTGTCAGTCAATCAGTCTTTATTTTTATAAACTCCTGTCTAACAACATGTCAGCCTGCAGTAAATCAAACAAAACTAACTGTAACCCGGACTGTAATGCCAAATCACCGAAAGCTAATTTTTGCACTCTGCTCTTCAATTTTCTTTCAAAATTGATGAAGGCTTTACTTTGTTAAAAGATTAAATAAAAAAAAAGATTGCTGTTATTTGTGATTAACCATTTTGAAAAAAAGCCTTTTGAATCTGTTTTAGGAGTAAGAATTCTGTGAACTTTGTGCTTTCCTTTTTAGTTGTTATTTTCTCTAATTGTGAATTTCATTCTTTTTCTGCCCTTCCACCCACCATCTTCTGGAACATCTACTGTTGTGTCTGTAATGCTTTGAAAATTGGACTATTTACAGGTAAGCCACAAAACTCTTATTGTTAATTTAAAGCAATTATGAAATATATTCAGAAGAGAATCTTTTTGTCATGTCTTGCCCCAGATGACAGATACAAAGCCAGCATCATATAAAGTGCTCATTTATTTTCAGATCTTTTCAAAATACGTATGACCATTTTATAGTAAACTAATCTCTGACACGTAATGATGTACCCTAGGAAAATTTTTTTGGTGTCATCTACTGTGCCAATATTAAATGTTCTTGTATATTTTATAATATAAGTGACACAATGGTTCCTCAGAACTCAAGGGATTGTGGTTTAATTCCAAGCTCAGAAGTTGTACTGCTTCCCACGTTGATGTGGCATAGAAGGCAGAAGATGTTTTGAATCCATTTCTTAGGGCATATTTAGCATATGGTCACATGGCCACATAATTAAGCATATTTATTTCATTTTGCATAATTATAACAATGGGGAAGAATTTTACTGTGTGACTACAAATTGTCTGTTTCCAAATTATCCTTGAAATCTTTTTATCTGTCTGGTCCACTTCATGACTCTAATGTTGGCCTCTTTGTTCAGCCAGTTGATTACCTTTCAATTTCCTTTATTTGGTGTCTTATCCAATTATGTTAATGATGTGACTTTCTTTATTAAGCATTTTGAGAGGTCTTCAGTAAGAGGCCTTATTAAATATAAAATGATTGATTGATTGATTGATCAGCATCATGGTAATTTGACGTTTAGCATTGTGGCTCACATTTCTAGGGTGAGGGATTTAAATTTTGGAAGCTTCTGCTTTCCTTGCACATCTCAAAGAACATTAGTGCTTCATGTGTATGTATGAACAGTGATAGACTGCTCTGTTATGGAACGTCAGTTAGAAGAATGAATAACTCACTAGATGGATGGAAAGATTATTGATTGATTAATTGAAGGTTCTTTCATACAAAGTATATCAAATCAAAAAATCTAATCAAAAAAACTTCTGTGAGAGCCCAATTTATTCCACTGTATTCAAACTTTGTACTTCTGATATGCTTACTGCCAGTCATACAATAGTTCATTGTCCAGCACTGTGATTATATTGGGACTGGACTTCCTTACTAAGCACAGTTATATTTGGTATCTATATGGCTACTGTGGGAGAGAGTGAAGGAGCCTTTTATAATTTATTATTAGAATCACTTTTAGTTCAAATGATGGTGTTTTGGTAAAACCCATGAAACCTCACTTTATGTGCAATTGTTCAAGTTGGGCACTTTACATCAGATCCTTAATATTAATAGCATGGTCAGTAACCTAATGTGCTTAGGTTGGCCACAAAGTGGGATCTAGACCAGTGGTTGGTGTAGTACCTTACACACATTTTGCCATTTGTAAAGGGACTTGCTTAGTGCCAGTCAAAGAGAGCAGTCCCATAGAGTGTACTCCTGCTTCTTCGTCAAGTAGACATCTCTCTTTCTATACAAAAACAAAGCATTGGGCAGCTGTGGGCTACTTTTTGAGCTGCCACGATAAACAAGAATGCATTAAAGTACATAACTTAATTTTATTTAACAGAAAAAAAATCAGTGTTCCTGATATTCTCCTTAACCCTATTTCCATACCACTTGTTAAGTTCTTCCTTTGGAAAATCATAACTGAATAGATTTCTCCTTCTTTTATTATCGTCTTTATCTAAACATGGAGTGCTCTCCTTTCAAATGTCTGCAGAGTCCCAGTTAACTAATTGTCAGTCTATTACTGCCTTTCAAATCATTCCCTCTATTAACATTGCAAGTTATTCTGTTACTTGGGGTAATAAAATTTAAAATCACATTCCTTTGTAAATTTGTTTAAACCACAAAGTCCAAACCTGGGTTCAAATGAGATGAATAAAAGCATACATTTTAATAAGGATAGGATCATCACTGTAGGTAACTAGACTGTTGGAACTGACATTACAAGCTTCCATTTTGTAGTCCAACTCCATAGTGACTAGATGCCAAAGAGTTATTTAGTTACTTTTTGTTGCCTGGGGTCCAAATTTGGGTAAGCCATTTGGAAAGTAAATACAGTAATTTCCACCTGACTGGACACTAAATTAGCCAATGAAATGTACAGGTAATACAAACCCTAGATAATATTTTAAAAAACAGCCTGCAGCAAATACCATGCACTTAGGTAATAAGGAGTATTGCTGACATCATTAGTTGTATGGATATGCTGTTTGGATTTTACATGACCACACTACAGTAGATGCTACCAGTGAGCGGTCTGCCACTGTAATAAATAAAGAAAACACAACAGTTAGATGAATTAATTAGACACCTGCTCAAAGCACGTAAGCAATAAGGATTCAGAAATGGAAGGGAGGAGACAGCAGAATTAAGGAGGAAGGCAGAGCAAAATGGAAGTAATGACAAGAGAAAATACGCAGCCAACAAGGTAAATACTGGACCAAGGCCAACCGTGACATTTCATAGTTAACTGTTGCAAGAAATCACACTTTTTCATATAAAAATGAGCAAAATACTAGGTTTTTGTTTCTCTTCGGACCAGAAAAGTTCACAATATGCAGAAGAGTAGGAAAATCAGAAATTGTAGCAGTAAATGTTTAATCAGGAGCCTTTGTTTCTTAAACAAAATAACTTTCTTATTAGCAATTTGACAAAAAATATTTTATTTTTACATAAGGCACAGATTAAGTGTGTTCTCAGTCTCCTGACTATAAACAGAACTGATGCTTTAGCATCGTGGCTTACATATCTGGTCAACATTAAACACGAGGCAGGTACTCACACTGGAGTGGTCATCGGTCCATGGCAGACCACACTCATTCACACACTCCCATCTGGCCAATTAAGTGACACTAGTTAATCCTGCAGATACATCATTAGAATGATGAAATATAACCAGAAGAAAATGCTCATAAAGCCTCCATAGATGGTGCCTAACTCCTGATTCACATCTGTTGGGACTGTGAAGCTGCCACAGGCTATGTTCTATATACCAAGTTTTGGACGAACATCACAAATATGTAGAAGAGAGAACAAGTGAGTTTCTTAGTAGAGTGACATTTTTAGAGGCATGCACACTTACCCCAAGGACGTTCTTGTGGGCTTAGTTATTTTCTTGGAATAACAAACTAGTTGTGTCCTCCTTACCTTTATGGAGGCATTCCCAAACATCCAAGATTGGCCAGGTAATACTCACAATGTCAGTCACGAAACACCCTATGAGTCAGATAACCCTCCCACAACCCTAATCTTAACCATAGTATAACAGGGCATGTGATTGGTGATTTGTGACTTACCTTAAGGGAGTTTCGTGATGCTAGGTCATTACGTGACTGACCTCGTAGGTACTGCGGTCTGCAGTTACACTCTTTTGAAACATTTAGCTGCACTTCTTTCACTGCCTTCATCAGCAACAGAAAAAAATATTGTAAGAGAAGTTGATAGTCCAACTCAAAAGGATTACACCACAATGGAGGAATTTTGCATTCTCTTCTTTTTACATATCTCCACTAAACTTCAAAAATGATTGGCCATTTACTGTTGCTTGAGTCTATTGAGTAGTTTTAATATGACTTTTTCTTGAGATATGATATATATACTGTATATTTTCACGTATAAATCGGGTATTGAAACCCGAAAAATCGATCATAAAATCAGACCCCGACTCATACGCCCATTAAAAAATGCGACACATTTTTTTTTTTACATCTTCTTGCCTCCTCCAATCTTGCATCAGTTTCTTAGACGCATTGAATTTTGTTGCAGCAGCACAGTTACCAATTTCCTTCGCTACTTCAACGATGTTTAATTTAAAACCAGCTTCATATTTTCTTCTTATCAAATACTCCATTGTAGATAAGGGATGTTCTTATGATAAAGGTGTATGAGGGTGTGAGATACAGAAAACACAAATCAGTGCAAACATTGCTTTGGAATAGTTTGGGTATTACCGTGTGGTCACGTAGGCACAATAGAGAGAGGGGTTAGGAGCACACGCTGATACAGCACATTGCCGCACCCACATAGAAAAAAAAAGCAGTGTGCTCCATGGTTACCCTCTGAGGTGGGCGTTAGCATATCATAATCTCTTGGACCAATAGCATGAGCTTTCCGAATTCAACTTATACGACCGACATTATAGAATACCAGAAATTATACGGTAAAATCAAGTCCAGACTTATCCGCGGGAGAATTTATCTGCAAGTATATACAGTAGTCAACAAATAAGTAATCCAGTTGATGAAATGATTAATTATTTTTTACATTATGACTGCAAAATTCAGAAAAAAAAGCTGATAGAAGAAGGAGGAAACTGGAAACGATGAAAACAACAGCGTCGAGCTGATAGTTAGACGTCAATCCAAAGAAACATTCATTCTTTTTGCAGTTTCTGTGTTAAGGACATGCTGGGCATAGAGAACAGAGTACGACTGGGTATTGGAGCAGATTGCATAACTGTTCATCTACTCTAAAACTGTCTCATCTATGGAATGCTGGGGAAAATGCAAATAACAGCTAATGCATTATCTAAAAGTTTTATTACTCTGATAAATCTTAGAATGTAGATGCTTTTCTGACATTTCCTAATATTAAAGTGACTAGATCAAGTGAAGAACTGCCAACTGAATGGCTACTTTATTTCAGTGCATTGTGTCTGTTGGTTACACTTCTGGGCTGCTACAGTTGCTTCTGCCTGCTTATATAGCAATATAGTTTTGGAGCAATTATTGCCACAAATGTTTCTGTAGTAAGTAAAGATTGATGGAAGGTTGTTACAGTGTAGCATTGAGATCACCTCTAAGAAAATACACTGCACTATTGGTTGAGTGGGAAATAATAGGCTAAATGGTTTGTTTTAGTTTTATTAATAAAACTAATTATAACATTATTAATAATTCAGAAATCACTTACAGTGGATATTGATTTACTTTCATCACATTCACTGCTTTGCTGTTTTCTTTTTCCTGTGTAATGCAAGCACATGAATAAAGCAGTCAAGACTGTCTTATGAAGTCTTTTATCATGCTGTGAAATTGCAAATGTGTAATGGTGGCCAGAGCAACTCTGTGTGCAGGTGAGCCCCAGGAAGTAGTGTGCAGTAGGTGCCATCATTCATGCATCTCTCAGAAGAGCCACACTAACAGAGTGGTGAACTACAGCATTTGTAACACCTCCACTACCTTGTGCACTTGCTATTTTTAATGATCAACTGCTGGAAATGCTGTTTTGCACATGTATTCCTCCAGTTTGCCTTTGTTCACAGATCAGACTACCACTACACTGTTACCTACTGTAGCGCTGACAGCTCCGATTGACACAATGATCCATTTGTTTTCAATCCTACATAATCCAGTTCATGCTTATCAGGAGCTAGAGTTTGTCTTGGCAGTGCGGGCAACAACAGAGGTACTAACTCTGGATAGGGCACCGTGTTCACAAAGAGCCAATTTAAAATCACCAATTAATCTATTATGCATTTTTTGGAATATGGAAAGAAATCCAGAGAGTCCAGACACAACAATAATGACACAAGGAGACAGTGCAAACTCTACACAAATAGTGGCCAGCACAAGATCAGGCTTAGAATCCTCAAGCTGTGAGGCAGTTCCACTGAAGCCCAATGCTCCCCATGATATGATGTATGGAGACTAGAAATAAATACATTAAAAAAACCAAAAACAATTATAATGTTTACTATTAAATATATTACTAATAAGGAGAATTATAATGTATGTAGTAACTATAAAAAAATATGTTGTACAACATTGAATCATGGTGAATTAAATTTTTTTTGAGACACCGATCAACAGAAAAAGTCTTTTTAATCTCAAGGAGAAAAGAGATTTCTGAAAAATGGTCTAAATTAATTACAAATATGAAACACTTAATTGTGTAAGTGTTCACCCCCTTTACTATGGCCCACCTAAATCTTCACTGGTGAAGCCAAAAGGTTTTAGAATTCACATAAGTAGTTGAGTAGAGGTCATCTGTCTGGGGTTTATTTTAACTGTAGTATAAATGCACCTTATCTGGAAGGTCCAACTTCTGTTGAGTTAATGTCAAGGCCTAACCTACAAAATGGAGACCAAAGAATATACCAAGGAACTCCCAAGTGATTGAAAAGCACAAGTCAGAGGATGGAGTCCAGATAAATCAACCTTTAAGAAATGGAAAAAGTATTGCTCAGCTGAAAATTTGCTTAGAGAAGGCCGTCCACAGCAACTGCGTGTTCAACTATGACGTTCGACTAAAGGCAACTGTGAGAACTCTGAATGAGTTACAAGCTACTGTGGCTGAGATTGTAGCAACTGTGCATACAACAGCAGTTGCCCTGGTGCTTCACTGTTCACATCTTTATGGGAAGGTGGCAAAGAAAAAGCTACTGTTAAGAAAAAAACACACACATGAAATTTCGGCTAGATGTGAGACTTTAAAGTCAGCTGGGAGAAGAGTGTATAGGTTGATGAGGCCTGAAATGAGGCCGCACATTATCAGAAACACACCTTCCCCACCGTGAGGCATAGTGGTAGGATTATCATGCTGTGGGGTTGCTTATCTGCAGCAGGCATTGGAGGGCTTTTGAGGATAGAGAGTAAAATGAATGTAGCAAAATCCCATGTGGCCTGCAAAACAGTTTTTTGCAAAAAATAAATTACCCCAAATAGAAAGCCAAAACTACATAGGAATGGCTTAAAACAAGAATGTCAATGTCTTGAAGTGGCTGAGTCAAAGTCCAGATCTCAATCCAATTGAGAATTTGAGACTGAAGTTGAAAAAGGCTGTTCGATCATGATTCCTGTGCAACTCTACAGAGTTTGATCAGTTCTGCAAATAAGAATTAGGAAAAACTGCAGTGTCCAGATGTGCAAAGCTGATAGAGAAAGACCTGTGAGATAGAGATAGATTCAAAGCTGGAATTGCATCTACTGAGGTACATCTACTAAATACTGTCTTGAGGGGGGTGATACTTATGCAATCAATTATTTTATTACTTTGCAGAGATGTGTTTTCACTTTGAAATTAAAGAGTTGTTTTCTGTTGATCAGTGTCAAAAAAAGCCAAATTAAATCCACTGTGATTCAATGTTGTATAACAAGAAAATGGGAGAACTTCCAAGGCAGTGAATACTTTCAACTGGCACTGGATTGAGTTTGAGAACCCATTCAGTCCTCCTTAATCCAGTTCAAGGGTTGTGTGGGGAAGGAATTTAACCCAAAGAGGGTGCCAGTCCTTCACTGTGCCCACTAACACACATATCCACACTTACACTCTGACAGCGTCAATTTAGAGTTGAAGACTTTTATCACAGAAAGGGTTACGGCAATCTATAACAAATTTTGAAGATGGATATTTCAAAAGGAGATGCTGAAAGATTTTAAAAGTATTGGGATAATAAATCAAAATGGGAGACTGACTGGTCTCTTCATTTACAAAATATGTTATGTGCCTTTTATGAATGGAGAGAGATGGATTTTTATGTACTGTATACGTGATGCATGACTGCATCTTGTGTTTAGTATAATCTAGAGGTCATGCAGATGATCAGTGCAATATCCAGCACCACAACTCATCACAAGTAATTCACTTATCTCTTATACTACTGATATATCAAACAGAGCAGGGCCGCAGTTCACAATTAAGGCATCTTAGCCAGGCAGAGCCAACTGTCTGGAGATCTAAAAATGTCAGTTTAGTTAACGAATGGCTCCAAAACTCAATGGCATTAAACTCTCCAAACTTTTTGTTAAACTGTCCTGAACTAAAACAGTTATTGTGCCAATAATGAGTGTATGTTGAGATAAGCCTACATTCAAATTTTTAGGTACTCACTCACTGCCAGAAAAAGTGTTCAGAAATCTCCAAACTGCCTGAGAGATTTTTTTTTATTCTCTTTCTTTTATTGATAATGCGATAAACCCCATTAAGACATTGCCAGCTGCAAAACGGAAGCACTAACGAGGAAGCGACTTGTCACTGTGAAGCTTTAACACATCCCTAATTGCTATCTTGCATTTACTGCTTTCACATTTCATTGCACTGATTGCAGCTTACATTAAGAAGAAAGTCTTCCGCTTCTGTGTGGTGTCTTGTTGTGGTGCCGCATATGCATGCTTCATGGAGGAAGGTGCACAATGGTCGAGCGGAAAACAAATCAACTTAATTCAATGAGATGAAGGTGAAGTGCAGCATGTAGCAGCCGTGTGGGACACTTCACAGTCAGAAGAATGTGACACCATGGTTGTTGGCCTTGAGCAGCACCTGAGGCTGATAAGGATAGAATACCTCAGTGTCATCACTCCTGGTCGAGTGCTGGCAGCTGTGTTTTCCTTGTGTTCTCCCCTCATAGTTATAGCTCTGTTCTAACTGCTATTATATTTATATCGTGTTGATCACATAGGACTTTTTAGATAGAAATTTCAAGGTCATACACTTTTCTAATCAATCAGTATTCAGTTCTTATAGCACCATTCATAGGAAACACTATCAACATGCTCATTAGAAGGCAAACCAAAATACAATTCAAAGTAACAAGTCAGAGTAGAGGAAAAGAATTATTCAACAAATTATAAATTAAAAAAAAACAAAGGTTGAATATTCTCCAGAAGTAAATATGAAGCGATGAGAGTACAGTGGTGTCATCTGACAGCCTGAGGTGAAAATATAGTGGAGTCTCATCAGAAAAAGAGCAGGACTGCATTTTGGAAGTGGAACTTTACATATGGAATATTTGTTCATGTTTCCTTTAATTTGTTGTCATTTTTTAACCCACTCAATTTCAATTCAGGGTCCTGGGGGCAACAAAGCCTATCCTGGCAGCCATATTCCAAAAAATGACAACTTGTATCTTCTTATGCTACAGTACTGTTGCATTTTGAATTAAAAAAGGCATCATCTATGGATGAGGCAGCAGTCAATAGCACAACACATTCACTCATCAGTACTGGGCCAAATACAATTTCCAGTTATCTCAACTTATGTTGGCTTGGAGTACCCATAGGAAGACCCACACAAACATGGCAAGCATAGTTACGCTCCTACTGAGAGTAACTGGACCACCCAAAACCTAAGTCAGGTCTTGAAAATTCTGTTGACTCAGCAGATTTCTTTCAAATGAATAATGCCGAGCACATCAAGGTTAAAGGTTGCTTTATTTAGTCATGTTTACACAAGAAAACATGAAATTTGCCTTCTCAGTTGCATCTAATAACAAGACAGAAAGAAATAAAACAAAACAAGACAAGACAGGTTAAGGCAAGGCAGTTTGAAAATGCACATTTACACAAAATATTTATACATCAGAGGGAACTGGTGGAAATTAAAGGGGAGTACATTTAAAACGGCAACTAAAAAAACACTTTTTCATACTAAGTTTGTTGGACTCTTAACAACAACAACAACAACATTTATTTATATAGCACATTTTCATACAAAAAGTAGCTCAAAGTGCTTTACATAATGAAGAGAAGAAAAATAAAAGACAAAATAAGAAATTAAAATAAGACAACATTAATTAACATAGAAAGGAGTAAGGTCCGATGGCCAGGGTGGACAGAAAAAACAAAAAAAAACTCCAGAAGGCTGGAGAAAAAAATAAAATCTGTAGGGGTTCCAGGCCACGAGACCGCCCAGTCCCCTTTGGGCATTCTACCTAACATAAATGAAATAGTCCTCTTTGTAGTTTGGGTTTTTCACGGAGTCACTTGATGCTGATGGTCATACAGACTTCTGGCTTTTAATCCATCCATCATTGTTGGAACATCATGGTGCTTTGGGTAGATGGTGGTGGCGCACGCCACCACCAACAGGACACCGGAAAAGGAAACAGAAGAGAGAGTAGGGGTTAGTACAGATTTTGAATGAATAGTTATTATAATGAATTAGATATACAGAGTATCAGGATTAAATTACAGTGAAGTTATGAGAAGGCCATGTTAAAGTAATGTGTTTTCAGTAGTTTTTTAAAGTGCTCCACTGTATTAGCCTGGCGAATTCCTACTGGCAGGCTATTCCAGATTTTAGGTGCATAACAGCAGAAGGCCGCCTCACCACTTCTTTTAAGTTTTGCTCTTGGAATTCTAAGGAGACACTCAGTTGAGGATCTGAGGTTACGATTTGGAATATAAGGTGTCAGACATTCCGATATATAAGCCGGGGCGAGATTATTTAAAGCTTTATAAACCATAAGCAGAATTTTAAAGTCAATTCTGAATGACACAGGTAACCAGTGTAGTGACATCAAAACTGGAGAAATGTGTTCGGATTTTCTTTTCCTGGTAAGGATTCTAGCAGCTGCATTCTGTACTAGTTGCAAACGATTGATGTCTTTTTTGGGTAGTCCTGAGAGGAGTGCGTTACAGTAATCTAGCCGACTGAAAACAAACGCATGAACTAATTTCTCTGCATCTTTCGATGATATAAGAGGTCTAACTTTTGCTATGTTTCTTAGGTGAAAAAATGCTGTCCTAGTGATCTGATTAATATGCGATTTAAAATTCAGATTACAATCAATGGTTACCCCTAAGCTTTTTACCTCCGATTTGACTTTTAATCCTAATGCATCCAGTTTATTTCTAATAGCCTCATTGTATCCATTATTGCCAATCACTAAGATTTCGGTTTTTTCTTTATTTAATTTGAGAAAGTTACTATTCATCCATTCTGAGATACAAGTTAGACATTGTATTAGCGAATCAAAAGATTTGGGGTCATCAGGTGCTATTGATAAATACAGCTGTGTGTCATCAGCATAGCTGTGGTAGCTCACGTTGTGCCCTGAGATAATCTGACCTAATGGAAGCATGTAGATTGAGAAGAGCAGTGGACCCAGGATAGAGCCTTGTGGAACACCATATAGAATATCATGTGTCTTTGAGTTATAATTACCACAACTAACAAAGAATTTTCTCCCTGCCAGGTAGGATTCAAACCAATTTAAGACACTGCCAGAGAGGCCCACCCATTGACTAAGGCGATTCTTAAGAATGTTATGATCAATGGTGTCAAATGCGGCACTCAGATCTAAGAGGATGAGAACAGATAAATGGCCTCTGTCTGCATTTACCCACAAGTCATTTACTACTTTAACGAGTGCAGTTTCTGTGCTGTGATTTGTTCTAAAACCTGACTGAAATTTATCAAGAATAGCATGTTTATTGAGACAGACTACTAAGGCTACATCCACACATCCATGTTTTCATTTAAGGATGGCATTTTTAAACAAAAACGACCTCCATTCTCACTAGTATTTTCTCATTGTTTACGGAAATATTTTTATCTATACTAAAACATAGGCATCTTAAACCATGGACATATTGTACGACTCTGGAACGATTTTAAGCACAATCTGCAGTCTGATTTTGCGGACTCGCCCTGAATTTCAGCCATATCTGCCATTGTTTCATGTGCAGGGGTTTGCCTCTCATAATTGGGCTGTCACGTGATTGTAAAGAATTTGTGTCATGTCAGAAGTTTCAGTTGGTTGTCATGTAGTATTTGCGGCCTCATGAGCCAATTTTTGGATGTTGCCATCAAACTTCCTGAAATTCATTGTGCAGCCACTGCAGTGAGTGTCCATTGTACATATATAGCCTGATCACCTATGTTTTGTCAATTGAATTGAATGTGCTTATACAGTCTGAGCACATATAAACGATTGGCGTCTCTATCATGCAGTACGAGTTGTCTTTTTTGACAACCATTTCTAAAAATCACACAAAACGCAATCTAGATGCATCCAGGGAAGCAACATAGCAAGTGCAATGGAAATCAGCTCTTCTGTGCCCACAAGGTTGAATTATGTTTTTCCTCCCATGACAGGAATGTGATGTTGTAATGAGCAGGATCCAGTCAAGGAAGAGCTACATAATAAGCATGAACCAACAAAAGTGTGATGAAGTCTGAGCGTTTTCAGAAATCTTTGTTTTCAGTTGTCCACACTGAAATGGTGCCCTGGTGTTTTAAAATATCTCTGGTTCTAGAGAGCATTTTCAAAAGTATTCATTTTCGTCAGTTGAAAACACTTTAGTAGTGTTGACAAAAGACAAGAACTGCGACAAAAGTCTGTGTTTTTAAACAAAAATGTACTAAGGGCCTGTCAGGTATTAAAAGTGTTGAAGTAATGGTATTGGGATTACTTAACTAATCAAGGAAACATGGTGGACTGAATGGTTTCACCCTTTTTTTTTTTATATCTTCTGTTCTCTTATGGATGGACAGAGCCGACTTTTTATGTATAGCTGCCACATTGCTGTGTCTTGCTTACTGTATAATATTTACATATACATACACACCTCACAAGTATAAAAACTGTACATGCTGTATATGCCACCCTTCCATAAAATGTAAAAAATCATCTAATTCAGAAAATATGCTCAAAAACGGAAAGCATGGATATTTTCTGTTTATTGCAGTTAACAGTTTCCTGTCACATATACAGTATAAGAAAGAGAGAGTTAGTATTTGTTCATATTTATATTGTATGAATTATTAGCATGAAGTTTAAATTTCAGAGTTTTAAAATGTCACAATAATCTTTACTTTTAATTAAAACTTCCATAAACACTACAGTACATTTATTGGTAAATATTGGATATTTTCATCCTGTGTAATTCTGTGATATAATATCATTAAATAAACATCAAGCATAAGTAGTACAAAGAAACTCACTCCAAAACCCTATATAAAGTGCTAAGTGGGACTTATCCTCCTGGACCAAAACAAATTAATAAGTGGGCCTCATCCTTATGGACTCCTGTGAAGTAATAACTGGACTCTATCCTCATGGATCAGCATAAAATAATAACTTGTATTCATTCTTATAAACCAGTATAAAATAATAACTGGGACTCATCCTTGTGGACTGGTGTGAAATAATAACTCAAGTTCATTCTCAATGGAGTAGTGTCACATAATGTCTGGGATTTGTGCTTGTCGGCTAGAGTCAATCCATTTTCTGAATCCACTTTTTCCATTTTAAGTGTTGCTGTGGGGCGGAGTATTATTCTGGACACTTGTTCATCTCAGGGAACACTCATGCACAAACCCATGCTGACACATGCTGAGTTAATTTTGAGCGCGAAAACAAGAGTGAAATGGTGCAGATTCCACAAAGAAACTTCCTGGGTGAAAAGTTGAAATTCAAACACTTGGGCTGTAAATCAGCAGCATGAACTACTGTGCCAGAATATGATATGCTGTATTAAATAATGAGTACAATTTGTTCTTGCAGACTTGTATAAAAGAATAAATCAGATCCATTCTAATGGAAATATTCAAAATACATTATAATGCTGCTTCCTTACAAGATAATGTAATATAATTGCCATAGTTTACCTTTTAAAAACATAAGTACAACACTTCAAGCAAGCTTCTCACATGGGAAACTTCACTCTGCAATGCTGGGCCACCTGAACCCAGGCTTTAATGGCAAGCAGAAGTTTTGTCACTGAATATGGAAAAATTCCTCCTGACTGAGACTGTAGAACACTAATCCTCACAAGTACCAAGGCTGTGTGTGTATGAGTGCTGTATATGGGTGTTTTATATAAAGATGGACTTTTCAGCTTCTCCCTGTGCATGGATTCTGCAAAACTTACTTTGGTCTTCCTCCTACATTTTTAAAGTTGTGCATGTTAGGTTTGTATCTGGCACTGGGTGAGTGTGAATATAAGTATATACTTGCTCCCTGTCCATGGCTGGTTACTGCCTTACCTCTAAAGCTTTAAGGGTAGTCAGTGGCTCTCCATGACTTTGAATTGGGCTAAGTGAGTTTGAGAATGTTATGTTATACCCGGTGTATCTAATACACTATAGTTTAAACAGTGGTTGTATGTATGTGTGTAGTGTTTCCCTATTACAGTACATACACAGAAGTCTAAATGAAATGAAATCTCCAATACAATAAATACAACATTGTTACAAAGTGTACAAGTTGGTGAACAGTACATATACCTACCTACAGTTAATGTAGGCACTGTTCACCAATTAAAGTGCATGCTTTTTCCCTCTATATCTATGGTATTATAAAATATGTAAGTTTATACAACACAGGCAGCTTATGCATGAATTCTATACAGTACCTATTTGAGGATATATATATATATATATATATATATATATATATATATATATATATATATATATATATATATATATATATATATATATATATATATATATATATATAGTATGGGGTGGGGCGGCACGGTGGCGCAGTGGGTAGCACTGCTGCCTCGCAATTGGGAGATCTGGGGACCTGGGTTCGATTCCCGGGTCCTCCCTGCGTGGAGTTTGCATGTTCTCCCCGTGTCTGCGTGGGTTTCCACCGGGCGCTCCGGTTTCCTCCCACAGTCCAAAGACATGCTGGTTAGGTGGATTGGCGATTCTAAATTGGCCCTAGTGTGTGCTTGGTGTGTGGGTGTGTTTGTGTGTGTCCTGCGGTGGGTTGGCACCCTGCCCGGGATTGGTTCCTGCCTTGTGCCCTGTGTTGGCTGGGATTGGCTCCAGCAGACCCCCGTGACCCTGTGTTCGGATTCAGCGGGTTGGAAAATGGATGGATGGATGGATAGTATGGGGTGAGTGAGAAGGCAGAGTAAATCCCAAAATAAAACAAAACAAAACAAAAAAAAAGAATTTAACAGGTGCACAATGACACAGGCAAACAGTACAGGCTGTGTTCTCTTGTCACTCTCTAATGGCATTTTCAGGCAATTACAGTCTGTAGTCATTCCTGACAGTTGGGTTCTCAGGTGCAAATGAGGCACCACCTTCCAGGGACGTCTCCCTTTTATATCAGCTGGGACTGGAAGGAGCGGGCTACTTTTGCTCCGTCACCATCAAGGGGCGGTTTCTTGGTGCTGTGAAGGAAAATGAAGACAAGGCTGTTAGTGATAGTATCCCCACTCTTCCTGACGTGGTACCACATACTTTAGGTGAGCCTGGAAGGCATGCAAGCATGACTATATATTCAATGCTGAATCTATAGGTAGATGTATAAGGTTATCAGCTTCATAGTTCTCACTGTGTACACAATGTAGCCCGTCTACTCTAACTGTGTGTAGAAAGGGGCCCTGAGTTCTTTACTCCAATGCCTAATTTACTATGATTCTAATTACTTTAATATTTTGTGTCTCTGGTCACTATGAACAAAACATTATTAATTAATTCTAGCAATACACTGGTCAGGTAATAACAAATAAATAAAGTTAGTTCCGTTAACATTTTTTACCAAACCAATAGTTTATGCTACACATAAAAATATAATAAAGCACCAAGAAACTGGGTTATAAAATAATGATAAACTCCCTGTTTAATTATAAACCAACAAAACACAATTAATAAAACTGGAAATAATTAGGAATTTTCTTTTACCCAAATGAATAATCATAAACTATATTACACCATTAATAATAAAATAAAAACACATTCAGTCTTGTCAAACTCGTATTGAAACAAAACATTGCAGACCTGATTCGGTGCTTGTGAGAGTTGAGACCAAAAACTTAGTGGTCAATTCACTCCTCCAGGAGCAACAAATAAAATGAAAGTGGTACCTTACTTTACAATGGTGGTATTAATCCAACAAATCGTCCTGACCCCTCTGCCTCTCTCTGTGAGCAGGGAACCGCTGCTGAGCTAATCCAAAAGCGTCTCCGTCTCCAAATAAGTGAACATCCACCAGAAGCGCGTTGAGCTGAGTTAGCTGCTGCCTCTTCACGCTGCTACTTCCCCTCACTGAATTAACGAGTGGTTCTTCGCCGGATAGACACTGCGAACGTCTAGTTGAAATTCTCAGGCTATCTCAGCAGTTCGTATTCCGGTCAATTATCTTGCTGATAATTTGCCGTTTTTCTCCCAAACTTTCCGCTACACCACGTTGGCGTCACGCTCTTTTTTTCTTTTCTCCCGTTCTCTCCTACAGCCGGTCCTTCCACCCCCTTCCGTTTTCTCTTCCACATCCGGTTATCAAAATAAAAGTCTGCATAATCATGTAAACAAACTACTACACTAAAATTAACAGTTTAAAACACAAACATTTACATTTTTACATCAGTAAGTTATTTACATCAATCAGTTATTTAAGCACATTTCTACCTCGGCTACAACAATGAAGTGACATTCAACATGCTGAATGTTTAATCTTCAGTGCCTTGGTTCATGATAAACTAAGATAACATGTTTTAAGAAGACTAGCCTAATTACAGCAAGTTACAATTTATATTCAACTAACTGAAATACCCAGCTTTACCCGGGGGGAAAATAAAGTGTTTTTTTTTTTAATTGTTTGAGAAAAATATAATTTAAAAAAACACAACTTTAAAAATAAAAATAACAAACAATCTTGTGGTCTTGTATGTATGTATGTTATCATCCAGATGATGCTCGGAACCAGCCAACTCTATTTAATTTCAAAAGCAACAGGTGCACAATGGTACTCAAACATAAAGAATGCTGGCAGTCACCTCCAGTTCGCCCTCTGGTGGTCATTCCGAGTGTCAACTGGATGATAACATGCATACAAGACCACAAGATCACTCCCCGCAATACCCAGAAGGGGGTGGGTTAGGGTTGATTTCATCCTACAGTATTTTTAGTCGACCAATGAGAAACATGTGTGACAAGTATCAGGAAAATTGCTCCAGCCGTTCGGAAGTGATGCTGGAACATACATACATACACACTGTCACGCTTGGGTTATAAGATTGCACAGAAGACAAGTGGATGTTGAAGAAACTCGAATTTTTATTCAAACACTGCAAACAAACATTTATCTTTTAAAACTGTTTCAAACGTGCTCCTTGAAATAGTTTACACCTCCACTTGTCATTTAAAAGCAACCAAGGATTTCTTCTTCTTCGGAGGAATACGTGCCAGGAGCACCAGAAGTCTGAGAGAGAGAGAAGCAGAAAATCAATTTATAACCACAGAAAGAAGTCGGTACAGGCTTTTTGACAAGGCGGAGTAGCGCGCGGAAGGCAGATTACGCGACAGAGCCGGCCAGAAGGAAGAGGAGAAATGTGAAGGTAGTCTGTTTAAGTTTCCTAGGGGTTTCCTAGGGCTTTTTCCAGGGGCGTCTGTATCTTTTTGGGGGTAGGATTAGCTTCGCAGCTCACACCCCCTCCCTCAGCTTTATTCACGTTTCTGTGAATCAAGCGATTCTCCAGACCCGGTTCAAATAGACGTGACAGCACGTCAGCATTTATGTGTTCAGACCCAGGTCGGTGTCTGACTTCAAAACTGTAAGGTTGTAATCCTAAAAACCATCTCATAAGACGGGAGTTTGTATCTTTTTGACGGTATAACCATTGAAGTGGAGCATGATCAGTTACTAATGTGAACTTCCGTCCCCACAAGTAATAGCGTAGTGCCTCTATAGCCCATTTAATTGCTAAACATTGTTTCTCAATAGTTGAATAGTTGCGTTCTCTTGGGAGTAATTTCCTACTCAAGTACGTGATAGGGTGTTCTTCACCCTCAAATACCTGGGAAAGGACCGCTCCTACTCCGAATGCACTAGCGTCTGTTTGTAGAATAAAATCTTTAGAGAAATCAGGATTTCGTAGCACTGGATAAGATGACAAGGCTTTCTTTAAATCTGAAAAGGAACGTTCGCAAAGTTCTGTCCATTTAATAGGTCGGTTTTTCCTTCCTTTAGTAACCTCTGAAAGAGGAGCAGCTCTATTTGCAAAGTCAGGGATGAATCTTCTGTAGTAACTGGCTAGTCCCAGGAAAGCGCGCACCTGTTTTTGCGTTTTAGGATGTGGGTAAGCAAGCACCTCCTCTATTTTCCTTAGTTATGGACGAAGTAAACCCCTGCCCATCGAGTAACCTAGATAATGAGTCTCAGACATACCTAGTTTACATTTCTTAGGGTTAGCAGTTAATCCAGCTTGTTTCAGGCTATCAAGTACAGCTTGTAGGCGTTGTAAATGTGAATGCCAATCATTGCTGAAAATAACCACATCATCAAGATACGCCCCAGAATATTCAGAATGTGGGCGTAGTATTTGATCCATCATTCGCTGAAAAGTTAAAGGGGCTCCGTGAAGACCAAACGGGAGTCTTGTAAATTCATAAAGTCCATCAGGAGTCGTAAATGCTGTTTTCTCACAACTATTAGCCTCAAGAGGCACCTGCCAATAACCTTTTGTTAGGTCTAGTGTGGAAATATAGGTCGCCTGACCCAGTTTTTCCAAGAGCTCGTCCACCCGGGGCATTGGGTAAGCATCGAATTTAGACACCTTATTCAAGCGCCTAAAATCAATACAAAAACGAACCGAACCGTCCGGCTTGGGGACTAACACGACTGGAGAGCACCAGTCACTTTTGCTTTCACCTAGTTCCAGCATCTTCTTGACTTCTTCGCGAACAATATTCCTTCGTGCTTCTGGAATTCGAAATGGACGCATCTGCACCCGAACACCGGCTTCAGTTGTGATTTTATGTTCTGCTAAATTAGTGACGCCTGGTAATTCCAAAAAAACATCAGTGTTCTGTTCAATTAAGTTTAATAATTCTGTCTTTTGTGGGTCAGTCAAATCGTTACCAATGACAACATCAGTCTGAGAAACAGCAGTCAAGGTATTGTGAACCTGTTGTCTGTCGTGCCATTTCTTTAAGAGATTAATGTGCAAAATTTGAAATGGTTTTTGTCGACCAGGAATTCTAACCTTATAATTTACTGGTCCCATACGCTCTTCGATAATTGCTGGGCCTTGCCATTTAGCTAGGAATTTATATGGGTCTGACGGTATTAATACTAAAACGCGATCGCCTGGTTTGAATTCACGAAGCTGACTGCGTCTATCATATAGACGTTTTTGTGTTTCCTGTTCTCGTTGTTGATGCTCTACAGCAATAGAAGAAAGTCTGGAAATTCTTTCTTGTAAGGAAACTATTCGCTCTGCAAAACCCTCCCCAAGAGAGGTTGTTTCATGACCTATCCATTCTTCTCGAACAACATCCAGGATGCCTCTTGGGCGCCTGTCAAATAACAGCTCGAAAGGACTCAAACCAGTGGATGCATGCGGCGATTCTCGAACAGCGAACAAAACAAAAGGCAGGACAGTGTCCCATGTTGTGGGATCATTATGAGCAACTCTTCTGATTATCTGTTGTAAGGTTTTGTTAAATCGTTCAGTCAAGCCATTAGTTTGTGGATGGTAAACGGTGGTGCACAATTTCTTAATAGCGAACCGTTTACATAATTGTTTCATCACACGAGAAGTGAAAGGTGTGCCTTGATCAGTTAAAATTTCCTTAGGAATGCCAATACGGGTAAACATCACAGAGAGAGCCTTGGCTACAGATGATGAGTTTGCCTTTTTCAAAGCAGTTACTTCTGGATATCGCGTTGCATAATCGACTAACACCAGCAAATACTGGAAACCATTTTTAGTTTTCGGTAAAGGTCCGACAATATCTAAACCCACCCTCTGAAAGGGGACATCCAAAATAGGCATAGGGCAAAGGGGAGCCCTAGGAGGCTTATGAGCAGAGACGATTTGGCAGTCAGGGCATGAAGTGCAGAACCGTTCAACATCTTTTCCCTATATTTAGCCAATAAAACCGTTTTGATAATCGCTCTCTTGTTTTATCAGACCCCAGGTGTCCTCCCAAGATATGAGAGTGAGCCAGCTGTAAAAGAATTCCCCTATGTGCTTCAGGTACTACTAATTGCTCAATAAAGTCTTCCAATAGATGGTCCGAAATCACTCTGAAAATACAACCATCTTTCACCAGAAAGTGTGGTGTTTTTAGGCTCCCGTTATATCGGTCTTGGTAATAGGAATCACTGGCAGTGTAAGCCTGATTAAATGCATAATCCAACGAGCTATCAGCACGTTGTAAGCTCACAAATTCCCGCTGATCGCTAGAACTCGGTTTGGGTTCTGAGACATTTACAATTTGAGAGGACGTGCAAGGGTCTTGGTCTTGACAATTTGAGAAATTCTCCAGGGAGTTTTCCTCCGACTCACTGGAGAGATCTGGTTCAATATCTAATTTGGGACCTAAATTGTTCCCTACTGCCACCAGGTTCCCTTCTCCCTCCCCCCGAATGGGTTTAACAGGTGAGTCGATTAGTGACTGTCGTTCAGCCATCAATATAGGAAAAAGAGCATTCCTTCTGCCTATCAGCAAAGGCCAAGGGCATGAATCAGAAATAGCAGACCACACTTTAAAGTGACGACTCTTATAAGTTACAGGAAGAAATAATGTCTCATAGTTCTTAACATCTCCATGTACACAGCGTATGTTAACAGTCTCGGTATTACTATGGTAACTGTCGTCAAGACAGTCGCGTCTAACAACACAAAGGTCACTGCCTGAGTCCAAAAACGCCGTCACCTGTCGGCCCCCGAACTTTATATTGAAAAATAAGCCATCTTTGTTTTTCAACGGATCCGGGATATTCGAGCAACAAACCTCTGCCACGCCAATTTCCATTGAACGGGCTGGAGACAGACGACAATCTCTCACTAAATGACCAGGCTGGTCACACCGGAAACATCTTCGCTCGCCAGCACCGAATTGACGACGTCCACGACCACGACCTCTGTCTCCGGTAGCAGGCATCTCATTTGTGGTAGCAGCAACTGCATTTCCTGGTGGTCTAGCCGACGACATCTGAAGATCAGTTGTTGAAGGATGACGAGGCACACGATCAAGTTGACGAGGATACTCTGGGCGTTCCTTTATAGGTTTTAACACAGGATACTGAGTACCGAAGCTACCGCTTGTTTTGAAAGCAGTCTGGGAGCCTTCTAGACGTTGTGAAATAATATCTAGAGATTCAAGATTGTGACGAAGAAATTCATCTCGGATGGGTGCAGGTATTCCAAACAGCAGTACGTTCATAACAACTTTTTCAACGATGCGCTCAACTTTATCTCCCTCAAACCAGCATTGCACTTTAAGAATCAAATCTTGTATCTGAGCACGAACAGATCTGTCCATATCCAACCTCCAGTTGTAAAGTGCAAAACCTTTTGACAAAAACGTCGTGGCTTTCTTCAAGACAAGCTGATCTTTCAAAAAATCATAATCGCCAAATTTGTCCGGAGGTATATTTCGTAATGAAAGTAGTGCATCACCAGACAAAAACTGGGTGACAATAACAGCCCAATGACGTTTGTCCCATCCTAACACAGTCGCCACTTGTTCAAAAGCCAAAAGAAATAGCTCTGGGTCATCAGATGGGCCCATCTTCGACAGGACATTCTTAGCATTGTCCGGAAGTGGAGGGAGAGGAAGCACACGTCTAGTAATTTGCGCAGGTGCCGGTGTTGGTGGAGGCTGAACATACTGTTGAGGGATTGGAGAGGCTCCTTGAGGCTGAATATATTGTTGGCTGTCTCTTCGTCTGACAGACGGAAGTCGGAGACTAGACGTAGGACGTTCGGAATGCAAATCATCTTCTGAATCATATGGGATAGGAACATTCTGGGCGATTTGGAAAAGGTATTCGGCTTCCGCTTGTGCTAAAGCATCCATCTGTGCAACTACTCCTGGTACCACTTGTCACGCTTGGGTTACAAGATTGCACAGAAGACCAGTGGATGTTGAAGAAACTCGAATTTTTATTCAAACACTGCAAACAAACATTTATCTTTTAAAACTGTTTCAAACGTGCTCCTTGAAATAGTTTACACCTCCGCTTGTCATTTAAAAGCAACCAAGGATTTCTTCTTCTTCGGAGGAATACGTGCCAGGAGCACCAGAAGTCTGAGAGAGAGAGAAGCAGAAAATCAATTTATAACCACAGAAAGAAGTCGGTACAGGCTTTTTGACAAAGCGGAGTAGCGCGCGGAAGGCAGATTACGCGACAGAGCCGGCCAGAAGGAAGAGGAGAAATGTGAAGGTAGTCTGTTTAAGTTTCCTAGGGGTTTCCTAGGGCTTTTTCCAGGGGCGTCTGTATCTTTTTGGGGGTAGGATTAGCTTCGCAGCTCACAACACATTGACTTTTATATATACCTGTATATAGATGAGAAACGTCTGTGGGGATTAAGAAAGTATAGTGGAACCTCGGTTTGCAAGCAAAATTCGTTCTGGAAACATGCTCGCAGGTCCAAAGCGCTCGTATATCAAAGTGAATTTCCCCATAAGAAATAATGGAAACACAGATGATTCGTTCCACAACCCAAAACTATTCATATAAAAATGTTTAATACAAAAAATAAAGTAAAAATACATAAAACAAATTAACCTGCACTTTATCTTTGAAATGAGTCATGGCTGGTGTGAGTGAGTCTCTAAACTCTTGTGGGATTCCACCCAATGGGACGACACGCGGAAGAGTGTCCCAAAGCAATTGCAGGCTCCCAGCGCTGTAGCAGTTCGCCGTAAAAGCGAATCCGAAAAGATTGCGGACATGCTATAAGCGCCTGCCGTCGATGGGTGATACAAAGAACAAGGAACATTATAAATGCGCAGGGCACAGTACTACTTGGCCACGATCCTGCCCGACTGCTGTGTCTGCGTATAGGAGAGTGGCAGATCCCGCTACAATAAATAACTGCACTGTTGCTGTTTCAAGCTGAATAAAGCTGGTGTCTCTAAAGTACTGTGACTCAGCCTCGTGTTTTGGGGCACGTGACAGGGACTCGCACGTCACAGCACACACGCACGCGCACACACACACACACACACACACACATGCTGTAGTAAACAGTATACACTCATACGGATGTTGACTATATGAGTGAGGCACGCCGACTCAGACGGAGAATAGGAGATGATTGCCCACAATCCTGCAGCGAGAGAGAGAGAAGAACCATCAGCTCAGTTGTGATCACATGACGCTCAGCAGACAAAGCGTATACATACTACTCGTACTGCAAGACCTCGCTCGTTTATCAAGTCAAAATTTATTAAAAATTTTAGCTCGTCTTGCAAAGCACTCGTAAACCAAGTTACTTGTAAACCGAGGTTCCACTGTATATCAAATCCAATCAAAAATCAAAAAAAAAAAAATCAAAACCTCCAAGCAATACAGCTTTTTACAGTTTAGATTGCTTCAGGTTCCAAATTTTTGTAGAAAATAAATTATTTAAATTTGAAATATTACCCTTGATTCACCAGACCTATAAATACCTGGGAGTGCAGCTGGATGATAAATTAGACTGGACTGCCAATACTGACGCTCTGTGTAAGAAAGGACAGAGCCGGTTATACTTCCTTAGAAGGCTGGCGTCCTTCAACATCTGCAATAAGATGCTGCAGATGTTCTATCAGACGGTTGTGGCGAGCGCCCTCTTCTACGCGGTGGTGTGCTGGGGAGGCAGCATTAAGAAGAAGGACGCCTCACGCCTGGACAAACTGGTGAGGAAGGCAGGCTCTGTTGTTGGCATGGAGCTGGACAGTTTAACATCTGTGGCAGAGCAACGGGCGCTCAGCAGGCTCCTATCAATTATGGAGAATCCACTAAACTTCCACTAAACAGTGTCATCTCCAGACAGAAGAGCAGCTTCAGCGACAGACTGCTGTCACTGTCCTGCTCCACTGACAGACTGAGAAGATTGTTCCTCCCCCAAACTATGCGACTCTTCAATTCCACCCCGGGGGGGGGTCGGGGGTTTGGGAACGTTAACATTATTCAAAGTTATTGTCTGTTTTTACCTGCATTTTTATTACTCTTTAATTTAATATTGTTTTTTTGTATCAGTATGCTGCTGGAGTATGTGAATTTCCCCTTGGAATTAATAAAGTATCTATCTATCTATCTATCTAGATATCTATCTATCTATCTATCTATCTATCTATCTATCTATCTATCTATCTATCTATCTATCTATCTATCTATAAATTTGCACGTTGCATTTACGTGTTCATCTGACACCTTTATCCAAGGCGACTTACAACATTTATGATACAATTGTTTATATTACTTTTGGTTTTCCCATTGGAGCACAGGCAGGTCAAGTGACTTACTTATGTCACACAGTGTTAGGATTTGAACTCACAACCTCAGGGATTGAAGTCTAAAGCCTTAACCTCTACACCACACTGTCTGCCTACATATTTGCAAAGGCCCGCCAACAGTTTTACTGAGAGTATTGCTGCAGTTTCATTCTTGTATTTGTAAAGCTTGATTTTTGTCTGCCAAGTTGTGACAAGAATTGAAGTCACTCTGACATTTCACCTTTATATACTGTTAATAATGTACTCCGTTTGATTAGTGTTGGGTGTACCGAGTACAGTTTTGGTCTCCATAGTACAAAAAAGACATAGCAGCACTAGAGAAAGCCCAGAGCTGAATGACTAGCCTGGCTCCTTGACTGTAACGTTTTAAGCAAAGAAACATTAAAATGTGACACAACTGAAGTGCTTAAAATTGTTAAAGGAATTATTTAAGTGAATCCCACTCTTTACTTTAAAATAAATTCTACAACAAGAACACTGGGATACGTTTGGAAAATAGTCCATTTAAGATTTCACTTAAATATTAGGATGTGTTTGTTTATGCAAAAAACTATAGACACATTAAATAAATTACCAAGTATTATCCAAGTAGTGTGATGGTGGTTTTATGGACCTTCAAATTTTTACTTAATGTTATTTTGGACAATCTTAATGAATAGGATGCATGAGCATATTGGGCTGAATAGTCTGTTCTTGTTGCAATTAATCTAATGTTCCAAAGAAAAAAAAGACTTTATAAATTACTTGGTCATATTTGTATGTGTGCACTGTATACCTATTCCTGTGTATATGAGTATGTACTGTATATACTATATTATAATCAGTATAACCAAGCAAACCTGTGGGAGTGTCAAACATTAAAAGGCCAAAGTTTCAGGACCTGTTCAATCAACTGTTTGTACCTTGACTTCAAATAATGCCGTACATGACATGTACTGGCCTAAAGTACTTTAGAAGATTCAATACTATATAAAACCTTGAAAATCTACTGCACCAGCTCTGTCAGGGTGGGAGATTGGATTGAATGTGAGAAATATATTTGAACAGATACTCAGTGGTCCAGCTGTCTAGCGCGTGCCTAATGAACAACTGTGCCATTGCATCTGTCTACTATAAAGCTTTAAAAGACAAGCCGGTGCCAGCAACACTCAGAAAGAAAGTTAAATAAAAAAAGATGCTGGAGCATATTATACAGTATATTTGATGTTTTTGCTGTGGTTTAAGAAAATGTCGGAACAGAAGCGAAGAAAAGAATGAAGTTAGCACACTGCTGCTTCTCTAGGGAGGTTGCGTAGCCATCCGGCAGCTGCCGCAGGACACAAAGCCAGTGTCTCTCATTGCTCTTTAAAAAGTGATCACTTCTTTCTATAGACATCATTTCTGTCTGTAATTATTTGGAAGCTTCTTGATGCCAGATTTCTACAGTTTTACCTCAGAGCTGGGAACTAGTGGGTGGAAGGGAAAATTTAAATCTGTGTCTTGTCAGTTCCAGTGTTCAGATTTAATAAACGTATGCATTGGTTCTTCTAAGGGTGTCCTGGCGTTGTGCCACATCACAGAGATGTGTAAGTTAAGTTGACTGGTGACCTTGTATGAATGAGTGTACCCTGTTCAGTGGTACAGTGGTTTCCAGCAGCACTCTGTTAAAATAAGTGAGTAAAGAAATACTCTGTGTGATTATTCTGTAAGTGGCATAGTGGACAGTGTGGCTCCCTCAGTCAGACTTGGGGTCTGAGTTTAGTGTCTGGCCTGGTTAGCCTCAGTTGCCCTTGTTTGCTTCCATTTGGAAAGTGTTAATCAGCCCAGTATAAATGAGGGCATCTCATCTAGAACTGGTTAGTGTCTTTCACTAAGTGCTACAGGAATACTCTCTTTAATGGATGAAACCAGTTCAGAAACCTAGTGAATGGATGGGTGCTTATTGCTCTTTCAGTGCCCATTTTGATATGTGCCTTTGAATGAATTGGAATACCCATTCATGTCTGCGTTGCTTAGAAACGAGAGGGGTATCAGCACAGCAAATACACTGCAAAGATCTCAAGTCAAATCCGGCTTTATTTTAATACACAAAGCAGCAACCAGCGTACACATCCATGTTTTCTCATAATATTGAGTAATCTGTTGATGCACCAGGAAGGCCATTTTTGTGTTTTAGATATGTCATTCTATTCTCTCTAGATTTTTTTCCTTGCATTATGGCCTTTTTGAGTAAAGGTAAAGCTGGATTATGGGGTTTATGTTTACTTTTCCTAGCAAACACTGGGCCATTATGTATTGCATTAAGAAAAACCATCATTGATAGCTGGTGAAATGCAATTGTTTCAAATCTAATAGCAAATAGCCATTAACTTTCCACTGCCCTCAGTATTATATGATGTCTTTTGTTTATAGCGTTTCTTTAATATGACCAAGTCATTACATCTATACAATAAACAAATTTTGTCACAGTTCATTGGTTTCTGCCAGGCTACTAGCTAAACTTTTGTGATTTGTGCTGACTTCTCCCTGTCCCACTGGTGCTCCATCCAAAGTTGATTCTAGCCCTGACTACAATCCTCCTGGGATTTGCTCTGGCTTCCTGTGGCTTTATATAGGATTAAGGACATCGAAAT
This sequence comes from Erpetoichthys calabaricus, assembly GCF_900747795.2. Lineage (NCBI taxonomy): Eukaryota > Metazoa > Chordata > Cladistia > Polypteriformes > Polypteridae > Erpetoichthys > Erpetoichthys calabaricus. The sequence continues at coordinate 150,691,429 of NC_041402.2, read as the reverse complement.
ATGGGTGAATGGATACAAGTGTGTGTAAATGGATAGATGAATGGTTTTGGAAACAGACTGGTTTCTTAATTGGTGGATTTTTAAAAGAAAAAAATCGGGGGTGATCTCCCCTAGACTTTCTCGTATACTCAGATTTGGGGATGGATATTTGAGGAGTAAACCACAAGACAATAATTATATTTTTATATTATGTACCTTAAAGAACCATTAACAAATGGTTAAACCATCTCCTGACAGAGGAGCAGCTTCAGCAACAGACTGCTTTCACTGTCCTGTTCCATTGACAGACTCAGGAGATCGTTCCTCCCCCTTAACTACGCGACTCTTCAAATCCACCCATTAGGGGGGGGTTTATTGGGGGTAAACGTTAACAAAAGTTATTGTCTGTTTTTACCTGTATTTTTTATTACTGTTTAATTTAATATTGTTTTTTGTATCAGTATGCTGCTGCTGGAGTATGTGAATTTCCCCTTGGGATTACTAAAGTATCTATCTATCTATCTATCTATCTATCTATCTATCTATCTATCTATCTATCTATCTATCTATCTATCTATCTATCTATCTATCTATCTATCTATCTATCTATCTATCTATCTATCTATCTATCTATCTATGAAATCAAATTAATAATGCATTGAACAATTATTATAAAAGTAAAGTTGAATAAATCGGTTAACAGAAATACAGTAATCCCTCGCTATATCGCGCTTCAACTTTCGTGGCTTCACTCTATCGCGGATTTTATATGTAAGCATATTTAAATATATATCGCGGATTTTTTGCTGGTTCGCGGATTTCTGCGGACAATGGGTCTTTTAATTTCTGGTACGTGCTTCCTCAGTTGGTTTGCCCAGTTGATTTCATACAAGGGACGCTATTGGCAGATGGTTGAGAAGCTACCCATCCAGAGCGCGTATTACGTATTAAATAAAACTCCTCAAATTTATTGTGAGCACGGGGGCTGTTCGCACCCCTAGAAGATACAGCCGCACCTCATAAAACACTGAAAGATTACCTTCACATTGCTCTCTTCCTTGCTGGGCTTAAATGTGGCTGTTTTGTCAAGCGATATGCTTCCTGCATGGTGCTTTGCATACTTAAAAGCTCGAACGGCACGTATTGATTTTTAATTGTTTGTTTTTCTCTGTCTCTCTCTCTTTCTCTCTCTGACATTCTGTGCTCCTGACGAGGGGATGTGAGCAGGGGGGGCTGTTCGCACCACTAGACGATACGGACGCTCCTCTAAAAAAATGCTGAAAGGCTACCTTCACATTGCTCCCTTCCTAGCAGCCGCGTTGTCTGGCGGTGCTTCGCATACTTAAAAGCCCAAACAGCCCTATTGATTTGTTTGCTTTTCTCTATCTCTCTGACATTATCTGCTCCTGATGCGCACTCCTTTAAAGAGGAAGATATGTTTGCATTCTTTTAATTGTGAGACGGAACTATCATCTCTTTCTTGTCATGGAGCACAGTTTAAACTTTTGAAAAATAGACAAATGTTTGTTTGCAGTGTTTGAATAAAGTTCCTGTCTCTCTACAACCTCCTGTGTTTCTGTGCAAATCTGTGACCCAAGCATGACAATATAAAAATAACCATATAAACATATGGTTTCTACTTCGCGGATTTTCACCTTTCGCGGGGGGTCTGGAATGCAACCCCCACGATTGAGGAGGGATTACTGTAGTCCAAAAGTTGTTAGAAATCTACATTTTGTACTAAATACTTGTATGCAAAATTTGGTTGAACTAAGTGAAAGTGTACTCAAGTTATCGTGTTTACATACACACATGCACACACACGCACACACACGCACACACACACACACACACACAGACACATAGACATATTCCAAAAATGGTATATAGTCATCAAAATCATGAAACGGAATTTTTGGAGGATTCTAATACTTTCCTTATACTTTGTATCCAAGAAAGTCAGGGAGGTCTAAAATGTCGAGATTCATCAAAATCTCGACATCGAATTTTTGGACAATTACAATATATACCCTATACTTCATATATGAGAAAGTAAAAACAAAACAAAAAAAAAACAAAACAAACTGGTTTCTAATTGGCGGATTTTTAAGTGCATGGATACTAACCTTCACTGTGGATTAGGGATTTACAATTAAAAAAAACAAAACAAATCTTGATTGGCTCCTGGTTTTATTGTAGTTAGATGAGTCCTTCAAATAACATCTACAAAGTTCAAAGAAAAACATTAAATTTCTTTTATTTAAATTTTTAACTGTGGATGGATCGAAAAGTACTTACCTAGCAACCCATGCAGGGTTGTTTCCATCCTTGGGCCTAGTTTTGCTATGATTAGCTCTTGCCACTGCGACCTTGTGCTGGATAAAGTGAACTCTTCAATGGATGGATCTTTAAGAAATCTGATGCTTCATTCAGATTTAACTCATTCCTTGGCTCACTATGCTGCACTAGCAGGTTAACTCAAATAATGAATGGCTTTCTAAGAAAATGTCATATTTGGAGGACTCACTGCTCTCAACAGTTTTTGTCTCCTTCTTACTATACAGCGTTCATTTTAATTTCCATTCTTGAATGTTGTGTGTTTTTAATGGGGTTCGTTATTTGATTAATTCATCCATTCAGTGTTTTGGGCATCCATGCATAGATCTCCAATTACTCCATTATTTATCCTACCTACTTCATACCCTGTAGATCCTGATAAATATGTGTTAAGAGGCAGACTTCACTACAGACATTCTTTTGTTGAAATTTGAGCGAGTGACCCTCTGCTGAAGGTGGAAACTTGGCAGGCATCTGCAGGGAATTAATGTGAGCCCGAGCCAGTTCTCACAAAGCACTGACCCGCTTCATTCAGCAGGTGAGACAACTGTGCTGTACAGGGTGTTAGCCTCATGTACTTCTCCAATATGTGTGCTGCTAAGTGAAGCCCTGTAGGCTACGTTCTCATAACTAAACGGACATGGATAGCGGTTAACAAGTTTGCTGTCCTCTCTTGGCTTTACAAGCTCCTGCTTCTCGTGTTGACCCCTTTGCCCTAATTAGATGTAACTTTATTCAACATGACATTTCATTTTCTTAAGTGCCAACTTTGATCCTCAAAAAAGTCCTTCTATTAGTGACTCAGGTATTTCAAAACATTATATCTCCAGCCTCCCCAATGCTGCTGCATTGTTTTCCTGCAAGCTACTGCACATTCATTTGTTTTTTTCTTTAAACCTACATATTCTTATGCAGCAGGGTTAGCAATAGTTAGAACTGCAACTTCATAGATTAAGCTTCTTTGAATTTCATGCCTGGATGTTCTCTGTATTGGGACTGAATGTCTTCCCAGTATCTTTGTGGATTTTCCTCCAGGTAGTCTTTTTTACTTTCCATTGTCTTAATCTTCTGCATGTCAGGTTTTTGGTAATTCTCAACTGGACCTGCGTGAGCGTGAATGGGGGTTTCTAGTGGACTGGTACCCTGTCCAGGGCTGGTTCCTGCCTTGTGCCCAATTCTTCTTCGGGTATGTGCAGGAATGACAATGATATGTGTATCTAATTCAGCATATATGTTACATGCAGTATGTGGTGCTAGTGGTAGTAATGTCACATGTACAAAGTGTGTGTGCATTGCACACCCATTATATCATTATATGAAGTATATGCATTATCAATGCAAAAACTACATACCCATTACAGGGCAGAGGTTCAGCCTAACACAGCAGCTTTGAGTGTACTGCAGGAACCAACACTGAACACGCCGGATTTTACTCCCAAGTTGTCAGCCTATTTTACGAGCACATTTTGGGATGTGGAAGGAACACTGGAATACTTTAAGGGAGGGAAAAAAAACAACAAGCACAGGGAGGACTTGCAATCTCCGTGAAGACACTGACCAGGTACTCTTTAAAAACATAAATACACAAATATTATAAATATATATACACAAACAATATGCTCTTGACACACCAGAATGACTAAAAAGAAAGACAATTTATAAAAGAAATAAAAAACTAGACACTTAGTAGTCATAGGCAAGGTGAGGCATTGTACAGGTTTATTGCTCATGATATAAGGGAGCCCTAGTAGCATTTCTTGACACATCTCTGATAAATAATTTATTAGCTATACTCAGTGCTAGTGTGTCAGAAAGAGGATGTACAGCTTTGTTCATGATGGCACAAAGTTTTGTTGTAATTTTGTCTTTGCTGTGACCCCCAGGGGATCCAGAGTGCATCTTGTAACTGAATCTGCACTTTTAATTAGCTTATTAATTCGGTGGGCCTCTTGTGAAGTGATGTTACCGGACCAGCACATCGCTGCATAGAAAATTGCACTGGCCATCACAGAGTTGTAATAGACTAGATATGAAGGATGTCACTTCCCACATTAAAGATTGCAGTCTCCTAATGAAAAAGAGCCTTCTCTGTCCTTTCTTATATAGCTGTTCTGTGTTCCAAGACCAGAACCTTCGATCCTGGGGTTAACCACGATTCTATAGACATACACCCGGAGGTGTGCAATTATTCATTTTTATTTATGGGAGCAGACACTTAAGGATCAATTCAAGTAAATGTAAAATGGCACAGTAATGTCTGTTAAAAAACCACAAAAACACAGCAGACATCCTACATATTTTATGACAATTACAAAATGTAAGGCAATTAACACCTCAAATGCATGCGATATCAGTTTAAGACAGAAATAGAATTTGGTTGAAATCATCATCAGCATGCTCCAAACCCATCATGCTATTTATAGACATGTATTATAGTTTCTCAATCCATAACTGTACTGTATAATAATTATTACCTGTTTTGAAACTTCAGTGCATTGCAAATGGTGCCTCCCTTATAGGGACATGAACTTTTTGTGCAGTTTTCACATTCTCCCCATGGTTTTTTTGGCTTTTCTTGAGGTTCAGTCTCCTGTCACAACCAAAAATGTACATAATTGCAATCTTGGTGTGGTTCTAAGTATGCTTCAAGGTGGAATACCATTCTCTCCAGGAATCTTTGCAATATTTGGCTTAATGCTGAAATAAGCTCCAGCTCACCATAACTCTATTCTAGAAAAAGTGGGTTCAGCAGATGCATATTATTTGGATTTACCTTTATTATCTTATTATCTATATACAGGGTAAGACTCTTGATGCCAGCTCTCCTTATTTAAATGTTGATTGGAAGCTAGAGTGCAAAAGTTACAAGAACAAGTGCTTTTTACTATAAAGGGTAGTTTTAAAAATGAGAGAAAAATACCAAAGAAAACCGAGGAATATCTAGTCGCCCTTAATTTAAACAGACTCTATAGTAACACGATTTGCTTCAGTTATTCAGATTATAGTTGGTATGTTCTACCTTATGTTTGTCATGGTTCAAGTGTTAAAGTATGTTAATGTTGTAGGGGTTAACTGTTTACTGTTATTTTTTTATAGTTGTAATGTTCTGCCGTCTGCCTGTACTAAGTGAAGAGAAACAACATTAAATAGAAGTTAATTGTTAGACCTACCCCTTGGTGTGGGCTGCCCATCCCTAAAGTCACAAACCTCTTTAATGTTTAGCCTTACCAGCAACAGAGACAGGAGTTGCGCTGGATGCACTATCAACACACGTTGTGCTTTTTTCAATGTAATGTAAAGTTTCATGCTTCAGGAACCAAAAAAAAAAGACGTGATTTGCTTCCCTGAATGCTAATGAAAAGCCGAGTCTGTATCGAACGTTGCAGACACAGCAGAAGTACAGGCTATCTTATTATTTTTGCTGGCTGAGGCAAGAATCAAGCCTGGTATCATAGATAAGTTAGCAGGTCAGAAAACACTCTCTGCCATTCACTTCATTCCCACAGCGGTACATTAAATGAGGGACATACTGCATCAGAAATGTGCCGAGGGGATTAAACTTTTTACCATTTCTGTTTTTTCCTGATGATTTTGTTTTCATTTCCTGAATTTAGATTGGGGCAGACATAATAACATTTATTATTCTAAGAAAAAGTTTATGCCGTCAGTTTACTTATGTGTACATTTTGCAGGTGGTAATGGATTGTATGTGGATTATTCAGTGGTATGCTAGGAAATGTCACATCTCCTTTCTCTTTAAACACTCCACCCAGTGTGAGTGGTGGGAAGGAGGAGGGAAGGGGAGTCACAATTTGTGGAAATGCAATAAGATACTCGGCACATGCAGATTAGAAACAGGGATTCACTTCAAATGTTCAAGGCTTGCTTAATTATTCTAGCTGGCTTTCATTATATTTCAATGTTGGCCTTTCTTTTTAAATTAGGCATACATTTCTTTTAAGTATGAACAAGCTTGGTATCCTTTTTTTTATATATATTTATATTACATTTCTAACTTGTTGTTTTGCACCTGTCTGGAGTTTGCTTGATCCCCATGCATTTCTGGGCCTTTCTCCCGTATTCTAAGATGCTATGTCTTATACTATGAGCTGCTGTCCCCTGCAGTGCTGAATCTGACTAAATGCTTCAAATATTGGTTCAAATAAATCTAACAACCATCAATAGTAAAAATACTACCTGGTTATAATTGAAGCAATGAAAAAAGGACAAGTAGGGAAGTAAGATGTGATAACACAAAGTGTCATGAATAAAGGGAAAAAATGATAATAATAAGAAAAGGTGAGATAAAAAGTAAATGACTGAAATAAGAATGACTTATGTGGTATGATACCAAGTACTGTACGTCAAAGGAAAATGAACATGAAAAGTAATCAGTGATAAATCAAAAGGTAGAATTATATCAACACTGAAATGACAGGACAAGAACCAAAATTAAACATCAAGATGAGTGTTAAACTCAAAATATATTTTGATAGCAATAAACAAAATAATTGGACCTAAAGATCTGATTAATTTTTAATCCAAAAAGTAATGTCAGATGTGTCGATGTCTTGATAGAGGTTGCTTCTGTATTGTATGTGGTTTTTCTTTTTGACCATAAAATTTTTGTTGAATTATATTTTCAATATCTATGTATGCATGATTTTTTTTTTTTTTGGTGGTTTTATATCAGGGGTGTCAAACTGTGGGCCTGGAGGGGTCCTGGAGGGAGTGGCTGCAGGTTTTCATTCTAACCTTTCTCCTAATCAGTGACCAGTTTTCACTGCTAATTAACTTCTTTTCCCTTCACTTTAATAGCCCTGTTTTTAAGGATTTAGTCCTCTGAATTTATTCTTTTCTTCAATAAATGACAGCCAAACAGAAATGAGACATGAAATGAGCCAACAGATGACCAGCTAAACTGGGGCTTCAAACTCCAACCAATTTCAGTCCAATCACTTTCTTAATGAGAAGCCAATTCTTGTTGTTAATTAAAGCTGTTATTTCATTCCACGGCTTGTTGCTGCTCTCATTTTGCCACAGCAGACATTTCCAAAACTGTTGATTTTCTGTTTTTTCTAAGAACACCGTGAAAATGTTTTGGTGACCTGAGAGATCAACCTTACCGAGACCTTCACCTTTTCTTTAGTTTCAGAGATTGTGTGATGGGCACAGGTGAGCTGGTCATGAGGCGGCTTGTTTTATGTCTCACTATTATTTGGCTGCTAATTAAGGAAAAAGAAACAGCAAAGGCTCCTGAGTTAAGTGAATTAAAATGAATGCAATAGAAGTTAATTAGCAGCAAAAACTGCTCACTAATTAAGAAGATGGTTAGAATGAAAACCTGCAGCCACTGCGGCCCTCCAGGACTGGAGTTCGACACCCGTGTTTTATATGAACCTTTTGAATTTGCTCTGAGTTCTTGCTACTGCTTTTTTCCCCTCACACACAAACACACACACATATCTTTTTATATAATATACTACTGTGGCTGTCCAGGATTTTAAATCACCTGTAGCTTGCAAACTGTTTGACCTATTGACCTGAAATTTGGTACAAATATACTACGTGATGTCTATTATCCACTTTCGGGGTGATGATTGACCTCCAAGGTTATTCCTCTTTTTATTACTTATTTTATTTTATTGTAGAATCAACTCTTGGCAGCAGCCATGCGACGCATGCGTACAGGCGCTGTTCTCATCCCTACCACCTTCGCCATCACTTCCCCAACCTCTTCATATCTTAAATCATTCTTGAGGCAGATTGAGGACTTAAGTGGCAGCTTGAGTGAAAAATTAAGGAAAATGTACTAAGTACAATACAAACACTGACTTAATCAGTTTTAACGCGAAAACATACCGACGAAAGAAGAAAAGAAGTGGGCCGCAAGGGTGGAAAAAAGAAGAGCTGCTCAGGAAGCAGCAAGCACATCAACCTCTGAGCAAACAAATGCTAAACGAGAAAGAGAAAGAGAATGAAAACTAGGAATGTTCAAGTCAAGTGTATTCACTGCACGTTATCGTGCAGTGCGCCGTTACTGGTATATAATATTACTAGTAATAATTATATAATAACTATAATAATATTTTCTAATATCTGGGTTTATTGCTACTACAATATATTTTGAGTTCAATATTTGCACTGATGTTTAAGTCTGGTGCTTTTCTATCATTGTCTGTTTGCTTTGATGCAAATTGTACCTTCTGTTTACTAATTACCTTTCATTCTCACGTCTTTTGATTTACTTAGTATAATGCTATATTACTCATTCTTCTTTCACTTAGTTTTTATTACATGACTTTTTTGTTTTTCTTTTCCATTTATGGATGATACTTAGGGCGGCACAGTGGCACAGTGGTAGCGCTGCTGCCTCGCAGTAAGGAGACCTGGGTTTGCTTCCCGGGTCCTCCCTGCGTGGAGTTTGCATGTTGTCCCTGTGTCTGCGTGGGTTTCCTCCGGGTACTCCGGTTTCCTCCCACAGGCCAAAGACATGCAGGTTAGGCGCATTGGTGATTCTAAATTGTCCCTGGTGTGTGGGTGTGTGTGTGTGTGCCCTGCGGTGGGCTGGTGTCCTGCCCAGGGTTTGTTTCCTGCCTTGCGCACTGTGTTGGCTGGGATTGGCTCCAGCAGACCCCCGTGACCCTGTAGTTAGGATATAGCGGGTTGGATAACGGATGGATGGATGGATGATACTTAGTGCTATCACGTATCAGCTCCCTGTTTACCCTTTCTTTTTACAATACTAGCTTAAGCAGATGTGCTCTGTTTTGTAGATTTATACTTTAAAAGTGTCTCTTTCAAAATGTTTGAGGCCCAAAACCTTTCAGGCAGACAAGGCAAAAAGCAATCCTGGACTTAATGACAGTCCACTGCAAGGCAAATTCACTCACACAGCCACACTGAACCATTTTAAAGCTGCCAGTGAATCTCACTCAGATAGTGGAAGAATACACAGATGCCGTTTAGTTGGCATCCTGGCAGGGATTCAAGTCCAGGACTCTGAATCTGTGAGCCAGCAGTACTAACTGCTCCATCACTATGTATGTATCTAAAACACTTGTATATTATAGAAACTTTAACATTATCTTAACATTGGATATGGATGTGGAGGTCTCATAGCCAGCCATGATTACCATCCATCTGTGGGTCATTTTACTTAACCCACTTTGTCCAATGTAAGGTCTCATTGTAAATACAAGGCAAGATTCATCTGTGAATGGGATGCTATTCTGTCGCATAGAGCTCTTGCTCTCTCACTCGTTCGTGTATGTTTATTTTTGAGTTGTCACATAACATAAAATCCCCTGTGACCCTAAATCTAGACTAAACCAATTTGAGAATATTAAATTCCATAACATGATATGAGAACACAGAGACAAAAAGTACAAAGTATACATGGCATCCAAGCTGTGAGAGAGTGGTGCTAACATTATCCCTCTATTAGTTAATTCATCAATATTTGTTTGTTTTTCACTTTTCAGAGTGAGCCCATTTTCACATGGAGCAAATCTTGAACCACAGAGAAATGCACTGTGGCTTTTGGTTTTATTAAGAAATAATCAGAGAATGTCATGTGTCACATAGTCAGGCAAGGCACACATATTCTAAAATGGTGTATCTCAACCTTCTCAACCTTTATGGTGTTCTGACTCAGTTGTACCTCTTTTAGTATATTTGCAGCCCATGGGTGGATGGGGGGCCTTAGTCAGAGCGGTCTCCCTTTGTGAATCTAGTTTGCATGTAAATTGGAGGAACTTGGTGAAACAAATGAGTATTAACGTTAGAGTCAGGGGGCGCCCTGATAAAATGAGTGTGATGTAAAAAAGTTGTGGCAAGGTGTCCCAGTTGTTGAAACAAGAGCACATGTAAAAGCGGTGGGTGTAGTTCCCATATGTGAGACGGTCATAGATAAATATGGTGATTAATATCGCAGAGCACTGTTGGTTGCTTAGCTTATCCACTGTGACCCATTCACACGCCTAACAACGGTAACCCTCTGGCCTCCAGTCTTAGCACATAACATAAAAGTGGATCTTGACCCAGTGGTTGAAAAACGCTGTCCTAAAGCGTGTATGGCATTGAAGTGTTGCACGGTAACTACCTGAGTTTTAAAAAATAAATGTGTAAAAGGCAAAAAAACATTGTAATAATTGCACACAAGTGGTCACAAAAAATGGCCACTAAGTAAAGGTCTAGTGACTTCAGTAATGGTCCATACTTTTCAAACACTTTTACAGCATTATAAGTTGTACTCCTAACCATTTATCTGTTTGCTATTACATCATTTACATAATCTATCCCTGGATGAGGTGTATTTGACATTATGTAATCTCAAATTTGTGCACAAAAAATATTCAAATGACCATTTCAGTTCCTCAACACTAAATGCCCAGTCTTGTAAGAAGTGAACATTGCAGTTTTACAGCTCAGAGGGCATTGTGAGTGAAGTATTTCTGTAACACAGCAGCACTCAGTGAAAAACCTTACACTTTATACATCTTTTGTGACAAATGCATCCCAATTCACTTGCTACTGTTTATATGATTAGCTAAACATTCTTATCTCTGTGTGCTTTGAGATGACTGGCAAATGTGCAAGAGCGAGCAATTCACAAGAAACATATGCTGCTTAGCTATCGAAATTCTCCTCCTGTCCCTATGGGAATGGTGGAGATACGTACCTTGAACTGGTTAGCTAATGGCCAGTGAAGCAGAGCGCAAGCAATAAGTGAGATAAAAATAATTTGTTACTATAGTAGAGGAAGCGAGACATCGTGCAAGTATAGTGATGATGCCAATAGATTTAATCTTTACAAAATAGGAGTCCCCCATTAGTAGCTGCTCAAAAGGTCAATATTGATTCTACCAGAAACATCCATCCATTTTCCAACCTGATGAATCCGAACACAGGGTCACGGGGGTCTGCTGGAGCCAATCCCAGCCAACACAGGGCGCAAGGCAGGAAACAATCCCGGGCAGGGTGCCAACCTACCGCAGGACACACACAAACACACCCACACACCAAGCACACCCTAAGGCCAATTTACAATCACCAATCCACCTAACCTGCATGTCTTTGGACTGTGGGAGGAAACCCACGCAGACACGGGGAGAACATGCAAACTCCATGCTGGGAGGACCCGGGAAGCGAACCCAGGTCCCCAGGTCTCCCAACTGCGAGGCAGCAGTGCTACCCACTGTGCCACCATGCCGCCCTACCAGAAACATTTAACTTTTTAAATTACATTGAGTTCAGATGAACTATGGTGTCTTATTGCCTTGGAACAAAGCTCAGTGAATGGCTAGCAATAGAAGTAAGTTAGCAGTTACGCTGCAGGTGATGGGTGTGAAGCAGAGGCTTTACGTGTGACTAGCCCTCATATCACTTATAAGGGTGATGACTCCAGTCTCATCTCTAACCCCACACAAAGCTAGTTTTTGCTAGGACAGGAGGTGGTGCTCACCATCAGTGTTCCTAAGGAATGCAGAATAAGTTGAGGGATGGACATTGAGAGTTTTCTTTAGGTGTCACCATTTACCAAAGAAAGAAAGAAATTAAGGAGAAGAATTTCTCCTTGATACTTGAGCTTGAACTGTATGATTTTTAATGTGGCTCATTAATACAGGTATGTGTGGAGCTCACAGGTAATAATTTCAACCTGATGTTAATCGCTGGTTGGTCAAATACATGCTAAATATATTTTAGTAGGGGAATATGCCCTTGAGGTATTATTTCTTGTTATGATGGATGTTGTTTTTTAAATTTGTACCTGTTTTGAACATCTTGTGGGGTGGGTTTAGGAAAAAATTATACGTCTTTGTCGAGAATTTACCTCAAAGAATCAGTCTCAGGCATTAGTTTCATGTTCAAAGGCTCATAAGAAAAGTTACAATTTTTTATAATCAAGTGACTTACAGATGAGTGTTATACAACAGGTTACAAAATTGATCATCACAAGTGAAAAGTTCAAAACAAAATAAAACTAAGTTACAACCTCTAGCTTACAAAAACCTAACAGATAATATTAGTTAGACAGAAATTCATCCAACAAAGGAGCCTTCAAATTCTTCTTAAACACATTGAGGGAGTTAGAAGTATGAATGGAGGTGGGCAGCTCAATCCACCAGCTAGAAGCTACACATAAAAAGAATCTGGATTGAGATCTGATACCATGCAGAGATGGCTTCACAAAACTTTTTCATCAACAGAGCTGAGTGGGATGAGAAGCAACAGAGGACCTCATGAGTGTGTAAGTATTCATAAGTGCTGACTCATTGACTACTCTGGAGGCAAACACCAAGAATTTGATAGTAATACATGCTCCTACAGGGAAACAATGTAGTGCTCTGAAAAAAAAGAGTTACATGTGCCCATCTCAGGTCATTGAACACCAGCTTGGTGACACATGCTGGTACTCCCGCCAGCAGTAGCCCAGACGTGACAAGACCAACAGCTGGACCTGGGAATGTGCTGCATACTCTTATCAGGTACAGTCTGTTCTTGATAGTGCCTGGCTGATTTTTCACAGTTTGGCACACCCAAATTTATCCTATAGTCTTATTCTGCATTTCTTTCTCACTTATTTTTGCTCTCATTCAGTTCATTTTCTTCTAATAATACTGCCTGAGTTGCAGGATTTATTATCTTTAGTGTATGGATTATCATCAACTTTTATTACATCTCAAGTCTCATCTGTCCTTGATCATGCTGTGTGACTCTAGATAAGATACTATATTGGCATGATTTTCTAACATGTGAGGTTTACATTTAATCATATGCATCAAATATGCAATATTTATATATAAAGCATGGACATAATGTGCAAGAAAAAGATGACACACAATTCTTGTAGGAAGCATGTTTTATTTCCAGTCCCGTTTGTTGATATCTGAAGAAAAAGTTGGAAATGTCAGCTAATGCGGCCATCTGCTGATTAAATCAGCACATCAAAAAGTTTAATTATTAAGTTTCATTAAGTTTTCATTATCTCAGTATAATGTATTAAGTGATTTAATAAAAGAGAAAAAAGTTAGAAAAATGCTCATCTCTTAAAGTCATAGTAAGCCTGATATATTGGTTCATTGAAATTTAAGTTAAAAAAGTATGTTCATTTCAGACTTAAACTTGAAAGAAAACTCAAGCAGAAAAGATGACTGTGGCATGACCCTTAAAGACAAGAAAGTTGCATTTATTTTAAAGGCAGTACTATTACAAGGACTTACAGGAAATTAATTGTAAAGCACGGAGCAATTAGAATTTTAAAAAGGAAGGAAAAGGTTTTTTTTTTTTCCGGTTTCCTATTCTTTGCTTTCTTCCCCTGCTTAAGTTTCTGCTGAGCTTTTCATTTGAAGATTGTGTTGCTAATTGTTCCTTCTATTATACTGTGACAGAATGTTAAGACAGCCCAATTTATTCCCTGGCAACAAGGCATTATTTAGGCTTGATTTGGAATTTTAAAATTTGCACTCAGTTATTTCAGGTGAAATTTTCGATTTCACAGAGAATGTATTATTCTAGGTGTTATAAGCAAATATTGCAGTTTAATCATAAGAAAATAAAGAGTCCCTTTATGACAACGTCTATCTATCTATCTATCTATCTATCTATCTATCTATCTATCTATCTATCTATCTATCTATCTATCTATCTATCTATCTATCTATCTATCTATCTATCTATCTATCTATCTATCTATCTATCTATCTATCTATCTATCTATCTATCTATCTATCTATCTATCTATCTATCTATCTATCTATCTGACTGACTGATGTAATATTTTACTTTCTATCCATCTGCCTATTTAAAAATTGTGTCTGTTTTGCAGACCACCATCTTTTAAGTGTCTTCTCTGATCATGTAGCTCAGATATGGCAATAGCCACAGATGAAGAGAGTGAGAGAGTCAGACAGGCCGTGCTCTCATTATGCAGTAGACACAGAGGGACAGCAGCAGAGACAGTAACACTGGAACGTGCCTGACAATTAGACAAGGAAAATTTCAGGTTAAAAATAATTTAACCAAAGAAAAGTATGCTCTGAAGGTTTTCTCATTGGAGTGATAAATGCCAGCAGTCAGTTAGAGAGCCATTAAATGGAAGTCATTTGACATTTATAAACAGTCTCCACCTGATGGTAATGGACTGAATGAAAATAGATGACCATAAGGAGAGAGGAGAAGAAATAATTGCCTTCCACTTGTCATGCTGGCCTGAAACTTGCAGTTAATACTTTGAATGAAAGGAATAAAAGGATATCAAGAACAGGGTTGACCTAGAATTAAGAATCATTTGATTTAGTCCCACAAGGTTCATTGATCTTTTGTCACAACAGGGGTTGTGTGAAAGCCAGAGCTTAACCCAGTGGCCACATGCATAAGCAGGATCTCACCTCTTCCAGGATTTAAACTTGATTCCATAATAACTGTTTGGTTCACATTAAATGGTCTTGTGGTGCTGCTTTTAAGTTTTGTTACTTCACAGATCTCACAGTCAGGTTAGCTTGTGCACAAGTGGTAAACTGTATTACGAAAGACAATAGGACAATGCCAATAACAGGCATTTCATTAAATAAATGTTGTGCACTAAGCTGCAGAGCTGAATTAAGACTGGACTGAATTAGAATGAAGTGAGAAATGGCTTGAGTGTCTGGGGTGTCTCCATCCTATTTTTGCAAAACAAATTCATTTCTTAACCAGTGTGGGAAGCTGTGGCACAAACTGACTTTCCTCTGAATTAGTCTACCTGGAGCATAACATTATTTGAGTGCAAACTTAGATATGCCTTATTCTCCAATTAGTTCCCCGATAAAACTATTACTGTATGATTTTACTCTACAAAATCTTGTAGAGGTGATGTCCACACTCTATTAATGGGGACATAAATTTAAATAATTAAGATTTAGTTTTAACATTAGACAGTAGGTTGTCTGTCTTGCAGTAAATAATAATATACACAGTAAAAATACAGTTTTCTGATACTCCATATATAGTTGCATAAGACAAATATATATTGCACAGATATAATTTCTAAATGCAGTTTTGGAAATGTAAAGACTTCTTGCTTTTCTACTCTACCCTGCCACTCTATGCATTCTCTGTCTTGATTACCTTCCTGCCATGTTATTTGTGACTACTAAAGATGCAGCTCACTTTAAAATGAGAAGACACCACTTCCCTTGATCAGGTTCATCTGCTCTGCACACCCTGAAAGTCAGTGAATTAATTTCTAAATTGATCAGAGTGCAACTTGATCCAACTTTTGTATGCTTCAGTTTCTTTTTCATTTAGCAAATATTTTGAATTTTGAAATTATATCTGTCTGTGGCGGCATGCTAATTTGCAATGAAGTTGCTTGAATTGCAGCAGTATTTCCTGAGAGACGTCAGGTAATCTAATTTGTACACTCCCCTTTAATATTAAAAGTGTAATCCTCCCCAGAATACTTATTTGTGCTTAATACCTTTTTAAAGAACCAAAATTGTCAAAATTTTAAAAATGGCCAGTTGTCAATGTTATGCTGACTGGTCACACGTATTGACTTGATACTGTTTTCTGGTTTGTACTGTTACCAAAGCTCATGATTTTCATCGTTCAACTCTTGCTCTTTGGTTCTGTGATTATATTAGCATCTGTTTGTTGATAGTATTTTCTTGTGATCCATGGTTCTTATTTTTGATATGCTGTGATAGCCATGCTTTTCATTTAACTGTGTCTTCAAATCCTCCACTCATCTAGCTGACATTAATGAATCCCAGTGCCACATGTGGCTCATATTGCTCAGCACTGGCACAAGCCCTCTAAGTCTGTGAGCGAGGGTCTATGTAATGAGGCGTTGACCAGAATTCAGTAAATGGTGGTGTGTATTAAGACCTGACATGGGATGATGACAAGTGCGTATGGTGGCCTTTCGTGACACTAAGGCATAACCATGTGTCAGCTCTATAAGTGAAGTACATGCCTCTTTGGTCTATGGTGAGGCGGGTGATATGTAAGACAAGTTCCTGTATAGAAGTCATGCTTGGATCAAACTCTACTTCTTATCATGAAATGCATTATGTGAAACACATATGACTGATAGTTCTCACGTCTACCAATTGATGCTAAGGTTATCTTGGTGGAAGCAGTGTTATGTTCAAGTCTTACTGAATGGTGGGATCAATAGCACAAGAACTCAAGAATAGCATTGGGGGTGAACCATTTCCTTTAGGGGGTGGACTTGGGGGATTGTTAGAATCGTAGAGATTATCACTACATGTAGAAATGTAATATCTTTTACCAAAAATCAAACTGCTAACCTTAATCAAAAGTGAGACACATCTGGTGATCTGATGCTCTGTCCAGAGTTTCTATGTTTCCAGTGCTGCTGGGATTGGCACTGACTTCATGTGACCCCAAACTGGAAAAACAGCTTAAAAAAATATATGGATGGGTGTATAAATGGTGATGAATATAAAATCTGCAGCTTTTGTCTTTCATTTTGTTTAACTTTAAATGTTAAAAAGACCCTTATTGTTGTTATAATCAGCAAACCTGCTGTTTGATCATAAAAGCCTTAAATATGTAGTTTTTCTGCCTGACTGAGTTACCTTTAAATAGCATTAGTAAGCATTCTTCAGTTCACTTTGAATTTTATTTTATCCTGATTATGCAAATAAGAGAAAAATTATTGAAAAGTCATGAAATACCATTAAGGTGGCATTAAAGAGCAGAATAAACAAATATTCATGTGCTAGTGTGGAAATCCTTTATCTGCCAGGAATTTTGGAGGAGAAGGGAAATTTGTGATAATTAAAAGGATAGCCTGTTCTGATTCATTACACGCCTGAATTTTTTAAAAAGGAAATGTAAACTCTATACCAATCCAAATGACTTGTTTCTTATTGATGTGTTCTTTATCTTCATTATAAGCAAGATGACATTTGTTTGCATCTTAAACAACAGGGAGCCTGTTTTAAAGTAACCTTCATGACATCTCTTATCAATCAGGAGCGAATTGTTGTGAAATCCTTTGTCTGAACATGCAAGTGGCGTATTAATAATTTTGTTTTTGGTCCACAGTGACATCTGCAACCCATAAGCTGCATGAATGACTCCACTTCATGGGCTGAATGGAAAAGGCACAAGTAGACAGATTGTGTTTCAGAGGGATTATTTAAATAGCTGCCTTTTATTAAAATGCTTTGTGGTTTCAATATTAATAATTTGAAATGTGCTGGTATAAGCCTATTCCATGTGTGTCCATCAGCGGGCTGATAATTTGTTCAGGAATAGGATGGGTAGTAATTTGGGAGGCATTAACCATGCTAGAGCAGAAAAGTGCTGCAGTTTTTAATCTTGAATTGCTGATGAGGGATATTGGCCTAAGCAAGGCCTTTAAAAGTGGGCATTGATGTATCCCATGAAGCACCACACTCAAAATGTGAGAGATGGGAAAGTGAAAGAGATGCAAGCATTCAAAAAGAAAGAAATTAGTTTATCTAGATACAATTTACCCTCTCTGATTTTTGGTGGTGCTCACCTACTTCTTTGACTTCATCTGAACACTTATGTAAAACAGATGATGCAGCCTTTTATTTTCTACTTGTAATGGACCATATGGATGGCATGTGATTATTCTAAAAGTTAAGTCATCACCATGTGTTGGACATGGGCATCACAGCAGAACCAGCCTAGCCTACTGCTTTCCAGATGTTTGGCTAGAAAAACACTCAGTTCATTTTTTTCTCCCGAGTTCCCTTGCTGCGCCCATAAAATGAGCCATTAATGTAAAAAACTAAAAATATAGCATTGTTTTTGGCTTTCCATCTTATCAACATATGATTTGATACCTTAAACACTTGTCTGTGGTGACAGTCACCAGGAAGAGCGGCTGAGAAGATGAGATTAGAGTAGAAATGCTTATCTATGAAATTACCTACAATAAAGACATCCCTTCATTTTACAAAACCCACACTTTCCAGAATGAACCAAATGATCTAAATGTCCAATGAAGGTCCTAACATACAGTGCAATGTATTTTGGGTTGCTTTGAACAGACATCCAGATACATGGCATATGGTGGTCAATTTTCTGTACTATACCCATTATTAAAGTGACCCCAGCTACTGAAGTTTATAAAACAGAACTATTAAAGCTGCATTTTGCTATCTGGGATTTTGCTACTACTGTGAAAGAATAATGCTAGTCATTGAGCATTCATCCATTCTTTAAACCATAATATGGCATTATCAGAAACTAGTCATAGATGGGACACCAGTCGGCCGTAGAGCACACTTGTGAAAATCTTCACACTTATTTAGACTGTGGAAAATTTGAAGTATTGTTTATATAATATAAAATATAAGAACTCCAAACAGACAGCAACCAGGGTCAGCTGGTGGCATACTGGCAACTAAGTTCTCCAGATTTTGTTTCCTTCTCATTGGGAATGAGACATCTGAAATGGACCAATGTACTGCACTAAAATGCTTTTCAGTGCCAAAGATTCTGAAAACTCTGCATTGACGGTGATTTGGGCTGATTCAACCTTAACCAAGTCCTGATCAAACCCTCTAGCTGGATAACTCACTCATGATATTCCTTCCTTTTTCTGACTTTTCTTTTGGAGGGGATTTGAATGAGATTATTGTACTGTAATACAATGCCTCTTTGTGCCAAATTTGACTATAGAATGTATGAAAGGCTTTCTCTAAATAACTGGATCTGTGCATTTTAAAAACAGATTGTGCTGATCAAATGCACTATGGCCGAATTGTTACACAGACTGTGGTTCCCAGAGTAGTGCCACTGCGCTTCCCCTGTGAACACAATGTTAATTAACATGGGCAGTGGAGAGCCACAAGGAAAGAGAACCTCCAAGAACTCTTGTGCCTGCTTGTAGGCCTAAACCTGCTGTGCAATATGACTTACAGGAACATATTTTAGACTTTCTGAAGACATCTGAGACATTTGACCAGAAGAGAATAATTATTTGATGTAAAATGTTTCCCTGTCAAAGTATCTCCAAAAAATTACCCTCACATAAAGCAAGAAGAGTCGCAGTCACCACATCACGACCTGTATGGCTTCTGAAATGTACCCAAAGACTTCACCTTCTGTACCACATGTACAGAACTGATTAGTAACACTGATTTCCATGTTTCAAGGTTTACAGCAATACAGTATATTAATTGTTAGCTTTGCCTTAAAGACACCTAAAACTATTAGATCAACTGTGTACCAATGTTATAATCTGCACTTTACTTATTTAGTGCCATGGCTATCCTGTGGCACAAGTGATATTAGAGGTTGCCAAGGGTGCGATTCTTTAATGGGCCATACAGAGAGTTAACTGCCTGTGTCGTATGATGGGCAATTCTTAGAACTACTCCCTTTGTCAAACTGACTGCAGCTGCTGGAGCTCTTAAACTTCTGATCAATACTTTAAGCATAATGCTACGGTCATTAGCTGTTTTGGAGTGGCCATGTTTACCATCATTAAGATAGATAGATAGATAGATAGATAGATAGATAGATAGATAGATAGATAGATAGATAGATAGATAGATAGATAGATAGATAGATAGATAGATAGATAGATAGATAGATAGATAGATAGATAGATAGATAGATAGATAGATAGATAGATAGATACTTTATTAATCCCAAGGGGAAATTCACATATTCCAGCAGCAGCATACTGATACAAAAACAATATTAAATTAAAGAGTAATAAAAATGCAGGTAAAAAAAGACAATAACTTTGAATAATGTTAACGTTTACCCCCCCGGGTAGAATTGAAGAGTTGCATAGTGTGGGGGAGGAATGATCTCCTCAGTCTGTCAGTGGAGCAGGACATTGACAGCAGTCTGTCGCTGAAGCTGCTCTTCTGTCTGGAGATGATACTGTTTAGTGGATGCAATGGATTCTCCATAATTGATAGGAGCCTGCTGAGCGCCCGTCACTCTGCCACGGATGTCAAACTGTCCAGCTCCATGCCAACAATAGAGCCTGCCTTCCTAACCAGTTTGTCCAGGCGTGAGGCATCCTTCTTCTTAATGCTGCCTCCCTAGCACACCACGGCGTAGAAGCATTAAAGCATTAAACCATTTTTCTGACTTTAAAAGAATCACTAAGCTTAAAAATAATTAAAAAATAAAAAGAATCTGAGTTGATTAAAGTATTAAAACTACTATCTCTGACAAAGCAATGATTTTTGGATAAAGTGAACACATTGTGAATTGCATTGTATGTCATCCTGCAATCGATTTCACACTGTAACTATTTTTAATGAAAAAGTGTTAGCAGTATCTATCTATCTATCTATCTATCTATCTATCTATCTATCTATCTATCTATCTATCTATCTATCTATCTATCTATCTATCTATCTATCTATCTATCTATCTATCTATCTATCTATCTATCTATCTATCTATCTATCTATCTATCTATCTATCTATCTATCTAAAATGCTAAGGGTTGTGTGTCCTGCACCTCTGAACTTTGAGCCTTTATTTTGGTCTCAATCAACAGCTTATGCTGTTATATGAGTAACACTACTCATGAATTGGACAGATGAGAAACCTTACAGGTTTGGTCCTTTTCACAGCAGGAAGCAACATGACCATGTGTTCCTCATGTCAAGTAGCACCACAGCTGAGTGCTATGGCTGATGTCCTTCTTACAGCAGGACTAGAGAAACAGTGCAACAGAAAGTCATACACAACCAAAGAGCCTACGTCTGCCACATTCTTGGGCTTGGGTCCATTGAGCATGCAGCATGTCTGTCAGGAAAAGTGCTTTGACGACATCAGATGGCAGTAAAGGACATTGCAGGAACCCTGGTGGAGTGACCTGGGGTGCTGTGTTTTGTGAGGGAAACTTGTACCATATTTCTTTGGGGGCAGAATATCTGAATGTTACTAGTGATCTTAGTGATGCACTGAATTTTTGGCCCCTGAAAATAATCTAAAAAAAAAAACATTTTCACATTTAGAATTCAACTCAGTTAAGGTAAAATATCCTATGTTTTTTTGCACAAATGTATGATGCTGTTTCCATTGTTATCCTGGATTGGTTATGAATGACATTTTGAAACATTATACCTCCTGTTCTGCAGGGACTGGACGATATTTGTGGACACCGTCTTTAGATAATTGTGCTGGTTTGTCGACAATGAGGAAAGAATAGTTGTGACATATTGGCTCTTTTATGACAAGGGAAGGAAGAAAGAGAAGGGGCCATATCAGAACAAATTAAATTAGGGTGCAAATCACACTATTTAAACAAGCTGAGCTTAACAAAACAATGTCAATCTATATAACTTACCAGCCAAGGGATGGATAATGCTCCCTGACAAGCTAACTCTGCTCACATTTTGTTACAGTTTTATCAATATATTTATTTATCTATCTATTATTGTTCAATTGTTAAAATATTTCTTTTTTAAAGACTGATTCTCATTTTGATACATTATTATTTTATGCACAGAGCCCAGAAATCAGTGAATTGTGTCCCATTCATTGTTTCAAGTTTGTAAATCCTCTGTGTCTGTCTGAGTTCTTCTCAAAGGTACCTCATTTTGTGCCCAACTGCTCAATGATGAACAAGTTAGGTAGTAATTCTAAACTGGCCCTGTACAGTATCTGTGAGTGTAGGTGAATATACCCTATGACCTTAAATCTTATTTGGATGCAGAAGATTCAGTAATTGGAGGGACTGTTTATGGTGCTAAACAAGTGTAGTTCAGCCATTTTAATCTTCCTAGCATGTGGGTCTCAGGACTCCAGTGAGAGAATTTGATATAAATTAGAACCTTCTACTGTAGGATATTGTGTATGAATTTGTTAATTTTCCACCACACATTCTCATTGCCATGCTAGTTCACTTATTCAGGGTCATTTCTGAATATCCTGCATTTATGGGAACAGGGATGCACACTCCAGCATCCTTTAGTCTGGGTTTCTTCTCTCAGCTGTATGCCACCCCAGCCACCTATATAGTTTTCTCTTGCTCATATGTCATTATTTTTTTTGTCAGACAGATTTATAAGAAGCATCTGACAAGAAGAACTATGTGCTTGTTATTATATCTTCATCTTTAGTTTAATTTGCAGCAAGCAGAACCCTGAGAATATAAGTACCCTTTTGTATGCCAGACCAATTACAGAGCATACAGTTTATTTGAATAAAAGGAATTGATGACCCACAAAACTGGTTTTAGATCCCAAAATAAAAAATAGTAATTTCTCAGTTCTTCAGTTCTTAATAAACCAATCATGAAATAAAGCAGTTTAAAACTATTTTTTTATTTTTGTTTCTTTATGGCTAGAAGGTAAATCAGTTCATCAGGGTGGGGAACAAAAGCTGAATCCATAGCTCTGTAAATTGCCAGCAGCGTGTTTGAAGCACTGCGAGGTTCAGGATGTTGGATAAAGTACAACTAGTCAGCCTGAAAGTTTAATTGATTGAGGCTGTTGGTGTATTTCTCTATAGAATTAAGGCAGGAAGTTTTTCAAGGTTGGATTGCTCCATTCTTTATTTTTATAAAAATAATATTCAAGTACTGCAGAAGGAGGTTTCTCAGAAATTATCAGCATACAGTCCTTGTGTTTATACCTTTTCTGAGGACAGACTGCTATGTGAGAGCATTAAAGATAATTGAGAAAATAATAATATTAAAAAACAAAAAAACAAAAACACAACTGTTACCAATGAAGAAGGCTACTGTCCTGAAAAGCATAGCCTTGAGCAGATAAAAACACAAACACTGGGGAAAAGATAACACTGTTTTTCAAATTTCTTGTTCAGACTTTACGATTAGAATGTCATTACTGTGTAAACCCTGTCAGAGACGGCCGGGGCGCCTCTTCGGTGTATGGTCTGTGGGGGTGGTTTGGGGTGGGTATGGGGGGGCGTAGCAAGCCTGTTCAGAACAGTACCTCCCCTGGGACACTAGATGGCAGCTCCACTGGGTGGCAGTGGTGCCTGGGATTCCCATAGGGCTTCATGGGAGATGGAGTTCCCTACAACCCTGTTGGGATCTGGTGGTACCACCTAGGGGGTGCAGTAGTTGTTCCTGACTCCGTGTGGGCGGTTGCTCAGATGGCCAAGTGCAGCCGGAAATAGGTCATCAAACACCTGGAGCACTTCCGGTTGGGCTATAAAAGGAGCCAGCAACCATCACTCCAGGAACCAGAGTCGGGAGGAGAGGGACAAAGCTTGCCGGGGGGGAGTAGTGAAGATAGAGGGTGAAGAAAGGAAAGTATTGTGTGCAGTGTTGTGCTTTGGACTGTGTTGTAGGCTCGTGGGGACGGGGAAGACGTTCTACATGAGTGAAAAAGAAAATAAAAGCACTTTATTTTAGTAGTGTCCCTCCAGTATCTGTCTGTGTCGGGTTAAGCGCTGGTATATTTACAGTCACAACACAAAAGTGGTAATTTAAGTTAAAAAAATCACATAAGGAAGGTTGCCAAGTTGCCAGGTGATGGCCAAGGCAAAGGTGCTGCCTAAATGAATCAGGAGACAAAATAGGCCTAAGCAAATTCTTGAAGGGAGTTCTCTCTGTCTGCCATTGTGGACACTTAGGCATAAGCCAGCAAGAGATTGTAATACCTGTTGGAGCCATGGGAGCCCAAATCTTCTAAGATCACCTCAAAAAAAGACAGATAAGTAGGCGTCCTGGAAGGAAACCTGGAGCATTCTTATGGTGCTGTAAAAGGCAGGTCTCCCACCAAGCGCTAAAGCTGCTGGATACTGTCACCCAGACATTTATACCATGAAGTCCTGTTCAGCTTCTTCATAGTGATAGATGGTAGTGAAGAGATTCCATTACGGGTTTTGGGAAGCTTGCTGCCTTATGTAAAGAGGACTCATCCCAACAGCTGTCTTGAAAGCCCAACACTGTATAACAACTCCATCGGACTCAGCATTGAAATTCCATTGAAGACAACTAAATGTCACAGTGATATAGCTGCCATTTGTTTTATAGGACGTATTTGACTCTAGAAGTGGTTTGGGACTTTAGCCTAGAAATAATCTTTGTGTGGGTTTAATCAGGTTATTAGGTATTGCCCTGGACTCTTTGCCTAGCCCATTCATCATATGCTGCTTAGTTTTGACCTCACCTAAGTAGTTTCATTGATAAGACATTCTCAGTATATGCCAGTCTCATGATGGGATCAATGGGGAAACAAAAATGGAGCACACCACTTGTGAAGTGTTTGAACATTGCTCATTCGTTAATATGTATTAGTATTAGAATTAGAACTTTGTTTCAAAGTTTTTTTGTGAATTTTGTAACTTTACCTCACTCTCCTGTTTGTTCTTATGTCACATTTTTGTATTACTTGTAGTTTTGCCGAGCCCCTTTCCTCCTCTGTGTGCAATTAGGACCTTCAGTTGTAACCTAAAGTGTGCTACATGTTCCTCCTGTTTGCCTTATTTCTCTGCTGTGGCATTAGCCATCTAATAGCTAACCTTTATTGGATCTTGTATGTGTTTTTGTTTTTTGAGCATTTTTGAGGTGATTCCTTAGTTTTTGGAAATTAAGCTTCTGATGTTTGTCTTTGGTTTAATTTGCTTTGGATGCTTACTTTTTGAACCTTTGACAATAAACCTTTGTGATAAATAACCAAGCCTTGACACAAAAAGGGGTTTGGGGCAGCCTCTCATATACTTGGAAATGGCTGCAAAATTGAAGACATAGGTTGCAAAAATAGTGGTATTTACAGACAAGAACAGAACTGAGGTTTGGTACAGACAGGGTGGGGTTTTAAAGGTGTAAGGAGAAAGTGACGTCTTCAGGGATAGAACTGGAAGTGACGTCTTCCAGGGTGAGACCAGAAGTGATGTTAAAGGGCTCAGGCCGAATTTCCTGCATTTGGTCTGCGGGGAAAAAAGAGAAAGGTTCAGTGCACTCTGCCTCCCCCTGGTCCGATTGGGAATTACCTTCTTTCGAGCCCTTTAGCTGCCTCCCATGCGCAATTGTGTGACACTTTATTATTACAATTTTAAAGATTATTTGAACGATATTTGGCTAGGGTTTTATGGTTTCCCCCTTTCTACTGAGCAATATAAGCTTTGGCTTTTGTTGGCCTGTGCAGGCCACAAAACCTGTTTCTTGAGTTTGGAGCCTAACATAGTTTCTGTTTTTTGAGGCCTATCTAATGTTTTTATATTTCATTTGAGCATTGAGATTTAGTTTTGGAGGCGAAGCATGTTTTGGAGTTTTCTGGAGCCTTACAATCATAATAACTAGCAGGGCACCAATTTTCATATGTTGCTAGCCTCTAATCTTGCTCTAATTTTGCTGCAAATTTTAATAGTATTCTAAGAGACCCAAAGTAATATTTATTGTTATCTTTTATTTGAAAACTAGCTGAAATACCCAACGTTGCCCGGGAGGAAAATTTGAGAAAAACCTATTTAAAAGAAAACACAACTTTAAAAATAACAATAAACTAACAAACAATAAAGACTCACTAATGTGTTTGTTTTGCAGTCTTCTATGTATGTTATCATCCAGATGCTTGGAACCAGCCAACTCTATTTAATTTGAAAAGCAACAGGAGCGCGGTGGTAACATAAAGAATGCTGGCAGTCGTCTGCTATATACTGTGTAAGCCAGCACGGGATACTAGAAAGTATTGAAATTGTCAGAACTACTCTGGGCATCTCTCTGCTATGAGGATTTGTGTTGCTGATGTGCTCGCATCGTTTGTGCATTAGCATCTAAGCGACTGTCTTCCTTCGGAGATTTCCTTTTGCCGGTGTTCTGGTCTCGCTTGCGTATCCTCGGAGCTGGAGCCCTTACTCCGACTCTACATCTCACTTCCGGGCTGGACAGACACACACACTTGCACGCGTAGAACTCTATTTAATTTCAAAAGCAACAGGGGCACGGTGGTGCTCAAACATAAAGAATGCTGGCAGTCACCTCCATTATGCCCTCTGGTGGTCGTTCGGAGTGTCAACTGAATGATAACATGCATACATAAGCGCAAGATCTCTCCCCAGCCTATCCAGAAAGGGGTCGTTTAGGGCTGATTTCACTCTACAGTATTTTTAGTCGACCAATGAGAAACATGTGTACCAAGTTTCATGAAAATCGCTCTGGCCATTGAGAAGTGATGTTGGAACATACATACATACACACATTGACTTTTATATATATATATATATATATATATATATATATTGTGGTGCCCGGCAGGCGTTCATGCCCGGCCGGGACGCCCAGGAGGACCAGAGGAGGGCTTGTGGATCCTCCGGAACACGAGGGGGCGTCCTTCCTGGTGGCTGTGGGGACCACGGGTACAGAGCTTGGAAGCTCATCCCTGTAGGGGCCTGTGGTCACTGCCAGGGGGCGCCCCAATGCCTTGGGAGTGTTGGCCCTCAGTACTTCTGCCACACCGGGAAGTACTGGGGGGAAGAGACTTGGAGACACCCGGTGGACTTCCGGTTTCACCGTGGGAGCTTCCGCCACACAGGGGTGTGGCTATGAGCCCTCAGGACGCAGCTGGAGCCCTTCCGGGGTGAATAAAAAGGGCCACCTCCCTCCAGTCAGGGGCAAGAGTCGGGTGGAAGAGGACGAAGCTTGGTGAAGAGGAGTGGAGGCGGACCAGAGACATTTAAGGCATTGTGTTGTGGCCAGGACTTTAAGGGGTGATTGGTGCTTCGGCACTGGGTATGTGCATTGTAAATATTATGATGAATAAACGTGTGTGTGGTGAAACCATCGTGTCAACCTGTCTGTGTCCAGGCTGTTCCCCACAATATATATATATATATATATATATATTGTACTACTTATTAAATGTGAAATATTTTGCCAGGGCAGCACTTTTTTAAGATAAATTGTGCATATTTTGTTTTAACCTCCAATGGACTGGCACCCTTTCCAGGAATTCTTCACGCCTTGCTCCCAATGCTTGCTGGGACTGGCTCTAGCTTCTTCATGACATTGTTCAGTTTAAGCAGGTTTAGAAAATGGAAGGATGGATTATATTTTGCTTACCCTTTCAGTAATGTTGAGTGTTGAAGAGTGATCAGAAGGTTTCGTTGTTCACTTGTTAAGAGAAACACCACTAGAATCAAACAAATTGTATTTTACAACATAATCTCTCTGAACACTGTTATGTCATTCACAATGTTTTGTCTTGCTGGTGCAGCCATTCCTCTGTAGCTAATATGGCATTTACATCATTTGGCATAGCGTGTTGCAAGGAAGTAGCTCTTCAGATTGGGGCGTACATGATAGTCACACCCAATACGGCCTTTCTTTGAATGCTTTACAGCCTCTGCAGTGTGAGTGGGTACTTTGTCATAAAACAGATGGTCAACAACTTTCTTCTGTGCGTTTTCCTGAATGACTGCCACAAATATCCAAACAACTCAGCATTATATTGACTGGTTATTTGACACATGTAACCAACATGGACTACACCTTTAACATCATAAAAAATTGTGTACCTTGTTTTTTAGTTGTACAGAATCAGCAAGCTTCAATTGTGTCTATCGTGTTTTGGATTCTGGTTCATAATAATGTATCCAGGTTTCATTCATAGTTAATGAAACCTCTTTTAGACCTGTCCTAGTCTGAATTTATTCTCTGGAGATTCTTCTTGGAACA
The DNA here is from genome assembly GCF_900747795.2 of Erpetoichthys calabaricus. NCBI lineage: Eukaryota > Metazoa > Chordata > Cladistia > Polypteriformes > Polypteridae > Erpetoichthys > Erpetoichthys calabaricus. The sequence continues at coordinate 150,663,498 of NC_041402.2, read as the reverse complement.
TTGGATACGGTGATGCTTCATTTCAGGAGTCAACGTTCTGAGCATCCAATGTGTGCAGGCCTTGCACATATTTAATTGTTTATGATTAATGGATTCAACAGACTGCTAGCTAATCTCTATAGTAGCATTTATCACATGCACTGTCATTCTTCGCTTTTCTATTATGATTGGCTCCACTGTGAAAGCATTTTCTTCTACCCTTAATGATAATAATAATAATAATTCTTTGCACTTATATATACTTGATGTCTAGAGGATGAGCAGTCAACAACTAAAAGGGCAAAATATTGTAATTAGTTTGAAGACAGTTTTAAACATTAAACCTTAGAGAGTTCAGTTAAAATAGAAGCTTTTAAATAAAATAAATTCTTTGCATTTATATAGCGCTTTTCTCCCTACTCAAAGCGCTAAGCAATTGCAGGTTAAAGGCCTTGCTCAAGGGGCCAACAGAGCAAAGACCCTATTGGCATTTACGGGATTCAAACCGGCAACCTTCCAATTTCCAGTGCAGATCCCTAGCCTCAGAGCCACCACTTGGGCCTGGTATGGAGGAAAGTAAATGAATCAATTGTGTAAACAATGCAATTGTACTACCAATAAAAATGAAAGATGTTTATAAAATGTATTTATTTCATTTGATATGCTAATAAAATCTGTAAAAACACATTTCAACAGTGAAATGTTTAGAATATAAGCTTTTTTTGGTAGATTGTCCTTGTTCCAGACATTTTCAGACATAGCCACTGTTTATAAAATAGATTAAACATATTTTTAATTTGTTCTTTGGCTGAACTGAAAATGCCTGAATTATTATAAAGAATTCAATATGTCTGTCTGATTCAGTGGGTTATGGCATACATTCAAAGTGAAACATGTATTGAACTTTGAGAATTAGGATTGAAGTTGGGGTTTTATTAAAATTTACATTTTATTCCAGAAGTATTACATCAGGAATTGGGTTGCCTCCTAGAACTTGCTATGGCTGGTCCCTGTGCTCACAAACGTCGGCCACGGACTGGACACACAAGTATCCTAACGGGTTAAGCTAAAGCTCTTGTGTAGCTTGGCCATCTGCCATCACTGTTATGTGTGGGAGCTGCACTTTCACTGCACAGTAACAGCCTCATGCATGATCACTTGCATTCTTTCCTAATGTTTCTGATTCCATTATAATTGTGACTGGGTTTGCCTTTAGTATGCACCATCTGGATGAGTTAATGAAAAGTATGATGATAAAAATGGTGTGACCACAAATAAAGCTACTGAATAGTATAAGAGACAGGTAGAAATAACAGAAAAATACAGGACACATCAGATCACTAGAGTGGTAAATTATTATTGAGACAGTAGCACACAGCCACTCTTTCAATTACTTCATCATTGTGGACGACAGAGATAGTCCTTGCAGGGTTTAGAAAACATCAAAAACCATAACTGGATGAGCAGTGTCTGTTGGAGAGGACGCACTCTCATTTATTTATGCAGGACAAGTTTAAAGTCATTACTTAACATAAATATTTTTGGACGGTAGGGGAAAAAACAGATTATCTGAAGGTAAAACTAACAGAAATGGGGGAATAGTTGAACCGAGTCTCCTGTAGCTGTGATACTGCAGTGTAAGACTCAAAATTAGGGGATGGCTGTGGCTAAATGACTGTCTGATGAAATACAGGTTTGATCAATAAGTAAATACAACAACAACATTTATTTATTTATATAGCACATTTTCATACACTGATGTAGCCCAAAGTGCTTTACAAAAAGAAAGTTACAAGTAGAGAAAACAATTAAAAACAAGAAATAATATTAAAGAATAAATAACACAACAAGGTAAGGTCAGATGGCTGGGAGAACAGATAAAAGCAAACAAACAAACAAAAAAACATTTTAAAAAAGGCTGTTGTCTTTAGACTGTAAGCCAGCTGGCCTGAAGAAAAAATAAAATAAAATCTGCAGGGGTGCCAAGAGCAATAGTCTGCGTAGCTCCCCACTGGGCATTCTACATAACATAATTATTCCTAAATCAAACCTCGTAGATTTCACGATTCACATGATGGGATTAGATGGAGTTGGTCTCATGGAGAGCTGAGGCTCACCTTCATTCCATCATCTCAGGATGCTGCATGGTGCCTTAATCAGGTGGAGGTGGCACAGATCGCCACCACAGCAAACAGCAGAAAATAGTGGATGTTAGTACGGATTGCAGATCCCTGAAGAATTATGATAATTCTATGCCCATACATTCCATTGGGAATACAACTAAAATGTTGCTATGAAAAAGCCATATTAAAATAGAGAAGTTTTTAGCAGTTTTTTGAAATGTTCCAAATAGTAGAAACATTGACATGATAAAAGCGCTATGGGGCCATAAGCCTCCATAGACATTATTTCTTGAAAGCAGGAAAGCTGATCAAACTTTGTGTCTCCTGAAAATTCAACAAATTCTTAGAAAAGTGTTTCAGGAACATTTTTAGATTTAATGAGGCTTCAATGGAGACAGATTTGGCTGTGTAGGCTTGGTGACTTTTAAATTGTCCCCTTGAGTTATCCTCAAAACGCCACTGAAAAAAGTAAATGATTTTGCAGGCCAGTGTGTGCTGATAGGCAGTAAAAAGTTGTTTTTCTAGGTTTCTTAACATGTTTATTAGTAATAGATTGCACTAAACAGAAGAAAATAAAGCAGTGCCGAAGCACTAATGTTCAAACAGAAACATAAAAAATGTTTGGCACCAGCAGAAGATATGTTGACGCAGCTTGTTCTGTTTAAGTGTGTATTAGTAATGCAATATTTTAAAAATCTGATACAGAGATGCACATTAGAGGCAGAAGTAGCAGAGCAGGCTCTTAGCATTACTGTAGCATAATCGGTAATCCCAGATAATTTGTTGCTAAATGCAATATAAACGGAGTGACTAATGAGAAGATGAACACAAGAAGGGGGTGCAGGAAAACAAGCCTTAATAACTGTGGTTTGATGAAGGAGCGGGATTTCTTAATTAGGCATCTCCAGTGTTTTTTTTAGAAGTGGATTGCAGATAGCTGTAATGGGCCCATAAGGAAGTTAAATCCTTTGTTATATTCAGTATTAGTAATATTTAGAGATGTTTACCTATTTCACATGAGTGGAGCAGTAAGGGTTTATACTTTGCTTCATAGCTTCTGAGTTCAAATCCTGGTCTACTCGCCATAGTATCTTTGTATAATTTATATACATTCCTTGCGTTCATGTGGATCATCTTTCGGTGAGTAATCCAGTTGTATATTAAGTAAATCCCCCACACATTATAATGCATTATTGTTGTACATTAAGTTAAATCCCCACATTATAATGCATTATACAGTAAGATGGCATTCCTGGACTGTAGTCTAAATATGGATTATATGTATCGATAACTGATAAATGAATGACATTCGGAAAGATGAAGTATAGATAAACATTAGCCAATAATCTTGTATTATTGCCATAATTGTGCAGCATGGAGGCACAGCACTTAGCACTGCTACCTCACAGATCCAGCTTTCTGCATTCAGATCCTGTACCCTCTGTGATGGATAGCCGGCTAAATATTCCGGCCCACCCCTCCAGGCCGCCAGGTGGAGCTCTCCCAACAGCATGGAGAATTCCAGCAGGGCCTCATGGACCTTGTAGTTTGTATGCGCAGCCCTGCTGGATACCATGGGGGCCACCGGGAGTCGCTGTAGGGGGGCTGTCAGACTGTTATGTGCCCTATAACCTGGAAGTACGTCCTGGTCACATGAACAGGAGAAATGACGTACTTCCAGGTTGAAGAAAAGGACTTTTACCCTGACCCGGAAGTAATAAAGACTTGTGGATTGTTGGACAGGAACACCTCCGGGTCAGGGGGTATAAAAGGACTCTGGGAAAGCCCAGACACTGAGCTGAGCTGCGAGGAAGGGTGGCGAAGTGTCTGGGAGAGGAGGATTGGTATTTGTAGTGATTATTGATTATTGTATGTGTAGTGTGGAGTGGAGGGTGCTTTGTGCACGTAATTATTATAAAATAAATAAGTCTTGGACTTTGACCTGGTGTTTGGCGTGGTACCTGAGGGTTCGAGAGGTCGATAAAAGCCTCTACTGCTACACCACTTAATTTCTATGTGGCATCTGCATGCTGACCTTGTATTTAGGTCAGTTTTTTATGGGTGTTTTGGTTTTTGTCCAATATCCCTTGTGACAGTTAGGGGGCGCTATCGACCCCTTGAACCCTCAGACACCACGTCAGACACCAGATAAAAGTCCAGATATTGACTTTATTATAATAATACTATGCACAAAGCACCCTCCACTCCGCAATACTCAATAACAATAATCAATAACAATTCCTCCACTCCCAGCAGCTCAGTCACCCTTCCTCCCAACTCAACAACAACAACAACAACATTTATTTATATAGCACATTTTCATGCAAAAAGTAGCTCAAAGTGCTTTATATAATGAAGAAAAGAAAAATAAAAGACAAAATGAGAAATTAAAATAAGACAACATTAGTTAACATAGAAAAGGAGTAAGGTCCGATGGCCAGGGTGGACAGAAAAAACAAAAAAAAACTCCAGAAGGCTGGAGAAAAAAATAAAATCTGTAGGGGTTCCAGGCCACGAGACCGGCCAGTCCCCTCTGGGCATTCTACCTAACATACTTGGCTCACTGTTGGGATCTCCCAGAGTCCTTTTATAGTTATTGACCCGGTAGTGCTTCCGATCCCCCCCAGTCCATGTGATTCTTATCACTTCCGGGTCAGATTAAAACTCTTCTTTTCTTCAGCCTGGAAGTACTTTTTCTCTTCCGTCCTCGTGACTACGGAATACTTCCAGGCTATATCGAACATATGAGTCCTTGATCCTCCCTGCAGCGTCCTCTGGTGTCCCCCATGGTATCCAGCAGGGCTGTGAAGGAAAACTCCAAGGTCCAATATGCCCTGCTAGAATTCAAGGCTTCTCCGCATCGCAGGGAGGACTCCATCTGGCGGTGTGGGGGTATTGGCCAGGATAAATGGCCGGCCACATGCCACACCCTAAATAACTTTATAATAGTTTTCATGAGCAAAGGCCATTAATGCCAAAAGAAAACACTATTTCTGTTCAGCTATTTTTTCGAAATGATATCAAGATTCATTTTGAAGCTCCCTAAAGTCTTGCTGTCTACCATTGACTATAGTTCTCTGCGCGAAGAAAATACATTCTAAAGTTTTTGTGAAATTTTCCCTTAATACGATTCTAACCATGTCCATAAATTCCTGTTGAAGAATTAATTTTAAAGTGATAACTGTGATCCAAAGTACTTAATCCTTCCATAATTCTGAATGCTTCAATCATGTCTCATTTTAATCTTCATTTGCTTAAACTGGAGAAGTTCAACTTCTTTAATCTTTCCTTATGACGCATACTTCTCTGTCCTGGAATCACCTTAGTTGCACTTCTCTGAACTTATTCTAGTACTGATATACAATACAAAACAATCCAATCCAATCCATAATGTTAGCTCTCATCCCTGAGTGCAGGTTCAGAGTGCTGTGACAAATTGTGAAGTAAAATGAAAGTACAGACTTATACCAATTACTAAATACTGAATGTGTACATGTAAACATATGGATTTGTTAAAACACAGAAAATTAATTAGAAACTGATTAACATATATCGAAACCAACAAGTGCTAAATCAAGTGACTATATTTTTTTTGGACAGTGGAGGCACTAAATCTATACACAGTACTCAAGGTGAGGCCTCATTAATGAGACATATAAATTAAGAGTAAACCTCCCTTGATTTATTCTCTAAACATTATATATTATATAACCCAACAAACGTTTAGGTTTTTTAATGGCTTTTGCACACTGTTGGGATGTAAAAAGTGAAAAGCCCTCTGTGACTCCTTGGTCCTTCTTATGAGGTATACTTCTACCGAGTTTGGTATCATCTGCAAACATAACCAGCTACTTATTTATAGTCTTTTCAAGATTCATTGATGTGTGCAGTGAACTGACATAAAGTTCACCGTCAATTTCTTCCTTACACCCAGTGTTATTGTTGTTGTTGTTGGCTCCAACTTCCTGAATTGAATAAATTGGGTTTGAGAATGTGAAGTCTAGTAAAAAAAAAGAAAAAAAGAAAATAGTGACCCCGTATAAAAATGGGAATAGCTACAGAAGAAGAAAGTGTTCTGTGTACTGTATTTTAAAAATACTTTGCATAGTTTTGGTATAAATTTTATATTTTACATTGAAATGCAAGGTTGTTCCATGAGGTATGCATACTTCTTCTTTTGTTTTGAATACTTGCATTTTTTGTTGGTTTGCTGATAGTACTTGTAATTTTGTGAACTTGTTTACAATCTTTGATGAACTCTTAAGTTAACTCTATAAAATAAAAAAGAGAAATACATACTTGTAAAGGCAAAAGTAGAAAAGAGTCCCACCAAATCCCAGCCTTCTGCCCTATCTTCATGGCCAGTATATCCAGTGTGCCCATCCATTAGAAATTTGCCCTTCCTTAAAGGTAGCCCTTATTTCAACACAGTATCCAAGTGAACGTAAGTCTTCCTCTTCAGAAAGTGATTTTTCATATTTAAACGTAGGACTGTCAGTCCATCCTTTTGAATCACATATAACAAAAGAACTCCTGAGACTCATCCCTTCTTTGGATTCTTAGAGCTCTGTCCCCATGACTTCATAAACATCCATCCATCCATTATCCCACCCGCTATATCCTAACTACAGGGTCACGGGTCTGCTGGAGCCAATCCCAGCCAACACAGGGCACAAGGCAGGAAACAAACCCGGGCAGGGTGCCAGTCCACCGCAGGGCGCACACACACACACACCAAGCACACACCAGGGACAATTTAGAATCACCTAACCTGCATGTCATTGGGCTGTGGGAGGAAACCGGAGCACTCAGAGGAAACCCACACAGACACGGGGAGAACATGCAAACTCCATGCAGGGAGGACTTGGGAAGCGAACCCGGGGATCCTAACTGCGAAGCAGCAGCGATACCCACTGCGCCACCGTGCCGCCACTTCATAAACAAAAAGTCAAATTATTCTGTGTAATGATACTATTTTTAATGAATTTGTCATTGTGTGTTTTTTTTGTATCTCTGAAGTAAAACAAGGATTTGGTGGGAGGCATGCATTTCAGCATCTAGCTAGCAGCTTTTATAAAGTGAGATGCCAGATGTCCCCCAAAGCAGTACATTTGTCCTACTTATATCAACAGATTCAGAAAATTCATGAGTGAGTTTTACTTTGGAGGAAAAAAGAATTAAATGCCATATGCCATTTACACTTCTAAGAGATTGACAGCAATGCTCACCCAAGTCTAATAATTATCTGAAGTGTTTCTAGCCATAAACATTTCTTCTGTCCATAGAGCCTAAGGATTAGTTTTTTACTCTAGGATGGCAAAGGGAAAGGGAAATGAAAGGTCATTGTTCATTCTGTTTGCATGTTCTCTTTGCCACATGCTTTTCCATAGCAACCGCTACACTTCTCGATGCTGATGTTGACTAAGACCCATCTCTGTTTACGGGAGGTTACAAGCTGCTTTTTTTTTTTTATAGGAAACTAAAACTATAACAAAGTTCACTAATGCTCTGCTGCCCCCAGCGATTTTCACTTCTCGTCACCTTATGTAAAAGAAAATTGATTAAATAAAAATATTTTAATACATCACTGTTACCACCTAGCAAGGAACTTTCCAAGGATGACAAAACTGCAATACAATATAAAAAAGATTAAAGGATTGATTTACAAACTTGTTGATTAGCACATGGAAGTAAGAGTTTCATTGCACTCTGTACATGTGACAAAGAAGACCCTATAAAGCTATATCAATTGTAGAAAAATGTTTTTACAGTGTAAAAGAGGATCAAAAGTCACTAAGCCTGCGTATTTCCTTTTTTCTCCTTGTCACTATAGAAAAAAACACATTTTGAGTTTCAGTGCTTTGAAATTCACTTGTCATAGAAAGAACAAAATTTCACTGAAGAATTTGCTATTCAATAAAATATAAAAATTGAGCTGAATTTTTTTGCTAGTCACTGCATGAAAATTATCAACCTCGTAGGAAAAAAAAAAGTAATAATTGAGTTTTGAATGAATTTGATTTGAGTGAGTTTTGAAAATGTATCTGTCATTTAGAATCAAAAAGCAGCATTGGTCTGATTTATTTTAGGCATCCGCAGCTAAGGAAACATGTAACACTGTGATAAATACAAATTCTCCCAATAACACTGGTTCAGTTGTTCTGTTGACGTGAACAATGGCATACAGAACAGCAGACATGATTAACAAACAATTCCAAAAATCACCAAAAAGGAATGATTTACTAGTTCAGAATGAGGTCGAAAATCCTACATTGTTTTTATCCTGTCCTATTGATGTTTCTTTCCCATTTAGTTCTGAACAGAGTTGACCAGACTCTGCCAACCCTAATAACAGTCTTCATGTCCTCCTGGGGATTTCTCAGTTACTTCTAGTTCCATTCCTTAACCTCCTACAAACCCATGGGACGTGGGAGGAAAATGGATTAGACAGGGAAAGAATATGGAAAGTCCAGAACTCAGGACTCTGGAGCTCTAACTACTGTTCTGTGCTTCTGTCCTGCTTTATTATCCCCATTATTGTGAATGTATTTCCATGTACCTCAATACGGTATAGTCGTCATCTGTGTTGAAGAAAGGAGCAGACCTTTACTTGAAGGAAAATAACTTTTCTTCTAATATTTAAAAATTGGACCTTTACAAATATATTTTTTTTGTTCAAACAGCCTGTCATGTTACTGGGCTACTGAAAATGTATCTTGTCTGTTAATGCTTTGGTATTTGCTTATTGCCTGATTGTTTTTGATAATTAGTCGTTTTGTCTTGGTAGAGTTCTGTATTACTCTACCCCTTCGTATTATTTATTGTGTAGACTTTATTAAAATGCCTCAAATCCCATAGACTTACCACTGTTTAGAAGGTATTGTACTTACTTCTCCCATCCTTCCCTTCTACATTTGTAACCTCAGGCAATTACATAGAGTTAAAAGGCAAGCAGGAATTAAGTTACAACTTTAAAAAATGTATTATTGATAATATTCATAATATAATAACAAGCAAAGAACATGTGAATATTTGCAACCATACAGCCTGATAAATGCTAGATGTGTAGTTTCAGGCGGCACACAGACTGTCTCTAGTTAGCTTTCTTCAGGACAGGCCACATGCCAGTCTCAATATGGCTGCTGTGCTGTGCTCCTCAATGTGTTGTCTTTATGGCCATGGTGTGAGAGACCAAATTTATAGATTCTCTGTCCAAATCCTTACACCAATAGGGTGTCGTGGTACAGAATGGCCTCTGATTTCATACCTCAGAGCAATGGGTGCACACACTGCCTTTACACACCGGCCCCCAAGACCATTTGTTGAGCTGAAGCTTGCCAGCTAGGTAGTTTGGCTTTCCTGTTGGGGATGCCAAACTGGTTTGAGCTCCTAACTCCATTTCCACCACCCTGCAATATAATTCACATCCTGAGTCAGTCATAAAGAGTTTGGGGGCTTGGTTAGTTAGACATTAAACATTTCACCAGTGAAATCCTGAAAATAATAATATTACATTTGCTTTGCCTGATTTACAAATAAAGTCATACAAATATTTATCATCATAAAGATATACACATTTTTATCAACATTTTTACAAATTTTCATGTCATAACATTAGTTTAATTAGAAAGTATTAAACTTCAGTGACATTATAAATGTAGAGTTTTATAAATTGCTACTGTGAGGTGATGTTGGGGTGTAATAAATAAACAAGCGTATCGACCACAAAGTGCAGTTTGTGCTTGTTATAACCTCTGTTTCTAAGTTACACAAGCATGCTTCACTATAGCCTCCTGACTCTAATGGCAGAAGCATATGAGCTCTGAAAGCACAGAGACAAGAAATGTAATTTTAAAATAGGCAAGGATGTTTTGGAAACTGGATGACCACATCATACCTAGATTAGCTTTATGAAATCAGAGAGACAGGAGGAGGGGCAAGTGAATCCAATAATCCTCTAACTTACTGCTGACACTTCAGGCGGCGCAATATATTAAAGCCTGCTTTCCTGCCTGCATATTTGCTCTATTTTAACCAATGCTGTCTGAGAAGCAAGTTATTTTCTTGGTTCTTGGCTAAGCCAATTGGGGTGACTCTCCCAATAGGAAGACCAAAGTGACTGTCATACCTAAGTGAAGTCTGAAGGTCAGAAGGTTACAGTATGCTGTAGTCCTGAGTGCAAGTGCATTGCAGCTGTAAATTGCATATCCTCAAAGGCTGGTTAAGTGTAAGGATAGGCAAACTAAAGTGTTGACAGAGAATTAAACATTATACTGTGGGTCCATATTAAAAATGATGAAAAAGGGGATTTATATTTTAAGGAGAGGTATCCCTAAATTTTTTCCATGATACAACATTCTGTTGTCAATGTTCCAGTAGGTGTTTTCAGTATCTACTGGAGAGAATGGCCAGTTTAAGTCAGAATGGAGAGAAAAAGCCCCCAAGATAAATTCACATATCATTTTTAGTTTTTTGGCAGGCATTAAATAAAATTGAATATATCTGTATGGCATTCATAAAGTAGAAGTCAGCTTGTGCTAAATGAGCATGAACTGAAAGAGTGGAGATGGATTGGCAACTGTAACTAACCCCTACTTGGAAACGGACACAGTTGGGAGTTTTCGTTCCACTTACTTGTAGCCCCAGGCTAAATTAAACAAATGTAAAAAATATATATAGTTTTGGTTCTGTGGAAATCCATTCTTAGATATGATAGGCAGAAATCCAGCTAAAATATTTGTTTTGTTGCAGTCAAGAACATATGGGCTTTCGTTTTTATTTCCGAATTGTTCTGTTTTATAGTTTAATGCTTCTAGTGTATTTTATGCCTTTCGTTGATCATTCGTTAAATGAACAGCACATCTTTTGTGATTGTTTAATCAGTGGCAAATCAGTTCATACTACTTTCCACCATGCTCATTATTCTGAACAAACCTTGTTTTATCTTTATCACAGATTTTTTTTCAAAAACAGCAAAATTGAATTTACATTTTAAACAATCAATTGGCTGCAATTCAAATTTGAAAAGCCAGTAGGATGGGTCTGTTATGTCCACCATGTGTCTACATTGAGCTGAACTATAAAGATTCAGTAATAAGAGACTGTGAGGGTCAGTAAAGTCCTGCTGGCCAGGATTTAGTGGTTCTGACTGGGAAAAGCCACTTAGAGAAAAGATTGTCAATGCTGTGCAATATTGCTCTACAAGCATAACCCAGTACTTCTTAATTGTATCTTTATTTATTCTGGAAAAATTCCGTAAGGCCATTTGAACAAGTTTTTCTATTTCAGTTTAATCCAAAATAAATTTCCTGCTCCTCCTTCTGTGGGATACATTAAACTTCCTAAAATTTAACATTTTGCTGACATATTTGCAATATAATACTCAATATTTTTCTCCAAATAAACATTTTTTTATTGAACTATCTGATAAAAATATCATTTTGATGTCTCTTTACTTGTGATTCTGCTGGCCATTTCTTTCCCTTGCTCTTTTGTCATTAACATCAAGTGCCATATGCTAGGCAAGGATTTAGGCGTGCTGCAAAAATAGTCTGTCCTACATCTCAAGCAGCATGTTTATCCATGAGCAATTTGCTGAACGGCTACAGTACAAACAGGATTCATTAATAATATGCAGGGGGTCGAAGAAGGACGTCAGCCTTTGACATCTTGAATCCAATCAGGCTGTAGCAGCGAGCTTATCTGAACAATCAGTCAGGCTCCTTGACTCCTTAACGAAAACGGCAGCGGAATGTCAAGTACATGTATAGTCTGAGTGACGGAATGAAGCCAAATTGCTGCTTGAGGAAATTCATTTTTCAATTTGTTTACAATCATTTATTTTGTGTAACTATTCATCTCGTCCAAGTATGCTGCACTTTGACTAAAAGCATTGGGAGCTAAGTAAGAGTCCCACTGGGAAAGTGAAATTAAATTCATTTATTTATGATTTCAGGTAAATTTTTTGTCATCCAATTTAAGCTAAGAAAGAAATTCTTACTTGCATGGCTCTGTAAAGACTAGTTACAATAATGCAATACCAACAACAGACCAAAACAAATAATACATTGAATACACTATCTATCTATCTATCTATCTATCTATCTATCTATCTATCTATCTATCTATCTATCTATCTATCTATCTATCTATCTATCTATCTATCTATCTATCTATCTATCTATCTATCTATCTATCTATCTATCTATCTATCTATCTATCTATCTATCTAAGTGGCTGTTGAGGTATATTATAGCCAGTGCATACCAACTGGCCCTGACTAAATTGATATAAGTGTTAATACCATCTGGTTATTTTTAATTTGGTGTCAGTCATTTTTTACTTTATATCTGGATTTTTGTAACTTCTGTCACATTCTGGGGTTGACCTTCCTGTCAGAAAAGGAGGCACTAAAAAGCCTGCAGGATATCAAGCATCTAAAAGGATGCCTCATCTAAAACAAAAGGAGCCTTATTCCTCTCTTTACTGTTGTAGAGCATCATTAAATTATTAATCTTAAGGTCTTTCAAAAATGAAACATTTCTTATGGATGAATCAGTTTTTTGAACCATGAAAGTCAGTAAAGATGTGTATTTTTGGTAACAGACAGCCTGGAATTTTCACTAGAACCTCCTCAGGAGTAATTTATCAAGGACACTCTTGAAAAAGAGCAGAGTAGTATGGTGTAGACCTTCTACATACTTGAAACTTACTGGTAGCTCAAAGGTGAATACTCAGTAAAAGAAAAGTTGTTCTGCACATTGTATATTATAACTTAAAGTGCTGATAGATTCTAAGGTGATTTTGAATTAACTTGAACGGCAAGCAGTACAGCGACCTTAGAAAACATACAGAAGAAGAGTCCTAAATGTTTTCAAATGAAACAAATAAGGGTCAACAAACTCTGTAGAAGAACATTTGAGCTACTCTATGAGGCCACCAAAAGACAAAATCCAGGAAGGAAGCTTTGCCATCCAAGCACACTACTATCAAAAGCAAGTCCACACTTGGAAATGGATTTGGTTTAACTTGGTGCCATTAGAATCCAAAATTAATTGACTGTGTGAATAGCCATGATACTTGGGCCCTTCTTGATATCTATGTGTTTGTATTTTAACAATTGATATCTAATACAAAAGGATTGGATCAATGGAGCCAATATCAAAAATCACACCCTACTTTAATCTCCTGAAGTAAAGTCAACTAGATAATAAAGAACTCCAGAGCCTAAGTCAGAAAGATTCTGTGGGACTGAAGGCTAGGACCTCTTGTCCTTTTATGTACAGTTTTGAGTGCAAAATAAGACATGGTTAAGCCTGAAATGCAGAACTAATGTCAAGAGGCAAAGAAGCTATGTCAAGTGACTTTCAAATTATAGTAGTAAGCTCAGAAGTGAGAAGCTGACAAATGTCATACTTTATAAGCGCAAAGTCAAAGAAATTTTATGTCATTCTCAGGCTGATCCTAAATTATAACACCATGAACGATTAAGAAAACTTGTGCTTTGACATATATTTAAAAACAACAAAATGCAATTTCACAGTTAATCTACAATTTGTGGTGGTGTTGATGTTTATAATGTTCACAAGATGATCATGTGACATTATGGATCTGGAAACAACATCCATCCATTGTCCTAACTCACTTGTCTAGGGCAGTGTGGTGGGACATTGATTGTGATAGTATTTAGTTGTTAAAATTGATTCAGATATTTTAAGACACTTAATCCAACCTGGGTTACAGAGGCCAGAGTCTAATCTAGTAACATCAAGTGCAAAGCAGGAGCCAATTAAGGACAGGGTTACTGCCAAAATTCCAAGCAGCATGAAAAGAATAGATATTTATCACCAGGAAATGAGTAAAGGTCAAAAAACCAAAAAATGGCAGTTAGCAAGAAAGTCAAAAAAAGAAAAGTTAGAGAGGGAAGAGCAAGAGTTTCAAAACAAGAATAGCAAAATCAGTAGCACACAAAGTAATGCTGAGAGTTTTGTCAAATTATCCAAATCACTGATACTGAGAAAAGCATCACGGCAGTATTTATCCCATTGTGTCAATGACATGAGCAGACACATCAAACGAAATCTCTTCACTCCCCAACCAGGAGACCTATGAAATAGCAGCATCCTTAAACAAAACAAAATGGCATCACAGAACAGTAAACTTTTTTCCTGAACACAAAAAAATGAATAAACTCCACAAGGAATATCCTGTGGAATAATAAACTAATATTTCCACACATCGATTTTAATAAAAGCACTACAAAATGAAGAAAATAATTTTCTAATTTGCCAATAAACAACAATAGGGCATCTGTTCATCTAAGTTCATAAGCACAGCCTTACTGGCCAAATTTGGTGTTACCAATAGACGAAGAATGTGAGAGGTAACTGAAATACCTAAAGAAAACCCTTGCAGAATTTGAGAGAAGGAACAAACAAATGTAGATTAATCTAATAAATTGGAAAGGCCATCCTTCGCATGCACAGAGAGAACTTTGCATAGTAGATAGATAGATAGATAGATAGATAGATAGATAGATAGATAGATAGATAGATAGATAGATAGATAGATAGATAGATAGATAGATAGATAGATAGATAGATAGATAGATAGATAGATAGATAGATAGATAGATGTAACAGTATGTAATAAAAAGATAGATGTAAAAGTCACTATGCGATAGATAGATGGATGGATAGATAAATGTAACAGTAACTATATAATAAAAAGATAGATGTAAAAGTCACTATGCAATAGATAGATGTAACAGTAACTATATAATAAAAAGATAGATGTAAAAGTCACTATGCAATAGATAGATGGATGGATAGATAGATAGATGTAACAGTAACTATATAATAAAAAGATAGATGTAAAAGTCATATGCAATAGATAGATGTAACAGTAACTATATAATAAAAAGATAGATGTAAAAGTCACTATGCAATAGATAGATAGATAGATAGATAGATAGATAGATAGATAGATAGATAGATAGATAGATAGATAGATAGATAGATAGATAGATAGATAGATAGATAGATAGATAGATAGATAGATAGATAGATAGATGTAACAGGAACTATGTAATAAAAAGATAGATAGATAGATGTAACAGGAACTATATAATAAAAAGATAGATGTAAAAGTCACTATGCAATAGATAGATAGATGTAACAGGAACTATATAATAGAAGGCACTATTAGATAGATAGATAGATAGATAGATAGATAGATAGATAGATAGATAGATAGATAGATAGATAGATAGATAGATAGATAGATAGATAGATAGATAGATAGATAGATAGATAGATAGATAGATAGATAGATAGATAGATAGATAGATAGATAGATATGTATATTGTAGCTTCAAAGAATCCTTTTTGAATTATAAAAGGTATGTTTTCACTGCTTAACCCAGTTTAATTGCAAACTATTTAAAATTTTTGATAGAGAGATTTTTTTTTCTGTTAGCTTGATAACACAAGTTTGTCTAATAGACGTCAGGTGTATTTTTATATGGGTAGGGCACCATGCAGAGTTAAATAGGTTCCAGTAGAGGAATTCATTAGAAGTGATTCGATTGTTGCACACATTTTCCCCACTGAGTGTAGCTGTTCAAAAAAATTATATATTTGTCTCAACTGTGCATACCACAGTGCTTATTTATTGGAAAAAGACAGAGTCAAACCGCTAGGCCAGCTGGTGAGATTTGCTTTGAAGGCAATTATTATAACGCTTTATTGGTTTTCCCTGTTTCAACTTTTTAATGTAAAACTTTGGGGAGGGGAAATATTTTGAAAACCAAATCTCTCTCATTTATTTGCTTTTTTCTGCACACATTTTATCAGATTGTCAGAGGCCTGGTATGAGTCCTAAATTTGTTGTGTACCAAGGTTCAGATATGAGGTGATTAAGTGAGTTCTTACTGTGCCCATTTTTTAAGAGAGAAATTAAAATGTGCTGTGGAACCGAAAAAGCCTGAATTCATTTACTAAACTAATTTGAGTTCCACAAGTGCACCTGAATCTTTATTTAGTCCATCTGCTGCTTATTATTCAGATTACTCATCTTCCACCCAGCCAGCAGTCGACAGATAAGACATAATCAAATAAATAAATAAATATCTAAAAATTCAATTCTATATTTTTATTGCCAGCAGCTGACTATAACTTGAGCCACAAATCTACCTGTACTTGTTCAGGCCTCACAATACTCTATGTGCATGGTTGAATTTTCTCAAATGCTGTCCACCTTGCTTTTTTCTTTTTAAACATCAAATAATTGCACTTCTACACACTTGATTTTGTGGAGAAGCATGTACTTAGTTAATTCATAAGTGACGTAATTACAGGATTACTTGTGTCATCTTTTTGTTTTTTAATAAACAGTCAACTTTGTGTTATATAGCCTCTTTAACAGGGAACACTGCACTAAGGTGCTCTCTGATTCAGACAATAATATAAAACCAATCAGTACAAGGTAATGAGGTGTGATTTTAAATAAGTAATGTTATTGGATTTGTATACTGGGGGAACCCTCTGAACTGACGATACTGCACAAAAAAGACACAGAATGACACAGAGCAAGTGTTCAGCGATGATGTCTGTATGGCTGACAAATGGAGCTCTCCAATTAGCTCACACTGCAAGGAGACTGCTTTTGAGAGAGACACTGCTCATTAGTTATGACAGTGCCAGTCTCTGAACTAAGATGCTTCATCACTATCACTAGATGTATCTCAGTTCAAAGAATTACGCTGTAGTGAAGTGCTTGGAGATTAGCCAATCCTCGGTATGTGATTTGAACCTAGGACAGTTAATTCATTCGGTATTAGTACTATCCCCTATGCAGGTTTGGACACTAATACAAAATTAAAATGTCAGTTGCCCGTAGGTTCTTCTGAAAGACAGTGACTATTAAATCAATGTTGTTTCTTACCTACATAAAAATAAAATTTACTGTATACACATCCATTATTTGGATGAATCTGCTTAGTTTAGTTATTCAGTAGTTTAGACAAACATAAAAAATTTTCTAAATTTTGGGAATCTTCCTCCTTCATTGGTTAAATCATTACTATGTCTGCACTGTGTTATCCTTATTAGATACAATATCAAGAAGAAACAATTTGTAGCTGAATTATTTAATTAATTAAACATGTGCTTATTAGATTGATCATATAGCTCAGAGAGAAATTTTTCATGAAATGTACAGAGCCGACATCACCATACACTGAAGAGAAATGGCTGTTTTGTCCTGATCAAAGATGGCTGAGATTTAATTAGATGTGACTTTGAGTCTCTGTTGGGCTCCGCTCACAATGGTCACTGTGCAAATATGTTCGGCCTTTATGTTGATTTGATGACACTACAGATTTCATGTGTTTATGTCATTAGTAATTCATCGGATATGTTCTGATATTCAGCACCTGAGATGCTGTTGCTAAGCAAGGGGTCAAGTGACACAATGTGAAAGTAACATTCATGATAGGAATAGCATGTATCAATTATGATACTATACATATACAGTATATCAGTTTTATGTCAGTTATATAACTGTTTAACAACACAGTATTTGTTTTATAGATTAATGAGCCTCACAGCTTACTTGTTTAAAAAAACATACATATATATCGCCAACATCTACCCCAACAACCCCCCCCACCCCCACCCCCTGCTAGCGCTACAAGCTATTGTAAAGAGGGGGGCTAAACGCACCTCAAGGAGACGCAACCGCTCCTCCGAAACCCCTCTTAAACGGTGATACAATGGGAAACAAATAGTTTTTTTTACCTCCTCTTTGCTTGATCAGCTGCTGTCTTGCTGCTGCTGCCATGCTGTATGATCTGTACTTTGCTTGCATACCCCTTTCAACCCCCCCATCAGCGCTACGTGCCGTTTTGAAAAGGGAGGCTGAACGCACACCAAGGAGACACAGTCGGTCCTCTAAAACCCCTCTTAAATGGTGATATGTTTTCCTACTTCCATTATCTCTAACCTGCTCTGCATGTGCATCACAGGACTTGCCTCCAAACGTTGTAAGTATGGCGTGACTATTCCATCTCGTGGGAAGTGAAAGTGTCTCTCTGTCTTTCTGTCTCTCTTCAAAAGATCATGTCTCGTCGCCGGAAGTGTCTCATCGCAAGATTTTTTTTTTTACAATAGAGATCGGGCAGCACGGTGGCGCAGTGGTAGTGCTGCTGCCTCGCAGTTAGGAGACCTGGGTTTGCTTCCCGGGTCCTCCCTGTGTGGAGTTTGCATGTTCTCCCTGTGACTGCAAGGGTTTCCTCCAGGCGTTCCGGTTTCCTCCCACAGTCCAAAGACATGCAGGTTAGGTGGATTGGTGATTCTAAATTGGCCTTAGTGTGTGCTTGGTGTGTGGGTGTGTTTGTGTGTGTCCTGCGGTGGGCTGGCACCCTGCCCGGGATTGATTCCTGCCTTGTGCCCTGTGTTGGCTGGGATTGGCTCCAGCAGACCCCCGTGACCCTGTGTTCGGATTCAGCGGGTTGGAAAATGGATGGATGGACAATAGAGATATATCTTTGGCAGCAGAGATAGTACGGTATATACAGTGTGTGTGTGTGTATTCTATTTAGTTCTTCCATTAAAATTATATATACTGAAAAAGACAGGTTAGTCTTTAATTAATGGGCTTGTGTGCTTAAAGAAGATGGCGACTCCAGTGTGGAGCCTTGTTGAGATATGTTTGTACAGGAACCACCCAGATGGGAGACTGATCTCCCATCCACAATGAATTCAAGTCTCAAAGAAGATTTCATGCTATATATGTTACCATACTCATGTGGTACATTATATGCGTAAGTCAAACAGATGAATAAAAATACATTTATTATAATATTATTGAAAAAAAATTAATATTGCTTTTGGTACACATATTTCTACTGAACTTCAAAGCATCTATTCCCCATTTTATGAATTATTGAATGGCGGCACGGTGGCACAGTGGTAGCGCTGCTGCCTCACAGTAAGGAGACTCGGGTCCTGCCTGCGTGGAGTTTGCATGTTCTCCCCGTGTCTGTGTGGGTTTCCTCCGGGTGCTCCGGTTTCCTCCCACAGTCCAAAGACATGCAGGTTAGGTGGATTGGCGATTCTAAATTGGCTTGGTGTGTGTGTGTGTGTCCTGCCTTGCACCCTGTGTTGGCTAGGATTGGCTCCAGCAGACCCCCGTGACCCTGTGTTTGGATTCAGCGGGTTGGAAAATGGATGGATTGCATCAGTAAAAAAAGAAAGTTTAGTTGAACCTTTAAACTGTGCAGTGCCGCTTCAGTGACTTCTGTATGGACAATTTTGCAGTATTTCCTTAGACGCACAATGTCACCCATAATGATTTGTCTAGCTATGTGATCGAGTAGTTAAAGTGTTACAATCTAAATATGGCCTGTTTAGTTCCCCTGAATTCTGGTTAACACTGTGAGCAATCATTTGATCTGTTTTTTTGTCTTTTAATTTTTATTGTAAATGTTTCCTTATACTGTGGTGGGTTGGCACCCTGCCCAGGATTGGTTCCTGCCTTGTGCCCTGTGTTGGCTGGGATTGGCTCCAGCAGACCCCCGTGACCCTGTGTTCGGATTCAGCGGGTTGGAAAATGGATGGATGGATGTTTCCTTATAATTGCTATGGGATAGCAAATTGCTATTCAAGACATTTACTGTATAAAATAATACATATCGGCCAATCTCTACATGGCATATGCACATTTTCTGGATCTCATTTTTCCCTTTATGTTTCAGAAAAAAAAAATAATGTTAGATAAATTGGCCTGGCATGAGTAAGTGTGCTGTGTAAAGGGCCAAGCCCTGTCTAGGGTTTGTCTCATCATTGCATTCATTGGTGTTGGGATGAGTAATAGAAGTATATTTATGAGCTAAAGTAGTTAACATTTTAAATAATGGAATTCAGAATTAGGGTTTGTGGTTATATTTAAGTTTAAGTGAAGCTATAATTACTTAAAAATTAAACTGTAAGGTTTTACCTCTACACAAAGAACTCCAAATTACCTGATACTGACAAAGTTTGAGACCCGTGTGACTCTCATTTATGTGATGGCTTGTTTCTTCATT
This sequence comes from Erpetoichthys calabaricus, assembly GCF_900747795.2. Lineage (NCBI taxonomy): Eukaryota > Metazoa > Chordata > Cladistia > Polypteriformes > Polypteridae > Erpetoichthys > Erpetoichthys calabaricus. The sequence goes on along the minus strand of NC_041402.2, from coordinate 150,643,311 downwards.
GACAGTACCGCCTACCTGCATTTACCCACATTACCTGCGAGTCTCTTGTACATGATCAGCACTGTCTTAATCCTTTCAGCACAACATAGTAATTACTTGCGGAACTGGTATTTTGTGGGTTTTACAGCAATTACTTTGAAATATTTTTTCTACTATTTTTGTTTCTTCTTTGTTCTTTGCCCAAAATGTTTTTTCTCTTGAGTTCCTAATGTAAAGTGCTGCTTTCATTTTTACTGCATTTATTCTATACCCTGAATTTTATCCTTTTGTAACCCCTTTATTAATTACACTTACAGGAGGACTGGGCCCTAACTGGGAAACATCACTAGACAGTTGTTTTCAGGACACTTTAGACGAGCCAACCTAACTTGCATGTCTTTGGAATGTGAAAACATCTCTAGACAAAGAGATATTATGCAAATTATACATAAACAGTCTCTGCATGCTGGTTTGAGCCCTCCATTTGGGTTAAAAACACTCACAGGAGCAGCTCCCTTTTTTATACCATGAGCAAAAGAAGTTCTCCTACTCTTGTGTACGCAGTGACTTCCCCTAAGCACTGTGCTTCGTCATCTGAGCTCTCTCTTACTCAGCCTGCACCATTTGTGCAGTACCAGCACTCCACCCATCCATAGTGCAAATCCTCCCGACTACGCCAAATGCTTAATCATGGATTCATACAGTGATCCTGCTCAATTCAGACATTTGCACTGTGGTAACTGCAAATATGACAAGTTGCAATGTTTAAACTATAAAGGCCCCCAGAAAAAGCTCCCTTTTCTATGTTGTTAGCGATAGACCATGTCTTACACTCATTTGTGCAAGGACTGCCTCTAAGTACTGTAAGAGGAACACTTCCTAGTGTTGTCAGCTGAGCTCCGCTCCACACTTTGCACAGCACTGCCACTACATAATCACTATAAAGTATGTACTGTTGTCATTATAACACTGTATTTATAGCTGTGGCAACACAACTATAAAATCCTTGGCAGAAAGCCAAACCAAGATGGTATACATTATATGTTGAGTTTGCTCACCATTCACATGTCTGTTTGGGTTTTCTCTGAGAACCTAATGCTTTCTTTCTCATCCAAAACACAGCGGAGTCCATATTAGACTAACCTGAGTGAAGGCACTGTGTTGGATTAGCTACCTGGTTGGCTGGGGTGTATTCTTCTGCTCAAGTTGTCTACATAAGCTACAGCTTTCTTAATTGAATTGACATTTAGAGATACAAAAAATAGACAGATCCATGATTAATTCGTGTTCAAGTGTTTCTCTCCTGGCTGATTGTGTAAAGCCATTGCCAACAATTTTGCTCTCAATGTTTCCTGTGATGGAGTAGAGCCCTATGCATGGCTCTTTCTTGTCCTGTGCCAAGTATAGTACTGCCAGGATAGGCTCTGCCTCCCCACAATCTTAAATTGAGTCTGACAATGTAAAGTCACATGACTGACTGAAGTGTTGTCACCATATGTGATAGTCTACAGGCACAACAAAAGTAAACTGTAAAAAAAAAATTAGCAGAGATTCTTTGTCCAATGTTCTTGAGGTAAGGATATATTACTTGCTTGCTTATCTACTTTCAGCAACATCATGGGTGGAGTTATGACAACAATCCCGCCCCTGTCCCCTCTTTGTAAAGTTATATTCGACTTATTATTGTACTTTTGCTTCTGCAATTCTGTTTATTCAGCGATTATGTTCTGCCAAGACTTGTAATAACAGACAGAAGTCCACTTAAAGCAAATTGTTATTTTTTACTAAAGCATTAAGAGTGAGATTCATGCACTTACAGCATAATGATTTTTTTTCACTAAACCCTACAGAGTGAGATTCATGCCAAGTGGCAGCATAATGAAAAGAACACATGTAAATTTCATTGAACTTTGTACAAATAACAAAACACGGCCATTATATTTTAGTAAAAGTCTTTAAATGTGTAAAAGAACCTAGGAGCTGTCATGTTGCACTTTCCGTGGTGTTTTGTGCACATGCACAATTTAAAAAAAAAACTAAGAAAATTAAAGGGTAGATTAAGCAACAGAGTAGACTGAAATGTCAGTTATCAAAATTTCTAATGCATGATGAGTCGCTTTTGCCAAGGATATGGTCACAAAAGAATGGAGTACAACTTTTTTCAGTAAGTGAAAAAGTGAACTGAACTGAAGTAAATTCACTGAAGTCGGTACACTCATACCAATCAGTTCATTAACAAAATGGGAGAATCTGCAAACTCCACACAGAACCTGGTGCTGCGGGATTAGGAGTGGCAGGTCTGTTCTACCCCTCTCTGCCTATGTTAAAACATCTGTACTAAACTCACTAAACTTCATTCTGATTAAACTTAGGTGAACTGACGTTTCCAATCTAGCTGAAGTGTGTGTGTGTGTTTGCTCTGCGATGGGCTAGCGCCCTGTTTAGGGATTGTTCCTGCCTTGCACCCACTGATTGCTAGGATAGGCTCCATTTGTCCTGTGACCCTGCCCTGGGTAAGTGGGTTAGGAAGATGGATGGATGGATGCCTATAATGTCTATTCAGTTCATGTCAGGCTCAATATTATCTCTCACCAAAGCACACGCTTACATTAACAATCAAGCAGCAGCAGGTAGTATCTGTAAGAAATAACGAAATAAACTACTGTATAGTGAAAGAAAATAAGTGATCATAAGTATTTTTTTTCACTTATTGGTGTTTAATTGTCTGCAAAACAGAGACAGGAATTCACATCTGGGCATCAACATTTAATGTCAGTAATGGTGCTTGGCAATGACTTTCTGAAGTGAATCTATGTCTATCGCCATGAAGGGTGCCATGGATAAAGATGAGTGGTGAAAGGAAATTCATAGCTGGTCTACTTTTGAAATGGCTGAATCTCACAACAATGGTTTATTTATTTTTTTTTTTTTTGCTTTTTTTATCTTAAAATGACATGTATTTGCTGCTTAGCAATATGTGTATAATCTCAAGATATGGATCAATATTCAATAACATTTTTGGCTTGAAAAATCGATATATTCAGTAAGTTTTTTTACAGTGGGACTCTTTCCATTACAAAATGCAAGAGTGGGCTAATTATTTTTTAAAATTAAAAAATATACTGCACTTTTGAATGAAATTTCATGTGCCAAATTAATATATATCATGATTGTGAAGAAATAACTTCAACTTGAAAAATACTGGACTTATAAAGGTGACCTAGAAAATTAAATTAGACTAGCAGAATATTGTCATGAAGAAATTGGCAGATAATAGGTAGTGTGGTGATAACATTGTTAGCTTGAAATATGAACATATTTCTAAGTGTTTTTACATGAGAGACCTGTCCATTATACTGTAAAATGAACCCAGGACCAAAGTGTTAGAGAGGTGGCAGGGCTGATGGCTGTTTTCTATTAAATATAAAAGTAAATTTGGAAGTTTTATTTTATCTCTCCATGTTTATATTTCTATCCCATCCATGCCCCATTTGTAATTAGCTCAAAATTATTCTTTTATCCTGTGACATTTCTACAACAGATGATGGCACTTCACATATTACCATTTGTTGAAGGGTGTATTAGTTGGGCTAGTGGACTCATGCATTTAAGAAGCCTTTGTTGTCATCGGCTTGTTTTTTTAGCTCTGCTTCCAGATACTTTTCTTTCATCAGGGAAGAGAGTGATGACTATTACATAGTTGATTTTCAGAGTGCCTGTTGAAAGTTTCAATTTACAAAACACTGAAAATGGTGCAAGATAATGAGCGAGCAAGACAATCACCTCTTCACGCCCCATGACTTCATGTATTACCATCTTAGTAGGGCGAGAACATTCTGCTTTTTTATATATGTGCACATTTTAAAAACAGTGAAAGTGTCAATATTTCAAGCTGCTTTTCTATCTAGTGCTTGTACAAAAATACACAATTTATCAAGCTTAAGCTGTACTCTTTGCTACATGATGAAAAAGCTATTCCACATCAGAATGCACCGTTACTAATAGAATATACTACAGTTGCAAAGTTGTTTCTTGCCACCTCCAATTTAGTTTAAATGGCATTGTTTAATTGACCTGGCGTGAGTACAAGAAAAATCGCAATGATCAAGCGAAGCAGTTAAGAGTATTTGGTATCTATTCTAGGTCTCTGAACCTCACAAAGTAATCGATGAAGTTGATCTAGCAGAACTCTTTCAATTAAATGTTAAATTGTATACTTGAGATATTGGTGGGAATTACGTTAATGTACACTGAATCCACTGCATGTAGAGTCATAAGAATCTGGAACAAATTACCAAGTCATGTAACTGAAGCAGAAACCTTGACACCTTTTGGGACAACTTAGCAAGAAGATAATCAAAAATGATAGATGGTCTACACTTGTTAATCAAACTTCTTGTTTGTAAGGACAGTAAATACACTTGGCCTAAAAATGGTGCATAACTGGTGCAGCCTCTGCAAAACTGCCATAACGAAATAATGTGTGATAAGGTCGGGATTTGTCTAACTTTCAAAATGAAAAAATGTCATAGGCCTTTAATTGAAAGTCAGACCTATTCACCCACAAACATCTGAACAAACACAGTAGATCCCACTAGTACAAGTCAGCCCAGTCCCAAATTCAAGAAACAGGCTTCATGCCTGCACTGATCAAAATGGAGCAAAGTAAATAAAATGACACTAGAGGGGAAGAAAGGGGAACTGTAAAACACCAAACAACAAAAACAATAATTATTTATAATTAAAGAGATTATCAACTAAAATTTTAGTGGAAGAACTAAACAGAATCTGCAGTAATCAAAAATGATTTAACAAAAGCAAACCTTAAGCAAGCAAAACCAAATCAGTAACCCCAGAACAAAGTCAAAAAAAATAAAACATTAAACATAAAAACTAAATCTAAAAGATGACCTGACAAACAAAAATATAAACGTTTCAGTGCTGGCAGTGAGGCTAGTTTGAAATAATGCAATCAACACCATCATTTTTGTAAAATACCTCAATACTTTTTTTTAAATAATGCAATAAAACATTTTTTGAATGGTGAATATTAAGTTATTATAGCTTGTTTTAGGTATTTATGATACTGAGCAGCATAAAAGAGTTGTTCCATATAGTTTGACAATGATTATGTATAAAGTAGGGAATCCATTCCCGGTAATTCGGGAATCCCGCATGTCATTCCCGGGAATCCCGGGCTCCTGGGGATGACACAGTGCATGGGCATCTCTCATGTGAACAGGTTTTAGAACGACGACACTTATTTTTAATAAAACTACTGCAATATGTTGACACCAATAAAAGACTAACATTAACTACAAGCAGTTCATGCTGTCATATAAGTACATGTATCTAGTTAGTTGCGGTAATAAGAGCATAGAAAGCACAATGTGTCCAGCGTGCGGTCATCCAGGCAAGAGCGCACCTTCGTGCAGACTATGCCAGCTGCTAAGAAAGCACGCTCTGCCTCCACTGAAGTAGGCGGCACAGTCATCTGATACTGATGCACTTGTTCTAAACAACGCCTGCGCTTGCTATTGCTCTGAAACACCGCCATTTCAGCTTTTACTGATGCATCCAGTTTCTTGTCATCATTCTGTGATGGCAAGTTTCTTGGCACAGATAATGCGGATGCAACAGACTGACACATTGCAATTTCAAGTTGCTGTTCAAAGCTGTTGTCTAATGAAGTGCAAGCTGCAGCAATGGTGCCACCTTAATTATTTTCAACTATAACTCTGTTATTTCTTGATCGATTTTTACACTTTTACACGCTATATATGCAAGGCCGTTCCCGTTCACCCGGGAATTCCAGAAGTTTCATTGACGGGAATGAAAAATGTCCGGGAATCCTGGGCTCCCAGTAATCGGGAGCCCGGGAATGGATTCCCTAGTATAAAGTTCCGTTCCCCACAGGCACAACACAGTCCCACAAGCACAGTACCGGACAATTCTTCTACTCTTTACTTTTCTCCACCACTCCTTTCTGGCAAGCTTCATCTCCCTCCTCCCGACTCTGGCTACCAGAGTGGTGGCTGCTGGCTCCTTTTATAGCCCACCCGGAAGTGCTCCAGGTGTTTGATGACCTATTTCCGGCTGCACTTCCGGGTGTGGTGGAAGAACCTCGCACATGGGCTCAGGAACAACTACAGCACCCCCTGATCCCAACAGGGTTGTAGAGAACTCCATCTCCCATGGAGCCCTACGGGAATCTGAGGCACCACTGCCACCCATTGGGGCTGCAATCTATTGTCCCGGGAGAGGTACTGTACTCTCCGTGCTTGTTCCCCCGAACCATACAAAGAAGAGGCGTCCTGGCTGGGCAAGGACCCCGGCCGTCTGTGACACTCTTTATTCATTGACAATCATCCCACCTCATAACCTGTTGTGGGTCATGAAAACACTGATAAAGGAAAAACTGAGTCACAACACCATAAAGGTTGAGAAACACTGCTCTAGACCTATCAGGCTAATATGATTCAGAAACCAAAAGCAAGGAATTTGACTTGCATACAGGACCAGATTCTCTTTTTTCTGGATCCACAGTGCTATTCAGGAAAAAAAAAATATCTAATTTTAGAACAGACATCCTAGCCATAGTTGGTACCAGCCTAGTACCTGATACTGTCCTAGCAGATGTAAACCTTCCTGCAATTCTGAATTGGATTAAGCAGATTAGTGAATGTTGTATCATCCCATCCAGGTTTGAAACCTGAAACAGGCTCAGGCTCCTACAAATCTAAAATGGATTTAGCATTTAGAATCTGAATGGATGGACTAGTTGAACCAGTGGTGCTCTTTCCTTGGTTAGGTACAGTAGTTCAATGGAGAATGTATAGTCATAGAGGTGTGCAGGATGGAAGCTGCATCATCATTTTTTGCTTATCCCGATGTTCCTTGAACACACTGAACACCCTTTCTGTACCCACTTGGTTGTTAGCTCTTGAAAAAATATTAATTATACACATTGGTTTCTAAAGAGAGCAAATAATGATTCACCTCAATGTGGGAGAGGTTAAATAAAGAGCAGGGTGTGGGAGATGCCATCTTACATTCAGGGAGTATCACTAAGTGCTTGTGGATAGCTTCATTTTACAATACAACTTTAGTACTATTTTTATTTCATCATACCATGTTTTGCCCATGATATTTACAAAGAATGGTTCTGAAAATTGAAAAGGCTGGGTGAAATTTCATTGTTTTCCTTGTCCTCGTCGATCCACCTTAGTAGTACACCTTGGCCTTCTTTATTAGTTAAAAGCCTGTTTACAATAGCTGCAATGATAAATAATTGACAACATATAAACATATCTGGGCTGACAGTTAATAATGTTGTACATCATAAAGTGAACCAAAACAGAAGCACAGCACCTCTCGCTATGTCCATTTATCACCACATCCATTGAAGGTGTCTCAGAGGAGCTCACTAAATCAGGGGTCACATTAATGCTGTCGAGCAAGGTGAGGCTTTTAATGTGCTTCTAAATTTAGAAAGAGAATCGATGGAAGTTGCCTCAAGGTGCAGGTCTGGCCGGCCCAGGAGAATATGAAATTGACAATGTTGAGAAATTATCTAAACATAAAGGCATGGCTGCATCAATGAAAATCCAGAGACATGGGAAAGAAGATAGGGACATTTTTGTTCGTTTTTATGCTTTGTACTATTTCATTCACCATTGTGCCTTAAATCTGTTTTTTTTTTCATTTCCAACCAACAGAAAATGAGGGTATGCTCTTTGTGCGTCTTTAAAAATGATTCAACATTGTCTTGCTTAAAAATGAAAAACAAAAAAATCACTTACACTCTCTCTAGTTCATTGAGGCAAAGAAGATATAAAATGACGCAAATGCAAAGTGTCGGGAGAAACAAATAATGTTGTCTCTCAAATATTTAACCCTTATTGATCAAAAGTGTCTATTGTGTGTGCTTAGCCATCTGAGCTAATGGGACGCTACTTTGGGCCAATGGCAAAAGGAGAGAAATCCAGCCATGTGGAAAAATGGAACAAGCGCAACATTAGCATTAATTGTTTAGAGCAGAGCCTGAGAAACACAGCTGCTTGTTCCAGAACTCGAAGGTTAAGAGGCAGTGGTGATAAAAAGACATTCCTTCAGATATGTGTGACTGGCATGTTTTGTGTTCATCTCTGTGCATGCCTAAGCTGTTTTGATGCCTGCCTGGCACAACAACAGGAGCCTTTATCTATGCGAAGGTCACTGTAGGCTCCCAATGCTCTTGTTGCTGACCAGAAAGGAGCCTTAATAATTTGTTTGCATCTGTATAAAAGTCAAACCCAACACATTTACAACAGATGTTGGTCTGTGCAAGCAGGCGGATAATGAAGGGGCTGAGTGTTCCAGATTAGAGGGGTCAGAGGGGGGTGATTTAATACTGTTCTTCCATTTCTGTTCTGATTTTCTTATGAGCTGTGGATGTTTTAATAAGATTTCAATTATGGTATGAAAAAAAAAACAATGAGCAAAAAGAATTTAGGCCCTTTTCAGTGAGTTGTTTATGTGACTGCTTTGTTCAAGTTATGTGCTGTTATGGCATTAGTATTGAAAACAGGGGTACAAAGTTGAGACTCCACCATACCAGCACACCACTGTGTGACTCTCAATGCGTTAGTCCTGAAAATTCAAGTTCAGATTTGCAGTAATGTGTACTTCTATATATATATATATATATAAAAAATTATAATATGTTTGTTTTTTCGTCAATGATGACCAATTTTTGTGAATATGGTAGAAAGAAAGTGACTGAAGATGGTGTTGGTAATTTTTTACTATTTCTTGATGGTAGACATTTATTCCCGTCCATTTTATAATGATGCACTTATAATTATTCAATGGCAATACCATGCTGTGATTTGTAGCAATATTAATTCAAAATTAAATGAATGCAGCCACTGGTGTGCTCTCCTTCAGTAATATGGAGACCTGCAGCAATGTCCTCCTTACTGAACTGATTCATTGGATTCAATTATTCATATAATGGTTCCATTCTGATCAGCCCAAGAAAAAGAAAGACACATATCCCAAAAACAGAATGCTAAAATTTAATAAAATAAGTAAAATAAAATGAATTCAAAAAAAGTTAATTAGAAGCAAAAACAGGTCACTAATTATGAAAAGGGTTAGAATGAAAACTTGCAGCCACTGGTGCCCTCCAGGACCGGAGTTGGGGACCCATGGAATAGATGGATGCTTTAATTTGTATTGTAGTTTGTCAATGCCTACTGCACATAGCTGAGGTGGACATGTGTATGTCTGTTGGTGTTTATTTAGCTGTGCTTGTCTGCATAAGCAGTGATTCGGTGTGAATAAAAACCAAACTCAGAAGAATAACAGGCGCTGATATACAAATGGATCACATAACTTGCAGTAGAGTCAGCACATCAGGTTAACAATTGAAAGAAATAACCAGACTGGATGGTAGTCTTGAAGAACCCAATCAACTGCACTTTAAGTGATTGATTTTTTTCAGTGCTGTGAGCTTGCTAAATGCAGAATTGTTGACCAGATTGGTCAGCTTGCACAGATTTGACAGCGGATTGCTGCTGTTGACAGTCGTTATTTTGCAGTTTCTGGGAGGTCCAGAGTTAAAACACCGGTGGACAACAGTTGTATCATGCAACAGGTCATTATAGTTCTACAGTAACATCAAAAATTCTCACATTATATTTAGATGTAGTGCTTTCCTTAGACTGTTGGGAAAAACCTTTTGACTGTGAATGAATGAATTAAACACAATTCCTATTTGGATTCCATTACCACATCACCTTACTTTCAGCTGTTGATTTATTTCCAACAATGTTTACATATTTAGAACAAAGTCTCTTTCCAGGCATGAATACAAAATATTACAAGTATTAATACTGGAGGAATAGTCTAAACTTCTACTCTTATCAATATCTGCATCTAAACTGATATTTAGATAATTATTTTCAATCTCCTGTCTATATGTACTGTACAATCTATTTTTTTCAAAGTTACTTTGCCATGTTATTTAGCTTTTGCCTCCTCCATGATATTTTTTATTTATTTTTTTTATGTCTAACACATGCTGTGTGCTCTGTCACAGAGCTGAGAAGATGCTTGACATTTGGCAGCACAGTTCATCCTTCTACCAACATCTTTTGACATTTTTCTATTGACCAACCTCGGTCACTGCAATCAAAGGGTTGACAAAGCCAAGTGCCCTTTCTTTTCCGTTCCCAATTGGCCTTTTTTAACTTGTTCTCTGCCCTAACAGTGTGGGCTAATGGGCTTCCTGAATTGCTCTGACTTTCAGTTTTACTCACCTCAACTGAGGAAAAAGAATGGGTTCATATTTTATTTATTAAAAAGTAATGTACTACTTCAAGGTAGGGAAAAAAACAACATTTCAGCAGCTGGTGGTAAACAGATGTTGCTACCAGAGATTGTGAGATTGCTTCATCACATTTCTTGCCACATAGTGTGTAATAGTTGCTATCACTCACCATATGCCATTTTGTGATCACTTTTTAGTTAATTTCATCTAAATTTACCAGTAAATGAGTTTATTAGATGGAAAAATCTCTCAAGAGATAATATTAGTTAGCCTGAATGATAGATAGACTTATCTGATTTTACCACTTTGGACACATAAAAGCTGTTAAGCTCCTCTGCCATTTGATTCAACTAAAGCTCCTTTTTATTTGACGCGGTCTTATCTCACACTTGAGTTCCAGAATGTCAGCACAAGCACCTGCAAAACTCACAGCAGCAAACAGGGACCTTTTTTTTTTTATTGAATGTTTTTCGGTTTTGTTGGGTTTAATGTTGGTCATGCAGAAATGGAGAGGTGTTATGAAGAGGAATTGGCACTTAAGAACTGGGAACCAGCAATGAGGCTAGTCCACAGTGTTACATACTGTATACAGAAACGTGGTGTTGTTTATGTTCACAATGTGGTTACGCTTCAGAGTCCTGGAATCCATTTCAGACTGACTGCCCGTGTGGGACTGGCACATTGTGTTCTCAGGGGTTTTCTCCAGGTATACTGATGAAATGTGATTTTTTTATTTTGATAATTTACTTAAAATCCACACAATGTGTGTGTGTAACAGAGTGTGTCTAAGGTCAATTGCTATGTTATGTCTGATTTTGCTAGTTAACGCTGCAGGTCCCATGATTCCAAACACAACTTACAGTATAAATGATGGCATACTTCAATGGCTTCCATAATTCCCCAAATTTATTAGTGGTGGGATAGGAAACTTAGTCAGGGTCACATATTGAATCCTTTTGAAAGAATGATGACATTGTGGTTGACACTGCTTTATAGTCTAACATCTTAGCTCCTAGTCTACACTAGTTGGTCCCCATGATGCGAAAAGAGGACCTTCGGGAGATCTATATTGAGATTATTTTAAACTTTTAGTTTGTAGTACTTGAGTGCATTAGAGGGTGATTGAATTTAAGAATTAGTCTGTTAGAAATAAATTATTTAAATTGTGAGGAAATGCTAAGAGAAAAGATGTGTGGCTTTTTGGAGAATGCTCTGTTTCTGGATTGATCGAAAGAAGGAGGAAAAAAAATCAGTGGCATCCTAATGCTGGCATCATATTTAGTGTAATTTTCTAAAAAAACGTATTAGAAACCTTATTACTTCTGGCAGACTCTAAGGCAACTTTTACAGAAATGATATGTGCTGTTAGCTACTCTGATTCTGCACAGCAGTAATTGAAGAGCTCAGTTCCAAATTCAGCTAAGTACAAAAGATAAATTTTGGAGATAAATAGGAAAATCTGGGTCCGTAAGCAGATTTTGAAACTAAATCCCTAAAACTATAGCGCTACACTGTTGCAATTAGCAGGTTTTGAAGCTCAGACATAATTTCGGCGCATGTCCAACTGCGTGAAAAGTCACAATCACGTGTTCACTAAATTTTACCAAAAAGTGCAATTAGCAGATTTTGGAACTCAGATCTTCAATTTTCTTGGGATTCCTTACAAATACATGGGAACAATTTCTCAAATGCGCTGCCTCTATCTATCTATCTATCTATCTATCTATCTATCTATCTATCTATCTATCTATCTATCTATCTATCTATCTATCTATCTATCTATCTATCTATTTATCTATCTATCTATCTATCTATCTATCTATCTATCTATCTATCTATCTATCTATCTATCTATCTATCTATCTATCTATCTATCTATCTATCTATCTATCTATCTCATATAATTATCCTTTATTATTTACTAGCCATCCCCCTTGGCTTCGCCTGAGTATTAGTGAAACAGGACAGTGAAGTGGTTCCTGCCCAGCTCTCTACTCCTGATGTCACTCTTCCCCCTCCCCTTGGCCCACTGCCTCTGTCTTGGATTAACATGAATATATCACTCCTGCAAGCAAACTATGATTCTTAGCGCAATGAGAGAATTCGCAAAATCAACTGGAATTTTCAAGGAAATTATAGAAAGAAAAAAAAAGATCTAAATCCGTTAAGTAGTCCTCTCGTTCGCAAACTAAGCAGAGTTAAGGTTACGCCCCGAGGCAGACATGTGAGTGAAGAGGGCCCCACCCCCTTCCCTGTATCCCAAAGAGTCTCTCTTGGATTCGCGCTAATAAATTGGTACTGCAAGCGAAGTATGATACTTAGCACAATGAGAAAGTTGCAAAATCAACAGAGTGTTCAAGCAAATTATAGAAAAAAACCTGATCTAAATCCGTTTAGTAGTTCTCTCGTGAAAAGCGGACAGACATACAAACGGGTCTAAAAAACTATAAGAAATTTCACGCTTGGACCACGTCATTTTTAAAACCATTTCTTAGCAAGCACCTATAGGCCAAGGATAACCTACATTCCAAATTTCAAATCTCAAGTCCTCATGGTTCGGGAGATTTCGTCAGTGGTATTTGGCTTTTATAGATATAGATTAATGTTATTCATTTTTGTACTAGTCCTCCCTGCGTGGAGTTTGCAGGTTCTCCGCGTGTCTGCGTGGGTTTCCTCCAGATGCTCCGGTTTCCACCCACAGTCCAAAGACATGCAGGTTAGGTGTATTTGCTTGCTGTGTGGGTGTGTGTGTGCCATGCGGTGGGCTGACACCCTGCCCAGGGTTTGTTCCTGCCTTGCACCCTGTGTTGGCTGGGATTGGCTCCAGCAGACCCCCGTGACCCTGTAGTTAGGATATAGCGGGATGGACAATGGATGGATGGATGGATTTTTGTACTAATTTGCATCATTTTCTCCAGTTTAATGGCAAATTACTATAGTCACTGTATTGTTTTTTAAAGTAACCTTGTACTGCCGTTAAACATGTATTATTTATCATTTAAAGAATATTTTCTGAAATAAAATGGTTAGTTCAGGTTCCTGACATATTGCATGCTGGGCTTCCACTCCGCCATCGGCTGTTGTCTGTGTGCACATTCTCCCCTTGACTGTCTGTGTTTTCCTCCCACATTTCTACAGATGTGATTCTTAGGTAGGTCCTCAGCTCTAAATTGGCACATTGCAAGTGTGTGTGTTAGTGGACCCAACTATATAACTATGCTATATATTACCTTTCATAATTGTAAATCTTTTAGAGAAATTACCTTCAATTTTACAGGAGTGGTTGATAGATATTATGGGTTTTTCAAAAGTACCTTTGCATTGCTGGCACTCCTATGCTGTTTGTTCTAAAAATATTCTGCAAATGAATCACAACGAAGATTCAACCACTGCTGATGCATTACATGTAATTTTCTTTTTTTTTTGCTCACTGTTACTCTTTTACATTGCTGGCAGAAGCAAAGTATAGAATTGTTCTATTTCATCCATTTTCTAAACCCACTACTCCAGAGCATGGCCGCAGTAAAGCCAGAGCCTATCCCAGCATGCATCAGGTGCAAGCCTGGAATAATCCATAGACAGTGCATCAACCATTGCAGGGTGAATGAACACACACACACATCGGGGTCAATTTAGCGTCGCAAATCCACCTAACATGCATGTACAGGTGCTGGTCATAAAATTAGAATATCATGACAAAGTTGATTTATTTCAGTAATTCCATTCAAAAAGTGAAACTTGTATATTAGATTCATTCATTACACACAGACTGATGTATTTCAAATGTTTATTTCTTTTAATGTTGATGATTATAACTGACAACTAATGAAAGTCCCAAATTAAGTATCTCGGAAAATTAGAATATCAATTAAGACCAATGCAAAAAAAGGATTTTTAGAAATGTTGGCCAACTGAAATGTATGAACGTGAAAAGTATGAGCATGTACAGCACTCAATATTTAGTTGGGGCTCCTTTGGCCTGGATTACTGCAGCAATGCGGCGTGGCATGGAGTCGATCAGTCTGTGGCACTGCTCAGGTGTTATGAGAGCCCATGTTGCTCTGATAGTGGCCTTCAGCTCTTCTGAATTGTTGGGTCTGGCGTATTGCATCTTCCTCTTCACAATACCCCATAGATTTTCTATGGGGTTAAGGTCAGGCGAGTTTGCTGGCCAATCAAGAACAGGGATACCATGGTCCTTAAACCAGGTACTGGTAGCTTTGGCACTGTGTGCAGGTGCCAGGTCCTGTTGGAAAATGAAATCTGCATCTCCATAAAGTTTGTCAGCAGCAGGAAGCATGAAGTGCTCTAAAACTTCCTGGTAGACGGCTGCGTTGACCTTGGACCTCAGAAAATACAATGGACCAACACCAGCAGATGACATGGCACCCCAAACCATCACTGACTGTGGAAACTTTACACTGGACCTCACGCAACGTGGATTCTGTGCCTCTCCTCTCTTCCTCCAGACTCTGGGACCTTGATTTCCAAAGGAAATACAAAATTTACTTTCATCAGAGAACATAACTTTGGACCACTCAGCAGCAGTCCAGTCCTTTTTGTCTTTAGCCCAGGCGAGACGCTTCTGACGCTGTCTCTTGTTCAAGAGTGGCTTGACACAAGGAATGCGACAGCTGAAACCCATGTCTTGCATACGTCTGTGCGTGGTGGTTCTTGAAGCACTGACTCCAGCTGCAGTCCACTCTTTGTGAATCTCCCCCACATTTTTGAATGGGTTTTGTTTCACAATCCTCTCCAGGGTACAGTTATCCCTATTGCTTATACACTTTTTTCTACCACATCATGTCCTTCCCTTCGCCTCTCTATTAATGTGCTTGGACACAGAGCTCTGTGAACAGCCAGCCTCTTTAGCAATGACCTTTTGTGTCTTGCCCTCCTTGTGCAAGGTGTCAATGGTCGTCTTTTGGATAACTGTCAAGTCAGCAGTCTTCCCCGTGATTGTGTAGCCTACAGAACTAGACTGAGAGACAATTTAAAGGCTTTTGCAGGTGTTTTGAGTTAATTAGCTGATTAGAGTGTGGCACCAGGTGTCTTCAATATTGAACCTTTTCACGATATTCTAATTTTCCGAGATACTGAATTTGGGACTTTCATTAGTTGTCAGTTATAATCATCAACATTAAAAGAAATAAACATTTGAAATACATCAGTCTGTGTGTAATGAATGAATCTAATATACAAGTTTCACTTTTTGCATGGAATTACTGAAATAAATCAACTTTGTCATGATATTCTAATTTTATGACCAGCACCTGCATAGGACTGTCGGGGGAAACCCAATTTCACAGAACATTTTCATCATTAGAATAACTGAATGAAGTAATTTAAAGTTAACTCTGTTTAGTCAGTAACAGGTAGAAACCTTATTGTTCATTTGACCCTTGTGTGTATAAGTATATACTGTATATGTAAATTTACAATATGCATGTATGCTTTGTATATGTGTTGTGATTGTGAAGGGACACTCAGACACACTCAAAATACAAATTCTCTAAATAAATTTTCTAACACCAGCAGTGTGAGGAGCATTTAATGCAGTCCTTTGCAAGCAGTTTGCGATAAATCAAATAAATATTTTTTTTATAGCAAAGTAAAAATAATGTATTTGCTTGTCCAGTTACCACACATGCTTCTCTATATCCAAACTCTTTGGCTATATGTTAAATAGGCAAGTCAGGTGGTACTAAGGTGGGAGTTTTCCTTGAACCAATGTCTGGTGTTCAGTGTTTAGGTGGAATCTTCTTGATGCTCAGAGGTGTGCTGCCCTCCTGTGTTCTTGCCCCTTCTTTATATCCGCTATACTCATGTGACTGGGATGGCCAGTCACCATAGAACTTTCACTTTTCTCTCTTAGGAATGACATAATTTAGTAACATCCAGATATTTTCTAAAAAGACAAAACATCCTTTGAATCTTCAGGAGTATCCTTCCATGTTTTTACTCTGTGCACCCTGACTTGGTCCTCATGGTGAGGTAGACTATATAAGGCTGACTCTATATTTGTGTGTGTGTGTGAAGTTAACTGATAAATATGTTCACTTGTGAGTGGACACTGGTTTCCCATTTAGAATTGACTCCTTCCTAGCAAACAGTGGTGCTAAGATAGGCTCCCGCTCCCTATAATTCTTAGCTGATAAAGTGGGTTATGCTGTGTTTTATTTACAGTATGTATGCTTGCAGTCGCAGTTGTCTGGAGTAAAAGCTGACAGTGTATTGACCTGCTTTGTCCAGTTGCACATCCACTATTTCTTTATACGCTTATGTAAGCAGATATACTACACAAAGTTGTACTGGGCTGAGTAAAACACTTTCTTGAACCAAATTGGATTGAGAGGAGAAAGGGCAGAAAAATCGGAAAATTCACAGGAAGTTCTCTTTCTTTTTGTTTACAGTGCTTTCATAACAGTACCATCACTCTGGAAAGGTGTGGACTGAAGCTCACAAGTATCAAATAGGATTTTGCTACTAATAACAGAAATTTCCTCATCTTAAAATCCTGCCATAGGATTTACTTTGTTTTTATTTTATGTTATTCCATTTATTTGTTAGCCTTTAATTATGATAGAACAAAAATGTGTTTGTTGAATAGCACATTTCATAAACATACACTACCTGATCAAAAGTATGTGGATGTCACTCCAAATTATTCAGTTCAGGTGTTTCAACCTCAGCCACTGTCAACGGGGGCATAAAATCCAACGCACAGTCATGCAGTCTCCATTGACAAATATCAGCAGTAAAATGGGTCACACTGAAGAGCTCAGTGCCTTTAAATGTGGCACTGTCATAGGATGCGACCTTGTCATTACATGAAAATTCAGGTCTGGTAAATCTGCCTTGCTCAGTTGTAAGAGATATTATGGTAAAGTGGAGGCATCTTGTAGAAACAGCAGCTCAGCCGACTGCTGAAGTGCATAATGTGTAAAAATCACCTATCCTCTGTGGCATCACTAACAACTGAGTTCCAAACTGCCAATGGAAGCAGCATCAGCACAAGAACTGTGAGTCGGGAACTTCTTGAAATGGGTTTCCTTGGCTGAGCAGCTGCATACAAGCCCAAGATCACTATGCGCTATGTCATTGGTTGGAGTGCTGTAAATCTTGCTACCATTGGAGTCTGGAGCAGTGGAAAAATGTCCTCTGGAGTGATTAATTCCCACTTCGCTATCTAACAGTGTGATAGATGAATCTGGGTTTGGCAGATGTCGGGGAAACGCTACCTTTTGGACTGTGTAATACCTACTGTACACTTTGCTGGTGAAGGTCTAATGGTTTAGGGCAGTTTTTCAGGATTTGCACTAGGCCCTTTGGTTCTAGTGAAGGTTACTACAACATTCAAAGACATTTTAATCAATTGTGCACTTCAGATTTTGTGGCATCAATTTGTGGAAGACCCTTTTTCAGCTCCAGTATGACTGTGCTTCTGTGCACCATGCCAGGTCCATAAAGACATGGATTGCACAGAGCTCTGACCTCCACCTTATTGAGCACCTTCAGGATAAAGTAAAATACCAATTGCGAGCCAGGCCTTCTTGTCAACATCAGTACTTCACCTCGCACATGGTTTATTGGCTGAATACGCACAAATTTCCACAGACACACCTCAAAATTGCAGAAAGCCTTTCATGAACAGTAGAGGCTGTTATAGCCTTGGTGGGAAGGGATTGGGACCTTTATGTTAATACCATTGGTTTTGGAATGGGATGTCCACAAAGCTTATATAGATGTGAGGATTAGATGTTCACAAACTTTTGGCCACGTAGTGTACAATGAGACCATCCATCCACCCATTCACCAATTTTGTACCTTCTTTAATGAATTCTCAGGAAGACAGTGCTTATCCCAGAATTTTAAATGACATGTTCAGGGTAACATTTTGCACTGGAAGCCAAATCAGGAACCAACCCCAGATGGGGCACCAGCCATACTCACACACACTCAATTTATTTGCCAGTTATCCTAAAATTCACAGTTTGGGGAGGTGGGATGAAAATCAAAACAGACACCCAAAAATATGTCTGCTTGAATTTAAGTCAAATGTAATTTATATAGTGTCTTTCATTTATGAAATCAAAAATAACTAATTCCAGTAACTTTTGTTTCTGTTGTGCCATTCCCATATAAAAAGAAGCATTACATAGTGCACTTTTTGTAGCAAAATATGAAAATCTGGAGTACAGAAAAACTAATACGTCAAAAAAGAATTGCTGTTCCACAGCTGGATTATGCTGTAGGTTTTCTTTGCCATTCATTAAAAAATCATGAGATGTTTATTGTTACATTTTGGAGATGAGGTTCTCCTCAGATGCTGCGGACATGGCTGTATTTTCAGAAAGACCCCAGCTGCATGGTGTCAGAGGAATGTCTGCTCCTTGAATTGAAGACAGATGCAGGCCTGTAAGGTGTGTTCTGAAGAGAATACCCTCTGGAACAGCAGCTTGTACTTCCTGAAGGAGACAGAAAAAGATGCACCGCAAATGTGTTGCTTCAAAGCATTTCGTACTTTGTATTGGTAATCTGTCTTGTAAGGTGTTTGTGCAGTGCTTTGAGTTCGTCTGCTGAACAAAGCACTTAAATAGGATAAACTGCATTCAAGTAAATTGAATCTCTTTGTATGTTTGCAGTTATAATTTTGGCTATATGATTCTCTAGTCTGCATAGCTGACATGACACATATGGAGTAAATAGTAATTTATTGTAATGTAATTATAATGTGAACGCTTATTTGTCTATATGAATATTAAGTGTGCATGTTGCAGTGTAATTACAGTTTTAGAATAAAACGCAGCATGAGCAATCAGATTAGAGCATTTTATTTGAACTTGTTATGTGCAAAACAGCCGTTACCAGTCTCCTTTTTTTCTGACAGCTGCTGAGTTGCAAGGCTTGATTGCAAAATTATATATTTCTCTGCTCCATTAAATTCATGGTAGAAGAGGATGACCAGTCCAGTAACACTTTATACTCATGAAACGTGGCTCCGTCTGGTGCAGGTACACAAAGCAACAAAGACGAAACTTTTTGAAATGGCTTCCCATAAATGAAATTTTAGACCATTAAAAAAATACTTGGAAGTTTCACAGACATGATACGATTTGCTTTGACATTAAATTGTAAGAAACCTCAATGTTTCCTCCATTGATTTTCAGAAACTGCATTAGATGCCAAGGCACATTTTTTTGTAGGAATATTTCTGACAATAAATAAATAAGTAAGAAACAAACAAACAAATAAATAAAGGTATTGTGAAATGTCACAATATATAAATAAAAACACAGTAATATGTGAGCCTTAATAAGTGTGTCTTGAAGTATGTTTTTTGTTACTTTTTTATTTATGTATTTATTTTATTATTTTTTTCATTTCATATTAAGGGTCAATGCTCATTATAAGGCAGAAACCAGTCTTGGACCTAACACCACTTTATTTTAGCTCCCATTCTCATATATGTCCACACACACACATCCAATTCAGAATCACCAATTAATGACTAGGCATGGAAGACATACCTGTGGGGCAGCAGCACCCCATCACACAAAGTGTTTTATATTTTCCAGATGGTGCAGACCTTCAGAAATAGTTGAGATTTTAAAGAGAGGTCAGCAAAAATGAGCTTAAGCTGAAAAGTAACTGCAACAGCCCTTCTCTCTGACATTAGATCAGTTGCTTACACTTATGTGGTGGCAGATTTTTCCTGACTCTAATCACATTTGTTTCAACATAAAGAAGTAAAGCAGACACAAATATCTTTGCTAGGGTAAACCTAATCCAGCTTGTTTGTCGTGGCAAAACGAGTCTCTTTTCTTGTTTTTTCTCTTTTTATTGGTGAGAATACAGTAAGTGTTTAAAATAAGTATGTTCTCCTTTTCTGACAAGCAATGGAAGTGCAGGCTGACTATTTACTTTAGATGGGACTGATATCAAAAATGTTTAACTACGGCCTCAAAATATAAAAAGAAAATTACTAATGTATGAGATGGATTATTGCATGCTTACGTTGTCTGCCAAATATCAGACTTATTTATTGTTCAGTTTTCAGAATGCTTTGACATGAAATAAAGCTATGCAAGTAATAGTAAGCAGCACCTTTGTTTGTATGCTCTTGTCCATGTTTGTCACTAAAATTCTCTTCAAAACCACTAGTTTTTACATCATAAATAATAACTCTGCCTTAAGTATTAATTTTTGTAAGGGCTTCCACTGCCATGCTCCACCTTCCCCATTTAAAACTGTGGCAAACCATTATTTAGAAAAATATATTGCTTAAACCTATCTATTTGCCATGGCCATTTACCCAGGTCAGGGTTCTGGGGCTTCAAAGCCAGCCCCACCAGTACTATATTGCAGTATTTACTGGAAGTACTTGATCATTCAGTGAATGAAGTTACCAGATATGTAACATTATATAAACACAGTGTGACAGATCTGTGACCCAATATGTATGTAATACTTTCATTTTTGGAATCATATTTGGAGTCCAGAGAATAATGATTTTTTTTTTCTTCCCTCTTTTCCCCATCCTGTGATTCCGACTGTCTGCTGGTGCATCTGAATGAACTTCCCCTTCATTCACAACACAGAAAGTAAGTTTTATCTTTTCTAATTATCTCATATACTGTCCTTCATAACAATTGATGTTGTTAATTTTAACAAGTTTAAATTATTGCCTCAGGTTTTATGAGAGTATCTGTGGTCACTGTAAAGTTTTTAATTTTACCTTTGTAATGCTCTTTTATTTATTATTTGCATAATATTTTGTAAAATAAGCACAACACGTCACACAGTGTTGCCATGGATAGATCTGCTTCCTTGCAGCCCTGGGCTCAAAGGCCACCGTGGGTTATTGTGAACATTCTCCTCTTGGCTGTGTGTTTTTCCTCCCACATCTTTAGACATATGCATGTCAGTTTAGATCTCAGCTCTAAATCTTTGCTTTACGTGAGTGGGCCCTAGTTATGGAATGGCACCCCGCCCAATGTTAGTTCCTGCCAGTATCATCTATTTGCAGAGCTGCAGCGGCATAACGTGAGTACAGTTTCAGGACATTGCATCAAATCAGTTGTAGGATAGAAGTTAATTTTAAGTGGTCAGTGTGGTTAGAGTTCAGTGCGAACAGCACCTTGAACTCAGTGCAGTTTTAGGAAGGATCTTAAGGTTAGGGGTTGGTGTGCTTAGGGTTTAGTGTGAATGGTATTCACATTCTCCATGATATAAACTTTACACCTTAAACATAAGATGTTTAACTATTGTATTGTTTCTTTTCAAGCTGCATACAAAGTCCTCTGTAATTGTTTCACTGTTCGATGTGTGCTTTTCTATCAAAAAGTTCAGTCATGTATATTCAAACATCTGGCCTAAAACTACTCTCCTAAAAATGAATCGATGTCATGTTCTAAAATTGCAGTGACATCAATGTGCTGTAGATAAATGCTTCTAGTTCCTGTTGCTGTCACAGGCTTCTACTCTGAAGACCTATGAAGGCAAGGGGGCACCAGAGAATCCCAAACACAAACACACAAGATAGTCCTTGGTTCAAATAAAAGGTGCTTACACAATATCTCAGTATACACAAGAGAAAACCATAAGTTGTCTCTCCTTCCTCTCTCTCACCATCACACTGCTCTCCTCCAGTCGAGTATTGCCTTACTTCCTCCCAGCTCCGACTTTTATTGAGGACCCGGGAGTACTTCCAGTGGCAGGGCTGTTGCCTTTTGGAAGTACTTCTGGGTTACATGGAAGTTCCACATAACAGAGATTACCTCTCCCTGCAGCACTCTCTTTCAGCATCCACAGACCCCAGCAGGGCTGCGCTGCCGGACTACAATTCCAGGCATTCCCTGCTGGTTCCTGAATGGGCGTCGATAATGACGGCCACTGCCATCTAACGACTGGGGCGAATAACCATCCCTCACAGACGGTCCTTCCCTAACTTCCTCTTCTACCCTGGCCAGGGATGGTACTACACATTATTTTGGACACCTGTCCATTTATTTCGGGCTTCTCACCCTGGTAAGGCACCATCTTCTCTATTTGTTGGGATGTCCGTCCATCCATTTGGGGAACTTTGTCTGGGTATGATATCCTTCCCTCTCTTGGCCGGGATGCCTCTCTGTCCACTTGGGACCTCCTGTCAGGGTAAGGGATTTTCCTAACTCCTTGCTGGGATGCCTATCCATCCTGTGTGCCACCTACAGACCTGAAATGAGATGGAGAATATTATATTGTATTGTGCAGACATTAAAGTTCAGTTCAATGATACTATTTATAAAAGAGATATCAATCATTTAAGGAATATGACACTTCACATTATGGGAATTGTTTTTCTTGTTCCCTCTGTGATTGACATGAATCCTTAGTTTATTTCATGAGATATATTGACATCTAGAGTTTGTTGAGCGACAAAGTGTGGAAAGTCTCAAAATGTTTTTCCCCGTTGGGGAACTGGAGGTGGCTGAGTAGACTGTATTAAAATGTTCACATATTTAATAAGTGTGGTTCACTTTTTAGGGTGGTTAGTATTGGCTATTGGATGTCTTATGGAAATTTACACAAACTCCTCATAATTGAAGGCTTTTCTCTGCCAACTCCATTGTCAGGAAGTTAACTGACCACTCCTAATTGGTGGAATAAGCAGTGTGGATAAATATGACATTTAATGGGCTGGCATCCCATCCAGGCTTTGTTCCTGTCCTGCACCTGTTGCAGTCCAACTCCTTGCCATCCTATACTGGAAAAAGCAGATTTAGAACATTTTGAAAGATTTTGTTTGACAGATTTATTTATTTGTTTAGTTGCAGTATTTCAGTTTTAAAATGATTGAATGAGGTATTCTCACATGAATAATTTTTGTTTCTAATTCATCCAATGAAATTTTAATTCTTTTATTTTGTAATTAAACTATTGACGATAAATCGTTTGTGAAATTTGCTCATTATGAGAATAATTTTGTCAAAATAATTTAATAGCTGCAAGTGTAGTTATGTTTAAAGTTTCCATAATTTGGAATATAAATGTTAACTTATCTTTGGAATTCTGACATTTGTTTTTTGAAATTTGTTGTGTTGTCAACAAACAAGACATCAAGCAAACCATTTAGCATGTTTCTTCTGCAACTGTGTAGTTAATTTGCAGGGCTAATTTGCATGTGTCCACCCCCTCCCACCAACCTCCACTGAATCAGTGGTCCAAGAATTCAATCTGAAATTAAGCAGTTTATAGCAGCACAGCGCAATGGATCTTGGGCTGCTTCACTGCTACTGCACTTTGGATGATCATTATCGTTATTATCTCACAGACACTTGGCCGACTCTCACACACAGCACAGAGGAGATTGCATTTGTGGTGTGGGCGTTGATAAGTTCTGATAGCTTTTTAATGCTCTCTGTGTCCCTATTCCAGGAAGAAGGAAACTCCTCTCATTTAAGTTTGTATTAAAATGCGATATCATGTTCGACAAACATGTCATCCATCTAAGATCAGCCTAATAACAGGTTATTCTTTTCACCACATGTCAGAAAAGGCCAAATAAGATGGCTCTAAAGTGCCAGCAAATGAGGAAACTTTCATTTTCCTGGGAGAGTGAGGGGTGAATTACTAATAGATTGGAGATTGTGAGGTGGAAAGCCACACTCAGAAGCGCACATTCATTGGACTGATGTCTTCCAGCTTCTTCACCTTTTACTACCAATTTATGAAAATGAGACTTGGGCTGAAAATATAGCCCATCATTAATCTGGCAGAGTGAGCTGATTGGGTGAACAGTAAATACTTTCCAGGGCAGGGGGAAATGCTGGTAGGTACTCAGATTGTAGTAAAGACAGTCTTTGAAGTTCTGGGGTCCTCAGTTAAATTTTATTTTTTAAGAATTATGGGCTCTCTTCACTGTGGTTGCTTCAACATGGCAAGCTAATTACCTGCAGAGTAACTATTCTGTTAAGGCCATTTAGTGAATGAAACAAAGTGCAAGTAGATTAGTAAATTTTGAAGGGAAGCTTCTTTGTAGCTTCTTTGTAGATCTTTGTAATCATCTTTAAAGGTAGCTTTGACTGACTTCACATTCAGACCTTCTTTTCAGTGTTTCTGTGTAATACCTTAATGAGTTGTTCAATGGCTTGTTCATGAACAATTATTTAGGAAATTTACAAGGTAAAGAATCAATTCAGTTTAAGTCAATATATTGTCCTTATACCTTATAGTACAATTACAGGTATTTGCTTCTAGTTCCACTACGTACAGTCGTGGCCAAATGTTTTAAGAATGACACAAGTATTGGTTTTCACAAAGTTTGCTGCTTCAGTGTTTTTAGATCTTTCTGTCAGATGTTTCTGTGGTATACTGAAGTATAATTACAAGAATTTCATAAGTTTCAAAGGCTTTTATTGACAATTACGTTAAGTTTATTCAAAGAGTCAATATTTGCAGTGTTGGCCTTTCTTTTTCAAGACCTCTGTGATTCGCCCTGGCATGCTGTCAATCAACTTCTGGGCCAAATCCTGACTGATGGCAGCCCATTCTTGCATAATCAATGCTTGGAGTTTATCAGAATTTGTGGGTTTTTGTTTGTCCACCCGCTTCTTGAGGATTGACCACAAGTTCTCAATGGGATTAAGGTCTGGGGAGTTTCCTGGCCATGGACCCAAAATTTCAATGTTATGTTCCCCAAGCCACTTAGTTATCACTTTTGCCATCATGCTGGAAAAGGCATTGTTCATCACCAAACTGTTCTTGGATGGTTGGGAGACATTGTTCTCGGAGGATGTTTTGGTCCCATTCTTTATTCATGGCTGTGTTCTTAGGCAAAATTGTGAGTGATCCCACTCCCGTGGCTGAGAAGCAACCCCACACATGAATGGTCTCAGGATGCTTTACTGTTGGCATGACACAGGAGTGATGGTAGCGCTCACCTTTTCTTCTTCGGACAATCCTTTTTCTGGATGCCACAAACCAATTGAAAAGGGGATTCATCAGAGAAAATGACTTTACCCCAGCAGTCCTCAGCAGTCTAATCCCTGTACCTTTTGCAGAATGTAGGTCTGTCCCTGATGTTTTTCTTGGAGAGAAGTGGCTTCTTTGCTGCCCTTCTTGACACCAGGCCATCCTCAAAGTCTTCGGCTCACTGTGCATGCAGATGCACTCACACCTGCCTACTGCCATTCCTGAGCAGGCTCTGCACTGGTGTTGTCGCGATCCTGCAGCTGAATCAACTTTAGCAGACGGTCCTGGCGCTTACTGGACTTTCTTGGGTACCCCAAAGCCTTTTTCACAACAATTGAACCTCTCTATTCGAACTCAATCAGCATGACAGAGTGATCTCCAGCCTTGTCCTCATCATCACTCTCACCTTTGTTAATGTGAGGATCACTGAAATGATGTCAGCAGGTCCTTTTGTGTCAGGGCTGAAATGCAGTAGAAATGTTTTTTTGGGATTAAGTTCACTTCTTGGCAAAGAGGGACTTTGCAATTAATTGCAATTCATCTGATCTTTCTTCATAACATTCTGGAGTATATGCAAATTGCCATCATAAAAATCTGAGGCAGCAAACTTTGTGAAAATTAACATTTGTGTCATTCTCAAAACTTTTGGGCACAGCTGTACTATACTCATATTAAAAATACAGGGACATGGTGCAACAGACACAACAACTGAAGAGTATAAGAGCAATATATATCAAACATAGCAACATTATTCCATGTCATAGCAGTTCTAGGAACAAAGCAGGAAACCACCTTGGATAATGAATTGCTCCATTAGATGGCCTGCTAGCACACTTACACTGATGCCAGCAACTATGGGCCGCTCCTCTTTTAGGACTTACAAGGAAAGCCAGGGTACCTGCAGGTAAAGCCACTCAGAGATGATTAAAAGTGTAGAATCCACATGGATCAGCGCATTTCTTTGTTAGGATGTGGCTAAAGGGAAAACATGCGGACTGATAATTATTGCACCAAATGTTTACATAAAATAATTTATTAAAAAGGATGGCAAGAGAATACAGAAAAACAAAACCCCTGATGTTAATAATTAGTGACACAAACTAAAAAGCCACTCAAAGTCTTCACAAAGAAGCATTAATTGAGAGAATTAAAAAACAAGGTTTATCAAACAAAGCTCAAAAATCATACTCCCTAGGTAAATATTTTGCTGGTAAGGGGAAAAAAATCAGAGTATAAAAGAATTAAAAACACACACATCATGAGAGTTTTGGGGTACCAAGATGACACCCATTTCATTTCAATTATAATGGGCTTTGTTGGTGAAAGAATATGCCAAAATGAAAGTGCAGAGCAGTACTTTTCCTCATAGGAGGAATGGAAATAACCCTGACCTTCACTACAAGAATAGATAAGAACATAAGAATTTTGACAAATGAGATGAGACCATTCAGTCCATCAAGCTCATTTGTTTAGCTAATAGCTAAGCTGTCCCAATATCTCATCCAGGTACATCATAAAGGCTGTCAAGGTTTCTGTTTCAACTACATGACTCAATAGTTTATTCCATATTCCAACAATTCTTTGTGTAAAGACGTGTTTCCTGGCTTCAGTCTGAAATGTACTTCCCCATAATTTCCACTGGTGTCCTTGAGTATGTGATTCACCATTAAGCCAAAAGAATTCTGTTAGACCTACTTTATCAATGCCTTTGAGGATTTAGAAGACCTGGATTAGGTCCTCATGCAGTGTCCTTTGCTTAAGACTTAACAGGTTTAATTCACCGAGTCTGTTAGAGTAGGACATATTCTTAAGTACTGTGATGTACCTGGTTGCCGTTCTCTGCATAGCTTCAAGTGCTGCTGTGTCTTTTTTGTAGCATGGTGACAAGAGCTACACACAATACTCCTGATGCAGTCTCACTAGTGCATAGTATAGTCTAAGCATAATGTCACTCTCTATTCAACAGTTTTTACAATTTAACCTAACATTTTATTTTCTTGTATAATTGTTTCTGCACATTGCCTAGACCAGGGGTAGGCAACGTCGGTCCTGGAGTGCCACAGTATGTGCAGGTTTTTGTTCCAACCCAGTTCCTTAATGAGAACTCAATTATTGCTGATGAAGCACATATTGCTTAAGTGACATTTTAATGCTTCATTTTAGTGACCTCACTTGTTAAGGTGCTCTAACCTTAATTGCTTATTTCAATCTTAAACTGCTGCATTCAGTGTTTTAATTGCTCCTTATTAGCAATAAGATGTAAAACAGGGGTAGGCAATGTCGGTCCTGGTGAGCCGCAGTGGCTACAGGTTTTCATTCCAACCCAATTGCTTAATTAGAAACCAATCATTGCCAATCTCAGACCTTATTTAATTTTATGGCTTGTTAGTCTGTGCAATGTAAGGCTTTTATATCGTAGATTTTTTTCCTTTCCAAGGATATCATCCAAATGATTTGAAGCCTAAAACAGATCATTTTCAGTCTGTCACATTTTTCTATTAAGTGTTTTATTAAATCAAACCGTGCATGATGAACACACACAGATGTAATTGGAAAAAAGCTAGCTGGAGAACTGCTGGCTGCTTTGTCTTTTACATCTTATTGCAAATAAGGAGCAATTAAAACACTGAATGCAGCAGTTTAAGATTGAAATAAGCAATTAAGGTTGGAGAACCTTAACAAGCGAGACCACTAAAATGAAGCATTAAAATGTCACTTAAGCAATATGTGCTTCATCAGCAATAATTGAGTTCTCGTTAAGGAACTGGGTTGGAACAAAAACCTGCACATACTGTGGCACTCCAGGACCGACGTTGCCTACCCCTGGCCTAGACAATGGAAAACACTGTGGCAACATCAACCCTGAAATCTTTTT
Organism: Erpetoichthys calabaricus; assembly: GCF_900747795.2. NCBI lineage: Eukaryota > Metazoa > Chordata > Cladistia > Polypteriformes > Polypteridae > Erpetoichthys > Erpetoichthys calabaricus. The sequence goes on along the minus strand of NC_041402.2, from coordinate 150,615,187 downwards.
CAGAGATTGCTCCTTGTAGTACTTTGTCTCTCGTTTTGTATTTATTATTGACTTTGCATTTGCCCATGGTGTAGCACTTTGCACTTTTAATAATAATTCATTACATTTATATAGCGCTTTTCTCAGTACTCAAAGCGCTATCCACACAGGGAGGAACCGGGAAGCGAACCCACAATCTTCCACAGTCTCCTTACTGTCTACATTAAATTGCATTTTCCAAGCGCCTGCCCAGTTGTGAAGTCTTTTTTTTTAAATTATTTTTGAACACTGTCTGCTGTGTCATTTGTGAATTTCACAAATTTATTAACTATACTGGAATTAATATAATTAATGCAAATCAGAAAGAGTAACAATCCCAGGACAGATATCTGAGGGGCTCCACTGATGACCTTACTCCATGTGGAGCATTCTCTCCTTATCTGTACTGTTTGTCTAAGCAATTCAAGATCCCCATCAAGAAGTAAAATTTAACTCAAGTCATAGTAGGGCATTCACAGGAATAGAGAAAGGAAACTCGTTGCCCCATCAGCTCAACTGGGACAGAATCCCCTTAAATAGAACTGTCTTCCCTTTGGCTGTAGCATGCTGGAGCGATTAGTAGGCCCTGTTGCCCCCCAGATTCAATTAGAACAAGAAAATTTACTAAATAACAAATAGGTAATAATAGGAGATAATTTGTTAAATGAGAACAATTAACAAATACTGACAGAAAGCAATTAACAACATTAGGCACAACATTAAACAGGCTGAAATAATTAACAAAAGAAAAGGGAATCAAATGGGAAAAACTAACCAAAACAAAACAAAAACCAGAGAGATGGAGTGCCAGCACAATCTAGACAGTCCTGGGATTCAAACCCAAGACACTGGATTTGTGAAGCAACAGCTTTAGCTAGTGCATACCTATTCCAGTTGGCATTGAGGTGTTTTTAACTAAAGCATATGCTTGTATTCAACTTGGAAAGAGTAAAGACAAAATATTTTAAGAATTAAGAATATTTAAGAAATTTAAAGACTGTAATGACTAAATAAAAATGTATTGCCTTATCTCCTTGCTTGCCTTGTTACTCTATCGTGAGAGCAAAAAGGAGATGTCCTGTAATAGAAGAACTGAAGCACAGATATGTAGGCTCTGCTGCAAGTGCAGATGTGAGTCGATACAAACAGAAAGAGAGGACCGGAAGAATTCATGTTTGCTTGGTGGCGGCAGAGTGACAGAGAAAGAGAGAAAAAGAAAAACACAATTGAATTTAAATACTAAAGCATCAACAAGTGCTTTGATGGATAAGATGTGTGCCTTTGTTAATTGCATTAATTAGTAATACATTTGTTATTTGTTAAAATAAGCCTCAGTCTGAAAAGTATATATAAACACACTTTTTATTTGACCATCTGTGGCAAATCCTCTGGGACAAAGCCTGGAAACAATAAAGAATGACTTAAGGACATCAGTGCTAGGTAGAATAATTTTAATAATAATTTTTTGCATTTATATAGCGCTTTTCTCACTACTCAAAGCGCTTAGCAATTGCAGGTTAAGGGCCTTGCTTAAGGGCCCAACAGAGCAGAGTCCATATTGGCATTTACGGGATTCGAACCGGCAACCTTCTGATTGCCAGTGCAGCTCCCTAGCCTCAGAGCCACCACTCCGCCCTGTGGGGGCTGGATGGTCTTGTGGCCTTGGAACCCTTGCAGATTTTGTTTTGTTTTTTGTTTGTCCAGTGAAACTTGTATGTTTTTCTGTCCTCTCAGCCGTATAACTTTATCACCAGACTCATCTTTAGTGACATAAAAGACAAGATATTAGTTATTATGTAATAGACTTCTACTAGTTATATATTTGTTATGTAAGCTCATATTGATGTATTTTTTATTACTTATTTATTATTACTCTTGCTTAGTTTAACTTGTTTTTTCTTTTCTTGTAACTATTTCATTCACATCTTGTAAAGCACTTTGAGCTTTGTTTCGTGTATGAAAACATGCTATAGAAATAAATTATTGTTGTTATCACTATAAATACATTATAACGGTATCTACTGAAATTATTGGAATTTTTAGTCTTACCATGATATGGAATTTAGACCATAACACCCACTCACACACCCAAACTTATCGATACATGGATTAGTACCTGGAGTCATACCCTGTGTCATAGGATTTGTATAGACAAGTTGTTGCTAGAAATAAACAAAGTACTTGAAATTGGACTGACTGCAATTTACAGATCTGAAATTTCCACAAACTCAAGCACAAAATCAGTCTTGCCCCACCACATCCTTGGCACACAGTTCTCTGTTGCTACTTGTTTACAGAATTTTTTTCAATGGTCCTGGGTATTTGCAGTCATAGCCTGCTTCACAATTCGTACTGAGGCTGAGAAAACCTGATGATGAAGCGGTGACCTTCGTCCAGCGCTCTTTTTCTGCCCCACTGATCCCTGACTCTTATGCTGCTCTCCAGGGAGCCTGGATGCAGAAGTTTGCTGTTTGCTTGCAGTCAGCAAATTGGGCTGAAACAGGCTGCCCCTAGATAAGCAATGCCTTTGCAGAATAATGCAGGTAAACTACTATTTGCTTTCTAGCCAGTCTGAAGTATAGTAAAGTCTGAGGTTTAAAATGCTGCTGTGCTACCATTGCAGGGCTTCATCTAATGGTGTTCACATCCCAAGAGTCATTTGGTCATTGAGATTCTTAGCTCCTCTCCCATAATGACCCTGCTAATTTAAATTGGTCATTTGCCATTCTAGCTTGTTGTTTTCTCTGCACTTTTTGGTTGAACATCTTTCTAACACTGAAGATTCATCTTGCTTATCTGAATAAACTCTTTCCTGCAATGGAAGAATTCAGCCTCACACCCTTACACACAAGAGTTCATAACGATTGCCAGCATCCCCACCTGTGGGATGTCTTTCAGCCTTTGATCATCTGAGACCGCTCCTTTTCTTTAACAGCAATAACCATTTGCTAAAGAAAACTTAAGCAGTAGTTTAATTTCTTCGTATGCACGGTGTGATGTGTTTCACTCATTGATGTGGGAGCTGCGTGACAAAATAAATAAATGTAAATACTAGAAAGGTCTTGTGTTATTATCACCCATCCACTGTGCCCTTCATGAGAGATCATTCTGCTTCTTTAGAGGGTCATTGGTAGTTGTTAACTTACAGAATGCCATTAATTCATTGATTTCCCTGCCCGGGTAGCCGTGCTTTTGTGCACTCATTACTCACGTTGAACATTTGAGTCCTGCAAGTGACTTCTCTTGTCTGCTATTATCATTATCTTCTTCAAGTGCCTGTGCTGTGTGTTTCAGATTCTACTGCTGATAATGATGAGAGTTATATGAATACTTAAAAGCTCAGTTAAAGAGTGCATCCAAGTGCAGTTGTTTCTCATTATGGAAGCATTCAGACCATGGGTTCTGCTAAAAATGAGCTTTTTAATGTTCACATTATCAATTTTAAAAGAACGAATGAAGGAAGTAATTCTGTTCTATTGAGAGTCAAGTCTTTAAGGAATTTCAAGGCTAGAAGACTCAAAAAGTTTTAAACTGCTGTGAGCCCTGAGCTTTTGATAGCATATTACTATTAAGGTAAGGGGTTTGTCAGGACCAGAAAAGGTATAAGGCTGACCATACTGCAAAACAGCCCCTAGAGTTGCTACGTCCTATTCACTTAAATGGTGGCACAATTTTAAAACAGAGTGCACTAACAAAAAAACCATTAGGACTCTTTCAGGCTGCTATTTTGTTACTGCGGAACCTTTTGTGTATTGTAAAAGACTATAATCCATTATTTAGCACCAGAAAGCAAATGATTTATTGGTGGGAAAGCCCCAGAAGTAACCTAAATGTTGTGTTTTTATGGCTTCTCCTTTCCAAGAGCTTAATTTGGGGAAAACACACGAATGTACTTGTATGAGGGGACGTGGAGTCAGAAGGTATGCATATTCACTGGCAAGAAATGGTAAACTGGTAATTAGAAGATACAGTGCATCCGGAAAGTATTCACAGCGCATCTCTTTTTCCACATTTTGTTATGTTACAGCCTTAATCCAAAATGGATTAAATTCATTTTTTTCCTCAGAATTCTACACACAACACCCCATAATGACAACGTGAAAAAAGTTTACTTGAGGTTTTTGCAAATTTACTAAAAATAAAAAAATTGAGAAAGCACATGTACATAAGTATTCACAGCCTTTGTCCTGAAGCTCAAAATTGAGCTCAGGTGCATCCTGTTTCCCCTGATCATCCTTGAGATGTTACTGCAGCTTAATTGGAGTCCACTTGTGGTAAATTCAGTTGATTGGACATGATTTGGTAAGGCACACACCTGTCTATATAAGGTCCCACAGATGACAGTTCATGTCAGAGCACAAACCAAGGATGAAGTCAAAGGAATTGTCTGTAGACCTCCGAGACAACATTGTCTCAAGGCACAAATCTGGGGAAGGGTACAGAAAAATTTCTTCTGCTTTGAAGGTCCCAATGAGCACAGTGGCCTCCATCATCCGTAAGTGGAAGAAGTTCGAAACCACCAGGACTCTTCCTAGAGCTGGCCGGCCATCTAAACTGAGCGATCGGGGGAGAAGGGCCTTAGTCAGGGAGGTGACCAAGAACCCAATGGTCACTTTGTCAGAGCTCCAGAGGTACTCTGTGGAGAGAGGAGAACCTTCCAGAAGGACAACCATCTCTGCAGCAATCCACCAATCAGGCCTGTATGGTAGAGTGGCCAGACGGAAGCCACTCCTTAGTAAAAGGCACATGGCAGCCCGCCTGGAGTTTGCCAAAAGGCACCTGAAGGACTCTCAGACCAAAGAAAATTCTCTGGTCTGATGAGACAAAGATTGAACTCTTTGGTGTGAATGCCAGGCTTCACGTTTGGAGGAAACCAGGCATGCTCATCACCAGGCCAATACCATCCCTACAGTGAAGCATGGTGGTGGCAGCATCATGCTGTGGGGATGTTTTTCAGCGGCAGGAACTGGGAGACTAGTCAGGATAAAGGGAAAGATGACTGCGGCAATGTACAGAGACATCCTGGATGAAAACCTGCTCCAGAGCGCTCTTGACCTCAGACTGGGGCGACGGTTCATCTTTCAGCAGGACAACGACCCTAAGCACACAGCCAAGATATCAAAGGAGTGGCTTCAGGACAACTCTGTGAATGTCCTTGAGTGGTCCAGCTAGAGCCCAGACTTGAATCCGATTGAACATCTCTGGGGAGATCTTAAAATGGCTGTGCACCGACGCTTTTCATCCACCCTGATGGAGCTTGAGAGGTGCTGCAAAGAGGAATGGGTGAAACTGGCCAAGGATAGGTGTGCCAAGCTTGTGGCATCATATTCAAAAAGACTCAAGGCTGTAATTGCTGCCAAAGGTGCATCGACAAAGTATTGAGCAAAGGCTGTGAATACTTATGTACATGTGATTTCTCATTTTTTTTATTTTTAATAAATTTGCAGAAACCTCAAGTAAACTTTTTTCATGTTGTCATTATGGGGTGTTGTGTGAAGAATTCTGGGGAAAAAATGAATTTCATCCATTTTGGAATAAGGCTGTAACATAACAAAATGTGGAGAAAGTGATGCGCTTGTTCATCCAAGCAAATCAGTAGCTATACCAAACTAAAATTCTATGCTAGGCATCTGTCCTAAGAAAAATATAAGATAAGTTGTGATGAATATAGACCGACTTCCCTTGTAAATATCGGCATTAAAGTCCTGGCCAAAGCTTATGTGAGTAGAACTGAGAAAGTAGTGCCTTGTATAGCGAGTCATTATCCAACTTTTGTTCCAGAATTACAACAGTTGGGTTGATGGTGCTGTAAACTTTGTATATGCAGTGAATGATGCACTAAAACTACATATAATGATCCATCCATCCATCCATTTACTTAACCCTGTGCTGAGTTAGGAGGTTGTTTGCCAGCTGGCACCTATCCCAGCTATCTTTGTGTACAAGGCAATAAGTAAGGATAAAGAAATATGGTATTATCATTACCATGTAGTTTTTAAAGTTCTTTATCCCATTTGACTTTGCACAGAAGCCACAGCCAGTTGGAACTACTGGGTGTAAGACACCTCCTCGAAACACATAGGACACACGTCCGCTACTGCATAAGGGGACAAACCAACAAATTCACATTCACAAATACAAGCATGCATGCTATATAACAGAGTTTAAATTTCCAGGAGATACTCATGAAATCAAGAGGAACCAGAATCAACCCACATCGATATCACAGTAGACACAAGGCTCAATTTACAGCTGTGTTCTAGACAGATTAGGCAACTGTGCTGTTGGATTAAGCACGGCTAGCACCTTCACAGTCTTGGCCACTCAACATACCCCACTATAATTAATTAATTAATAATTAATTTTTGTTGATCAATAAGGTAGAATTCCACCACAAAAAAAAGGAACGATAAATGGTAGAATTGAATCATGATCATATTGGTTGTTTCAAAATAATGAACCAAACCAGGGTAGGATGCAAGTACATAACAATCATACTAACTCATTTTTGAACTACCAAATAACCCAGTACTACAATTGTTTTGTAATTTTGAAGAAGACCCATACAAACACAGGGAGAGTGTGCAAACTCCATTCAGGCATTGCCTTAGATGGGAACTATGTGGAGTTAAAACTCAAAAAAACCATTGAAAACGTTAATTGTATTTCACTCCTCTGCTTTATGCCTTGACTATATAACTGGAGAGGCTATTTTAAATAACACTTTTGATAGGAATGGGCAGCATTGAGTAGTTTATGGTGTAATATTTAATCAAAATCCAATATGTTTATTTGTTTGTAAACTCTGATTATGGTTGTGGTTCAGAAATATTTGAAAACATTCCTCCGCACCAGAATGCTTTGTCTTCAGTGGCCAGATGAATTAGCGCTTGCTCATCATGTAGGTTAGATTTCAGATCAATAATGCCAACTCTAATGAGGAGGCATACTGTTTATCCAGTGCATTGTCTTTTACGAGAAGGGCAGAATGTTCATTTCGACAGCCTCTTCCTAATTTAGTCCTTATAATTAGGTCCGTTTCCATGGTGCATTGTGAAACACTGCAGCTGCATTGTATTCTGACAACAGTGCCACTTTTACGTCGTTTTCCCCAAGGGCCTTCTCAGAATACGCTGCCTTGCTGAAAGCCTGTTGTTTCATGCCTGTCATTAAAACCATGAGCTATTAATGTTAATCTCACAAGCATTGTATGATATGAATGGAAATAATCAGGCGACTACAGCAAGAAATCAAATAGGTCTGAAGGTGCTAAATGAATGGAACAAGATGAAGAAGAGAGTCGGGTCGGAGGTCATGTTGGTACCTGCATGTGGATCCTTTTTCATTTTGTTGCGCGTTATCTTGTTAGACACAGCAATGCATATAAAATGATGTGTTGCATTGAATCCTTCAGACACACAACTTTGATATAATACTTGAACAAAATAGTGTTTTTTTTTTGTTTTTTTAACATAAACTTAACAGTCCCAGATACCTAGAAACAATCATGCTTAGTTATGTGTTACTTTTCACTTGTTCATGTTGGTCAAATAGTTTATTCACAGACATCCCCTACAAAAAGGAATCATAAACATGGATATTGTGTGGTATTAGGAATAGTAAAAGGTTGTTGGCATTGTTTAAAGGAGTATTACCAGTTACAAGTGATCAAGGAGCGGGCAAGGATTGATAATTTGACACCAGACACTATTGTTACAAGTGAACCAATTAAAATAAACATAATTTTAATAGTCCAGAATCGGGGGGAAATATGATCTCAGTCGTTTTGACCATGGCATGATTATTGGTGTCAAGAAGGGGTTAGTTTGAGTATTTGTATAACTGTTGATCTGCTAGGATTTTCACCCACAACAGTCTTGCAAAAAGCAAAAAACATCCAGTGAGTGGTAGGTCTATGAATCGAAGATGAATCAAAGCATCTTTTGATAAAAGACAAAGGTAAGTGTGGTTCTAGCTAACAGGAAGGCTATGGTAACTCAGGTAACTTCTCTGTACAACTGTAGTGTGCAGATATGCATCTTAAAATGCACAATACATTGAAACCTTGAAGTGGATGGGCTACAGGAGGAAACCACATTGGCTTCCATTCCTTTCAGCGAACAGCAGAAAGCTGAGGGTGCAGTGGGCACAGGCTCACCAATTCTGGACAGTTGAAGACTGGAAAAACATAGCCTGGTCTGAATTTAGCTCCAACAGCATGACTCCTTACACCCAATCAGCTTTGTGTCAATAGTCCAGGCTGGTGGTGATATAACAATTTTGAGAATGTTTTCTTGACACACTTTTGGCCTGCTAATGCCCATCAATCATCATTTGAATGTCATGGCCTATTTGAGTATTATTGCTGATCATGGGCATCCCTTCATGGCCACAATATACCCATCTTCTAATTTGCTCCTTCTGGCATGATAGTGCACCATATCACAAAGCAAACATCCTCTTAAAATGAGTTTAGTGTTCTTCAGGGGTCTTTCCAGCTACCGGATCTAAATCTAAAGGAACACTTTTGTGATGTGCTAGAATGGGAGATTCACAACAGCTGAATGTGCAGCTGACAAATCTGCAGAAATTGCATGATTCAGTCATGTCTACATGGACTAGAACAGGGGTTCCTAACTGGCTGCAAGTTTTCATTTTAACCCTCTTCTTAATTTGTTATCTGTTTTTGATGCTATTTAACTTCTTTTGAATTAATTTCAATTGACTTGTTTTTTAAGATTTGTTCGCCTGAATTTCTTCATCGCTTTTCTGAATTTCTTCATGTCTTTCCTTAAATGACACCCAAACAGAAATGAAATGTGAAGTGAGTGAGCCAACAGAAGACCAACTAAGTCAGGGCCTCAAATTCCAACCAGTTGCTTACTTAGGTGCCGATTCTTGTTGTTAATTAAACCCGTTCTTTAATTCCATGGCTTGTTGTTGCTTTCATTGTGCAATAGCAGACATTTCTGAAATTGTTGATTTTCTCTTTTTGTAAGAGCACTGTTAAAATGTTCATCATTCCTGAAACCTTCATCTGTCTTTATTTTATTGTATGATGGACACAGTTAGCTGGTCCTGTTTTGGTTCATTATTGTTTTGCTACTAATTAAGGAAAAATAAATGATTAAGGGGGCTGAGTGTTCAAGAGCAAGTCAATTAAAATTAACAGGTCACCATTTAAGAAAAGGGTTAGAATGAAAACCTGCAGCCACTATGGCCCTCCAGGATTGGAGTTGGGGACCCCTGGACTAGAATCTCAAAGGAATGGTTTTGTGGAATATTGTGGAATCCATGCCACGAAGAGAGCAAAGGAAGCTCTACCCAGTATTAGTACAGCATCCCTAATAATTTTCACATTGTGCGTAAATAGACAATGGAATATACAGTAGGGCATTGAGAAACAAATACGTACAAAATATATTGCATACAAATGCATAAAAGGTTTTAAGTGATGCAGAACCATTTCAGCTACATTTATGCCTTTTAAACTTATCACATAATCATCTCTGAGCTAAATGAACCTGGTGCATATCGCTTTAAAATGTCTTTCAATAGTGGACACTTTCATAATCCTTTAAAGCAAACTTTTTAAGCATGTGAGATCTTCATCACTCAGGGGGAATTGAAAGAGCAATTTTCTTAAAATGTGTGAATTCCTTTAACCAATGACTGACCATTCAAAGGTGTTGTCACTTTATATCACACCAGTAAAATGAAACAATTGAAAATTCAGGATTAGCAATTGGAATAATTCTCTTTTTTATCCCATTGTCTTTCTTGAAAAGCTTATAGAGCACATCAAATATAAAACATAACCACAGATATCTGATCTAAAGTGGACAAAGAAGTGTTAGGGTCATAAGTAGATGTTTGGGATTAAGGTTTCGGGTCATCTGGTTAGTCTTTTAGGCTTGATGTTTTAGAATCATAAGTAGACATTTGGGTTTGAGGGGTGATGTTCTCTCTAAGATATAGTTGCTGGTGCTCACGATTGTCGTCCTGTTTGGAAAAAAAAGATTTTACCATTGCATTTGTGGTCATTTCCAGTGTTAGCAAGAATGCATCTTTTGTTAAGACACCTGTGTGGAGTTGTGTTTTGGACACTCTTCCTTAGAAAACTGCTATTGGTCTTTTTGGCATGGGAATGTGGGAGAGGAGACAGTTGGTGCAAGATGTCAGTTGAATGAGACTGGCTTTACCTTCATGATTACAGTTGTTAGTATTCTACTTATTTTTAAGTGGATCTTATGAGTCATGCTGAATGAAAATCAAACAAATGTGCAGCTATACAGTCACACAGCTTAGACAGAAAGTGCTATAAACTGGCTGCCAATCTTGTTGTGTATGAATAATCAGTAGTATACTTTGACAAATGGATCTGATTCCACAACTCCCTGTAATGGAAAAAGCATTTTCAATAAATTAACAAATGAATGATTTGACATATTAGCTAAAGACTGTTTATAAAGCCTTCATACTTAATGTATATTGTTGTTTTATAAATGAAACAAACCTATGAGAATTGCATTTCTGACATATAATTTTGGAAACCAATATGTCCACACTCCACAGTTGAAAGGTTTTATACAGCCAATATACTGTATCAATTAGATGTCGATAGTGAATGTTTATAGGCACTTTATGGCTCTTTATCTGTTTTAATGGCTTTTATAGTGAATTCAGATCTGTTTTAATTTATCAGGTTTCACAGTAGTTTGCATACATAACATTATTTTCACCATGTTGTTGTCTGCCTATAGAATTATAAATGAATTTGCTTTCAGACAGTTAAAGAAGTCATAAAGAACGAGACCAGGATGCTGACCAAAAAGCTTTTTAGCAGCTGACATTTAATTGCTGACCACATCCATGAGTAACCAGTGATGAGGGCAGCAGTGGCACACCTAGGGTCAGTTCTTCATTTTGGCTATTCGCTTTACATTAAACATGATACACATGGTCTACCAAATCACTTGATTTGGCCTTTCCAGTGTGACAGTTAGAAAGCATAAAAGAGTTACATCTTGGAATTTCTTTGGGAAGTTCATAAGAATGAGTTGAACTGAACTGCAGTTCTTGAATTTAGGGTTGGCAAGGTCTTATACTGTATTCGAATTCCTCACTTGTTTCATGTCTTAGTGGTGTTTGCTCATTCTGTTACTGTGTGTATTTTACCCTTTGATAATCTGCCTTTTTTAATTTTACAATCCCAAAGATTTATGTGTTAAATTAATATTTCACAATTGTAAGTTGGCTGAGTGTGGGCCTAAGAATTCAAGGGTTGCTTCCAGCCTAATGCCAACATCAGTACCAACTCCTTGCAACCCTGAACCTGATTAAGCAGTTTTGAGGATGTTGAGCTGTTACATATTATTTTGAATTCAATTCATTTTGTAAGGGAAGAATGCTATTCACATTTACAAATATAGTACAGTGATCCCTCGCTATATCGCGCTTCGCCTTTCGCGGCTTCACTCCATCGCGGATTTTATATGTAAGCATATTTAAATATATATCATGGATTTTTCGCTGCTTCGCGGGTTTCTGCGGACAATGGGTCTTTTAATTCCTGGTACATGCTTCCTCAGTTGGTTTGCCCAGTTGATTTCATACAAGGGACGCTATTGGCAGATGGCTGAGAAGCTACCCAACTTACTTTCTCTCTCTCTCTCTTGCGCTGACGTAGGGGGGTGTGAGCAGGGGGGCTGTTCGCACACCTAGACGATACGGACGTTCGTCTAAAAATGCTGAAAGATTATCTTCACGTTGCTATCTTTTGTGCAGCTGCAGCTGCTTCCTGAAACGACATGCTGAACGGTGCTTCGCATACTTAAAAGCACGAAGGGCACGTATTGATTTTTTTATCTGTCTCTCTCTATCTCTCTCTCTCTCTCTGCTCCTGAAGGAGGGGGTGTGAGCTGCCGCCTTCAACAGCTTTGTGCCGCGGTGCTTCGCATACTTAAAAGCCAAACAGCACTATTGATTTGTTTGCTCCTTTGAAGAGGAAGATATGTTTGCCTTCTTTTAATTGTGAGACTGAACTGTCATCTCTGTCTTGTCATGGAGCACAGTTTAAACTTTTGAAAAAGAGACAAATGTTTGTTTGCAGTGTTTGAATAACGTTCCTGTCTCTCTACAACCTCCTGTGTTTCTGCGCAAATCTGTGACCCAAGCATGACAATATAAAAATAACCATATAAACATATGGTTTCTACTTCGCGGATTTTCTTATTTCGCGGGTGGCTCTGGAACGCAACCCCCGCGATGGAGGAGGGATTACTGTATAGTCGAAATGCTTTAACAGCATTCAATAAAAAAGAACAATTATTATACAAAACACATCATCCAACATGTACACAGAAGTATACATAAATATATACCTATTCATACATTTTCCAACCCACTTATTCAGTTTGGTGCCACAGGAGAATGGCATCCATACTGGTTCTACTGGACATAAGGTGAGGGCCAACTCTGGACAGGGTGCCAGTCCTTCACAGGGTGTACTCCCACAAACACCCATTTTCATTTATAGAGAAATTAAACCTTTGTGACCCACAAGCATCAGAAGAAGGAGTAGCAGCAATTATAGTTAACTATAAATTCCCAGCCATCCAACTACAAATCCAATTGTAGCTACCTCCTACTCCAGTACAATGGGGTACAAAGCTGACACTGTGCCAGTCCATCACAGGGCATATGCACACAGCCATATACACTTGCATCTATATACAAAGAACGACTAAAGTATTTACATTTTCTTTTAAGTTTTCTGGGAGCAGCAGGATTTTTCTACCACTGCATATGATTTTTGGATTGAGCTTTTCATCTAATTAAAAGTTTGAAGCTTAAAATCATTTTTGTTTGTATGAAAAATGATTTAATTATAAATAATTCATTAAAGCTTTTCAAATAATTTGCATCTGCAAGATTAAGTACTTAGTATATTTCTTTTTTCTGATGCATTTTGAGGACATTATGACATCTCACAACTTTGGAGCTTTTATTAATAAAGCAGCAGGAAGCGCTAAGCCCAAGATATGGACAGTAAATTAAATGTTATGGTAGCCTTTCAATCGTGGAACTTATTTAATTGTGAAGAAAAACTTATTATTATTAAGGTAAGTAAATCTCTTTATTAGAAAGTGCTGTTTGTGTCCACACACCATTGAACAATTTACATGGAACATGTCAATAGGGAACAGCTAATAAGTCAGTCAGTCAGTCATTTTCTAACCTGCTTAGTCCTGAAAAGGTTTGCGTGGGGTGCTAGAGCCTCTCCTGGCTGGCACAGAGTGCGAGGCAGGAACAAACACTGGACTGGGCACCAGTCCATCTCAGGGTGAACACACACACACCAGGGCCAATTTAACATCGCCAGTTCACCTAACCTACATGTTTTCGGACAGTGGGAGGAATGCGGAGGACCAAGAACAAACCCACACAGACAGGTTATTTTTATCATTGTGAGCTTATTTGTCTTATTCTAATTTTTTTTAACATTCAGCAACACTTTAGATTAGATTCTACCTAGTCACAGACTGTTATATAATAAGACCTTGATAAATTCTTCTTTGGATCTTAATAGCACATCCAAAGTGTCAGTGAAGTTTGGTCTTATTAACACTAGAATTTCCAGAGCCTACGAAAAAACTCGTAGATCCATCCCACCTTAAATCGATTCGCACCTCTCTGTCAGCATCTTTTGTCCTGTAAATGTATCGATAAGCAGCAAACAGCAAGCAGCCTGCTATCACACGTGCACAGTTTTCTCAGCTCAAGTCTGTTTACCTGCATGTCAGTTGCTTAGTGTTGTATAGAGTGAGAAGTCAAGCAAAATGACACCTTTTATAAATACTATATCGTTATTTGGAACACATGCATTTCATGTGTGTTCCGTGTCTACAATGATATATGTAAACTAGGGGTGGGCGGTATGACCAAAATTCTATATCACGGTATTTTTCTAAATTATCCCGGTTTCACGGTATTCAACGGTATTTTTTTCCCCATGCATGAGTGGATGTTAACCACATTTTCCACTGCAATTACTGGCTAAGAATAACCTATTCCACTGTCAAGAGTATTGTTCATTGTACAAAAAAACATTTTAATGTGCACACAAGTATTAATACAGGTGGTTTGCATTGCCCCATAATGTGATAGTTTTCAAGGGGATGGCACTAATGGAGAAGGTATCACATTGCATGACAGTTGCAGTCAAAATATAGAACCTTTTAATTGAACAAATTTTGCAAAAACTTAAACTATAATTTTGACAACATATTTTCAACCATACAAAGAGGCATTTAGACTTAGTAAAATATCCAGAAGTGCTTGTCAAAAGTTGTATTGCACTGAATATGTCTTAGAAAAGGAATAAATAGTAAATATTTTTTTAAACCAACTACACTTTCTGTTAATGTTAACAATCTCTGTCCACTGACACGTTAAAGTGACTTTTTAAACAACTTTATCATCATTAAACTGCATAATATTTAAACTAATAAATAATAAAATAAATAATAGTATTATTACTGATAGTTGCACTATTATGTTCAGTGTAGAGAACTTTATCGCAGGTGTGACGAGGCTCCAAAAAACTGGATGTATGAATGGGTATCGCACAGGTTTAACTTAAATATTGTATAAATGTTGGGTTTGTGATCTGGTGGTCGGAGACACGAACACAGAATTCAATGCATGTTCTTCTGAGCGGGCTTTCTTTATTGCACGTGTGCTGTCTCTATCTGACGTACTAAAACCCCAGTTCCTATCCGTCCTTTTTCTTTCTCCACATAACCAATCACCACACGATAAACGTCTTTGTTAAATTAAAACTAGTTATAAACTTAGCCCACGGAGTGTTCAGAACTTTAAAAATATCTTCGTTATACATGTTTAATTATGCCATCCATTCAGAGTTGCGCCCATCTCTGAACGAGTCGCCAGTACATCGCAGGATGAATACAAGCAAAACATACACTAGCAGGGTCAATATAGCATAACAAAACCCCACATCCTACATGACTTTGAAAGGAAACTGAAGCACGCCGAGTAAACCCACCAGAAAAACATGCAAATGCAAGGCAGGCATGCCGCCGTGCCCCCATATGATTAATGCATGCTTTAATGCATTTCACCATGAAAATTATATTAAGTATTTATTTTAGCATTCTAAATGTTCAGAGAGAAGGAAGATCATGAAGTGAATGTATTCTGTGCGGGGTTCACTGACGGCGCAGCGAAGAAGACAAGAAGAAGTCAGTTTAAGAATCACTTAACACAAAGCATTTAATGTGCTATATAACTTATGACGGGCTTTGAAAACGTCGTCACACTATTACACTGTATTTAAAACAAGTACAACTTGGCTTGCAGCATTATCCAGTAGTATAGAAACAGTATTTACACATCTGACCTTTTAAAACTAAAGTATCTCCAGGCTCTCTGTCCATTTTCACCACGCAGCATTCCTATGCTACCGCCCACTATTTGGTGGTGTAGCAGTGAAAAAGAGCCCTAGTACAACAAATCTGTTTAGCGGTGTAGCAGTGAAAAAGGTCCCCACTTGAACAGTTTCCCGCTGCGCCATGTTCCGAACGTCGTTTAGGCAATTTAATCCGGTGTTGCGGTATAAGAAAAATCCATATCATAAAAAAAATAAAAAACGGTTTTCGGTATGAACCGGTATACCGCCCAGCACTAATGTAAACACATTGTTAAAACAGAAACGTTTTTCATGTTTTAGTAATAATTGACAAAATGTAGACATAAAGTGTATAATGTGTGAAACCTGAAGTCCAAATATCAAATAAACACTTTCACAAAAGGTACAAATATAACAGAACAAGTGCACTTCTATTCAAGAATATAACTGAAGAAAAAGAACCCGCGTTAGGGTGTGACATTGACATGCATTTGCTACGACCGCTTTGGTGGCGCAATGGTATCAGCTGTTGACTGGCAATAAAAACTTCACGGGTTCGAGTCCTTTTGAGAAGTGAGCTGCTCTTATTCTTACTATTTTAGGATAAAAACATACATTTTATTTCAGTCTTTAACAGCCAGTGTAAATATATGATCCTTGTAAAGGTTAGCTTTTTTTTTTTTTTATTCACTTTTATTCTCTTAGTCGCATTCACGATCCCACTCCCCCAACCCCCACCCCACCCCCGCCCCCTCAGCATTTGACACTGTTTTTTTCACATAGATGTGCTATAACACAGGTGAACTCAGATGATGCCAATGGTTCTACATCGAAGCAAGAATGTACGTCGCACTTTTGCCATCGCTGTACTTTGTATATGTACATGGGAAGCTCTGCACTCTACTTGTGACTTTACGCTGTAGGAAATAAGTAAATAAATAAAGGTAAATAACATTCGATCTGGCTTTTATGTAAGTAAAATATAAATGTTAATATTTTGGGCACATGCACCGTCCAGATCTAAACACTAGCATGGAGAGTCGCTCGCGTACTGAAGAGTCTATAGCTGCAGGTGGAAGCTGCCGTTGCTGTACTTTGTATATAAGAGCCAGATTGAATATTATTTACCTATTCACCTTTATTTATTTACTTTATTTCCTAAGACAATGGGCTCGATTATAGTGCTGATGGTTAATCAGATGTATCAGAAGTAATATGTAAGAAACTGAGTTGTTGGTTTTTTGTTTTTTTTTCCTTAGGGGCTAATATTATTAGTTCAGTTAAACTCCTTACTCTTGAACATGCTACATAGAAGTGCACGTCAGTAAAACATTCCTTTTCCTGGTGACTGACCTTGGTTTTCGTTGATGGTCATTACAAAACACAATTTTAGAGGAAACTGTATTTTTTTTATTCAAATAGGTAAGTAGTAGGAATAATGGGAATTTTTCGGTATTAATATAACTTCACCTTATAGCAGATCTTTTAAATCTGGTAGCTTCAGACAGATTTGAATGTAACTCTGTAATCTGTAATCATGTTTGGTTACAAAGTTTTGGAGGTCAAAAGCAATATACACTGAATCAGTTTCTTTTAAATTATTTCATACAATGCTTATGCTTACAGTCTGCACATTTACTTGTTTTAAGCACCATACAAAAAAGAACAGGTAAAAAAAATACTGAAAACTATGTACAATGCCCACCTCCTCTGTATTCTGTCCATGGAGGACCCCTTCAGTGAGCTATGTAAAGCGTTTAAACTAATTAAGCCATTCCGTTGCTCATGGCATGTGTTGTACCCAGGGTTTGTAGTGGGCTGGTACACTGCACTGGCATTTTCCTGTTTCTGTTTTCGGAACCAGAGTGTAGCAGTACATTGTGGCCTGACCTTCTATGTTTACATATATAAGAGCTCTTGAGAATCCAGTCTGGCTTGAATTTTGTATGTATTTCACACCGCATCATGAAGAGTAAAATGAAACGAACAGAATAGAGAGTACTGCATGTGCCCAAGTTGGCCACTTGCTAACTGTGAGTTTTGTACAATTTTTCTTCATCCACTTCACATCTCATTTTCCATGCAGCTCACCACTTTTTTCAGTGCGGGACAGCTACCCTTTTTCGTTTGCCACCAGTGCCATTTCTCTGCGCGACTACAACCACAGCTTGTATGCCGGAGGAACATAAGGGTCAGACCAGTGGAAGCCAGTGGTCAGGAGCAGTTCCATCCTCCATATGATAGATGGCAGTGGACCTCTCATGATGTCCCACTTTGGACACCTGATGTGGTACATGTGAGTTGGAGTCTGGAAGTGTAGCCCTTTCAGAGTCCCTGGGTGCTGTTAGAGGACGCTGTTAGGGAGGACCTCCCTGATTTCCATGTGACCTGGAAGTTCTTCCAATAAGACATTCCAGGGTCCAGCTTAAAAGGGGCCTGCCACCTCACATCGGGGAGTCCCAGTCGGGATGCAGTGTGCACCACTCAACATGAAGAGAAAGAAGAGACACTTGATTGTAATTGTGGTTGGTTGCTTTTGTGTTTTTGGTGAATTAATTTTTGTGTAATAAAATCCTTTATTTGGACCCGGGACTGTGTTGAGTAATATAGCATATGAGGTTTGGAGCTCCCCCTAAGTTCACAATATATATAATAATGGATTCACAAGCCTTATACTGAAGTATACAACATTTATAGACATATCATCCCCAAAACGAAATTATTTTAGTATATTGAACTCATTGAACTGTGATACATATCATCATTCCTGATGCTTTTCAGTGTTTATAAGACCAAAAGAAGCCTTTGTTATGGTCTTGTTGCACATCACTTTTTGACTAATAGATGTAATAGATGTAAGATGTAATAGATAAAAGGTATTATAAAAGTTCAGATGATCAAATTTTGTTTCTGTTTCCCTTTCATTTTGTTATATTTTGGAATGTCCAACATTTCATTAAATTAAAATTAAAACGCAGCAAAACAATATGGCAGAACAAGAAGCTGAAAAAATGATTCCAAATTAACACCATAACATTGTTGGCACAGTTGAAACAAATGATCAAAATAAACTAAAATTCTTATTCAAGGCTGGGAACATTGCCATCAAGAATTCACAAACTAATAATCTGAAATCAAAAGAGAGGTTGATTATCTGAAAGATATTCCAGCCCATCACTCCCAGCTTTATAAACAGTATAGGCATATTGTCTTTTTTGAATGATGTGGATATTTTTGGCAATTGATGTAATGTATGAAAAAGTCTCAAAAAATGGTTAGAATGTTCTCTCTGTTGAATTGTTTTAGACTCTATGGATGTCTGTTTCTGTAGTATAAAATTGGTGGGCTAATGTTAATATACAGTGATCCCCTGCCTATTGAGCGAAGCAATCGAGACCAGATCATCTCGGAGAGACACGTCACGCCCTACTTACAAACAATTTTAAAACAAGTTCACTGACATCTAACCTAGCAGTTATTGGAATGCTTTTGGCAGACAAACTTCAGGTACTCCCAGCTCTTAAAACAACGACAAGCAGAACATGCAGCTTGCCAGCAGCAGCTGCAGAAAGCCAGCAGATGATCCGAGCACTTCTCCTACTCCTCCTCCTCCTCCTTCAGAACGCGCAGAGCGACAAACAGAACAGGCATCTTGGCGGAAGCAGCACAAAGCCAGTAGCTGATCCGTCCACTTCTGCTTAGTGTGCGTTCATTTCCCCCCTTCACAAAGCAAGCGGCAGAGACACGAAGTGACAAAAGGACAGATGCTGTACAGGCTTTTAAGTGATTGGTGCAAAGCGCGACAAGCAGAACACACAGCTGGCCAGCAGCAGCAGCAAGACAGCAGCTGAACCAATCGCATCTCTTTAGCGTGCGTTCAGACCCTCCTTCACAACTCGAGCAGCGTTATAAGTGCCGCGAGAAAGAGATTTAACCACAGCCAGGGAATAAAGGACAAATATTGTTTTTACAAAAGTTTTAAAGTAAAAATGAAAATAATGCATATGTAACAATTCCCATGAAAATAACAATCTCTTTAAATTGTTTATCCGGTAAACCAAACCTGGGGGTGGGCGAGCAAAGCCAGCAGAGGGCAGAGCCCCCTAGTAATAATAATAATATTAATAAATCCATGATGTAGCGGGGGCGCGACAGCTGAATCGTGATATAGCAGGGGATTACTGTACAACATAAGAATGTGCTTAAGTCTTCTTACAGCTTTTAACTGACTACACACTTGCAATTGCCTACAAATTGCAGAACTGAAAATGGTAAAGCCTGATATATTGCTGCCAAAAGTTTTGTTAACTCAGTCTGTTCAATGGTGCAGTGAATCAAAATTACAACTCCATAATCCTAAAAGACATCTATTAGGCTTTTTCTCTGAACTTACTGTCTTAATCTTCTTTATTTATTTATCTGGCTTGTACAATGCTATATACTGTATACCCTGTCATTCTTTCTTAAACTCTGTGAAGTGCTTTGAGCATGGGAAAGGTGCTATATAAATAAAATGTATTATTATTATTTTTATTATTCATACTCATGTTTATATTAAAAGTCCTTACGAATGACTACTTCACTATTAACTAACTAAATGGTTTCTAATTGAGCAAATGGTCTTCTCTCATTTGTAGAGTTTCTAATGTTCTTATCATTCTCTCTTTACTTAAGACATGTTACCTGTTTACAAGCACTAGAGTGTCTACTGGACATTTAAATAAATACCCAGTTGTGATTGACTGAAGGGCTGATGGATTTATTGATTAATCTTTTAAATTCAAAAGTTAGGAAAGGGAAGCTAACCTGTTTGTTTGTCACTTGATAATATCCTTGCCTGTCTTTCATGTTTATGAAACAAGGTTTCTAACTATAAGCTGATGAGTCTTTTAGAATTATGAACTTTCATAAAGCCTCATTTAGTTGGCTATGGATTTTTCGAAACAGGGAACATGTCTAGTCTGATCTGTAGAATGTATTGTGGTCTGTGAGCAGTACAAAAATGACAAGGCAATAAAGTGCACAAGAACATAAGAAAGGATGTCATTCGAGCATGTCTTATTTGTGGTCCTAAAAGTTTATAAGTCCATTGGTGACTGTATTCATGACTCCACATTAACTCTGATAGTATTTCATTTCTGCCTTGCAGCTAATGGTCTGCTTCTGCTCACATAACAGTAAATATTCTTCTCTGCATTTTAATTGAGTGGATAGCACCATTTTCTTAACTAACAAACATTTAAGCAGTAACCAAAAATATATTTTAAATTTTGTAATGTTGATAATTTAAAGCCTTCAAAGCTAGACCACAACACATATTCACATGGATACACTTGCAATTTAGTTACTCCCTTGATTACCGTACTTCTCAAATTCAGGAGCGTAAAATGTCTGCTAAAAGCCTGTAATGAAAATTCTCTGGTGATTGAGGGAGGGTGTAAACAGGTAGTGCTGCTAATGAAAAGTTAGGTAATGGCTTTTGAAAACACCGCCAAGTACATCTTTCAGTAATATGCATGAATGATTGCAACGTTATATGAAACGACAAAAAGGCTCAGGAAAATCCGGCTTGTGCTAAATTGTGCATGCATGAGCCACATGTCTTTGGTTACCTTTTCAGCAAGCCAGCCTGAAGTGGCATTTTAGAGTGTTGACTTAGCAACGCACCTCTGCACTCCCGTCTGTTGTGTTGTAGCTACTCGAGTTACTTCTTTTGTTGCTTTGAATTATTTTATTTTTCATTTAAATTCTACAAGGGTTACAGGTGGAGGTTATTTTCTTTTTATAAATGATCACATTGCCAGCTGCTTGGAGGTCGATCAAGAAGAGTCCTGCTGATTTCTAACGGTTTGTGTGTTGCCATTTAAGTCAGTATCTTCTTTTTTTACTCAACACACATCTTCTGTCAAGTGCCTCAGTGAAAGGCATCTCTGAGCTTCACATTATGTACATCACTGCTTTAAGCAAGACATAGGGAAGAAATGAGGTTGTGAAAATATAAGATGTCTCTTGAAGTGAGGCTTTAGCAGGGCTAGACTTGTCAAAAAAACACTGCTTCTGATAAATACATAGGCCATGAAAAGTCAAAAAGTCTATCTATCTATCTATCTATCTATCTATCTATCTATCTATCTATCTATCTATCTATCTATCTATCTATCTATCTATCTATCTATCTATCTATCTATCTATCTATCTATCTATCTATCTATCTATTCAAATAAAAAATAAATTGCCTACTCAAGGACATTAATAAAAATTAAGCTAAAGTTTATTTGAAAAAGAAAACAATCCTATCCTTCTATAAAAGGACTGGGATAAGCTGGAACAAAATACAAAGTCTTGTCATTGAAGTGGAAATCATAACAGGTTTTAAAAAAATGTCTTTGTAACATATAGAAACATCTTAGCTATGAGAAGTTTGCAAGTTTGGTAGACTACAGGCTCTCTTCATTTGTAAAACTTCTTACATTGAATGTAACTATAATATATCTGCTTTTGGTTGTATTGCTGCAGGGTCAGTTGTTATCCAAGATATACGGTACATATAATATCCAACACCAATTACATGTAACTTGTCAGTTTATATACCTAGTAGTACAGTTGAACCTAGTGCTGCCTTAAAAGATTAATTAAAGAAACTGCTCAAATTATGTGCCTTTAAATCGAGCTGACGTTAACAGGAGTTACGCTCTATAGGGTGGTCCAGATCTAATTTTGTAATTTTCATTACACTATAACTTATTAAGTTTATTACATAGAGAATTCACAGCACCTGCCCTGCACATAGAGATTTCACTTAAAATTCTTTTTGTTGCCGATAGGTGGCAGCACCTGCCCTGCATTCCAAAATGGTGGGGAGACGGTTGTCAGTCGAACAGTTGCATAATTAGATCTGGACCACCCTGGTATGCTCACAATGGGTAAATAAATCTTGTGTATATGGGCCAGCTGTCAATGATGACACCTATATTAAATGGAAAATAATTTTCAAATATTTATTTTTCTCTTCACCTTGCAAAATTCCTGCCCTTTCAAACAATTTCATCAGATAAAATAAACTACATGTAACTGTTTTGATTAGTATTTTTTTAATTGATGTTTAGTTTTTATTTTTCTATACCTGTTTTTTGTGTCACTGAATTCATTCCTGAAATTAAAATGGTGGAATTCAAGGAAACTAAAGTTGTTGAAGTAATTTTGTTTTCAGTGGACATCACCATTTTGTGAAGGTTTATGCAGCTGTTGCTATACCTTTGCTATGGGATGATGTCTGGGGTTTGCGTGCAACATGAGGTCATGGGTGAAGGGGTATAAAGGTCAGTCTCTTGGATTTCTGGATTGTACAAGTTTGCGGATTCTGAGAAAGAAGTGCGTATCACATGTGTGTTCAAAGTTTTGTAAGGAATTCAACTTTGACTTGGATTATGTTTTGGTTTGGTGCTAGATTTCATTGATTTACCAGTTACATCCTTTTGCTTTCGTTTTTCGGTGCTTATCTCCTGGCTCTGTTTGTTTGCCTTTGCAGCTGCCTTCTACCAGTGTTGTTTCAAGTGCATGTTGTGTATGTATGCCACAAATATCAAAAGATAAAGTAAGCAGAACCCAAAAAGAGTATATGTATATATATGTATTTTAAATGTTTAAAAAGAAAAAAAAAACTTTGTCACAGTTATATAATGCTACTCTATATATTTTAAATAAAATAAAGGCAGAAATTATAGAATGGAGTAATGCACGTAAAACAAAAAGTAAACATATGGAAAATTAGAATGTTCCTCCAAAAAAGTAATATAGACTCAAATTTAATATCCTACATGTAATGTACAGTATGTATACACAGCAAAACAAAACTCAAAAATAAATGTTCTATACATGTCAATGGATGATACATAAAATTATGAAGTACATATATTGTAAATACTTTATAAAGAACCGAAAAAATATAAAATAGATATACAGCAAACAATAGAAAACAAAAAAATAATAAATAGTGTGAGCCAACTTGAAATAGAACTAACAGCCAATATTGTTTACAATAATTATGGGAAATAATATCATGAAGCATAAGTAGCTATAACATAAGAAGTGTCGCTGGATTCAGAACGTATTCAGTGATGCAAGGTATCTGGCCAATGCGTTTTAATGAAACAAAAAATAAGAAAATAAAACTATGTGTTTATATATTTATGATAATTAATTTACGTTTATCATTCATACAGCTTTTGGTTTTGGGTCCATTGATTGATGGATGATTGATGGCTCCTATTCCTGTATCATAGGTATTTTGAATGGTTTGTTGCTGGTTAATTTTTCACATGGTATCATCCCAGTAAGCGGATTGTTTATATTTTTCGTAGTTTTGCGGTTGTGGTTGCCACATATATCAACTCTCTGCTGCTAATACATGTAGGTCTAAGCTTATGTATAGTTCGACACATTCATCAACCATCCTGGACTCATCTGCAGAAAGAAAAAATTGCCTGTTTTTGCATCGCGTAAGGATTTAAACTGTATGGTTTTGAAAGCAGTTGCACACTGTACAATTTACACAGAAGTAGTTTATTTGATGCCTGTTTCACTCATGTCATCGTCATAACATTTTGCAGACTGCTCTTTCTAACTGACTGTATAGAGAAATTAAATTTACATGTACAAGGTTCTGTTTATGGAAAATCCCCCTGATCCCTGACAAGAGAAAGAAAAGTGTAGAAAATGGATGGCAGTAATTGTATTTATCGACTGTAAATGTGGCAGCAGATGAGATGTGTATGTGAACAGTGAGGAAAATTTTGCCAATACAAAAATTGGGGGTAATATTGTAATTGGTCATAGATTTTTATAGTACTTTGCATTATAAATGTGGTGATGACTGAATGAATAAATGGTACTTAAATAACAAACAAATAAATAAATAAATAAATAAATAATATGTTTGTTGGCTTTTAATTGGCACGGTGGTGCAGTGGTAGCACTGCTGCCTCACAGTTAGGAGATCCGGGTTCGCTTCCTGGGTCCTCCCTGCGTGGAGTTTGCATGTTCTCCCCGTGTCTGCGTGGGTTTCCTCCGGGTGCCCCGGTTTCCTCCCACAGTCCAAAGACATGCAGGTTAGGTCGATTGGCGATTCTAAATTGGCCCTAGTGTGTGCTCGGTGTGTGTGTGTTCTGCAGTAGGTTGCCGCCCTGCCCGGGATTGGTTCCCTGCCTTGCACCCTGTGTTGGCTGGGATTGGCTCCAGCAGAACCCCGTGACCCTGTGTTCGGATTCAGCGGGTTGGAAAATGGATGGATGGATGGCTTTTAATTCAAAGTTATTTTCCATAATTATGGCAAACATTCATTTGCCCTTGAAACTTGTGCTATTGAGCTAGGCAATATTTGCAAATTTCTAAGAAAATGTATCCCCTCTAGCAGCTGATAGTTGTAGTCTGTAAGCCTCTGTAAATACACGTAAGATAAAAAAACAGTCTGTGGTTTATAATCGCAAGGCTGCAGTCTGGAACCAGGCATATTTTATGATAAAATATTAGATCCTGTCCAGGCAAAGTGGAGACTGTCTTTATTGATAAATTCAGGCCTTTCAAATAAAAAAAATCCCAATTATTTAAAAAGGCTACACAAATATTTTTTCTCTGTGTAGGAAAGCAGCAGTGAAGGGAGCACAGCCAACCGCTGACTGTATTCCCTGTATATAAATTATGCTAAACAGCCAGACATAATTAAGTTCAGATATCTCCTTTTGGCTTTAGTACACAAATTAATACAACTTTAGTGTATTCTTTAATACCTGAAATCAGTAGAAGAATATTGCAATAACAATTTATCTTCAAAAACGGAGCCCTGCTTTACCTCGGTGTTCAAAACTGTGGCATCTCATTTTAAGTTCTGTGTTCACATAGTTCAGAATTTCTAACCATGCTATGAGCTTACCACTGATGAGCTCTTTGTTATTATCAACCTCAATAGGTTGCTGTTGATTTCTGAGTCGTGGTTTTTTGGTCCAAATTCAGGAATTTGGTATTGATAAATTTTTGTAAATTCTTTCTTCTCACACCGTCTCCCCATTTACACTGTGCACTAATTACAGTGGAGTGTATGGAGACCAAAGCTCAAGTAGAAATGGTCAAATTATCTAAACAAGCCAAGTCAATCTAATTTTCAGTTTTCCTGATGGTTAATAAATGTGAAGTGTACAATTTGGGAGAATAAAATCAGACATCATCCCTTTCACACTCAGTCAGACACAGATGTGATTCTGTGGCCTGACATCCCACTTGACCACATGGACACCATTAATTAGTTGATGGCGTGGCTTGTGCTTTGTCCAGTTTCCACTTCTCCCTCCTTTTGTTCCTCATCAGCTATCAACAGTTTTTTCTTCAGGTTGGGTGCTCTCTGCTAGTTTGGACGAATGAGTCTGTAACAGTAAATGTTTTGTTTTTTTCATGTTACAAAATCTCAGTGAGACGCCTGGGCTACTTAGTTTTGTAAATGGCATATTTCTAGCAGTCAAGGAAGCAGCACTCTTAAACTCACCTCAGGACTGTTTTCTTGGCTGTGAGCACAGGATAGCCACAAAAACTATATTCAGTTTCTTCAATGCCAGAGAAAATAACATTTTTTGATATTTAAAGCTTAGATTTAATAGCACTTTGATATAAGCAAGAGAACACAAATTTTTAGGATATTGCTATGTTCCATATTTCAATAGTAGCCTCAAACCTGAATATTTACGTAAGTTACAGCAATATATGAAACAGATGTGTAGAGTTTTCTATAGAATTCTGGCCACTATAGCAGAATTCAGCAGAAAGTGCATTTGATGTCAAATCAGATTAAAAATGCACAATGCTGTTATATGGAATTCAGAAAAAAAGTGGCGTAAATCTAGTATTAATATTCTTAAAGACACATCAACTTTTTTGCCAGAATCTGAATGGTACCCACCCTCAAAATGAAATGAGTTCTTTCAGCACCTAAAAAACATCACTCAGATTTTACAATCAGCTTTATCTCCTTCTAATCCAAGAAATTAATAGTTTTAGTGTATTGTACAGTATATACTTTATAAATGCATAGCTTAAAATAGACATAAAGTTACTAAAAAACAATAAAACCTCCAACCAGTTTTATACCGAAAAGTGCCCCCTAAATTTAAAAAGGTAATATTTTATACAGAGAATTGGACACATAATGTACTTTTTCAGTCACACTCTGCTTCATCCATCACTAAAATAAAGTTGCAGTTGCATGGAATATATGAAAAAGCAACTTCTGACTTTGAAGGACCATTAAAAAAAGGTTTCTGCCCACGTCAGGCACAATTTTTCTAATATTAGTATAAAACGATAGTGGATTATTCTGTGAGTCAGTGCTGTAGGCAGTTTAGGTGGAGTGAAAGCAGAGGCTGGACACTAATAAAAGTAAATCAGAAAATGCTTACAGTAAGAAACATATTACAGGATATGAGCTTCCTACTTTTTCAGTAAAAATATATCATTGTCAGCCCTGTATAGTTGAGTGTTGCGTGATATCTTAAACAAATGGTATAAAAAAAGCTTAATGCGACAGCTAAGAAGTGTGATTCATATCACAGACAAATTTCCTCCCAGGATCTCCTCCTTCATAGCACATAATACCTTTTCTATGCATTTGATGGCCATCTGTAGATATTTTATCATTCCCTTTGTGCTTATTAGAAATGATTGGGTACATGTCAGTGTACAATATGTAGAGGATATGTAAAATTGATCATTAATTTGTTTTGTTGTTGAGGACGTTTGCTTCTCTTCTCTTGTACTAGATGTGTACGGTAATTTTATTTTGCCTTCCACAAGATAGTAAACATAATGTGGTCCCTGGTAAGCACCAGTAAATTTGTTATATTCTTTCTGTCAATAATGTGTAGGTTGCAGTTTAAATAAGTTTGCTATTCATCAATGGCTATCAACAACCCACTGCCACAAGCAGAGGTCCCGTGAATTCATTTTCTAGTTCTAATATTGTCCCTGGACTCACTTCTGTAACCCCTGTAATGATTGAAATCTTATAAGGTATTCTAATATTTTTGTGTAGATTATAATTCCCCATAAAGATTGCAGTTTATTCGAGTTCACTGAAAAATATAGTCAAATACAATCAATATAATATAAGCCCCATAATACATTTTTGGAAATTTATCTATTACAAATAAAAATTAAGAGCATGTCTTCAAAAGTCATTCACTCCGTTTTTGTAATTTTTACATTGTCATTTGTTTCTGGTAGTGTACAGTTAAAGGAACATGTCTCATGGTCTTCCTGACGGTACCAACTGACAGATTAGCAACTAATCATGGGTTAGACAGATACCATATGAGTGTAACATCCATAAGATGATGACGGCAGACATCCTGGAGCTCATTTTTATTTCTTAATACAGTTGACACCTTAACAAACATTCTTGTTTCTTTAGGCGCTTCATCAATAATCTCACGTCAACTGTATCTTTGCTGCCATATTTGATTACATTAGTCATCTGAGATTTTTATGAGTAGTTTGTTTGACAGTTGCCTGTCCCAAAAGACTATCAAGAAGAAAAATTTTATCAGAAAATGTAAGTTCTATTGTTTTGGCATGATGTTGTTTTACTTATACTCCGTGAATGTCATATTGAGTTGAATATCCTTTGACCATCAGCAC
This sequence comes from Erpetoichthys calabaricus, assembly GCF_900747795.2. NCBI lineage: Eukaryota > Metazoa > Chordata > Cladistia > Polypteriformes > Polypteridae > Erpetoichthys > Erpetoichthys calabaricus. The sequence continues at coordinate 150,587,058 of NC_041402.2, read as the reverse complement.
TTGTTTAATGATGTTTCCTTCTTCTGCACATTATTTCCTGCCCTTTTGTTAATAAATACATCTGGTGTACCCTTTCTGGGAGATGACAGAAACATAACTGTCTGAACTCATAAACTGACACATCAACACTGTCTACAGCAAAACACCTGTTGGCCAAATGTTGTGCGATTAAACGTTTTCAAGATACCTGGGCTCCTCGTTTGGAGCAGCTTCAGGGTTATATGATATTTGAGGAAGTCAGCACAGTGGTGCCACGTCATGGCTGTAGGAAGATGTCTCTCAGTGCCAACCTGACACCATCTGTGTGGAGTTTGTCCAGTCTCTCTTTATCTTCATGGTTATTTTCATCAGTTTTACTTCCACATCCCAGAGTATTCGTTTGGTTAATTGTCAACTCTGAATAGGACCTGTATGACTGAATGTGGGTGTGTATGTGAGTGTATCTTGCCATTAACACATTTAGGGTCAGTACATGCTGTATGCATGGTCTTATAGAGAATGGCTTCAGCTGTCACTATGCTTAAAATTGGATTAAATGGATTCAGAAAATTAACGTAGGATTTTCCGGATTTGATCTTCAGGAAATCAAAGTTGTTGAATCCTATAATGTTTAGCTTGGGATTAAGATCCTTATATAGGAGGAGTGTTGTATACAATTTGGTGACTGACTGAACCTCCTCTGTTTCTAAATGTATATTGTAAGCATAGAATATAAGAGCATAAGATATTTTACAAATTAAAGACTGTTCAGTTCATCAGGCTTATTGTGGTTAACCAATGGCTCAATTTTCTCAAATTCTCATCCTGACATTTTTTAAAAGCTGTCGGAATCTCCACTACAACTAAATGATATGGCAATTTACTCCAAAAACCCTTCTTTGAAAAATCGTTTCCTGGTTTTCAGTTTGAGTGCACTTCCCCTTAATTTTGACAAATGTGCTCAATTACCAGAGTTTTTCTTGTATGTTTGCAAATTTTGAAGACAAGTACAGTATGTGATAGCCATGTTTCCTTCTCTGTTCCAAAATAAAGAGGTTCAGTTCCTTGAGACTACTGGAATAGGATATACTTTTTTCCCTGGGTTCTAGGATTAGGCTGGAAACATTCACTCTTACACACGGTGTCCTGTTAAACGCGAAATATTTGATTTAATTTTATTTATATTTCCAGCACAAGAAAATAATTTCTCTAAGATTGACACTGTAACTCAGGACCTTAGCTTCGTATTATAGCTATCTTTGGTGAGATAATGTACACTTTGTTTCTGTACACAATAGATAAAGAAAACATTTCTAATCAAATGCTTTGGGTTTGGATTTTTATCATTATTTATTTAATGAATCTAAATTTATTGTGTATACCATAGTGAACATCACTATTATATCATGAAAGTCTTCTGGGTGACCCTATCCTACATTTATTATGTTGAGCAAGAACTTTTGAAGAATCGGCGTTGTAAGCTTACAAATCGCTTGACATTTGTTAAAGAGCTGATTGTGTGGCGATTGGTTACTTAGAGAAAGAAAAGGAACGACAAGAAGTTGGGGTTAGTCTGTTTGAAAGAGACAGTACTTCTGCAATAAATTATTTCATTAAGGGCCTTGCATGGTGCTGTAAACATCTTACAGGATGCAGGAACAATCTCTGGATGGGGAGCCAGCTCATTGCTACCACTGTGCCACTGTGTTCCCATGTTTAATAACATGCTTTAACTCCTATCATCATGAAAATGATATCAGGTATACATCGCAGTATTTAAATTGTTCGGAGAGCTGTAATATCATGAATATAATGGATTCTGTGTCCTGTCTGTGTAAGAGAAAGCCTGTTTAAGAAACACGTACTGATTCACACACATAGAGCACATAGAAAAACGAAGCATTTAATGTGCCACTTTAGTTTCGATGGGATCTGAGAAACTCTATTAAATTAAACATTGATTTTAAGATTAAGTTTACGACATTCTACTTCAATGACAAAATATTGAAGTGGACATTTGACCCTGTTTTCCACTGTGTCCCTGTTTTTTTTCTTTTCTCTGTACCCTAATACACTTCCATATGACACTCAGATGGTGGGCAATGACTCACCTTTTTACGGCGACTTTGATATCTGACCATTTCTTTTTTAATTCAGGCACTGTGCGACTTTCTGAACTTGAACTTTCGAGTTTCTCCACACTCTGTATCACTCGATTGACTTCCTTTTGTTGTGTATACCATTGTTTAAGCCAACAAATAGCATGTTTTTCCTTGCCTCAACTTTGCATTTGCTGAAATTCTTTTTTCCATTGTCTTTTAACTGAACACTGAATGGAAAGGGCTACTTATATTGATTTGCATATTAAAATATGTGAAATTCTGGGAAGAGTCAGGGTGGGGCGGCAGGCATGTGCACGAGCATTACTTTTTATGCTGACTTGCATTTATGTAGTGGAACATAAATTTACGCATGATTTTGTTCATCTGAATTTTTTGTGCGTATGCACATTTCTACTTTTGTCCGTACACCTTAGTTTAGTGTGAATTCCACACACGGCGTTTTGCATGAGGCCCCTGGTGGGGAAGAAGACAACTTACAACTGGGACTTGAGTATGACTTCAACAAGAGCTGGTTGTTACTGCAGCTCCATGTTCCTCTCTCCTTAAATGTTCAGACTTCAGATGGTAAGATAGAGCAACAAGGTGGGGAATTTGGGGTCTGGTTTAGATACTTTACTCAGCCATTTTAAAAGTTAACATTCTTAAAGTTCTTAATATTTAAATCAATAGAAAAACCACAAACAAAGGAAATAGATATGACACCATATAACCTGGATGCTACAACAACAGTCATACATATTGCTCTTAAGGTTATGTCACTGCAACTCAGACATTTCATGGCATGTGTCTTTTTGGTAATAGTGTTCTTCTTCTTGCTGCAGCTTCTTCCTGCTTTCCACTTGACTTTTTTGTTTGCCTGGACATAAGGTGAACATCTCAGGAATCTTTCTCTTCAGTGTCATTTTGACATACCACTATCGATGCATGTTTACAAATTAAAGGTGTCCAATGATGCAAGGGCCTACCTTTATATGCATGTGGAAAGTCCAGAAAAATGACAATTAGAACTTGACCTTTCATAGTATATAGCTAGATATTTCAATAAACCTTCTGTACTCATCTGCCTGCTGCTCTGCATTTTGCACAAAGCCCCTTGTTTGAAAGCTTCCCATGTTTGCCTTTTCTTTACCTGCACTCCTTTTTGTGTGGTATAGACCACAGACACACAAAATTTCAAATCAAAAAAAAAAAAAAATACAAGAAAATAACATACAGTTTAACATCATTCTTTAACATTCTTACCTTCTTATAGTCTTTTAACACTTTTTTAACACATCAAGCTGAAAAAGGAAACCACTGTGACTCAATTTATATAGAAAACAAGAACAGAATATAAATTCTCAAAAGGTAGCATTACATTGCATGGTATTTTGCAAGATAATTCAAACCAAAAAAAAAAATCCCAAACAAAATCATAAGCAGATATGTAGACTAGGTAGAGTGTATTCATATCAGAGTGATCAAAGGAGTCATTTGACAAACAGACAGAACAGCAAGGTCACCATTTGCATGGATGATTTAAAACAAGTCAATAAAAGCAGCTTTAAACTTTTTGATGGACAGATCTAAGGAGGTACTTCATGAGAGGAGGTGCGACTGGCTGATTTGTGAAAGTTTTATGGTGGGACTAGCATCAGAAGGTGGCAAGAGTCTCATATTTGGCTTTATCAGTGATGACAGACAATTTAGGGGGTGTTTGAATTTAAAGATTGTAAAGATAATCTTACACTTGTATAGGATAGAAATCCAAGAAAGTTGAGCTGAGTACGAGCTGGTCATTGTGTCTGCTCCATGTTAGGATTAAAGTACAGCGAATAACAATCCTGAAAATGAATACCCAAATTTTGCTGACCAAGTAGCTATTGATCTACGTCTTACTCTAACCTAAAGTTGGATAACAATTCACGTGAACATATGCTATCCTCCTTAATCTTTATTTAACTTTGCACTAGCGAAAATGAATGTCTCTCTGCATACTATATATTTAAAAATGGCCACTGAAGGATGACAGGCGTGAATTTACTTCATAATGCTTTTCTGACATTCACAAATGAGTTGCTTTGCTCTGCCATTTTTTTTACCTTATATCGAGAGATACAGAAGTCATTTGCTTTTTAAATTGACAAAAAAAGGCTCTTTAAGATTCAGCTTAAGAAAATGCCTTCTCCACAATGCTGCAGCAAAGCATCACGTGAACTTAGTATAAGCTGCATGTGACAGTATTCAAGACTAACTTTGGGGTGTTTCTGAATCAAAATTAGAAGAAGCCTATATTTATACGCAACCATCTTCATGTGCATTAGATAAGAAACTCGTTGTTTACTGACTATATTTTTAGCCCAGCTGCACTTTAAGGCAGTCAGCTGTTTACAGACCTGCAAATCTTAACAGGTAAAAGTGTGATTATAATAACGTTAAACGTTCTTTGTGGTGCCTTATTTGCATACAACCAATTGCTGTTTCTAGGTCTGACTAGCAAAAACAAATCAAGCACAATAAGCCTAAACAAACATCAGCTCATTGGCTAAAATAAACCATTGTCTCAAACACACTTGTATTGTTGGATTTGGAAGGAATCCATTTTCTTAGTTTATTCATTTCAAGGTCTATAGAAGAAGCTTTCCACAAATCTATGCACAGATGGTGAGGGTGAAGGTGAGCTCTTTTGAGTTACCCTGTAAGTCTCATGGTAGAAAAGCTGTTAGGAACTGTCTCTCACATAAAAGATAAACATGTCAGACATATAAACTTTGAAAGGGTCATGGGAAGCCTGGCAAAGGGTTAGCTAAGTGTTACTGGGATGGAGTGCGTCTTAACTGAGGAACTGAGGCTATTTCTCTGTTAGTTTTATTTGTTTTGTATTGAGTCAGCAGGGATGATATGCATGTTGTCATTGTCGATGTGACTGTTCTTTGTCATGCAAAGACTGAATGCTAAAAGGGCCGTACCTCTAAGAAAAGATGGCCTCTTTCTCCATGTACTTCTAGTACCAATAAGCACCACTGGATATACTTTGATAACAAAACACGTAAACACATGGGATCTAAAACAATCATCAATAGTCATCAAGATATGACAAGGACTTCAAAATGTAGGTGTCTGTTTATATTTTTGTATTTGTAGAAAAACTCATCTTTACTGTCATGCCTAATAGGATTCAATGTGAGCCTAAATTGCAACTCTGTAAGATGCGCTGCTTGATCTTTCCATGCTGTCTCTTTCTCCTGGCCACTTTTATAAGGAGAGTGTGAAGGAGGCTGCCAGTCAGCCTTCAGCTTTTTAAAGGATTAATTGTGTTTTTTGAATGTTTTATATTATTTGTGGGCATTGTTTCATTTGTGTTAGTGTGTTTAGCCAAGCTATGTTTCTGTACAGTTTACCAGGTTCCTCATCATTCACTTGGGAAAAATTTGGTTTTACAAATTTTGATACTAATTTCATTACTACATGTAATGATTTAACTGATAATCTTGGGACTGAAGTTCTTTACATCTTTATAAACAAGCCATTGTTACAAACATCTATTTCTTAAATCACTAGATAAGGTGGAAACCAACCTGACTTCCTGAAAGCAAAGTACTGAAATCCCCTTCTTTCAAACCAAGCACAAGACTTCTGAAGAGTTTTATTGAGTTGGGGTTGAGTTTATCATCTTTTTGTTCTTAGCTTAGTGTACGTTTGAAAATACTAGGTAGAGTTGGGCAGAATGCCTTTTGGGTAGAATCTTTCTGATTTTTTTTTTTGTATCCCATTCCGGATAAACTTTGAATTTTCTGTCTGCTGAGAGACAGATTC